>NC_057822.1:26710000-27960000 GCF_910594005.1 Cervus elaphus | reverse complement strand
TTGGTCATAATTTTCCTTCCAAGGAGTAAGCATCTTTTAATTTCATGGCTGCAATCACCATCTGCAGTGATTTTGGAGCCCCCCAAAATAAAGTCAGCCACTGTTTCCCCATTTATTTCCCATGAAGTGATGGGACCAGATGCCATGATCTTAGTTTTCTGAATGTTGAGCTTTAAGTCCACTTTTTCACTCTCGTCTTTCACTTTCATCAAGAGGCTTTTTAGTTCTTCTTCACTTTCTCATAAGAGTGGTGTCATCTGCATATCTGAGGTTATTGATATTTCTCCCAGCAATCTTGATTCCAGCTTGTGC
The DNA here is from genome assembly GCF_910594005.1 of Cervus elaphus. Classification (NCBI taxonomy): domain Eukaryota; kingdom Metazoa; phylum Chordata; class Mammalia; order Artiodactyla; family Cervidae; genus Cervus; species Cervus elaphus. Next base: position 27,959,688 of record NC_057822.1, on the reverse strand, counting down.
TTCTTCCAGCCCCGCATTTCTCATGATTGGGTTGGGTAGAGAACATCTTTTTAGACGTGGAGAAATCTTAAAGAAAAAGATTGATTCCACTTAAGTTGAATGTTAGAGACACAGAGAAAAAGAATGGCCATAAACAAGATTGAGAAACAAGTGACAATCTGAGAGAACATAATTGTAACACAATATATTTTCAATAGAAAAATAGTTAAAACTGTGAAGAGGTAATTCACACAAAATATAGATAATCAATAAGCACAAAAAAGATACTTGACTTCACTATTAACTAAAGAAACTCAAGTCAAAACAGTAGTGGGATATTGCATCACTGACAAAGATCATAAAAATAGAAAATCCCAACCATGATTTTAAAAAAAATGGGGAAATGTGCACTTCCTTGCACTATTGTTGCCATATACATTAGTCCAGTATTTTTGGAGAGCTACTTGACTGTGGATCAAAATGTGAAAGGCAGTATACTTATTGTCCCAACTACTGCATTTCCAGAAATTTGCCCTAAGGTGATAAGTGGAAAAAGACATGATACAAGGATACTTATCATAACATTGTTTATAAAAATAAAAAATTGGTTGCATCAGTAGGAGACGAAGTAAACTGTGACAAATCAATATTCATTGGGATATTATGAACCATTAAAAATAGTACATTAATCTATATTAAAAATGACCATGACAAAGTGAAAATAGCGGGTTGAAAACAATGTGGTCCCATTTGTGTGAGAGAGAGAGAGATCTTTAAATAGCTGTCCTTTTCCTGTCATTCAGATCCTCCACTTAACAGCTACCTCTTCCTGATGAATTCATTTCAATCTGCCCCATAGTCACCCCTCATCACATACCTCAGATTGATTTCTTCATGACATTTTTCCTGCCTGATAATTTTTTGTTACTTATTTTGTATCCTGTCAATAAATGGTCTATCTTGTTCACTGCTAGATTCCCGGCACCTGGCAGTAGGCAATCAATTGTTATTGTTCAGTCTCTCAGCGTGTCTGACTCTTTGTGACCCCATGGACCGCAGCACGCCAGGCTTCCCTGTCTTTCACCATCTCCCAGAGTTTGCTCAAACTCATGTCCGTTGAGTCGGTGATGCCACCCAACCATCTCATCCTCTGCTGCCCCCTTCTCTTCCTGCCCTTAATCAACAGATATATACTGAATCTGTGTGTATGTGTATGTGCAGCAATGCCAAGTTTTAGGATGTTTTTGTCTGTTTAGTCACTCAGTTGTGTCCGACTCTTTGAGACCCTGTCCATGGGATTCTCCAGGCAGGAATATTGAAGTGGGTTGCCATTTCCTCCTCCAGGGGATCTTCCTGACCCAGGGATTGAACCTATGTCTCCTACATTACAGGTGGATTCTTTACTCACTGAGTCATCGGGGAAGCCTAAAATTTTAATAGTTGTTCTCACTAAGTGGGAGGATTTTAAAAGACCAGTTTTACTTTCTTCTTTATACTTTTCTGAGCTTTTTAGTTAATTACAACAAACTAAACTATTGTTATTACCTAAAAAAAGAAGAAAAATTGTAAAGAAAAAGAGATAGAAGACAAATAAAAGGAAAGAAGGAAATGGGAAAAAGTGACACTCCTTTTCCAGTGTCTGGAAAAGGAGAAGCACACATCTACAGCCCTGCCCTCCTCCTCTTTCACATGTCTCCAAAGTCACTTCACTCCCTTCCTCCTCTTCAAGCTATTTCCAGATCCCTAGGATTTAAGAATGTCCCTTGCTGGACAAGAGAAGTGAGACCCCTTTCTATCCCAGCAGGCATGGATGTGTGTACATGCACAACACATGTGTAATACAAGCACACACAGAGAGCATGGGCATGCACACGTACACACTCTTACAAGGATCCATCTAAGGCCATTTAAAGAACATTTCTCTATCTTTCACATAAGTGCTGAGGAACACCCATTGATACTTATACAAACAATAAAGCTAGGGAAAATATTCCACTTCACATTAGCTTCTTCATATCTTTTCTTTAAACAATGAGAATTAGCGCAGCACCTGAAGAGTAGATCATTACTAGCAAAGTAATGCTCAAAATTCTCCTAGCCAGGCTTCAACAGTACATGAACCGAGAACTTCCAGATGTTCAAGCTGGATTCAGATAAGGCAGAGGAACCAGAGATCAAATTGCCAACATCTGTTGAATCATAGAAAAAGCAAGCGAACTCCAGAAAAACATCTAATTCTGCTTCATTGACTACGCTAAAGCCTTTGACTGTGTGAATCACAACAAACTGTGGAAAATTCTTCAAGAGATGGGAATATCAGGCCACCTGACCTGCCTCCTGAGAAATCTGTATGCAGGTCAAGAAGCAACAGTTAGAACAGGACGTGGAAAAACGGACTGGTTCCAAAATGGGAAAGGAGTACCTCAAAGCTGTATACTGTCACCCTGCTTATTTAACTTATATGCAGAGAACATCATGTGAGATGTTGGACTGGATGAAGCACAAGCTGGAATCAAGATTGCCTGGAGAAATATCAATAACCTCAGATATGAAGATGACGCCACCCTTATGGTAGAAAGTGAAGAGGAACTAAAGATCCTCTTGATGACAGTGAAAGAGGAGAGTGAAAAAGTGGGCTTAAAGCTCAACATTCAGAAAACTAAGATCATGGCATCTCGTCCTATCATTCATGGCAAATAGATGGGGAAACAATGACAGACTTAATTTTCTTGAGCTCCCAAATCACTGCAGATGGTGACTGAAACCATGAAATTAAAAGACACTCACTCCTTGGAAGAAAAGCTATGACCAACCTAGACAGCATATTAAAAAGCAGAGACATTACTTTGCCAACAAAGGTCCATCTAGTCAAGGCTATGGTTTTTCCAGTAGTCATGTATGGATGTGAGAGTTGGACTATAAAGAAAACTGAGCACTGAAGAATGATGCTTTTGAACTGTGGTGTTGGAAAAGACTCTTGGAGAGTCCCTTGGACTGCAAGGAGATCCAACCAGTCCATCCTAAAGGAGATCAGTCCTGGGTGTTCATTGGAAGGACTGATGTTGAAGCTGAAACTCCAACACTTTGGCCACCTGATGCGAAGATCTGACTCATAGGAAAAGACCCTGATACTGGGAAGGATTGAAGGCAGAAGGAGAAGGGGATGACAGAGGATGCAATGGATGGATGGCATCACTGACTCGATGGATATGAGTCTGAGAAGCTGCTGGAGTTGGTGATAGACAGGAAAGCCTGGCATGCTGCAGTCCATGGGATTGCAGAGTCAGACACAACTGAGCGACTGAACTGAAATGAACTGACAGTAGATCTCAATAAATGAAAAATGGGTAAATGAACCAAAGTAGTGACAGTTTCCATGTTTTGCTTTGGTTGTCAACAAGTATACAATTAAATATATATCTTTAGGACACAACTGTGGTAACTAACTCCTCCCAGATATTTGATATTCCTCTTCTCTTTTTGAATGTTCTTGTTTTATGCTGGATTTGGAGATTAGGATTTGTTCTGTTTTTGAATTTTATTCTGGTATTTTTATAGTATGTTTAATAGTGTCTTTATTTCATTAATTTATTTTGGAATTTTTTTTTGTATGTAGTGAGAAGGAGAGAGAGAACTATTTTCCCCAAATGAATGACAGGTTGCACCATCTTTTGAACAGTCTTCCTTTTCTTCCAGTGTATTCCATCTCTATCTTTTATGAAATTTTCACATGTCCATGGGTCTGTTTTCAAGGCTCTCCTGGGTTCCACTGGTCTATGTGACTCCTGCTGTGCTAAACCACACCTCTGATAAAATGACTGTAGTTTTGTGGTATGCTCCTTGTTCTTTTGCTAAGACTTTCGTGGCTATTCTTTTTTTTTTTTTTAATATTTATTTATTTTTGGCTATGCCAGGTCTTTGTTGCATCCTGCAGGCTTCTTTCTAACTATGTCTCATGGGCTTTCTAGTTGAGGCACTGCACACAGTAGCTACAGCGTGCAGGCCTCCTTAACCCGAAGAATGTGGCATCATAGTTCCCCAGCCAGGGGTTGAACCCACATTCCCTGCTTTGGAAGGCAGATTCTTAACCACCACCGGACCAGCAGGGAAGTCCCCCAAATACATCATCCAGAAGAACTTTAGAGCCAAGCCTGTCAGTTTCCATAAAATCCCTTTGGAGAAAAAATCTTGGGACTTTGATTGAGACTTAAGAGTTTATAGATGAATTTGGACAGATCTGACATTTTATAATAATGAATCATTCCACCCAGAAGCATGCTAAGTATTCTATGTATTCGGGTCTTCTTTTATATTCCTTAGTGAATATTTATAGTTTTATTTTTCCATTTAGATATTTCCCATGTATTCCATTAGGTTCACCTGGGAATGTATTTTTACTGCTCTTGTAAATCTGTCATTCCCAATTCTTTTCCTTATTTCTACACAGTATGGAAAAAGCAGAAGTTTTTGTGTACTAACCTTGTATCTTACTGGATATACTATTTTCATTAGTTCTAATTGATTTCCAGTCAAGTCTCTTAGATTTTCTAGGGAAGCAATCATATTGTCTGCAAACTAGGACATTTTGAAATCTTCCTACCTAATATTTGCATATAGCAGATAACTTTTCTTGTCTTATTGTGTTGTCTAGGACTTCCATTAGAATGTTCAGTAGTAGCAATGATGACAAGGTTAGAAGGGGTAAAAAAGACACCACTGCCTTGTCCGACTTATGGGAATGTTTCTCATATTGCAAAACTTGCTTTTTTGTCTTTTAAAGCTGAATATTCTGTTTTATGTATACTGCTATATAGTACAGAGAAGGCGATGGCACCCCACTCCAGTACTCTCGCCTGGAAAATCCCATGGACAGAGGAGCCTGGTAGGCTGCAGTCCATGGGGTCACAAAGAGTCAGACACAACTGAGCGACTTCACTTTCACTTTTCACTTTCAGGCATTGGAGAAGGAAATGGCAACCCACTCCAGTGTTCTTGCCTGGAGAATCCCAGGGATGGCAGAGCCTGGTGGGCTGCCGTCTACGGGGTTGCACAGAGTCAGACACGACTGAAGCGACTTAGCAGCAGCAGCAGTGGCTATATAGTAAGTCTTCTCAAATCATTTTTTGGAAGTTGATAAAGCTTTAATCAAAATAATTTTTCAAATTGCCGTTCCTTGTGGAACACCAACTGAGCCATGATCCTGGGCAGGTACAAGTTGGGGACAGAGGATAAAGTGGCTGAATGCTCCTCTGGGACTCCTTTTTCCCTCCTGACATTTGAAAGCAGTGTTATATGATGTACAGAACAAAAGACTAGGAGCCAGAGGTATGAGTGCCTACTCTACATTTACTAAAAGTTGATCTAAGACAGTTATTCAACGTCTCTGAATGTCAGTTTTCTCATCTATCAGATGGAAACAAGAAACTCAGATTTGTGATGTCTTAGCAAATGGCTATAATAAGAATGACAATATTACTGTTTTTGGAGTAACAACCATTGCTATGGTAGTCAGCACTATTAATATATTTTGACAGAGGGATCAAGGGACCAACACAGGGTCCAGAAGGGGACCTTAAGCTGCTCTGACCAGCTCTGCTGGCCCCCAAGGCAGTAGGGAGCCCTAGAGGCCTGGGCCTCCCATGAGCAATCTGTGACCTGGGTGATATGTGTTTACTCCTTACTGCCAGGCCTCGGCCCCAGTGGGACCCACGTGCCTCTCTCTGGAATGCCAGCCAGGGGACTTGCTACAGCTGCTGGTGAGTTAGATGCCTGTGCCAGCCTGGCCCAGCCCAGCAGTATTCCTGAGTCTAGGCATTTGGGCCAGGAGACCAGGCCTCTCGTGGGACTCTCCACTCCAAGGATGCCCCCTGACCCAGCAGTGAAGAACAGCTGGGCCTGCCTCCTCCACTCACCTGCTTTGTGATGAAGGGTGGGGAAGGATGCTCACTGGGGGCACCTCAGGACTCTCGGCATGAAGAATCCTCAAACTGTGAGAACACGAAACAGCAGGCACAACAGTGGGCCGATGCTGTACTAACATCCATGCTGCAATATGTAGTGGAAACGTGCTGAGATTTGCAGCAAATCTGGGCCCTGTCGTTTCCTCACGGGGGGACCTTCAGACTTTTTCCCCTCATCTGTCATATGGGAATTGAAGAGGCTATTGTATCTGATGAAATCATACATATGGATGTGCTTTGCTAACTGTAAAGCACAGTACACATATAAAGGGGTCCCAAATCTAGCCCTTTTGGCACATGGTTACAGACACGGCCAGTGGACACACGCGTGTAGAGGATGGACCCTAGAACTTGTCTCTCTGTCTGCTTGTCAACGGTAGAAAACCAAGAGGAATGAACTGAAGAACTGGAAAGGTGATCATAGAAAAGGAGAATGAAGTCTAGAGGTTATCAGAGCCTGGGACCCTTCCCGATTTCCCCATTCACCTCCCCATCTAATGTCGCCCCAGATTCTCTATGTTGCAGAATAGAAAAAGATAGCCCTGTCTGGAGCCTCCGTGATAACTTCCTGCTGTGTTGCTAAGCAACCTGGCCTCCTCTACCAGAAAATGGAACCCAGGATCCGGCCTTCCAGCCTCCCTCAGCTACTTCCTCCTCCCCCAACCTCACAGAAGAATCTTCTCTGACTCATAGAAGAAGTTGGGTGCAGTGCTGGGGGGATTAGACTGGGGAAGGTGGTGTGAGCCCCCAGAGCAGGGGGCTGTTCTGGGCTGGTCAGTGCTGGGGGATGGTAGTTATGGAATGGTCCTCAGTGCTGGGATCTATGGGCATATGCTCTGCCCATGGCAGCAAACCAACAAGGTGGATATAACCAGTGTTTCCATTTTACAGATGAGGACAGTGAGGCTCAGAGAGAGCAAGTAGCCCTCTCTTTCCCACAGGAGATAGGCAGAGGTTGCGCCTGAATCCATGTCCTTCTGGACTCCCTCTACTCCATCATGCCATCTGAGATAAATGCAGGGGTCACACTGGCCACAGATTCTAAAATGTATTTCTCAGAGACCCACAGACTTAGAAAATGAACTCATGGTTTCTGGGGGGAAGGGATATTTAAGGACCTTGGCAAGGTCAGGTACACATGACTATTTTTAAAATGGATAACCAGCAAAAACTTACTGTATGGCACATGGAACCCTGCTCAATGTTATGTGCCAGCCTGGATGGGAGGGGGGTTCAGGGGAGAATGGATACATGTGTATGTGTGGCTGAGTCCCTTCACTGTTCACCTGAAACCATCACAACTTTGTTAATCGACTACACTTACCCCAATACAAAATGTTTTTGGTGTTAAAAAATAAAACAAAAATAAAATGTATTTCTCACTCTGTAATTTGTCTGGAATCAAGGTGAGTACTGAAATTGGGAACCTAGCCTAGGATTGGGCTGAGATTTGGGAAAATTATCCTGCCACTCCCTGGGCTTCTCAGAATCTCAGAATCTGCTCGGTTTTCCATGAGAAAGGATCAAGGGAATAAGGGATGGGGAAGGAAGTGAAAACTGGGCTGCTTGGGCTTGAATCACCTTGCTGCCATTTAGCAGCACTGTGACTGCAAGCAATTTATTTAATATTTTTGCGTCTCGACTTTTCCTCATCTATAGAATGGGAATAATACTAAACCCAACTCCAAAGGGTTGTGAGGACTGAATGAATGTAAAGCTCCTTAAATAATGCCTGACATGCAGATGTTCAATAAGTATTAGTTTTATTATTATTACTTCTAGGACACCTTAGCATATAAAGCTTTCACATCCCTAGTGGTTAAGAGAACTCATAGCCTCTGAAATCAGACTGGGATCAGATTCTGCTCTGCCCTTTCTCACCATGTGACTTCAGACTTAACCCCTCAGTGGGTTGCAGGTCACCTCCACACAAGGAGGAGGCTTTCCAGGAAGGCCCCAGTGAGAGAGGAGCTGGTGTGATGGGTGAGGACTTGAGCTATGGGGTCGCAGGTTGAGCCAGGCAGTCAACTTCTCAAAGCCTCAGTTTCCTCACCTGAAAGTGGAGATAACCATCCCCACCTGGCAAGGTGTGGCCAGGGCAAAGAAAGACCACAGGTAAAGTATTAGCATGGGGCAGAGCACGGCACAGAGTCAGGTTCAATGAATGGCAGGCAAATATTTTATTATCAGCAGTTCTACTTGCTGTGAATTATAGAAAAGGTTAAGGAACAGGTTGAAGTGAACTGCATGTAAAAGATACTTTAAAGGGAATATGAAGGAATGAAGGCTAGAAAAGTACATCACAGCAACCCATTTTGGTGTCTGCCTGTGGTCACATGGGCTGATGTACGAGCAGGTGATCTGTAGGCCTCAGTGCCCTGGGTGGCATCACTGCTCTGTGGCTGCGCAGGTCTAGAGCATGTGGCTATGGATGTCCTCACACGGCATGCTAGTTGGACTTCTGATTCCATCTGCCAAGTGAAGGCAAGTGGAGCTTGGTCTCAAGGAGCACACATTAGTGGAGAAGACACGGGTCTGTGTGATCCTGGGAGGATGGGGGAGTGATCCTATAAACACGGTGACCAAGGCCACCTCGGACTATGGAGAAACCACTCAGAGCACTGGGAGAAGGCCTGGTGAGGAACCTGGTCCTGGGACAAGCCCTGAGACTTTGGCCAAGTTTCGTAACATCTTGGGCTTTGGTTTACTTATCCTCCGAGTGGATAAAGCCATCTAGGCCCCTCTGTCTTCCTCCCTGACCCTGGACAGGATCAATAGATCAATGGATGTGAAGGTGCTTTGTAAACTCTGTCATGCAAGTGCATGGCAGGGGGTGGGGTGGTGAGTGAGCCATATCTTTGCCAGTGACATGAATGAAGAAAGAGAGAAAAGGCTCAGACCTTCAGGGAATGAAAGAGGGGCTGTACCCTGGACTGGGAGAGAGTAGCAATGGTGGGATCAATACCTTGGAGAGCCAAAGACCAAGGGGTTAAGGGTCAGTAAGGACAGGCCTGGGTCATCAGGAAGCTGAGTGTGGTAAGAGTGTGGCTCCATCAGGGCTTGGGTGGAATGGAATCAATCCAAGACGACAGTAAATGGAATCCCAGAAGAATTATCTGAGGGTTAAATAGTAAGTCAGTTGTCAATCTACGACCAGAACTCAGGTTTTCTAATGCCCCATCCTATAAGCTTCCCAAACTGGCTTGTGTGAAGGAAAGAATAGAGGGCAGGGTGAGCTCTAAAGATGTGATGTCATAGGTAAGAAAAAGTGACAGTGAAAGTCACTCAGTTGTGTCCAACTCTTTGTGACCCCACGGGCTGTAGCCCACCCAGGCTCCTCTGTCCATGGGATTCTCCAGGCCAGAATACTGGAGTGGGTAACCGTTCCTTCTCCAGGGGATCTTCCCACCCAGGGATCAAACCCAGGTCTCTCGCATTGCAGGCAGATTCTTTACCATCGGAGCCACCCAGGAAGCCCATAGGTAAGAAAACCGTCTAATCTAACACTTCCCCTGGCTTCCCAATGATGCCCAAATCCCTCCTTTACCAACTCACTCGCAGGACTTTGAATCTCAAAGTAAGCTAACCCACCTCCCCTCTCAACCTTCCAAGGAAGGTTAGTAGTCCAGTGACAAAGCACTCCTCGTCAAGGTCCATGGCAGAAGGTTCTTCATGAGATCAAGTTGACATATCTGCCTCACTGTAGCTTTCTACCATGTGTCCCAGTACACACGTCTGGGTGCTCTGCCACAAGAAAGCTCTCTGAATAATTGAGGACAGCTTCTGTGTCTCATTCCCTACTGTGATTTCCCAGACCACATTTCCCATGGTTGGTTTTCCAGCATTCTTCCTTCTTCACTTGGTGGGTCCACTATTCTATCTGTTCTCCATTTGATCTTCTCCTGAAGGTGTTATCTATTAATAACACCGTGTACTACATGCTGGGGGCACAATCATTTTTTTAAATTTATTTTTTTGCGCTGAATCTTAGTTGCTGCATGTGGGCTTTCTCTAGTTGCAGCGCACAGCGGCTACTCTCTAGGTGTGGTGTATGAGCTGCTCATTGCAGTGGTTTCTCTTGTTGTGGAGCACAGGCTCTGTGGCACGTGGGCTTCAGTAGTTGTGGCTTGTGGGCTCTAGAGCACAGGTTCAGTAGTTGTGATGCAGGGTCTCAGCTGTTCCTTGGCAAGTGGAATCTTCCTGGACCGGGGATGCAACCCATGTCCCTTGCATTGGCAGGTGGATTCTTAACCACTGGAACATCGGGGAAGTCCTAGGGGCACAATCACTACAGCAAGTGGATCATTTCCTTCATTCCAGGGTGGCCATAGCTGCATCAATGCATCCTCAGAACACAATGGTTTTTCTGCATTTAGCTTTCAGTCTCCCATGTAATATTGTAACTAAGACACCGCTAAGTGTTGTAACTAAAACACTCATACTCCTTGCCAGGAAATTTCACCTTTTTACCTTCAACCCACAATTCTTAGCAGCCCAGATATTTCTGGAACCTGGTTCTGTCTCCCTTGTGTATTCTTTCTTTCCCCTCAGCTTCTACTCTCTGCAGAGAGGCCCTCTGCCTCTCCCTTCGAGTCACTGAGTTCCTCACCAGGATAGACTCCTCCCCTGGCCATCTGCTGCCTGAAATGCATGATCCCACCCGTCCACCTCATGAGGTCTACAGAGCATAGCAACATGGAACGTGCTGATGCCAGAATGTTAAGGGACTAGGCGTGTGCTAGTTGTTCAGTCATGTCCGACTCTTCGCAACCCCATGGATTGTAGCCCGCCAGGCTCCTCTATCCATGGAACTCTCCAGGCAAGAATACTGGAGTGAGTTGCCATTTCCTTCTCCAGAAAGGGACTAAAGCAGGCACCATTTAATTCCACAGGGCGTAGAGAAAAGGAAGGTGATTATGACAAAGGGTTATAAACAGTGACCTCTGTGTAATGAGATGGTAGGTGACTTCTCCCCATGTTTCATTACATATTTCATTCAACTGGTATTTAATGGAGGCCTTGTCTATTTTTCAAATTTTCTATGCTGAGTGTGTTATTTAGAAAACCAGAAAAAAATTAAGTGAAGATGAAAAGAAATACTCTTTCCCTAGATGGACCTCAATGATTTCATTCCCTTTGGGAAGGAGCATTCAGGCTCTCCCTGCACTTATTAATAATTGACCTGCCTTCCCCCTGCATTTCCTGCCCACGGGGCACAGGGAAATCTCCTTGACTGCCTCAGGCAGTCTCCAGGCAACAAGTGAGGAACCTTCGGTCCAGGAGGGATATGGCCCCGGGGAAAGAAACACGAGGACCACGGAGAAGGCCTGCCCTCTGTGTTGTTTCCGTCTAAGGGAACGAGTTTAAGGCAGTTTTCCTGCCTACAGGTTTTGTAAGAGGCGTGAAGAAAGCATAAGAGCTGTGGCCCCGGGTGGGCACAGTACTCAGAAAAGCCTCAGGTGGTGAAGAAAATGGCTCAGCCAGGAGGACCATCAATTGATCCACTTCTCAGGTTTCGCGAGGTGGGACCTGGGGTGCAGGGCTAGGGTTCCTCCCTTTGCCCTCCTCTCTGAAAGCTAAACTTGGCCTGAAGGCTTCCCAGGTGGCGCTAGTGGTAAAGAACCTGCCTGCCATTGCAGGAGTCATAAAGGACGAGGGTTCGATCCCTGGGTCGGGAAGACCCCCTGGAGGAGGGTATGGGAACCCACTTCAGTATTGCTGCCTGGAGAATCCCCTGGACAGAGGAGCCGGGCGGGCTACAGTCCAGAGGGTCGCAAAGAGTCGACACGACTGAAGCGGCTGAGCACGCTCACACGTCGGATCCTCAGCTTAGCTGCAGAACCCGGCTCTGGCTTATCTTCCTCAGACCAGCAGAGGGCGCGCGCCACCCGCGAGAAGGAGGTTTGCAGCCGCAAGCCCGGAGGGGAGAGAGGCAAGCGCAGAAGGGGAGGTTACCCTCTGAAAATGAGAACGCAGATCCAAAGAAAAGAGAACGTTGGAAATGCTGCGGGCGGGCGGGCGGGCGTTGGTGAGTGGGAGTGAGAAAACAAGTCTGAGTGAGGGTAGGATAGGGAGGAGAGGGGCGGTGGGGAAGGGGATGAAATGGTGACTGAGGGATATGATGATGTGAAGATGAGAAGATAAGTTGGGGTGGAGTTTGGGATGAGGGAAGGAACTTGTGGAAGGATGGGTGCGATGAGGGTAGGTGGGATGCCAGGGCGCGTTGGGAGAAGTCAGGATGGGGTAAGGTGAGAAGGGGCAAGCGGAAGGCCCAGCAAGGCAGGCGGAGAAGGGGTCGGTTGCGAGGTAGGAGGGGGCTGCAGCTGGAACCCACTCACTAGGAGCTCTGCGCTCCCCTCCAGTAGAACCTAAGCCTGCCTGCCCTCGTTCTCTGGAGCTTTTCCTTGACAGGCCTTTCTGCGCACGCCTGAGCTGGGCGTCTGGTTACCTTCCTGCCCCTACCCCCGCCCCGACCGCCCCCCCCTCAAGTTTCTGGGGCAGCTAAGAACAGAGAGAGGAAGCAGCGGGGAGCTTGGGAGCTTTAATAGGTCTGGAAGGGAATAGAAACACACTGCAGTCCTGCAGGAGGGTTGGGGGTGGGAAGGAAGGGGGCCTGGAAGCTACCTAGAAATGTGTGAGGTGCCGGGAGAGGAGAAGGTGGACTGAGCGGGGGGGGCCAGGAGGGGAATAATGAGAAAAGACTTGGAATTCGAGAGAGGGGTCATATCAGAGGGGCTTCCAGGAGCCAGAGGGAAACACAGATGGAGGGGAGGGAAAATCAGGAGAGATGGAGGGACCTGGGGTCTAGAAGATTAGAAGTGGGGGCACAGTCACCCTCCCTCGGGGGCTGCGGGACGAGGCGGGGGCAAATCCAGTGGTAAAGAAAGACTGAGGCGACGTCAGTCCCTTCCCGCCCGGGGCTGGGTGCAGCGGGTGGAATCAAATCTGAGCTGGAAAGAACGGAGGGGGAGGCCCCGGCCTCCTCTCCCGTATATGGGTGGGATTGAGCGAGGCTCCCGGCGGCTGGGAGAGGCCCCCGGGGCACCCGGTCTAGTGGTAATGACCCCCCAGATGCGACGCCGCGGCCACCGCGCCGAAAGGCCCGGGCGGCGGCTGCAAGCCCGGGCTGGGGTAGAGCGCAGCGGTGGCGGCCGCCGTGGCGGCGGGGCCCGGGCCTGGCCAGTAGGAGAAGCCGGCGGGCGCGACGCCGGCCGAGGCGGCCATGAGGTTGAGTTTGGAGAGGCCGGGGAAGGGCAGCGGGGCCAGGCCGGCCGGCAGCTTGTAGAGCGCGCCGTCCTGCGCGGCGGCGGCCGCGGCGGCGGCTGCGGCGGCGGCGTGGGCGTGCGCGGGGGGCGGCTGGCAGGCCTGCGCCAGGCCCTGGAAGTCGAAGCGGTAGGCGTAGCGCTTGCCGTGCACCTTGCTCATGATGTTCTTGTCGTAGTAATAGCGCAGCGCGCGGCTCAGCTTATCGTAGTTCATGTTGGGCTTGCTCTTGCGCTCGCCCCAGCGCCGCGCCACCTCGTCCGGGTCGGTGAGTTTGAACTCGCCGTGGCCGCCCTCCCAGGCGATGCAGCCGGCGTTGGCGCGGTCAGCCAGCAGCTCCAGCAGAAACTGCCATAACTGGATCTGGCCGCTGCCTGTGGGGAAGGGGGCGGTCAGCCACAGGCGGGATGAGGGAGGCGAGCGGCGGGGAAGAGGTGGGGTGCGAGAACCCACCACTCCCCCGGCCGAAGTCGGATGTGGGGGCCGGTGTCAGGGAGGAAAGGGGCACGTCCAGCTGAGTAACGGCACAGCTGGAGCGGCTGGCCAGGGAGGAGATGATCAGCAAAACCGTCCCTAGGCAGTACCACGCTTTCGCACAATGGAAACGCAACCCCACGGGCGCACAGCTTTGCAAGAAGTAGGGAGCGAAGGGAAAGCATCACTTCTTCCGTGTGGGGGCAGCGGTACTCCAAGGCACAGGGCTCTGGGAGGTAAGCGAAGGCGGGATATCACCCCTCGGCCTGAGAGCCCTTACCGGGTGCAGAGCCTGCATAACCGCTCGGGGTAGCCTACATAGGTGGTTAGCTAGCCACATCCCAGCTGGACAATGTCCAGAAATCCAGAGGGAAGAAGTCGGCCTGCAGCGGGATCACTCGGCCCACGGGACAAGGCATACACTTGAAACCTCTGCCTGAGGTGGAGAGAGTTGATGTATGGCTTCCTTGCGATACCATGTCAGACTGGGATGGGGACAGTGGTTCCCTAAGTGTGAGAGGAACGGCAGCCTCTGAAGTCTCCCACCCTTGCCAGCGTCTGGTGCTGGGGCTACTCCAGTTCAGCCTTTTTTTTTTTTTTTTTTTTCGGAACAGGCGGGATTCCCAGGGTACCAAGGTGTCGCAGTTCCCAGGGGACACGATACACAGCTCTGAGGAGAGGAGACCCAGATGCTTCTGTGCTTGGCTCCCTGCCTCCGCCCATCTTTGGCCAAACTCCAGGCCCTTCTGCCCTGTCCAGATTTTCAGGGTTGCTAGAAAGGGCCAGGAGGTTTTCCCAGATAAGTGGGTAGTGAGAACTTCTGTTTCTCTGTCTTGGAGCCTCAGTCAGACAAGTGGAGAAAAATCTTGACAGAACTAATCCCACCACCCCCCCTACCCCCACAACACCCCCACCCCATCCCAGTCCTCACACCTACCAGCATGTATACACACACTCTTTTAGAATAAAATGGATTTTCTTCGAAGTTGTCTGATTATTGTTTTAAATTGAGCCTGGTGAAGCTCTCTTCTTTTTTCAGTGATTTCCTCAGAACCCAGATGCTGCCCTCCACCATAATTTTGACCCCAATCCTTTCACACCAGCTCTGGGAGGGGCTCCCTGGCTCCAGGTCAGGAACACTGCATTTTAGGGTCAGAAGCACAGCAAGGGGTGGGGGAAATGTGCATCTGGTACTGAGAGATGTAGAGGCTTGGAAACTCATTCCTGTTGGGTGTTGTGCTCCCTTTTAGATAAAGCAGTTGCTGGCCTTGTTTTCCTGGTCATGGTAATTATCGGTCACTTGATGAGATCTAGGGTACCAACTGTGGGGCTTCGCCCCCCCCCCCCCCGCCCCCCGGTAAACAATCTGCCTGCAATGCAGGAAACACAGGAGATTCACATTCAATCTCTGGTTCGGGAAGATCTCTTGGAGAAGAAAATGGCAACCCACTCCACTAATTCTTGCCTGGAAAATCCCATGGACAGACGAGCCTGGCGGGCTACAGTCCAAAGGGTCACAAAGAGTCAGACATGACTGAGTGACGACGCACAGGGTACCAACTGAGCAGGGACCAGTGGGGAGGCTTTCCCTGGTAGGTCAGCCAGGTCCCGCTGCCAGCATGGCAAAGCCAAGGGTAATTTAGCGACCAGCCAAAGGCAAGTGACACCTGAAGTGGCCTAGAGGACTTGGCTCACGGAGCCGGGCTGGCCAGGCCAGTGAGGCAGGTGGGCGCTGGCCCTGGTGCTGATGGTGACTCAGCCTGGAGTGGCCTGAAAGCACTTCTCCGGGGTCACCTTGCTGGGTGGTGTCCAAGCTTTGTGCTCCTGCTGCCAGTAGGGAAAGAATACCAAGCACCAGAGCAGGAGAAAAACATTCCCAGCTGAAAAGGGGCGGGCCGGGCCGGGCCGGGGTGGGGTGGGGTGGGGGCGGCAGGGTCTTCTCAGCCTGCCCTGGCCTGCAGGATCAACACTGGGTCTCAGAAGGTACCAGAGCCAAAGGCCAAATGAATGTTTCCCACCCCCCACCCCCCAGCCTCCCCACAATCAGGCCCGGACCCGCCGTTTCCCAAAGCCCAGCATTCCACATCGCCGTTGGGGTGGGAGCGCCCACCCGCCGTTGGGGTGACAGTGGCGCCTGTCGGTATGCGGCGGGTGCCCCGGGACCCCATCCTCGACTCCGCCCGTACACTCCGGCGGCCAGCTCACCTTTCTGTACCGCGGGGCTCAGCGGTCCCCAGCCCGGGCTCTTTCCTTCTTTGAAGAGACCGTCTCCGACGGGATCTGTGGCAGCGAGAGAAAACAGTCAAGCGGATCCAGGCGGAGGTTGCCAACTTGACCGAAAGCCCCCCAGGCCAAGGCTCAAGGGGGAAGAGGGGGGTGCCATGGTTCCCGGGCGAGAGGCTGGGGGCCCTATTCGTCCGGCTCCTCCTCCCGGAGCCTGGCCCGGGCGCGCGCCGCGCGGAGCCCCTCCATAACGCCCAAGTCAGGAAACGCGTCCAGGAAAAAGGAAATCCGCTTTCCGAACGGGCCGGCGGGAGCCTTATAAAGCAGAGCGGGGTTTGCGCCAGCCGAGCTGGAGCGCGCAGAGCCCACCGGAGAGGAGGGGACGCCTGGAAGGCTGGGCTGGTGGGAACGCTCGGAGCACGGAGGTGAGGAGCCACGAGGGCGCCCGGGCCACGCCCGGCTGACCACAGCCCCCCAACACTGCACGCGCGCTCAGTCCCTTGCAACACTGAAGACCCCTGCTCCCTTACCAGGCTCTTTCAGCCCCCGAGCCGGCGCTCCTGGCTTCCCAGGCTCTCACTGTGCTCACTTCAAGTCCTCTAGACCTCACACTTAAAGCTCAAAGCGCTCCATCTGCTTTTAAGGTTTCCTGATGCCCTAGCTGGCTCAGTTCTGCCAGCGATCCGAGTCTCTGGACCGCGCCCCCTTCCCTTGGACCCCAGCATCCCTGTCCCAAGCCCTAACCCAGATTTCCCGCCCCGGGTCCCGGTGCCTCCAGCCCCCAGCTGGTCCCTGGTACCTGGCAGGTACATGTTGATCAGCAGGGGCTGGGAGGCGCCGCTCTGTCTCATCGCCGCCAGGGACTGGGTGGTGGGAGGTGGGGGGGGGTGGGAGAGGGGGGGATCGCGTCAGGCGTTGAGCTCCGGGGCACAGATCCCCGCCCGAGGCGACCGAGGTGACAGGGAGAAGAAGGCGGCGCTGGGTCCAGCAGGGCCTGGCAGGAGGGGGCTGCCCGAGTGCGGCGGGGGATTTGGGGTGGGGGGGTCCTGGAGCGACGCTCCCAGCTACCAGGCTGTTCGGAACCCTCCGGCCCCCAGCGCGGGCAGGGGCCGCAATTTCCGTTTTAATTAAGGAGCTGCCGCCTCGGCCTCCCGGACCCCGCCCCCGCCCCTCTTATCGCCCCATCGCAATAAAGTCTCCAACGTGCCGCGCGGCAGCCAAGCGCGCCAGGCAGCCCCCCGCACCCCGCAACCCGGGAGACGCGCGGGGGATGGGCCTGGGCCTGGCGCTCTGACGGGGGTCAGGAGCCCATTTCTTTTCCGCCTCCCTGACTCTGAGCAAACAGCAACGGGGTGGACTACCCCGGCCCCACCTCGGACCCCCGGGGCCACAACGCGGGGAGGGGGAGGCTCGCTCCTTTTCATCCATTCCCCCCACCTCACTGCTCCACTCTCCTCCCCTTCCTCCCCCCACCCCTACCCGGGTTCCCGTCTCCTGGCTGCGTTATCTGCATCTTCACTTTTAAATTTCCGCTTCCCTCCCTCTCGCCTGTCGCCGCGCTCCGGGTCGGCAGCCGTTGCTCTCTTTATCTGCCCCCCTCCATCCTCGCTACTTTTCCCTCCTCCTCCTCTGCTCTCTGCTCTTCCCTAGAGACCCGATCTCCTTCACTGTCTCCCTCTTGTTTCCCCGGGTTTCCTGTCTTTCCAGGGTTCCCAGGCCTCCCTTACAACTTTTAGTGGGTTGCCCTTCTTTTCCCTTTTTAGGTCTCTCCTTCTTTCATCTAGTCCTCCTCCCTCCTCCTCCTATCTCCCCTTCTGTCTCCTCTCTACCTCTCCATCCTGTCTCTCTCTTTCTCTTCCTTTTCTCATTGATTTGTTCCCACTGATTTGTGGCATATGATCTTCCTTCCATTCCCACCCACCACAACCACTTCTCTCCTATCTTTCCCCATCTCTTGTCATCCCAGCTTAACCATCTACCCTCACAACTACTCCTGATTATCCCTGAACTAGGCTGCAATTGGCACCTTGCTCTAGCAGAAGAGGAGTTAAATTAGATGTACTGTACAAGGCCCCCAACCCAGGGAAAGTGGAAGTAAATCCACTCTGGGAAAGGGACAAAGGCGGGTATGTGGTTCCCAAGTGGTGGCCTGGAGTCTCTGGATACAGGTGAGGCTTCCTGGCTCTGGAGAAGTGCATCTGGAGGGATGCTGGCTGAAAATGAGGCCCTGGGCCCGGAGCACCACCTGCAGCCATACAGCATCTGGTGACTCCAGGCAGAACTGATAAACTCAAAGCCTTTCTTTCCCACTGCTTGACTCGAGGAGACAGGAGGCCTGGACTTCAGGGCACTTGGATTGGAGTAAGCAGGTTACCTGTAAGATCCCTGGTCCTGGGATGCCTGACTGAGAATGGCTGGGAAGTCCAGCTCGAGGTGGGGACCCTGTGCATTCTTCACTTGGTGTGACTGCTGGGTTGTTCCTCATTCCTGGTGGAGGATACAAAAATCAGAAGGGGCCAAGGAGGAGTGTGGGAGGAAATGGGGGGAATCCCAGGACCCTAGATGATCCTCAAGGGATACAGATAGACGCTTCAGGATGTGGAGGTGGAATCTGGTGGGGAAAAGATGAGCAGTTGGGATGCTGGCTGGGGACAAAATTCAGGGCTTCAAAGGAGCAGAGCATCTTGAGGGTGGGGCCAAGGTCCTACTCCCTCTCCTTCAAGCCTTCCGTCACTTCCCCAGAGAGAAAATGAGAAGGAGGAGACCAGCGTTGCAAGAGTGGGGAGGCAGAAAGTTTCACTCACTTAATGGTCTCAGCAGAAGGCTGAGGGAGAAGGGAGAGGCACTTAGAGTGGGGGTCTGTCCAGACATCCCAGCTCTGAGCTGGTGAAGGACAAACAGCTCAGGCTCTGCCTCACCTCAGTGAGGACTGGCGGCTGAAGGAGGGGGTGGACTATCGGAAGAGCTTGTGAGGGAGTGAGGGGTGGGCTCCGATCTCATGTGGATCTTGGCTGCATCCCCAGAAATGAGATGATTTCCTCCATCCACTTTGGCCTTTGGCTGAGTGCAACCAATGAGCAGGTCTAGGCAGCTTCCACCGTCTCCTCCCACCTGACTGGGTGGGTGTGGGTCCCACAGGGTTCTGCATACCCCATCAGCCTGACCAGAATAGGACAATGGAAAGGCGCTTCCCTGATGGCTAGTGGGAAAAAACTCTGCCTGCAATGCAAGAGACACAGGAGACATGGATCCCTGGGAGATGCAAGTTCAATCCTTAGATCAGGAAGATCCCTAGAGGATAAATGGCAATCCACTCCACTCTTTTTGCCTGGAAAATTCCATAGATAGAGGAGCTTGGCAGGCTGCAGTCCAAAGGGTCTCAAAGAGTTGGACGCGACTGAACGACTAAGCACGCAAGGTGAAAACACCCAGGCCCAGCCTGGCATCTGTGCCTCCTTCTCTTTAGTTGCTGGTGTGGAGAGCAGAGTTGGACCCCAGGGTCTAAGAAAACCTAGAAGGTCCATTTATGCTGGCAAAGACTGCAACAAATATTAGCTCTCCCAACTCCTTCTTTGTACAGGCAGGGACACTGAGACCTAGACACAGGGTGCGCCCTGATCAGCGTCACACTGCAAGTTCCCGAAGGCATCTTGCTGGGTGTTTTTGGTAGTCATGGGCCTTCCTGGAGGGAAGGCAGCTCAGCTGATGGAGTACACCAAATCTCCCTTTGCCCATTGCCTGCCCCAAAGCAGGTGGTGGGGAGATGACTTGCTGGGGTCTGAGGCCAGTTCACCTGGGTCTGGGCTCAACTCCCTCATTTTCTAGTTTGTGTGGTTTTGGAGAAAATTACATCACCTCTATACCTTAGTCTCTTCATCTGTTAGATAAGGATTAGAATACCAACTATACAGAATTATTAGGCTTATATAACATGCTGAGTGCTCAGATAAAGTTGCATATATGTAGCTGTTAATATTACCAACCCCCAAGGGCACAGTTAAGAGCCTGTGACCATGCAGGAACCCCATACTCCTTTGGAGGACACAGAGGTTTGGGGCTCTGCTGAGGCCCGAGGCTTTTGACCACAGCTCAGATCAGCCTCCACTTGACAGTCTGGATTTGGGGTCAGAAGCCCTGTGTTCAGGTACTGGCTTTGTCACCAATTGAATGGATAACCTCATCCATTTAAGGCTTCTCCCTCTCTGAGGAGCTCATTTCTTCATTGGTGAAACTGGTGAAGAATGGAAGCTGTTAGGAGGATTAAATGCAACAGGGGCCATGGACTCTCGAACCCATCCAGGCATAAAGCAAAATTCACACTCCATCTAGAACTCTGTCCTTGGTCCTCTGACCCAACCTTGAGATCCATGGGGGAAGGCAGGGCCTATGGTAACTGTCCTAGTGCTTTTCTGAATCACAAGCATTTTCAGGGGGTCCTTCTTGAATCCTCACAATCCTTGCCCTGTGAGAGAGACAAGGCAGGAGTCTGGAGCTCCAGTTTCCACGTGAGGGAATTGAGACTCAGGGATGTTATGTGGCTGGGTCCCAGGTGTTCTGACTTCTGGTTTGGGAGGGTCTTCCCAAGGGAGCAGATGCCTAATTTTCCCCAGCTGGGCCCCTGGAACTGCCCAGGTCCAAGTCTGAGTTTTCTTCAACATTGCCTTGACTCCCCCAGACAGAGGCAATGATCTGGGCCAACCCTCCCTGTGGCTAGATCCACCAGTGGCTTGAAAACTCAAGCATCCCTGAGGGACAGGATGAAGGGCATCCCAAGGGTCTTGAATGTCCTGCCTATGTGGGGCTGAGATGATAGTAAACTGGGTCAAAGATGGAACTAGGAAGAAGCTATACTGGTGCCATGGACTCTAATGGCTGCTACCACACTCAGCCCCAAAAACATGGCTATGGGCTTCTACCACCTACCCCGGAACACAAGCCCGCTGTGGTCAGTGACTCGGGGGTGGTCTCTCCAGCTCACTGGTCTTCTGAAGAGTTGGTAGGAAGAATGAGGAGGGAGTTGTTTGAGACAGCCGAGAGGCAAGGAATGAAGATGTTTTGTAAAACTCTGGAGCTCACTACCACATGAAGGATTGCTATTCAAAGGGTTTGGGGCTCAGCTTAGAGACAGGATGTCTCCCCTAGAAAGCAGTGGGACCTCCCACTAATTACCCCTCTCACACCCTTGCTCCTCTGCCAGGCGGAGATTCCACATAACTGGGAAATGGGTGCAAGTTGCCCTTAGGCTGTATAGGGAGCCAGGATGAAGAGAAAGGCTGGAAATGCCTGTGAGGGGTTAGAGAGGGGCCCAAAGGGGCTCCTGCACAGAGTTAAGGACATCCTGCCCTGTATGATGGTGCCTGGCCCAGGGGGGCTGTGTGAAGGTTGAAATTAAGCTACGAGCCCTGCCATGGCATTGTGTGCACTCAAACCAGAGGATGGCAAAGGCTCTATCTGGGCTAGCAGGACCCCCTGGTCCAAGCTGAGAGGTCTCTATCATGGAGAGGTGTGGGGCTGGCTGCATTTAACAAGTTCCTGAGGATGGTTAGCAGCAGTTTCATCTCAGCCCCATCTCAGCCACTTACATCCTAAGCCAGTGTATGCTCCATAGTCAAGGATCCTGGGGCCCAGGGGAATGGTCAGGTTGGCAGAGGACTCTCAGAAAGATGAAGGTGAAGGTCACAAAAGAAGACACTGAGAAGGAGGCAAGAGGGGCAGGCAGGTTCAGGAGACTTTATTGAGGGTCCTCAGGGGAGGCACTGGGGCTGTGAGACTTAGTGCTGGACTCTCCGGATGGACTGCAGCTGCCCGGTGTGGGCCTGTGTGCCGAATTCACTGTAGTTACGGAACTCCCCACTGTGGCGGTCCCGCTCCAACACATACTGGTAGCCCCGGTAGCCCGGATACTGGTAGGCCACCCACCTAGGTGAGTGAAGGCACAGAAGTGGTAAGTCGGCTCTGCCCCCACCCCCAGTGATGTCTGCTGATTGCCGGTCCTCCTTTCTCAGCTCCCAATTCCCACCTCCAAAATAATGGCTTCAGTTTTCCCTACATGGTCTCTCCCTGCCCTGTCTACTGCTCCGGGTCTTCCTAACACCTTCCTCATCTCATCTCCTATTCCCACCCTCCATTGCCTCCTCACTCAGGTTTTCAACTCCTTCCTCTACCCCACATTGCTCCCCTGACTCATATTCTCCTATTACCTGCCCCCCTCCCTCCCCATCTTCTCCACCATCTCACTTCCCCTTGCCTCTAAGTCTCCCACGACCTCACTCCTCCAATCCCCCACCCCCCAGTGCGTGTGTTCATTGTGTCTCTTAGCACTGTCGCCTTTCCTCACCCTCCTCCCTGGGCCCCATTGCCTCCCTGCTCTAGTCCCCTGTTGCAGTCCCAGGACTCACGCTCCAGAGCTGACTTTGAGGGAACCCACATCCTTGCTGGCCCAGCCCATGGAAGGCAGGGATGGGTAGTCATCATTGAGTTCAAACTTGCAGCCCTGGAAGTTTTCCCCCTCAAACAGTGTCACACGACTGTCACTGTGGTTCTGAGGAATGAGAAGGGGAAGTGGACAGGTCAGACCCTCCAAAGAGGTGCTAATGGATACATTCTCAGCCCCACTCCCCCAATCCTCCTGCCCAACACAAGCAGTGAAGACAGGGTTTATAAGCACACCCAGAGTTCACTCCATCAGCTCCATATCAGTCTGGGAAGCTGGGGTGCTCAGAGGTCCCCAGTCTGGTCCTTTCTGTGGCTTTGGATTGGGGTGGTGAGACTAGAAGGGGGATTTCCAGAGACTCTTCCAGGTCAAAAATAAAGAATCTTGTGACATGGACCTGTTTTGCAGGAGGAAAATTAGAGGTCCTAAGAGAAATCTGGTCCACTATGCAAGACAGTTTCCCCAAGGTCTCATTGACTATCCACTCCCCTGCCGAGGACTCTGGGCATGGCTACTCATAGGGTAGGACCCAGTGAAGGGTGATGGCAGAATCATCAGTGTTTGTTAAGTCTGGGCTCCCCTTGTCCCAGGACCTTCTCCCTGCAGAACTCCTTGGCCTCCTGGAATGGAGAACCTGGCCTGAGGCAGTACCTGCTCTCTGCCCTCCACCCCACAGCCCCAGATCCTCCCCTCCAGTGTATTTGATTCATTAACAACCCTTTCCCCTGCTCCCTGAAACATACACACCCAGACCATCCCTTTCTCAACCTTGATCCCTGATTGAGTTCTAGTCTCATCTTCATGTTAAGCTTTGTGAGCAGAGGCAAACCACTTTTCCCTTCGAGCCGCATTTCCACACCTATGTATAAGGTTAACAACAGTTACCCCAGCCTCACAGGGCTGCGTGAAAACAAAAGCGCTCGCTGACCAGTGCTGACGACTGAAAGTGGGAAATGGAGCGCAAGACTGGCACGGTTGTGGTGCTGTCCGTGGTGCTGATTTCTGACGCCTGGTTTAGGCCCACGGTCTAAACTCTTGGAGAACTCTCTGGTTCTGAGAAGTAATGCCACTACTACCCGTCTAGGAGTTGTGTTTACACACCCCTGTACAGTGAGTGGACAGTCTTTCCCAGGTGCTGTGATGGGGCCAGGACCTGGAGCTAGGAGCTAGGCTGCAGCGGAGGAGGGGGAGGGCTGTGCTTACCGCGCAGAGCACTGGCCGGAAGGACAGCAGCTGGTCGCTGTGGTGGCCGGCACTGCCGCTCCAGGCACTCCACCGAGGGTAGTCACCCTTCTCCAGAATGAACTGCTGTCCTTGGAAGTCAGGGTACTCGAAGGCCACCCAACTGGGGGAAGATAAGGGAACCTGGGAGGCCTCTGCCCTAGCCTCATTCATTCCTCTCCCCCCCACACCCCCAGCCTCACATCCCCTTGCTTGCTAGGAAAACCAATCTTTTCCTCCACCCCAGGCCCTTCCCCTGACACTCTCATCCCAAGGCAACCCTGTCCCTCTAGAGGCTAGAAACCCAAAGCCTACTGCTATCTGGGGTTGGAGGGGTTCAGGCTTCCAGATCAGGGCTCCCAGGCTGGAAAGAATTTCCCAGTCTATGAGAATCACCCGAATAAGCACTTCTACCTCAAGGATAGGTCCCTGTAAAGGTAGGTGTAGGAAGCCCCCTAACCTGTGGTAGCAACCTGTGATAGCAATAAACTGCAATAGCTTTGGGGCCCCGGCTTTCCCGAGGGCCCCAGTCTCTAGGAAGCCAGGGTGGGGGGAGTGGAAGCGACTTGGCTTTTGTTGTTGAAAAAAGCTTAGAGTCATCCAACTTTGGAGAGGACAAAACTATGCTGTGAACTAACCCCTTTAGGACTCAAGCTGGCCTCACGGAATCCTGCCAAGGGTCGCTTCTTGCCTTTATCCCTTTGGCTCGCAGGAGGATACAATCTCTCTCATGATTTGTCTTGGGGCTGGTGGGGAGTTTTGAGGACGCCTAGGGTTTTTCCATCTTGGTGGGTCTCTCTCAGGCAGGGTTTCTCTACAGTCTGGGGAATGGAGGACTGGGAGCCAAGGTCCCAGTTTCGGAGCTTGGGCCAGGGGAGCCTGGCGCCTCTCCACCCAGCCCAGCCACGCCGGGTGCATCACTCACGCGCCATTTTCCACCTTGACCGAGCGCACCCGGCGCAGGCCTCCGCGCTCGCCGATGTTGGCGCAGTCACTCAGCAGCCGGCAGCGGCGGCCCTGGAAGTCCTCCTCATCCCAGAGCGTGAGGCTGGCGGGCGCGGGGCCCTGCGCGGGGGCGCTGCTCATGGCGCTGTGGACAAGGACAGGACCAGGTGCTCAGCGTCCCCAGAGCCCCGTCTCGGCCCAGGCCCGCCCGATCCCGGTGGGAGGTGAAGGACCCGAGGGTTGGACCCGAGCTGCTAGCAGCTCTTTCCCTTCTCGCCCTCCCCGCCCTAAGAGACCCCGCCCCAGCTCCGAATATTCACCAGGTGGGTGGGTGAGCGCGGTACCGACGGAAATGGAGAGGCTGCGCGCGGGCTGGGCGTGCGGGGCTTTATACCAGGCCTCGCCCCCTCCCCGGACCCTCTCCCGCCCGGGTGGGGGGAGCTGAGTCAGCGGGCAGGCTGCGGTCAGCTCTGGTGTCCCCGGGGGTGGGGGTGGGGCCGAGGCCTTTCCCGCAGCCGCTGACCTGGCCCCAGCCCTCGGGGATGACAATAGAAAGTGCTGAGACACACGTCCGGCGCCCGCCACAGCCGAGGCTGACTCCGCTTTTTCTTTTTGGGGGGCCTGAGCCAAGCAAGGCGCACCCTCACTGGCCCAGACCCTCAGGGATAGAGGTGCCAGGCCACCCTGTGGCCATCCCGCTAAAACCGCGCTACCCCGACTCGAGATGCTGAAGCTCTTCCCAGCGTCTAAACACCTTTTCTTCAGCACTAGGTCGAGGCTTCTCTTTTGGGCGACGCTAAGGAGGAAGTAGACAAGGCTCCTCACAAGCGACCTTCCTACGAGCTCAGCCCTCTTTTCCCTGGAAGGTGGGCCACCGCGGCCCGGCTCCTCCCAAGCTCGAGTTCCCAGACTCCGAGCCAGAGCTCCCAGAGTTTTCTTTCGGGAAGGTGCTGAGACGAGGCGATGACCAAGACTCGCCGCAAGACGGCGCTGAGCGCAGAGAATGAAGCGCCCGAGGGAAGGCACGGATTTACAAAGCGTTTAGGGAGTGATGGTCGACTAAACATTCTTTGGCATTACCTTTCTTTGAGATTGGAAGGCAAACTGACCTTTTGCAGTTCTGTGGCCACTGTTGAGTTTTCCAAATTTGCTGGCATATTGAGTGCAGCACTTTAACAGCATCATCTTTTAGTAAAGATTTGAAATAGCTCAGCTGGAATTCCATCACCTCCACTAGTTTTGTTCCTAGTGATGCTTCCTGCTTAGTGATGCGCGGCAGTAGGTAGGTAAAAGCGCTTTCGACTGATATGCGGCTGGAACTGCGACGCGGCTGGCCACCAGACAGAGCTCCTGGGTCTGGGACCCCCGGTCCCAACTTCAGCCTGAGAGCTAGCAGCTGATTATTGAGCGCCTAGGTCGGATCACACCCTCCGCTCAGCTCAGATCTCAAGTAATTCTTGCATCGATATGTTGAGGCAGGCGCTGCTGTTGCCTGGCGTTTCACAGAAGATCCTGCGGCCCAGAGGGTAACACCGGGATGCAGTCCAGGAGGTGTCACAACTGAGAAGTGGCCCAGCTGAGGTGTGACCCTGGGGTTTCCGTTTTGACTATAGGTCCAAGGCTCTTGGTTTCCCACGTGGCGCAGTGTTAAAGAATCCACCGGCCAATGCAGGAGACACAGGAGAGGGGGGTAGGATCCCTAAGAAGGGAGGATCGCCTGGAGTAGGAAATAGCAACTCACTCCAGTATTCTTGCCTGGAGAATCCCATGGACAGAGGAACCTGGTGGGCTACAGTCTGAGGGGTCACAAAGAGTCCAACTCCAGGGAGTAGGCACGACTGGGCCTCCTAGGCTCTTAACCCCAAACTCACTGCCTTGTGTGTGGGGCGGGGGAGGGGAAAGGTAGGGTCTGGGGAGGGAGAAATTTAAGGGGAAAGGCTTGGAGCCCCAAGGCAAGTTCCAGGAAAGAAATTTCCTTACAACTTGCAGCAGAATTTCCTAGCCATCATGGCTGTCAATGAGCCGCAAAAGTTTCTGGCAAAATTGTGTTTTCCTTAATGAAGGGGGTATGCCAGAAAGAAGTGCAGGGGTGAGAAAGAAGGGAACTAATACTTCGTTTTCCTCATGAACCAAGTGCTT
The DNA here is from genome assembly GCF_910594005.1 of Cervus elaphus. Lineage (NCBI taxonomy): Eukaryota > Metazoa > Chordata > Mammalia > Artiodactyla > Cervidae > Cervus > Cervus elaphus. The sequence goes on along the minus strand of NC_057822.1, from coordinate 27,933,051 downwards.
CCCTTATAGGCTCAACAGTCCAACATGGTAAGGTTGGATGAACTTACCATGTGGAAGTGTGGAAGAGGCTGCCAGAGGTACAGAGCCTTTTCCAAATCCACACAGCTAGCCAGTGTCAGAGCATGATTAGACTGGAGTGCTTTGCCACACAACTTCTGGTGACTAAAGGGGCTCACAGGCCAGATTCCGATGCTACAGATCCAGACGCCTAACCACGCTGTCTTCCACGCTTTCTCAAAACTGCCAACCTCACTCCAGCCTCAGAGCCTCTGCACTGGTGGTTCCTGTTACCTGGAGTGTCTTAGTCACAAGGTCTTGGCGTGCTGACCAAGGTCTTGGCGTGCTGGCCTTTTTCATCACCTGGGTGATGCTGTTCCTGACATTCACTGTCCTTCACATCACCCTATTTTCTTTATAGCATTTACTATTCTGTAAAGTTGTCTTTTTTATCTTTTGTGTATGGCTGTACGTAGTGTTTCCGTTTGTACTAGAGTGTAAACTCCTTTTAAAGGGGCAGGGGCTGTGTCACTCTTGCTTTCAGTTGTTTTTCTCCATCCTAGCACAGTGCAAGACACATAGAAGTTGCTCAATAAAATGTCTCAAATGAGTGGACAGGGTGGTCAGGTTGGGCCAAAGGTCCCTAGGGAAAGTTGTGTAGAGGAAATGCTGCCGTGAATAGGGGGTGATGGTTTGCCCATCCTGCCAACCTCCCCAGCCTTGAAATTCTGGCATGCTGAGAGCCAGCACGGGGATATTGGGGTCTCCCTTGAGTCTCTCTCTTCACTGTTGAGAAACTGCTGTCCAGGATCCTGATGTGTGTGAAGGTGAAGGCCAAAAGTACGAGGCCCTAAAACACAGGGAGTAAAGTCCAGCTTGGAAATTTTGGAATCAGAGCAGGACAACCCCAATTTGATTGCAGGTGGGGTCAGAAGCATGACCAGTGCCCTGACTCCCTGTGCTAGAGGGGATGTGGTCAAATAGGGTATACTTTTTCGAAGCCAAGAAAAGGGGAAACGCAAAGTATCGAAGGAGGCAAGAAACAGTCCTAGACTCTTCGTGTCCAAGCACTTGGTCTCGGTTTCACAAGTGGGGCTGTGGCAGCGGTGACACGTGAGGGATTGAAAGAATCTCTCTTCTACATTCTCTGTTCCTCCCCGGTCTCTATCCAGCAACTCTGGACTCGGCCACCAGGGGGGGCGCGCGGGCCGTGCCGGGTGGAACGCCAGCGCAAAGGCGGGAGCAGCGCGGGCAATGGAAGTGGGAGTTGATGGGAGGCTGAGGCCTGGAGGCGCTGCAGGCGCCGGAGACGAGTGCGTCAGGCTGTGCGTCTGCGCTGGTCAGTGACGCGGCTGGTGAGTGCTAGTCCCGAGGCTGCGGGGGTGTTTGTCCGAGGCCAGTCATTGTGTTTTCCGAAGCTGGGGCTGGGAGGGCAATTTCCAGTCCAGGTGTCGGTGGGATCACCATATTCCACAGGAGATGGGTGGTGTGTGTGTGTGTGTGTGTGTGTGTGTGTTTTCAAAGACTTGGGGGGAGAGAACACAGTTGAGACCCAAGTTGGGATCACCATATTCCACAGGAGATGGGTGTGTGTGTGTATTCAAATGTGTGTGTGTGTGTGTGTTTTCAAAGGCTTGGGGGGAGATAACACAGTTGAGATCCAAGTTAGAATTCCAGCTGGAATTTGAGATGGAGACCTGTGTGTGAGAATCGTCATGGCTTCTCTCCGAGTCCTAAAATCTGATCTTGGCTCTGCACTAAAGCGGCTGTGAGGCTGAGGCACTCTTCCTTCCTCTGCCTCAGTGGGTCCCACCACCCATATACTATAGTCAGTGGCTTTTAGTTCTACCTGTCCTCACTGGCTTTCTCAGAAACGGGCACAGCTACCAACACCACCCATAGCCATTTGCCAGGATCTCTAGACCTCTCTCAGGCTCCTCACGTCCCTCCAGACCCCTCTCTGGTTCTGGTGGTCCTCATAATCATCAAGAAAGAGAAGAATGAGCCCCTGAGGAAAAGGGGTTGTCAGGCAGCCCTGCCCAGTGTGCTAGAATGGGGCTCTGGGATCCCTGTCCCTTTCTGGTACTGGGGACCCCCTTCCTGCTTCCTTTCTCCACCAGATGATCCACCTCCAGCCTCCCGAGCCTCCTCCACCCACTCCCCTCCTAGCCCCCTACCGCCCACCCCCCCCCCTCAGCAGCTGGTCCTGTTTGTTTTCCCAGATCAGTTGTGCTCAGGGCTTCCTGAAGGATGGATGCACAGGTGGCTTTGTTTGCCAGATCAGCACCATCACCCCTACCTCCTCCACATCCACAGCCTCTCACGGGAAGGGGTGGGGGAGGGAGTTAGGCGGACAAAAAAAAAAGTGTCCTCAGGGCTACACATCCAGGAGACCTCAAGATCTCATTGGGATCTCATTACCCAAAGAGAACTTGCCACCCTATCCAGTGCTTCATCTCATATAGGGACCTTTGGTCCCACAGAGAAATCCTCAGGATTCCTCCTCCCCATGATTCTACTAAAGCACTCATCTCAGAAGCACCCTGATCCCACAGAGAAGCCCTAAGACTCAGTCCTGTATCCTCAGTGAGGCCCTGGATCCCACTCAGATGCCCATCCCATACGGGGAAATCTCGATCTGATGAAGAAACCCTCAAATGCACCCCTGGACTCTCACGAAGGTCTCCTTCCCAGAAGTGACGCCCTCCTCACGTAGGGCCCCATCCCTGGAACAGCCCAACTTCACAGTACTCTGGGTGGCTTAGAGGGCCCCTGCCCGATGGCCAATGTCCTCGCATCTGCCGGCTCCTACCCCTTTCCTTCATTTCACTGGCAAATCAGCCAGGGCTTTGGTGACTGCAGATGCAAATTCTGTGAAGGGTGCCTTCCCCCACCCTGTCCTGTCGCCAGCCCCTCCTTTGCAGCCCTGCTCTTCCACTCCCCACCCCTACCCAAGATCGGGAGGGAGCGGGGAACAGGCAGTGAGCACCTTCCCCGGGGCTGTGAGGGCTAGTCTCCTGGGAGACAGAGATAACAAGGGTGAGAGACTAGCGCAGCTCAGGCTGGGTCTGACAGCTGGGCCTGAAAGAGGTGGGTCTGGAAGGGGTGAGAGCCCCGCCCTCACAGACTCCTCGTCCGGTCCCTTTATCAGCAGAGTGCCTCTTCTCTGCCCCTCGGAGGGATGGGAGAACTGGCCCCATCCAGGGAGGTGGGAAGCAGCTTTCACCGCCACCCACTCACCCAGAAGCAGGACTGCGGGACTTGAAGGGAGAGGGCACACACGTGCTCACATTCACACAGACGGATCCCACATGCGTCCCATGTGAACAGTCTCTCCTAGGCTCAACAAACACCTCAACAGTCATGTTCATTTACGGGCAGATGTTTGTTCGCTCCTTTATTCCTTAACTATTTAGTCAAATGTACCGTGTTTCAGCCACTGTGCTGGGTGCCTCGTGGACCTTCATTGTGCACACCACCCACTCCACGGTCATCAGAGTCACCCAGTCACGATCATACAGACACTGAAGGGTTAAGTGTGTGGGCTGCGTCTTGGGTTCAAATCCAAGCTCCCCTGCTAATAGGCTGGATGAACTTGTACTTCTCAAATTTTCCCTTTAAAATTGTTGTGAAGATTTAAATGCATGTAAAACCCAGCACTGACCTGTATCAAATAAATGTTCACTGTTACTGTTGTGGTGGCTGTGGTTACCACTGGCTTTGCTGTCCTCCTATGGCTCCCCATCCGTGCCCCCTGCTCCTGGGGCTGGGCTGGGTTGTGGGGAGGAGTCAGGGCATCGAGTCTAGCTGCATCCCCCCTCCCCATCCCATATATGCCCCCCCCCATCCAATACATGCCCTGTGGAAAGCAGCCTGGCTCTCAGAATGGGGAGCCTTCCTGCTTCACCCCATTAGAACCACTCTAATGAAGAGCTCAGTGGCGGGGGGGGGGGAGGGTATCCCTATTTCTTTTGTTTTGCTCAGTCCTCTGCTCTCCAGATGGAACCAGAGACCTGACTTGTGGTCCCAGTGTTTTTCCTGGCTCCGTATGTGGTCTTGGGCAGGTCATTCCCCTTTTGGGGGCCACAGGTTTGTACCTGAAAACTAAGCTAAATGCTGACCCTGGAGGGGCCACCCAACCCTTACTCCTGTGATCCTGTGATGCCTCAGGAAGACTCCCTTCCCTCCTCCCCTAGCCTCTGCCTGCCCCCCCATCCCCCACCCTTTACACACACACCTGGCCTAGCCAGAATGAGGGGGCGAGTTGCCACTGTTGTCATGGGGACTAATCTCCGAGAAGGTCAGTGAGGCTCTGGTTCTGCCTTGGCCCGATTGGGGATTAGCGCTTGTGTACAACACCACCCTCCCCAACCCAGTGCCTCCACTCCCCGGTCCCCACACTTCACACAGACCCTGGGTGGCCTCCACAGCCAGAAGTTCCAAGGCTGGGTAGAATCCACACGTGGGCAGTGGGGCCAGGGGCAGCTGCTGCAGCTGTCTATCCAGCAGTGGCTGAGAGAGAAAGGGGAAGAGATGAAGTCAGATCCACACCCCTCACTCCTCACTGTGGCCTGAGCTTTGCCCTTCTTCACCTTCTGCCCTTTACTGGGGCATTACGGGTGTCCAGGAGATAGGAGTGTCACCTCCCCTTCCAATCCTGGATCACAGTTGCAGCTCAGGTAGAAGCCACCTCTTTCTCCTTTGCTGTGGGTAGCATTTCCCCATCCCGATGATGTGGCTTGGGATGGAGGCTGTTTTCATACAGCTCCCCTTCCTACACACACACACACACACACACACACACACACACACACAGTAGCTTCCATCCCTGGTTACCCTGACCTCTGACCCAACATCTTCAAATACCTCCATCTCTCTGGAGTGTACATCCCTTGTTATCTCACATTGCCTCTTTGTGTCTCTGGCCTCTCTCCAGCTCTCACTTTCACAAGTCTGGGGTTGGGGGTGGTGGTGGATACAGCCTCTCTGGACTCTGAAATCTTCCATGCCCGCTGGGCTGCACCCACGGTCTGTCCCTCGGTGCTCCTGCTTGGATTCCCCCATCTCTTCTTGCACATCCTTCTCTCCTCTCCCTTTCTAATCAGTGATTTCCCTGTTCCCCCTACAGCCGCACTCCAAGTGCTCTTTCCTTTTTTCCACTTCCTCCATTACCTGTCCCTTCCCCCGCCCAGGGTGCTGACAGGGATGACAGGAAGCAGGCTCCGGCTTTGCGCAGGAAGGGGGAGGGGGTGCCCCCCCCTGCTTCGAACACCAGCTGCTAAGCACCCCCCTCCCCAAGCCCAGCACCTGCAGGCCTGCCTGGCGCCTGGAGACTCCACCCCTGGGTCGGCAGGGGAGGAGGGACCGGGAGGAGAGGCCAGATCCCGGCCACATCCAGGAAATGCGGGTCTTGGAGGGATAGGGAGGTGGAAGTCTGCGGACACCGTCCCCCCTCCCTGGAAGCAGGGGAAGAGACAGTGGCTCTCTGTCACAGGGGCAGACCCCAGTCCACTGGTGAAACACTGTAAGTTGGGGGGGGGCGGGGTTCATTCCAAGGGGAGACCTTTCTGTCTTGCAGCCCTAGGGTCTGGAATCCCAGGGAGGGGGGCAGTGCTCTGAGCCACTTCCATGATTGGGGGAGGGGAGAGGATGCCCACAAAGACAGGGAAGATGTGCCAGGGCCAGACCAGGCCCCTGACAGGCAGATCAATCAATGCCAGGCAAGGAGCAGAGGGCTGGGCCCAGGACAGAAGCCTGGTCAGGGAGGCCAGGATGGGAGCTGCACACACCCAGCCCAGGACCCATGCATGGGCCTCCCCCCACCCTCTTGCCCAAGGGTTGCTGCACGTAGATCCAGCCTGCAGTCCGCCCTCTCCCCAGCCCTGCCTGGGATCTGTCAGAGCCATCTCATCCCCTTCCCCCTCCCCCTCCCTTTCTCTGTGCCAAGACTCAGCAGATCCTGTGGAACCTGCGGGTAGCTGGGTGAGGGGTGGCAGTGAAGTGGAGGGAAGGTAGAAGGGGAAAGCCAGCACCCCCAGGAACCACCAAATTGGAGTGGGAAGGGACCAGCGACTCCTGACCCTCATTCCCATCCCCCTGGGGGCTTCCTGGGCCTAGATGTGTGGGGGTACAGTCCCTCCTCATGATGTCTCCTCACCCTTAGGAGAAACTGGGGAGCTCCTTACTGTTGTCCAAGGAACCTTCCTTCCACCCCTGACCTACAACTAGCCCCTCTCTCTGGGGCTGACTTGGCATCGACATCAGTTCTGGGGGAATGGAACGGAAGACACTGGGAAACAAGGACAGGGACTCAACTGACCCCAGGCCTGAGTTCTAGGTTCTCCAAGCAGGGGGTGGGGGGTTTAGCGCAATCTTTCTCTCTCCAGTCAGATCTTAACACTCTTAGTCACTGAAAAGGGGGCGGCCTGTCCTAGGTTTGGGTTGTAGCTAATGACCCATGAACTCCCACCTAATCTGAGGGCCACTTAGACCCACCCCACCCTCAGCTGACTGAAACAAGAGACCTTGGGATTATGAAGTCTGGGAGAGGCGGTCAACTGCAGGGCCTGGCACCCGCAGCAGGCAAGGGCTACCAGACCCTGTGTTTGTCCTTCTCAGGCAATCTGTTCAGAGATGGGGAGACTGCAAGATGGGCCAAGGAGATGGCAGGGAGTGAACCCTCAGGATGTCAGCACCAAAGAGATGAGGAGGAACTGAACTTGATCCAATGTGACTCTAGCTCCCCAGACCCAGATTTTCCACACCTCATAGCTGTTGCTCCAACCCCTGCGAGCCTCCAACTTCGCAGGCCAAGGGGCTCAAAATCATTGCTAAAAGCCCAGAAACCAGAAAATGGGGACTGGTGGGCCCCACACGAGAGGCCAGACTAACCTCCCTCTCCTTGTGCAAGTGGGAAAATCCGAGGAGAAGCCGGGAAATGACTTGCCCAAGACTACAGAAGTCGCTGGGACAGAGCCAGACTAGAAACCCGGGTTTCCACCTCCGAAGAACGCCTAACCTGGCCCCCGGACCCCCTACGCCACCCGGCGGAGCTGGCTCGGCCCGCCCGCGTTATCCGGAATCGAAGCGGGCAGCCCTTGAGCCGCGGGCAGGACAGGGCAGGGCGGGCGGGGCCGGATGGGAGCCGGATGTCCCCGGGGAGCGGCGCACAGCCTCTCCGACCCGTACGGCGGCGGCGGCGACAGGTGCCTGCGTGGCGATCGGCCCGGGTCCCCGGGCGGGTGCTGAGAGGCCGCCCCTGCCTCACGCGAGCCGAACGAACAAAACGCTCAGGTCCGGTTTGTGCGAGGGGCTCGTCGCGGGGCGGGAGCGGGGCGTCCGGGGCCTGGCTGTGGCCCTCGGCGGTCTCCTGGTCCTGGTCTTCGGCTAGCGCCGGGCTGTCCCGCGCTCGATGGCCGCCGCCCTCACCTGCGCGCATCTGCGGCTGACACGTCGGCGGCCGCGGCGGCCACTGCAGGTGCGCACCTGGCCCGCCCCTCCCTTCCTGGCCACCCTCCACCCGGCCCGGCCCAGCTTGGCTTGGTCCCCAGCGCACGCCGCGGAGCTTGTGCGGGAGCCCCGGCTCAGCGCGCTTTATACGGCCTACCCAGTCCCCGCCCCTAGAGACACACACGCGCGCGCGCGCGCACACACACACACACACACACACACACACACACACTCACACCTGTCCGGGCGCCCGTTTGCTCGGGGCAAATATTGACTCAGAGGAGGCGGAGCGCCCCCTCACCCCTCTCCCCGCCCCCGCCTAGGCTTCGGGGCTGGAGCTCCTCCGAGGCCTTGGCGGTGGGGGTGGAGGGGGGTGTCGGGGACCTGGGCGCCTCTGGAACAACACCAGATGTCACTTTTCCACCCACCTGCCTCGGGGAGGGTGTGGGGAGGAGCCGAGGACAGAGGCTACCAGGCGGAGGTTAGGGGGAGCGGGAGGTTGGGTGTCCTAGGGAAACTGGGGCATCCCCTGGCCTGGGGGATTCGGATTCACATTTAATAGGGTCTGTGGCCCGCGGCCTAGCGATGCGCTCCGTCCCCGTCCCAGCGTCAAATTCTTGACCTTCCTCGACGTGCCTCGATTTCCCTTCCTGTCAACCTCCGCAGAGTCCCGGGAGTCCGGCAGATGCTGAGTAAAAGCTAGCAGTGGAAGGGCCGAACCTCGGAGCAGGTGCGGCAGGGAAAGGGAAGGGATGGCCCCTTTTGCTCCGCGGCCACCTGCTCTGCAGACCAGGCCACCCGGCTCTGCTGGGGTAAAAGCCGGCCAGAAACCACCCGGAGCGCCCTCCACTGGCCAGACCGCAGAAGTCTCGCCCAGCTGCCGAGTGGAAAGGAGAGACTCAACCTCCCAGCTCCGAGTCAGTGCGGTCCACCTTGGCCGCTTCCACCGTCTGTGCCTCTCAGACTGCGCGCGAGTTCTTGTCGCTCACGAGGAAATAAAGTGAAGGCAGATGTGTGTGTGGGGGGGGGGGGCGGGGAGCTAGCTGCTTTACTGAGGGGTGATGGAGAAAAGGCCGGGAGGAATCTACAGATGCAAGTCGGAGGGGGTGGGCGCTTGCGTCTGCAAACAGTCGGTGGGGGGCGGTTCAAACGAGCCGGGCATCTCCGCTTGCTGCGGCCCCGGGGCCGCTGCCGGCAGCGATTCGGGACTCAGAATCCTGGAAGACAGAAAGCCCCAGGTAGGGGGAGTGGAGGAGAAGCTTCCTGGCGCCCTCGTCCTCCCCTGCCGCCCCTCGGGCCCTCCAGCGGCCGCTGGCCCCGGCGCCCCCACCTGGGAACGCTGAGCGGCGGCAGGGCGATGATGCGTGGTCGCGAGGTGAGCACCACCTCCCCGCGGCTTGCCTCCACCAGGATGTTCTGGATCATGTTCTCCAGCAGCGCCTCCTGCAGGATAGCGAAAGCCGGGAGCCTGCGCGGAGGGAGGCGGGTGCGCCGGGGTCAGGGCCGCCACCGACTTGGGTTGGGCTTCTCCGCTGGCCTCCTCTGTGCCGTACCGTTTGCCCCGAGCTTTAGGTGGATTCTCACTTAACTCCCCGCCCTCCCAACACTATGAAACATTCTTGTCCCAGTTTTACAGACGTTCAAACCATGACTCAAAGAGACCAAGGTGCTAAATGTCATGCTGTTGGTACCGGAGAGGGATTCCAACTCAGACAATCCGGGTTCCCATCCCAGGACCAGGGCTGGGGAAAGGTTCTGAGCCATGAGACCGCACAGAAGGAGCTCCTAGGGAATCACACCGTGGACAGAAAGCCACAGAGCAGCCCCAGGAAACGGCAGTGCAAGACGACGTGGTACTTTGCTCCTGGCTCTAGAAAGTCACTTAAGTGACTTTGAAGACTATAATCACCCTGCTGCAAGTGGTGTGATGGTAGATGTTAATAGTCTGCTCTCGGAGAAGAAAAATTAAAGCTCAGATCGCCATTCTGTACATAGCGCCCCTGAGGCCTTAAGCTTCCAGCAGCGCTGTCAATGAACGCGGAGTTGGAAAGAGAAGCTGACACAGAGACCCAGCACACCACTGCCTCCTAGGACCCTTCTGCACTCAGCCCTCCCTCCAAACCCTCTCCTGGGCCTGGCTGCTCACCGGCTGATGGCCTCCTTCCCATCCTGCTCTTGCCTCTCCTTCAGTAAGGCCTTCATCTGCTGCTGCCACTGCCATTTCAGGGACTCCTGGGATGTGGGCTGCAGCAAGGGCTTCATCTCTGTCCAGGGCAGCTTCTCCCCCTTGTCTTCCCCCTCCTGCTCCCGTAGCTCCTCCTCGCCCATCTCCTCCTCCTCTTCCGTCTCCTCCTCCTCCTCCTCTTCCTCCTCCTCCAGCTCCTCCTCTTCTTCTTCCTCCTTCTCCTCCTCTTCTTCCCCCTCCTTACTCCCCAGCCTCCGTTTGTCCTCCTCCTCCTCCTCTTCGTCTTTGCTGAACTCCGAGCTCTTGGAGGACTGAGACAAGGCTGGTACCACATGCAGGCTGCTGTTGTGGGCCATGAACCTGGCCGACTGCTCATTCCAGAACTGGCAGAAGTAAGGCATTTGTTCCACCAGGTTTTGGCCCACAGCCTCATGGAAGAGCTTGTCTTCCAGCAAGCCCCTGGGTGGGCAGAGGAGGAGAAGGTCCTCACTGAGAGGCCTTGCAGCCCTCTGTGGGGGATTCTGGTTTCAGGGTTCCCCGAGGGGTGGTTCTTGACTACTGTGGCCACAAACAGGTGCTGGTGGGGGGCTGATCAGTTGCTCTTCCCGCCGTTCCTTCTTTAGAAAAGGACATCTCTGGTCCCCCTCCCCCTCGGATTCTTAAAGGCAATCATTATATGATAGTGGAAGAGCCAGGAGGTCAGAGGTACCCAGATGAGGGTAGGAGCCTTGGAAAACAGTGACCTAGCTCCAGACCCCATCTACCAGCTGCATCCCTGAGTACCTTGGGACCCAGCCCTGAGGATCCCTCCAGCCAGGTCACCCTCCAGGAGAGCCTGGAGCACCCCGTGGAAGGATCTTGTGAAGTTCTATCTTTTAGGAAAGGAAGGGCTGGGACATGTGGGGCTTTGGGTGGACCCAGAGTTGGCTGAACTCACAAGGGAGACAGAGGGGTGAGGGTTTGGGGGAGGGTGCTCACCTGATGATGGCGCAGAGGCAGTCAATCAGAAGCTGCTTCTCCTGCTTGGAGACAGAGGCCCAGTTGTCAGGGGATTCTTCCTCACCAACCTCCGATGCCACCTTGGGGCACATCCTCTTTGGCAGCTCCCTGGGGGGCAGGCCATAGCATTCTGAGTGGCCTGGGCAAGCCACCATGCTGGGGTCAGGGGCATGAGCAGTGATGGTGGCTACCCGGTCATGAGGACATATGTGAGCTTGCAGCAGCCTCTAGTCTTAACCCAAAGATAGTGCTGCTGCGTTTTGGGAATTAAGTTCAACTCTCAGTCAGCACAGGACTTGGAGACGCTCCAAGGTGGAAAGGGAAGGGAGGAGGGGAGGCAGGGAGGCCTAGGTGTGTTCCCCCGGGGGCTCTGGCTCTCTGCCCCTCCTTGTAAGGGCCTGACAGTAATGGGGGCATCTTGGGCCCAGCAGGGCACCAGTAGTCCTGCTGATGGCTGCATGTGCTCCAAGCCCTCAGCAAGGGTTAGATCTGGGTAGCCCCTGTTCTGGTGTGTGTGGGGGAGGGGCGATGCAGAGAGTAGAGAAAGGAGACCCCTCCCTTCCTCCCTGAGAGTTCACCAGTGCAAGAAGTGGCGGGGGAAGTCGGAGAAGTAGCTGGCCAGGAAGTCATCGGTGGCATGGGCATGGGCAGTGAGGCCTAGGCAGAGCATGCCTGGTGAAGGCGGCTGGGGGCATGGCCAGCATGTCTCCTCCTTCACCATCTTGAGGTTCCAGCTGGTCGGCCGGTTGAGATCCTGCTGGTTCTTGATGGGGGGCAGCGTCTTTGGGAAAGAGGAGGCACGGATAATAGGAGCTGGGGACTGTACTCCCATCACTGATGGGTGCTTAGTCCCCCAACCAGGCCTTTGGCGACACCTCTGGCATTTCATCCCCACCCATCGCTACTTTCATCCCTCCCTTCCAGGAGGCTGGACTGGGGATTGGAGGTATCTCTGGGGAGCAAGCAAGGATCCTTTCAAGACATCCCAAGAAGATGGGCCTGGGTTTGTCCTCACCTTGTATTTTCTCGCAGGCTCACAAGCTGTACAATATGCCCTTTTCTGTGGAAGCAAAAAGACCCTTGCTTAGGATGCAAGAGGCCTAGAGGGATTCCCCTAGTCCTACCCTTCCTGCCGACCCACAGAGGGCCTAAAGTCAGCGCCACCACCTGCTGCCCTCTTGGTCCTGCACGACTCCCAGCCACACCCTCTTCCAGAACATTCCCCAGGGAAGTGCGGCCTACAGACAATGAAAATCTGGCTACCTCGCTAAAGGGAAGGAAAGGAGATGCCACCAAACAGTGCAGGCTGCTCCAACATCACTTGTCCCTGGTGCCCAGGAACGCTCTGGTTTAGTGGGATGAGGAAACAGCCTCCCATATTAAGCCTTAATTCAGAAATCCCTTCTCCCATAGCCCTCAAAACATGATTTGCCTTCAGAGCTGGGCCAGAGCCTCAGAGGGGAGCAGTGCCTCCCTGAGGGTTCAGTGTGGAAGACACAGGGGCGATCAAGGTGCAAGAGTGCCACCATGGGGAGGAGGAAGCAAGGTGGACATGTTGACTCATTTATTCCCAGTCCCCCTGCATAAATACTAATATTAGGCCATATTGAGTGAAGCCTTTCTGGGTACCAGGCACTGTTGTAGGTAATCTACAAGCATCGACTCATTTAATCCTCCCAACAATGCCACAAAGTGGATTATTTTTGTGTTTTAAAAGTTTTAAAACTTTTCTTTTTAACCTTTTCTGTTTGTTTGTTTTTGGCCACCCTGCACAAAGGATCTCACTGGTTGGGGGATCTCACTTCCCCAACCAGGGACTGAACCTGGCCCATGGCAGCGAAAGCCTAGAATCCTAACCACGTGTCCACCAGGGAATTCCTTTTTTAAACCTTCTTAACATGGAAAATTTCAAAGGTACACATAAATGGACTTTCCTGGTGGTCCAGTGACTAAGACTTCATGCTCTCAATGTAGAGGGCCCGGGTTCAATACCTGGTCTGGGAACTAGACCCCAAATGCCACAAGTAAATATCCCACGTGCCACAAGGGAGATCAAAGATCTCGTGTGCCAGAACTAAGACCAGGTGCAGCCCAATAAATAAATAAAAATACATATTATTAAAAAGTATACAGAAGTGCTGAGAATGCTACAAAGAGTTCTCCATTACCGCCAACCCAGCTTCAACAATTAGCAGTTCATGGCAGTCTTCTCATCTAGACTATCTTGAAGCCAATCTCAGATGTCATATGACTCCCATTATATAGTTGAGAGAACTAAAGAGGTTAAATAACTTGGCTAAGATCCATCAAAGCTGGAAAATTAAGCCAGACACTTGTTTCCAGAGCCTCCACCTGAAAACACTATGCCACCTTCCCTTCCACCAGAAGGCAAGCTCTGCCTGTTTCCCCCTGGATCCCCAGTGGCCAGCACCCAGTAGCCACTCATTAAATAGTCTACACGAAGCAGGGAATGGTCAACCAGCTTTCTGTATCCACAGTTTCTTGGGAGGGGCTATGCTTAGTCTAATAAAAGAAATCTAATCTTTTATGTCAAGCTGGTCAGCTTTTAGGACCACCTTCGATCACCACCTCTGTCCCCTCTGGCAAGGCTAACCAGAAGGCTCTGTGGTCTTCAGAGCCCACTCTGCCCTCCTCACCCTCCTCACCTTCACTTTCCTATCTGTGATGGTGAACTCCACTTCCTGCCGCAGTTTCTCGTCCTTCCACTCCTGCAGTTCCTTACGGTACTGCCTCAGGTGTTCCTGTTGGTACACCTGTGGCTCAGGAAAAGGAGAGAGAAGACCAGGTCTGGAGGGCCTTGGCCTGGGCCTGTGCTGTGGGCCCCCCACTTTTCCAGAGGTTGGCCCTTGGAAGAGAGGCCTTGGGGCGGATCTGGGGATCTCAGAGACCACTGCACCGCCCCCCCTACCCAAGATTGGGAGCTGTGTGCCATCCCAGCTTCTCTCTGAGAGTGGTCCTACCTTGCATACCAGGTCCATGCTATAGAAGCTGGCATGCACTGAGGCCTTCAGGGTCACCATGAATGGGATTGTCTCTTCGGGAGCCACCTTTCCTTTCATAGGACTCACAGACACCTATTTATATTTGGGGAAGGAGTCTCTCTGGAGCCTCATAGGGATGGAATGGGACAAGATGGGATAGCACAGGATGGGATGGGGTGGGATGAAGTGGGGTGGGATGAAGTGGGATGGGATGGAGTGGAGTGGGGTGTGAGGGGATGGAGTAGGGATGGGATGGAGTAGGATGGAGTGGAATGAGATGGAATGGGATGGAGGGGGATGGGATGGGGTGAGATGAAGTAGGATGGAATAGAGTGGAATGGGGTGGGATGGGATGGCATGGAATGGGGTGGGATGGGATAGAGTGGGGTGGAATGGGACGGAGTGGAGTGGGATGGGATGGAGTGGGGTGGGATGGAGTGAGATGAAGTGGGATGGAATAGAGTGGAATGGCGTGGGATGGGATGGCATGGAATGGGGTGGGATGGGATAGAGTGGGGTGGAATGGGACAGAGTGGAGTGGGATGGGATGGAGTGGGGTGGGATGGGATGGAATGGGATAAGTCTAAAGGCCCTCTGAAGGTTCTGGTTCCCTGCAAACACAGGGAACTCTCACCTCCCCAAAGTCTAGAGGCTTCAGCTGCCAGGCAAAGATAATTGTCTCATTCTTGGAGATGTTGTTAAGGAATAGCAGACGGCTGCACTTGCTCTGCACAGGAATGTTTCCCAGGGAGATATGTGACTGGGACAGGAAGACATTCTGTTGGTGGAGACAACACAACAGCAACTTTGGGAGGTGAAGAAGTACTAAGCCTAGCCATCAGTACCAGTCACAAGTGCTTCCAACAGGCCAGGTACCCTTGTAGGCAACTGACATGCATTTAATTCTCACAGTGGCCCAAGGATATAGGCACCACTATTGTCCCCACTTTACAGATGTTCAGAGAGTATAAATAATTTTCCAAAGGTCTCTAGGATAAACCCAGACAGTATTACTCTAAAGCCTATGGTTTTGACCATTAAAAATAGGCTTGAAAGGGCTGAGAAATCAGAATTTGCTTAGAAAAAGCAGAAGCAAGGCCAATATAATTTGAGCCTCTGAAGGGTAGTTGTGAACTAATAGGTGGTCAGCTGTTGGCATCTTCACCAGGCACAGAGCAGGAGTTGTGTGGTAGGGGTTTCTGGAAAGACAGGCCATGGAAGGGGCATTTTCTTGGTCTAGACCCTGAGTGCCTCCAGAGCTGAGACTCTGTCTGGCACTTTTCTGTGTCCCCAAAACTGTGTCCTCCATGGTATTCATCCTTCAGTAAGAGTCCAAATAGGGGAGAAGGGGAAGAGTAGACAGGCAGATGTATTGGTGGATAGTAACTGGATGAGTGCATGGATGGTTGGATGGATGGATGGGTGAGTAAATGGGCATGTGGGTCAGTGGGGAAATACATGGATGGTGGATGGATGAATGTGGCAGGCCTCGAAACAGTGAGAGAAGTGTGTGAACTAAAGGTAGTGTTACTGACCCTAGGCAACTTTCAGCAAAATCCATCTAGATCCAAGGGAGAGGCTGTTCTGTATGAAGATAATATCTCAGAGCCCTAGAATAGCTCCTTTCTACCCCTTCCAGTGCCCCCCCAAAGGCCCGGCGGCGAGGGTGGATGGGGGCCCCCGCAGCAGGTGGAGAGCCTTGAGCAGGAACACCTGTGGGCGCTAGGTGCCAGGGTAAGCCTCTCATGGAGCTGGTGCTGCATCCTAAACATGGAGGAGGATCGGTTCCAGACTTCACCTCCGTCTCCCTCTCCTTTTTCAACTCTGTGTCATTTCCTTCTGCCTCCTCATCCCGCTGCGCCAGCCACCCTGGGCCCTCAGGCTCCTCCTAGGCCTCAGGCCTTCCCAGCTCCCTTTGCCTTACCTGCCCAGGAACCATCAGCCTTGAGTGGATGGCGCTGTTGTCCCACAAGGAGAGGCTGTGGGACGGGGCCGCGTCCCCCAGGACTTGGGGGTCGTAGCCCACTCCCTGGAAGCGGATGACGGCCGAGTTCCACCCCAGGATGTGTATGGGCACATCGACCTGGGAGGTTAGGAAGGTGGCTGCAGGCCCTGGTCAGAGCAAGGCCTGCTGGGGGGCGGCCGCCTCCAAACCCCCACCCTGTGTGAGCCGGGGCTTCTGCTCACCGTGTAGGTCTTGGCCTCAATAGGCGAGAAGATCCAGAAGACCCGGGCAGTTGTGCCCGGCTGGATCTCCCCTTTGGGGTTGAGGCAGGAGAAGATGGGGTGATCAAAGTTTTTTTCCTGAACCTGTGACAGGATGTTGGTCTGGATCTCATATGTTACGGGCACCGAGCCACCGTTATACAACTCATAAATCTGCAGGGGGAGGAATAGAGGAATCTTCACACCTGCTCAAGGCCACCACGCAGGGAGCCTGGGATTCTGTGTTCACTGTGGCAGTGTGGGTTGATCTCCATGACGTCACCCTTACAGTCCCAGAGTTCCCCTAAAAACTTCTGATTTTCCTTCTGGCTGGATCACCCATGAAGTATACAACTGTATTTTCAGCCTGTAACATTTTAGTATAATATGTAATCTTTATATTATTTGCTCTCAACTTACCTAAGTCAAGTGTAAGGGGACCCTAATGCTTGTGTCCATAGTGTTGGAATTTAGGGAAACGTCCATGCACTCATCATCCGGACCCTTCATGGTTTTCTAGGCTCTCACTCTAATTACCTGGGAGGCTGCCACTTTCCCCCTCTGCCATTAGAGGCAGTTATGCTTAAAGACAGAAAAGGGAGCAGAAGGAAGGTATGAGGTCCCCCAAGACTAACCCTGAAGTTGGGGAGTCACAGAACGTCCTGCCTGAAACCAGAGGTCTTCTGGTCCAAGGCTCCATGTTAGAGATAAGAGAAAGAAGACAGTGAGAATAAAGAGCTTATCTGGATTTAGGTTCAGCCCCCTCATCTTTCTCAGCACCCACTCCTGAATGTACATTTTTTCCTGTAGCTTGGACCGCTGTCTGAGCTTCAGACCCGGTATCCAACTTCTATTTGATGACTCCTCCTTGTTGTTTCATAGGCATCTTACATTTGGCCAAGACCAAATTCTTTACAACCTATTCCTCCCCCTCATGTATCTTACTTCAGCGAATGGCACCTACATATTCCCAGTAGTTCAAAGTAAGAATCCAATACATTTTCCCCCATTCCCTTCTCTTACATTCCAGATCTAATCCCCAGCAAGTCCCAGTGATTCTGTCTTCAAAATGTAGATTAAATCTGTTCATTCCCTCTGTTTCTGCTGCCTTCTTGCAGGTCCCAGCCATCATCTGTCATCATCTTATGAATGAAAGGAGTTGTGGAGTTTGGTTGGAGGTACAAGTTGGTCTTCTCCTTTGCCCATTTTCCACTGTCTGTGTTCAGGGTCACAGGAGAGTGTTCTGGTCTCTCTGGAAAGCTCTCCAGGAAGCATATGAGTCTTTGCTTGTCTTTTTGAGGGCCTGGGCTTCTGGGTGAGGCTTCTGGGAAGCCAGTGGGTAGAGGGGTTGTGTAAGGAAGTGAGCAGAGCCCGGGGCCATGAGACCCTGTCTCAGGTCTAGGAAGCCCTTTTATTTTGCTCCAGGCTGAGTGGCTGGAGGTCCCTGCCCAGAAACACAAGGGCATCTGAATGATTAGAAATTTCAGAGCTGTGAAATGTTTGGAAAAATTCTACATCTCCCTCTGGGAGATTGCCAGTATACATTTTCAGAACGAAGGAACCTGGTTCCCTCCAATTAATAAAGACAATTCTGATGGTGAAACAGATCACCAGCCCAGGTGGGATGCATAAGACAAGTGCTCGGGCCTGGTGCACTGGGAAGACCCAGAGGAATCGGGTGGAGAGGGAGGTGGTGGGGGGGGGGGATTGGGATGGAGAATACGTGTAAATCTATGGCTGATTCATATCAATGTATGACAAAACCCACTGGAAAAAAAAATAAATAAATAAAGGGGAAAAAAAGGTAAAAAAAAAAAAAAGACAATTCTGTAGCTCCATGAGGATTAACTTTCTAGCATTTCAGCCTCTGGAAAGATGCCCTTTTTGGAGCAGTGATTTTCAAGATGTGACCGACAACCATTAGTAAGCAGGTGTACTGAAACCAGTTTATCAGGTCACGTTTGGCATTTAAAAAGTGGAACAGAATAAAAAAGAAAACATCAGAGCACTCAGCATGTAGTGGTGTACATATTGATTTGCGATACTTTTGTTTCAGTTGGATGTGTATGTATGAACTGCGTTTTCCAAAATATACTACGGTTCATGGTCAAGTTTGAAAAACCCTGTGTTAGAGGAAGGAACCCCCCTGCTTTTACATGAGAATAGGGCCTGGCAAAGGGCTTAGCACCAGTGCCTAGAAGCTGAAACCTCTCGCCTTGGGTCTCTCCCAGTTGCCCAATCTGGAGGTTCAACCTGCAACCCCACCTCTTTGAGCGAGGACAGGGGCCTTGTCATCCTGTCATGGGCTGATGCAGACACACAGAGAACAACACTTAAGCATCCGGGTGACCAGGACAACGTAGACCACTGACCTGCCTTGGGGGCAATGTGTCGCCGATGGGGACAGGGATGAACTGATGGCTGGTGGAGGTGAAGTGCACATACTTCTGCTCCAGCTTCACCGTCACACCTATGAAATTGAGCTGGAAGTAGAAAGCCCATGAGTAGCATCCTTCCCTGGGAGGAACTGAAGTACCCAGTGGAGAGATGGGGACCCCAGTTCCCCGGGGAATGGTGCTCCCTGTGTTGCTCTCTAGGCTTTCCAGGACAGGACAAGGGCAGGACCTCACCAGGATCTCCCGGCCATGGGACACCTTGAAGAGCACCGGGAGGCGATCAGTGCCGATGAACAGATGGCTGGAAGGGAGGAGACAGTCCAGGATGACTTACTGAACCTTGGCGTAGGTGGAAGAACAAAGGGTCATGGCACACTTGTGGCTTTGGGCTGGCTACGTGGAAATCCCTGAGCTGGGATGGGGCAAGAGGAAAATTAAACCTCCCTTGCAGGTGGGAAGGCAACACCTTCTCAGGGAGGTGGCCACTCAGGGTACCCTGGAGTCACACAGTGGAAGGCCAGGCTCCTCCAAGAGTTGGGGGAATGGAGGTCTTCAGGACTGGAAGGGCGGGGTGAGCGGAGGGGGCAGCACCTGTATTTGAGCTCTACCATCTGCTCTTGCCCGGGACTCAGGCTCCCAGCCTTGGGGCTGATGGAGAAGATGCAGTTGTCTTGCACGCGCATCTGGTGCAGCTCTGTGCGGTCAAACTCGGCCTGCTCTGCCCAAAGCTCCAGGTCGATCTGCTGGTCACTCGGGAAGAGGAAGGCCCTGGGGGAGGGGTGCAAAGCAGAAGGGTGGAGGAGCCTCTCAGTCAGACCAGAGGCAGGAGCTCTGAGCCCCAGCTGGGATGCATGGAGGCCTCCTCTATTATCTCCCCCTCTTCTCCCCCACTAGGCAAGTTGTCCCATGCAAGGCTGAGCAAACACTGAGGTTGTGGATTCTCATTTCGTAATGGCCCCCAAACCTAGGAACAGAAGAAGTGACTAAATGCAGAATGGAAATTGGGGCTCCGATTGTGGGTACCAGGGGTCAAGGGGCTGCTTGTGTATGTGGCCACTCTGAGCCTGGCAGTGACCCTGGAGGGGTCTGTGTGACAAAGCACTTAGGAAGGGCCATTTGAGGCACCTAGGAATGTGAGCAGCACCAACTAGGGGGTCCCAAGAAGACTGGCACTTTTGAGTCCAAAGCAAGGCTGGGCATAGAATCAGTGCCCCTGTGATGCCGGGTGCTCCAGTAAAGCAGATATTGCATTCTAAAAGGTGCCCAAATAAGTGATAAAGGGGTCCCAAGATCACAATCTGAAAAGAAGGCTCCATCCACTCTCAGAGGGATGAACTGGCCTCAAACTGGGCAGAGTATATGAACAGGGAATAGCCAGAAGTGGGGAAAAATGGGCATCGCACCTGAAAAGACTCAAGGAGAGTCTCAGGAAAATGCATATCAAAATTCCCTCAAATAATCTTAAGTATTTTCACACCTGAATCGTGAAAAATGGTTACATTTGATGCTGGTAAGTTTAGGAAGGACAGACATCCTCAAACACAGGGAGAGAAGGAATTGCTCCCATCTTTTGTTGCAGGAATTTTGATAGCATCTTTTAGAATAGAAAGTGCATAGAATAGAAAATGCTCTTTGATTCAGAAATTCTATTTGGGGGAATTAACTTGCAGGGATAAAAATGTAAGCACGCATGCAGGCAGGCACACACACACACACACACACACAAGGATGTTTATTACAACTTTGTTAGTGATGGTAAAAAAACATTAAAAAGCACTGGGAACAACTAGCGTCATCTGAAAGGAGTGGTTTAAAAATGTAAAGGCTTCCCCGACAGTCCAGTGGCTAAGACTCCACACTTCCAGTGCAAGGGACATGGGTTCAATCCTGGGTCGAGGAGCTAAGATCCCACATGCCATATGGCATGGTCAAACAGTTAAAAAAAATTTTAATACCAAGAATTAAAAAATTAACAAAACAAAATAGACATAAGGTCCTTTCATATTACGGGATATTATGCAACTATTAAAATGAATGAGTTACATCTCTATATACTGACCTTTATTGATCTAAAAATGAATATTTCTGACATAAGGGTGGGTGACAATGTTATTGTTATAATGCTGAATAGAGTAATACATGTAACATCATGCCATTATCGTAATAAAACATGGAAGAGTAACTGTGTCCGTGTGTCGGTGCCTTGTACCAGTGCTGAGAGTGGAAGCACATGCCAAGCCCACCAGGGCCGACTGGAGAGGGAGCTGGGGGGGGTGGTTCTTACTTTTCTTCCATCACCCTTGGGTCGTTGGACTTGTTACCGTTACCTGTTACTTGCTTCTGTCGTTTTATCTGCAGGATATTGATCCACAGCAAAACTGGAGACCTTGCTACTTTGTCCGCAGTTTCCCTCTTGGCTCTCACCCCAACTCCGTCCAAATAATCCCTGCCAGTCCTCTAGTGTGGGCCCCCAGATTGGGACTGTGGAAACCTGCCAGCCTGTCCCCCTGCCTCGAACCGCTCATCCTCCTCAGAAGGAGAAGAATTACACGCCCAGCGGAGGACTCCAAGGCCCTGCCCACGTCCCTATCAACGTTACAGTCACACTGTGCCTTTTCCTCTTACCCGTGTCTGCACCAGGCCCTCTGTCTAAAAGGCTCTCTGAAGGCTCTCTGCCTCTGCTCCCTGGCCTACAGGTCTCACTTTCTCCAGGAAGCGTTTCTGAGGTGTGCACACCCTTCCACCACTTCTAAATCCGAGGGAAGGAGCTCTCGACGCTGCATAAGGGTCTTTCACAGCATGTCACTCACCACGCACCACAAGGCCGGTCTGCCCACCAGGAGGGCAGGGCCTAGGCAAGTCCGCTTTTCTCTTCTGAGCTCTGGGCCTGGGGCCTGCACCTAGGAAGCCCCAGTCCACGTTTGGCCAGTGGCTTAGTGAATGAATGAGGGAACAGATGACGTTAACCTGTGCACCTGACACCTGAGAGGGATCGCCCTTTAAACGCACGGCCCAACATCTCCCCGGGCCAAGCTCAGAGGCAGCAGAGGAGGCTTGGTGGGGGCGCGGCAGCAGCATGGCTCCCAGCTTCCCCCTCCCTGACGCTCCCCCCAAACCCACTTGGGGTTCTCTGTCCTGCCTGCTGCTGCCTCCAGGCCAAGCCCACACTCCCCATTTCTTACTGATCTTGGCAGGAATAAAACCTTCGGTCTGTTCCTTATGAGTTTAGCAGAGACTCGGCTAGAATTTTTAAAAATAGCCTTCTAAGAAACTGAAAGGAAACACAACACCACAAAAAAGCCGAGGAGAGTCAAGTGTTCCTAGGAAGGTTCCCTGTGTTTGAAATCTAGGAAGAAGCACGAACTGCCTTCCTGAACCTCAGACGATCTCCCGATGGACGGGCCCGGCTCAGTGGGCTCTCTGCCTGGCTTTCCTCCTGCCCGATTTCCAGCCACCTGGACCCTCTCCACTGAGAGTGAGAGCTGGCGTGCTTCTGCACAAACACACATGCACACACAGTCCACCAAAATACACTGCTCCACACCAGGACACCGGCCAACGCCGCTTCTCCTGCCCCCACTCCCGAGCCCTGCAGGGCCTTGGCTCCTGGCCATTCAAACAGCTCAGTGAATGGCTGACGCAGCGATCCAGGCAGGCCCCGGGCCTTCCCCACCAGGCCACAGCCTGCCAAGCTTCCCAGTCACTCAGGGCCAGAAGCGCTTAGTTACTCACAGTCCCAGCCCTTCTCAGACAGAAGCTGTTTAATGAACCAGCTCCCCGTCCTCCAACACAGGGAGGGACAGGAAAACCCAGAGAGTAAGGGGCGGCCACTGCACGGGGTACAATACAGTGCCCCCGTCTTACCCACATGCACCCCAAGGCTCTTGAGATCACAGATGCCTATGTCCACTCTCATCCACCCACTGCCACGCCCAGGCTGGGCCCCTGGCTCTCTTCCCACCGCCCCGCCCCCAAGCCTGACCCAGATGGGGACACTTCTTTCTCACCTCTGTCTAGCCAAGCAAAGTTGGAAGTCATCAAAAGGAAGTTTCCTGGGAAATGAAGGTGCGTGGCAGAGGCAGGGAGGAAAGAAAGAAACGGCGCTGGCACGGAGAAAGGATGCTAACTGGGCACCAGTTCGGGGCCCCCGTGGGAGTTAAGCCAAGCACAGAAGGGGCCCAGCGTGGCAGACTCAGGTCCCCAGGCCTGGGCCCCGTATGACCGGGAAGCGCAGCGGCTCCGTGTCCAGCCCCGACTCTTCCTGCAGCCCCACGTGGCTTTGCTCAGCTCGGTCATTTCCCTGACACTGGCGCTGCGGCGGCAGAGCCTACCAGAGACCCTTAACTCGCCCCATGCAGGCCCGGCCCCCGCTGGCCTGGGGCTCTGTCGGGGCTGCCCCAGCATCTAGCTCAGTGCTCAGGGCACCCTGTAGCTTCTTGCTGACTAACCTGTGTAAGTGGGGGCTCTGGTTTCGGACAGATCTGGGTGGGAACTGGCTCTGCCTCTAACGGCTGAGAGCTCTTGCCTGAGTCCTTAGCCTCCCATCTGTGAGACTGTCAGCGGAGGAGGACTTTTTCACAGGGTTGGTGTGAAGCTTGGAGAAGAGGGTCCTAGTGGCCAGCTGTGGCACATGCATGGTGGCTACTTCTCACTCGCTAAGCTATGACGTTGCCCCTGCCAGTCTCAGCAGTAAAGAATCTGCCTGCCAATGCAGAAGATGGGGGTTCAGTCCCTGGGTGGGGAAGATGTCCTGGAGAAGGAAATGGCAACTCACTCTAGAATGCTGGTCTGGGAAATCCCATGGACAGAGGAACCTGGCGGGCTATAGGCCACGGGATTGCAAAGCAGTCGGACACGACTTAGTGACTAAACAACTACCAGTCTCCATCAGGGTGAGTCTACCACTTCTGAGCCTATGGACGTGACTCAGCCAGATCTGATGTCCCGTTGGGTGACCCTAGTCCTACCTTGGCGTCTACATCCAATCAATGTGCGGGGTCAGGGGCACACTTCATGGACACCAGGTGGCCAGGGCTACAACGAACCAGAGAACACCTCCAGCCCCTGTCCCCCAGTACCCCACTCCATACCAGTCCAGGGGCACCATGCCGCTGTTCTTCAGGGCCAGGAGCACCACGGAGGGCGGGGCATCTATCGGTGCCACCCCAAAATTGAAATTTAGCTTCAGAGTGGTGAAGACAGGGGGGATCTGGCTGGTACTGTGTGGAGCAGAGAAATGGTCTGCTACAGGGTTGGGGACAGGCTGGAGTCCTTCCAGGGGTGGCTGGGGGAACTGGAGAATCTGGGACTCAGGCACAGGGGTGGGTCAGCATTTGAGACCTCAAGTGAATCTCAGCCTTCTCCAGGCCCCACCAGAGATGGGCAGACATTGGTGGTGGGCGGGAGATAGGGAGCCCCTTCTTGGACAGGGCCTGGTGCTGGGGGCACGAGTGGAATATTGCTCCAAGAACATTCCCAGACGGGCTCTGCCTCTCCCCCAGGCCCACCTCACCTGTGCCGGGTGGGCACCTTGTAGGTGAGTTCCCAGGGGGTGGGGTCACGCTCCAAGTAACTGTTGAGCAGGTCCAGGGAGAAGAGGTGCCACAGGTGCTTCCGGGTGATGCCCTCGGCGCTGCCCATGGAGCAGATATCCAGGATGGAGAGGAGGGGGTACACGGCCGTCAGGGACACGTGACATAGCTCCTGCTTCTCCCCAGCCTTGTCATCTGTAGGGGTATGGGAGAGAGGGGTGGGCTCACCTGCCAGCTCCCCTGGGGAGTGGAGTACACACTGTGGGCGCAGGGGTCCCGGGCAACCTGCCCCGGGACCCTAGTCAGGAGCAGACTCCAGGGACACTTCCAACAACAGCCAAACCTTATCTGATACTTTCTATGTGAACCAAGCACTGTCCTAAGTGCTTGGCAAACACCACTCTATTTAATGTGCATTGTTATTCATTTTCAAACTCACTAATGGCTTTATTGAGATATAATCTATATACCATAAAATTAACCATTTAAAAACATTTTTGCGGGGGGACTTCCCTGGCAGTCCAGTGGTTAAGGCTCTGTGCTTCCACTGCAGGGGGCGCTAGTTCGATTCCTGGTCAGGGAAATAGGAATTTACATGCCATGCAGTGCAGCCAAAAAAATTAGAAAGAAAGAATTTTTTGGTTGCATCATGTGGCATGTGGGATCTTAGTTCCCCGACCAGGGATTGAACCGGGTGCCCCCTGCAGTGGAAGTGCAAAGCTTTAACCACTGGACCGCCAGGGAAGTCCCCAAAATTAACCCTTTCAACACACACAATGCAATGATTTTTTTCGTATATTCACAGAGTTGCACAAGCGTCATCACTGACTGTAGAACATTTTCAGGCCTCCCCAAACAAACCCAGTACTAAGTAGCTGTCACTCTCCATTCACCCCTCTCCCCACCCCTGGCAACCACTAATCTACTTTCTGTCTCTAGACTTTCCTATTTTGGGTATTTCACATAAACAGAATCATACAATGTGTGGCTTTTAGTGACTGGCTTCTTTCACTTGGCATAATGTTTTCAAGGTTTGCCCATGTGGTAACATGTATCTGCACTTTTTTTTTTTTTTTTTTGGCCAGTGGACCATTATTATCCCCATTTTACTGATGTGGAAACTGAGGCAAAGGGAAGTTAAACAACTTTGCTGAGGTTACAGGGCTAATAAGTGCTGGGGCCAGGATCCAATTCCAGGGAGCCCACACTCTCAGCCACTCACTCTCCTGTGCTCCCCTGACTGTGCTGTCCTGGACTCCCACCAGGTGGCCCCGGGGCAGGCTGGCAACAACCTGGTTTTATGAGGGAGGAAGCTGAGACCCAAGGCAGCTGAGGAGTTACCTGAGATCCCTCAGTAGGTAAACACAGTGCCCAACTCTTCACACCAACTCCTCCACAGCTCAGGCACGCATATGTGGACATCCACACTGACAGATGTGGTTCGTATGAGGCATGCACACTAGACACCCAAAAGCACATCCTAGCACGTTCACATCCATCCTGCCAGCTCTGTCTGGACTCTTGGCATCCTCCCACCCCAGGTCCTGCTCACACAGCCCTCTGCCTTTCCTCCCTGGCCCTGACAACCCTGCCAGATGGCCCAGGTACCTCTGTGGGAGACGAGAGCATAACTGATGGTCCAGGAGTACTGGGACCGGTGTTTGGGACAGGCAGTCAGGCAGATGGTGTCCTGGGACCGGGGCGGCATGCTCCCCTCTGTGCGGTCCAGCTGCAGAGCTGCTCAGGGGCGGCCGGGTGGGGTCAGGGGCGGCCGGGTGGGGTCAGAGGCAGAGGGCCCCAGCGCAGCCCAGAGGGGCCCGGCCTTTCCTCTCACCAGTCCCCGCCACTCTTCCCTGGGCCAGCAGAGCTCTGATTAGAGAGCAGGCTCTGAGCCAGGAAATGGGGAGCAGAGAGCTTCCTCCAGGCCAAGACAGTGGGGACCAGTCTTGGGGTCACTGGCACCTGCTAAGCACTTTGCTCCACCCAGCTGCCCTGGGAGGTAGACACCACCAGTAGCCCCATTTTACAGATGAGGGAACTGAGGCTCAGAGAGGACAATCACCCTCCAACCCCACACATCTAGCAAGTGGAAGCACCAAGTTTCAAGCCCTGTCCCCAGACCATGGTCCGGTTAACCAGTGTGAACCCGTGCCCCTCACTCCCGCCCAGGCCTAAGTACCGAGGGGCCCGTTCCCGACAGCCTCGGGGTGGCTCTGCTGCAGGAAGAGGCGGTAGTGGAGGGTGCAGTTGCCGTCGTTCAGGAGCACCAGCATCCTGGTCTGCCTGCCATTCACCAGCATGTTCCCAAAGTCCAGCTCCTTCTCCTGTGCCTGAGGGCCAGAGTCTGCCATCCCGGGGTGGGGGACCCCCCCAGGCCCCCCCCCACTGTTGCCCCCCACTCCAGCCTCAGAGGGTCCCCAAAGAGCGGATCCAGCAGGGAGAGCCAGGAGGCCAGAAGACTGCCTTCGTGGGGTCAGGCACTCTGGGGCCTTCCCTCCCACCTGGGCCCTGCCCCTCCTCCCCTTCCCCTCCCCGCACCCGTCGGGCTCCTCCCACTCACAGACAGGCTGCTGGTGATGCCCGTGCCCGCCAGCCGGAGCATGTAGTGGGTGGTGGCGGAGGGCTTGGTGTTTGGGGGCAGGCCGGCTTCCCAGACCCACATCCCCACTCGGAACAGGTACTTGGTCTCCTCCAGAGGGCTGAAGGTCCAGGTCAGCGTCTGGGGTCACAGACATTATCCCTATGGGGGGGGTCTCTGGGAACCCCCGCCCAGCTCTTGGATGTCTGAGGTCCCACTGCAGAACATCAAGCTATGGAAAACCTTTCCGAGTGTTTCCCTGAGCCAGGCACTTATACACACTGTGTACTCTGTCATCTCCCTCGGGCCTTCAGTCACTTATCCCCAGAGGTAAGTGGTACTATTTTAGTGTCTCATTGTCTGATGAGAAACTGGAGATGCAGAGAAGCAGGGTAACTCTCCCAAGGTCACACAGCTGACGAGGGCACGTGGTGGGAGCTGGGGATGTGAACTCTTGAGGCTGGACTCCAGAGTCTGTGTGGTCTCTTGCCTTACAGAGTACTACCTCTGGGCTCTAACAGATAGCGTGTGTTGGTGGTTCTCAGCTCAAGCTTGGCCTCCTTGACTAGGAGACCCTAAACCAGGGCTGGGGCTCTGCGGCTTTGGGTCTCACCTGTGCCCCCGCACAAGGACCTACCGCTTTGACCTCCAGAAGCTCCCTTCCTCACTCCTTAATGACAGCCACCCATTAGCCCCAAATCCAGGTGCTCCGCACAACCTCCCAGCTTTGGGGGACCGAGGATGGAGGATGGACTTGCCCCTGGGCACTGACAGCAGAAACCCGGGTTTAAGTCCCAGCTCTGCGCCTCTTAATTCACAGTCTTAGTAAATGGTTTCCTCCCAACCCAAGTCTCAATTTTTCTTCGTAAAATGGGGGTGAAGATGATGGTAACAGTCATACCTATGCATAAGGCTGGAAGAAATGACTGTGGCTTGGATGGAGGGGTGAGCCTGGCCCCAGAGAGACATGAGTAAGAGATGATGGTAAAGGTGAGGATGATGGGTATCCTTCCCTCCCGCTCTTGGCAAGGCACTCACAAGGCTCTCATTGGGCTGGATAATCCCTCTGGCGGGCTGGACAGACAGCATCTTTCGGTGCTGCTGGGAGACCCTCCACTCAAATTCCAGGGGCAGACGGGAGGGGTTTCGGAAGGTGAAGAGGCTGGTGGAGGAGCAGCCCACCCAGGTGGGCTTGAAAAAGACGCTTTTATGGGTGTCCAGCTTCAGCTGCAGCGGCTCCTCGCGGCTCTGCATGGTCACCTCCTGGGGCCAGTGAAAGGAGGACAGTGCCCTGACATCACCCTGTGGCCCTGGCTTCCCCAAAGATCATGGGTGGGCAGCTTTTCTCCCTCGGAGAGAGCAGCAAAAGGTGCCCCACCCTGGGCCCTGGGTACGGGCAGGTTCTGTCAAAGGCAGAGTACGTACGTAGTGACTGAACAGGAGATGGTTCCTGAAAAGAAGTCAGGGACCGAAAAAGGATGTACAGGCCATTTCATTGGCCAGACGTGAGTCTAAAAACCTCGGACCCTTTCCCTGGCCCAGCCCCAAACACCTTCTACCATCTGTAGTCATGAGTCTTGGGTTGCCCTTACTCCTTCCTTGGGGATCTTTGCACCCCTTTTTCTTGCTCCGGATCCTATAAGTGGACAGGCAGCGTCCTGGGGAGAGCCGTTCCCAGACATGGCCCAGGGATCCTCTCCCTGCTGTTTCACTGCCTGGACGGGGAGCAGCCCCTGAGCTAGTTTAGGGGAGCTTTAAAGGCCAGTCCCAGAATGTGGCTTTGAAAAGGGAAGCCCCAGACTCTGGTCCCCTCCGAAGGATCCAGTCCCTACTCCCACCACCTACCTTAAGGTACTGGGGGCAGGAATTGAACTGCAGGTAGAAAATGTGCTGCTTCCAGGAGTTGCCCTTAGGGTAGGTGTAGGTGAGGAGGATCTTGTGGGCCCCAGGGCCCAGGAGGCCCGAGCGGGGCCGCAGGGAGATGTCCAAGCTGCTTTTGGGGGCCAGGCTGTAGGTGAGCAGCATGGAGCCTTTGTTGATGAGGAGCAGGCTGCGGTAGGAGGGTTCACTGGGGGACACTGCAGGAAAGAGCTGGGGTGTGAGAGAGGAGGGGTCCAGGCTCAGATCTGCACGCCCTCCCCAGCCCCACCCCACACGCACACTCCAGGTGGTCTGTGTGGGCATGGGTGAAGCCATCTCCCAGGAGGCCCAAGATGCCCTCGCACAACCCGGTCAGTGCCCTGGGGCAGGGAATGGAGGGACACAGCTCGGCCCCCCCAAAATGCTTCTAATCTCCACAGACATCCAGACAAGGAGATGGAGCAGCCGTAGGGACTGGCTCCAGGAAATTCAGGACCCCAGGACCCCACCACCACAAGTTTTTTTCATCTTGTTGTTCAGTTGCTCAGGTGTGTCCGACTCTTTGGGACCCCATAGACTGTAGCCCTCCAGGCTCTTCTGTCCAGGGGATTTCCCAGGCAAGAATACTGGAGTGGGTTGCCATTTCCTCTTCCAGGGGATCTTCCTGACCCAGGGATCGAAACCATATCTTCTGTGTCTCCTGCACTGGCAGGCGGATTCTTTACTGCCTGAGCCACTGGGGCTCTTAAAGTGCCCACAAATCATCTTTTGGAGATGCAGGTGCAGAAGCTCTGGGGTAAGCAGCCCCTTCTAGGTAATTCTCAGGCAGGCAGCCTTGGTGGGGGGAAGGGGGGAGCCCCACTCTGGGAAAGGGAAAGCCCCAGCAGTCCCAAACATCCCTCAGGCATCTAGGGTGTGGCCAGCACGAGGCAAAGAGCTGGGTTGGCTACCAAATGTACAGCTGAAATTGCTGGCCCGGGTGCCCCCTTCAGCTGGGACAAAGAACATAGGTGCATGAGGTGGGGGCGAGGGGTACGTGGGCAACATGGGTGCAAAATTCTGCTAGATTTCAGTAAAGGCCACAACTGCTGTAAGGAACTGGCCAAGGGAAAGGGGCGGGGGCCGGGGCGGGGGGGTCAGTGAGGAGACCCCAGGGAAGTCAGGAGGGCTGTGGGAAGGGGTGCCCTTGAGCAGCACTGTAACAGTTAGGGGGCACTGTAACAGTTAGGGGGCAAGATCACCCCCAAACATACAGTGCAAAAGTAACGTCTTTCCAGCAAGTGTGAGACAGGAGAGTGGAGCAGCTGGATGAAAAGACTGATGGTGGCAATAGAAGCTGGGAAGAGGCATCCAAGGGGGAACCAGAACTGGCACTTGGCCATCTGGCTCCAGAGTCTGTGTTTCTCAACTTTATGTCATCCTGGGGCTCAGGTCAGACAGGGCCTCCAAGACAGGAGAGGCCTGGGAATGATGACTCCCTCAGGACAGGGTTAAGCTAAAGGGCCAGCCTTGAGACACTTGCTGGGCTGGATGATCCCTGAGGGCAGGGGCTCATGGCCTGGGAGGTCCTATTCCTAGCCAGCACTCAATTAACATGCAATCAGAGGAGCTGGAGACTTTAAAGCTGAGCGTGAGAGGGCCAGGGAACTATTTCAGATGGAGCAGGCCAGTGGTTCAAGCCCCAGACTCTTCCCAGTCCCACTGCAGTGGTCCAGGAGACAGTCCTTCAAGATGGGTGCAGAGCCCCAGGGGCTGGTGGTGGGGAGGTTGGGATGGCCAGGGAGAGCACTGGACTTGCTTCTGAGACCACCAGAGATGGGAGGGATCTGCAGGCCACGGCAGAGCCAAGCCCCTTGTCCCACCTCCCACTGCGGCTGGGGCCACGCTCACCTTGGGGGTGTCCAGGGTGTATTGGGGGATGTGGTGCTCCAAGCCAGGGCAATAGCTGTGGCCTTGCGCCCGGAGCGTCAAGCACCAGGATGGGCACACCGTGCAGTCCTCTTCGATGTTGTTGTAGCTTCGCAGGACCTGTGGGACGACCACACCCACGACCGCGGTGTCTGACCTGGTGGGGCACCCCAGCCTGCCCCCTGAGCTGCAGGAACCCTACATGGGGTGCAGGGGGAGGGGCCCCCTGGGAAGACAGTGGGGGAACCACAGCCATAGCAGCCCCTCCCGCTGTGCGCCAGGCCCCGCATTGGACACGCAGCACCAAGCAGTCAGCAAACACGCTCTCTAATCCTCCAGCAGGACGAGGGTGGGGCTGGGATGTGAAAGCAGCATTCATCCTGCAGGAATGTGCCCAGAGAGCACTGGCCAATAGAAACAGAATGCAAGCCGCAAGTGCGAGCCGCAAACATCATTTTAAATGTTCTAGTAGCCACATCGACAAGGTAAAACACATAAAATTTATTTCAACAATATATTTTATTTAACTGAGTAGATCCAAAATCATATTGTTTCGACGTTATACCTACATATACATATACGTGTGTGCATGCTTAGTCGCTCAGTTGAGTCTGACTCTTTGAGACCCCAGGACTGTAGCCCACCAGGCTCCTTTGTCCATGGGGTTTTTCAGGCAAGAATACTAGAGTGGGTTGCCATTTCCTCCTTCAGGGCAATCTTTCTGACCCAGGGATTGAACCCACCTCTCTACGTCTCGTACATTGGCAGGCAGGTTCTTTACCACTAGCACCACTTTGGAAGCCTGTATATATCTGTGTGTGTATGTATTATTGTTGTTCAGTTGCCCAGTCATGTCTGACTTTTTTCGACCCCATGGACTGTAGCACTCTAGGTCTTCCTGTCCCTTACCATCTCCCAAAGTTTGCCCAAGTTCATTGCATTGGTGATGCCATCACATACATATATATATACACATACATATACATATATCTATGTATATGATGCATATAGATGGTGGCATTGGGCTTCCCAAGTGGCTCAGTGTGTAAAGAATCCACCTGCAATGTAGGAGAAGCAGGCAGATGCGAGTTCAATCCCCGGGTCAGGAAGATCCCCTGGAGGAGAGCATGGCAACCCACCAGTATTCTTGCCTGGAGAATCCCATGGAGAAAGGAGCCTGGTGGACTACAGTCCATGGGGTTGGAAAGAGTCAGACACGACTGAAGTGACTGAGCTCGCACGCACGCACATGATGGCATCACCATACATGGGGCATATATATGTGAGGAAGGAGGCATTTTGCATACTTTTTGTGCAAAGTCCTAGAAATCAGCGTCTCTTCCCTTGACAGAGTGTCTGTTTGGACTAGACACAGTTCAAGAGCTCAGTGGCCACACGTGGCTGGTGGTTGGCATATCGGACAGCTTAGGACTGCAACCTGTAGCCTAAAAGTCTGACGAGCTCAGCCAAGCCAGACATCCACAGCCTCACTCCTACAAACTTCCGAGTTCCCACACAGCCAAGATATTAGAACAGAGGCAACTAAAGACTCAGCTTTGGAAAAACTTCTCCAAAGTTTGGATACGCTCCCAAGTTTATAGATGAAAAGACAGCTCAGGGGTCTATACACTAAGGGAGGAGCCCAAGGTCACAGAGCTGGTGAGGGACCCTGATCTGGACTGTGCAGCCCTGCTCTTCCCTCAGCCCCAGCACCCGGCCACTGGGCGAGAACAGCAAGGTGGGCAGAGCAGAGAAGGAGGGAAGGGGAGGACGGGCTGGAAATGAGAAGGGAGCGACGCGTCTGGGGCTGAGAGGCTGAACTGGCCACCTGGTCAGGGGAAGACGGATGAGAAGCCCCTTCCTACACGCACGTAATTACTGGGTGCCCCAGGCTCTGTCCCCCCAGGGCGGAGGTCCTGCCCTCGGCTCTTCCAGAAGGACCACTTCCTACCCCAAGGACTAGCGAGAGGTCAGGAGCCCCCCCCAGCCAGGAGGCCCAGGAAACTACGTGCACCAGAATTTTCCAAAGGGCTTGAGCCCCACTGAGCTCTCCCTCCAGAGAGGGTGGGAGGCACACGTGAGGGAGACATAATCAGCTGGGCCAAGAAGCCCCTCAGTCAAGGCAGGACATGAACCTGGGAGAAAGACAGACCACCAAGGCCAAAGTCCAGCCAAGGAGACAAGGAGAGGAGGGAGCAGAGCCCAGCACAGAGAGCACGGGTCCCACCTCACCCCACCCTCCCCTCCGACTCCACACCCTGCCGTTCAGGCTCCAGGGCAGAGAATCCACCTTCCCCTGTCCCGTGTGCCCCCACACACCTTATAGAAGGCAAAGGCTTCAAGCTCCACGGCATACAGGCCATTGGGGTGAGGTGGCTGGAAATGCAGGCGCAGGGCTGTGGACTTGAGAGGGGGCACATCGCAGGTGTTTGGGGTCACCCAGAAGGGGCAGTCAGCCCTGCGCGTCCAGGCCACGGTGATCTTGCCATTGGTATGGTTCATCAGGCACAGGGGGACGGGGCTGGGGTCCTTGGGCCTGGGGCAGGCACCAAAATCCACCTCGACAGGCTCAATGCTGACGGGCGGGGGAAAGATGGCCACGTCGTTGGTACCGTCGAAGAAGTACTCAGTCATTGGGGGGATGAGGGGATACTGCGGGGCCGGTATGTCCTCCAGGTCCTGCGTGGGGAGAGCCGGGTTGGTGGGGGCCAGTTCTCCAGCCGCTGCCCCTCATCTCTGTGCTCCTTTCTGGAAAAGGCTACAAGAGCTCCACACATGTCACACCCCCTGACTACGAACGATGCCCACGGCACTGCGGAGCGCGGGACTGCCCAAGGATTGCTAGAGAAGGGTGGGGTGTGAACCTGGGAGGGTGGACAGCCCCCCGAGGTCCCAGAGGGACACATCGAACCTCAATGGGGATCATCAGGGCACCGTTCTTATCCTGCTCCAGCTTCCTCTCCCTCAGCATGACGCCCAGGATGTCGGGCGGATAGAACGTCAGGCCCCGCGCCAGGTTTGTGCGGTACCATGTGAGATGCTGAGGCCGGAGGATGGCTGGCTTGGTGCTCTCCGAGTGGCATGTCCCAATCAGGTCCAGGAACAGTGGGTCCTACGACATTTTCTGTGTGAGCTTAGATTTCAGCCTCCACTCGCCACCCTGGCCAGAGACCGGCTTCATCAGGGCACAGCATGTACCACCTGGTCTGGGGGCCCGGGTGGGGGTTGTCATCTCAAGGCTCTCTGCCCTGCACGTGCTACGTGGGGTGAGGGCCAAAGTCCCAGCCTGGCAGCAGTGAGGGCAAGACTGGCCTGCCCACCTGGCTCGAAGCGAACCCCCGCCTGCCCCTAGCCAACCACTGGCTCTGAAAGCCAAGCCAGGGGCCCTGGAGGAGAAAGCCGTGCAAGTTCCAGAATACAGGTGACTGAGCACTGAGCCCTGTCCTCATGACTGGGCCTTGGATCGGCCTCTCCAGCACCTAGAGGAGCCCCTCCTCATCCCTCCCCGGCAGGTCACCTGGTGGTGGATGAGACAGGCCACCCGCCGGCAGTAGATGATGGGTTGAGTGGGCTGGAAGACACAGCAGAGGGTCATGCGGGCCTTGCCCACCAGGGTCCCAAAGGCAGGTGTGATGCTGAAGACACTCTCCTGACAGTCGATGTCAAAGTGGAAGTAGGCCGTGCAGTCCGACTTGTTCTCCATCCACAGGGACTGCTCTGAGCGGGTCCCGAGGTTGACCCAGCTGAAGTCGACGCAGTGATGCTGCAGTGACAGGTCAGGACCTGGGCAGAGGAGGCGGGGGGTGGGGTGGGGGGATGGGGGGGGGGGGGGGGGGGTGCGCTGTGAGTGGGCCTGGCCACCTGGCCACCTGGGGGGGTCTCCAAGGGTCCCACCGATGGGAGGTAGTGCTGCCTGGAGACAGTAAGATTGGGTTGGAAAGGCTTGGCACCCCAGTGGCCTGAGCAGATCGCCAGGTGACGGGGGTGGGGGGATGGGGGGTGGCGGTGGGGGGGGTTGGGAGGAGGGGGTGGGGGGTGAGTATGGGAACCGTATCTCCAGGTGACCTTAACTGATTCCTAGCTGAGCCCACCAGGGGGCAGCAGACACCCAGGCTAAGGGTAGGGAGGCCCCGGGCATCTGGGAGCAGATGGTTGTCAGTTGTAAGCAGGGGCTGCTCCAGTCTCTGGAGGCAGGGCGGTGACCTGGGACTGCCAGTACCTCTACAGAAACCAACGACTTTGAGCAGGGTCTGGGAGGCACAGCCAGAGGGCACGATGGACAAGTAGTCCATGGTCCTGGCGTCCAAGGTCTCCGGGTGGAAGAACACCGACACGAATCTCTTCTCTCCGGGGGGCACGATGCCGTGGGCTGTGGGGCACGAGAAGGCCTGGTCTTTGACCAGCATGTCTGGGGCCACTTCGATCCTGAAGGGGGTGCTCACCTGTGGGGCCAGGGAAGGTCCGGTTACAGGGTGGAGTGGTCTGTCATCACCAAGGTGCCCCGCTGAAGCCCTGCCTCTGCCTCGGTCATCAGCTTCGATTGTAGAGCAAGGCTGCCTCGGCCCACAGGAGGGAAGGGGCTGAGTCGTGTGCCCAGCGCTGGGACTGCCCAGAGCGGGTACCTCTGCCTTGTCCCAAAGGTACCACGAGGGCTAGCAGTGGTCCTGGAATCAGGACACCTGAGGGCTGCTCTTGGGGTTGTTCTGGGGGGGGGGGGTCACGGGATAGTCCAGCCCAGCCCCCAGTTGAGATGATGGGGGGACCCCTGTCGACACGAGCGTATCAACAGACGTAGGTATGCGAGGCTTGCAGCATGCGGTACAGGGGGTGGGTGTTAGGCGCACCCGGGCCTGTGGTCCCCGAGCCCCGCCCCCACGCCCCCCGCGTGCGTAGGACGCGTACTGCCGATGGGTTATAGAGCTTGATCTGCCTCTCGGCGGTGCAGCCCACGGCAACGGAGCCAAAGTGCAGCACTTTCTGGAAGCCCTCGGCATCCTGGTCCTCCGGGTGCCTCTGCTTTATGCTCACCAGCAGCTGGGCGCATTTGGCTGGGCAGAGAGAGTGGACAGCCTTGGGGAGAAACCCACCAGGGCCTCTGTGGCCCCAAACGGAATAGCCCCTTCGAGGAAGACACGGGTCACCAGGGAAACACTGGTCTGTGGCACCAAGGGAAGCAAAGAGATGACAGAGCCTGTGGGGCTCGGCGAAGGGCGGGAGGCTGATGGAGGTCCCTTGGGGGCCAGGCCAGGGAGGGGGTGGGGGGAAGCACACTGGAGGCTTTGTTTCCCAGGGAGGTGGGGCGGGGGCTCTGGGGACGGGTGAGAGGTCGGGCCTCACCCACAGCCTGCAGCTGGATGCTGCTCTTCTGCTTGCTGCCATCCCCATACCAGCACATGGCCTGAGCATCATAGATGACAGCCATTAGGGGCTGGAAGGTCACCTTGATCCGGCAGGCCTGGCCTGGTTCCAGCAGCCCCGAGGTCGGCAGCATCTGGAATGGGCTGGGGGACTCCCAGGTGAAGAAGGTAGACAGGTCCCTGGGGGTGGGACCCGGTGGGGGAGATGCGGATCAGAGCCACTTTGCCCCCTCTGACCACTGCCCCTGCTTTAGAAAGGTAGAGATGCCCCCTTTACTCCCACACCCCATTCCACACCCCACACACCGGTCTCTCCTGCTCCCAGGAATCCTCCTCCCAGTTGTCGCACTTCCCACCTCCAAGCCTCAGCCTCTGCCCTCACCCCGCATTTTCCAGGCAGAACCAGGCCTCGGCCATGTCCCCCATGGCGCACATGGGCAACTGCAGGGACGGTGGGCAGATCAGATTGTGGCAGGGCAGGGTGGCTCTCAAGTCCACACAGAACATCCCCTCCGCTTTCTCAAGCCACAGCTGGTCCACGTACTCCTTCTGCGGTGTGTGGGGGCGGGGGGGAGAGGCAGAGGCAGTGACTGATCAGTGTACCCGGGTGGTACCCACCTCCCCCTGGCCCTGGCCATCCCCCCAACATAACCGTGGAGGGCTGGGCCAGGCCATGGCCCTCCTCCATCTCAGTCTCTGAAGACAAGGTCAGTTACTTGAGCTGTAGCGCCATCTTGGTCTCAGAGATATGGGGCCTCTTTGTGAGGGACAAAGTTTTGGGAGAATATTTTGAGAGCAGGAAGAAGCCAAGGAATACAGGGCTTTCTGATGGCCAACAGAGTAGCGCAGCCTTCCCTGCTGCCCCCACCGCCCCGCCACCCCACACATCCAACCGGAAGCCCCTTCTGTCTAATGAGTTCTGGCTCCAAGTGGTAGGATGTGGGTGTGGTGGTTGGGTTCAGGGGGGCTCCTCACTGCTCTGCCCTGGCCCCCTGCTCCGAGGTCACTGTGCCCATGTCCCTCCCTGTCCTCCACTCGCCACGGCAGGCCTTACCTTCTCCAGAGGGCGGAAGATGACGGGGAGTGAGAGGGCTAGGCCTGGGCTCAGGAAGATGGGCTGGGGGACAACCGTGAAGAAGAACTTGGTCTTGGGGGGCCTGTGGGAGGGAGCCAAGGAATACACACTTTGGGATCAGAAAACTAGAAGAGGCAGAAAGATTAGGGGAGACCCTGGAAAGCTAAGCAGCTGGTGGGACTGTGGAAGGGGAAACACAGGGGTTATTTCCCAGTAGCAATTGCCTCTCGCGTGCCACCATTTTTATCTCAAACCTTCACTCCAGGACGGAGAGCTGAAGGGAAAGATACAGGAGCGGACTTCCCTGGTGGTCCAGTGGTTAAGGGTCCACCTGCTAACGCAGGGGACGCGGGTTCCATCCCTGGCTTGGGGAGATCCCACATGCTGTGGGGCAACTAAGGCCGTGCCCCCACAGCTACCGAGGCCACGCTCTGCAGCGAGAGGGGCCGCTGCAAGGGGCCGCCCGCGCACCGCAACTAGAGAGTGACGCCTGCTCGCCGCAAGTGGAGAGGAGCCCACGCAGCAGCGAAGACCCAGCACAGCCGAGAGTGAATGAATAAATAGACAAAATTACTAAAAAAAAAAAAAATACTGCCAAAAACTCTATACCAGTAGGTCAGATAAAATAAACACATTTCTAGGAATGTATAATTGACCAAAAGTTACTCAAGAATTATACATTTTGCGGCCACCCTAACCTAAAATTATCCAAAAAATTGAATAAATAGTCAAAGAACCATCCCACAAAGAAAAGACCAGGCCAGATGGCTTTGCAGCAAGCAGCATGGAGCACTTGATAATTCTAGCCTTGTCTTCCCAACAACAGAAAACAAGGAAACCCTCCCCAAAATACTCTGTGAGTCTATCATAATGTTGTTATCAAAACCTGACAGTTATGAGAAGAAAGGAAAATTACAGGCCAGTACCAGCCATAAACAAAATATTGGCAAAAACAATTTAGCAATGTGTATAGAAAGAATACTCAATCATGAACAAGCTGGGTTTATTCTAAGAATACACCACTGGTTTAACATTGGGGAAAAAAAAAAACTGTGGGGATGGATTTTCCTGATGATCCAGTGGTTGGGAATCCTCCTGCCAATGCAGGGGACGTGGGTTCAATCCCTGGTTTGGGAAGATTCCACATGCCTCAGGGCAACTAAGCCTGTGGGCCACAATTACTGAACCCTGTGCGCCCCAGAGCCTACGCGCTGCAACAAGAGAAGCCCCCCCCCCGCTCACAGAAAGTGTATGTACAGCAACAAAGACACAGCACAGCCAAAAAATAATTAATTTTTTTAAAAATCAGGGGATTTCTCTGGCAGTTCAGTGGTTAAGACTCCAAATTTCCATTGCAGGGGGTGCAGGTTAGATCCCACATGCCCTGTGGTGCAGCCAAAAAAAAGAAAATTAAAAATCATTTAATGTAATTCACCGTATTGACAAATCAAGAGAGAAAAAAACAAATGACCATCTCAATAAAGAAAAACATTAAATAAACTTCAACATATGTTTATGACAAAAACTCTCAGCAACCTGGGAATAGAAGGGAACTTCCTTAACCTGATAAAGTCTAAAAAAAGAAGAAAAAAAAACAACTACAGGAAACATGCAAATTAATGGTGAAACACTGGAATCTTTCACGTTGAGATCATGAGCAAAACAAGGATGTCTTCTATAACCACTTCTGTTCAGCACTTTCCTTTTCAATAGTGCAGGAAGGAAAGACAAAGAAAGAAAAGATATGGGATTGGAAAGGAAGGGAAAAAAATGCCATTTTCATTTAAGATATGAACATGTACATGGAAGACAGAATTAACAAACACATCATTAGAATTAACGAGAGAATTTGCCAAGGTTGCTGGGCACAAGGGTGTGGACAAAGCATCTATATTTTTAAAAAATGACTTTCTAAAAAACCAGCAACAAGCAGAAAAATAAAACAACTTTAAAAGATATACTCAACATCACTAAAAATTTAAAACACTTAGGTATAATTCTAACTAAAGATGTGTAAGACATCTATGGAGAAAATTTTACATTTTACTGAAAGACATGAAAGAAGACCTAAAGAAATATAGAGAGGCACCATGTTCATGACTCAATTTGTAATGATGTCAATTCTCCCCAAATTGATCTATGTGTGTATGCCTGTGTGCTCAGTCACTTCAGTCATGTCCAACTCTTCAATCCTATAGACTGTAGGCTCCTCTTGTCCATGGGATTCTCCAGGCAAGAATACTGGAGTGGGTTGCCAATGCCCTCCTTCAGGGGATCTTTCTGACCCAAGAATCAAACCCGTGTCTCCTGCGTCTCCTGAATTGCAGGCGGACTCTTTACCCCACTGAACCACCTGGAAAGCCTAAATTGATCTATATGTTCAACTAAATCCTAAACAAAATCTTAAAAGGTTGTCTACGTGCATCTATTTAAGTTGATTTGAAGACATTTATGAAAGTTAAAAGGTCCAATGAGAGCCAAGACAATCTTAAGAAAGAATGAAGTTGGAGGACTTAAACTACAAGATAATCAAGACTTATTATAAGCTTATTATAGAACTTATTATAAGCTTTAATAATCAATTCAGGATGATATTTATTGGCCCAGGGAGAGACAAATAGAGCAAGGGAACAAAACAGGATTCAGAAATGGTTCCTACATGTATGGACACTTGATAAACATCAGTG
This sequence comes from Cervus elaphus, assembly GCF_910594005.1. Lineage (NCBI taxonomy): Eukaryota > Metazoa > Chordata > Mammalia > Artiodactyla > Cervidae > Cervus > Cervus elaphus. Next base: position 27,893,822 of record NC_057822.1, on the reverse strand, counting down.
GTAGGGAGATCATAAGGCAAAGTATAAAATTTTCAATAAATGGTGCTGGGACAACTGGAAATTGATTTGAGAGGAAAAAAAGTCACTGAATCCCTACTTCAAACCATTCACAAAAATCAATTCCATGTAGATAAAAGACAAATATGAAAGGCAAAATTATAATGTCTTTAGAAGATACTATAGGAGAAAATCTTCATGAACTAGATAAGGGTAGAGAAGAACTTGCAGGTATCAACCATAAAAGAAAAAATATTGGTACATTTGATTCCTTTGAAATTAAGAATGCCTTTTCTTCAAAATACATGATAGAAGAAAAGACAAATCACAAGGTGGGAGAAGATATTCACAACACATAACTGACAAAGAATTAGTATCTTCAATAAGAACATCTATTAAAAAAAGACAGTCTACAAAGAACATGTAAAGATAGCTAGCAGGTACATGAAAAGATGCTCAACATTGCTAATTATTAGAGAAATGCAAATCATAACAACAAGATATCACCTTGCACTATTATCAAGAAGTCTACAAATAACAAACGTTGGCAAGGATGTGGAGAAAAGGGGACCCTTGTATACTAATGGTAGGAATGTTAACTGGTCTGCCATCCTGGAAAACAGTATGGAGGTTCTAAAAACACTAAAAATAGGACTACCATATGATCTAGCGATTCCACTCCTCTGCATATATCCAGGAAAAAAAAAAACAAGAAAAATACTAATTGGAAAAGATACATGTACCCCAATGTTCACAGCAACACTGCTTACAATAGCCAAGATACTGGAGCACCCCAAGCAGCCATCAGCAGACAAATAGGTCAAGAAGATGTGGCATACACACACACACACATGCACATACACACTCACAATGGAATATTACCCAGCCACAAAAAAATAATGAAATCCAGCAACATGGGTGGACCTAGAGAATATTATGGTTAGTGAAGTAAGTCAGACAAAGACAAATACTACATGATATCACTTGTATGTGAAATCTAAAAACTAAAACAAACCAATGTCCATAGCAAAGCAGAAACAGACTCAAAGACACAGAAAACAAAGTAGTTGTTACCAGTGGGGAGAGGGAAGTGGGAAGGGGCAAGATCAAGATAGGCGTATGGGGTTAAGAGAAACAAACTACCAAATTTAAAATAGATAAGCAGGACTTCCCTGTTGACACAGTGGATAAGAATCTGCCTGCTAATGCAGGGGACACAGGTTCCATCCCTGCTCTGGAAAGATTCCTCATGCCGAGGAGCAACTAAGCCCTCATGCCACAACTACTGAGTTCACACTCTAGAATCCTCGAGCCGCAACTACTGAGCCCATGTGCCTACAGCCTGAGAAGCCACTGCAATGAGAATCCCAAGCACTGCAGTGAAGAGTGCACCCCGCCTGACGCAATGAAAGAAAGCCCATGCAAAGCAACAAAGACCCAGCACAGCCAAAAATAGAATAAGTAAATAAACCTAAACTTAAAATAATAAAATAAAAGTTAGGCAACAAGGATATCCTGCATAGCACAGGAAATGATAGCCATTATCTTGTAATAACTTTTAAGGGAGTATATAATCTATAGAAGTACTCAATCATTATGCTATACAGATGAAATTCATATAATATTGCAAATCAGCTACATTTTAATTCTTTTTGAAAAATGAAAAAAGATAATCTAACAGAAAAATGGGCACAGACTTAAACAGGAATTTCACAAACGAAATGGCCAATAACATAGGAAAAAACACTTAATTGTAATAGAAATCAGAGAAATGCAAATTAAACCTACAACAAATTAGCATTATTGGCAACTAATTTAAGTCTAAAGAATATCAATTGTTGGTAAAGATAAAGAGGAATGGGAATACTCATATGTGGCTGGTGGGAATATAAATGGATATAAGTACTTTGGAAATGAGTTTGGCAAACATGTACAAACATCTGTAAGAAGCAAACATGTACATGTTCTAAGTCACAGTAGTTCTATTCCTTTGTGTCTACCCGAGAAAAACCTGAACTTGTGCAATAGCTGAACAATGTTGATAACAGTCTCAAACTTCAAACAACCAAAATGTTCCTCAGCAGAAGAATGCACAAACACATAGAAGCATACATTGAACTATTACTCTGTGATTAAAAAGGATAAACTATGTATGCATGTGGATGAGTCTTATGAATATAACTGAGCTATGACCAACCTAGACAGCATATTAAAAAGCAGAGACATTACTTTGCCAACAAAGCTCCATATAGTCAAAGCCATGGATTTTTCAGTAGTCATGCATGGATGTGAGAGATGGACCATAAAGAAGGCTGAGCGCCGAAGAACTGATGCTTCTGAATTGTGGTGCTGGAGAAAACTCTTGACAGTCCCTTGGACAGCAAGATCAAACCACTTAATCTTAAAGAATTCAATCCCGAATATTGGAAGGACTGATGTTAAAGCTGAAGCTCCAGTACTTTGGTCACCTGATGTGAAGAGCTGAATCACTGGAAAAGACCCTGATGGTGGGAAAGGTTGAAGACAGGAGGAGAAGGGGGAGACAGAGAATGAGGTGGTTGGAAGGCATCATCAACTCAATGGACATGAGTTTGAGCATTTGTGAGATAGTGAAGGACAGGGAAGCCTGGCATGCTGCAGTCCATGGGGTTGCAAAGAATCAGATATGACTTAGTGACTGAACAACAACAACAAAAGTATATCATGTTATCCCACTTACATAAAGTTCATAAGAAAAGAAGGTAAACAAACTATATCATTTAGGGATGCAAACATAAGTGGCAAACCCTTTTGAGAAAAACAAGAAAATCATTATCATGAAAGTCAGAACAGTGGTTACCTTTACCAGTAGGGAAGGTGTTCCAATGCTGGGGGGACACATGATGAGAGAAGGTGAGCTTCAGACACTGTTATTACCCCATTAATTAACCTGGTCACATGGGTTCCACTTTCAACAACTGTTCAAACTATACATGTTCTATACACTCTTTTGGTTTTGTATGACTTTTGTTTTAAAAGTGGCTGCCTTGGGGGTTTGAGGGCTCAGGGACTTAGTCTCTGATCCCTCATATTGGTACCTGTATTTTATCTTCTGGATTTTCAAGGAGAGATTTTTCAGAACCAGGTTTTTGGTGATCTCCTTCCCCAACACCCAGCCTTTCCATTGTAGCTCCTCAGCCACCTCAATGTCCCAGACGACCCTCTTCTTCACTTTCTCCTGCTTCTTTGGGAAGCACATCTGAGTATCCATGGAGCTGGCAGGCTGTCCGGTTGGCAGGGAGAAAGGAGAGAAGACTTCAAAGACCCAGAGAATGGGCTAAGATCGCCCCAGCTCTAGAAGGTAATGAATTACACCACTCCTTGTCCCATGGGGGATGGTCTGGAGAGAGAAGGTGAGAGGCAGGGAGGCCCTGGAGTCTGATATTACCTCTTCTGAGGTCACTGGAATGGCTTTCCAACTAGATTCCCTGAGACACTGCCCCTGAAGCCTTCCCCAGACCACTCTGTCGGCCACTTAACCCAGCACACTCAGCAGCCTTAGCTGGCCTGTTCTGTTCCCCAGTGGGCCCTCAGACACCGCTCGGTTCAGATGCTGCCTTCTCCTCCTCATCCTCCCCATCCTACCCCTTCTCTGCAGAAGCCTGTAGAGAACTTCTCTAAGATGTCCCTCATTGGAACTTCTCCAGGGCACAGGGATATTCCACCATTTCCTCTCCCATCCCTCACCTGGCTGGTGGAACAGAGGACAGAGCCAACTTGCCTGGGGCCAACCCACACCCGATGCCTTGGCTTTGAGGTCACTCCAAGCACTTCTCCTAAGGATGCTAGAGGTTCTCTGTACCAACACTCCCTGTCTGTAACAGCAAATCCTTTCACAGGCTGATCCCTAACCCTTAACTATCTGAGGAGGGAGGGGAATGGAAAACTTCTGGGGCAGCAAGATGGCAGGAGGAACCAGGTGCCTCTTCCTACCATTCATGGCAGTGAATGTAAATTCACTGCCATTTTCCTTTAACTTTGACCAAGTATTGTTTTTACATCACTATATAAGGGAGGCCCAGCATGCTGCAGTCCGTGGGGACACAACTTAGCAGCTGAGCAACAACAAAGGGTAAATGTATGTGTTTAACAGGTATGTGCTTCACTACCTATGATGCACCAGACACTGTAGAGGTTAGTGCCAGGCCTATAATAGTGAACAAGACCATCAAATCCTTTCTCTCTTGGAGCTTACATCTTGGTTTCAAAATATACAGAGTGTCAGATGGCCTGAACTGCCCACGGAGGAAAGGTGACATGGGTGACCGAGGGTCATTTATTATAAACATCAGCTGATGCATCAATCAGTCCAACCAGAAAAACAGAAGCCCCTCTGGGTGTTTAAAATAAGGAGTTCAATGCACAACCAGTGGCTAGTGAAGTAACCTCAAAGTTAACAACATCAAGAAGCTGCCACCAGGGATGTCCCCGGTGGTCCGGTGGTTGAGAATCAGCCTGCCAAAGCAGGGGACATGGGTTTGCTCCCTGGTCTACGAAGATTCCACATGTCGAGGAGCAACTAAGCCCATGTGCCACAACTACTAAGCCCGTGCACCTAGAACATGGGCTCCACAATAAGAGAAACTACTGCAATGAAAAGCCCATGCACCACAACGAAGAGCAGCCCCCTGCTCACTGCAACTAGAGAAAGCCCATGTGCAGCAACAAAGACCCAACACAGCCAAAAAGAAATAAACAAATTAATTTAATATAATTTTAAAAAGAAGATGCCACTGTACACAAGTGAGGGGAAGAGGTGGGGTTCTCAGAACCCAGAGCACTGTCTGGTGCCGATGGGAGTCACAGAGAGATGCCGACCGAGACGCTGTCAAAAGCAGAGATTCTCCCCTCCTCCCACGTTCTAGTCTCCAGCCAGCTCAGAGCAGAGTGGGGAAGGGCAGTGAATGAATCTGTGTGCAAACTGGCCTGGAACGGCACAGATGCAGGGGAGAGATGGCCATGGTCCACAGGGAGGCAGATGCAACCAGCATCACATCTAAGTCAACCCAAGAGCTCCCACATGATACAGACACATGCTGCACAAAACGCAGTCGGACCCCTATGTTACCTCCCTAGACGAGCACCGGCCACCCTGACCCAGTGCTGTCACACAGAGAGAGCCCTGAGAGCTGCAAAAAAGCAAACAACATGCACCCATTGGACAAAGGCAAAGCCCTAGGCATCAGAAGACCTTTGTGAAGGAAGAGAGAACTACGGGCTACTCTTATCAGCCGCAAACTCCCATCTCGCCGACATTCTTCTCTCCACCATCATGCTCACAGCTGCCACCGCTCCAGTTGGCCTGGGGCTCCGTGTGTTACTATCCCTCTGTCTAGTAATGGGGTTGGGACAGGAGAGAGGGGCCCTCCCAGATTCCGACCCCTGGCGCCCTGCTGCCCATCCACCCCGCTCGGCCCCACAGGCGTCCTCACAAAGGCACTGGCGTTGCTGCTGCCGTAGGCACTCATGGCCATGCTGCTGCCAGTGATGGTGGGAAAGGCCACCGTGCTGGCACTCAGGCACGATCCGGAGTTCATGGTGCAGTCCCCGCTGTCCCTAGTCCTCATGAGGAGGCTGAGGGCTGCTTCAATGAGCATCAGGTGCCGGGAACACAAGTCCGAAGGAAGCTCTCTGGCTAAGCCAAGAGTTCCTGCCAGTCGGGAGCTGGAAAGAGACCAGAGAGGAGACAGGAGGGGCATGAGAAAGAGACGTCAATGGAGAAGACTCACCATGGGCACCGTGATCATGGAGGAGGTGCCTGCTCCTGAGCTCTGGCAACAGGTGTGAAGTGGCACGTGAGGAACGAGCCTGAATACAAGACCCAGGGCTTTGCCTGGGAGCCTAGAGGCTCACCATTCAGGAAAGGCCATTTGGAAAAGGGAACTGGGGATGAGGCCCACGCAGCACTGCTCTCCACAGCCACACGTGGCATTTCTCAGTAAGTCCCCAGTGAGTGTCACTGAAGCATATGCATTGCTTTTACCTGGCTTTTACTCTCTACGTGTTGCCTCTGAACATGGCTGGCCTCCTCTGAGAAGAGAAATAAAGGACAAAGGAAAGGCAAATGAGACTGAAGGCTTCTTGGGCTTCTGAGTTTTTTCCATCAGTACACAACCTGTTCAGTTCAGTCACTCAGTCGTGTCCGACTCTTTGTGACCCCATGAACTGCAGCACGCCAGGCTTCCCTGTCCATCACCAACTTCCAGAGTCTACCCAAACCCATGTCCACTGAGTTGGTGATGCCATCCAACCATCTCATCCTCTGTCGTCCCCTTCTCCTCCTGCCCTCAATCTTTCCCAGCATCAGGGTCTTTTCCAATGAGTCAGCTCTTTGCATCAGGTGGCCAAAGTATTGGAGTTTCAGCTTCAACATCAGTCCTTCCAATGAACACCCAGGACTGATCTCCTTTAGGATGAACTGGTTGGATCTCCTGGCAGTCCAAGGGACTCTCAAGAGTCTTCTCCAACACCACAGTTCAAAAGCATCAATTCTTTGGCACTCAGCTTTCTTTATAGTCCAACTCTCACATCCATACATAACTACTGGAAAAACCATAGCCTTGACTAGATGGACCTTTGTTGACAAAGTAATGTCTCTGCTTTTAATCCAGGTTTAAAGGAAGCCTTCACTGAAACGATGATTCAATCTAAGGATAAATGAATCAACCTCTAAAGCAGAGGGATCCACTGATACGCTGTGTCTGGAAATTATATGCAAATGTTATAGGCAAATTATATGCAAATTTCATGGGTATGGGCATATGCTCTTTTCCAGGGAGAGTGTCCACAGCTTTCAACAAATGCTCAAAAGGGTGCTTGGCCCTGCTTTGGACACACAAGGGTCCCAAACTGGCTCTGGCTCCATCTCAAGTTCCCCTTCCTTCTGCATATACACCCAGGTGTGGCTACCATATTTGACAGCATCAATGTACTCCTTTTTCGAACGTATGTGCATTTTAAAGATTACTCAGTATCTTCCCCCACCTCTTTGAATAACAATTTCAAAAATAATAACAACTTCTAAGAATGTCTATTGAGAACTTATCATGTGCCAAGCAGTGTTGTAAGTCTTTCACATGTATTTTAATCCTTACAACAATTTATGATTAGATGTGAGTCATCTTTTATTTGGCCTGAAATTATTTATTTTCCAGTCTGGGGTTCAACCCCTTATTATAACATATTATGCTTTAGGAAACAGTTTTATGGTCGCCCTTTAGAAATTTCCACACTTCCATCAGACACTCTCCCATACCCTCCTCACCATTCATCCAGACCAAAAGATTCTGTTGATGTACTTTTTTCCTAATTGGCAACAAGTCCAAACCATCTAGGGGCTTCCCTGGTGGCTCAGTGGTGAAGAATCTGCCTGCCAAGAAGGAGATGTGGGTTCAATCCCTGGGTTGGGAAGAACCCCTGGAAAAGGAAATGGCAACCCACTCCAGTATTCTTGCCTGAGAAATCTCATGGACAGAGGAGCCTGGTGGGCTACAGTCCATGGGGTCACAAAAGAGTCAGACATAACAGAGCAACTAAACAATAGCAACCAAACCCTCCGAAGGGGACTATCTTACATTCACTCATTCATTCATTCATTCATTCATAAGGCATTTACTGAATGCCTGCTATGTACCAGTGCTAGGCACCAGACAGGACAGGCAAAGCTCCTACCTTCAATTGGAAGTGAACATTCAGATGGAATCAAAGAGATGCAAGCTGGCGAGACAGGGAGGAAGGCCCTGTTACCTTTCTGCTGTTGGATGGCTTTTTAGTACTTACCTGGCTCAGTAATGCCTGTAACTGTAGGGGATTCTACAAACAGCCTCTGCCTCTGGGGAAAAAAAAAAAAAATCTCTGATCAGCATTTGTAGGAAAAAAAAGAGAGATAACAGGGTAGAAAGCTGGTCCAGACCAGGGCTTAGGGCTTAGGGAAGTGAGCACTGGTCCTGGAGCAAGAAAAGTTGGGTCCCAGCATCTGCTCCGATTCATTTGAGATGGGCAAGTTTCTCCATCTCCTCAAGCCTCAGTCTCCTCACCTGTAAAATGAAGGTTATCCTATTTCACAAAACTGACTTTAATTGTGAAAGAAACAGAATTTGAAAAAGCCCTAGGCAAACCTATGTTACTATAATTAACAATGATAACTTCCACACTAGCATGTGCTACTCTTCCAAAGACTGCAATCATTGCGAGGACACAGGGCAAGGGAGGTGGTGTTTTTCGTATCTTTTTTATATCTTGAGAACCTTAAAAAAAAAAAAACCAGCTTCCTTTATTTGCCTAATTTCCAACCTAAAAATTCCTAAGATGACCAGTGTAAAAAGTGGCGGGTTGCCAAGAAGAAATAAAATATACTTAGAGCGGTTTCACTATCCTCTAAGACATCTCCAGGCTGATCTCGCCCAAGTCTTAGTCCCTCGGGGCTCTCCGAGGGACACTGAGGGGACCCCGTCACGACTTCCCAAAGGAGACGGTCTCCTAAGACAGATACCTTCCTGGCCACTCGCGCGGCTCGCCTGGTCGCTGGGACCAACGCTCAGAACTCACACCGCCGCCATGCTGTCGTTTCTATAGATACGAGACGCACGAGCCACGGCGTCTCCTGGTATCCCAGGGCAACGACGGCTACCCGCTGGAGTCACGGATCAGAGAAAGCGAAGACTCCGCCCAACTTCAACGTTCACCGGTATTTTTTATTCTCCAACTTTCCCTGCTGGTTGTAACTGTCTTCTACCAGTTGCAACACAGTTGTTGGGACGTCCCCGAAATCTTGGCTTTAGTTGACGACCAAATTCGAAGGAGGCTAATCCAAGGACTTGTCAGAGCAGTGGGAGTCGTTTCTGTTCTTTTGTGATACCCTTTGGTGATAGAGTCAGAATCTCACCCGGAACTTCATTCTGTGATTGCAATTGTTAACTTAAAAGCAGTAGTTATAAAAAAAAAAAAAAAAAAAAAGCAGTAGTTATTTCTTACCTGCCTGTTGCATTGCAAATGAATTCTTTTTTGCAGGTGGAAGGGAATGTCTCCTAGGCATTTTCTCCTGGCATTTCCTCCAGCCCAGCACAAAGGTAACTCTTTTGAAGGGATCTGAAGGTGGATGTTTGAAGAAGGCATTATTACACATAATATGGATTTTTGGAAGCCCACTGGTTCATTTGTTCCTATGTCCTTTGCAGGGAAGAGTCTCATTTGGTGAAGACTCCTTAGGTGATTGAAGCTGAAAATCTGAGTTCATTCATGGGCAATTAAAGATGCTTCACTACCCGGGACAATGATGGAGGGTGGATGTTAGAGGGAGAGACTCTGCAGATAAACCCAGAAAATAAACTCTCATTTTGGGAAAGTTGGAGTTTAAAGGTAAAAGATACACTTAGATGACAGTGCTGCCTTAATTGGCCTGGGAGATCACATGGCCAGAGGCTGAAATGAAGGGTCAGGCCAGAGGCCCATTACGTTATGCCAGCACAATTAGGTCTGGAGTTTTCTTGGGATCAAGGAATGTGGAACTTGGTGAGCTTTTCACTGGTTTTAACATTATTCTCAGAATAGGAAACCTGCACTTTGGACATTACCACTTCTATGTTGTTTGTGGTTTCTGTAATGATTTCCTTTTTGTTTTCCTTTAAGCTCTTTTTGAAATGGTCAGCCTGACTCAGCTGAACCTGAGGAACAGGGAAAAGGACCTGTTTGTCTATTCTTAGGCCACGAAAAAGTAAGGGGCAGTAACTCTGGAGGCACGGCTCAGTGGTAGCCTCAGAAATCCCAGTGAGAAAACCCTAAGGAGATTAGAGCTAGAAAGCTTATTCCAGGAGCCACACACCCTTGTGCCTCTTCACTGAAGGAGCATCCCTCCAGAGCTGGTCTGTCCAGTCAGTGGTGGCTTCTGGGCTTGGGACCGTGAGAGGGAATTCTTGGTTGGTCCCTTGCAGGCTCTACTTCGACAGGGTTCTGCCTGCCTCCTGGGAGCTCTGCTGATGAGTGACCTTGACCAGCATGGTGTACTCCCAGGGAGAGGCCCAAGCTGGACTTAGCCCCAGGAAGCAAACAGCATGGAAAGGAGTGTGGCAGTGGATGAACCTGGGGAGGGGAGAGGAAGCTGGGCTTGTCTCAGAAGTCCCTCATTTCAGGATCCCAGAACCTGTGGGGAACAATGGGTGCTGGGTCCTGGGGACCATCTCCTTTGTGGGCTCAAGAAAGACAACAGGGTGGGCACTGTTTTGTTCAAGGCTGTGAATGAGGGTAGGTGATGATTCAGTACCTGGATAAAGACCAGATGTAGAAGAAAGGGAAGAAGGAGGATGGGTAGGACTCCAGTCCTCCTGGCTGGAAGCCAATGGTGATAAAGACAAAGCACATTCAGTGATTTGGGCTTCAGCACACACAAAAATATCTTTTCTAAGCTTTTTTCCCCCGATATCCCTCCCGTGAAATACAGAAGACTTTGGGCTGGGAAATCAGACAGATCTGACGTTAATTCATCAGGGAGACCTGACTGCCACTTACTGGCTGTGTTACCCTGGGCAGGTCCCATGACCTCTCTGAGCCTCTTCTTTTACCCTGGGGATAATTATCAAAAGGCCTACATAGGGACTGAGTGGTCAGTTATGTAAAGTATTTGATGCATGCTTTGTCAACAAAGACAGACACACACACACACATACACACGCACACTGGAAGGTCACTTGCTAAATGGGTGTGTGCTCAGTTGCTCAGTTGTGCCCGACTCTTTGCAACCCCATGGACTGTATCCCACCAGGCTCTCTGTCCGTGGAATTCTCCAGGCAACAATACTGGAATGGGTTGCCATTTCCTCCTCCACGGATCTTCCCAACCCAGGGGTCGAACCTGCATCTCCTGTGTTTCCTGCATTGGCAGACAGGTTTTTTTTACCACTGAGCAACTACGGCTTCCGAAGGTCCCTATAATTTGGCTACTCAGCTTTCTGTGCATCCTCACCTCCTCCCATCTCCCCGTCTCTCTACTGCACACAGGAGAGGTAGAAAGTGTCTCTCCTCTCCACATCCTCCTCTTTTGTTTCTCCAAGAAGGAGGCTGCCTGTGGCTCTAGGATGGAGAAAGACAAAACGACAAGCCAGGATGATCTGCTGTCCAGTTGGCAAGGCACCCAGCTCCAGTACTTGAAGACCCCTCTCCCACTTTTCTTCACCTGCAACTGTGACTCAGTTTCCAGCGTTGCTTCTGAAATCAGAAGATGTACTTAAGTTTGGGGAAGGAAATGAAGTGGTAGGTCCTCCCACAGAAGTGCCTGAGCTCCAAAATTAGTAAGGTAAATTGTATAAGCCCAGCCTGAGAGGTGAAAAGAAGACTGTAGATAAGAGGGCATCTAGGAGCAGGCATGGAGCATTCTCTGCATTAAGCTGCCATGGCCCCCTAAAGTTGCTGGGTGTGGAGAGAGTGTCAAGAGATTGATGACACCTCCAGCCTGAAAGGGCTTCTGGGATACAAATTGTCAGGGGCCAGGAAAGACTGCCATATGGCAATACAATTCAAAGGAAAGAGTTCCATTCTGCCTGGGACCCTTATAGGGTTTTCTAACTCTCCTGTGCCAACCCAAAGAACCTGTTCAACTTGCTCCCTCATTGTCCACACCAAGTGGTGAACAAGTACAAGGCCAGCAGTAGGGGAGACGGAGGGAGAAGGACATGAGGCTCAATCCTAGAAGACTAAGTTCAAGTCCTGATTCTACCATTTAAGAACTGAACAATTTGAGGCAAATGGTTAAACAAGTCAGAGCCTCACTTTCCCCATCTGTAAAATGGGGCAAACAGGGGCAGTATTCAAAATACAATTGGTACAGTATGCGTACTGACCTATGAGAATGGATCGGGGAGACTTAGAGCCAGAGCTGGGTCCTGAGAGCCCATACTGTGCCAGCCTGAACCTTTTAGGTGTTAGGTTGTGAGGTATGGAGAGCAGCCATACCTCACAGAGAGCAGAGTGGAGAACTCTGTCAGTGACTATCTGCTAACTAGTAACAAAGTGAGTCTCTCCCAGGTGGCTCAGAGGTAAAGAATCTGCCTGCCAATGCAGGAGCCTCAGGAGACTTGGGTTCGATCCCTGGGTTGGGAAGATCCCCTGGAGAAGGAAATGGCAACCCAGTCTAGTATTCTCACCTGGAGAATCCCAGGGACAGAGGAGCCTGGTGGGCTACAGTCCATGGGGTGACAAAGAGTTGGATATGACGGAGGGCACCCACTAACAGTACTTCCAGATTTTAACAACCAGTAGAGCTATACAGGATAATACTGGTGTACTGACTGCAAATGAGACCTGAGGATAAATCATACCTTACCAGCTACTGTAGATGTGGTTATTTATTTTAAGTCAAAGCGTGAAGTTTTTCTCTCTCTCTCATTCCTTCTTATTGGTACCTACCACCATGTCTGACTGCTCTTTCCCTCTAGTCTGAGCAGGCTCCTTCTCTGTACTAGCTCTCCTAGCTGTCTTCCTCATCACCATCTCCTACAGGCTCCCCAGCTCCACGTCCTTCTGGCCAGAACCATGGACAGCTCCAGCTGACCAGCCCATCCTAGGCCATCCCCTTCCTCCTGCCTCCTCTCTCCTCTTCCCCCACCCACACCAGTGCAGAACCCTGAGGCATGAATTGAATGCAGGTCACAGCTAAGAAGACAGTACAGTGGAGTGGTTCAGAGCAAGCTCTGGAGTAAATCAGACTGGATTTAAACCCCAACTCCATCAGCCCTCAGCTGTCGGATCTTATTCCTCCATTTCTGTAAGAACTTCTAACAGATGGCTCAAAAGTCATGAGGTTTAAGCAGGATAAAAGGTTTACAGAACTCAGCACAGAGCCTGACTCATTATATATTTTGAATAAATGAAGAACACCATTATTCTGTGCCTTCCACCCTATTTAATTCCTCAAACCCTTTTCCAATCCCTATCTGACTAGAGCCCTCTCTCAAGTAGAGATGTTATAACATGACCACCAGTTTAGTGTAACTGGCTTCCTTTGGTTGTGGAAGTTGACTTGGACTTAGAGATGGTAAGGAAGCCTACCTTTTTTGGTCCATGAGATTCTCTTTTTATTAGATTTTCTTTTTTAATTTTAAAAGTTTTGAGTTAATTTTTGATGTGCACAAGAATAGTACAGGTGGTTCTCTAAAAACTTTCATCCAGCTTCCTCCTAGGTTAACCTCTTACATGACCATAGGACACTTATAAAAAAGAAGAAATTAACATTGGTATAATAATGCTGTTAAGAAAAGCATAGAATTTATTTGGGTTTCACAAGCTCATCCACTAATGTCCTTTTCCTGTTTCAGTATGCAATCCAGGATCCCACTTTCAGCATTTCCTGAATCTTTCCTTGTCTTTCATGATCTTGATTCTTTTGAAGAGTAGAGTCAATTATTTTGTAGAATATTCCTCAATCTGGGTTTGTTCCTTGTGATTAGAGTATGATGTGCATTATTGGGAAGCATAACAGAGTTATAGGCCCTTCTCAGTGCAAAATATCAGAGGGTACATCTTGTTGATATGTATTACCAGTGATGAGGTTGATCACTTGACTAGAGTGGTGTCTGCTAGGATTCTCTACCATAAACTGCACTTTCCTCCTCTTTATTAGATGCCGAACCCACCTATCTTTTGCTTCTCTAGAATTAAGCATTCAGAACCAAGAAACCTACCCATCTATACTCTTCCAACCACTCCACGGAGAAATACCATTCCCTATGACCTGCCTGGTCACCTTTCTCTGAGTTTTACACACACACACACACACACACACACACACACACACACACACACTCCTTTACTTACTTATTTATCTTTGGCAATGCCATGCAGCTTGTGGAATCTTAGTACCCTGACCAGGGATGGAACCCAGCCCTCAACAGTGAAAGGGCAGAGTTCTAACCACCTAAAATGCAGAGACCACCAGGGAATGCCAAGAGTAGCTTTCTGATGTTGGGCATTCAGAGGCATATGTTAAAAACTAGATGCAGACACAGGGGGAGTTCATGAGGGTAACAGTGCACTTCTCAGTTCATTTTCATGGACCTTCTTGTCAAGGCCCGGTAAGTGTCCAACCATCCATGGGAATGTCCAGCCCCCCTCTCAGGTCTGGCCCCAAACTTTGAGCACTTTCTTCAGCATCCAACATTTGGGTTTTTAAAAACCTCTAGTAGCCTTCCTTATTGGCTGTGTATAACTCCTTGCTACCCACTAGCCCACATGCAGAAACTCCTTTCCTTCCAGAGGCTCTCCACTCCTCCAAGTTTGCTGTCACCAGAGACCCTGCTACCAGAGTAGGTAAGGAGCATCCTTTCAATCAGTTGAGTGTGGAGATGAGCTTATCCAGCCCTTCCCTTTGTCTCTGTCTGCTCCGAGTTTATCCCATCACTGTGTCTTCTCACGCTGCCCCTTTAGAAGATGAAGAAGCACCACCCCTCTCCCAGCCTCATGCACACTTCATTTTTTAAAAAAATTTTCATGCAAAAGTGTATTAAAGGCTTCTGGAAAGCCTCCAAAATTGTCCTCAACAAACCCCATCTCTTCTTTGCATTTTGTTCTGGTTACCATTGCTGTGTAAGAAAGTACACCAAGATTCCAAACAACCGTTTTATTTTGCTTGTGATATTGTGGGTTGGGAATTCAGGACAGGCTTAGCCAGGCAGTTCTCAACTGGACTCTCTCATGCCGTTGCAGTCAGGTGTTGGCCAGGGCTGCAGCCTCCTGAAGTCTCCACTGGACTGGACATCCAAGATGGTGCATTCACACAGCTAACAATTGATGCTGGCTATTGGCTGGGAGCTCAGCTAGGTTAGGGCTGGGAACACCTATCCATAGCCTTTCCAGCTTGGCAAGCTCAGGGTAGAACCAGACAGAAGCTATATGTCTTTCCTAACTTAGTCTCAGGCCAGATTCAAGGGGAGAGGAGTGTCAAGTAATTCATGGACATATTTTAAACATTGCCACTTGCATCAAAATGAGATCCTCTCCATGGGGTTGCAAAGAGTTGGACATGACTGAACAACTAATACACACACACACACACACACACACACACACACACAGTATCTAGAGTGTTGTTTTTCCAGGACCACCTTCCTGGAGATTCTTGGCCACCCCAGCCCCATTAGATCTTTTAGGTGAAGGCTGGGAGTGCATTTCTCCCTTCTGGGGTGGGTAACTTGTCAGTTCCTATCTCCCTCAGTTTGCTGCTGCAGGGGACCTGAATTCTGCTCTGGAATGTGCTGTGTGACCTTAGGAAAGTAACTTCACCTCTCTGGGCTTTTGTTTCTTCTCTGCCAAAAAAGAACTGAGAATAACCTAACTTCACACGATGTTAGGGTTTTAAAAGATAATATAAAGAGCAGAGGCTTCCCTAGTGGCCCAGAGGGTAAAGAGACTGCCTGCAATGCGGGAGATCCAGGTTCGATCCCTGCATTGGTTGGCAACCCACTCCAGTATTCTTGCCTTGACAATCCCATGGACAGGGGAGCCTGGCGGGCTACAGTCCATGGGGTCGCAAAGAGTTGGACATGACTGAGCAACTTTACTTTCACTTTTGTAAAGAGCAGAGCTAGCAATTGATACTCCTGATTGTGGAAGAAATAACTGCGGACAAGTTATTTTCCCTCTGGGACACTTCATTTATTTCTCTCTGAAATGGGAGGTAATTCCCTTATCCTGCTTACCCATGCATATGAGAGGGGTCTTGAGTGGACTGCAGGAGGGGGCCAGCCCAGAGGTTGAGGCTCCCCAGCTCTGGTGTGGGTGGGAAGGTCCCTGCATCTAGGCCCTTCTGGGGCAGAAGAGATGTGCGTGCATGTGTGCGTGCATGTGTGCGTGCGAGGCAGCCTGGGTGTGGCTTGAGGCTTGCAGGGTGGGGCCGCTATCTGTCCTACCATGGCCTTATCAGATCTGGGCTGGCCGAAGCTTGGCCCAGTGGAACAAAGAGGCTTTGAGAACTAGGCTGGGGTGTGGGATGTGGGCCCAAACTCCGGGAGGCTTGCTCCACCCAGGGGGCAGAGGGCATGGGTTGGAAGAGCTGCTGCCACCAACCCCTGCCAAAAAGTTTTCCTGCTGCAGGGACACCCTCTCAGGGGGGCAGCAGAGCCTGTGCTCCCCACCGAGGGCCTCCATCCCTTCTTTGGGGGTGTTTTCTGCTTCAGCACTTCTCACCAGGCCTTCACCTCTGCCCTTTCATGGGGTTCAGCGTTTCTCCTCCCCTACTTCCATTTCCCCTCCTGGCGCCTTTGAGCCCCAGTCACACTGGCTCCTAATCCTTGAGCATGCCCTACGCTTCTCCTCCACACACCTGCTCCCAATGATCCATCCACCTCCTCTTGCCCAAGTCATTTATGCCAAGCCCCAAACCACTTCCAGGAAGTCTCCAGACATTGCAGATCCCATCCTCACCCCTGTTTATTTCTCCCCAGCCCCTCTTGTGTGATGCTGCAGGAACTTCTCTCCAAATTGTCACCACTGGCAGAATCTGTCTGAGCCTGGCAGAGACCCAGACCAGTTGGGGCCAGAGTTGAAGTCTGTACAAGTTGTACACTGCACAAGGGCTGGTCAGACACGGGGGCGGGGCCTGAAATCCACAACTTCTGTGAGCTCCGTGCCCTTGGTGTGAGGCTTTCTCCTAAACAGACTTCCTGGTGCCAGGCCAGGAGTGCTGCCTTTTCTAGTTGGATCTCCTGAAGGGGCATTTTACTAAGATTTTTCATGGTGGCTCAGACAATAAAGAATCTGCCTGCAATGCAGGAGACCCAGGTTTGATCCCTGAGTTGGGAAGATCCCCTGGAGAAAGGAATGGCTCCCCACTCCAGTATTCTTGTCTGGAGAATTCCATGGACAGAGGAGTGTGGCAGGCAACACTCCATGGGTTGCAAATAGTCAGACACGACTAACACTTCACTTTTTCACTCACTTATTTCCACTTCCCATCCTGGGGCTGCAAGTGCTAACAGCAGGCCTGGTTGCCTAAAGGATTGTTGCATTGGCTCAGCCTTTTCCTACACACCGCTGCTCACTGTCAGAAGCCATTCCCCAGGCAGCCCCCTGCAGGCAAAAGTTGCGGGAGAGCAATGACCACTGTGGATGTAACAGCCTTCAGGGCTGAGCTTAGGCCCATGAAGAACAGCACGCATGGGAGCAGTAGCTCTCTGGGTCTGGGTGGTATGGCTGACCTTCCTCTGGACCTCGGCATCTTAAGGAGGATAAGCAAGCTGGTTCTGGTGGGAGGAACTGGACTATAGCACTGCAGAGGTGAAGGATAACTTTCTAGGCTGACTCTACTTGTCCAGCTGGTACATCACCACAGTTCTGGGTCAGGATTCCCCGAAAAACTGAGGGGCCTCACCTCTATCCCAAGGTTGGTCTTTCCAGGGTCTGGATTCAAAATGCTTTTCTGAATCTCTGCAGCCATCTCTGAAGATAAGTGTATTTCCTGAGGAAGCTCTTTTAGAACAGAAGGTCTAGGGACACCAAATGGCTCTGTGTCTACAGGACAAAGAGTCCCCAGTCCCCATAAGAGGGGAAGGTAGGCCCCCCATAAGGGAGAGCCTCAATCTCTCTTTCACTCTCTCCCCCACCCCATGCAAAATTTCTGTAAAAGACAGAATGTGCAAATGAATGGACCAGAGCCTCCTGACCTTGACCTTTTGTTTCTCATTGCAAAGGCGTTCATAGATGTTCTGGTCCCTATGAACCTGGTCTGTGAGTGTCTTCCACAAGGCGATGTGTAGTCCACTCCAGGTGGCATGACAAAGCAGATTTCCAGTCCTGAAATGCTGAGCATGCCTTCTGGAAAAGACCCAAGTTTACCAAAGGAAAAGCCTCTGGACCTGCGAGCCAGATCAGTTCAGTCGCTCAGTCGTGTCTGACTCTTCTCGACCCCATGAACTGCAGCACGCCAGGCCTCCCTGTCCATCACCAACTCCCAGAGTTTATTCAAACTCATGTCCACTGAGTCGGTGATACCATCCAACCATCTCATCCTCTGTCGTCCGCTTCTCCTCCCGCCTTCAATCTTTCCCAGCATCAGGGTCTTTTATAATGAGTCAGTTCTTTGCATCAGGAGGCCAAAGTACTGGAGTTTCAGCTTCAGCATCAGTCCTTCCAGTGAATATTCAGGACTGATTTCCTTTAGGATGGACTGGTTAGATCTCTTTGCAGTCCAAGGGACTCTCAAGAGTCTTCTCCAACACCACAGTTCAAAAGCATCAATTCTTTGGTGCTCAACTTTCTCTATAGTCTAACTCTCACATCCATACGTGACTACTGGAAAAACCATAGCTTTGACTAGATGGACCTTTGTTGGCAAAGTAATGTCTCTGCTTTTTATTATGCTGTCGACGTTGGTCATAACTTTTCTTCCAAGAAGGGAATGGCAAATCACTTCAGTATTCTTGCCTTGAGAACCCCATGAACAGTATGAAAAGGCAAGCCAGATGCATGGGGTCAAATCCTGCTTCTGTCACTTGTTGCATCATCCTGGGCAAGTTACTTAACCTCGCTGTACCTCTGTGTTCTCATCTGGAAAATGGTAAGAATATAGTATATACTGTGCTTCCCAGGTGGTGATAGTTGTAAAGAACTCTTCTGCCAGTGCAGGAGACATAACAGATGTGGGTTCAATCCCTGGGTCGGGAAGATCCCCTGGAGGAGGGCATGGCAACCCACTCCAGTATTCCTGCCTGGAGAATCCCATGGACAAAAATTACTGTATCCCTGGTGGGCTACAGTTCATAGGTCACAAAGAGTTAGACATGACTAAAGCTATTTAGCATGCATGCATAATATATACCACATAGGGTTGTTACGAAAATGAAGTGGGTGCTACATGTAGACCACTTAGAACAATGTTTGGAAATGGTTCAGTTCAGTTCAGTCGGTCAGTCGTGTCCGACTCTTTGCGACCCCATGAACCGCAGCATGCCAGGCCTCCCTGTCCATCACCAACTCCCAGAGTTTACTCAAACCCATGTCCATCAAGTCAGTGATGCCATCCAGCCATCTCCTCCTCTGTCGTCCCCTTCTCCTCCTGCCCCCAAATCCTTCCCAGCATCAGGGTCTTTTCTAATGAGTCAATGCTTGGCATGAGGTGGCCAAAGTATTGGAGTTTCAACTTCAGCATCAGTCCTTCCAATGAACACCCAGGACTGATCTCCTTTAGGATGGACTGGTTGGATCTAGTCTTCATTAAATGATAGCAGTTGTCATTACAGCCTGTGGAAGCCTCTTCCTCCCAGATGACAGTCTCCAGAGCAATGAAGTTTTCTCTAGAGCATTCCTCCATGGAAGTGGGGATGGTAAAGGAAGAGTCAGGGCAGTCCTCCCCCCGCCACTTTCTGACAGAAATGTCTATCAGAGGCTAGAACCTGGGCAGGGGTGTGCTTTCACAACTAGCTCTCCACAGTCAAGGGAGCCCTAATTGATAGCATATGCCAATATGGTGTAAATATTCCCACTATGGCCTATTTCAACTGCTTCAGAGTATTCCTGAATATTTAACAATTTTATCAATGGATCTGGGACTCTCAGCTGGTCTATAATGAGTACGGTAAAACTTGCTGTGGATGCAGAGACCAAGAGAAAATGAAGACAGGGGTCATCCTGTTTTGGCAATAAACTGGTGTCCTTCCGACTAAGCAATGTTTCTCAAAGTGTAATCTATGGACTACCTGCCATGTTTGGAGTATTTGTAAAAATCAGTTCCTAGGCCTCAACCTGGATCTTCTTTTTTTTCTTGCCAAGCTGGGTCTTCGTTGCGGCACACAGGCGTCCTCAAGTTTGGGGTGCAGGCTTCTCGCCATGGTGGCTTCTCTTGTTGCAGAGCATGGGCTCTAGAAGCTCCGGGTTCAGTAACTGTGGCTCACAGGCTTAGTCACCCTGAGGCATCTGGAATCTTCCTGAATTAGGGATCAAACCCGTGTGCCCTGCATTGGCAGGCAGATTCTTAATCTACTGGACCACAAGGGTCATCCTGATCTAGATCTGTTAAAGAAGAATCCTAGAAGTGGGACCAAGAATCAGGATTTGGACCCTGAGAGAGACCAGAATAAGCAGGGGAGGCACCTTAACTTGGGCCAGGCAAGGCCTCTGCATGCTGACCCCAAAGTTTGCCTAACACAGACTAGAGAAAGAACTGATCTAAAAATTCCATGATCACTTTACTTATCTAGAAACATCTCCTTGTTTCCAAGTAAAGGGGCTTCCCCTACTTATTCTGGTCTTTCTTGGGGCATGAGTCTCTGACTTTTCACTGTGGATCATGAAGAGATTCTGTAGAATTCACATCTGCCTTGTGGCCCATTCTGAATTGCCCTCTGTTGTGACTTGGCAGACCTACTGGATGAGAAAGGCCCTGCAAAGAGGGTGGGAGCTCTGAAGGTTTTGTCTTTGGAGGAAGGTGCACAGAGCCCTGGACGGCCCCACCCATGGTTCTAGGCTAGCAGTGTATCAGCCCTACTTGGTGTTCTGGACTCCAGGGCTCTAACAACTTAAATAATTTTTATTACAAAAGGAAGAAAAGACCAAAACATCCCCAAATTTTCCCATGGGCTTCCCCCTCGGTGCCAATAAATAAGGTGGGGGAGACTGACCGGAGGAGGGGTTGGGGGTCATGGTTCAGCAGAAATGGGAATGTATAGCCTGGGCAGAGGGTGGGCAGGACATCTAGCCCACTGCCCCCGTCCTGGGCACTGTGATCACATTGGCTGGAACACACAGCTCTGTGTACTGACAGCAACAGTCTCTGGATGTGTCCCGAGGAGTGTGGCCAGAGAGGAAGGTCATGCCTCAGGATGGCCAGACTGGCTGTCCTACCCTGCAGCCTGCTCAGTTCTGGGCAGCATTGAGTCCAGCCAGCTCCCTGCTGGCTCCCAGGGAATCTAGCAGCATCAACTGAGGTGCAAGCCCACCCAAGAGGGGCCTAAGATCGACAGAATGGGCCCTCCCCATTGGGGGAGGCAGGAATGAAAAATCGTAGTGAGGGCTGGCTGGGTTGGGACCCACTGGTCTCTAGGATAGAAGGAGAGACCATGCCCCATCACCAGCTCAGCTTGCAGCTTTGTCACTACACCAAGATGGGGCTGGGGGGACGCTGGCATCACCCAGTACAAGTCTCAGTGATGTATCTTTGTGGTGGAGGAGATGGTGGGAACCAGTGTCCCCATTCAGGTCCCTTGCAAGGCCAATGCCCTCCTGGTGGGGAGGCCTTTGGACTCATGTGGGCAGTTCTGGGAGGGCAGTAGAAGGATCCTTTCAGCTCCCTGCCCCGGCCACGCCCAGCGAGTGGAAGCTGCCCTCTTCCAGCAAGAGACGTCCCAGGCGGTAGAGCAGCTGGGGGTACCAGTGCACACCCTCCCCTGGGGTCCAGCTGCTCCACGCCATGCTGTGAAACAGTCGCAGGGGCCAGAAGGCTAACTGAGCCAGGTGGTGGTCAGCCACGGCCGCAAAGCAAGAGGCCACCACATCCTCCACCACCAGTGTCCCATGCCTCGTTAACGGGGCATAGGCTCCCAGGGCCACATGCGTGGAGACAGCTGCCACTCGGGCAGGCTGCAGGCCTGGCACCCCAGCCACCAGCACATACTGGCCAGGCTGCACTTGGCTGGCAAACGTGGCTCGGAAGTGGGCAGCTGGCTCAGTGTGATTGTTGGCCGTGAAGAGGAGGTGGGCGGGTGTGAGTGCCAGGCGGCGCGGGGGATCCTGGGTCTCGATGACCTGGAAGGCCCTCAGCCTGTCCGGCTCACGGTCGAGGAAAATGAGCACATCGCTGAAGGTGGGGTTCCCATCCTCCCCCATGGCCAGCACTCGGTCTCCGGGCCTCACAGCTGACAAGGCCACACGTGCCCCGCTCTCCAGGCGCACCTGGGCTCCAGCAGGGAAGCAGCCGCCTGTCTTGGCTGCGGCTGAGTGCTCTGTGGGAAGAAGGGACATGAAGGCATTACTGGGTGGAGCTCGGATTCCCAGTCACTGCAATCCTCCCCAGCACAGCCAAAGGTGCCCCTTACTCCCAGGCTGTTTCCCCATCACCATGTCATGTTCCCTGCCCCCCACTTTCTCTGCAGCCTTGAACCCACCCCCAGCCCACAGTATGATCTGCCTTCCTCCCTAGCCTAATCCTTTGCTCATGAGAGGAGCATATTGAGGCTCCAAGCCCAGGGAGCATGAGGAAAAGGGTCCTCCAGAAGCCCAGGTGAAACCCCTCCCCCACCTGCTCCCAATCCTGATAAGACTGAAGCAGTCAGAGAGGCTGAGGGTCAGCTGGGCCAGGAAGGGGTCAGCTGTGACTTGACACCCCAAAGCTGCAGCCTCGAGGAGAAGGTAAGTCACTTCATGCCTCTGGGGTCTGGATGTCCCATTATTTCTCACCCATTTCTCAGATGCCCCCCCCGAAATTGTCCTCTTGGACTGACATCCCAAGTTCTATGCCAGAACTGGCCCTTGGCGTCTATATACCAAGCGAGAGGAGGGCCAGTCAGTGGCAAGAACACAGACTCCCGGGGAAGCTCAGAGTGAATGGCCAGGCCAGGGCGTGGCTCAGTGGCCAGGATGAAATCACCATCTTCAATTCATGTGCTGGGTCCTTGTGCGGGGACAGGACACAGTGGCATCAGTGGGTGGGATGCAAGATACTATTTGGAGGTCAGTAGTAATGCAGGGAAGTGGTCCCTCTGGGAACTGGCATCGGGCCTGTGTTTGTAAGTGAGGGGTCGATGTGACTTGAAGTAAATACAGTTGACAGGGAAGTACAGAGGGGAAAGGTCAGGATAGGGTCACCACTGTGAGCCCAGTGGGATGAGGAACAAAAGAGAGCCTGGTGCAGGTCTGTGAGTGTGATCGCTGCATGGGGCCAGCACAGAGGGCCGAGCCTGCAGTCAGGGGACTCTGCAGGCAGTCCACATAGGAGCCATGTGAAGCATCCATGATGGGGTTCAGTGCACGTGGCAGGGATGCAGACAAGATTTGAGGGAGGGGACGAGACCCCAGCGCCTGCCAATTCTGATCAACAAAGCGGCCAGTATGGGAAAATCCACTTTATTAAGTCCATTCTGTTTATTCTTGCCCTCACGGCTGTCCTTGCCCCCCAAAGTCCAGCTTCAGGGTCCCGGGGAAGAGGTTGGGGACGCCTGCGCCCCCTGAGAGGAGCAGACACAGTGCCTTAAAGGGCCTGACCTGCAGCCAGGCTGTGCGCTCTGAACCTCTGGGCTCCTAGCTCCCAGTCAGTCATGCGGATGTCTGGGCACAGCCTGGCCCCTGGCCCCACCCCCACCTCCCAGTTCTGCACCACTGTGTATGGGGAGGCCGTCTCTCTGTCAGCCTGGCTTTCTCCATCTGGCCAGCTTGCTCTGTCTTGCACCACTTGCAGCAGGCTCTGGACTGTGGACCGCCTGGTCAGCACCCAGCATCGCTGGGACAGGACCCTGTCTCCCTAGGCTCCTGCCATGACACTATCAGGCACGGGCCGAGCAGGTGGTCAAGGGCAGCAGTGGGGAGCGCCGCTGACGTCCTGGTCCCCGGGGTCCCCGCCTCCATCCCTGGGTGGGCCTCTTCACCTTCTTGGCTCCCGCGGGCCCAGCGCCGCCTGCCCACGCCCTGCGGCCCCGGCCCCGGGCCCAGTCCCCCGGCAGCGGCTCACCGGACTTGACGGAGCAATGCACGTGGGCCTTGGACTCGTAATACACCCAGTCGAAGCCGGCCTCCACTGCCAAGCGCGCCAGCAGTCCGTACTTATTGCGGTCGCGGTCCGACGTGGTGATGTCCACCGCGCGGCCTTCGTAATGCAGCGATTCCTCCGAGTGGTGACCGTCCTCGTCCCAGCCCTCGGTCACCCGTAGCTTCACCCCGGGCCACTGGTTCATCACCGAGATGGCCAGCGAGTTCAGGCGATCCTTGCAGCGCTGCGGGAGGGGAGGGAGCAGAGTTGGGGGAGGGGCTAGCCCGCGTGCAGGTGAGCGCGCAGCCCCGCCCCTTACTCTCCTACAGCACTCGCTGGAGCCTGGAAACCCGGGAGGGTGCTCCGTCCTTCTCTCTTAGAAACAGAGAGCCCTAAAGTGCTTCCTTCCATTCTAGCATCCCCTGACCCCACCGGGATCTGGACCGCGCGATGGCGCCACAAATCTGGAAGGCGCGTCCATCCGCTCACCCGTGGGGACCTGTCTCTAAGCTCTCTCTCTTGTTGGAGTTACGGCACCTTTTGAGCCCCGGGCCCTTCTGTCTCACCAGGGGACCAGCAGGGGACCGCCTGCTGCCTAGAGGGTAAAGGACGTACCGGAGCTGACTTGCCTGCGGCCGGCCTGCTAGGCGTGCAAGGCTAGAGGTGCCCAGTAGGTGTCACCGTAGCCCCAGGGCTGAGGCCCGAGAAGCGGCCGGGGTGCGGCAGGTGCGGAGCGCCTCGGCAGCTTGAGGGGTGTGTTGGAGGGGAATCCCAAGCCTGCCGGGATTCCTCGGCGCCATGAGGCATTCCCGCTGGGACCCTCACGATCCCAAACCGGCTACGCCCGCTCCGGGGAAGCGGCAGCCCGGGAACCAGAGCTGGTGATACGGCTAGCGTCTGACCCGGCCAGATGGAGGACCGCGCGGCTTGTCTCCCGATGCGAGGGGTGGGCTCCGGGTTGATAAACAGCCAAGTAGCGTTCTCCCTGAGTCAAGAGCACTCAGCACCCCCGCGCCGCCCCTATCTGGGAAAGGACCCGAGAAACGGAGCGTTTGACCTCGGGGTGCTCACTTCATGCTCCGCCTCCCATGAAGTGGGAGACGAGCCGCGCTGGGGGAAGGACTGTAGAGACCATCGTCTGCGCTGGCTCTCTTCGTACCTGGAACCCGAGGAACCCCGCAGCTGCCTTAGGAGAGGAGCCTGGGAAGAGGAGTCCTTCCACAGTCCTTCACACAGAGGTGCCAGGAGCTGCCAGATGTGGGCAGCCCACCTCTCAACCTACTCCACCCCTCAGAGCCGAGGGCCCCCACAGACCCTTGGACTCGGTCTCCCAGGAGCCAACAGAGGCTAAAACCCAAGACCCCGTCGGTCCTCCGAGGCTGCAATCTAGCTGGGGGGCGCTCACTGCCCCCAAAGGGAGCTCCGCGTGCTCCTGGCCGCCAGGCTTCTAGCCACCCACCTATGTCTGTCCCGCGGCCCCTGCTCCCCGCCCCTGTTTCCCCCCCCCACCCCTCCCCTACTCGGGTCCAGAGCCCGGGCACGCGCTGTCAATGATTGCCCAGTCCGTGGCCCGGATCCTTATCTGCATTCCTCGGCGCCCGGCCCGGCCCAGCCACCAGTCAACCTTCGCCCGACACCGCCGGCCAGCCCCGGCGCCTGGGCGCGTGCTGCGGGCCGTGGTCTAACTGCCCTTCCCAAAGCATTTAGAAAGCAGGCTGCCTGCCTCCAGTGGAAGCCCACCGAGGAAGGGGACCTAGGTCACTTTCCCTCGAACTCAGCCTCAAGGAAGAAAGTGTGCTCCCCGCCCCGCCGCCCCCACCCTTCCCCCAGGTACTTGGGTTGAGCGCGCCTCCTGTTCCGAGCACTTACGACTAGCTTAGCTCTGCTGTGGGGCTTCCCGGCACCCCAGCCCCTCTCTTTCAATCCATCCACAGTACCAAACCCAGGGATTCCCCCAAGTTCGGTCCCAGAGCCCGGCGGCCCGGCACCCCCACCCTTCAACTGCAGCTGCGCCGCTTGGCTCTGGGGATAGACACGTGGGCTCCCCGGCAAGATCCCTTCCCTACCTCCGCCTCTTGGCTCTACCATTGCCCGCTGTTCCTTTAACCTAGACCCCGGAGCGGGCCTCCCAGCGAACCGAGAGCGCGCGGGGAGGAAAGGTCAGTGGGACCCTCCACGCCCGGAGCTTCGCCTCTCGGGTTGCCGAATCGCCTCGACTTGAAAGGGGCGCAGCCGTGCGGAAGGTTAGGCCAGAGGGACTGGTGCATCTTGCAGGCGCGGGAGGCAGTCGGGCAGAGGTACCTCCAGGAGCCGCGTCTGACCTGAGCTGCCAGCACGCCAGGGCCGAAGGGGCCACCGCCAACCCGCTGGGCTGTGGCGCTTGGCAGAGGGGAGCTCTTCTCACAGCCTCCGGCGGGCTCGGGGATTGCCAGCACTCCGCCGGGACCCTAGCCGGCCCATCTCGGCGAGAGGGGCAGGTGCCAGGGGGCGTGCCAGCCAGTCAAGGAAAGGTGCCAGGGGGCGGGTAGGGCCGGGCAGGTGGCGGTGCTTCGGCGGCGGCGCCCTGCGAGGGCGGGTCGCGCTCACCTGGGTCATGAGGCGGTCGGCGCCGGTGTTCTCCTCGTCCTTGAAGATGATGTCTGGATTGTAGTTGGGGGTGAGCTCCTTGAAGCGCTCCGAGCTGCGCGCGATCTTGCCTTCATAGCGGCCGCTGGCGCCCAGGGTCTTCTCGGGCACGTTGGGGCTGAACTGTTTATACGCGAGCGGCACGAGCTTGCGCGGCGGCCGCCGCCGGCTGCCCACCACCCGGCCCGGCCCGCAGCCCCGCGCCGCCGGCACCAGCAGCAGCAGCAGGAGCAGGCAGAACCGCAGGCGGGGCCGGAGCCGGGCGGGAGACATGGCCAGGGAGCCCCGAGGAGCGGCGGGCGAGGACGCCTGGTGGGCTGGTGGGTGGGCGAGTCGACCGGAGCGCTGCGGGGGCTCAGGCGTCCGGGTGGCTTCTGGGGGCTCCAGGTGGGGGCGCCATGGGCTGCGCGGCGCGGCGCACGGCCGGCGGGATTCAGGTGCGGGGCGGGGGCCCGGGGCCCTGGCTGGTGGCGGCGCGCTGTCCCCCTCGGCGCCTCGACTCTGAGCTGCCCGGCTCGCCGGCCGCCAATAAATAGGCCGGCCCGTTTGTTTTGGCAACGCGGCGGCGGCGGGGGGCGGCGGGCGGCGGGGCTGCGGGCCGCCGGGCTGGGCTGGGCTGGCCGGGCCGGCCGGCTGGCGGGCCCCGCGGTTAGCACCCCGGCCCCGCGGTCAGGCGGCTGGGGCGGAGCGGGAGCTGCTGCCGTCTGCGGCGCAGCCCGGGGCCGAGTGAGAGGGGAAATGGAAGAGATCCGGGCTCGGGCCCCGCGCAGACCGCACCCTACCCATGTCCCTGCCTCCTGCGCGCTCGACAGCAAACCTGCGGCAAGGGCAGCGCAGCCTCCTCCCCCTCGGGCGGGCGGCCCCGGCACTAGCCAGCCCTCGTTCCTCTCGCTCCTCCGTCGCGCGTCCGCCCGCCCCTGCCCTCTGCGCCCCCCGCACTGCCTGAGTGTGCCCTCCCCGCCCGGACGCGCCCCACCCCGCCTTGGCCTCGCCTCTGGGCTCCCCGCGGCTCCGGGGTGCCCCGCCAGGCGCAAACCTCCAGTACAGGAGCTGCCGCCCCCACGGAGACCGCAACCCACGGCGCGGCCGGACGCGAGGGGTGGGGGGCAGTGGCCGGACCGCATAGCCGCCTACGGTGTCCCCTGCGGGGAACTAAACCCAAAAGGCAGGAGGCCGCTGGTAACCTGGTGCCCCACCCTGGCCCGGGGAGGCGCGCCCTCTCAGCTTGGTGGAGCTGAATTCTGTATCAACCGGGTGCGAAGCTGGGAGTGGGGCATCCAGCCTCATGACGAGTCAGATGGAGGACGAGGTGGACGTGGAAACATTGTTGAAACGAGCAAAGTGAAGTTCCGGAGGAATAGGCCAAGGTGTAGAGAAGAGCATCTAAATGGTGACATCAACGAATAAGGAATCCCGACTGGCTGCCGCCGGCACACGGGAGCTGCTAAATAATTACTCTCTCGGTTCTATTTCACAAATGAAAAAGAACAGAGAATGAGTGATGGCAGTTAGAGATGTAAGCATGGATGGTGTGTGTATCTGAATAGGATATTCAGGAAGGCTGAATGAATTAGGATTCATTCTGTTAAAACGAGAAAAGGCAAGTGTGTTAAAAAACAAACACCACTACAACAAATTACCTGATTTGGTTGCAATATTTTCTACAAATTTAATAGAGATAGAAATAAAAGGGTGAGAAAGGTTTAAAAATTCTCATTTCAAGAATATTAATACAATAGATACTGGTCATGTGCTTGATAGATGGAAGCTTTTAGATATTATTATACAAGCATTTTGCTTGCATTATCTAATTTAAACCTACAATTCCAAATGTGTTAGTATCCTCCCCATTTTACAAATGAAGATTTTGCAGTTCTAAGAAGAAAAGCAACTTGCTCCTGGCAGAAGGATTCAAACCCCAGTCCCATCCCAGCAGCACCTGCCACCAGCTGATCCCAGAGCCCCAGTGCCCACCCAGCAGGCTGGCTCTCTGGGCAGTGCTCACTCATCCAGTTCAGTCTGAGTTTGGGACATTGGTAGCTTTTCACAGATATACTCACATTTTCTCTGAGTCAGTTTTGTGAATACAAATTCAGAATTAGAAGGGACTCAAAAGAGAGTGTTTAATCCAAGCACTTCATAATATAGAAGAGGAAACTGAGGCCCACAGAAGGGGTACTTAGGATGGCTCCACCAGGGTGGAGGGGTGTCTGTCCCTTGGAAACAAAATGGATCATTTACTTGACTTCCCTTTGCTTGTGATTCCTCCCCACACCCTGTGTTCGTCCTTCTATTTGCATTCAGATTCCCTGTCACAGATTACTTGCCAGTTACAGATGACTCTAACGTTGCTTCTTTTCCTTGAAAGCTTTCAAGTGCTTTAAACTTATGTGTTCCCGGGTTCAAGAACCTAGGCCCCCCCCAAATCCTGTTCAGATTTCTGGGGTGCACTACTCAGCCAGGTCAGTACCTCTCCCAATCCAGACAAACAGGGGCTAATGCCATAGGCTTCCATGGTCGCCTATCCTAGATCACCTATCCTTGATCAAGCTACATTAGCACCGCGTAAATAATTCCTATTTGACACTGATCAGATCTTACCCAGAGATCTGTATTCAACAGGATCACAGCTTAAGAGAAGAAGTGAGAGGAAGAATGACAGCATTAATAAGTGGTTATAAGGTAGAACCTCTAAGAGAAGCTTAAAGAAACTGTTTTTCACTTGGAGAAAAGAAGACTGAAACTGAATTTAACAACTCTTCAAGACCATGCATATGGGATAATAAGCAGGATAATGGCCCTAATCTCTAAGGCCAGAAAACATTTAGGAAAGGAGTTGAATTTGCATTAGAGATGAAGGGAGAAAGATCGAGTTTAGGGCAAAACGTCTCTTAAAAATTGTTATAAAACACCTGATTCCTAGTACGCATCCACAGGAAATATATAAGAATGCTCATATATGTGTGCCCAAGACAGTGGTGGGGCTTAGGGCCACCCCATTAGGGAATCATCTACCCCATGCAAGCTGGTATAATAGGCCCAAAAGGACAGAAAAATGCAAACAGACAAATAGAAGAGACAGTTGTTATCCTCAAGGTATTTACTATTCAACCTCAAAGGTAAATCATGAAATTAAAAGGCAATCAAAGCCATGAATGCCACTCATAAACAAGTACAGAATAATGCATTCTAAATTAGATAGTTAATAGATGAACTTGATCTAGAAGAATATGGAATTAAGAAACAACTGGCCTAGGGTTAGACCTCTTGGAAGAAATCAGGTTTTTTTAAAAATCTAATTAATTAATTTATGGCTGTGATGGATCTTTGTTGCTAGCCCAGGCTTTCTCTAGTTGCAGCACTTGGGTTTCTCATTAGTTGCATTTCCAGGGCTCTAGGGCAAAAGCACATGGGCTTAGTTGCCCCTGCAGCATGTGGAATCTTCCTGGGCCAGGGATAGAACCCACATCCTCAGCACTAGCTGGTGGATTCTTAACCAGTGGACCAGCAGGGAAATCCAGAAATCAGTTTTGAAGGAGAGGAAGGAATGACTGAAAGGAATGAAGAGGACATTCAGGAAAGGGCAGTGGCACTTGTGATCATGAAGAGCCAAGTTGGATGACCTAGTAAAGGGGGGGGAGCCCTAATATTATCTGATGTGACCTCCTCACTCAAACCTTATGATGTATACACAACGCTCTTCATTTTATGAATGAGCAACTGAGGTTCAGAGCTTGTGAGGGAGTTGGAGGGGCAGGAGTTGGAATCCAGGCCTGCTTGCATGCGTGTGTGCATGCTCAGTCATGTCCGACTCTTTCCAACCCTGTGGGCTATAGCCCACCAGGCCCCTCTGTCCATGGGATTTTCCACAAGAATGCTGGAGCAGATTACCATTTTCTCCTCCAGCGGCTCTTCCTGACCCTGGGACCAAACCTCTGTCTCCTGCATTGCAGGTAGATTCTTTACCGCTGAGCCATCGGGGAAGACTCCATAATAATCCAGCTTCTTGGTGAGTAATTCCTAAGGCAAGCATGCTGGGCTGTTAACCTCTGTTCAAGTCACAGGTTTTTCTCTCTAAATCCAGGAGACTCTTATTATCTTCATCTTGGGCTTTTAAGCTTCATACTCTCTTTGACTAATCATTTCCCCAACTGGTTTGCATCAGCCTGACTCTTATGGTTGATTTTTTGAAGAGGTTAGGAACTCCACCAAATTTCACCCATATGCATGAAGGGAAGAAGCAGGTCTGTCTTTCAAGCTTCTGATCAGGGCAGGACACATTTGGAGATTCAATTAGAGCCACTCGAAACTAACAATGCTATGCATACTGGCTATTGATTAAAAATGGGAATGTCAAGTTACCTTTGCCCTAACAATAAGCTCATTACAAGGCACTTCAGAGAGATTCAAGCTCTAAAGACCTTGCTTTGACAGACTTTCACAGGGTAGGAAAAAGTAGCAGAATTAGTTACAAAGAGTATTTTCCCTTCAAGTCAGAGACTAAAGGCTGTGGGAAACTTTTATAGACAGAAAGACCTTTGCAGACAGAAAGACACACATATATATTTCTGAGTATGGATAATAACATGTTTACTGATTAATGAGCTTTATTTCCATCCCAATGTCTCTATTTGGAAGAAATTAGTTGCTTAAAGAGACTCTTGGAAGATACTAGTTCAGTGAATGTTCAATAAAGGCGGCAGGGTTCTACTCTTTTAATACTCAAGCAATGCTCCTGAGACACCTGTTAGCTTTCTGTATTAGTCCACCCACACTCAAGTCATCTCTCTTGGTCAAGATAGCACCCTAAGGATGCCTGATATATAGCCAAGGGTCAATAGCCAAAGAAAGCAAGAAGGTATACAGCCACTTGCATTTTAATAACTTGTATTCTTAGTTTCTGCAAAATGACAAATTCATTCTGTTATGGTTATAGCTAACAAAATGGTATTTAACTCCCGCTCTCACCTTATGACTGGGTTTCCTTGATGGGCTCAGAGGTAAAGAATCCACGTGCAATGAAGGAAACTCCAGAAGACTCGGGTTTGATCCCTGGGTTGGAAAGATTCCCCTGGAAGAAGATCCCCTGGTGGAGGAAATGGCAACCCACTCCAGTCTTCTTGCTTGCGGAATTTCATGGACAGAAGGTCCTGGTGGGCCTTGGGGTCAGTCCATGGGGTCAGAAAAAAGTCAGACACATCTGAGCATGCACGCCTATGCATACTTTTATTTAGTACACATTCAGTACTCATTTTCCAATTTCCTTGCCTTGGTTGCCCCAAACAAAAAAGATTACATTCATTTATATCCACAAATTTCTAAAACCACTTCAAGATACTGCTGGTGTGGAGGGGTGTGTGTATGTGTGGGAGGGATGGGTGAGTGTGATAATCCTTCATATATTGACTCAACAAGTGTTTCTGAGCACCTACTAAATGCCAGACACTGTGTCAAGTGCTCAAGATGTGAGAAAAAAAAAAAAAGATTCCTTCCCTTATGGAGCTTTATTCTAGTGGGGAGGCACCATGGGGACAAAAATAAATACAGAAATAAACAAAATATTACTATATATAAAATAAACAAACAACAAGGTCCTATTGCATAGCACCAAGATATTAAATATCTTGTAATAACCTATAGTGGAAAAGAATATGAAAAAAATCACTTTTCTGTACACCAGAAACTAACACAACATTATAAGCCAATTATATCTCAATAAAAATAAATAAAAGTTTAAAAAAAAACAAATATATAATGTGTTAGAAAGGAATAAGGACTATGAACACAAAGCCTGAAACAGGGTGAAAGGTTGAGGGTATAGCCAGCCTGTGGGCAGCCATCCAAGGTCAGGAGGCAGGTGACACTTAAACAGGGTAGTCAGTGGAGGACTCATTGAGAAGGTGTGATTTAAGCCCAGACCTGAAGAGGGTGAGGATTTCAAGCAGATACCTAAGGGAAGAGAGTTTCTGGCAGAGAGAAATGCAAAGAACTAAAGCCCTCGGGTGTTTGCATATTAGAGAAATAACAAGGGGACCAGTATGATCAAGGATGAAGCAAGCTAGTGAATTCCCCAGTGGTACAATATTTAGGACTCAGCGCTCTCACTGCTGAGGACTTGAGTTCCATCCTGGTCAAGGAACTAAGATCCCATAAGGCATGTGGCAAGCCCCCCCACCCCCAAAAAAAGAAGCAAGGGTGCAATGGAGTGAATTCTGATCACAAGGGTGTTTTCCAAGCATTTTATGAAGCTCAGAGTGAAGATAACTGATCCTTTAAAGGAATTTATGTATTGACATGTAACTACAGACACAAGACAGTTAAGTAAAAGGAGTAATAAAACAGGATTTATCCATAAATTTAAAAAAAATTTTAAAAGATACATAGTCACAGCTGTTACTTTCTACCACACACTCTTGAAAAACTTTGGCGGGAAAAAACTGTGCTTTAAATATCATCTTTGGCCTGCAGACTTCTTGAGAGCAAAAGATATGTCTTTGTGGCAAAATACAGCACATAGCATAATACCCCCATTGGTGACAGTGCTAGTGAATGAGCATTCAAATATATGTGAGTTATACACATCTAAGTATTCCTGTTTCTTGTTGAATATGGGTTTTTGTAGCTCATTCCCAACACAGTTCCAACAAACCCATGCCATTCCTTTGAATTCCTTTGCAGTGATCTGGAATGCTCCTGTTGGACTTTCTCATTTTGCAATTCAAGTCTCTGTGCAGTATAACCAACTTGGTTCCTTACATATCCCTTCCTGGCCAGGAGCACAGCATTCTTTAGAGATTCCACGGGGGCTCTTTCTTCACATTGAATTCTTCCCACTAGTTACCCAAGCTTCTTAATGGTTGAAATGTTTTCTGTCACATTTAAATGATTTTGATATCAGTTTCATACCTGCTTCCATT
Source organism: Cervus elaphus (assembly GCF_910594005.1). Taxonomy (NCBI): domain Eukaryota; kingdom Metazoa; phylum Chordata; class Mammalia; order Artiodactyla; family Cervidae; genus Cervus; species Cervus elaphus. Next base: position 27,860,589 of record NC_057822.1, on the reverse strand, counting down.
CCATTTGATGACTACCATGAAGGTATTTTTGAGATTCCTACCCAGAAGCATACACATCTTTTAGATTCTCAGTCCCAGGAGGTATTTTCCAGATGTCTTTCTGGTGGGAAACTCAGCTCCCACCAGTTGTCCCTGCTTTAAAATGGTTTTGATGAATGACCTACAGGAGCCATGCTTGTCCCTGAATCATCACATAGCACCCCAGGTGGGAAAAATCAAGCTTCTCTGCTGTTGCTCCATCCCTGCCCTATGTGAAGAGACTGCGTGCTCAGTCGCTTCAGTGGTGTCCGGCTCTTTGCAACCCTACGGACTATAGCCCGCCAGACTCCTCTGTCCCTGGAGAGGCAATGATACAAGATGGGTTGCCATGCCCTCCTCCAGGGAATTTTCCCAACCCAGGGATTGAACCCATGTCTCCTGCATTGCAGGCAGATTCTTTACCCACCTGGGAAGTCTATATGAAGAAATTAAGTACAGGCACAGTTCTGCTATTTCATTCTTCAAGTCCTAAGAACACACGTACACTTTGACCGTTCAACAGTCCACAGTGTGGAACTGGGGCCTCACTCTGCTTCACTTCATTAGTGACACCTCCGAAAGCAGCGTGGGGGCACCTTGTACCCAGTGCATCCTGGGAGCATGACAGCCAAGTACCAACTCAAAGTTGGCCACTTCACAAGCTGGGTGTCCTGGAACCTACAAGAGGAACGGCCTCTGCCTTTTCCTGAGTGTAGCACCGTGTTCATTTGTGCCCTTTAGCACAAGCCAGACATTGCATCTTTTTTTTTTTTTTCAAAATGCCATTGTACAGCTCACCTATTCCCTGTCTTGCAATTCTAATTATATAAATTACCCTGCCACAGTTAACTCATACTTATTAAAGAGCTACATAATGGACATTACTACTACTAGAAAACCACTCAAGTTGGGATATCAGTACCACCTTCATACACCATCACAGTATAATTTATATTGCTGTTTTATCAGGTTACTAATGAAACAGAAATGTTTACTACCAGCTCCCTCTCCCCCAACGAGTGCCTTTCTATTCCCTATATGCGACCTACGACCAACTGGCATTGCTTTGTGCCCTGGAAGCACCAGGCAGCAGTAAGCACCAGGAAGCACCCTGGAAGCACTGGCATCTGTTAGATGAAATCGGCAGTCTTTCCTTCTCATCTGGCAGGAGTCTTTTTTCTGCCTTGAGTAAAGGATCTCTTTACCACCCAGGATTCCTAGCAGTACTGTTCTTAACCCCTGAACACACATCCAGACCCTGCTGGGGGGTGGGGGGCTTCCCCACAAGCAGAAACTCATTTCACCACCCCCTCCTTACTCTTCAAGGCCTGGAGGTGGGGCAGCGGGGAGGCAGGATGGAGTGCCAGTCGAGAGGATTACCCTTCCCCTACCCCATCCTCTCTTCTCCTGTCACCCATTTCTGACTGGCTGTCGATCCTATCAGGGGTCCATAAAGCCAGGAGGACTCTGGCCCAGGAGAGGGGGGTAGGGGTTAGGCAAACAGGCCAGGGAGGCAGCTGGTTGAAATTTAACCACAATATTCTTGGTCTCTATTGTTTTGAGTGAGGCCCAATATTTCCACAGCAGGATTATGGGATCTGATTAACCACTTTAGACAACAATGCTGAGCTGGGATGGGCTTCCCCTTCCAGCTGCCAATATGAAAAAGTAAATACAACACCCAGGTTTCAGAAGGGACTCCCAGCAGCCCCCCAAAACTTACTCCCCAGTTCTGACCCCGAAGTGAGGGGAGGGAGGAAGAGTGTGGTACTGCGTACTCCTCTAAATCCTGGCCCTCGGCCCAGCAAGACAAGTTACTGGCACGGTATTCCCAGGTGAGTCAATGGCTGTGCGCTCCCCACACCCTGGAGTTCTTCCAGTGCTTCTTCCGGGTTCCCCTAGGCTGGCCCAGATTCTCAGGAACCCATGCGAGTTAGGTGCTGAGAGGCTAGCGCTCACTCAGAGGGTCCAGAAGTGTAGAAAGCACGCAAAATCAGCTGGATTCCAGGACAGAGAAACTGAGAGCAGGTAGGATTCCACTGAGAAGAGACTGAGCCTTTTCTAGAATGTTTCGGTGCTACTTCACGGCTTCCCACGAGCCAGGGTAGAAAGGAGACCCTAGAATTGAGGGAAAAGCATTGAGGCCACCATAAACCAAGTCTCAGGAGACAGTACTCCTTGATGGGTCTGGGCTGGGAGACAGAGGATAGGTGGGCTTCTAGATCCTCAGGTAGAGATGGATTCCCTAGGGTACCTCCCCATCACAGACAAGCTACTTCACACCCTCCCCTCTCTGAATGTTTCCTCTCAGGGTGGGATCTTCTGAAGCTCTGTCCAAGAGAACCTGGAAGAAAGTTAGAGCATTAAGAAGCTCTTGACAAGAATACCCTGTGGCAACTCGTAGGAGGGCACAGCAGCTGGGGAAAACCCTCCCTCCACAACGTGGGCTCCCTTGATCTGGCATTTCTCTGTATCTAAGTGCCTAGCAGAATCCACTACAATTCTGCGTGTCCATACATTTACTCATGTTGGTAACAGGGACTAGGAACCAAAGGTCTTGAGCTCTGAGTTTGGTGGCTTCCTTGCAGAAAGTCACTTGCTCCTTTTGAACTGTTTCTTCCTCAGGAAAATTAAAAGACAGAAAAATACATCTGGGTAGAGCTCAGAAAAGCATATCATGATTGTATGAAAGCCCAGTTAACATAAAGTGGCACCCTTTAGTAGTGTAATACCAGCACAGTGCTATTTTTTGAGTTAGCATTAAACACTGACCCTGTTCTCAAAGTTATACTCTTGAGTGTAACCCAATGTAAGGATGGAAACAAAAAGCCCACAGGAAATGTGTATGTAAATGCTGATTACTTTCATAGCACAGTGAGGAGGTGGGAAGAACAGATAAAATGAGCTTGCCACGTCACGAGGAAGGTTAATTAAGAGGATTTTAGGTTTCCCCAATACTCTGTGGAGCAAATCCCCTTAGCTTTGTAAATAGGAGGAAATGAAGGACAGAATAATTGGAAAGAAGGAAATGCCCCCGATGACAACGTCAAGTGTTAGTCACTCAGTCGTATCCAACTCATTGTGACCCCATGGACTGTAGCCCGCCAGTGTCCTCTGTCCATGGGATTCTCCAGGCAAGAATACTGTCAAGAAGGAGATCAAATTCAGGTGGCACGGCCTTTCCCGTTCCCATTCCCACCATCTCTGTAGAGAATGACACCCAGGCTCCTGCTTATCTCCCAGTCGACCTGGGAGGAGGAGGTAAGGAGGTTTACGTGAACAAGTGAGGCGAGAAAAGGGAGTTCAAATGGACCACAGGACAAAATTTAAAAAGCATTGTGCTGAATGTTCAGGAGACTTGGGCACCTCTTTCTTCCGCAAGTGCTCCCTGAAGGCGAACCGCATCAGACCCGTGGAAGGATGTACAGTCCAAGAGGAACAGATTCTTTCCAGTCCAGAAGGAACAGATTCTTTCCAGTCCAGAGTACAGGAGCTCAGATCTCACTCTCTGCCACCTTACACCCTAGGGACTCCGGGATTCAGTGTGCAGAGACTAGAAGCTCCTTCATCCCTTTTCCATAACTTCACTACCCATTGGAGACCCTCTTTGATCTGGAGGTTGGTTGAACGGTGTCAGAACAGAGAATGACCCTCATGGGGTTTTCCAGGCTCTGGCTCGGGCTCTGCCTTTGGGGGGCTGCTGGGGAAGCCCTCAGTGAAGCTGGAGGACAGGAGGTGCTGCCCAGCTGCAGTGCTCGGGGATGAAGATTTGTCTCCCAGCAAAGAGCTGGTCTGTCTGGGCTGACTGTGGGGGAGGGGTGAACCACCAGCAAGGCCAAGAAGGCCTTGCAGCCTAGGTGGCGCTATTTCTCTACTTTTTAGGTCAAGTTCCTGCAGGAACTTCCTCGAGGTCCCTAGTCCTGCTCCTGGTTTGCTGGCTTGCTGCTGTAAACCACCTTATATTATTTTTTTTTCTAAAAATACTCCAAAGCAATTGAAAGACTCCCTTCTCCCACCAGCCAGCCCTGGCCCCAGCCCCGGCCCCGGGGAGCGGGCGGGTAGGCGGGGAGGTGGGCCACTGCTTTATTAAACACAGGGAAAACTAATATTTACGGAATAAAATTTATGGAGCAGCCACGAGAATTCGACCCTTTTATGTGCATGCGGAGTGGGGGTTGGGCCAGGCTGGGGGCCTCAGGGAGGGGCCCAAGCCAGGGGGCAGGGCTGGAATACAGCCTGGCTAGGCCAATTTGTCAAGGCAGGGGTTTCCCTGGAGTTGCCCTGGGATGAATGATTTTCAAACACCACCCCTTGCTTTGGGGGGCAAGGGCTTCAGGGCAAGAATGCCCGAGGCAGAGCCACGGGGAGCAATGTTTCTCTAAGGATGTGCATTTGGGCAATAGTCCCATGGGGTCAGCAAGCTTTGGGGATACAAGGGGCGGTGGGCAGGGAAGTCATTAGGCATATTCTCATTTAACCTTTTTAAAAAGTTACACATTCTTTTGAGAACATGAAAAAAAATATGCTCTTAGGATTTTATTTATAATTTTAGGGGAATTACAAGCCCCTGATCCCCACTCTGATTAAAAAATGCCTTCTCTTGAGACTGTGCTTTTAGGGCAGAGGGATTACCTACCTAGAGTGAAGAACCCTTATTTTCTTCCAATTTGCTGGGGAAGTCTCTCCATTTTCCATGTGGTCTCATACCTTGAAATCTGTCTATCTATACTACGCCAAGAGACGCTAAACAACAAAGTGAGTCATCTGATAGATTGTTTTTACATAGTTCCCTATGTACTCAAATGACAGTCACCACCAGGGCAGAGATGGGGGCACTGGCCTGGAGGTAAAGAAACTTATCAGCAGCAACTGGGAATGAGCCACGGTGGAGCTCTCAGACTCTGCCAGCAGGTGAAGGCCTGGGGTAAGTCCTGGAGTCTGCCAAGGCTCCTCCCTTGAAGAGCTAATATGCTCAGTCACTCAATCAGGTCCAACTGTTGGCAACCCCATGGACTGTGGCCCGCCAGTCTCCTCTGTCCAGGGGCTTTTTTTTTTTTTTCCTCAGGCAAGAATACTGGAGTGGGTTGCATTTCCTCCTCCAAGGGACCCTCCCAACCGAGGAATCGAACCTGTGTCTTCTGCCTTGCAGGCAGATTCTTTACCACTGAGCCATTGGGAAAGCCCTGAAGAGCTAACTGGGAGTAGAAAGAACACCCTCTTAAAAACAGGCAGGGTCACGGGAAAAGAATGGTCACAGCTGAAGACAGAAAAGAAGGACTTTACATCCTTCCTGGAAAATGTTTTCAGTGGGGTATATAATAATGCAGTTCAGAACTCAGCGGTCTGGGTTCAAATTCTGGCTGCTACTTATTAGCCGTGTGACCTCTGATAAGCGGGTTTCCCAGGCGGCACAAATGGAAGAGAACCCACCTGCCGATGCAGTAGGAAAAAGAGATGCAGGTTGGATCCCTGGGTTGGGAAGATGCCCTGGAGAAGGAAATAGCAACCCACTCCAGTATTCTTGCCTGGGAAATTATGGCCAGAGGAGCCTGGCAGGCCACAGTCTATGCAGTCACAAGAGTCAGACATACTTATTGAATAAACCACCATTGCCACTTAGTAGAGTAGCTGGTGTACATTAACTGCTTAACCGACGGTAACTGTTTATTGTTGTTGTTAGGATCATCATCATTTTATTTTTACTTGGATGGTCCTCTTTCTCCCAAGACTTGACATGGGGACAGAAACACCAGTCCTATGTGTTTCTCTCTTAGTGCCAAGACAGGATATGTGACTGAGGAGGCCTTTGACCATCATAAGTAAATAAACCAGAAAAGGCCTCTGTGGGTTCTGCCCCAACCCCCTCCTCTACCTAACAGCTCCCAGTGCACATCTGAGTTCTACTCTCCTTCCTGTCTCTCCAAGGTAAAGATTCAGATGGTCTTACCTATAGAGGAAAACCTAGCAGAGAAGGCCAAGGAGCTTTACGATTGTTGGTCTGTTAAATCCTTTTTTTGTTTTTTTTTTTTGGCTGAGCCATGCAGCTTGTGGAATCTTAGTTCCTTGACCAGGTATTGAACCCGGGGTCGTGGCAGTGAGAGCACCTAGTCCTAACCACTGAACCACCAGGGAAGTTCCAAATTTTGCCAGATTTGTCCAAAAAGTTGACCTTCTAACTGAGAAAGTCTATCTCATACAGGCTTTATATCTTTTCCTGCTAAGCACTATTCATTCTATACGTCAATTCTGTTGGTCCCAGAGAACTGTGGCCATTTCCTATTCCCAGTCATCCTATCTTTTCTAGTTCTTCTATTTACTCTGTTATCTGAAGTGAAGGATGGGACAGCAAAATTCTTTTTTCTCCCACTCCAAGAAACTAACTTGGCCCTACGGCTCATGGTTCTTTGTCATTTCAATCCCATGTTGTGGTTTAACCTGTTGTCTATGCCTCAGAAACAGATAAAAACACCCCATATCAAGCTGGACCAAGAAGCACAGAAGCCATAGGGCACAAGACTACGGAGAGAGGTTTCAAGATCAATGCTCCCCAATAGAGGCTTAGCACAAGCCACAGAAGAGAAGCATAAGAAGAATCCTGAAGGATTGGACAAGGGCCTAGACTTCAGCCAGAGACATCAGTGGGTTGGGATCCAGTAATCAGTTGGTTATATGTTCCATAGATAAGCAATCTCAAAAGCAGGAGTGTGAGCACTTTTTATTCTGTGCTAGAGAGGAGAGTGTCTCTGAGGATCATCTGGGAGTAGCTAAGGACTCTTTAGAAAGACAGGCAAGACTTCCCTTAGTATATTGTGCCTTTTTGCTGACCTGCCCCATATACTTAAAGTCCATGGTAGATCCTGAGTCCAGAGAACCTTCACTAAGAGAAAGGAGGGTGTGGGATTCCCAGAAACTGTCTTCCACTCGGACAAGGAAGGCCGGTGCCCAGTGGATTGGAGCCAGGACTCCCTTGTTAACAGGAGCCATGCCTGTCAACATAAGCTTCCGTTATCTGGCCCTTACGGTGGAGTCTCTGACTGTATAACTCTGTGTCAGACATGCTGCTGCCACGGGAGCTCCTTCCAAGGTGACACCAGGAAACTACTCTCCGAGTCCATCCTCAGCAGTTGAGATGATGACAAGTTAACTGAAAAGCCCCCTTAGCTTCTTCCTCTTGACTTTCAACAACTGAGGTCTCTGCATAGGGCCTGAAGAAACCTAGAAAAAAAGGAATCCAAGTTAATAGAGGTTTTGAACAGTTGCACTTAAGTTAGGAAAGGAATTTCCGTGCTCCCACGGCTCTGGCTAACAAGGGTGACTGACGCAGGGGTTTTGAGGTCCATGTCAGGCTGTGAACGCGAAGGAAGAGTCTATGCAGGAGAGGCAAGCCACATCCCTTTTCCCCTAGGGAACAAGTTCATAGACCATCCCTGGAAGTGCAATAAGGCTGAAAGGGAGCCAAGGTCCATCATTCAGAAGAACTGCAGAGAGACGACAGCAAGGGAAGATGGAAAAGACCATGACTCTCCAGCCAGAAATCCACAATCCACAATTTGGATGCCAGGTCACAAATATCGCCCCATGTTGGGTTAAGGCAGGGTCAACTAGGTGACAATTCCAGGCACCACCAGCTTGGGAGCCATAGTTGCAGATTCTCCCAACTCTTTTTTTCTTTTTTAATATTTATTCGTTTATCTGCTGTGCAAGGTCTCAGTTGCGGCACACGGGATCTTCAGTCTTCACTGCGGCACATAGGATCTTTAGCTGCAGCCTGTGGAATCTTTTAGTTACAGCAAGTGGGGTCTTCAGTTGCAGCATGCAAACTCTTAGCTGCAGCATATAGGATCTAGTTCTCTGATCGGGGATCTAACCTGGGCCCCCTGCATTGGGAGCGAGAAGTCTTAGCCACTGGCCCACCAGGAAATTCCCCAGACACTCTCAACTCCTGAAATGCTATCTAGGAAGCTGCTCATGACTTACTGTGGGCTCTGTCTCAGGTCCTGGGAGGGATGGTGTTGAAGAGACCGGCTCTTCTAGCTGGTTCAAAAGTTGGTTATCAGTTCCCCGTGAGAAAGCACTGCTTGAGGTCTGGGGATCTCCTGAAACCAGAAAGATCAAAGGAAGATAGTGATAAATGCCTTCTTACCAGGAAAGCATTAGCGTTTACCAAGCATTCTGATAAAGGCCTGCCTTGGTTGTTGTGGTTGTTTAGTCACTAAGTCATGTCTGACTCTTTGCAACCCCGTGGACTGTAGCATCCCAGGCCCCTCTATCCAAGCCTTGGTACTAGTATGTAAGCAGACACAAATTCACTTCCAATTAACTTTCCGAAAGCTGTTTCTACTGTGAAGATCCTCCAGGCCAATTGTAACCATGTAGGACAAGAGTTTCTGTGACTCAAAACAGCTAACTGTTCTCCATATTGCCTGCCACATCTCAGGTAGGGGGATTAACTTTTTTCCTGGTTCTCTAATTCTCCATTGGGTGGCATCACTGATTCAATGGGGATGAACTTGGGCAAACTCCAGGAGCTGGTGAGGGACAGGCAAGCCTGGTGTGCTGCAGTCCATGAGGTTGCATGTGAAGAGTTGGACACGACTTGGTGACTGAACAACAACAAAATTCTCCTAAGCATGTAGACCAGTCCTAATAAAACTTTCTATAGCGATAGAATGAATACTTGTGATCTGTGCTGTCCCACCTGGTAGCCATTGGCCATATGTGGCTACTGAGCACCTGAAATGTACAAATGAGATGAGCTTTTCATTTTATTTAATTTTTATTTATTTACATTTAAGTGGTTACTATTGCCTAGAGCTACCATAATGGACAGCACAAACCTAGACCCTAACTCTAACCCCAGGGAGACCAACACCTCTGGAGCTACGTACCAGCGTCATGATGCTTCTGTCCCACCTGGATCGCTTGTCTGGTGACTGCCACATACATACTCTGCAGATTTGTGACGAAGGGTCTTCCATCACCAACACTGCATGCCTCTGGTAGTTTCTACAGGGGAGAGGAGATTTTATCATGGGTTACATGGGATTGCTAGAGAAAAACTCGATATCCCACTGGCAGAACTGGCATCAACCCCAAAAGAGTTTATATACAGAAGTTAAATACAATATGGGGCTTCCCTAGTGGCTCAGTTCAGTTCAGTCACTCAGTCCTGTTTGACTCTTTGTGACCCTGGGGCCTGTAGCATGCCAGGCTTCCCTGTCCATCACCAACTCCCAGAGCTTGCTCAAACTCATGTCCATCAAATTGGTGATGCCATCCAACCATCTCATCCTCTGTCGTCCCGTTCTCCTTCTGCCTTCAGTCTTTCCCAGCATCAGGGTCTTTGCTAATAAGTAAGTTCTTTGAATCAGGTAGCCAAAGTATTAGAGTTTCAGCATCAGCATCTGTCCTTCCAATGAACATTCAGGACTGCTTTCCTTTGGGATTGACTGGTTTGATCCCCTTGCAGTCCAAGGGGCTCTCAAGAGTCTTCTCCAACACCACAGTTCAAAAGCATCAGTTCTTCAGTGCTCAGCTTTCTTTATAGTCCAACTCTCACATCCACATATGACTACTGGAAAAACCATAGCTTTGACTAGACGGACCTTTGTCGGCAAAGCAATGTCTCTGCTCTTTAATATGCTATATAGGTTGGTCATAGCTCAGATGGTAAAGCTATGGTTCAGAATCCCCCTGCAATGCAGGAGACCAGAATTCGATCCCTGGGTCAGGAAGATCCCCTGGAGAAGGGAATGGTTACCCACTCTTTTATTCTTGCCTGGAGAATTCCACGGCCAGAGGAGCTTGGCAGGCTATAGTCCATGGAGTCGCAAAGAGTCGGAAATGACTGAGCATCTAACACACTAGGTCCAATATAGACATCATAGCCAAACCCACTGCAACTGATATAAAGACCTCTTGGGAGGTCATCTCTTCCGAAAGGCAACTCCAAATGAATACTTTTATTTCTCTCAATACTTACATCTATTTTGCTTCCCCATGAATACCTCATAGGTTTGTAGGTTCTTTCCTCCAAAAGGATAACCTTTTAGAGAACTTTCTTAGAAAATCACATTCTTTAAATTATCCCTGAGTTGTAAATTACTATTTTATTTATTTATTTATCTAGCTGCACCTGGTCTTAGTTGTCATGTGGGATATCCCATCGTAGTGCATGGACTCTCTAGTTGTGATGCACACCAGCTCAGCAGTTGCAGTGCACAGGCTTAATTGCTGCATGCCATGTAGGACCTTAGTTCCCTGACCAGGGATGGAACCCCCATACTCTGCATTGCAAGGAAGATTGTTAATCACTGGACCACCAGGGAAGTTCCCAGCCTACTATTTTAATCAAATTTACTCCGAAACTTCTACACTGGAGAGAGAAAAGGGATGAAATCAACGAAAGAAGAAAGAGAGCAAAATGGAAATGACAGACTGAAAGACAAGAATAAATTATGGAGCTATGATGTTCAGTCAAAGGAGATAGGAGAAACACAGCTTACAAAGTTTGGAGGCTTGCTTGCCATTTTACATTACTTATGCAATCCCATTGTGCTTTACTATAATCCATGAACTCACAATAGGGGTGATATTCCGTGCCCCACCCCCTCCCCCTAGGGAGGAGAAAATTTGCTCTTGGTGGGAGGGGTAAAAAATCTTACTCTTTTAATGTATATGGCACAGATACACAAATAGTACATAAACAGAGTTTTGGTATACCTGTGGTATTAAAATTTCCTTAGGGGGGATAATTAGGGAAAAATGTCTTAAAAGGTTCCTCTGGAAGTTGATAATGAAAAAAAGTTGAGAAACCCCGCCATAATCACACCATATTTATCTGTTTCCTTCATTATGGAAGGAACTATGAGTTTATATTCACAGCAAAATGTTTTGCCTAGTTCAAGTTTCATACACTTGGCTGAACTGAGTTTAAGTAATGGCTGAAAACTGAAGAAAGTGCAATCAAAATGAGATGAAAGAGTATGGTGTCCAGTGGACCTAAACCTGACTGTACTTTAGAATCTTGGAAAGGGCCCAGAGCCACTTCATCTGTCCTTGTGAATGCCGATTGTCATGGTTCCCAGCCAGGTTAGCAGGTCTTGAAGGAAAGCCATGCCAGCAGCTCACATGGGAACGAACCCAAGAATCCTGGATTGCCCACATCGCACATTGAGGGCACTTCCATTGTGCTATAAAAGCATGCATTTCTGCAAACCCACGGTGGGAGAAGGACGGAAGAGAAAGTGGGAGAAGCAGCGAAGTAGTTGCTGAACCATAGTCAAGATTACACAGCTCTTTTCCCCCAAGCATGGTGGTAGCTGAAAAACTGGTTGATTCCAGGAAAGATTTCTACTCCATAGATTTCTATTCCAACCCAACTTGCAAAAAAACTGTGTCAGTCTTGAACTTTCACTGGAAACCACAGACAGTGAATCAGGAGCCCTGAATGCAGACTTTGCTTCCAGCAGCAATCACACTCAGAGTGCAATGTCCTCTTCAGCAGCATTCCCTAAGGAATGAACTGAAACAGGTCATGGACCTCTGCCTCACCTCATTCTCCTTCCTAAGTTCAGCTCTCCAACCCCCAAGCCATCTCCTCCAGCAGAAAGTCCTCTATCCCATGGCCAGAGAGCTTTGACAGCAAAGAGACAAACAGCTGTTCTCTGTCCTCACATCTCATATCTCTGGGATGTCCCTTCATGCTGCTCAGGAAGTGTGGCCTCTCTTAGAGTCACCCACACATGGCTGGGTGGGAACTGTGCTGTCTGTACAAAAAAGCCAGCCGGAATCTAGGCAGTCCATGGGGGCATCTCCTCCTGCCCTTTCTACGGAACTAAACAGACTCATACAATTTCCAGAGTGACCTTTAACCAGTGCATGTATTTAGTCTCAAAATAAAGTGCCAGAAATAAAAGGTCGTTCAAGCTATTGCTGTCCTGGAACTAAGTCCAAATCCAGAACCTGTATCTTAGCCCTTCCTCCATCCTTCCCCTTCTCCAAGAGATCTGATCCTGCAGCTGCTGCCAAAGGTCATCCCATCTGAGTAATCCTTCTCAGAAAAGCACTAGGAAGAGAACACATATTTACTATGTGCTAGACACTGTTCTAGGGCTTCCCTGGTGGATCAGCTGGTAAAGAATCTGTCTGTAATGCGGGAGACCCTGGTTTGATCCCTGGGTTGGGAAGATCCCCTGGAGAAGGAAATGGCAACCCACTCCAGTATTCTTGCCTGGAGAATCCCCACAGACAGAGGAGCCTGGTGGGTTACAGGCCATGGTGTCACAAAGAGCTGGACACGACTGAGCGACTAAGCACAGCACAGACACTGTTCTAAGGATTTAAATGTTCAACCCATTTTGTCTTATTCACTGCTATCTCCCTGGCACCTAGAACAATCTGGTTCATAGGAGCGGCTCAGTAACTATGTGTGAATGAATGGACATGGTGGGCATGAGGATGACCCTAACCTGCTGAGCAGTTACCCAGTCACAGCTAGTAACTGGTGGGACAGGATTAGAATCCAGACCATGAGTCTTCAGGGCCCTCACATATAACAACTACCCTAGGGACTTCTCTGAAGCATAGAATTTTAATCTAAAGGACAACACAACCTTCCCTAGGATTACAGGCCCTTAATTCCTGGCATCACAGATCATCTGTATATACTCCCTTCCAGCTCAGAAACAAGATCCCTTGGGGGACAAGGGAAAAAAAAAGGGAGCAGATAACAAGGAGGCAACTGGCCCTACCGGGAACCCTCAGAAGGCTGAAGGGTCATACCCATAATCCTGTTCTCTCTGTTCTCCATCATCATGGATTCCTTGGGCATCATTCTCAGAATATGAGAGGGAAGAGGTGGTGAGGCCTGAGCCTGGGAAGGAGAAACATTATTTCCCTGGGCAGGACAATGGTAGGGGTGAGCCGGGGCAAGCAGCAGAGATCAAAGGGAGAAGCTGGAGTCAGGACTAAGAAAAGCAAACAGCAGTGCCCCCTGCTATAGTACACTGGAGCCAGGAGCAAGGTGTACCAGCCACAAGCGGGTCACTGCCCAGAATGGGGAGGGGAAGAAGAGCCAGGTCAGTCTACTGTATAATGTGCTCATCTGATCAGCCCAGAATCAATCCTACTTGGCAAAAAGGCTACTTAGATTCTATCATGAGCCAGTTACTACAGGACTGGGGGAGGGGAAGTGGATGCACCAGTCCCTCCTGCCTCAGATAAAGGACAGAGTTAGTACAAAGATAAATAAGTCAGAGGCCCTGCCTCCAAGGGTTTATAGTCACACATAGGAAAGAGGCAGATTCAGGTATCCCCCACGTTTTGTAAATTTGCTTTCTGCCACTTTGCTTTTGGCTTCCCCAGTGGCTCAGAGGTAAAGAGTCCACCTGCAAGGCAGGGGACATGGAGACACAGGTTCGATCCCTGGGTTGGGAAGATCCCCTGAAGGAGGAAATGGCAACTCGCTCCAGTTTTCTTGGGAAATCCCATGGCCAGAGGAACACGGTGGGCTACAGTCCATAGGGTCGCAAAGAGTTGGACATGATTCAGCAACTAAACAACAACTTTGCTTTTAGGAAAAGCCTATATTAGTACCTGTTTTTGCTAACTAGAAGAAATCCAAAAAAATTTTTCATTTTTATGAAGAAAGGTAATTGCTTCTTCACTTTACACCATTTCAGCTTATGAAAGGTTTCATAGAAATGCTCTTACTTTCAGATAGAAGAAGGAACCTGTAGGTGTTTTTCTTTTTTTTCCTTTCAGGCATTATGCTATAAGGGAGTTATAAACAAAGAACAATAAGAACCCAGCGAAGAAGAAAGGGACAAAGTCTCACTGAAAGTCCTGCAAAACACTTCAGAGGTGGTGAAGCTGAGTTAAGCCTTTGCAAGGTTAGACTTTGTAGTAGAAATATTTGAGGCACAAAGGTGTGAAAAGATAAGCCAGGTGGGCATGTGCTCAGTCATTCCGTTGTGTCTGACTCTTTGCAACCCCATGGACTGTAGCCCACCAGGCTCCTCTGTCCATGGGAGTCTCCAGGCAAGAATACTGGAGTAGTTGCCATTTCCCACTCCAGGGTATCTTCCCAACCCAGGGATTGAATCTGTGTCTCTTGCGTCTCCTGCATTGGCAGGTGGATTCTTTACCATCTGAGCCACCAGGGAAGCCCTTAGGTGGGCATATCTGATGGGAAACAAGACCGGACAGCTAATTCATAACCACCAAACTGCAAAGGACTTCATTTTCTGAATTAAGGATATGCCCATAGGAATTTCTTTTGTTTCACAAAGTGGCTTTCTCTGCTACACAACTACTTGCCGAGGTTTCCCTGACTTCAAACTGTTACTGATACAGTGTATATAGTATTACAGAAGTCACAATGAGTAATCAGGCGTTTCCTCTAGGTTTGCATTTCTAGGTTTTCTGCTACACTAGAACCTCTTCACTACTTCCTGCTAGTACTGTGACTAAGAGCCACATCACACTCTAGTCCCAAGAGCTCTGTCACTCTCTCACCTTCAGCCCACCAGGACTTTGGCCCCTGCTTTATGGCCATATCAAAAGCGTTAGGAGAGAAAAAAAAAGCGTTAGGAAAACCAAAGTCACAGAAATCACAAAGGGCATTTGATCGCCCCTTCTTGTCCCTCTAGCAGCTCCTCTTGGTTGCTAGGCCCCAAACTTCCCTCCTGTTTAACAATAACTCCCACCTTCACTGAGTCTAAAACTCATTCCCAGTGGTCTGGAAATTCTAAGACTCCCTCCTAACCCCTGACCCCAACAGGATGTTGGAGCCATCCCAGTTGCCACTTCCAATTAGAAACAAAACGTCTGATCTGACCCCCAGACCTCACCCCCATTTCATCCACTCTTTCCTCTGAGGCTGCTTCAGAAAAAAACAACAACATTTAGAAGTCTGGGTCAGGAAAGGCTGGACCTCAAGACCCTGCTCACTCTACTCTGTACGGACCCACAAGTGAAGAACTCAGGTTTATAAGACAGAGGAGAAAGGGGAAAGGAGCAAACTGGAGCTCCCAGCACCAGCTCTGAGTAGGTCCTTGGTTCTGGCACCAGCCCCAGAAGCTGGCACAGCCCCAAGATCTGACACTGCCTGTCTCAATATCATAACTTCCAGGGCAGGGCCCCAAACACATGACTTCCCAAAGGTAAGAATCCTCTCCTCCCTCTTGTACAAACTTCCCTCCATAGGGGGCCCAAGTCAGGTTAGGAAAGCATGGTGTGTGTGCTCCGTCATGACTTTGCAACCCCATGGACTGTAGCCCCCAGGCTCCTCTGTCCACAGAATTTTCTAGGCAAGAACACTGGAGTGGGTTGCCATTTCCTATGAATTGCATCATTAGCTCCTCTTAGGGGTAAGAGCACACTGGAAAACCATTCTAAGGTCTCAAATCACCAAAGGGTCACCAAAATAAATAGAAAGGAACAAGAAAACTGGTTTGGGAAGAGAACTCCAAGGAGAAAGACTCTTTAGAACAGAATTCTTGCTCCCTCTTCCATTCATTTGGCAAATATTTACTGGTTATCTACAGTGTTTGGGATGATGTAGATGCTGGGGATACAATACATTGAACAAAAGAAAGAAAAATCCCTTGTCCTCTTGAAGTTTACATTCTACAGAAGGGAGAGCAACAGTAAGCATAACTAACTAAAACATATAAAGAGGAGAATGAAAAAACTGGCATGACATTCAACATTAAAAAAACTAAGATCATGGCATCCAATCCTACCTCTTCACGGCAAATAGAAGGTGAAAAAGTGGAAGCAGTGGCAGATTTTATTTTTTGGGGCTCCATAATCACTGCAGATGGTGACTGCAGCCATGAAATTAAAAGATGCTTGCTCCTCGCAAGAAAAGCTATGACAAACCTAGACAGCATATTAAAAGGCAGAGACATTACTTTGCCGACAAAGGTCCTTATAGTCAAAGCTATGGTTTGTCCAATAGACATGTACAGATGTGAGAGGTGGACCATAAAGAAGGCTGAGTGCTGAAGAACTGATGCTTTCAAATTGTGGTACTGGAGAAGACTTGAGGGTCCCTTGGACTGCAAGGAGATCAAACCAGTCAATCATAAAGGAAATCAAACCAGTCAATCATAAAGGAGATCAACCCTGAATATTCACTGGAAGGACTGATGCTAAAGCTGAAATTCCAATACTTTGGTCACCTGATGCAATGAACTGACTTGCTGGGAAAAACTGAAGGCAAAAGGGGAAGCAGGTGGCAGATGATAAAATGGTTGGGTGGCATCACCGACACAATGGACATCAAATTGAACAAACTCCAGGTTTAGAGGAGCCTGGTGTGCTACAGTCCATGGGGTTGCAATGAGTCAGACACATTAGCAACTGAACAATAACAAGAAGCAACAATTAAAACATATACTCTTAGAGTAATGAAAATAAAAATAAACAAACAGGACCTAGTTAAATGTAAAAGCTTTTACACAGCAAAGGAAAACATAAACAAGATGAAAAGACAATAATTGCAAATGAAGCAACTGACAAAGGATTAATTTCCAAAATATACAAGCAGTTCATGCAGCTCAAAATCTGAAAAACAAACAACCCAATCAAAAAATGGGGCAGAAGACCTAAATAAACATTTCTTCAAAGAAGGCATACAGATGGCTAATAAACACATGAAAAAATATCTAACATCACTTATTATTAGAGGAACACAAATCAAAACTACAATGAGGTATCACCTCACACTAGTCAGAATAGCCACCGTCAAAAAAATCTACTAACAATAAATGCTGGAGAGGATGTGCAGAAAAGGGAACCCTCTTGTACAGTTGGTGGGAATGTAAATTGATACAGCCACTATGGAGAACAGTATGGAGAGTTCTCTAAAAAATCAGGTAAAAAAATACCATGTGTGTTTGTGTGTGTGTGTACGCTCAGTCACATCCAACTCTTTGTGATCCCATGGGCTATAAGACACCAGGCCCTTCTGTCCCTGGAATTTTCCAGGCAAGAATACTGGAGCAGGTTGCCATTTTCTGTATGACCCAGAAATCCCACTACTGGGCATATACCCAGAGAAAACCACAATTCTAAAAGACACATGTACCCCAGTACTCAGTGAAGCGCCATTTACAATAGCCAGGACATGGAAGCAACCTAGATGTCTATTGACAGATGAATGGATAATGGTACATACATACAATGGAATATTACTCAGCTATAAAAAGGAATGAATTTGAATCAGTTCTAGTGAGGTGGATGAATCTAGAGCCTGCTATACAGAGTGAAGTAAGTCAGAAAGAGAAAAACGAATATTGCATATGAATGCATATATGGAATCTAGGAAGACAGTACTGATGAACCTATTTGTGGGACAGCAATAGAGACACAGACATAGAGAACAGACTTGTGGACACAGTAGGGGAAGGAGAGGGTAGGACAAATTGAGAGAGCAGCATTGAGACTTATACATTACCATATGTAAAACAGACAGCCAGTGGGAATCTGCTATAGGACGGTGCTCTGTGACAACCTAGAGAGGTGGGATCAGGTGGAGAGTGGGAAGGAGGTTCGAGAGAGAGGGGACATAGGTATACCTATGACTGATTCATGCTGATATATGGCAGAAACCAATACAACAGTGTAAAACACCTATCCTCCAACTAAAAATAAATGAAAAAAATACTCTAGGGACTTCCCTGGTGGCCCAGTGGCTAAGACTCCACCCTCTGAATGCAGGGGGCCTGGGTCTAATCCCTGGTCAGGGAACTGCTAATAGCTCCTACATGCCACAACCAAGATCCAGCACAGCCAAATAAATTTTAAAAACAACAACAACATAGACTCTATCAGATGGCGTCAGCACCACAGAGGAAAATAAATCAGCACAGGCAATATGGGATCGGGGCAGGAATGTGTTGCAATTTTAAACAGTGGTCAAAGAGGGCCTCACTGTGAGGTGACACTTTATAAAGTGTCTCTTACTTCTAGGGAAAGTAAGAGAATACTCCATGTGGCTCTCTAGACCTGGTGACCAGATTCCTCCCAGTTTGCCTGGTCAGCCTCAGTTTGCATTTACTGTCATTTATCAGTAGAGCTCCTTTTCTCTCTTACGAGTGTCCCAATTTGAATGATAAATTAGGTGGTCCCCCTATTATCAGAGGAAGAGCATGGCAGGTATGTGGACACATGTTTGTGTGAAATCATAAGATAATACAGCACATGATCTTTTATTCTGTAAGACGGGAAGCCACTGGAGGTTATACAGAAGAGAGTAAAACAATCTGACATACATTTTTAAAAGATCACTTTGAGTGCAGAAAGACAAGTGGGCAGATCTGTTAGGAGGCTGCTGCACTAACTAAGCGGGAGATGACAGTAGCTTGGGCCTGGTTGGCAACAGTGGACCTGACCAGATTCTGGATATATTTGAAAGTACGGCTGTATATTGTCCCCCTGCTTATTTAAACTTCTATGCAGAGTACATCATGAGAAATGCTGGGCTGGATGAAGCACAAGCTGGAATAAACATTGTGGGGAGAAATATCAATAACCTCAGAAATGCAGATGACACCATCCTTATGGCAGAAAAGAGCCTCTTGATGAAAGTGAAAGAGGAGAGTAAAAAAGTTGGCTTAAAACTCAACATTCAGAAAACTAAGATCATAGCATCTGGTCCCATCACTTCATGGCAAATAGATGGGGAAACAATGGAAACAGTGACAGACTTTATTTTGGGGGCTCCAAAATCACTGCAGATGGTAACTGCAGCCATGAAATTAAAAGATGTTTGCTCCTTGGAAGAAAAGCTATGACAAACCTAAACAGCACATTAAAAAGCAAAGAGATTACTTTGCAAAGATCCATCTAGTCAAAGCTATGGTTTTTCCAGTAGTCATGCATGGATGTGAGAGTTGGACCATAAAGAGAGTTGAGTGCTGAAGAACTGATGCTTTTGAACTGTGGTGTTGGAGAAGACTCTTGAGAGTCCCGTGGACTGCAAGGAGATCAAACCAATCTATCCTAAAGGAAATCAGTCCTGAATATTCATTGGAAGGATTGATGCTGAAGCTCCAATACTTTGGCTACCTGATGTGAAGAACTAACTCATTGGAAAAGACCCTGATGCTGAGAAAGATTGAAGGCAGGAGGAAAAGAGGATGACAGAGGATGAGATGGTTAGATGGCATCACTAACTCAATGGACATGAGTTTGAGCAAGCTCCAGGAGATGGTGATGGACAGGGAAGCTGGGCGTGCTGCAGTCCATGGGGTTGCTGCAGTCCATCGGACATGACAGTGACTGAACTGAACGAATGACTGATAGGATTCAGTGATGGGTTGGGTATATAGAACGTGAGAGGATCAAGGATAACTCTATTCCAGGACAAAAGGCAGAGGCTACAGAGTGATGAGCCAGAAACCTAAAATAAAATCAGAGATAACCTGAAATGGCCCCTGGATCAACAGCACAGACTCAGTGTGGATAATAAAAGAGGGAGACTGAGTGAGAAAGGTGAACCCAATGACCACCCCAAGTATCAGAAAGTTTAAAAAGAGGAAGCCCAAAGTGGTTTCTCACTCAAAGAAGAAGAAGCAAAACTATCTAGGAATTAGGACAAAAAAAAAAAAACTCTCTAAAAGAAAAGAGAAGTAAAAACAAGATTTAAGTTCAGGCTTTAGAGCCTCAAAGACTCAGATTTGTACCTAAGGTCTTCTATTTGCTGGCTGTGACATTTTGGGCAAGTTGTGGTATTTAATCAGTCTTATCTTGAGAGAGAAACAGATGGAGGGATGGGTAGATATGGGGGCTGGGGAGGGAGGACTGAGACAGACAACATCTACACCACAGGCTTTGTGAAAGGATTAAAGGAGACAGTAGAATAAGTCACCAAGAAATGCTGTCCCCTCCCTTTGCAGGACAAAGGAAGCTCAAGAAATGCCCTGATGCTCTAGGACATAGAGAAGCCGGCGTCTCACTCAGTTATGAACCTCTCTCCAGTGCATCCCAAAATATATGATCTTCCAACAATTCAGTGACTAGTCAAAGCCTAGGTCAGGGGGATACAGCTAGGTCAGAAACCTAGCTAGTAACCTCTGGGTAGTTCATCGTCACTATCACCACACAAGCCCAATCCTCAGTCTCTAGTAAGGACCAAGGTCCTGGCTTTAAACCCTGGCCTTGCCAGTTAGCAGCTATGCTACTAACCTCTTTTAGCCTCTGTCTCCTCACCAGAACAATGAGGATACCAGTATCTACTTTTATGAGGCTGTTAGAAGGACTGCATGAGATAACACATGTAAGGGTTGCCTGCTCCTTGTAAATGATGTCTCCTGACCTCCCCGCAAATGCTCTCATTGCCTCCCAAAGATCCCCCTTACTCTCCCAATGTACAGGACCTACCCACAAGGCTAGGTTTCACTTCCATTCTCCTTACCCTCTTTTTTGGGGAGGTGGTGAGTATAATAGTGGAGAATAAAGCTTCCTACTTCAGAAGCACACAAAGCACAGTTTACTCTCTGAAAAATTTTAGCTAAAGTATTCCACATGGCCCAACCTGTCCAACAATGGTTCCACCAGGAAACTTTTCTCGCCATTGTTTCCTGCTCCCTAGTGAGGCCTGGGCAAGAGGTTCTGCTATGGTGTCTCCATTGTGAAGCAATATGCACTCACAAAATGCTATTTGGAAAGCAGAAAAACATGATCTGCAGATAGGTCATCCAAATATGGGTTTTTTTTAAATTTTTTAAAATTTATCTTTGACTGCACTGGGCCTTTGTTGCTGAGTGGGCTTTCTCTAATTGTGGTGAGGAGGTGCTACTCTGTTGCAGTGCATGGGCTTCTCATTGCAGTGGCTTTTCTTATTGCAGAGCACAGGCTTTAGGTGCATGGGCTTCAGCAGCTGCAGCACACGGGCTCAGCAGCTGTGGCTCTCGGGCCCTAAAGCTTGGCCTCAGTAGTTGTGGCCCACAGGCTTAGTTGCTTCCCCGCACTGTTGAATCTTTCTGGACTAGGGATCGAACCCATGTCCCCTGCATTGGCAGGTGGATTCTTATCCACTGCACCACCAGGGAAGTCCCAATAGTCATATATTTTTTTTTAAGTCATATGTCTTTGATGGGATTAATCTCACAGTTTCTTCAGAGTTTGAGAAAAAAAAACAAAAAAACATTAATAGGACAGAGAAAAGAGAAGTGGTGGTGATGTCTAGGTTTTTATTTTTCAATTTTTTTTGGTGGCCCTGAGTGGCATGTGGGATCTTGGTTCCCTGACCAGGGATTGAACCCCCGCCCCCTGAATTGGAAGCATAGAGTTTTAACCACTGGACCGCTGGGTAAGTCCCATTAAAAAAAAAATTTTTTTTATTAATGTCCAGGTTTCTAAAAGACAACCAGCTCAATCTCCATTCGCCTCCCTTGAAATGATTCCACAGAGGCTCACTTGGATGCAGTGTTTCAGGCAATATCCTAGCCCAAGGGGTCCCTGTGTGTGTTGACCCTCACAGAATACCCCTCTGAATTCCCTCAGTTCAGTGATCACAAACCTTGGTGACTTGGGAGAGATCCGGCACACTAAGGATACGAGGCAAGCTGCCCTTGAGATCGTCTGTGAAGCTGCTGAGACAGCTGACCTGCCCCTGTGTTTGGTCTGGTTTGGCTTTGTTGGGTCTGGGTCGCACCAGGCCCACCCTGACCACCATGCCCCACCGAGACTGACCTCGCCCGGCTCTCCTGTCGGCCTCTGGCTCCTGTGCACCCACCCCCACAGCGGTGGGCTTTGCCAAGGAAAAAACACAAATAGGTCTGAACCTAATCTTTTGTTTGAGACCTTACACACTCATTATAGCTCACCTCTGTCCTCCCTACCTTTACAATCAGGTAGGAGAATGGACACACGCGTGCACTCACCCATCCAAGCATGCATACAGTCCAGGCAAACCCTTACATCACTATCTTGGGTGGCCTGCTCTTCAAAATGGGGTCATTTTGTGCCTCACTCTCCCTCACGGAGCTGGAAATGCAACTGAGATAAAATAGGTGCAGAATTCAAAACAGTTTAAGATAAAGTCTAGATTTTTCTGGCTTTGCTTAAAGAAGGCCTAGGTAGCTCCCTGAACTGCACAGTAAGAAGAGAAGGGAGATGGGAAACAAAACTATAAAGAGAAGTCCAAACAGAAAGCTTGAATTTTATTAGTAAGATTAACATTTTGGAATGTTTTAAGTGTACTGGCACTAGGCAAAACATTAAAAAACTTTTTTTTTACTGTGGTTAAAAGTCATATAATATAAAATATACTATTTTAACCATATTTAACTGTACAGATCAGTGGCACTAACTACACTCACATTGTTGTGTTATACCCATTTATGTATAACATACATGTATATATACAAATGTATAACATACATTTCCTGAAATTTTTACCTTCCTAAACAGAAACTCTGTCCCCATTAAACACTAACTCCCCATTCCACCCCCCAACCCCACCGCCCCCACCCCCTCTCCTCCCAGGCATCTACCAGTATACTTTCTGACTCTATGAATTTGACTATTCCAGGTACCTCGTACAAGTGGAATTAAATAATACTTGTCCACACTTAATGTATATTGGGATGCCTTTTTATAGTTAATACATGTCCTACAAAGCATTTTAATGTGTTATTTCAATTAATCTACACAGTAAGCCTATTAAGTAATCTGATAATCTAATAATCAGTCTCATTAATTTATACAGGAAAAAACAAAGGCTCAGAGAGGTTATGAAACTTGACCAAGACCGCAGCTAGAGAGTAGCAGAATGGGGCAGCAAAAGGCCCAGGAAGCTGAACCCCAGAACATACACACACTTGAACCATTCCACTATGTGGCTTCTTAAAAATCACCCCTGGAGGAGAATCCCACATACCTCGGAGCAACTAGGCCTGTGTGCAACAACTATTGATCCTGGGTGCCCTAGAGCCCACAGTCTTCAAGAAGAGAGTCCTCCCCAATGAGAGGCCTGCACACTGCAACTAGAGAGTAAGTAGCCCCCGTGCGTCACAACTAGAGAAAAGCTTTCACAGCAATGAAGACCCAGCACACTCAAAAATAAATAAATAAAATAATATTAAAAAAAAATCACCCCCAGAAACAGCCATTTGTCTCTCCCATCCCCCACCTGCCATTCCCCAGGAGGAGCTTGATCCATTCTGAGACCTCAAAGTACTAGAATGTACCTCTCTTGCCTTCTTTCTTAAATCTCCAAATAGCCCAAGAGACTGACAGAGGGAAAAGATAAAACACCCTCCAAAGAAGAAACACCTTACTTATTAACTCCTTGACTGTCCTCCAATGGGACTAAAAAATCAGAGAAATGAAATCTCTGGTACGGGGAGGCTCTCAACTCTAAATCTCCTTTTCAAATAAGTACAGCCCCTCAAAGTCCTAGCAGGAAGGCCCCTCAGCTCTGCCCCCAAAAGAAAAATAATGCTAAAGGGAGTGGAAGTGAAGGTGGGGGCAGGGGCCGCTGCTCTCATAAGAGCCCTTTGTGGTGGTGCCTCTGAAAGGAGGTTTTGCTAGACAAGGTGGAACTTCTCAAGGTGACAAGCAAATGGTACAGCCTAAGCGGTGACCCTTTGCTCGCTCCATAACCACCCCCTCCCCTCTGGAGAGCCAGAGCCTAAACTGTCCCTGAAGCCCCACCCAGCCCTAGAACAAACCACGGCTTTCTAACTAACAAGCAGCAAAAAGGCTGCAGTGGGGGGGGGACATGAGTGGTTTCCTGGGGGGAGGAATCCTCAGAGCCCCTCAGAAAATGCAGCGGCAACTCTCATTCCTTCTCTCTCTACTCCCGCTCCTTCTCCAGGAAGAACAAGCAGCTCCTGTCAGCTCTGGCTCGGGGCGGGGGCACCGACCCGCCTCTCCGGGACAACCAGTCTGAAGGATGGGTTAGCCCCCTTCTCAAGTCAGCCGCCTCACCATCCTTTCTCCAAATGGAAATGAAACGAGGAGGTGAGAACCAGAAACAAAAAAGCATCAGGTCTAAGGACAGAAAGAAAATCACAGCCACACAGCAGGCATCTGACTGAAGCGCGTGACCCCTGCCCTGTGCCCCCAGCACTCCTCAGGAGCACATATTTCATTTTCCCCCTGTTTTAGCGGACAAGAGAGGACAGTCAGCTGGGTCTGCAGGGCACAGAGGTGATTTAGAGGACCTCTAGTATGATCTGTAGGACCTCTACCACCAAAGGGATTCTCTTTCACTCCTGATTTCATGCGTGACAGCTGGGAACACAGATCCCGGCGGCTGTGATCTCAGGGCCTCCCCACCCCCACCCCGTCCATCCTCTCCACCTCCTGAAATCTTCCTCTACAGGGTGATGCACCGCCCTCCCATAACACACACATACACCCACATGCACACGCACACACACACGTGTGCTCATGATAAGGGCCTGATCCTCATGACCTTAGGTAGGCAAAGATTTCTTAACAGGACATAAATCATAAGAAAAGACTGATAAATTGGACTACATCAAAGTTAGGAACTTCTGTTCATCAGAAGATACAATTTAGAGAGGAAAAAAGCAAGCTCTAAAGCAGAAGAAGATATTTGTAAAACATATAACCAACAAAGGACTGACTCATTTTCAGAATATTTGAAGAACTCTTGAGAAATTAATAGGAAAAAGTCAAATAATCCAATAGAAAATTGACAAAAGGCTTGGTCATAGCTAAATGATCCATAGTTACATGAAAATGTTCAGAACCTCATTAGTTACTGGAGGAGTTAAAAAGCCACAATAGGATACCACTACACATGCACTATAAATGGCTAAAAGGAAAAGGCAGATAATACAAGTGCTGGCAAGGATGTGGTACAAACCAAAACTCTTATATATTGTTTGTGTGTGTATAAATTGATGTAGTCACTTTGGAAAACTGCTTGGCAGTATCTATGAAATCTAAATATATGCATAACTATGAAGCATCCAGGGCTTCCCAGTTAGTTCAGTTGGTAAAGAATCAGTCTTACCAATTCAGGAGACCCACGTTCAATCCTTGGGTGGGAACAATCCGCTGGAGAAGGAAATGGCAACCCACTCCAGTATTCTTGCCTGGAACATCCCATGGACAGAGGAGCCTGGTAGGCTATAGTCCGTGGGGTCACCAAGAGTCAGACATGACTTAGTGACTAAACCACTACCACCATAAAACATCCAACACAAATGAATAAATAAATCGTGGTATAGTCTTACAATAAAATACAAAAATGAAAATTAACAAAGTACTATCAACATGGATGAATTTCAAAAAAATTTTAAGTGAAAGAAGTCAGACACAAAAGAGTATATACCATACAATTCCACAAACAGACAAAATTAACTTATCGTATTAGAGGTCAGGACAGTGACCCTTTGGAGACAGTAGGTACTGAGGACTGGAAATTTTCTAGTTCCTGATTTGGGTGCTGATTACATAGTTATGTTCATGTTGTAATTCTTCAAGCTCTTTGTTTATGATAGAGGCACTTTTCTATATGCATCTTATATTTTTATTTTAAAAGTTTATTAATAGAAGAAAAACAATTTGGCAATTCCCCTGAAAGTTAAATAATAGAGTTACTATATGACCAAGCAATTACAATCCTAGGTATATACCCAAGAGAATTGAAAATGTATGTTCATACAAAACTTATACATAAATGTTCATGGTAGCTTTATTTACAACAATCCCAAAGTGGAAAACAACCCAACTGTCCATCAACTGATGAATGAATAAACAAAATGTGGTATATCCATATAAAGGGATATTATTCTGCCATAAAAAGGAATAAAGTAGATACTTGCTTATTGATGGACCTTGAAAACAATGCTAAGTGAAAGAAGTCAGATGCAGAAGACCATATATTATATGATTCCATTTGTACGAAACATTTAGGAGAGGTGACTCCAAATAGAGACAGAAAGTAGATTAGTGTTTTCCAAGAATGGGGGAGTAGGGAATGGAAAATGACTGCAAGTGGGTACAGTGTTTCTTTTGGGGGGGGTGATAAAAAGGTCCTGGAGGTAGATAGCAGGTGTAATTATACAGTCTTATGAATATTGTAAAACCACAGAATTGTACATTTTTATTGTATATACTTTTGGTAAATATTATGGTGTGAATCATACCTCAATTTTTCAAAAAAATGTTTTATTTTTTAGAAAAGATAAAGTCTCTATTCTCCCACTCTCCTCTGTCTGTTCTCTGTTCCTTCTTTCAGGAATAGACTCAGCCTCCCAACAGGCAGGCCTGAACAACTGTCAAAGGATTTTTTTTTTTCTTTCAAAGGATTTTAACAGTAGATTCCTACCTAGTGGCTGAGTGACTGGCATTAGCATCAAATGGGGACAGGGCATGGGCTCTAGAGTCACACAGGCTTAGCCTTGGAAATAAGCCCACCACTTACATATTCTTGGCTAAGTGTCTTTATATTTTTTTAAAGTTTTTTTTAATGGGGACAATTTTTGAAGTCTTTATTGAATTTGTTCCAATGTTTTTTGTCTTGTGTTTAGCTTTTTTGGCCACAAGGCATGTGGACCTTGGTTCTCCCACCAGGAATCGAATCCACACCCCCTGCACTGAAAGGCGAAGTCTTAACCAGTGGACCTCCAGGGAAGTCCCCCTTTTCATGATCTTGGTTAAGTGTCTTAATCTCTTTGAGCCTCAATTTTCTTTCTATAAAATGAGTAGAATAATTCATATCAATGAGGGTTGTTGCAAGGATTGTTCAATGAGATCATGTATGTAAGATATTAATTCTACTCTCCTGAAGTTCTAAGCAACCTCAGCTATGTGAATACAACCAAAGTGAAAAGTGAAAGTGAAGTCACACCGTCGTGTTTGACTTTTTGCGACCCCATGGACTGTAGCCTACCAGGCTCCTCCATCCATGGGATTCTCCAGGCAGGAATACTGGAGTGGGTTGCCATTTCCTTCTCCAGGGGATCTTCCCGACACAGGGATCAAACCTAGGTCTCCCGCATTGCAGGCAGATGCTTTACCCTCTGAGCCACCAGGGAAGCCAGAAGCACTTCAATTTGGCAAAACACTCAGATCCCAAGTCCATCACTTTATCTTTCTAAACTTAATTTCTCCAACTGTAGAATGGGAATAAGAATACTACCTGCATTTTAGAGTAATTTTGAGGATTAAATGAAGTAATGCATGTGAAGCGCTCACTACACCACTTTGCACATAGAAAAGTGTTAGTCGCTCAGTCATGCCCAACTCTTTGAGACCCCATGGACTGTAGTCCACCAGGCTTCTCTGTCCATAAAATTCTCCAGGCAAGAATACTAGAGTGGGTTGCCATCCCTTCTCCAGGGGTCTTTGCTGACCCAGGGATCAAACCAGAGTTCCACATTGCAGGGGGATTCTTTACCATCTGAGCCACCAGGGAAGCCCAGAAAGCACTCACTAAATATTAACTGTTATTATTAATTAAGTCATTAAACAAAAAAAACTATTGACTGTGCCAGATAGTATGCTGTGTCCTAAGGATAAGAAAGAGTTCTCTGCCTTCAAGGAGCTCATAGTCTGGTTGGGGAGTCAGTCACATAAACAAATAATTGTTCTTATTGCTGGGCACACACTGGAGTCTTTGACTGCCAGTCAGAAACACTAGGTCTGAGGCATTATAAAACCAAGCTGGATATGTGAAGAACGGGGGTAGGGTGGGGGCAGTGGCGAACAGACTAACCATGAATCAACAGTAGACCCCTTCTTTTTTCTACAAATAGCCTACAAGAATCTAGATAAACAGCCAGGCAGACTTTGACTTCCTTCTCAGCATTACTGCTAACCAGGCAGGGGCTTAGGGGCATCTCCTATATATCTATCTCCCCTGCTCTTCAAGTGGCTGGTTCTTTCTCATCTTTCAGATCTCAGTTTAAATGGCACCTCTCCTGGCACCCTTACCTAAAGTATTTGTTCTTAGAGCACTCTATTCTTTTTCCTCAAAGCAGTCATAATAATTTTCAATTATTTGTTTACTTGTTTCCTATCTCTCCCAGTAAACTCCTAGAGTTCAGGTTCATTCAGCAAATATTCACTGAGTATCTCTATGTGCCAGGCTCTGAAGTATGCACCGGGAATTCAGCTTGGGGGTAGAGATATGGCCACTGCCCTCATAGAGCTTATAGTCTATATTTGCTGCAGAGCTTTGGGATGGACATTTATCCCAATCCTGGCTGAGGACCTCTTCAGACTAGCCCAGTCAGAGATGAGTCCCGGGCTGCCAATCTCTCACTGAGTCCAGAAACAAGAGGCTGCAACTCTAGGGACATCTTATCCTTTTGCAGTCCCAGATTCCCATGCTCACAGCCCAGCCGAGGTTAAGCGAGGCCAAACAACACAACCTCGGAGTCATTTCAGCAAATTCTCTCCTTGTAAAGCTACTCCTGTTAGCATTCAGGACTAGGGGATCAGGGTCACAACCATCTCCTGCTATTAAAGGATTCAGACCATGTATGTGTGTGTATGTGTTTGCATACACACCTTGTTCATTTAATAAAGAATGTGAAGCAGCTTTTAAAGTAATTATTTCCATCTTATTATCTCCCAGTCCTGGAAAACAGTGTTCCCTTGGCCTATTCCCAGAGAATTTGCCACTGACTCTATTAACTAAAGCCTCATGGAGCATCCCTTGAGCTCAGGCTGGCTTTTGTAAGAAGCCACCTTGGGATGGTCAGGTTCAATGCTAAAGAAGCTCAGACTACTGGAAGCAGCCATAGTGAGAATCTTGGAGCACTGAATTTGAAAAGTGCTGGGGACTCTAGTTATTCCTTCTCTGTAGGACTTAAAAGGAGACTCTCACCTCCCTATCCCTACCTCCCACCCACCCCACCCCAGACATACATCCCTAGCCAGAACTGACTGTTCTTGCTTTTAGAATGCTTACATGTACTTCTTTATTAACACATTAAATTATAAGCTCTCACAGTGGATCAAATATCCACCAAAATTTCAAACAGTGATGAGCATAAACTATATTTCACGATATCTGTAGCAACTATAAAATCATCTGTGATTTCTATTGGTGACAAAGTCACAGAAAGTGCTAATGACATGGTGATTTTCTGCATATATTTGTTTAGTTTTTTAATTGAAATACAGTTCATTTACAATAATTGTGTTAGTTTCAGGTTACAGCAAAGTGATCAGATATAGATAGATAGATATTCAGATTATTTTCCACTATAGGTTAAGATATTGAATATAGTTCCATATGCTATATAGTAAATCCTTATTGTTCATCTATTTTATGTATAGTAGTTTGTAACTGTTAATCTCATACTCCTAATTTATCCCGCCTACCCTCTGTTTCTCCTTTGATAACCCGTAAATTTGTTTTCTGTCTTTGAGTCTGTTTCTGGTTTGTATATGAAAAGTAAAAGTGGCTCAGTCAAGTCTGACTCTTTGCGACCCCATGGACTGTGGCCTGCCAGTCTCCTCTGTCCATGGAATTCTCCAGGCCAGAATACTGGAGTGGGTAGTTGTTCCCTTCTCCAGGGGATCTTCCCAACCCAGGAATCAAACTCAGGTCTCCTGCAATGCAGGAGGATTCTTTACCATCTGAGCCACCAGGGAAGATTCTATACATAAGTGATACATGATGTTTGTCTTTCTTTTTTGTGGCTAATATTGCAATATATGTGTGTGTGTGTGTGTGTGTGTGTGTGTGTGTGTGTGTGTGTATGGTGTTTTCTTAAACCAATGATCTGTTGATAGGCACTTATGTTGTTTGCATGTCTTGGCTATTGTAAATAATGCTGCTATAAACAGTGGGGTGCATATATCTTCTCAAATTACATTTTTCATCTTTTTGGAATATATGCCCAGGATTGGGATTGCTGGGTCATATGGTAGCTTTATTTTTAGTTTTTTTAGGGAATCTCCATACTGTTTTCCACAACGGCTGCACCTATTTACATTCCCACTAACAGTGTAGAAGGGTTCCCTTTTCTCAACACCTTCTCCAGCATTTATCACTTGTAGGCTTTTTGATGGAGAAGGCAATGGCACCAGTACTCTTGCCTGGAAAATCCCATGGACGGAGGAGCCTGGTAGGCTGAGTCCATGGCGTTGCGAAGAGTCGGACACGACTGAGCGACTTCACTTTCACACTCTGGAGAAGGAAATGGCAACCCACCGCAGCGTTCTTGCCTGGAGAATCCCAGGGATGGGGGAGCCTGGTGGGCTGCTGTCTATGGGGTCGCACAGAGTCGGAAATGACTGAAGTGACTTAGCAGCAGCAGCAGGCTTTTTGATGATGACCATTCTAACCTTGCTTACGTTTATAATAGTAGGAAATGCTAAATTTCAGTTACAGGTTAATGAAAATAAAGATGCAACTTTCCTCCCATCCAATTCACAGAACCCTGAATCCTAAATACGAATTCTCAAAGGATTCATGAACCAGGGTGAAAAACTTCTGCTATAAAGATTCTCATTGGGTAACAGTGCTTGCTTACTTATCAACAGAAAGACCATGCAGACCGAGTCAGAGTAACAAGGCGAGCCAAAGCCACATGTCGATCAATAACTTATAGGATCAGAAACAAACCAGGCAGCAGGTCACTATGAGGTGCAGAGATGGGTAGATCTGGAGATCCTGGGGAAAGACACTGCCTTTCCAGTTTCTGTGAGACACGGCTGCCATTGTCGTTGTTGTTCAGTCACTCAATCATGTCCGACTCTCTGAGGCCCCATGGACTGCAGCACTCAAGGCTTCCCTGTCCTTCACCATCTCCTGAAGTTTGCTCAAACTCATGTCCATTGAGTCAGTGATGCCATCCAACCATCTCATCCTGAAATTAGGTATTGACAGATCTTCTTGAGCCTTTTCACTAAATTTCCTTTTAACTTAAACTAATTGAGGGGATTTTTTTCTTTACAATTAACTACTGAGATAATCCTTTAAACAAATGAGTGTATTGTACCATATTTATAGTACATTGTGTTTATTTGTGTACATTAACGTACTACTGGATTATGAATTCCTTTAGAGCTCAGAGTATGTATAATCTTAATTCTGAAAAGCCCACTGCTGCTGATGTACACGAACCCACTATAGCAGATACTGACAATATCAAAGCCTCTGAAGAGGAAGGAAACATGCCTTTCTTCTTCCTGTGTGGCTAACCCTGGCCAGCAAACCTGGGCAGTTTACAGAGTGAGCTTGTAGGAGCCCGATGAAATGGATTAGGATGACAAATCACCTAAGGCGCTTTGGTATCATCTGAATCATTGTACAGCTCTAGGTTTAGGGAGGGCAAGAGCAAGAAAAAGGTACAAATGGCCAGAAGAAGAAACCAAAGTTGAAAAAAAAAGAAAAAGAAAAAAAAAAGAAACCAAAGTTGTCAGAAGGCCTCTTAGAAGAGGTATAGTTGACACGTTCCATTTTATTGAGGGGGAAAAACTGAGGGGGATAAATTGTGTCCTGAACAGCTTTCCTATTACAAAAGCAATGCTGATGGTCAACATTTAACTCCCCCTTGACAGATGTAGGCCTGGGGCCACTTCTGTGGAGAAGAGAACAGAATGACCTCCAAGGCTTCTCCCATTGCTCTTCCCACTGTTTTTCATCCCACTGGGGGAAAAGAGGAAAGGAGAAGTGAGGGGACAAGGGACCGAATATTACTGTCAATTGTTTAAAAATTCAGTGAGTGTTGGGTACATGGTATTTGTTTTATTATCTTTTATATACCTCTTAAGGGGCTAAAGAATCCACCTGCAATGCAGGAGACCCTGGTTCATTGGGTTGGGAAGGGAGAGGTTACCCCCTCCAGTATTCTGGAGCTTCCCTGGTAGGTCAACTGGTCAAGAATCTGCCTGCAATGCAGGAGACCTTGGTTTGTTGGGTTGGGAAGGGATATGTTACCCTCTCCAGTATTCTTGGGCTTCCCTTGTGCCTCAGATGGTAAAGAATCCACCTGCAATATGGGAGACCTGGGTTCGAGCCCTGGGTTGGCAAGCTCCCTTGAAGGAGGGCATGGCAACTCACTCCTGTATTCTTGCCTGGAGAATCCCCATGGACAGAGGAACCTGCAGTGCTACAGTCCAAGGAGGCAAAAAGAGTCAGACACAACTGAGAGACTGAGAACAGCACAGCATACCTTATATATGTCATATATTTTCTAATAACATTTTATAGTAAGAGTATTGAAAAGATAGTGAAAACCAAATCAAATCAAATATCCAAATGAAAAAGTAAAAAATACTTAACATAACACTGCATCAAAGTCCAAGCACAGTAAACCCACCGGGAGATGTGTTCTTCAGACTTGTACCAGTGCCTGGCACGCCTGGACTCTGAGTTTCAAGATGGGCCCAGATTCCAAGAAGTCTGAGGTTCTAAGAAAAAAATTTCTGGATACAAAGTCATTTTCCAGAAAATCAAGAGGCCTAGGAGGCCTCAAGTTTAGAAAGTTGAAGCGCTAGCAGGTTAATTGCTAGACCTCAGTTTCTTGCTACCAGTTCAGCTCACAACAAAATACTCACAACAGGGCACCTGCCTAATGCATGGCTGGGGTGGTGATGGAGGGTGTGACCCAAAGTTGTTCAATGATGACTCTGAAATCCAGTGTCTGGGGAAAACTAAGCAGGCCTAATGAGGATTAAAGAGATATCAGTAAAAGATAGAATACTGGGAGAAAAGCGGAGGTTAAAAGATACACTTCAATCAGACCACAACTCAGGAGTGTGGTCATCCTATGGTGGAGTTGACAGTGATGGTGGGAGAAGGGGGCTGAAAAAAGAGAGAAGAATGACACTATGGTGGGGCGGGGGGGGGGGGGGGTCAAGGCAGGCTTGATTAGGAGGGAATTTTCCTATATGGATATAATCAGGCTTGAGGCTAAAAGCTGTTTCCTGAGGTTTTCTAGTCCCTCAGCCTGGGGTTTCTGCACTCCTTGTCTGCTTTCCTGGGTGTAGACAAGGGGCTCATTTCTAGGTACAGTACATCTCATACTCCTTAGGATACAGGTTTCATTGAGGAGGAGAGAAAGCCCTGGTTACCTTATGAAGCGTTTCCCAACTGATACACTCTCCACTTCCTTGCAGGAGGCCATAATCTTGTGGGTTTAAGGTTCCCACTGAGTTTGCTAAACCCCTACCCTCAGGTTCACTTAGGAGGCGAGAACAGGCAGCCCTGACAACCAGGCTGACCCAAGGGAACAGAACAGCTACTTCAGGGTTCATCTCCAGGTGAGGGGATGAAGGAAGGACCAAACCTAAGCTCTGGTTACAGGGCATTGGGAACACCTGCCGATCATAAAACATTATCTGTCAGGGCTTTGGCCCTCCAACCCACAGAAACACAGGAAGAGGGTGGGAGAGGAATTTTATTCCTTCTGATACCCACCCCAGAGAATAACAATCCCCATCCCCCACTCCATCCCAAAGGCCACCAGCCAGAGTAGAAGGGCACTAAAGGGAGGGTCCAAAAGAAAAAACTGACCAAGGGTTGTGAAAGGCTGTACTAGTCCCTTCCTAGAAAGGAAAGGTGGGCAGTGGATATGAGACAAAAGCTAAGGAAACACTTGGCCAAATCAGCCTTCTTCCTTCCCCACTTCCACTGAGTTTAGTTCCAGAATGGCTTTTTAAGATTTGTGGGAGCACGAAACAGAGGAAATATTCAATTTGAACAGGTTGAGTTTGAGCTGTCTATTAGACTTTCAAGTGGAAATGTTGAACGAGCAATTGGAAATACAAGCGTGGGGTTTAAGAAGATCCAGGCTGGAGATACACGCGTAAAGATGGTGTTTAAAGCCATGAGATGGAATGCAATCACCAATAAGAGTGAATGTGGGTAGAGAAGAGGACCAAGGACAGCCCCAGAGAGAGTGCAGAAGAGAAGGAATAGCAAAGGAGGTGTGAGGAAGTAACCAAGAAGCTGAAGATAAAGCCAAGAAAGGGCACAGCTCTGCAAGCCAAAGGAAGACAGTGTCGAGAAGGACTGGATGACCAACTATATCAGAAGCTTCCTGTAGATCAAAAAAGATGAGGACCAAGAACTCACTGCTGGATTTTGCAAGGAGACAGTCAGCAATGACCTTTTCAAGGACAGCTTTAGTAAAGGGGGGAGTCAAAACCCCACTGAAACAGTTTTAAGAGTGAACAAGAGAGAGATTGAACATCATGAAAATAGATAGCTCTTGAAAGGAGTTGTGCAGCAAAGGGGGCAAAGAAGTACAGGAGTAACTTCTGGGTAAAGCAAGATATCAAAGGAAGGATTTTTAAGATAGGAAAAATAGGGCTTCCCTTTCAAGATAGGAAAAATATCAAAAGAAGGATTTTTAAGATAGGAAAAATAGGTGGCTCAGTGGTAAAGAATCTGCCTGCCAATGCCGGAAACACAGGTTCAATCCCTGGTCCAGGCAGATACCACCTGCTGTGGAGCAACTAAGCCCACGTGCCAGAACTGTTGAGCCTGTGTTCTAGAGCTTGGGAGCCACAACTACTGAGCCCATCGTCTGCAACAAGAGAAGCCACCACAATGAGAAGCCTGTGCGCCACAACTAGAGAAAAGCCAGCACAGCAACCAAGACCCAGCACAGTCAAAAATAAATAAAAATTTAAAATATAGAAAAAATAATAGCACATTTGTACACTAATGTGATAAACTTATAGAAAGCAAAAAACTAGAGAGGGAAGAATTACTGGAGCAATTTCCTTAGTAGATGACGTGGCATCTAACTGCACAAATAGAGGAATTGTTTTTGAAAGGAAGATGGCTAAGTTATCTATGCAAACAAGCAGGAAGGCAGTGGATGAGGGTATATATGTTAGTAGCAAGTAGAAGACGTAAGTCTGTTATAGTTCACTTCTTGTTGATTCTTCCCCCAACCCGAACCCCCAGCAAATCAGAAAGCAAGCTTAAGTTGATAGGGACTTAAGCAGAGAGAAAAAGGTATGAAACAGTCATTTAGAGTGATGGGAGAGTGAATGGATTAGGGAAGTATGACTGCCTGGCAGTATTAAGAGTACATCTGAGGTTCTTGGTCGAGAATCTAAATTGAGGAAATTCCCTGATGGCCCAGTGGTTAAGAATCTGCCTGCCAATGCAGGGGACGTAGGTTCAATCCCTGGCCAGGGAACGAGGGTCCCATATGCTGCTGGGTGACTAAGCCTGAGCACCACACAACCGAGCCAATGCAGCCAAAAGTAAGAAAACAAAAATGAAACTGAAATTAGTTTGGCATGCTTCTTTTTTATTCTCCCTGACTGTACTTGGCTGCATATGCAGGTATGAAGAAGTAGAAAGGTTGGGTTTAACTGTATACAACACAAGAGATGGGCAACAGAATCAAAAGTGCATATAAGGAAGTGATTATAATGACTGACCATAGAAACTGGGTAAAGAAAGGAAGCAGGACATCAAAGGGGTCAGGACAATGAAAGGAGGGTAAGATCAATGGACTGGAGGTCTCTGTGGAATTAAAGGAATGTTGAGTCAAGGTAGAGCGAGAGAGCCGGAATGATAAGAAAAGGAAATGGTTAGAAAGTAGGATGTCTAAAATTGAGATTACGGAGGGGTTGCGATTACCGGCCGATGACAAAGTCCACAGTAGAGCCTAAGGTAACTTCTAAGCAGTGGCACTACTGACACTTCGGGTTAGACATTTTTTGTCATGGGGGACATATCCTGTGCACTCTAGGCTGCTGAGCAATATTTCTGGATGCTACACACTACACTAGATGCCAGGAGCACCCACACCACAAATGGTAACAACTAAAAACGTCTCCAGACGTCGCCAAATGTTCCCTGAGGGCAAAAGTCTCCCCTGGTTGAGAACCAGTGCTCTAGAGTATGTCACAGCAATCAGTGAACGAGACAGAGCAGAAGTCAAGATAATTAGAGAAGACTAGAGAAAGTGATGGTGAGTCAGGAGCTAAAGTCCTCAAGAAATGAACTGGAATGACTCAGAGTCGGTGTGTCACAACAACAATGGAGAATGGACGATAGAATCTGATGACACGAGATTCAAAGCCAGGCTTTTTAGGGAAGAGGAGGGAGAACGGTCAGAAAGCAGCGATTAGAAGCACGGAGGACACCTACCCCTCATCTTCACGTGTGTGTCTGTTAGCTGCTCAGTCATGTCTGACTTTTTGTGACCCCATGGACTATATAGCCCATCAGATTCCTCTGTCCATGGGATTCTCCAAAGCAAGAATACTGGAAGGGCTTGCCAGTCCCTTCTCCAGGGGATCTTCCTGACCGAGGGATTAAATCCAGGTCTCCCACATTGTAGGCAGATTCTTTACCATCTGCCACCAGAGAAGCCACTCAGCGGTAAGAGGACTATGGGAGAATAGCCACCATGTGAGGGGGGTGGAAAAAGAATCCTCAGGGGAAAGCCAGGTTTCTGAGCAGGAAGGAGAAAGAAATGCCCAGATAAGAGACTGATGACAAAGAAGAGTCTGCTGATGTTGTATTATTAATCCCAGAAGGCACAGTGGAAGCGTTCAGAATTGCAGAAAGGTGGGAAGAGGACAGAATAGGGAAATGCAAGATGTGCTCCTCTAACTGGGAGGCGGAATCCAGTGTGAGGTCCACCAAGGGGAGTGGTGGTGTCGAGGACACAAATCTTCAGAACAGAGAAGAAGGAAGGCTTCTGTTATTTTGTTAGCAGGCTAGAACTAGCCTAGAGCAAAAGGATAAATGTCTGCACCAGTTTTAATATTAGGAAGTCAACCAACCAGATGCATCTCTCTCAGGAGATGAGAAGGGGGTTTTCAAAGGTCCAGTAGCTAAGAAGGGTGAAACTGATGTAAGGTTAGTCCAGATAGGCCTAAACAGGTAAGTAGAATTCTTGAGGCCAATTAGGAAAGTGCTTTCCTCATTAGAAGATCAGAAATTAGGGTGATCTATGAGGGCCAGAGGGGCTCTAAAGGAGCAATGGAATATGGCCAAGAATCCAGAGGACTTGATCTAAAGCTTACACTCTTGAAGAGAATTAGAATGTAAATTCCCAGATGGACTGAGAATTACCCCCACAACACACCCAACCAACCAGACAAGATTGAGGAAAGGAACAAGGACCAGGGAGGAGCCCTGAAAGCTAAACCGATTGGACTAAGAAAAAAAAAGGCTAAGAACTCTCTCAGGAT
The DNA here is from genome assembly GCF_910594005.1 of Cervus elaphus. NCBI lineage: Eukaryota > Metazoa > Chordata > Mammalia > Artiodactyla > Cervidae > Cervus > Cervus elaphus. The sequence goes on along the minus strand of NC_057822.1, from coordinate 27,823,446 downwards.
AAGGAATTGGAGCTGGGTAAACGCATCAATTTACTTTTTCTTCCTTTTAAAAAAATTACAAAGAAACATACTGACAATATCTAAGTTCTACACTAAACACTTAAACTTAAATGCTCCAGAAGTACAGAAGTAAAAGACTCTCTCTTCACCTTCAATCCATTCCTCAGAGGCAATTGCTGTGAACACTTTGGTGTATATCCTCCCAGACTTTTTTCTATTCTTATATAAACATACAGAGAGATGATTTTCCCCCTAAAATGGGATTTTATGCTTTTTCCTTTGGTCACTTAATAGTATATCATGGCCACCTTTTCAAGGTATAGAAAAGTCTACCTCATTCTTTTTAATGGCTTCCTTGTATTACATTGAATGGACAAGCCATAATTTTCTCTTATGTGCATAACAATAGGCATTTAAACTGTTTCCAAATTTCCCTGTTATAAATAAGTCTCCTTTGAACATACTTGTGTACATCTTCACATGTTAATAATTCTGCAGATTACATTCCTACCTGCTCGATTAAAAACTGCCCTGCCAAAATAATGTATCAACTTACCCTCCCACTAAAATTGTGTAAGGAAAGCCCAATTCTCCACAGTCCTGCCAAAGTTATAATAATCCATCTTAATTTTTGCCAGCTGATAAAAGAAGATCTCACTCTTGATTTAACGTGAACTCTTTTTGTTTTGTTTTTCTGTTTATGCGGGGAAGGATATTTCAGTTTAAGGATAATGGGAACCAATTTCAAATTCATTTATATACATAAACATTGAACCAATGGGATACCATCCTTATTAAATATACTGATTCCTAAATGGAAAGAAATATGAGAATAGTTCTACACATAAGCAGTACTTCTGAGTGTTTATTACATGCCCAGACGCTATGAAAAGTACCTAAGTATATTATCTTATTGAGCTCTTACAACTCTATGGAGTACATTAATATGCCCATGTTACAGAAAAATAAACTGAAGCCAGATAGGTTAAGTATTTTCTTAAAGTCACATAGCTAAAAACTGAGTAGAACCATGTTTTGGACCCAAACCACCTGAACTCTGGAGCCCCTATTCGGAAAAGTTAAGTAACTTGCCCAACCAAAATTACACGGCCAGTAAATGGTACAGTCAACTCTGACTGTCAAACCCAGGCCTGTCTAACTCGCAGAGCACACATACGTAAGGTATTTGTTTAGTAGAACTTGCATTATTTATATGAATAATGTAGTGATGGTGTGGGAAAGAATTTATTCCTAACCGAATGTGTTTTTTGTTTTTTCGATTCTGGTTTTGGTATTTTGGGTTCTGTTTTGTCTAAGGTTTTTTTTGTTTTTGTTTTTGTTTTAAGTGAAATTCCCTTGGCTGAACTAAATGCAGAACCACTGCATCTCATGATACCGGGGCATCATACCTTATTTGTGCAGTATACAACCCAAAGGGTTGAATGTGGTGGCCCCAGGACCAGACACCAACTGACTAAAAGTGAAAGTGAAAGTCACTCAGTCATGTCCAACTATTTGGAACCCCATGGACTATACAGTTCATGGAATCCTCCAGGCCAGAATACTGGAGTGGGTAGCCTTTCCCTTCTCCAGGGGATCTTCCCAACCCTGGTTTCAAACCCAGGTCTCCCACACTGCAGGCAGATTCTTTACTAGCTGAACCACAAGGGAAGCCCATTTGACTAAAGACAAGGGGATATTTCTCCCACAAATAGGCCAAAAGAGCCAAGGGAAACAGAGTGTCCCCTAGCGGCTGAGAATGGTGTTAACAACTGCAAAATCTAGCTAGAGAAGTCCAGAACTACTGAACAAGGGTAGTTGCTATAGTGAAATCAAGAGACATGAAAACTAATTGCTGCTCTCTCTGCCTAGAAGTGTCCCTTTTTAAGAGCATGCAAGACATATCAAGACTACTCTTTAGACAATCAATGGTTCTATAGGAAACAAAGTGGAAGAGATGATAAACATCACCCACATCTTGGGTCTCAAGAATAAGATACCTACAGAGTAAATGAAAAAAGGAAAGGATTTACCTTTAAAAATTTTAGAATTTACCCAACTAGAGAAGGTGGTAGAGAAGGCGGGGAGAGTTCAGGATGGGGAACACATGTACACCCATGGCTGATTCATGTCAATGTATGGCAAAACCCACTACAATATTGTAAAGTAATTAGCCTCCAATTAAAATAAGTAAGTTAAAAAAAGAGAAGGCAGGGAGATATACATAAATCGACTCAAGACTAGGTAATCAGCCCTGGAAACTTCTTAGTAATCTTATAAAAGGCACCCCTCCTCCGCCAAAAAAAAAAAAAAAAAAAACTAGAAAATTGGGAGAACCTTGAAAATGTTCTCAAGAGGAAAAATGATGCTAAAAGAAACCCAGATGTGGTGAATGTAAAATGAATGGAATTTTGGATTCATTCCTACTGTCAGCCTCTCTTAGAATTGAGGCAAAGGCAATTGCAGACTTGGGAAGAAAGGCTTAACTTGACCAAATTAAAATGGCCTAAAGCCATGAAAAGACCATGGGTAAAACAGAAACATACATCAGTGGGCAGAATATGGGCCTTGAGAATCAGTATAGTAACTGAAAGAAACAGAGAAGATTCAGCCAAGGTAACTATGATTATACTATAAATCATATGCTTGACTGAGAAGGGGATATTCTAGTTAATTCCATTTTCTAGTTTAATATTTACTATTTGTTACATATACAGATTATCAATTTTCAAAGAATTTGAAAGTATATTGCAAAATAAAAATAACACTAAAATAAAGACACCTTATCACTTTTTAATGACATGGTGGTGGTGGTGGTTTATCTGCTAAGTCGTGTCAGACTCTTGAGACCCATAAACTGTAGCCTGACAGGTTCCTCTGTTCATGGGATTCTCCAGGCAAGAATACTGGAGTGGGTTATCATTTCCTTCTCCAGGGGATCTTCCCAACCCAGGGACTGAACCTGGGTCTCCTGTATTGCAGGCGGTCTCCTATATTCCAGGAGGATTCTTTACCAGAGAAGCCCATCTAATGACATGAGGTGTTTATCAAAATACGGGAGGATTCTTCACCAACTGAGCCACCAGAGAAACCCTTCTAATGACATGGGGTGTTGATCAAAAGTATCAGTCATCATTACTGTCTAAGGATTGTGCAGAATCTGGTCCCTGTTACTGATATATCAAAACTCTAGCTAAGAAGAAATAATATAGAAACACGTAGGTGACACCAAATAGATTACAAAGACCACAGAGTTAAGAGACATGATCTTTCTCAGTTCAAAGAACTTAGCACAGTAGGAAGCATGAGGAATGATATAGCAATGGAACAGAGGAAAAAAGACCACATTCATTTAGACAACTCACCAAACTATCAGTTCTCAGAGAGCCAGGACTTTGTTCTGCTCATTGCTCTGTCACTTTCACTAGGACAGTGACTGGCACATAGCTGGCACTCACAAACATCTAAAGAAGGAATAGGTGCTCTTCTGGTTAATATGTCCTTTTCCCATCCTCTCAAAAAATATTTCTGGGAACAAAGAATAAATGTTGTTCACTTTGTCTAATATCCCTTTCCACATTCTTTACTTAGGGAAGTTCTTATCCTTTAAGGTCCAGCTCAAATTTTCCTCTTTTTCAAAATCTTCCCTGATCCCCTCCTGCCGCCCACAACTCCACCTCCTTCAAAGAGCCAAAATCAAACCTACTTTATTCTTTCCTTTCAAAGCTTATTACTTAGACCCACATTTGCTCTCATGTCATTCTGCATTACATTATAGTTCAGTATATACATGTCTGGGACCCTTCTAATGGGTTATAAGCTCCTTGAGGGCCAAGTTCTGGATTCAGTTACTCTTGAACTCCCATCTTCTAACATAATACCTTGTAAATAGTCGTTACTTAAATGTCTGCTAAGTTTAATAAAACAGAATTACGTTCTTGGTGTCTAATAAGAAGAAAGCATATAATAGGTGCTCAATAAATGTTTGTTACATGAAGAACAAAACTAAGTTCCTGGCCTCAAATCCCAGGGTTGGGAGGCACCATGCCTTGGGGTTAGAGAACCGGTCTCTTCCTTGCCTGGTTCATGTGGCAAGTATTGGACATTCTGGAACCAAAACTGTGGAAATAAGTTTGGGGGAGCTCTAGGAAGAGCCACATAACTGACTTGGGGTGGGAGAGGACAGGATGAAAAAGGAGTGATTAGGGGCTTAAGCCAGGCAGACGGCCTCAGTGACGCCTGAGACTGGACACGATAACCTGCTGCTAACTTTGGGAGAGTGTAAACACCCAAGAGGGGAGGAATTGTTTAGCCTGGTCCAAAGAGCTAAAAGTAGGAGAAAGGATGAAACAAGGGATGGAAGATCAAAGCCTTGGGACGAAAGCTAACCAGGAGAGACCCTGCTCTCCTTGGACTGAGAAAACAATGTCACATACATTTTCACAGCTATCAACAAGTGTTATTATCCTCATCTTTAGGCATACAGGTCTACAAACAGACGGATTGCTGAAACTAGAAGAACTGAAACCTAATACAAAGAGCCTATGCTTGGAACAGAAAGTCCTTTTACCCTCATGCAAAATATAGCCCCATACTCAGGGTTATATTAAAGCAGTGTCCAAAAAAACCACTGCTTCAGACTGTACCCATAAGTAAAAGCTCCTCCAAGAGAAGATAAAAGAAGAAACAGTAGAAAGAAAGAGAATCAGAAAGCAATAGGACTGGAATCCTGTGGTTCAGAAAAACACATGCAATCTCCTATCTATGCTCTAAATCATTGTTTTCCATTTTACGCTAACAAAGTCACCTCTCAAAGTGCAGTTTGCTGAAAACAGATTCATTGCTTCCTGTTCCAATCCCCTCCAAGTCTGCCTGCTAGCCTCCCAGGAAAGTGTTAGTGGGCTTCAACGCCGCCTACAACATTCATAGTAAGTGCAGTGAGTGGTAGAAATAGAGAGGATAGGGCTTCCTGCTTCAAAGAACTTGTAATCTACTTGAAGAGACAAAATATAAATATGTGAAAATAGCAAGAAAATAGCTGCAAGGGAACATATGATATATGCAAACAGAGAAGAGATATACATTCTGGAGAAGAAAAATAAAAATGGACTGACTGAAATCAATATATGGGTTTATAAAAGCTAGAAGGAACCTTAGGGGGTATTTTATTAAAATTGCTCATTGACAGGGACATTAAACAGAAGCCCAGGGAACTTAAATATCTGTTAGTCCAAGTGACAAATAAATGAGTGGAAGAACTGGAATTCAAGTCAAAGTAACAATAATGTTCACTGCAGCATTGATTACAGGAGCCAAGTTAAGGAAAGAACCTAAGTGTCAATAGATGAATGAATAAAGAATATATACATATACACATATGTATATGTACATACACATATATAATGGAATATTATACATATGCTATATATAATGGGATATTACACACACACACATATATTTATATACACAATGGAATGTTATTCAGCCACAAAAAATAAAATCTTGCCATTTGTGACAACATAGATGAATCTAGAGAGTATTATGCTAAGTGAGATAAGTTAGACAAAGACATACACTGTAGGATCTCACCTATATGTGGAATTTAAAAAGCAAAACAAATAAAATGGAAACAGACATAAACACAGAGGACAAACGGGTGACTGCTTGAAGAGAGATGGGTAAGGTGGGGGCAAAGTAGGTGAAGGGGATTAAGAAGTACAAACCCCTAGTTATAAAATAAATAAGCCATAGAGATGTCATCTATAGCATAAGGAATATGGTCAATGAGGCCGTAATAACTTTATATGAGGACAAATGGTTCCTAGACTTAAATGGTGATCATTTTATAATGTATACAAATGTCAAATAACTATGCAGTGCACTTGAAACTAACATAACACTGTACATCAACCATATTGCAATAATTGAAAAAAAAAAAAAACAAGTATTCTGCCTTCAAATCCAGGGCAGATGACAAGAACTCAAGCAAAAAAGCAAGAATTAGCAATGCCTGTAAGGAGGAAGGTGAGCAGACTGGCTTGGCTGTGACAGAGGGCTTGTTTCATAGATTCCTGAGAACTAAAAAGCCCCGCTCTACTCCAAAATAATTTGGGTGGCTCCATGTGAGACTCCACTTCTCTCCCTCTTCAGGAATGTTCACCATGCTTTAGGGAGCTCTGCATTTCCCACACCACGTCCTGCTCTGAGATCTTATCTTCTGGCAGTCACCATTTTTAGTCCCAGATGCCTACAAGTCTAAGGACCCCCAAAGCACCATGATACATACATGGCAAAACTAACCAAGAAGCTACTCCACGTATGAACTCCTGGTTCTGCTCACAGTCCCACCCTCCTCCTTTGCCCCCACTAACACTGAGGAAACCAGATGTACAAATAGTTAACAGAGGGGAAAAAAAAAATCCCACCCAGACCACTTGAAACGCGGCTAGTCTGGCTGGGCTTCGAGTCCGCTCAGCGACTGCTCCATGCCTGCTATTTATAGCCTCTGGGTGCCCAGCCCAGCTTCCAGGTCACTAATTGTGGCCCAGCCCCGAGCCAACCCCCACACCTCCTCCCCCGCCCAGGGAACAAGAAGCAAACCCAGCTTTGTCCAGCCCAGGAAGAACAGCCTGAAGTGAGATCTGAATCCAAGACCCTATTTTATAGGTCTTGTGGAAGGTATCAAAACTGTTCCAAGGAGTCTGCCCGCCTACTGCATATCTTGGGGAGCTGAGCTATCCCTTTCTTCTATACCAGCATCCTTTCCTGAATTCTTTAAGATCATCCAAAAATGAATCCTGAGTTCAGGCTAATCCATTCAGATACTAGGGAGATAATCAAGGACATTAGACAACAGGCCATAAAGAGCATGTCTCTTGAGCAAGTGTCCAAGCATTTGTGGATTGCTATGCTTGCCCCTTCTTGGGGTCTATTTGTTAGATGATCTACCCATTTGTTTGTATTACTACCTTACAACAAGACAAGTACTCGGGTACTTTTTAGTTTTATTAGAGTTCCATCTATAAACAATCCCTTCTGATTCCAAGATGCTATTGCTTGAGTATTATTCTATCCTATGGCTTTCCCCCTAGGAATACAGATGATTCTGAGGTGGGCAATGACCATTTTTGGACATACGAAGCTTTGTGAAGTTACCCTGAGTGGAAAAAGGTTTTTGTTTCATTTTTTTGCTTTTTTAAAAAATAAATAAAGGCATACAGATTAACAGCAAAAAGACTTGGCAAAAAGACTCAGTGACGCTTTCTGTGTTAGGTCTATATCCATGCTACATCGAGGTAACCAAAAATGGGCCACATTCTCAACTATCAAGTATACCTGACCATTGTCAATGATGTTCATATTCAGAGCAAAGGATTACAACTAGATGTGAAAGAAGAGGTAAAGGGCTTAGAATTAAAGTGAGACATCTCCTTCCTTTCCTGGTTCTCCAATGCCCAAACTTTGGTTTCCCTTCTTCTCAGACCGCCCAACAAGCTCCCAATCCTCTACATCCCTCAACTGACACTGCCCAAGACTATACAGCCCAATGTCAGCCTTCCCCTTTTCACTTTGGGGTTCATTTGGGCCACTGGATAATATGCCAGAGATTCTGGTTATTGGAGCCAGAACCAGAATGCTGCTATGTTATCTCATCATCACCCACAAATACCAATTCTCAGCCCCAAATGGCCCCAAATCTTTCCTCCCAAGACCACAAGGGGAAAAAAGTTTCCAAATTAAAAAACTAAAACTGGCAACAAAGGTGCCCCATGGCAGTAACCTTTAAAACTGGCCATTAAAGTTTATAAGTCAGACGGGCACCAACGTGAACGATCAAGAAGAGAAAAACAGCCCCCTCCCCTGGGGACCTGGAGCCACAGCCTTCCCCCTAAAGCCACAGAGCTGATGTCACATGAAGTGCCTGCTGCCGTCAAGGGCTCTCTGTGTCCTGACTGCAACCACTCACAATGTAGGCAGCCTCTGTGTGCTGGAGGTGGGTGGGTGTCTGGCTGAGAATAAAGGAAAAGGGAGGGGAAAGGGGGCACAGGCTGGGGGTATATAGGAGGTAGGGAAAGGTGGGAAGGAGGAGAAAAACAGCAAACAACAAATCTCCTACCATGAGGGCTGCCTGCAACACCCAGGCCAAGAAGGGGCACGGCCGTCAGCCTGCCTAGGACAGTGGTTCTCGACTTTTTCCCCCACCAACACATATGAGCCATACCAAATATTTTCATCGGCAACTATATGTCATCATGGAATGACTCTTAACCATCCTGGGGTTGGTGGGGGCACATAATGGAATTTTTTCGGTAAGGGTATGAAAAGGCCTCCAAAGCATTCTCCTCACCTCCACTATGGGTTATGTACCCCCTAGGAAGAATCATCAGTTTAGAGAAATTACTCCTTCCCTCCCCCTTCCGTCCTTCCATGTATTCAACAAATACACATGCCGGGCATTGTTCTAGGGGCACTGGTGAGATGGCACTGAACACATAAACGAGATCCCTGCCCTCACTGAGAATCCATGCCTCCACAAGGGAGGAAAACAACATAATAAAAAAAGCAAGAAGTAAAATCTGGGGTATGTTGTGTACGCTAAGTCGCTTCAGTCGTGTCCGACTCTCTGCAACCCCACGGACCGTAGTCTACCAGGCTCCTCTGTCCATGGGATTCTCCAGGCAAGAATACTGGAGAGGGTTGCCATGCCCTCCTCCAGGGGATCTTCCCAACCCAGGGATTGAACCTGGGCCTCCTGCAATGTAGGCAGATTCTTACCATCTGAGCCACCAGGGTATGTTGGGTAATGATAACTGCTAAGGAAAAAGGGCAGGGAAAGGGAACAGAAAATAACTGGTAGGGGTGGGAGTGAAATTTTAGATAGGGTGGCCAGAAAGTTCTCAACTAGAAGGCACAGGGAAAAGGCCTGGAGGAAGTGGAGGAACCAGCTAAGCAGGTATCTGGGGAAAGAGCATTCTCAGAAGAGGGACCAGCAAGTACGAAGGTCCTAAGGTGGGGCACATGTCTGGGATGTCCAAGGAATGGCAAGGAGGTGGCCACTGAGGCTGAAGCCCACATTCCACTGATCACAAGCAGGAGAAAAAAAAACGTAAATACCTTGGTGAAAGGGGACTTAGGTAGTTAGGAAAGATGAACTTAGTATTAAAGTATTTCTATTTAAACAGCTCAGAGTTCTTTTAAATAAAATCTCACCCATTAACACAAAATCCTTCCAAGGAACAAAGGTCATTATCGCCTTAACTAAGGGCTAGACGGGGAAATGGCTAGCTCAAGAATCAATTGTTAAATGATTTTAAAGCTAGAAAGTGGAATAGAATTTACTCTTGATACCCAGGCTGATGCTCTATTATTCAGGAAATCATAGCATATTAAAAACTGGAGGACTTGCCTGGTGATCCAGTGGTTAAGAATCTGCCTGCCAATGCAGGGGACATGGGTTAGATCCCTGGCCCAGGAAGATTCCATATGCTGTGGGGCACAGTGACTGAAGCCCACTCACCCAGAGCCCACCCTCTGAAAGAGAAGCCAGTGCAATGAGAAGCCCACCCACTGCAACTAGAGTGTAGCCCCCACTCGCCGCAACTAAAGAAAGCCCACACACAGCGACGAAAACCCAGCACAGCCACAAATAAATAATTTCTTTAAAAACTTAAAAAAAACTTTCTTTAAAATTTCTTTAAAAAAATTTCTTTACAAACTTAAAAAAAAAAAAACCTGGAGAGGCCTTAAGAGATTATCTTACACATTCCCCTCACCTTATGCAAGAAGCATCTACCAAAATTAGAACCCAGGGTTCTTGCATGAGGGTTAACACTCCTTAGAAAGCAAAGGAGGGGGATGGTGCAGATTTTAAAAGAATGGACCATTTCTCTCAAATCTCACATTTCTAGAATCTTTCCTGCAGAGGAAGGTGACATCCTAATGATGATATTAGGATCACTGAAGGCTCAGTAGCATTCTCTGTCCCCTGACCCCCTAGAAAAAACTCTGTTATCTCCACATGCGAGGCCCACTGCTCTTTATCTAGCTGCCTTCAGTCCAAATGTCCTTCGTGAGACAGAGCCTGGCTGAGCCAGTGGGCTGCAGGTCTGAAGACCAGACCAAGTCTACAGTGTGGATACAGATAAACACTTACACACACAGACGCAGAGAGTCAGGGGGAACGAAGGAAAAGGAAAGCACACACAACACAACACACCAGGGCAGCTGCAGAAAACAACTGCTTGTTAAGTTAAAATTAAACTCTGCACAAATATTGACCTTTGGAGGGGACAGAAACTGGTCCCATATTTACCAGTTTTATAAATGGGACTGACCACAGCTGCCCCACGCGCTTGGCCAGCGTGATGGCAGGATGGGGCGAGGCCACGCTTTGGGGGTGGGGGATGAATGAGAGGGGCAGGAGACATTTTAAACACTCTCTTAAACGTAGTTACTACTGGTAGGTCAAAGTTCCCAAAAGCCTTAAAAGAGGAATTTCTAGGAAAGCAAATAAAGCCGTCTCTGAAAGTGGGGGGTCAGAGAAGTAGGGACAGAGAGGGGAAAGGAAGTGTCAGGAAGGAAAAACTGCTAAAAATAGTGAGAAATAGAACAGAGATTGAAACTGAACGGAGAAAACACTGGGGAGCTTATCCTTTTGAACCCTGGCCCTTAGTCAAACCAAGAGTCATAAGGTAGAAGACCAGGTGACCAACTTAACCCAGTGGAACAACCTAAATGGACTTGGGTTGAGTCTTGGCTCCGCTGCTTACTTGCTATGTAACCTTGGGACATTTGGGGACCCCAGTTTCTTCATCTATAAAATAGGGGTGGTAATATAAAAACATTGCCCTAATTTGTGAATTACACAAAGACCACAACCAAAAGACAATGTGAGTGCAAGCACTTTGCCAACTATAAATACCACACAGATATCAATCATTCTTTTTATTCATTCTATTCCAGCTAACTGTGCAGCTTTATGCTCAAACTGGCCAATAAACTGCAGTCTCTCTAAGAGCAAAGTCAGGGGTCAGAAGGGAGAGCCTAAGCTTCTTCTGGACTTGTTTAAAAGCCTCCTAAAGGCATATACCTACAGGCTTCCCAGGTGGCTCAGTGGTAAAGAATCTGCATGCCAACGCAGGAGATGTAAGAGACTCGAATTCCCTGGGTCTGCCGGAAGATCCCCTGGAGGAGGAAATGGCAACCCATTCCACTGTTCTTGCCTGGACAATTCCAAGCAAGAGGAATTCCAGACAGAGGAGCCTGATGGGCTACAGTCCATGGGGTCTCAAAGAGACATGACTGAGCAACTAACACAACAACAAAGGCATGTACCCAATCCTTCCCTTGCTACAGGATGACAAGGAGGTCAGCCTGCTGAAATAGCCCCCCAAAGCCACACTCTCAGCTGCAAAACATCTAGATAAGCAGGAGGAGAAAGGACTCATCAATATTATTTCCCTGAAAGCTGATCTCTGACAAACTAAGGTTTTTCAGAAACAAACATCACAGATGCAGGGCAACTTGGTTCTGTTCCCAACCTCTGATGCCTTTTTTACACTTTCCTTTACACTTGTGACTTTCATGACCAATAAGAATACACACAAAATGCCTGGATCCAATCTCGACATAAGGCATGACAACACCTTCCCCTCTAGTTGTGCCACCAAGAATCAGAACTCTGAAAGTATTTCAACTTTGAACAATACATGAATAGATTTTGCTGAAATTAATCACCAGTTTTATAGACAGCTCCTGTGCCTTTATGTAGCACACTATTTGCACTGTTTACACTCCACACCTTAAAAGCATGGAGCAAACCAGTATCTATCACTTACGGCAAGTGAGAAAGGCAGTGATGAAATGGAAGTCCTTTACCTCCTCCGTGCTAAGCAAACACGTCACTGGTATCTTTCGACTCTGCTTCACTTGTTCAATGTTTTACCTTAATATATTACAGTTTATATTGTTAAACGAGTGTCATAAAACATAAACAATGTACAGCACAACCATGTCAGCAATTCAGGAGGAATTTCCAACGCTGCAGTCTCTGTGGTCACAGGACAGGAAGATGACTTGCATTTGGTAGACCAAACACGTGCTGAGGCAGAGACTCCAAACAAATTGGGGAGGGGGAGACAGGAAAGAAGAGAGTGGGGAAGTTACACTCCATGTGGGGAATCAGTTTCCCTGGATTGTGACCCAAGAAGTGATTTTAAAATGGAATCATTGTGAATTTCTGTTAACACTCCAGTTTTACCCTTCTGCAGGGATAAAGAGAATGCCCTCAGGTCCAGCCACGCAGGGCCTCTAAGAGCTTGTGTTATTCTTTTGTCAAAAAGAGTAGTTTCTTTACTCCAGCCCCTTCCTTTCCATGAGCAAAGGACTCCCCCCTGTAAGTTTCAGTTCCACCTTCTGTGAACGTAGAAGAATCTAGGCTAGCTAAACTAGCAGATCTTCTCTGTAGGGGGCCTAAGATTCCTTACCTGTTAAGCTATAGCCAGAAATGATACCATTTTCAAGAATTCCCTACTTCCAGAAAAAGGGAACTAGGCATTACCATAATTATGAGTGTCACCCATTTAATACTCCAAAAAATCCATCTTCACTCTTAAGTGCCAGTGTTCCCAGGAGAAGCCTGAACAGAACATGCTAGTCTGTCACTCTTCAGGATCCTCCTGCCTCAATGTTCCCATCCAAAGCAAAACCAGTGCTTCAGACAGAGGGGGTGTCTTGGCTCAGAAAATGATGCAGGAGCTGAAAACAAGATCTTCAAAAGCAAACTATTCTTAAGGAGAAATTCACAGCTAAGTAAATCTCCAAGAAAATAATAAAGGTCACAGTGGGACCAATGATTATTATCCAGCAATTAGAAGTGACATGTCCAGAGGAAGACAAGCACATGATATCACTTCTATGTGGAACCTAAAAAAAAGGGTACAAATGAACTTATTTTTTTTATATTCTTTAGGTACAAAACAGAAATAGCGTGACAGAGAAAACAAACTTAAGGTTGTTCTTCAGTCATTGTGTCTCTTTGCAACCACAAGGACTGTAGCACACCAGGCTTCCCTGTCCTTCACTATATCCCAGAGTTTGCTCAAACTCATGTCCATTGAGTCGGTGATGCCATCCAACCATATCATCCTCTGTCGTCCCCTTCTCCTCCTGCTTCAATCTTTCCCAGCATCAGGGTCTTTTCTAATGAGTCGGCTCTTTGCGTCAGGGTGGCCAAAGAATTGGAGCTTCAACTTCAGTATCAGTCCTTCCAATGAATATTCAGGGTTGATTTCCTTTAGGATTGACTAGTCTGATCTCCTTGCTGTCCAAGGGACTCTCAAGAGTCTTCTCCAGCACCACAATTCAAAAGTATCAATTCTTCAGTGCTCAGCCTTCTTTATGGTCCAAATAACCAGGGGATAAGAGGAGGCGAGGGATAAATTGGGAGATTTGGATTGACATATACATACTACTATATATAAAATAGATAACTAATAAGAACCTATTATATAGCACAAGGAACTCTACTCAATACTCTGTAAACAGTATATAGAGTATACCTTATATAGGGGAAGAATCTAAAAAAAGACTGGATACATTAAAAAAAAAAAAAAGACTGGATATGTGTATAACTGATTCACTGTGCTATATACCTGAAACTAACACAACACTGTAAATCAACTATACTCCAATAATTTTTTTTTAAACTGACATGTTCAGAGATGCTTGATGAGGGGGTCTCTTAACCCTACCCACAGCTTCATCTGTGAGAACCTCTCGATCCCCTCCCAGACTAAATTAAGGCTGTCCAAATTCAACAGAATGCAGCTCCACTGAGGACATGCAGCTGAACACTGGTTGTTTCCGTGATCTTCTGCTTTCTCCTAGCCAAAATGGGAGACTGACTTCTCAGGGAAGTCCCACAACAGATCATGCTCAGTTCAGTTCAGTTCAGTTTCTCAGTGGTGTCCGACTCTTTGCGACCCCATGGACTGCAGCATGCCAGGCTTCCCTGTCCATCACCAGCTCCCAGAGTTTGCTCAAACCCATTTATCAGGGCAGATCGTGTATCAGGGCTGATCTCCACTGAGAAGGCCTTCACCTGACTAAGCCAGCAAAATATCTTTCTGGGAGCCTTCAGGACAGAAAGGCACTTTTAATATCGAAGATGATGGCTCCAAAAATGCTCCGAGGGCTATAAGAGGTAATGCTTATTCAGGTCTAAGAATTACAGATGAAGCCAGGGTCCCAGAAACACTCTGATGTAGCCCAACAGTGAGGACAAGCAGGGGACTCACACAGGGCCTCGATAAGGCTGGGAGCAAAGTGAAGGAACAAAGAAGGGACTCACAACCTGGCGAGCATCTCCATACCCTAGTGCATATCTCTTCCCTATCTGAGGCTCAGACACTGCAGGAGTTTTTGACTGGGTAAGAACTATGTCTGTAACCCAGAAACAACTAAATTTCGAGCACATGAGGAAAGATCCTTCCCCCTGTAATCTCTGAAGCCCCTAGAGAAGTAAATAAGGAAACACTGCTACCGGGTACCAGTGAGAGCTGCCCACTCACCAGCCCTAGGAAATGTCTGAACAGAGTCTTATTCAAGCCAAGGGAAAGCACTGTTAAAATACACAAAACTCCTTTGACTAATGTGAGAGGGGGAAAGAGCCTCTATAATTAACAGAAACTGTCACAGGCACTGGGGGCTCCGACGTGTTCAACGCAAACCACTTGAAAAGACCCGGTCTTCTAGGAGAAGGCTGGGGTTTGTGAGTGGGGATCCAACAGGCTGGGGACAGCTTTTCCAAAAGAATCCACCATATTAAGAAGAAGAAGGAAAAAGGAGAAGAAAAAAACTGGGGGTTGGGGGGGTGGAGAAAAGAAAAACCCAAACCTCAGCTGAATATTTTTCCACCACTGGAACTAAAAAGCTGAACAGAAGAAGAAAAGTCCAAATACAACCAGTTTTCAATCAGGGCCTAATTAGAAAGAAAAGTGGCAGTGCTATTATTACAGATCTGGGGAGGAAGAAATGCAGTCAAAGACTTTCGTTTGGGCTGAGCCATCCACTTGAAAGCTGTGATGATTAGAGGGACAATTTATGGTGAGAGATGCTGAGGGGGGGAGCAATGGAAGAAGGGGCTGACTGCTCATGCCAGTCAGCAGCCAAAGCACATAGTCAAAAACATTTATTGATCACTTGCAATTTGTAAAGTGATCACTTTGTAAAGTGATCACTTTGTAAAGTGATTTGTAAAGTGTAAAGCCCCATGAAGGGCTGTACAAATAAAGAGGAAGGAATAAAGAAGAATAAAGATCCTAACAGATGTAGCTCTGACCTGCAGAGGCTTACAAACACTACCCCTGCATAAATACCTACCTCCTAACCCTCAGTCACTATATACACATGCACACGTCTTCAGAGAAAATTTAACCTTGACTTCTTTCACACACAAAGTCCACTCTGACTGCTCATGTGGCCTGACTTTGCATTGCTCCCAGCTCCCTCCTCATTTCCATACATGAGACACAGAGACTCCACGAGGAAAAGAGGCCATCATCCAATATAATTCCTGAAAGAAGCAATCTGGATTTGCCTGAGCCCTCAAAAGAAGCCTGTCAAGGTCTACACCCTGGCTCAGACAGGCCAAGGTCTTACATCAAGATGGGTAACCTCACAAGGGCTGAAAGAGTATTTTCTGCTTTCCTTATGATACTGAGGGAATCAGGTCCATTTTCTAGGTAAAAGTCATAACACATGAGAACAAGCAGAACGGAACTCGGGATGGGCACCCTGATATACACATGGCTATAGAAAGGAAAGAGGCAGCCAGTTCCATTCCGTATTTGCAATAGAACAAAGCAGTTTGATTGGTGGAAGCATGAAGGACTTTCTTCCCTTGCTCTGGGGTACCCTCTCCTTTGTTGATTTAGCTCAGGCAACTTGGAGGAGGGACAGGAAGGGCTACGCAAACATGTCACAGCCTGTAGTGAATAGGGCCAACAGAAAGGAGAGGCAAAGAACAGAGCTGAGAGGAGAGGAAAAGAGGAGAGGCCTCTCTTCCCATCCCACAACCTGGGCTCCATCCAACACAAAGTTAATTCCTAACCTCGGCTCACCACCCTGCCCACTGCTTGCATGATTTATCCCCCTATCTGCCTGCATCGCCTTTACAAGCCTCCCAGCCCTGCACACCATTATAAAAGCTGTCTGTGCTGCTGGCTCGACCTGGCCTGGCCCAGGCTCCTGCCACTGTAACCCTTCCCCACCCCTACATTTTACAAGCCTTCCGCCATCATGGAAATCTGAAATCCCACGAAAGAACAGTAAACATCGCAGGGAAACGAAAATACCTAGCCAGGCCACTCTGGACAGCAGAGTCACAAATGGACCGATGTCTCTAAGCCAGAGGAGAAGGCCTCAAGGCAACAACAGTACAGTGCGCTGCCTTCTTGCCTGAGCTCAGCTGGATAATAACAAAGAGATGAACACACAGATGGGCCAGTCCTTTATGGGCACAGCCAAGCATGCTGGTGCCCTGGGAATTCCCAGGCTGGAAGAATCAGCCAAAATGTCAGGGAAACTCACAAGTAAACACAGGTGTCAGGTTCAGAGAATCATGTGGAAATGTGAAGTTTTAAATAACGGAAAGAGACTAAACATTTTTCAGACCACAAACTAAGTCAGAAGCAGCTCTGTCACCTGCTTATATGGGCTCCTTAGGGAGGCAGCACAGTGCAGCAGAAAGAGCATGGGTTCAGATTTAGCTGACTTGCTTTGAAAGCTGGCCTCATCCCATATTTATTAGCTAAGTGACTTCAGGAAGCTTATACTCTCTGAATCTCAGTTTCACTCTCTATACCATGAGAAATACCAATTCATAAAAAGGTGGCGAAGAGTCCCAACAAGATTTATAGGCAGAGGGCCTAGCACTCAAAGGTACCCCACAAAATGGTACCTGTTATGACTCCTGGGGATGTTAGACATCCTAAAATGGGGGGAGGGTCTATTGCTTCCTCATGCAAATTTTAGCCTGCTTAACAAGTTTCCCTTTTATTCTAAGAAAACTTTCTCTTTCTAAACCAGATTCCACCAGTTCATCTCCTGGCCAGAGAATGAGACAAAAGGGAGGTCCCTGGAGGAGCATCTTCCCTGCCCACTGGGTTGAGTACCCTTTTGATCACTCTGAATTCATATGACCAAGGTCTGCCTCTGATCATCTCACTAGGGCCCCATTGGCTTCTCTGGCCCCAGTTCATAAGGTTCTTCTTCCTTTTTCATATGCCTCAAGAGAACCTGCCAGCAGCCGCTAGGTTCCATTCTGTTCGAGAATGCCCACCTGCCCTATTACAGCAGAGTCTAAGCCAGAAGTCAGGGTTCACACCTTCCCCAGCTAACTGAGTGGAGAAACTGGACACTCAGGAATTCTCCATGAGTCTCTTGAGTTCCAAAACGCTTTGCCAATGAGGCTGAGTGCTCCCCAGAGCTCTGTTATTCACTTGGGGCTAGGCAGTGGGGACACGGAGAGGGAGGGCGGGGGAGGGCGGGGGAGGGCAGGGAGAGAAGAGAGCCTTGATTCAGGGGCCAGACTGAGTCCGCCACAGGCCAGGCTCCGCTGAGGTTTCTCGGGTGAAACACGCCTCTGTGATGGCTGTGCCTGTGAAGCGCATGGAAATGCCCATAAAGCCGTATCAAACCCTGCGCAGAGAAGGACAGGGATATATATAGAACCAGGAACCAAAGGGCCCACAGGGGATTCGGGCGGACAGCTCCGCCCAGCCCTTAAGCCCGCCCTGGGGAAGCGGGGAGGCCCAAGGAACAAGCTCAAGGAATGAAAGTTGGAGACAGCCCGGCGGGTGTGCGCAGGGCGTGGGGAAGGCAAGGGGCGCTGGGGACAATGATGGCAGAGAGCTGGCGACGGGGCTGTGGGAACTGGTCAGGGCTGGGGAGCTGTGCCTGCTCCAGCATCTGGACGCCAAAGAGCCGGCCTCTGAGTTCTGGCAGATCCTGAGGTGACTCGTAACACTCGCTTTGGTGTCCCATGGTCTGGACAGTGCCCTGCCGCCTTCTCAGAACCAAAGAGCCTCTCATGAAACAGCTTTCCCTGTCCTTCTCCGCCCTCTGGGCAGCACCTCCAGTTTAAATTCATCTGGGAGCCAGTGTTCCCACTCACCACTCCCTGCCTCTCAGAGAAACTGGGGTCGAAAAAAAAAGAGATCTACCCATGAGGAAAGTGTCCCGAAACAAGAAAGGTATCCTAAGATGGACATCTGTCAAAAGATAGAATGAAATTCACAGAAAGGAAAAAATAGAGGCTCACAGAATGAGGCAAGAGCCTCAGGAACCAGGGCATCTGGCAGCATCAGGCCCTGAAGGAGACCCAGTCTTGGCCGGGACAGAAAGTTAACGGGCTCCTCCTCCACTCTTGGGTTTGCTGGGAACCCCCTCTCCTCACCAGTCCTTTGGCCAAAGTAGGACAGTGGGGGTCCAGACCCTGGGTGAGGGGGAGGGAGCAGACAATGAGCCCGCAAGGATTTCTTACCTGAGCAACAACCAAGGTAGCCAGTCCCCGGCTCCCTGTCCCTTAGAGAACCCTCTCCACCTCAAGTGTTCCCCAAGCCAGTGCCAGAAGTAGGACAATGTTTTGGCGCCACCTGCTGTCTTTTTCCTAACAGCTGCGTACACTACATCCTAAAACTGGATGGACCTCGAATTCACCTTCTTTAATTCATCACAAGCCCTAAAGGAATGGAATCCAAACAGTGGACAACTTCAGGACTCCAAGTTTCTCCTGGTTCCCCTGGACCAACATCGTAGGAACTCCAGTTAGCCAGAACCATCTTACTGGGTTCTGAGTTCCAGTCTTAACAGCCATGGGTCTCTGAAGTTCCTTCTCCAAGAGTCTTGCTGATTTGAGAACTGTGAATACTCAACAAGCCCTTACTCTAGTTAATAAGTTCTACATAATTTTAAAATATTTCTGTATCATACTGGTTTTCTTGGTTTTGGTAGAAATTCTAATTTTGCACCAAGATGACATGATCCTTTGTCATCCAACAGTAGAATGAAAGCAGTGTCCCCAACAAGCAATGACTTAGATACTCCGCATTGCTCCACCATTCCTGTGGTCCTCACTATGGTCTGGGCAAACATTCTAATAAGCAACATGCTCATTGAGCAGCCAGTTCATCTTACAAATATAAACATTTGTTCATCCATTTAACAAATATTTCTGTAGCACCTAGGAGGCACAAGCCGGAGGTACAGTGGTGAATAAGACATACAAGTACCCAGCTCTCCAGGACCCTTCATTTTAGCATCATTTATCTGATTCTTTCAGGCAGTCTAGCAATTTCTCACCCATCTTAAAGAATATCTGGGTGAACAGCAAAGATCAAGACAAAAATGTAAACAGAATTTGTAAAGAGAATGAAGAAATATAAGCGGATAAAGGAGAAAGATACACAGAGTAGGACAATGAATGTGTACAGAAAAAGAACTGTTAATATTATTCCTTCCTCATATTCCTTATGAAGAAGAGTTTTTTTCCTAAAACCCATTCCTGGACCTAACTCTAGGAACTGCATGCCAGCTTCCAAGGTCAGCTTCCTCAGACCTCAAGAAGGATTTAGTAGGTCTTTAGTAGAAAGTATGGAGGGCTGCCTGGGATTGACAGCTTAAATTATATGCAAGTAATTCCCCAAATGTCACCACAGGAAATATGTGGGGCTCCATAAAAACTATTGTCATCTTGTAGAAGAGGAAGAAGCTTCTGCTGGGCTGTAGTACAAGCCAGCAAATCAAGGGGAATAGAGAGTTAACCATAGAATCTTAGGGGTAGCCATACCCTCTCCTATTGCTTTCTAAGCAGGGCTAGATGACACCTGTTGTTAGGGAAAGAGTCTTAAAGAATTCTTGCAGGGTAGTTTCCAAAGTTTCCCTGGTGACATTCTAGTCAGGTGAAAAATTGTTCTTTCTACTTCAACTATATCCTTATTGATATAATGCAAGTTCATCCTTTCTTGTAATATAATTTTGAAATGCTGAAAAGCACATCCTACAGGCACTAATTTTTCATATTTAAAAGAATGAGCTACAACTCAATCTACTCTCTTAATTAATCCTATTTTCCTTGGATTTTTTTTTTTTTTAATTCTATTTCCACCACTGTCACTACTGTTCTGATTTTCCTATGGGCACTAAGGCTCTATGCATCTTTCAAACATGACACCAAAATCCTGTAATAGAAGGGTGCCCTCAGGCTCTCCTCCTCTTCTTTTAATTATATAATCTGGAATTCTGTTCATGTTTTTAAAAAACCAAACTATGCCAAAAATTATGTCGCTGTTGGGAACTCTTACTGGTTAAATCTGAAGAAAAAAAAAAGGGGGAAATTTTCTCACCTAGGAAGTACAAGGATACTTTATAGAGAAAAGAAGTTCTATTAAATAAGATACTGGAATAGCCAAGCATCCAACAAAAGGTGTAGCAGGCAAGGCTGGTAAGCAGGGCACCCAGGGCGAGCATTTAGAGGGGCTTTACGCCTCGTTGACGGTTATTAAAGGAACCACAGGAAATTCTACTTTCCTTTCCTTTCAAGAGCTCCCAGGGAATCCTTCACTAATTTCCCCACAGAGAATGACTTCCTCATTTGTCCTAGCTCAGTGTGTTGTGTGTTATCTCCAGAACAGCACTCTCACTTTGGATTCGTGTACACCTAACCATCTCCCCTTCTCTTTCACGTGCTTCTTGGGGAGGAATCATGTCAGTTATCGCTGGATCCCTAGCACTCACTAAGTACTTACCACTGCTAGTTTCCTACCCCCCAGAGCACCTCGAACAAGAACCTAAACCCAGCGGTCCTCAACACCCTGGAACAAGGACAATGGCAGGAACAACAGCCATCCAGCACAACTCCACTAAGTCGTCAGACCAGTTCAGGATATTGGCATGAAAACTCCTTTTTCTCTTGGCCCAGACATTTACTCTTAAGATTTGCCTCCTCCTCAACAGACTCCAGGAAATAGGGTTAGTTTTAACTTCTAGAAACTCTAATCATTCTTGTTTTCTCCAAGCTAAGGGCTCGAAGGAAGGCTGCAGATACCTCATGCATATGGATGAGCCTCTGTGGTCACATGAATATTAACAACACCCTGTGGCTTTCGGGAACAGCAGCCCAGCTAGAAGGTCTAATATTAACCTTGGCTAGCCCCAAAAGGTGGGAAGAGCATATGCCCATACGACTCCATGCGGAGTCAAGACTGAATGGCGGAGTCTGGTTGGGGGTTGGCCCCTATGCAAACACTGGGCACAGGGCAGTTAAGAAAGGACCAAACGTCGTGCCCACGTCCCTGGCACCGAGAGCACTGTTAGCTGCCATCCAGGCAGAAATCCCAGTTCACAAGCTTTGCAGAAGTAAGGATGCAGAAAACCCAAGTCATCCTCAATGCAGAGAACTGGTAGGGATACCCTGACCTAGTTCAAGAGCTACCGTAGAGGGCTAGGGAAGGTTCAAAGTCAGATTTCATTGGACAAAAACCAGAATCAAACAATCAGGCTCATTTAGACAACAAAATACAGTTAGCAGGTCACACATTAACATAATGAAAGACCTACAGGCTGTGGAATTTCCAGCCCCACACCTTCCGTGAAATAAGTGGACATAAAGACCAGTGACTTGGGTTTAAGGGAAAAGATGTTCTAACACCGAAGGAGCAAGAGATAGAGAGACTGGGTTCTTTTAGCATCTACAGATTCTGAACCCAGGTGACACCAGAACGAATGATGACTGTTATTAAAAATAAAGGAGAAGTACCCTGAATCAGAGTCAACCAAAGAAACCCATGCACTCCTGGCTCTGAGTCTAAGTTCAAAACCTACTGCCAAGACTACCCTGGTAGTCCAGGGATGAAGAACTGACCTGCCAATGCAGTGGACACAGGGTTTGATCCCTGGTCCAGGAAGATCCCACACGCTGCAGAGCAACTAAGCCCGTGAGCCACAACTACTTAACGCCTGCGTGCCCTAAAGACTATGCTCCGAAACCAGACAAGCTACCGCAATGAGAAAGCCCTCACACAGCAACGAAGACCTAGGGTAGTAAAAAATAAATAAGTTATTCATGTTAATGTATGGCAGAAACCAATACAATATTGTAAAGTAATTACCCTCCAATTAAAAAAAAAAAAAAAAGCCTACTCCTATGGCACATGATAATACTACTGAAAGGCAGGTTAAGTGCCCCATGCAGGGAATTAATGCTAATCACTGGATTCCTGCTGTACTCACACCCCAAAACAGACTTTGTTTAAAACTAGAAAACACCTCTTTGCTCCTCTTGCCTGATCCTACTTAAGGCCTTGACCCCTTAGCTCTGTCTGCAAATCTGACCCAGCCCCCTTTACACACATACGCAGAAGAACAGAGGCCTGTGGGCCAAGCCCCAGCTGAGGTGGTGGGAGGCCACACCTAGGAAGAGGGTGGCGGCTGCTCACGGAGCTGTGTTCTGTCACACAATTACCATATTATGCAGCTCTAATAAAAGAAATACTTGAAGTTTTACTAGTGCCATATAATAAAGTATTTATAGAATCCGGGGGGTGGGGGTGGGCAGAGGTAGAGGTGGGGAGGGAAAAAGGAGGAATCAGAATTGTTCGTGAGAGTTCCGGCGACAACAACCCCGAGCATTCATCATGTAGCTCGACTTCAAAGCGTCAGCCATTGGACTGACTCTCACTGGTCCAGATCAGTGTGGCTCCCCGTCCACTGCTTCGCCTGAATAGTCTGTCTCTAACTTCTTCTTGGTTTAACAAAGAAAGAGATGAGAAACTGAAAGGAACAGGAAGGAAGAAGAAGGAATGTCAGCACCACTAGAGGCCTGAAAATGTTGGGGATCCGAGGACAGGGGAAGGCAGTCAAAGAATGAATGGAATGTGAGCTTTAAAAGGCTAACCTTCTAGTGTCACCATCCAACATACCTGACAGCTTTGAAATTTGCCCAAACAGGGTTTTCCATCAATGCACTGGCCCCTCTGCACACCTCTCACTCCCCATTCCGACCACATGCTCCACCTGTAGCCACCACGAGCCAGCGTGGTGTGCTCCACACCTACAACAACCACAGTGTCTCCCACACCTCCCCTCTTCTGCACGGTCCCTAGAGAAACAGCATCTCACACACAACAGACTCGCCACAGCACACTCCTCCCCACGAGCATTCACTGGCTGCCTGGATTTCCCAGGCATCTTCCCAAATTAAGGCACATCATAGATAAAAAATGTTTTCTGAGTCTACCACCCTCTTTAACATTTCAAAATTTTCTATTACCCAGAAAATCTCCCCAAAGAGAGCACAGTGAGGGCTGTGGCATTATTACAGAGGAGACTATAAACAGAACAAATATAGAGCTGCTTTATTACAAGGCAGTGTGGGGTTGGTGGCTGGCTGATTACAGGGACACTCCCCGGAGCTCTCTGCAGTCCCAGACCTCAATAAAGCCCAGACTAGAGTCGCTTTTCAACTGAGGGGCAGTTGGATTTGGGGGGCCCCTAGAATCTCTACAGATTCCAATCCAGGATATGAACCTGCCTTGCTGGAAGATAAGAAGGAAGAGCAAATATAGTCTAAGAACAACCATGCTTGGCAAAGAGCCACCAGGCCATCTTCTCCAAGGCAAACACAATTAGTAATGCTTTGGGTTTCTTGAAATCAACAGATATCAAACTTCGGATTTAAAAAAAAAAAACCACAAAAATCAAGAGCAAATTGATTTAGAATCTCCACACGTCAGGGATGGTGCAGGGGAAGGAGACAGAATGGATTCGAAGACAGAAAGAGAAGCAGCTTGAGTGACTAAACCAACCCATATTACGCATAAAATCATAGAAGGAAAGGGTGGGAAATCCACAAGTCCTCTCCTCTGGGCTCGGGCACACGGCGTCCCTTCCGGGGTGACTCACAGTGGGCTCACCTTCACCCCTGCTTCATGTGGTAAGGGCCTCTTTATAAGGAGACATACCCGCGGAGCCTTCTCCTCCTCCATCGCTGCAAGCCAGGGGAATTGCGTCACTGACCTCCACACACACTCACTCCCTCCTCTTTCCAGCCGGCCACCACACAAGGGATCTTGTCTTGTGGTCCCCGCGATCCTTTCATCTAGGCTCCAAACCCACTGTTACCTTGGCCCTGAATCACTCCCCAGGAGACACTGGGGAAACATTGCCGGACAAAGAGCGTCTGGGTCCTGTATGGCTAGAATTTACTGATCCCTGCTGGCGAGGGAACCCGGCCGTGCTCTTCCCTACCCAAAGGCTAGGGTGCAGGGATAATTCTGAAACCTGGCCTTGTGGCCAGCTCTGCCTACAGACGAGGTTTCCACTGATTTGGGTGATACCAATTCCCTCCAGCTCCCAAGAGCTGAAGAATAAAAAAGGACCAAAAGGCAGCCTGAATGGTTCCAACTCTGCCTTACTTGTTCAGTGGCTGAGAAATTGTTAGAAACTGGAAGAGGATGAGCAAGAAAGTATCCCACCCTGTTCTCATCCCACTCGGCCATCCTGTTCCCAGGGTAGCCCCAAGGGAAACATTTTGGCAGCTGAAAACGTCAGTGTTTCTTAGATCCTTCTCCAGATAGAGAGATTCCCCTCTACAGAGAGGACTCCCCTCTAACTGTGTCTCAGGTCATGTCCACATCCCATGGTCCTAACATTTTTCCTTGACCTTCTATGTGATGAGGCTCGGGTTTGGGGCTTGGCCGTTTTTCTATCATTTCAGAACTATGTTTCAGAGGGCACATATAAGGGCGTCACAGGAACGCTTTTTACTCTCTGAGTATCCTCTCTTCTCAAATATATTTCATTAGAACAGAGTCTCTGAGACAGTGTGAGATAGTGGAAAAGCTCTGTCCTAGAAAGTCAAAGGATGAGGTCTGGCTTCAACTGCAATGACTTGTGGACAAAAGGTCATTAAACTTCTCTGAGCCAATCCATCATATCTCCTTATCCTGAAGTGGCCTGAGGGGAGTGGAAACAAAGTTTTTATATGTAAGTTTCTTCTCTCTTATCATAGCCTTTTAAAAAATCTGAGTAGGTGATCAATATATTTACGTTGAATTTTCCTCAATGAAACCTGCTTATTTTACCAGATAGTTATGAGAATCGAATTGAATAATGCAGGCAGAAATTATCTGCAGAATACATAGCACCAAAAAATTTGCTGAGTACTTAAAATGGACCAGACAAATTAAACAAGACTGATAATATCCCTGCCCTTGGGGAACTTACCATGTGGTAGAAGGAGCCAGAAAAACTAGTACTTACAGTGCAGTGTTGATAGGGCCTATGATAGAACAAATAAAGTCGCACATAAGAAGAGCAGCTAGAGAATTCCCTGGCAGTCCAGTGGTTGGGACTCCATGCTTCCACTGCTGGGGGCCCAGGTTGGATCCCTGGTCAGGGAACTAAGATCCTACAAGCCACACAGAGTAGCCTTTAAAAAAAAAAAGTGACAACTAACTTTTGCTCCCTGGTGACTCAGCAGGTAAAGAATCTGTCTGCAATGCAGGAGACCCCGGTTCGATTCCTGGGTTGGGAAGATCTGCTGGAGAAGGGATAGGCTACCCACTCCAGTATTCTTGGGCTTCCCTGGTGGCTCAGATGGTAAAGAATCCATGTGCAATATGGGAGACCCGGGTTCAATCCCTGGGTTGGAAAGATCCCCAGAGAAGGGAATGGCTACCCACTCCAGTATTCTGGCCTGGAGAATTCCATGGACTGTATAGTCCATGGGGTTGCAAAGAACAGTCGGACATGACTGAGCAACTTTCACTTTTCAACCTGAGCTCAGAGGGCCAGGGAAAATTTCCTGGCAGAAGTGACATCCTCTCTGAAACCCAAACAATGAACAGCAATCATCCAGATGAGAAGGTTTTGCTGCTGATTGGCAGGGCACTCCCAGAAGGTAGAGCACATGCCCAGGACTAGAGACAAGACAATAGTGAGCTCGAGGAGCTGACCATAGTTCACTGGACTGAAGTGAAGATCAGGGATGGGTTTAGGGGTACAGATTTGGAAGTGTAGATTTGGAGGCGAGTGTGACCTAGCATAAAGAAAGCTGAGCACCAAAGAATTGATGCTTTTGAACTGTGGTGTTGGAGAAGACTCTTGAGAGTCCCTTGGACTGCAAGGAGATCAAACCAGTCAATCCTGAAGGAAATCAGTCCTGAATATTCACTGGAAGGGCTGATGCTGAAGCTGAAGCTCCAATACTTTGGCCACTTGATAAGAAGAACTGACTCATTAGAAAAGACCTGGATGCTGGGAAAGATTAAGGGCAGGAGGAGAAGGGGGCAACAGGGAATGAAATGGTTGGATGGCATCACCGACTTGATGAACATGAGTCAGAGCAAACTCCGGGAGGTGGTGATGGACAGGGAAGCCTGGAGTGCTGCAGTTCACGGGGTTGCAAAGAGTCGGACACAACTGAGTGACTGAACTGAACTGTGGCCTAGCAAAAGAGTTGGAGAGGCAGGCAGAGGCCAGATCATTACGGGCCTTCATGGTTTCACTAAGGAGCTTGGACTTTATCCTAAGGTCAATAGGGAGTGACCAATTAATTTTCAGCAGACACACATGACCAGATTTACTTTAATCAGGAGCTTCCATCTGGTTTGTTGTCCTTTCTTGAGTATCATCCCCACCCAGCCCCCACTCTCCAATGAGGACCGTCGGGTCACCCAGCCAAGAGTTCACATTTCTAACCCAAGGCCCATTTCTTATCTCTTACTCAAATTCCACCAAGTTTGCCAATATTTACTTTCTCCTCAATCCTAGATCTTTCAACCTCTAGAAACAATTTGGGGGCCTCCTAACAGAAGACTAAGCTAATACTGCCCAGACACATGATCAATCTGTATAAGAAAGACCTCATATCTGGATGATAATGACAGACTAGTAAATGAAGTGTATGGAAAACATCCCCTCCTTTTCTTTCTTTACCTCATTAAGTCACCTAGAGCCACAGTTTAAGGCTTAGAATCAATACCCTAAGGGGAAGGCATCATGGCCATTAACTTTATCTCCTGGCCTCACCATTTAACCTTAGGATCGCAGAACCTTGGCACTGGGAAAGAAACCTTTAATCCTCCAGTCCAGCCTTCCACAAGAGTATCACAGCCCTTTGACGTGATCTGGCAATTGCAATCAGATTATTTCTTACTGCCTGAAATTTCCTTCAGAACTTATTTTTATGTTCATCCCCCACTGGACAGGTCTAGGGTAGGACCTCTATGTCCAGTAGAGAATGGCTGTAACTCACTAGGTCTTATGGTTCTAGAATAATGCAATTCAAAGTGTTATCAGTAAACTGGTCCTGGTCCATGGACTCCTTGTTACCACACACAGGCTAAGTACAGAAGTTAAGTGTAAGCATTTGAAAGTCTGTATAGCAACCTGATATTGCCATGACAGCCAAACACAAGTTCAGAGGACTCACCTCAGTGAACAGGGAATAAAACGGTTCAAGCTTTGTTGAACTCGTCACGTGCGGCATGTGCTGCAATGAGTTATGCACAGTAAGACCAGGTTACTTTGAAAAGCACCATTCTAGAATGTTTCACAGCAAGAGAAGAGGAGAGGTCTGGGGGTAGGAGGACCAGCTCTTTCCCCTCTTCTGGTTACAATAAAGAGTGAATCTGCTGTGGAGGATGAGGAACAGGAAGCTGCTCCTCCTAGGCCACTGGCTGTATGGGGTGAAGAGGAGGGCAGGAGTTGGTGGCCAGGTTATCAGGCAATAACAAACTCAGCATCCAAGCACGCGACTTCCAGCAATGCAAGGAGCTTCCTTTGTTTTGGGAAAACAAGAGCTGCAAGAAGCCTCTCCTTGACACGTTCTTGCCTGGCTTCAGGAGGAGCCCAACCACCCCTAACACACAAACAGGACAGTCCTGGCCAATGAGAGACAAGCCAGTACCCTGACCACAACCCCTGTTTGCTTTTCCTTTTCCACCACTTCCTCAGTTGGAGGGCCACTGTGGGGCCATAGGGAGCTGCCAGCCTAGGTCACTACTCAAGAACTTCACCCCCCATGACCCAGTATGTTCTCCATACAGCTCTTCCTATGCCTTTTCTACAGCCTACTTTCTCTTCCCAATATGGTACTTTTGGTCTGAGACCAAGGGCATACTTCTGGGGAGTGGTAGGTAAAGCTAGGCCTCAGAGCACCATTCCAACAAAGCCCATGGTATGCTCTGGCCAACGATGTTATTTTAAGTCTAAAATCAAGAAGATCGGCACCTCTCCAAGGGCCCAAGAAGAGTGATATCTGAGGTTTCAACAACTTATTCTCAACATGTATTTTTAAGTTATCTGAAGAGTCAATTATATTAGAGTGTCAGCTTCAAGAACCCAATTATCACCAAGACTAACATATATAAAACAGTGCACCTCTTCATGACACAGAATGTTGTTAAAACTAAACTTCTAGCAGCCAGCTAGGGAGCAGGGACCAAAGACCCAAACAAACATCCGACAGCATCTGCTAGTCTAGCTCTCGGGGTATAAACAGAGTAAGAGTGTCAACCTCCCAGACTCACAGGAGAGTGTCTTCTAAGACCAGAGACTTCGGGACATTTTCTCCAAGAGCACTGAGAAGCAGGGCTGGCAAGTCCTACTTATGACTTTATGAGGATCCATCAAGAGCATGGGGGACCAGGAAAGCTTCCTCCCTTTCTGATTCATCAAGGGAGCTTACTCTTTACCCTGATGGCTCAAGAGTCCAAGTTTCTATGAAGACTTATTTGTCCAGTAAGGGGAGGGGTGTGGGGGTGGGACTCCCCCCCACTCCAAGCCTCCTTCATGCCAAAGAAGGAGGAAACAGAATAAGCAAAATAAAATTCATAAAGCGAAGCAGTAATTATGGTGTGGTCAACAAGAGGCTGTCCTCAAGCCCATCATTATGTGGCTAAATTTAACGCCCTGCGCGGCCAGGGGAGCCGTGCGCCCGGGGCACCGTGTGTCCACACAGACGCCAGCTCCGCCACCTTCACCCGCTCGACAGCCGCCAGGCCTGCCAGAAAGCAGGTCACAATTTTTTTTATAGTCTGTTTACCAAGATGCTGTTTTTACTGCGAGGTTTCTCTCATTTTATCTCTTTTTCCCTTTTCCCCAAACAGACTGGCCTGTATTTTCTGTCCTGGGTTTTTTTTTTTTTTTCTTTCTCCCTCTCTCAGTACTATTTTCAGAACTCTAATTTTATATGGTATGTCCCTTTTTTTTTTTTTTGGTAAATATTTGCCATGACTAAGCCAGGCACATCCAGTTTAAAAGGCTCCGTCCCACAAAACATCAGGTCTTTAATGATATGCATCTCATTAGCTTTCCCCATGAAAGGGGGTATAGAAAAAAAAAAAAAAGCAACTTACAGACTCTCTCACTTTTTATATCTAGAGAGACCTATATTTATATATAAGGACAAGCTTGAAACTGACATTCTGAACCTCAATACGAGGTTAGTACAATGGCCATTTGATTCAGGAGAGAGAGGCTATGGGGTCTGTGTGTCAGCTGATTGCTAGTTGAGCCAGGCGGTTCTGACCAGATCGGTACAGCCAGAACCAATCCTCGAACTCTGAGGTATCAGGGCTCGATAGATCAGGGGAACAAAACTCCAGGAAGTCCTCTGACACTAAATTTCCTAAAATGGGCATGAGAAGACAGAGAGAGACAATGGGGCACCAGCATTTTCCCCATCCGCTGGTGGGTAAAGTCAGAGAAAGGAAAGCTACAAGTTAAAGGAGTGCTGAGAGAGACCCCCTTCCAGTTCGCATTTCATACCTCCCATTCCCCATCCAAAGAGCTTCTCTAGCTGGGCAAAGCCTCACAACTGATGGGAGGATTTCTTACTGTACATGTTGGGTTCAGTGAAAGGGGCCAGGTGTCCATCTATCGCACTGAGCAAAAGGCAGAGCATTCAATAAGCACTCTCCGAGGACTGATTTATGGTGTATTTAAAATCGCCCTGATACTCCGAGAGAGCATTAGAGGAGCCCCTGAGATTGAGGGCTTTCCATAAGAAGTGTCGAGGCAGGAAAGGAGATATACGGTTTGAGAGACCCTGAATGGCTGCTAAAGCAGCATCTTGTGGGAGTCTATACTTTGAAGGCGTCACCAAAGGTCCAGAGTCTCTAACTTGGTCTTCACTGGTTAATTTAGGGATAATCAGACTCCAGAGGATTGACTGATACTAACTAAAATCACAAGAGACCAATTTAGAAATTAAAACGCCAACTTACTAGTTTATAAGGTGGGGGCTATAACCTTTCCGGTGGCTGATACACCTTGTGCTGACTTTTCCTGAGAAGAGAGATAAAAACTGAGAGCCCCCCTTGCTGAACACAGGAAAAAGGCAAAAACAACAAATGACTTTATGGAATAGTGCATGTACACTGCAGAAAAAGCTGGCCATTCATCCTTATTCTACACGAGCGTTGCTGCAGCACTGGAGTAGACAAATTAATCAACTGTCACTCCCTGGTTTTTCTCTTCCCATATTCTATACAACTCTGATCTTTGTTAGTACATCTCCTCAGACTTCATGAATTAATTATATAACAGCTTTTCTCAAACTGCTTATAAGAGCCTATAGGTGTGCAAGACAAAGAGAAGAAAAGGAGGTGGAATAAGCAATGAGGCAGTTCTTGGGGCAGTTCTCTAGCCATGGCCATTTCCCCATCTTGTAATTAAGTTATGAGGTAGTTAGGAGGCTTCCTGCTGCTCATAGATGGGTCTCAGTCTTGCCTAGTGCCCACATGAAGGTCTAGCTGTAGCTGTGTAATATGTAGCAAGGCAATGGGACACAATGGAAGAATACTGGGCAGCAAGTTCAGAGCCCTGGGTCCTGGTGCCAATCTACCACTGATTTTCCACTACATTCTTTTATCTTTGCAAGCTCTAATTTTTCCTTATGAGTAAAACAAAGAGCCTTGATATATCCTTAGATTGATAAAGCCCCTTCCAGCTCTTAAATTCTACAACTCTAATCTTCTCAACAAGGTACCAAAGACACCACGATTTCCTTCTTAAGGTACTAGCCTGGGCCCTTGAGATTTGTAACCTCATCTCAGAATCAATATATTTACAAACAGATGGGTGGGTTCCTTCTGTAGATAGCTAATCTCACCCATGTTATATTCAGTTCAGTTCAGTCACTCAGTCGTGTCTGACTCTTTGTGACCCCATGAACCGCAGCACGCCAGGCCTCCCTGTCCATCATCAACTCCCGGAGTCCACCCAAACCCATGTCCACTGAGTTGGTGACACCATCCAACCATCTCATCCTTTGTCGTCCCCTTCTCCTCCCGCCCTCAATCTTTCCCAGCATCAGGGTCTTTTCCAATGAGTCAGTTCTTTGCATCAGGTGGCCAAAGTATTGAAGCTTCAGCTTCAACATCAGTCCTTCCAATGAACACCCAGGACTGATCTCCTTTAGGATGGACTGGTTGGATCTCCTTGCAGTCCAAGGGACTCTCAAGAGTTTTCTCCAACACCACAGTTCAAAAACATCAATTCTTCTGCGCTCAGCTTTCTTTATAGTCCAACTCTCACATCCATACATAACCACTGGAAAAACTATAGCCTTGACTAGACATATCTTTGTTGGCAAAGTAATGTCTCTGCTTTTTAATATGCTGTCTAAATTGGTCATAACTTTCCTTCCAAGGAGTAAGCGTATTTTAATTTCATGGCTGCAATCACCATCTGCAGTGATTTTGGAGCCCAAAAAAATAAAATTAGCCACTGTTTCCACTCTTTCCCCATCTATTTGCCATGTTATATTGATTATTATTTATCTCAGTATCAGAGATGACCCCAAACTGGGGGGGATATTCTGCTTGAAACTAGCATTTCATTAGGTATCCATTAAATTCAGCAGTTTCAATCTGCTCTTTCCCAGGCTGCCAGGCGCTGCAGAGAACTAAATGCTAAGAGGCTCATTGACTATTTCTTCTTTTTATTATTATTATTTATTTATTTGGCTGTGCTGGGTCTTAGTTGCAGCATGTGGGATCTAGCTCCCTGATCAGGGATCAAACCCAAGGCCCCTGCATTGGGAACACAGAGTCTCAGACACTGGACCACCAGGGAAGTCCCTGACTATTCCTTCTTTACACCAAGCAGCAGCAGCATCCTTGTCTCAAAAGCTCCTCTTCATTCCTAGCCTCACTTACACCAAGTTGGAAGGATTTCACTGGAGTAAAAGATTCGAAGCAGCATTAGAACTGCTCAGCCTTCAAGTGTAAGAGTAACAGATGCCCAAAAGTTTGAAGAAAAAGTGAAAGTGAAAGTCACTCAGTCGTGTCTAACGTTTTGTGACCCCATGGACTATACAGTCCATAGAATTCTCCAGGCCAGAATACTGGAGTGGGTCACCTTTCCTTTCTCCGGGGGATCTTCCCAACCCAGGGATAGAACCCAGGTCTCCCACATCGTGGGCAGATTTTTTACCAGCTGAGCCACAACGGCAGCCCAAGAATACTGGAGTGGGTAGCCTATCCCTTCTTCAGCAGATCTTCCTGACCCAGGAAGCGAACCAGGGTCTCCTGTATTGCAGGCAGATTCTTTACCAACTGAGCTATGAGGAAAGCTCGTTAAGAGTTTCTGCAGCATTCCCTCAAACCACCATATCTAAGGAGAGCTTCTCAGATTGCATAACTGAATAAAATCCCTAGACATGTCTTTCCTTCAACAGCCTATCACCATACAAAATTCCTCTGAACTTTTAGCTCAAGATTTCCCTCTTTCAGAAATACCTTACCCAAACTAGCCTGGTATGAATCCCAGATGCCACCCAAATGAATCTATTTCTTCCTCCTCTCAGACAACATATATTTTATGTATTTAGAATATTCTTTGCATATGTGTAAATATGCCTAATCTCTCAAAAGTCCAACTTTCAAGGACAAAGACCATGTTTTAACTTTTCAGTATGACTCCATGTTGTTTAAATTTTCACTGGTGCTTAAAAAGTACTGTCCACATAGAGCTTAAATTTCCAAATTAAAAAACAACAACAACAAACACATAGACCAAAGATCTCCCACACAGAATGAAAAAAAAAGCTTTCTGAGACTCTGGGGCAATTTCCCCTTGACAGTTTCATTATAAGAGATAGCAAGGACACCCACGAATCCTGCCGTCTGTGCCCTAAACATTGGACAGGTGAGCTGCCAAACTACAGACCTCAGCCTCACTCTCACGTTTCAGTTCAGTCGCTCAGTCACATCCGACTCTGCGGCCCCATGGACTGCAGCACGCCAGGCCTCCCTGTCTCACGTTTCACTGTGGCTCACTATCCAAAGGAGGCTTCACCCACAAGCAAAAGCCATCGTAAGAGAACATGGGTGTAAGGCTGAAGCTGTAAAGTCAACAGATCAGGCAAAGCTTAAAGGTAAGTCGTTTGATACTTTTGTTTTCTCTCTTCATTTCTATAACCAGAGACATTGAACAACGGGAGAAACTTCTCCAATGCCAAGACCTCTGAGCTACAAGCATTTATTATTTTGGACTTCCTACTACTGGGCACTGCGGTAGACTCAGAAGGGAAACAAAATGAGCAAGACGGTTTTGCCCTGGAAGGAGTTTATCACCTGAAAGGGGCGATAAGTATAGAAACTCTCATATACAAGGCCAAAGTGAGACATGACACAGGAAAGATACAAAGCATTGTGGGAGCTCAGACGAAGGAAAGAATATAGCTTATACTTTGACTTCTGTCCGTTTCACTATTTCTGGCATTAAAGAAACATCACGGAACCATCTGATGCTCTTTTTAAGTTAGGAGAATTAAATGCCCTTGAAAAGAACTGCAAAATTCCTGGATGAAAAGGCTATGTCTCCTGGGGAAAGAAGACGGAAATAGGCAGAAATCAAGTCCTCAATCTTCAAAATATCACCTGTGCCTTCACTCCACCTACAAATCCCAGGGGAAGGCCTAGCCCCTCGCTTTGCTCCACTCCGTAGGTCCTTGCTTTCACACTGTCATTTTCACGTCACCAGCATAAATGTCTCCTTCTCCAGTGGCTTCTCCTTTGTTTTCAAACACACATGTGTCTTCCCACCTTAAAAAGGGAGGTTGTTGGGCCACTTCTAGCTCTCCAGCTAGCTCTTATTACCTTCTCACTGTGAAACTTCCAGTGAAAGTTCTAAATTGACTGTTTCCACCATATCAATCAACCCTTCTTTAGCTGCCTGTAATCCGCTGATGTTGCCCAAGATTCCGAACAGCACGATGATCTTTCCTCGGGCAGTCAGTCTGGCCTTTCTCCTGTGTGTAGCACAGTGGGTCACCTCCCTGGTGATGGGAAGAGCAAGGGATTTGAAAAAAGACAAATTCCATGACCTGAAGTGACCTGCAGCAAATTACTGAGCCTTTGGGCCTCTGCTTCTTTAAGATGAGGATAATATCACCAACCTCATGGGTTTGTTGTAAGGATTAAAAGTTATTCCTTAGCTAAAGCACCTATCACTGTGTCTAGCACAGGCAGTATGTATTAGATGACTGCTAGTTCCCCTTCCTTAGCTAAATTACTCCTCTACCCAGATTCCCTTCCTATCTCACCCACATTTCCTTCACTGGCTCCTATGACCTTCCAATTATATTTGTTCCCCAAATCTCAATCACTGGACTTTTGTTCTTTTCTCCATGCTGTTCCCAGTAAAAGATGCTTCCATTCTAATGCTTTCAAATGCTGCTCCTTTGTAGAATATTCCCAAATCTACTTCTAGGGGTCCTTTTATCAACCTAAGCTTCAACTCTATTTCTTTTAACTCTTTTCCTGAACATTCCCACTTCTATGTTTTATGATCAATTTAAATTCAACATGTATTAAAAAAGATCCTCATCTCATGTTTTTTAAATTAATTCTGATTATATATAAGGCATTGACTATTTTTCTAACAAGCTAAGGCTTATGTTAAGTGGTCATACTGAAATGAATGGACTTTTATGAAATTGTTCCTCTACTAGGGGATGAGGGGGGAGACTCAACTGTGTGAATCATGGCAAGATGTTCCAGAGGTGTGTGAAGCTTTTATTGTGTGTGTGAATGCTCAGGCATGTCTGGCTCTTTGTAACCCCATGGACTGTAGCCCACCAGGCTCCTCTGTCCATGAGATTCTCTAGGCAAAAATACATGAGTGGGTTGCCATGCCCTCCTCCAGGGGATCTTCCCATCCCAGGTATCGAACCCATGTATCTTATGTCTTCTGCATTGGCAGGCAGGTTCTTTACCACTAGCACCATCTGGGAAGCCCATGAAGCTTATAGGTTAAGCCTAAAAAGATTCAATATTTGCTAGAAATAAGGTATCAATGATCATTGCCTCATGACTCAATTCTGAACTAAGTGGATTTCTCAGACCAGAGGTTAAAACCAAATGGTGAAGCTAAACAGAAAAAAAAAAAAAAGTGGTTTTCGTTTTAGAAGAATGGGTAACTTCCTTTGAATGAAGCGAGATGCCCACCCCCTGCAGCAGTGTTTGTTATCTATGTTAGCCAATCTGGGTCTAGATGTGTCTAGATGTACACCATCTAGTTTCCCACAGGCCCCTACAAACCCTGCTGTCTTTTATCCAGTCTGACACACATGTTTCTGTACTATACCTATCCCATGTAGTCATCTGGGTTTGAGTATGTTAGGATCAGAGAGGGCTTCCCTTGTGGCTCAGATAGTAAAGAATCTACCTGCAATATGGAAGACCCGGGTTCAATCCCTGAGTTGGGAAGATCCCCTGGAGAAGAGAATGGCAACACACTCCAGTGTTCTTGCCTGGAGAATTCCATGGACAGAGGAGCCTGGTAGTCAGACACTACTGAGCAACTACACTTTCACTCAGGATAAGAGAATTTAAATGCGATAGAGCCCTTCACTATTGGAATTCCCAGAATCAGAGAGCCTATCTTCTGGAAATGAGTAATTTTAACCCATTGTATTTTCTGTATCAATTTCCTTTTAGCTTTTCCCTCAGATTTTTGGTGGGTTTTTTTCATATTTTTAATACATTTCCTTTTTTTTTTTTTTTATACATTTCCTTTTGAAAGTATAAGCCCTCATAAAACTTTGTAAAAGAAAAATAAACAAAGAGGCCTTTCTATACATTCTTTGGACAAAAAGAAGTGGTGAGCCCTGATAGCAGGGCTTGATGGTGACTACAGGAATACCAGTGAGAAAACCCCAAAGAAAAGGCAAAATTCAGAAGAAATATGGTTGAGAAACATGTGCGGCCATCCCTGCCTCCCTGGAGATTTTAATTCCAGACCTCAAATACTGTGGACTTGTGTTTTAAATAAGGAAAGCCATTCCTTTATAGGCCTAAGATTAGATTTAATTGAGCCCCACCCATGATTTTTCCAGTCTGTCAATGGCAGCACTATTCTTCAGATCACATAGGCAAAGCACTGACAGCCTAATCTTCCTAAAAGATCACTTTCATATGTCACTTATCCAGTCAAAACTTCCCATGGTTTCCCACTCTCTATAACAGTAGTTAACTGCAAGCAGGAAGCGCCCTATCTTTGTCCTAGGAGACATACCCCTATTTGAGCATCACTTCATGTAATGACAGATGTTAATAACTGGACTGAAATGGGTAAATAAATGGATTACAGGCAGAAAAGAACTACAAAACATTTACCACTAGCACAAAGCACCAATCTTCCAGGCCAGCATCTAAGCCCCCTGCTCCCCAACTCAAGTATTACCTTACTAACTTTATTTTCTACTGATCCTCACCCACTCTTGTTAATTTACATCCTTTGTCCATGTGTTTCCCACCTAAAATGTCTTCCACATAGTTCCCCAGGAAAATCTGAAAAAAAAAACCAAACTAAAGTCCAATTCAAGTCCTGTCTCTTACAGGAAGCTTTTTCCAATCACTCCACTACTGTGGCCCCATAACCATTCATTAAGCACAGTGAGCTCTTTGATGGCAACATTATCATTTATGCTCATAGAACCTGGCATGGTACACATGCACAATACTGAATACTACAAGGATGAACTAGCTGCAAGGATCAGAGAACTGACACATACAATCGTGGGGAGGATGTTCTTATGCATCTAGACTTGCCCCTCTTCGAGATGCCCATGAAGGAGACGGAAAAAAACATCCTCTGAATGCTATGTCTTCCTCTACATGCTGAAAAACAGAAACAAGGCAGAAGAGCAGCCCTGCCAACCTTGGAAGCAGAGCCCAGAGAGAGGAAAGGCTGAAGAAGGGAGAAACTTAATAACTTACTTTGGGCTCTATGACTAATGTTCTTTCCAGGATTTTGTCAGGTTCTTATTCCTTTGGTTTTTGAGATATTTAATTTCTTAACTGGCTCTTAAAAAAGAGGTTCTAGGATCTCTCAATGGGCTTCCTGGTGGCTCAGACAGTAAAGAATCTGCCAACAATGCAGGAGATCTGAGTTCAATCCCTGGGTCGGAAAGATCCCTTGGAGAAGGGAATGGCAACCCTCCAGTATTCTTGCCTGGAGGATCCCATGGACAGAGGAGCCTGGCGGGCTACAGTCCATGGGGTCACAGAGAGTTGGACATGACTGAGTGACTAACACACACACACACAGGATCTCTCAATAATGAAAGAGTCAAGGTTTATACTTCTTTCCCAAAAAGGGACTATGTCCCAGTAAACTAAGTGCCAAAGAAACAAGGCAGGTACTAGAACGGGAATCTGACAGTGGTCTTCTCCTTAAGCTACTCATCTGTTCATAGCAGTACTGTCTAAGTCTCAGGCTACCAAATGGTGATGGTCTCATGGTTTACTATTCATAAGACAGTAAAAATAAGGAAAAGTGAGAAGATATGATTTCTTCATCCATTAATAAATACTGCCTGAGTGCCCACCATGTGTGGAAGCACTGTTCTAGGTATTTTGGATAAACCAGTGCACAAAATACACATCCGTGTCCTCACTGAGTTTAAACATTCTGGCAGGGGGAAGAAAGGCCATAAACCATAAGCATAATAAAATAAAGTTGATGTTAATATGGAATATAAGTGCTATGGTGAAAAAATAAAAAGTAGAGCATGGTGAAGTGAAATGGGAGTGCCAGGTGCAGAAGGGTGGGGGT
Organism: Cervus elaphus; assembly: GCF_910594005.1. NCBI lineage: Eukaryota > Metazoa > Chordata > Mammalia > Artiodactyla > Cervidae > Cervus > Cervus elaphus. Next base: position 27,785,316 of record NC_057822.1, on the reverse strand, counting down.
GTGGCTTTACAATCTTAAATAGTATAATCAGGGTAAACCTGCTGAGAAGGTGACACCTGAACAAAGGCATGATTGTAGTCCATGTAGTTATGTCTACACATTTTTTGACATGTCTCCCCTTCAGGAAAAAAACAAAAAAACATGAAAGCGTTACTTGCTCAGTTGGGTCTGACTCTTTGCGACCCCATAGACTGTGGTCCGCCAGGCTCCTCTGTCCATGGAATCATCCAGGCAAGAATACTGGAGTAGGTAGCCATTTCCTTCTCCAGGGGATCTTCCTGACCCAGGGATCTACCCAAGTCTCCCACATTGCAGGCAGATTCTTTACCATCTGAGCCACCAGGGAAGCCCCCTCCCCTTAAATGACCCTTCCCTGGAGTGTGACCTGGACTTGGTGACTCACTTCTAAGGAAGAGAATATAGCAAGATGGTGTCAAGATGGGGTGTCACTTCTGAGATCAAGTTATAAAAAGACTTCAGCTGCCTTCTTGGTCTCCTTCTCTCAGTCTGCCTCTCTGATTACTGGCTCTGGAGGAGGCCAGAGCCGCGCCATGTGGGTGGCCTTATGGATAGGCCATGTGGCAATGAAATGGCGCCTCCTGCCAAGAGTCACAGGGGAGAGCTTGGAAATGAATCCTCCAGCCCCTTCTGATGACGCCTTCCCAGCTGAGATCCTGACTTGCGGTTTCAGAAGAAACTCTTGAGTCTAGAAAGAATCACCCAGCCAGCCACTTCTAGATTCCCAACCTTCAAAACTGTGTGAGAGGATAAATATTTGTTGTTTTAAGCCACGAAGTTTTGGAGTAATTTGTTATACAGCAATAGATAACTAATACAGACGGAAAAGAAGGGAGGGTTTGGGCCATACAAATACCTGAAGAAAGAGCATTCCAGGCAGATGGAATAGGAATATAAAGGCCTAAAGGAGGTGATGCTCAAAATGTAGAAAAACAGCAACAAGTTCAGTGTAGCTTCAGTGAAGTGATGGGAGGAGAGAGGGAAGAGATGAGGTCCAGATCATGTAGGGTTTTGCAGACCATCATCAGGTCTTTGGGTTTTACTCCATAAATGAAATGTGAAGGCAGCTTTGAGCAGGAGAGTATCATGATGGGATCTGGTTTTAGTAAGACCATTTTGTTGGTAATGGGCCCAGAAGAGACAAGTGGCAACAGGGATACTAATAAAGAGGTTCATGTAAAACTTCAGGTAAGAGATGCTGGTGATTCAGACAAGAGTAGCAGCAGCAGAGGTGAAATTACAGGTGTGCTTTGAAGGTAAAGCCACGAGGCTGATAAACTAGATATAGGTGGAAAAGGACAGATTTCACTCCAAGGATGACTCCAAGGTTTTTGGCTTTAGGAAGTGAATGGATGAAGCTTCCATCAACATGTGCTGTGTTAGATGTGCTAAGTCGCTTCAATCGTTTCTGACTCTTTGCAACCCTATGAATTGTCCTCTGTCCATGGGATTCTCTAGGCAAGAATACTGGAATGGGTTGCCCTGCCCTTCTCTAAGGGATCTTCCCAACCCAGGAATCAAACCCACATCTCTTACTGTCTCCTGCATTGGCAGGCAGGTTTTTACCACTAGTGCCACCTGGGAAGCCCTTTCCATCAACATGAGAAGGGGGTTTTAGAAAAGCAAATTTGAGGGTTAGGATTAGGAGTTGTGGACATGTTAAAGGTGAGATGCTGTTAGACTTCCATGTCAAATGTTGAGCAGGCAGTCTGGAGTTGGGGGCCAGGTCTAGAATGAAGACTAAATTTGAGATTCATCAGTGCAATGATATTTAAAGACATGAGACTACATGAGATCACTAAAGGAGTGAAAAAAGATCCGAGCATCAAGGATTGAGTCCTAGGGCACTCCAACATTAAGAGGTAAGGGAAAAGAACCAGAAAAAGAATCTAGAAGGAACAACCAGTGAGAGAGAAAAAACAGGAGAGTATTATACTGTGGAAGCCATGTTAAGACAGTATACTAAGGAAAAGGAATTGACAAGCGTTATAAAGGAAAAACCTACATAAGAAAGGATCAGTCAACTCAATTGTCCTCTGCCTCCCTACCCTTCCTTTTCATTTCCACATCCTCCCTGTTGACAAATTTTACAGCAGTGCTAAGTACAGGGGGTTGAGGGACTTCCTTGCGGTCCAGTGGCTAAGACTTGCACTTCCACTGCAAGGGGAGGAGGTTAGATCCCTGGCTGGGGAACTAAGATCCCACATGCCATGTGATATAGTCAAAAAGAAAAAGTACAAGAGGCTGTAGGGATAACAGGGTAGTATACTTATGTTTGGGGAAAGGAGAGCAGACTGAGGGAGGGAAAAATTGTCATGGGAGACTCACAAAAGGGATGACACCAGTGCGGAGCTGGGAAAGCTGAACAAGAAAAGCCATGAGGACAAGAAAGAAGAGACTACCAGGCTAATGGATCATGAGATGTATGGACAGGAAGCTGTCAATACTTGAACATGATGAAAGGGCGGGTTCTACTGGGGAAAGACAGAAGGTCAGGCTGAAGAGGTCAGCAGGACCAAATCATGAACCATCTTGTGTGGCATGCAAGGAGTTTGAACTTTCCCTGGTGGCTCAGACAGTAAAGAAACTACCTGCAATGCAGTATACCCACGTCTGATCCCTGGGTCAGGAAGAGTCCCTGGAGAAGGGAATGGCAACCCACTCCAGTATTCTTGCCTGGAGAATCCTATGGACAGAGCAGCCCAGTTGGCTACAGTCCATGGGGTTGCAAAGATTTAGACAGGACTGAGGGACTAACACTTTCACTTTCTGCAGGCAACTGGGAACCAGTTAAGGACTTTAAGCAGGAGAGTGACATCATCAGGTTTCTGCTTCAAAGAGACCACTCTGACATAACTTCCAGTCCAACTGGAGGGAAATAAGTACCAACTGGGAGACAAATTAGGAAGCTGTGACACAGTCAAACCAAAAATGGGGCAGACGATGGCTAATCTTAGGCAATGGAAGTTGGAATAGAGAAGAAGAGTAGATTCAAAAAAGGGTTAACAAGGACTTCCGTGTTGGTCCAGTGGTTTAGAGTCCACTTGACAACGCACGGGACACAGGTTTGACCCCTGGTCCAGGAAGATTCCACATGGCACAGAGCAACGAAGTTCGCGTGCCACAGCTACTGAGCCTGTGCTCTAGAGCCCGGAAACTACAACTGCTGAGCCCACAGGCCACAGCTACAGAAGGCTGCTTGCCCTAGAGCCCTATGCCCCGCAATAAGAGACGATACCATGATGAGAAGCCTATACACCATAACTAGAGAGAAGCCCCCACTCACCACTAGAGAAAGCTTGTGTGCAGCAAGAAGGCCCCAGGGCAGCCAAAATAAAGAAATGTTTAAAAAATGTTTAAGGGGTTAACAAGTTAGACTCTGGAAGTAAGGACAAAGAGAAGAGGGGCTATCTCCCAAGTTTCTAGCTTAGAAAACTAAACAGATAGTGGTACAATTCCCCAAGATAAGGAATATAGAACAGAACTGGGTTTGGGGGAGTAGATGATTAATTTTGTAAACGTTTAGGGTATTGCCTGTGGGACATCCAAGTGGAAATGTCAAAGATGCAGAAAGAAATATGAGCCTGAAACCTAACGGAGATAGAAAACCAGTACTCAGGGGTGTGCTAGTGATAGCTGGAGCTGGGGTCTGGACGAGATCACCAGAGAGAGAGTGAAGGGTGGGAGGATGGAGGGTTACCAGCCCCGGGGAGCACTAACATGTGAGGGTCGGCGAAAGGATGGAGAGCCAGCCAAGGAAACCAAGTAGAAGTTGTCTGTGAACTTAACAGCAGAGCAGTTTTCAGGTGAAAGGACTCCCCATCTTCCCCAAGTGTCTTTGACATAAGCTCCAGCTTCACAAGAGCAGCCATGAAGATCTTCAGAGCTTGAGGTCTCTGCTCTAGAATCATGCTGAAACCAGACAAGGGATGAAAATACTACCTAAAACTAGGCAGGACACAAAGGGCATGGCTGCATTCAGGATGCTGAGTCAAATCAATGTGAATTATAGCTGTAGAACTAGAACTGTATAAAAGAAATTGGTCACATGAACTCTGCTCAATGTTATGTGGCAACTTGGATGGGAGAGGAGTCTGGGGGAGAACGGATACATATATGGGTATGGCTGAGTCCCTTCACTGTTCACCTGAAACTACCACAACATTGTTAACCAGCCATACCCCAATACAAAATAAAAAGTTTATTATCAAGCATGGTAGAAAAGCCTTTGTATACATATTTATAAATAACATGTACAATATATATATTATAGAAAACATGAATGTTTGCCTAACTAAAAAAATTTATGACATTTGATTCCACTTGTTTGACTTAGTATGAATAGAATGGTAAATTTCTAATTTAAAAAACAGATATGCAACAAGCAACAAATGTTTACTGTATAGCTCAGAGAGCTATAGTCAATATCTTGTAATAACCTATAATGGAAAATAATTTCAAAAATAATATATGTGTATATGTATAACTGAATCTCTTTGCCATGCACCTGAAACACTGTAAGTCAACTCTACTTCAATAAAATATATATATTAAGAAAAAAAAATTTTAAAGAAGTGGGAAAAAATAAATAAGAAGTAAAAAAAAAAAAAATTGGTTAAGGTATTACATGGAACAGATTATTTAAGTCTGACAAGGCATTCAGAAAGCAGTCATGGGAGTAACTGCTATGCCGAATATTCTCCTCTGAAGACAGAGAGGAAGAACTGCAAAATGTCTATCTCTGAGAAGCCTCCCCTCCCTGAGGAAGCCGGCTTCACGCAACTGCCCAGGTTTCGGAGTCCGGGGCTGATTCCCAGCCAGGGGTTGCCAGCTGCAGAGGGCGGGGCTCTATTTTGGGCTGCCTGTTGTCCCTGAGCCGGCCGCCTCTGGTTTGAGCAGCAGGCAGCCCCAGTGACTCACACACCCATGCAAACCGCCTGTGGCTCGTGGCATGGCCTCGGAATGCCAGCCTTAGGCCAGCTCCCTCCTCACCCCATTACACTGGGATAAATAAATAAAGAGCACGCCAGCAGCCGCACGGCCTGATGGCAACCAGATGAAGAGAGGGAGGCACCGACAGAGCCAGGAGAAGGAACTCCCTCCAGTGGACCCTGCCGAGGAGGGCCATACCAGCCCACTCATCCTAAACTTCCTCCTCAACACCGTTCTGACTGGCGTGTAGTCACAGCCCCCAGATCCTTGATGGGTCTACCATTCCTAAAGGGGCCTCTCAGCCCCTCGTCCTGGGAAATGTTCTATGTGGGGATGTTGCCCTCTGTGAGAACAGGGCCAGGCCTGCCTTGAGTGGGCATTGCCAGGATTCCTCCTCTAGTTAGGTCACCATCGATTGGCCCCTTTGGGGTCCCTGGAAATGAAAATCAGGCTCTTAAGGGAAGAGGAAAAACAAAAGGTCTAAATATGGAGAGGTAACCCCTGTTCAATCCTTACGTATTTTTCCTGGCCTTAGTGTCCTAGAAACCTCCCATCCACTGCCCCCTGCACCCCATCTCGATGGCCTCTTGCCGAGCAACAGTCCCAGTGAGAACCAGGGAAACAGACCCCAGGCACTGACGGCACAGCCCTCTGACATCGGCCCTGGCCCCCTGCACCTTCATCCCAAGCTCTCTGTCCCCAGTTTGTTTATCTTCCTATGTTGCTTATTTTGATGGCACATCCTTTCAGCTCAGTCTTGGGTGACCCTATGACCCTTCTGTGTCCTGTTTGTAGGACCCCAGGCGAGCAGGGTTGCTGAAAAGATGCAGTGGCCAGAAGAAATGCTGCAGTCCTGGGAAGAAATCTTTCAGTTCTAGCAGCTCTGTAGGACATTCTGAGGACAGTGCAGTGATCCCAGAGGTCACAAGAATTCTACATTATTCCAGTTCTTGACTCTCTAATTTGTGTGCACAACAAGTAAAAGTATCAAAACAAAATAGGGATAATCCTAGACTATGAGTCAAGAAGTGTGGATGGTCCTAAACCTACAGCTACCACCATATGACCTTAGGCAAGTCACTTAACCTTTCTGAGGCCCAATTTCTTTTATTTTATTTATCTATTTATTTGGCCGTGTCAGGTCTTAGTTGCAACATGCTCCATGGCAGGTGGGATCTCTGTTCCCCAACCAGAGATCAAACCTGCATCCCCTGCATTGTGAGGCAGATTCTTAACCACTGGAGCACCAGGAAAGTCCCTGAGGCCCAATTTCTTAAGCGATGAAATGGAAATCTACTATCTATCTCAGATCCTTTCCAGATATAATAAAACTCTACAAGTCTATGCAGTTTGGATGTGATCCACCCAGAATCTAGAGGACCAGTATTCCTGAAGCAGTTGGTTCCAAAACACCAATCTCCTTCCTGGGCTAACACCTGTTTTCTACATGATTTCTCATTCAGTTCCACAGTGTTCCCCCCACCCCGATAGTGTGAAATGAGCCTCCAATTTTACAAATGAGAAAATAAAGGCTCTGAGAGAAGTGATTTATCAAAGCCACAAAATAAATCAGAAGAAAAACTGAAGATCCCAAATATGAGTCTAACAAGCAACACTGGATCCACAGCCCACACAGCCACAATTTTCATAAAATCCCTCTAGCATAGGTTTATCAACATATTCACCCACAAACTCATCGAGAGCCTATTACTTCCAGGCACTATGTTTGGTGCTGGGAACATGGAAACACATTTAACATGGTTCTTGCCCTCAAAGAATCCATAGCTCAGTGGAAAAAGACATACTCTTGCAAGCATACAAACAGCATCATTATGAAGCTATAACTGCTAAAAAATAGAGGCATGAACCCAGGCACTATCAACTCAGGAAAGAAGGATTATCTTTACAAGGACAGTCTGTAAAGGTCTCCCAAAGAAGTTGAAGCTGACACTTGAAAGATTAAAAGAAGTTCACATGGGAGAAAAGACCAGGGCACTGGGCATTCTAGATAAAGGAACGATGTGTGCAGAGACACAAAGGCGAGAGAAAACAGCATTTTTGGCAATTCAAAGCCATTCTATGTGGCTGACGCACAAAATATACAGAAAAAAAATGCTGAGAAACCAAGCTGAATAGGTATGCAGGCACTAGATAGGAAGGGACCTCCCTGATGAGCTAAGAATAAGCCTAACATTGTTTGACTAAAAGGCTGAGGCATGGAACAAGCATGCCATACCAGCCCACAATAACCTCCTTAATACCTAAACCTATAGACAGGAGAAGCTATCTGAAAGAAAAATGGCCTAGGAAATCTCTCTGTCCCAAGTTTTGGTTTAAAGGTCTCTCTTTCCCCATGAATACCTAAAACCTGTTCTGCTTGAAGACTTAGCAATGCATCTCTCCTCCTCCAGAATTACAACCACTTTAGCAGAGGGACTCAGGGCTCCGTTCACACATTTGGTTCTCACTGTTAAGACCTCAAGCATCATGCAGCTACTGCTCAGTCAATAGACAGAGGCAGGACAGAAGGATCCGAATCAAGAACACCTGCCTGTTGCCCGGCCCTGTGAAAAGCACGAATTCAGGTTCAAAAGAAGTATGAGTCATAGTCCTTGCCCACAAGGAGCTGACAAATTAGCCTAGAAGACAGGACAGAAAGATGAATAATCCATACATATGATAAATATTATAACAGCATTATTTACTTACACAATAAGGTACCAACCTGCGTAACATGTATAATTAGAAAATAGTGCAATAATACTAGGGTACTAACTGTACAACCAACAACTCCCAGAAGAGTTAGAGAAAAAAGATCAATATTGACTGGTATTATCAAAGGTCACTATTATTAATATTCCCCCTGCTTGGCATTTAATAGATGTTTCTTTTGGCCAAGCTCAATCCTTAGAAGGGAAACCTAGGAAGGAGCTTCTGACAGGCCACAATTATCTACTCCCCATTCATTCCCTTGCCAGTCCCCTTGCATAAACACTGTGATTTTCCACAGCCTACTGCGCCCACAAGACCGTCCCCAAATGGCAGCCCTGCGCTTTTCACCTTCCCCTACTGCAGGATGTACAAGGGGACAAGTAATAATGACTAGCCCCTCACTCCACAATCCAGACCTGGGATCAGATCTCAACAAGCAAAAATTTAGCAACTGGTCAACCAAGCTTTCCAAGAGAATTCCAAATAAAATGCCTATGTACTGCAGCAGAGACGTTTTACAAATGTTAATCAGCCCACTTCTACCTTTTATATCTTTCACCCTACTTCTCCCCAGCTTCTCCATCTTAAGCTTTTCAGACTTTCTATAGGTGATTTTTCTAGAAAATAGATTTTTCAATCATGCAATCAAACCCAATACCCAAAATGCAAGTCACCACTCAGGCACCTGGAAAGAGGAAGCAAAGTGAAGGCTGCACAAGGAGAAAGGAAATAACGAACACTTTACCTCCACCATAAATCGTTCCAAGAAGGAATTCTCTTCAAATGGCTCGGTCTTCAACCGATCTGTAACAAGAAGGGAGACAGAAAGGAAATATGAGTCTTAGAATGAGCTCCCTACCTGTGAGATGGAAAGGAAACAGAACCTAGGACTTCTTGGGGAAAAGGATAAAGATGCAACATCCAGAGACATCAATCCAGTGGGAGAACAGCCCAAGCAGGAGGAGGAAAGGGTGATTAGCCATGACAACAGGTTCAGTGGCAGCATGTGCTCTCGAAGGTCTTCCCACCGCAAAGACAGGTTGGATTGAATTTTTAATCTGAAGTTGGAGCTATGCAGCCTTCTAAAGCCCCAAGTCATGTTTGCCCTCACGCAATTTTGTATAGCTGTTGGCCCCTTTCCAGAGTCTTTCCTGGCCACTGCCTAGGGCATGTCTGACTCAGTTACAGCATCTCTTAGACACCTGGGCCCCAGCCAGATACTTGAAGCAAAAGAAGTGTCATCTAATCTCCAGTTCCTGGTTAGCACCCAGCACCTGGGGAAGCACCTCCCTAATACAAATGAGTCTCCCCCTTTCCAAAGGCCCTTCAACCACTCCCCACCCAACTCCCAAAGAATGTCCTGGGCTTCCCTAGTGGCTCAGTAGTAAAGAATCTGCCTGTCAGTGCAGGAGACACAGGTTTGATCCCTGATCTGGAAATACCCCACATGCCACAGAACAACTAAGCCCGTGTGCCACAACTACTGCCTGCGCTCCGGAGCCCAGGAGCCACAGTTACTAAAGCCCGTGCGCCCCAGAGCCTGTGCTCCTCAGCGAGAAGCCACTGCAACGAGAAGCACATGCACCACAACTAGGGAATAGTCCCCACTTGCTGTAACTAGTGAGTAGCCCACACAGCAACAAAGATCCAGCACAGCCAAAAATAGATAAATGAAATTATTTAAAACAAACAAATGAAAAACCCCACATGATGTCTAAAAGAATGTCCTCTCACCTCGGCTGAGTGTGGCCCCACTCTCCTGGTAGTCCTGGATCTCTAGATCTTTCATATGAAGCAACGTTGTTAGGTCCCTCACCTGGCACTGCAATGCCAGACTCATGCCCATCAGAGGACGAATCAAATGTTGGGAGACCTTCCATGGAAGAGATACTAATTAGTCAACAGATTCACATTAAGTACTCCCTAATATAAGGTATTAGGAAAAAATGCTAAAAAAACACAAATGTTTTCACAGGAATTTATATTTTCACAAGCAAGCAACATGTTTACGTGAATGCAAACACAGATATAATAATTTAATAAGTATGTGAAAGAGGTCCAGGGATTTTCTTTGTGGCACAGATAAGAGGATGGGAAGAATAAAGGAGAGCACGCATGAACAGATAACCTCGTGATGTAAAGAGAATGCTGTGATACAGGTGATAGAAGGTAAGCATGGACTCACTCTCAGGAAAAATTTAGAGACAAAAAAAGAAGATCCAGGTAAACTTCAAGAAAGTGAGTGCAGCTAAAACAGAGTATTCTGGCTGGAGTATAACAGAAGACAAACAACAGCAGAAAGTAGAGAACTTTGAAAGTCAAATCAGACCCAGACACTAATTATGAACCATTTCAGGGCTGATCAGTTCAGTTCAGTCACTCAGTCATGTCCAACTCTTTGCAACCTCATGGACTGCAGCATGCTAGGCTTCCCTGTTCATCACCAACTCCCGGAGCTTGCTCAAGCTCATGTCCATTGAGTTGGTGATGCCATCCAACCATCTCACCCTCTGTCATCCCCTTCTCCTGCCTTCAGTCTTTTCCAGCATCAGGGTCAGTTCTTCAGATCAGGTGGCCAAAGTATTGGAGTTTCAGCTTTAGCATCAGTCCTTCCAATGATTATTCAGGACTGATTTCCTTTAGCATGGACTGGTTTGATCTTTTTGCAGTCCAAGGGAGTCTCAAGAGTCTTCTCCAACACCACAGTTCAAAAGCATCAGTTCTTTGGCACTCAGTTTTCTTTATGGTCCAACTCTCACATCCACACATGACTACTGGAAAAACCATAGCTTTGACTAGACAAACCTTTGTCAGCAAAGTAATGTCTCTGCTTTTTAATATGCTATCTAGATTGGTCATAGCCTTTCTTCCAAGGAGCAAGCATCTTTTAATTTCATGACTGCAGTCACCATCTGCAGTGATTTTGGAGCCCAAGAAAATAAGGTCTATTACTGTTTCCATTGTTTCCCCATCTATGTGTCATAAAGTGATGGGACTGGATGCCATGATCTTAGCTTTTTGAATGTTCAGGGCTGATCTTAGCTTTTTGAATGCTCAGGGCTGATAACAGCCCACAATGAGGCCAGAGTTTCAATCTCTCCCCACAAATGCAGCAAAATCTAAGATCATTGTTATAGCTGAAGCAAGCCAGTCACCGAAAGACCAGCCTAGGAAGGAATAAGCCAGCCCTCCACACAGCTTGCTCTTAACCAGAGGTAAAGAAGGATGCAAGCATGGCTATATGGCAATGCAGCTAGGGTGATGCTTATATGATAATGCATAGTTATATAGAATAACTATTCCATTCACCTACACATGGTATACAATAGCCAGTCCAAAAAAAAAAAAAAGCTAAATTCGATCATTTATGCCTGGGAAGTAGTATGAAAGTTCCTTTCCTTTCCCTCAAGGAGAATTGTTTCTTTTAAGAGGCACTAAGAAGAAATGCCCTAGATCAGAGGTCAGCAAATTTTTTTCTGTAAGGGCAAGATGGTCAATATTTTCAGCTCTGTGGCCCATACAGTCCCTGGCACAATACTTAACTCGGCTGTTGTAGCAAGAAAACCACCATAGACAACATGTAATAAATGGGGGTGGCTGGGTTCCAATATAACTTTACAAAAACAAGCAGCATGCCAGGTTTGGCCTGCTGACCACAGTATGCCAATCCCTGCCCTAGACCTGAACAGGAGAACTTTTAGATAAGATAGCCCACACAGGCCTGAAGTGAAGAAAAAGTACTGAAGTGGCAAATAAGATGTACAAGCCAGACTCATTTGGACCAGGATCAGAAGTCTGAATTCTTCAGACTCTTCTGTGTGCGTTTCCATTAATTTTCTAGTAAAACGTATTACTAAAGACTTCAAGCGTATCACAGTTCAAACTGAGAGGAAGAGATCTTTCACTACAGACAGATTAGAAGAGAAGACACTGGGTGTGTGATACTGTGGGGGAGTTGAGGGGTTAATGGCAACAGCTTTTGTATCAGCACCATGATCCAAGAAATGCAGGGGTAACAGTGCAGCGTGGGAGGCCAGTAGTCAAGTCCAGCCACAGAGACCAGTCCCTGCTTTCTGTCCCACAGCACACCCCAACCAAGTACTATCTCCCAGCTCAGTCCTTAGTATGAACTTAAACCTCCAGGCAGTACTGTTCAGAGTGTGGCAGAAGTCCTGCTTTTGGCAAATGTATCTGTTTCAGACTCAACCCTCTTTCCTAGGAATTGTTTTAAGTTTGGACCTTTTCAAGGGAGACCAGGAGGAAAAACAGGTGAATACTTATCTGAAAACAAGTCAATGGTTGGTGAGCTGAATTGAAAATAACTGCCACTGCTAACTGAGTGGTGTCACCATCTATTTGGTAGCAGCACTCAAATAACAGAAACTCCTAAAGTTAATAACCAACCTTTCTCTGGGGGTTACTTTCACAGCAATTCCTTTGAGTGGTAGTAAATAAAACAGCATGAAACATGATGAGAAACAGCTTTTAATCAATGCCATGTCTAATGGAATGTGGTGATTATTTCAATTATTGATAGGATTCCAATGTCTATACAGCATTTTTTTAAGTTTTTTATCATTAAGTATTTCAGCTTCTGAAATAATTTCACAGAGTTGGGTTACACCACTCTGAATCATCATTTCGACATTAGCTGAACCCTGTCTTAGATCAATTAATTAGAATAAGACATTTTGGCTGAAGCAATAGATTTCAAAGCAAATTCACAGACACTACAAGGAAAAACGCTGAAGTGCTGTGGGAGGCCAAGGACACTCCTTCCCCTTCATCTACGGACAGCAACATATGGAAATATGCAGTTCAATAAGTCAATTCAATAAATACCTACCGGGTGTCGAATATGTGCTCTGACCCTGTGAGGCCTCTGCCCTTACAGAGCTCCCAACAGCTAAGGAAGTCAGGAAGTGTGGTGGATATAGAAGCAGGAGTCGCCAATCTTGTCTAGAGGAAAAGCTATTTATAATTTTCCCCAACGTCTTCAGATTTCCCATAGAAATGTTCATGAGTCAGAAGAGCAGGACAGCAGTTATCAATCCCAAGATGAAACACAGCATGCTTGAATTTAATGAAAAAGGCAGTAGACTGGGAATCAGATTAACATGCTAGCCCTGGTTCTAACTACACCTGGACTGTGAAAATGACTTCACCCCCAAGTACTCTCATGGTCCCTATCTTTTTTAAAAAGAAAAATTATGGAATTGGGAATATTTGCTCTCATAGGTCCACTTTAATGCTAAGGCCAAGTAATATGACACATATTCTCTTATCTAATCCTCACAACTCCGTAGTAAGGTCATGATTGTTATCTTCATTTTACAGATGAAGAGACTGAGTCTCATAAAAATTTAGTAACTTATCCAAGCTGATACAAGTAGTCAAAGTGGCGGAGTTAAGTTACAAGTTCAGGTCTGCTGGTTCCAAACCATGTGCTCCTTCCACTATGAAAAAGAAAAAAGAAAAAAACCTTTGGATGTGACTCCTGGGAATCATAAAATTGCCAAAGAGGTGACAAATTTGAAACTCAAAATATGGAATATCAAGAATTACATTAGGGCTTCCCTGGTGGCTCAGTGGTAAAGAATCCACCTGCCAATTCAGGAGAGATGGGTTCGATCCCTGATCCAGGAAGATCCTGGATACCTTGGAGCAACTACCCATGTGCCACAACTACTAAGCCTGTGCTCTAGTTCCCGTGAGCCACAACTCCTGAGCCCACGTGCTACAACTACTGAAGCGATAATGCTCTAGAGCCCGTGTTCCGCAATAAGAGAAGCCACCACGAAGAGAAGCCCGTGCACCGCAACTAGAGAGAAGCCCCAGCTCACCGCAACTACAGAAAAGCCGGCACAGCGACAAAGACCCAACGTGGCCAAAAACAAAGAAATAAAATTATTTACAAAAAAGAATTACACTGGGGAAAAAGATAACAACAACAAAAAAGAATTAGATTAGATAGTAGAAAGACTGAACAGTGGGAAGGAGTGGGTGATGAAGAGAGGTTGGCCAGAAGTGGAAACGGGCTCTGGGTTAGAAAGCTTTATATATCCCATAATATCTTGCAGAGATAGGAAAACTATTATCAACACATTACTAACGTGAATACACCATGTGGTAGAGGAGGTGGGGAAGCTCCCTGTATGACGAGGGAAGCTCTCACTCCCTTGTATGACGAGGAGGAGTTAGACTGCATAATCTCTCCAGAAGACAAGACGGCATTATGCTAGCGATTTATTAAAGATGCAAATATTCCTTGATTTAGTTATTCCACTTCTAGGAATTTACTCACACATTTACACATAGAAAAAGTAAATACAAGGGTGTTTATTACATACAACAACAAAAGAATGGAAACAGTATAAGTGTCTATTGGCAGCAGATCAACTAAATACATGTTGATATATTCATTCATCAAAATGCTATGTGGCCATTAAAAAAATATTAAGGCACGTCTTCTAAATGTATTACTGTGAATGATTTCCAAGTTCTAAAAGTAAGTGAAAAAAGCAAGGACCTGGACACTGAACAGCATGTTCACATTTGTGAAAATACATACATATCCAAAGATGTGTATCTGACTGTGTGAGTATATTCATATATATACATATATTCATACATAAGTGTATAGATACATACACACAAACATATATGTAGCTTTCCTTAAGAATTCACAAGAACGTAATAGCAGTAGTTGTTTTAGAAAAGGAAAATGAGGGACTGGGAAGGGAATAGAAAGTAGACCGATTTCTTAACGACATACCCTTAAATGCCATTTGAAGTGTTTGCCTTTGGCATGAGTTACTCATTCAAAAAGAATTAAATAAGAACTATGACAAGAATGAGTAACAAACAAAAATTATGACTGTGTGACCTCACAGACACATACAAGCCTGAAATAGAATCCACCTACATCCTCGCCCGTGTCCACTGGTTCTAAATTTTCCCTTATAAAGCTTTCTCAGGTACAGGGGTTTCCCTGAGATGGCATTCTTCTTCTTTGAATAATATACCTTGAAGCATAATTATTAATAAACTGCTTTCCTCATGGCCAACCAAGACTCATTCAATTCTAAATACTGCTGTCTCTTTTTAAATTGCCGTTCTCCAACTAGAGGGATTTGCCTAGGAGAGCTAAGTGTTCTTAACATATTACTTTCCATTATACTATCATTATACAAGTATCCCTTACTGTATTCTGTTGAAAGAAATAACTATTAGAGCTCATAAGCTTCCAACGAGAACTGCCTCTCCAGTCTCACTTGTCTGAATTTCCAGGGCTGTGTGACACAAAATAAGAGTAGCTATTGCAAGGGCTTCCCCAAGGTTGCCGTAATGTTTTGGTGCCACAAGCATTATTGAGGGAACAGTGCCCCCTGGTGTTACTCAGAAAAAGGTACAGGGGTTTTGAACAAAAACATAAATTCTATCTAAAGCAAGGTGGAAATTTTCATAAGCTCAACTAAAATCAACAAATGTGAGTGATTATTACCTGCTAAGCACTGTCAATGAGCCTTAAAAATACACAGCTTAATGTGCAGTGGTTCTCCAAACACTCAAGTCTAGCTTGGGTCAAAAATACCAGATCGAAAACAGAACAGTTTATTGAAAAGCACTTTGTCCCATCACCCTACTGATGCCAAAGCATCACAGCACCTCTGGGAGACTAAAGAAGGAAGGTAAGAAATGATGCCCACTTGTCTTCGGTTCTCTCTGCTGATAAACTCCAACCTTCAAACACCCACAGAAGATCCTGTCCTCTAATGCTGAAACAAGCTCTGTTTATATAGAAGGGTAGAAAGACTAGCAGAAGTAATTCCTTTAAACTAGTTCTTCACTCTCAACTAACTAATCACTAATAAAAGTTCTTGGGGAGACTTCCCTGGCTGTTCAGTGGTTAAGACTCCATGCTGCCAATGTATGTGGGTTCAATCCCTGGTCAGGGAACTAAGAACCCACATGACGTACAGTGCAGTCAAAAGATAAAAATAAATAAATAAAAGCTCTTGGGACCTAGAGAGCTACAAGTGAGCAGAGGACATTATCTCCCAAGTCCCTGAAAATGGGCTCATGAATCAGACCTAGCTGGAAGTCAAATTCCAGCTCATTCATTCATAAACTGGATGACTTTGGACAAATTACCTTGAATCTCAGCTTGCTACTCTGAAAAACATCAATAATAATACTTACCTTGCAGAACAGTCGTGGGGATTAAAAGACAAGATAACGTTCAGAAAGGTACTCACCACTGGTAAATACCCTACCCTACTACCAGAGTGATCTTAATAAATGACAAATTGGATCAGGTTACTGCTACTGGTAAGTCACTTCAGTCGTGTCCGACTTTGTGCGACCCCATCCCTGGGATTCTCCAGGCAAGAACACTGGAGTGGGTTGCCATTTCCTTCTCCACGGCATAAAAGTGAAAAGTGAAAGTGAAGTCGCTCAGTCATGTCCGACTCTTCGTGACCCCATGGACTGCAGCCTACCAGGCTCCTCCATCCATGGGATTTTCCAGGCAAGAGTGCTGGAGTGGGATGCCATTGCCTTCTCCTTGGATAAGGTTAAACCCCTGCTTAAAGTTTTTCAATGAATCCCTGTTGCCTTTGGGATCAAATCCAAACTCATTAGAATCTTTCAAGATCTGGCCATTGTTTACCTCTTCTCTCACGACTTCCTGCAGTCATGAAGTTCCCCCACTTGCCCCACACTTACACACCTCCACTCCTCTCAAAATGCACTCTTGCCTAGAATGATTTTTTCATTTTCTCCAATTAGTTCTTGCTCATCTTCAAAACTCATCTCAGAAGCTGTCTTCAAAAATGCTTTCCAGATTTCTCAGTCATCCTGGGCTTATCTTGATCAACGTATATACCATCCTTTATCCTGCTTTCTGTCTGTCTTCTCATTAGATTATGAATCCAGAAATAGGCTGAAGTGAAGTGAAGTGAAGTCACATAGTTCTGTCTGACTCTTTGCAACCCCATGGACTGTAGCCTACCAGGCTCCTCCGTCCATGGGATTTTCCAGGCAAGAGTACTGGAGTGGTTTGCCATTTCCTTCTCCAGGGGATCTATCAAACCCAGGTCTCCTGCATTGTAGGCAGATGCTTTACTGTCTGAGCCACCAATAGGCTATATTGTTTTAAATCTGAACACCCAACAATTAGCCCACAGTAGATGCTTAATAAATGTTCAATAAATCAAGTAATGACTAAAGATACCCAGTCAAGCATGTAGACCCAAACTCTGCTTCTTTTGTAAGGAAAAGATATACAGGTCAAGAAACCTTTATGCCTTCTTTCCAGTTAAGAAAAGTTTTCTAATTGAAGAATTTCAAATGGGGTTTACAAAGAAAAAAAAAAAATAGTACCAAAAGCTTCAGATGAGAAGCTTTGAGAAGAAGGAGCAGCTGGCACCCCTTTCCCTACCCCATGTTCAAACTGCACTTACCAGCAAAGGGCTAGCTAGGATGCAGTGGAAATTCCAATAGAATGGGAGGCCAGAAAGCTCACTCCGCACCCGTAGTATCAGCGCCTCTGCCACACGATCACAGGAGAATGTAGCTGTGCCAGGGCAAGAAGCATCCTTCAACAACGGGCGAAGCAGATCATCCAAATGACAAAGAAAAGCCTTAGGAGGAGCAGTCAGGCGCTTGTTCAGCTCCTAAAAAGACAGCAGGGGTTGTACAGAGTGAGAATGCTAAAAGGAAACTGACTCCCTTGTACACGCATGCTAAGTCACTTCAGTCATGTCCGATTCTTTGTGACCCCGCCAGGCTCTTCTGTCCATGGGATTTCCCAGGCAAGAATACTGGGGTGGGTTGCCTTGCCTTCCTCCAGGAGGCCTTCCCAACTCAGGGATTGAACCCAAGTATCTTTTTTCTCCTGCATTGGCAGGCAGGTTCTTTACCACTAGCACCACCTGGGACTCCCTCATAGGTAATAGCAAAGGAAAGCTCTGGTTAACAGGAAGACAGTGGGCAGGGGACTTCCCCGGTGGTCTAGTGGGTTAAGAATCCACCTTGCAATGCAGGGTATGTGGGTTCAATCCCTGGTTTGGGAAGATCCTGAAACTTGAGGGGCAAGTGAGGGGCCCGTGCTGAGGGGCAACTAAGCCCGTGTGCAGAAACTGCTGGGCCCGTGCACTCTGGAGCCCACACGCCGCAACTAGAGAAGACCTCAAGCCAGAATGAAAGATCCTGCATGTCACAACTAAGACCCGATGCAGCAACGTAAATGAAGACATATTTTTAAAAGAGAAGACAGTAAGTAGGAAGAAGAGGAAGGTGAGGGAAAATAAAAACATCAGAACAGGAAAGAAGAAAACAATTCTGACCTACTTCACAATTCTTCCTTCTACTGAATACACTACAGAAATATACCCACACCCACACCCATATGGAAAGATCCCAGGGTTAGAGGCGGAAGTGCAGAACACTGGTGGCAATTGTTTTATCCTGATTTGACCTTCCTTGGCAACCTATAGGCCAACAAGCTGGGAGATGGTAAGGTTCCCTGACCTTCACTAGGGAAGAAATTATGTCCACTGCCACCCACAGCAGTACTTCTCTTCACACTTACCTTGGCTCGCTGGCTGATTACACTAGTGTCCACCTGTTCATGCCACACCTGTTGAAGGTCTGAAACCAGCAAGGCATAGCCCTGCCTGGTGATATACGCCTTGACTAGGAGGGAGTTCTCAGCAAGCTGTAGCCATGCCCATGGCTGCATCAGCAGGCCTTGCTCCAGTTCCTCCATCTGCAGCAGAGTCTTAATTTAGCAAAGTGCCTCCAGGGTCCTGCAGGTCTGACACCACTCAGACAGTTCTGTATCAAATATGCTTTGTGAAAATCCTAAGAAAACAGAAGGAATGGATTTACTTTCTTCCCCCTCTCCTCCACCCTCCCGATAAGTAATAAGCTAAGCATCAATCTTACTACGTCCTTTCGCTAAAAATCTATCTAGAATTTTGACAGTTTTTTTCTCATATTAAATTCCTAGAGGATGTAAAATATCTCCTTCTTCTATAGCATTTAAGCCTCAATAAATGGGTACTAGTATTTCTGCTTTCCAATGGTAAAACAATGTGGAAACCTACACCATTCTTGTCACATCTTTATCACATTCCTAATAAATTATGTCAGTGTTATCCTTTCCCAGAATTTCCAAAAGAGAAGAAATTGTTCTTTTTTTATAAAACATCGTAAGTGTCACGAGCAGGAAACTCAAATTATTTGGTCATTATCTAAAAACAAAACTCTGGAAGCTCTCAGAATTTTAAATATGTGTGTATGTGTGTGTGTGTGTGTGTTTAGTTGCTTAGTCATGTCTGACTCTTTTTGACCCTATGGACTGACTGTAGCCTGCCAGGCTCCTCTGTCCATGGGGATTCTCCAGGCAAGAATACTAGAGGTGTGTATATTCACTAAACATATATATATTCCCTAAATTACTGTATGCATATATATATATATATATATATATATATATATGTCCCCTAAATACATTTTCCCCTAAATATAGATACATTCTCTAAGACAGGGATTCTTAATCTAGAGTCAATGCATGTAAGTTCTCTGGAATTTTGCTTATAAAAGCAAAATTTGTGCATAAATGCATATACCCATTTGGAGGGAAGAGGTCCACAGTTATGGTCAAATAAAGAGCTAATAACTCCATGTCCAGAAGCAAAGAGAAAAGCCCCAACTCCATTTCAAGAAGAACCTGAATGACTAAGAAGTCAATATAAGATACAGAACATAGCAAAGGTAGAGACCATGAAATAACTCCACTTCCCTCATCGCCCACCTCCCCTCCCAAGGCACTGCCACCAATGATATCACGCCCTGCTGAACATCCTGGAAGCCAATCTTTCCACTTCAGTAACTAAATGTGTAGCCTTAACCTAACAGATGTTCAGTAACTATGGCTACTTTATAGGCAGTTTGATCATTTTTCCTGTGGGTTAAAAAAAAGTGATAAAATGAAAGTCTATAAATACAAACTGAAGTTAGGGGAGGCAGATCTTTAAGAATATAAAGATAACAATGAAAATCCTTGGATTTCATTAATATGGTTAACATGGCTCCGTTCTTCCAGTCATTTTCATCTCAATCTAAGCCATTATTCTTCCAACCATAACCTACTGCAGTCTTGTAACATAATTTGTACAGTCACTAGGCAGGTGAAATAGAAATGCACGTATTGTGATTTTTAGCTGCAGCCTCAGATAAAAAGGCTGTTTTATCAAACAGCCTTCTGTTTGGAGGATGGTATTTCAGTCACATTTCCCCTGCTGTTCCTACTGGGAGAAGATCTGGGAATGACGAAGACAGTCCTCACCAGACCACAGTCCCACTTTGCCCAAGATCACACACCTCAAGTCCATCACAAACAGCAAGTCACCAAGCCCTTCTCTCCTTTCTAGGCACTCCCCAGGGTGCACTCTCAGTCACCAAAATTGGGCTGATTATCTGAGCCTGTCACTTCAGAAAGGATGCTCAAGATGCTCACACTTATATGGTGTTTTGTGGGCGGGGAGGAGTTTAAAATGCAGCTGGGGGGGGGTGTCAACAAGCCCCCCAAAAAGGTTTGAGAAATTCAGCACTACACCTAGAGTTAGCTGCTCCCACCACACACGTCCAGTTCTGAGGCCTCAATATCTCAGCTTTTATTTCCTTCTAGGATGACTTCACATGAACCAGATTCACCCGTTTATTATTCTTTTTTTTCCTCCTAATAATTTTTTATTGAAGTATAGCTGATTTACAATATTATATTAGCTTCAAGTGTGGTGGTGGTGGTTTCGTCGCTAAGTCGTGTTCGACTCTTGTGACCCCAGGGACTGTAGCCTGCCAGGCTTCTCTGTCCACGGGATTCTCCAGGCAAGAATATTGGAGTGGGTTACCATTTCCTTCTCCAGGGGGTCTTCCCGACCCAGGAATCGAATCCGGGTCTCCAGCATTGCAGGTAGATTCTTTACCTACTGAGCTGTGAGGGAAGTCAAGTGTACACCTGTTATAATTACTGAATGAAGGAAGGGGAAGTCCGGAGGGCCAACAGCGGAGTGGGGTTGCCTAAGGTGGGTCGGCATGAGCCCCTCTAGGCGCAGTTCCTCCGCCATCCTGCAGAGGGCAGCAGAACGCCAACGAACGTCCGGGCTAGACCCCGCCCCGCCTCACCCTTCGGGGAGAGGGCGGGCCCTGCCTCACTTTACCACAGCCCCACCCCAGGAGCCCCGCCTGGTGGCAGCCAGTTTCCATTCGCTCTCGCTAGAAAGCCCTTCCAGTCCGCGTTTCTATTTTTACAGAGCCGGCTGCGTGAGGCATGGCTCCGGACTCCCCAAGGGGCAACAAGGCCCAAAACGGGCTGCTTCCTCGCAGCAAGTTGCCGGCTAGGAGTACCTCCACAAGCCCCGCCCCGCGGCCGGGAGGCGAGCTGCGCACGCGCGGCCTCCGCCACCCACCCGCCCATCCCCGGAGGCCTGGCCCAGAACCTCGGCCGCGCGCGGGTACCTCCTGGAAGGACACTTGGGGGAAGGAGGCGCTATTGCCAGGACCAGCCCGCAGGGCCCGAGAAGTCTCTCACTGCCTGGCCCCGGCCCTGGCCCGGATTAGAGCTCGACCCCACCTACCGTGAGCGGCCGGGACAGCTCTCACCCTCCCCGCGGCAGGCTGGCCCGCCCGCGCCAACGAAAAGGCCTAGAGTAGAAGCATTTCCCACCCCCACTACAGGGAGGTGGGGTCTTGGGAAACTGGGGCGGAGCCCAGGCCTGATGTGGGCGGGACATCTGGGCCCCAGGAGCTGATAACTGGAGTGCTCCGAGCGGAGGGCTACCGGGGCCGGAGCCCCTGGTAGGGAGGTGGAAGAATAAAGGCACTCCTTAGAGTTGCCCAGCTTCCCTGGGGGCTCAGACAGTAAAGAATTGGCCTGCAATGCGGGAGGCCAGGGTTGGGAAGATGCATCCCCTGGAGGAGGGCATGGCAACCCACTCCGGTATCCTCGCTTGGAGAATCCCCATGGACAGAGGAACCTGGCTGGACACAGTCCATAGGGTCGCAAAGAGTAGGACACGACTGAGCGACTAAGCACAGCACAGCAGAGTTGCCCTGGCAGAGTAGAAAGAATGCCAGACGAAATGCAGGAGAGGGGACCACGAATTTGGACTTGTTGAAAAACCGAAAGTCAAATTTCCGTACCCTACCGTGTCTTTTTTATTGTTTTGTTTTTAAATAAAATGAGGGGCTTGAACTTCACTAGATATTCTCTCTTGGGTCCCACCAGCACGCTAGTTAAGAGATGAGTCTCCCAGGCATACTTCCCCTGGTCTGACCTTATCTTGTACCTCTCCTGCCTCCTTTCTCCCTCCATCCACCGCCATACTTATGCTCCATCACCAATCCAACTCATCTTGTACCTTGTGTAACTTAGTTTCACTCCATCTGGACACCCAAGTCTGAAAAATTCTCCTCATCCATGTTCCACAACCCAAAGTCCTCTTAAGGCCAGCCCCAGTGCTGCTTCTATGTAAAGTCCTTCCCACTGTCCTCAATCAGAATTTATTGTTTCTTCCTCTCTGCTCGCATTTTTTTTTTTTTTCCCAGTTCAGTTGCTCTGTCATGTCCAACTCTTTGCAACCGCCTGAACCGCAGCACACCAGGCCTCCCTGTCCATCACCAACTCCCGGAGTCCACCCAAACCCATGTCCATTATGATGGTGATGCCATCCAACCATCTCATCCTCTGTTGTCCTCTTCTCCTCCTGCCCTCAATCTTTCCCAGGGTCAGGGTCTTTTCAAATGAGTCAGCTCTCCGCATCAGGTGGCCAAAGTACTGGAGTTTCAACTTCAACATCAGTTCCTCCAATGAACACCCAGGACTAATCTCCTTAGGATGTACTGGTTGGATCTCCTTGCAGTCCAAGGGACTCTCAAGAATCTTCCCCTTTTGTCATACATTGATATGAATCAGTTATTTTAAGAAAAAAGAAAAAAGAGAAAGAGAGAAAAAAAAAAGAAAAAAAAAGAATCTTCCCCAACACCACCGTTCAAAAGCATCAATTCTGCACTCAGTTTTCTTTATAGTCCAACTCTTACATACATACATGACTACTGGAAAAACCATAGCTCCCATAGCATTCTTTTAATCTTTATTGAAGACTGACTTCCACTTTGGATTTTAGTTAGTAATTACATGTCTTTTATTGTTATTGTTTTGATGCACCATGAAGCTTATGGGATCTTAGTAGTTCCCCCACCAGAGATCGAATCCACACCCCTTGCATTGGAAACTCGGAGTCTTAACCACTGGACCGCCAGGGAAGTCCAGTAATTACATGTCTTTTTAAATCATGAGTGTTTGAGAGGGGAAGGACCATGTCTTATCCATATCTGTATTTCCAGGACCTTACACATAGGAGATACTCAATAAATATCAGTTAAGTGAATGCTAGGGTTTGAGTATAGATCGTTCACAGGCAAAATATCACTCATTCATTCACAGCCCCTGCTCTAGAATAGGTCTAACTAAGAAAGGAAAAGGCAAACACACCTATTGGGAAGTGAGACTTTTGGGGAGCCCATGTGAGACACACAAGTACATCCTCTCCCTGGGAGAAAGTGGCGCCTGCGATCTGGTTCTCCAGCAAGCTGGGAGGTAGGATTAAACTAACCAGAGTAGGAATCCTAGTAATTACTGGGACTCTCTTCTGCTAGGCTGAGGGCACTGGTCCCCAAAGTCAGGCAGCAAGTCAGCTGTCTCTCCGGGCTCAGAGGGCCCTCTTTCCTCATTCCCAGAGTCTTGGGGCAGCGGGCAGAGGCAACGGAGAGGTTGGGGAATGCAGGGACACAGGTTTTGGATGGAGAAAGGAAGCTCGTACTCTTGATCTGCCCTCTCCTTAGACTTCTGAGGCATCGGAGCCTCTCGGGCAGTGAAAGGAGGTGGCAGCCCTTGCCCTAGACCTCGCTCAAGCCGTGTCCCTGCAAAAGACAAAGTGGTCAGGTCATTGCCCAACCCAGGGAGTGATGACTTCCTGGCCACTCCCCAGTCTACCGGGGCCTGGCCTCAACTTACCAGGAATGGTGTTCTCTAGGAGGAAGCCCAAGAGTCCCGCCAGGAAGATGGGCTCTGTGAGCAGTGAGCGCAGTAGCACATCCAAGGGGCTCCAGCCTACAAGGGGTTGGGACCAGGCAGGAGGGGGACTCTGACGCTATGCAAAACCAAGGGTCTAATACTTCCAACCTAAGCTTAAGTACTGGATGGAGGACAGGTCTTTCTGAATTGTTCTATCTCCCCCTCCCTACTTTGTCCCCCTGCTCTCTATTTCCCACACCCAGACCCTTCCCACAGGACCCCTGCTTAACACCCTATCTTCTGAGCATCCATGTGCCTTCCAGATATGCTTTGATCATTCCAGGCTCCCTGTCTTTGGAAAGTTTGGTATTAAAATCCCCAGCCTTATTTCCTACTTTTCACCTTCTATGCTCTAGCCTGAGTTCCTCAACTTCAGTACTACTGACATTTTGGACCAGATACTTCTCTGTTTGAGAGAGGCTGTCCTGGGCACTATAGGATGTGTAGCAGCATCTTTGTAACCACTAAATGCAAGTAACCTCTCCCCTGCTTATAACAACCAAAAATGTCTCCAGACATTGGCAAATGTTCTCTGTGGGGCAAAACCATCCTCAGTTAAAATCACGGCTGTTTGCTGAGCTGAGCTAACAAACTAAGTTATTTGCTGCTCCTGGGACATATGCTATGACTTCCTACTTCAGCATCTTTGTTTACCGTGGTTCCTCGGTGGGTAATGACCTTCTCATCAAATACATTTCAATCTTACCATCCTTCAAGACCAACTCAATGTTACTTTCTCCATAAAAGTTACCCGGGTCATCTCCAAAACAAGCCATCTCTCTCACTGCAGAGCATCACAGCTCTTTATCTGAACCTTTCTAGTTACATTTCTACACATCTCATCTCTTTTACTAGACTGTAAATCTACAGGCACCTTTGTATCCCAAGGAAGCTAGCATGGTGTTCAGTAAATACTTGCTAAACAAATGGACAGACTATTTATCCCCAAGCCCAGAGAAGGGTGTGAGGCCTGGAGTCCAGAGAAACTCAAGCCTTGAGCCCTTGCTTGCCCACTGCCAGGCAACTCCTCTGTCCCTCCCCCTCATCCCACCTGTGCTCAGTAGGACTGGAGCTTCCCGAAACCACCTCGGCAGCAACAGGGCCGTGAAGATGGAGAAGCCAACAATGAAGACATTCCTCCCAGAGTCAATGTCAGCCAAGTGGAAGCTGGAGAATCCAGTAGACAGAACCACGGCCTGGGTCACCCCCAGCACCCCACCTGTCTCATCCGGAAGTAATCAAAGAGGTTGGGAGAGGGCTGGCACAGCAGAGTACTTACTATAGGGCGGGGCAGGTTGTGATGGGCAGAGACCATCAAAAAGCCCAGGAGCCCAGAAGCCCAGTCAGGAGGCCGAGATGTGACTGAGAAAACGAGGGCAGCTGCCACATACTCACAGCCATATGCTAGGGAGGCTTCTCAGAAAGAAAGGGTGTCACCCACAAGCAACCAGCTGGGCCCTGCTGAGGGATCCCGGTTCAATACCAGTGCTGCCGAGACATCCGCTCACCAAGAACAGGCCCACTCACCAAGCACAGGCAGCGGGATGGTGGTGAGGAGCTGGGCTAGCCTTGGGGAGAGCCCCAGCGCCACGCAGAACAGCCCCACCAAGTGGGCCACTCGCCGAGGTCCAGCCTACATGATGAAGAGACACTGGAACACACCTCCTCGACCACTCAAGCCTTTTGCTTGGCCAACACCATCTCATCCTTTGGATCCCAACTCAAATGTTACTCTCCCAAAAAGCATTCTAAAGGGCTCTCTCTTACTCAACCCGCTTCCCAGCCCCTGCTTTGTTTTCTTAATAGCACTTATCACTTTTGGAAATTATCTTATTTGCTTTTCTCCTAACGTGTCCGCCTCTCTCTTTCTTGAAGTCCTCAAGAGAACAGGGACTTATCTGACTCCTTTCTCTCTAGAACCTCAGCCCTGGTACAAACGCCTGAGGCACAGAAGGAGCTCAGTAGTGATTTAGTGTCTCCCTCACACTCCTAGTCCCCACAACTTCTAAGCATCTCTGTCAATGAGATGGCCGCTGTGAAGAGCCTGACAGAGGGCTGGGCACAGCAAGCCATCTGTTCCCTTCCCTCTCTTGCACCTCCAGCTCCTCTCCCCACACCCCTGTTCACATACCTGGAGAAGACCCACTGTGCCCACATTGGGGAAGCTGGATGCAGTGCCCATGGGGCTTCCCAACAGCCCAGCCAGCACACTGCCCAGTCCCTCCAGGCTCAGCCCTCGGCTACAGGCGTGCGGAGGTGGAGAAGGCAAATGCAGCAGCTGGCCACAGAGGGCGTAGCAGCCCAGGGAGCTGGTGGAGGCTGCCAAGGCCATGGAGATGCCTGCAGCCAGAGCCCTGGGTGTCAGCAAGGGCCAGTCCCACTCAGCTGGGGAGGGAGAAGGAGCCACTTTGGGGCCAGACTCAAGTCTGAAGCATCCCCCTGCCTACAAAAGCCTGTGACACAAGAAGCCTAAAGGCCCCATTGTCTTTGAAGATAATGTCTTGGGACAAAACCATCAAACTCAAGGTAAAAACCCATTCATTCCTTTACTGCGATCTACAAGGTCCCTTTGGTCTGACCCTTACCTCTTTCTCTAGCCTCATCTACAACCACACTCTTCATCATTTCTTTCACTCCAGATACATTGGCCTTTGTTTCAGGCCTTTGTACTTGCTGCGCTGCTGGCCACCACAGGGCCTTTGCATATGTTGTTCTCTCCACCTAGAATGCTCTTGTCTCTTGCCTTTCCCTAATAAGCTCCTACTCATCTCTCACATCTCAGCTCAGTGATCACTTCCTCAAGAATGCCTTTCCTGGGAAATCTCTGGCAGTCCAGTGGTTAGGGCTCCATCTCTCACTGCTGAGGGCCCAGGTTCAGTCCCTGGATGGAGAACTAAGATCCCACAAGCCATGTGGCATGGTCAAAAAATAATAATAATAAATAAATAAAAATAAAAACCATTAAAAAAAGAACGCCTTTCCTAACCTCTCCAATAAAGTCAGATTTTTCCCATTATAAACCTTCATCATACCAGGTACATGTCCTTTGCTGTATCTACTACATGCAACTCTACATTCACTTAGGTAACTATTGAATTAGTATCTGTATTCCCTGACATATTATAAGCTTCCTGAGTGCAGGTTCTGAGTTCTAGGAGAAAGCCTACCTGGGTGAGGCAGCCAAAACCACGGTGCCTTGGTGGGGGCAGACAACTCCCCGGGGATGATGCTGAGACCCAGAAGGGCAGAAACAATCCACACACAGGCCACTGGGATCAGCACCTGAGGGACAAGACTCAGAAAAGAACCCCTCCCCCAGAAGCTTCCAACCTTCTTAAAGGGGTAGACAACAACCAAGTAGGGGCCAAGTGAGCAATCCATGCCAGCCCTCCTAACTCCAACTGCCCCGCCCAAACCCCCACCTACCGAGAGGAACCTGAAGGCCAGGATGTGAGTATGGGTTGAAGAGGTTGAAGCTGGCCTCCAGGGACGTGGGGGTAGCAGGCAGGAGCCCAGGTGCTGAGAACAGACCACCATGAGCACAATCAGCCTAGAAGAGGGAAGGGGCTTTAGGGGCAAGAGGAAGCTTGACCCTGAGGCAGGGAGTAGAGCTGGGAGGGGCAGGATACCACGAAAGGGGGCTCCAGAAAAGAATGCCCTCGTAGAGAGGGATGGAGGGCATCTTGGGGGTCAGTGGGAGACAAGGTATAAGCCAAGGTGACTAAATGAATCCAGTAAAAGTCTTGGATTCCAAAGCCACAAGTGTTATCCCTGCTGAGACAGCTGCTGGACTGGTAGAGTAGCAGCTCTCTCCTCCCACTCCCACATAGCCCACCAGGCATCATGCCTCTCAGGACTTACTTACAGCGATGCCAGGCCCCAGTGAGTGAAGCAGAGCAGAGCTACTTCCCTGTAGACAGAGAGCCCTGCCACAACCAGGCTGGGGGCCAGCACTAGGGGCCCACAGCGGGGTAACAAGTGGCCAGGACCCCCCAACAGCCCCAGAGTGGCCTGCAGCAGCCCAGAGATCACCACTGCCCCGGACACCTGGTGGAGAGGAGAAAAGGACAAAGAGCAAACATTCTCCTTGATCAAGGTGACCTCAGCCTGGACTTCTTAACTAATTCCAGGGAGTTCGCTGGAATCCTAGTGGTTAGGACTGCAGGCTTTCACTGCCATGGACCAGGTTCAGTCCCTGGTTGGGGAATTGAGATCCCACAAGCTGCATGGTGTGGCAAAAAAAAAAAAAAAACCAACAATTCCAGGAGGGGTTCCCCACCACCACCTCTTTCCCCTAGAGCATCTCAGTTCCTACAAAATGGAAACAAGAACCTCCCCAACCCCAGGAGCACTCTTAGTCCAGCCCTCCTCCTCCACATCCCTAAGCACATACCTCTCGGATAGAAGTGTTCCAGAGCTCCAAGCCATGGCAGCCAGGCCCCCCACAGAGGCGCATCACAAGGGAGGCTGGGAGAAGTTGGGGGCGTGGAGAAGAGAGATGGAAACAGGATGGAGAACCACTGCTCTACAGTTCTGGTTGGCGCCTGGCCCTTTCATCATTGCCCCATCTCAACCCTGCACCCAAATCCACCTGTGTGCTCAGAGGAGCAGCCAACCCCACCCTCACCCTGTGCCTTTGCTCTATGCTCACAGTTTCCAGGTGTCTGGAGAGCCAGAGGTAACTTCTGACTGGTCAGCACCAGGGCGGGGATAAGAAACTGTAAGGATGGAGCCTGGACAAGAGGCAGCCTGTAGGAACAGCAGGTCTGGTAACGTGGGGGCAGTCGCCAGCCTCCCTGAGCCTTGCCTCCCGGCTGGGACCCTATCACCTTCTCTCCAGGGAGTTCCTCTCACCTGCTGCCCATCCAAGTTTGCAGGGAGGTAGACACGCCACATGCAAAGAGGCTGGAAGCCAGGAGCTGGGCAGGGGAGAAAGAGAGTCCTCCTGCTGGGAGACTTTGAAGCAAGAGCAGGTGGGAGGTGCAGAGTAGAGAAGCCAACACCAAGATATGCTGCGGGCGATTAGGCAGAAATACATATTTCCAGAGGGTTTCTCATGCCACACCTACACCCTCCAAACACCCTCTTCAGCCAGCAGCAGCAACCCAGGCACCTCTGCCTCCTACCTGCAGAGCCAGAAGACAGCTGAGGCCCCAGGGAGGAGGCCCGCACAGAGAGGCCCAAGAATGAGAGGGGGGATTTTGGACATCAGGTGGCCGTGGCAGGGGAGCCAGGGTGCTCTGGGAACCCGCAGACTGGAGCTGTATGGCGTTGGGGGCTGACTGGCTCATACTCCCTGCCTTCTATCTTGTCCTGGCCGCCCTGGGCCAGAGTTAAGTAGGGAGAGAGAGAGAGAAAGAGGTCAGAGTTTGTATGAAGTTAGCTGCCTGGAGCAGGGAGGGGGCGGGAGTGTCAATGAAGCAGAGCGAAGAGATGAGGGATTTGGGGCAGGACACAGCCCTTTCACCTTTGCCCAGCTCTTGTGCAAATTCCATCACCCATTAACCGGGGAACCAAGTTCTGAGTCCCTCCCCCTCCCAAGAATCTCCATCTGGGTCTCCAGTCCCAGGATAGGAGTGGTGGGGAGGAAACCGCCCCCTAGCATAGCCAGGGGAAGTTTGATAGACTGTACTACCTCCTCACCACTGCCATTTGGAACCATCACAATTACACAGTAGTTCTCAAGCCTTTTAGGGTCAAGCCTCCTGGACTACCTCAAGAGAAAACATCCCTTCGTCATGTATGACAACTGTGATCACAACTCTGTATACAATGTCCTCATTGTAATATAAAGAAGCAATCAAAGTGATTTATTTTTAAAATATTTATTTGGCTGCTCCAGTCCTAATTAGGGGAAGCAGAATTCTCAATCCTTGCTGCAGCATGTGGGATCTTTAGTTAGGCGTGCAAACTCTGAAGTTGTGGCATGTGGGATCCTGTTCCCCTGACCAGGGATGAAACCCAGGCCCCCTGCATCAGGAGCATGGAGTCCTAGCCACGGGACCACCAGGGAAGTCCTCAAAGTAATTTAAATAATGTATTTCACCATGGGAAAGCTTGGGTCCAACTAAACTGGAAGACAATGAAGTAGCCTAATGCCCACCCCTCATGTGGAATTGCCATGGATGCAACAGCTACAGTTCCAACTAATACTGGTGCTTCCCTGATGACATGTGTACCATCAGCAGTGCTGCCATTCATGACCCAGTGTTCCAAAAGAGTGAACAAGTTCTTCGTAAAGTGCTGAACAAAGCGTAGATTTAATGTACAGAGATGCATTCCTGGGAAACAGTCTTTTTCCAAATGGGCAAAATCTATTCTGTTTACATGCTTAGAGAAAATAAGTAGTTCCAGGCTCAGATAAACAGTCATACATGATGTCCACCCAGTCATTCAAAAGTTGCCTTGGGAATTCTTCATAAGAAGGGAGTTCCTGAGCCTTTCTGGATGTGTAGCTTACTATATAGGCTAACTAAGTGCCAGTAAGTCCCATCCCTTCAAATTTTTGTCAACCAAAAAATGCCCCATAAATTTCCACATGCCCCCTAGGTGGCAGCACCACCCCCACTGTGTATCTTCCTCTGTGGTCCCAAATCCTCTCAGCTCAGCTGGCTGCTCTTCTTTCAGTGATAACCCAGCCTAGGTCTTCTCTTTGGTGGTGGTTTAGTCACTAAATTGTGTCTGACTCTTGTGACCCCATGGACTGTAGCCCACCGGGCTTCTCTGCCCATGGGATTTCCCAGGCAAGAATACTGGAGTGGGTTGTCATTTTCTTCTCCAGGGTATCCTCCTAACCCAGGGATTGAACCAGGGTCTCCTGCATTGCAGGCGGATTCTTTACCCACTAAGCCACCACGGAAGCCCTTAAGCTAATAACCACCATTTGTCAGCCCAGAAAGGAAGTCAGCAGACAAAGTATCCTTTAGATTGCCCTCAAGGAGCTCATGGGGCTCTACTGGATACTCTCTCCATGACATGGGCCTTGGGATCCACAAAGATGGCTCTCACTCAGAACTTGTGACAGACAGGGTTACACCGAGGCAGGGCACAGTCACCATCTGTGCCCCACTGCACCAGTCAAGGAGTGTTAGGGGCCCCAGGGTGCTGGGAGCAGGAACGAGGAAGCAGCTTGATATGAGAACCTATGACCATCAAACAAGGACGTTCTGGAATGGGACTCAGAGAGAATGAGCAGCAGGATGATAGGATGAGGGAGTAGGGAGGCTGAGAAGGAAGATCTGGAGAGGAGAGTTCTTTGAGGGCTGCTGCAGAAAAAAGAGTCCAGGCCATGCAACTAAAACTGTTTATTGAAACCTTAGTTCTACAAAAGCGTGAAAAACCCAGATATAAAGCAGTGGCCAGAGAGGCCTGTGAAAAGAACACCGAGGAGAGGAACCGGAAGAGAGGGAAGCCCAGGAGCAGGGGACTAAGAAGAGAATGTTGGAAGACAAAAGGGCCGGGGTGAAGGTCCCAGCAGGCCCTGGTTCTTCTAGACTTGGCGCGGGTGTGGGAGGTTCCCCCCTCTCCTGCCTTCCCTCAGCAACTCCCACCACCGGGGGCCCTGTCAGTCCCCGCCTCTCCTACCCCAGGGACATCAAACAGACCCTCATCAGTGTTTCCTCCCTCCCTCACCCAATCCTAGGAAACTCAAAAGCAGAAGTCTAGAAGAGCCCAGGGGACATGGAGAGACAGGGGCCTTGCCCCTGTCCACCTGTGACACGCCCCTGGTCACTGAGCTGAGGCTTTCCCTGGAACCACCACCGCCCTGGCCAGGCAGTCAGCCACTGAGGGACAGAAGAGCAAGTGACCTTCAGTCCTTCTGCCACACGACCCCCTTAAGCTCCATCACCCAGGAGGACAGGAGACCAGCCAAGGACCCAGATCAAACTTTGCCCCTCCAGGTTCTCAGGGACTCCCAAATCCTCTTAATGCATTCCTGAGAACCCTACCTAGCCTGGGAAAATGAAAGACTTCAGGCGGGCCAGTTCCATAATGCTGAAAAGGGAACATTGCTGGGGCTGTGGGAGCAGAGGGGGCATTGGGCTCCAAGGCCAGGGGGGAGCCAGGCCATGGGAGTGGGACCAAGGACTGGGGGGCCCCGTGGGGACAGTATGGTTGAGGTGATGGCAGGCATGGCAGGTTGGGGAGTCCTTCTGGAGCTTCTGGCAAAGGGGGCAGTTGTGAAGAAGAGTGGGGGGAGCAGGAGGGTCTGGAGGAGGCAACGGTGGGGGAGTCAGCGAGGCTAGCAGACTGCCCCACAGTGAACGCAGCACTACATCGCCTTCCAGGCAGCCGGTGACGTTAGCAGGAGACGGCAGGCACTGTGGCATGGGGGAAGGTATGCAGGGTTCCAAAAGGCACCTGGAGGCCAGTCCAAGGTCTGGAGGGCCAGGCGGGGGGCTGCAGGACAGCCCTAAGGACTGGTGTATTACGGCCATCGATGCCACAGCGAGGGCCACGCTGCTCACATATGCCATAGCCAACAGGCAGGACAGCTGGGGGAGAGGGGTTAAGAAAGGTCAGTGCCCAAATCCCCTTCCCCTGAACCCTCTTCTAACTGTCTTTAACACACCCGCCCCTTATCTCTGGACTCGTGGACTCAACTTAGAGCTCTCAGTCACCATCTACTTCCAACCCCATCTCCTGAGCCATTCTGTATTTGCTTTACATTATCAGCCAGCTCAAGCTCCCTCTGCTTCCTGACCCACCTCACCTTTGCCAGCCGCTGGCAGAGGGAGCCCAGCGCCAGTTGCCAGGCAGGCTGCTCCAGCAGCACACACAGGTCTGTGTAGGTGTACCAGCCCCGCCGGCGCCCCTGCTGCTCAGCCACACTGCAGGGATAGGAGAAAAGACACAGAGGGTCTGCAATCTTCCTGCAGCTGGCCCACCAGCACCCTCATTCCCCTGGGGACCCACCAGGGAACACAGGTGAACTTGTCCTAGGTATACCCATTGATTCCAAAGATGAGGGTGAGACCAAGATCTGCATTTTAAATAAGCTTCTCCCACTCTTCCAAAGGTGACAGAGGACAGCAGACTCGTTTGGGAACCATGACCTTGGGCAATTCTCTTTCTCGTTTTCTCCCTCCCCCCAGTTACACAGACCCTCACCTCTGTTTAGCTCCTATGGCTTAAGCCTCAGCCTCCAAATCCTCAAGTCCCTCTTTCCAATTCCTAGAACCTACCAGCCCTCCAGCCAGCTCAGCACCTCAAAGATTTCCCGAGGATCAGTGTAGAGCCGCCAATCCTGTGGATAAAGAGAAGAGCATCCAACCCGACTTGGACATGAGCCACAGTCAATTAATAACCAGACCCACAGCAGCAACTACAACCTCCACTACAGGTAACACTTGGCTCTTACCATGTGCCAGATACTGTTCCAAAAACTTTTATGTATTAACTTATTTAATCACCACATATCTGGTTTCACATTGCACCCTCCATTAAAAGCAAAGAGAAAAAAATAATCCTGGGAATGGTTCATGCCCATAGGAAGCCCAGAATCTAGGGAAAGGCAAAGTCTGGAAGCAAATACCCAGAGCCCAGTAAGATAAGCTCTGGCTCAGAGTGTACTCTGTGGGACCTGGAAGACTGACAATGGGAGGTCTCCACTTCTGACTTCACCATGCCAGGAACCTCCAAAGACTGTGCTTATTCCAGAAAAGCTAGAGGGGAAGATGCTAATAAGGGAAGACATAAAGAGGACAAACAGAAAAATAAATAAAGAGACCAGAGAAGGCTGGGAGATAAAAAACAAAGGATGAAAAGAACATAAAAACAGGTCAGGAAAACAAAGCAAGAGAGAGAAGAGCTATTCACCATGGCACTCAGGAAGCCCCTCTCCAGGGCATTAAGAGTGGGCACGGCCACACCCCCAGCAGCTCCCCATTCATCATTGAAGACCTCTTCCTCCTCCCCTTCGTCATAGAGGTACTTACTGGCCACCATCTGCAGAGGAACCAGAGGTGGTATCAGTAGAGCTCACACCTGGCTCCGGGCTTACCAGGGAGCTGAAGGGAAGGGGGCATCTTACCATGGAGATCAGGAACAAGTCAGAGGATGACACGTGCTGTAGGTAGTCTGGGTTTCTATGCCGGAGCCGCTCAATGTATACCAGAGCCAGCATCATAGCACACGGAGAGATGCAAGCCTCTCTGGATATCAGAAAGGATTAGGAATTAAATGCAAGGATCTTTCAGTTCTTGTAACTTATGATGCTCATCCCTGTTACAAGTTCTCTTTAGAGATAACTGCTCCCCTCTCTCTAGAGCCCAAACACTCTCACTCTGTATCTCTGAACTGTGGACTCACCGGGACACATGGGCTACATATTTCTTCTGGAGCCGGCGAATAGGACTGGGGGCTGCCTTCTGGAGCAGTTCCACAGCAATATCTGCAGAGGCAGAAGGATAACAGAGTGAGCAAACAACTCCCCCACAGCTGTGCCCACTGCTATCAGCAGAAGACCCAGATCTACATTCTCTGGGGTCTTGGAGACAGGACCACAGTAACAAAGCAGAGATCCAATTCTCCCACGCTGAAACAAAAGGCCTATTCCAAATATGAATTCCAGCTCCTTCCAACAGGAAGGCTTATTTCCCTGTCACCTGCAATTAATTACCTAGATGTGTCCTTCACTCTAGCTCATTTGAGAAGATAAACATGTCTTGTTCAAGGGGGAAATATACGATAGGTATGCTTGGAAAATTAAAAAGTTTCTAGTCTATAGGTCAAGAATAATATAGATTTGTAAGGCAGCAATATTTCCTAATCATCTGGATTTAAGGAAAAAATGAAATACAAATCTAGTCCTTACACCTGTCAAACATACTAGCTACCAAGAGGCAGTGTAGTTCACAGGCTACACCTAGAGTCATTTTGATGATGGCTGACAACCCCACTTTCAGGCTTCTCACTTGTCGGGTCGTACAACACTGTCTAACCTGCCACGGGGCTGGAGAGCTCCTCCAGAGTACAGTCAGTTTCCCAGTCCCAGCCATAGTAGAGTCTCCTTCGGATTCGGGCACTCAGCTTCTGGTGTCCTGGGAGGAACTGAAACGGCAGGAGTGGGGTGGAGGGTGAAGGGCAGGAAAGGGTATGATGGAGATCCTGGCTCCTGGCTGGAAGGGGTCTACGGGGCGGTAGGCCTGCCTCACGGCTAGTGGGGCCCGCGCCCCACCCGGCCCCGCATTCTCTGGATTGTTTGCTAGTGGCACTCTGTCCACAGGGGGTGGAGTCCTCCTCACCGAGGGCTCTGGAGGAGAAGTTCTCCAAGAAGGGTCCGGGCTGGTTACCTCCTACCCCATTCCTGTACCCCGCGGCTCTCCCCATGGGCCCAAGGAGCCAGGGCCTCGAGTAGGCACGGGTGGAGCGGCTACCGCCTAGTTTCCCGGCAGAGCCATCAGGCGAGCTCGCGGCCCCGCTCGGGCTCCGGTAGCGTGGCGGGCGCGGAGGGAGCGCCCACGGTCACGGCTCCAAGCGCTGGGAGGCTAGGGAGGCGGCGGGCCGCGTGCTCACCGTGAAGTCCTGGAAGCCGGTGAGGGAGAAGGTGCCTTCTTCGTCCAGCAGGAGCCCGGCGAGGTCCATCGCGCCGCCAGCCACTGCCCTACGAAGGGAAGGGAACGAGTTCTAAAGGGGCCGCGGAGCCGTCCCTGCCAGCCTGCCCACCTGTCCGCCGGCCTCCCTCACGCGGGCCGCCGCCCTTGCCGGTGCAGCCCCCTCCCCTCGCGCCAGCCGCGGCAGGCGGGGCCGGGCAGCAGAGCCTCTTCCTGTTCCGCTCCGGGCGGGGCTCCTGGCTCCCGGCTCCCGGTTCTGGCCTCCGGACTCGGGGCGTGGAGCTGCAGGGCCTGGGCGCCCACCTCACCGAGTAGAGAGGAGTCCTGGCTTCGAGGCGCGTGCTGTGCCTTTGCCGCGCCGCGCGTCTGCCCGGTGTTTACAAGCCGCGGGGGCGTCGCGGGCGAAGTCAGCACCGGGCACTTCCTGCTGCCAGCTGGGCCGAGCCGCCGGCTTCGACCGCTGGGAAGGAGCTGGGCTAGAATTCCTGATATCGCTGAGCCCCGGCGTGTCTGAGAAATCGGGACAATTCCTAGGGGGCCATGGCACACGAGGACGAGCGAGCCCGTCTGACCCTTTCGTGCCGGTGTAGATATAAACGTAAATAAAACAAAGACTCGGGACAGGGAGTTGCTCGCGATTGTTTTCTTTTAAAGGGGAGATGTATGCACACACAGAACAATATACATTTTAAAAATAAAAGCAAGAGTACACAAATTTTAACTGGTGAATTGTGTACAAAGTAGCAAGGGCACTGATTTTTGGCTATATATATTGCAGAGATTAAATGTTCTCAAGGGAACACGTAACAACACGCTTGTTACGTTGGAAGCCTCAATAAATGGCGTTAACGCCCCTCCTCCCCCGCCAAGAGTAAATAGCACCTAGACAGGGTTTTTAGATTTCGAGACCCCAATATCTCGCTTAAGGGATTGGAAGGAGTTCCAATGCGTGAAGGCGGGAGAGTTTACAGAAAGTTGGGACGGAAACAACTTTTCTGTGTAGCCGAAGCTGTTTTTGAGTCGATCGAGTCACGCGCTGGTGTTTGTTTATTGCTGAGGGGAGGGAACTGGGAGGACCAGTACGTCGAGGGTTGAGTAAAAGGACGGCCGCCGCCCTAACCAGAGCAGAAAGATCCCACGGGGGCATCTGGAAGCTGACTTCCTGCCGCTTCGGGTCGCCTCACACCAGAAATCCAGGCCAGGACCGGCCGCCCTAGCCGCCCTGCCCACACAGAGGGAAGAAAATTGGCTGGGGTGGGCGAAAGCGGAGATACAGCCCCTCTGTCAGGAAGAGGCAGACACCGCCCGGCGCCGCCAAAACACACACCTGCGTAGGAGCAGGGTCACCCGCAACCCCCTGCGCGCAGGCGCCGGTCACCCTATCCCGGCGGTTAGGGCACATCACGTGCCGGGCTCGTCGCTCCGCCGTCACGTGACGCCCGTCCGCGGCCTGGGCGGCCCTCTCCGCTGTGTGCGCCCCCTTCCGCCTGACGCGCCCCAGGCGGCGGCCGCGCAGCCCTGGCTCCTCGCGGGCTCGGGCGGCGGCTGCGGCGGGGCTATGGCGAGTGGCGGTGGCGGTGGCAACACCGGCACTGGTGGGGGCCCGGGGCTGGGTCTGAGCCTGGGTCTGGGCCTGGGTCTGGGCATGGGTGAGGCCACCGGCGAGGCGGAGGAGGAGGCGGCCACGGCCGAGGCGGTGGGACGCCTCGCCACGACGCTGTGGCTGCGGCTCCGCGGCTGGGAGGCGGCGTTGGCCGCAGCGCAGCGGCTGCTGGTGTGGGAGAAGCCGCTGCACAGCCTAGTCACGGCGGCCGCGCTCAACGGCCTCTTCTGGTAACGGCCGCGGAGGAGGGGGCGGGGCCGGGCCGCGCGGGAGAGCGGGGGCGGGCGAGCCCGGAGTCCCATTCCCGTTTCTGGGCAAGACGCTTGTCCTGGAGGGCTGGTCCACCTCCTGGTGTTTAAAGATCGCTGTCAGCCTGGGGTGCCCCGTTCCTCTGTCTTCCGGTGTCGGATTAGGCCTGGAGGTTCCCATTTCCGCATCAGTGGGCGCTTCTCCGCCTTTCGCGACGGGTATAGGAGCCTCCCTCACCCACTCATCGCTGGGGTGCCTGTCTCTCCCTAAGGTTGCTGTCTTCGTCCTCCCTACGGCCCTTCTTCCTACTCAGCATCTCACTTTTGGCCTATTTTCTGCTGGATTTGTGGCAGCCTCGCTTCCTCCCAGACATCTCTGGTGAGTGTGACTTGATTCATTCAGCAAGCCCCAGTGAGCACTTGTTTTGTGCCTGACCCACCCGGATTGGGTTGAATGGTGAGACGCATGTACCGCAGGCCACCTGCCTCCCAAAGCACGACTGCTTACTTCCCCAGATGGGAAATAAATTTCCTCTTTCTCAAAATTCATGTTATCGTGTGTGGTTGTTAAGTCGCTAAATCGTGTCTGATTCTTATCCATTGAGTGGTGATGCTATCTAACCATCGCATCCTCTGCCGCCCTCTTCTCCTCCTGACTTCAGTCTTTATTGTGTGTAGTAGTAGTAGTAAAGATTGTGGACCTCTGCATCCAGATTGCCTGGGTTCCATTGCTTGCTTCCCGTTTACCCTGTATGTGACCTTATAAAAGTCACTCGATCTCCAGTTTCATGAAGAGGAGGATATTCTTGAATTTATAAATACATTTCATATGCTTATGGTAGGGTTTCACGTATGGTAGGAGTATTAGATCTTAACCAGGGTTTTCTTGTCCACATGTTTACTTAATAGACAGTTTAGAGAATTGGGTGCCAGGTTGTGTGTGAACTGTTTGGGGTGTATGTACATGTGAATGTGAATAAGATGGGGTTCCTGTTGTTGAAAAGGGTAAAGTCTGAGGAAGGAGACAATACAAACAACATAACAATGTAATACTTCCTGCAAATGGCATTTGAAGAAAGCGCTTTGGGACTGCAGAGGAAGGGCAACTGTTTCTGGCTCGGGGAGTATTTCCCAGAGCTCTGCCCCTCAGTAACTTGTCTCCCTTCCCTTTCTATAGCATCATCCCCGGAGGAGCCACACTCTGACAGGTGAGTGCAGACCACCCTTTGAAGAACAGACAAATGTCCACACCCTTGCTTTGGTGCCAGTGTCACCACCACGGTGCAGAGCAATCCGGAGTTCTGTGGGCACAGCCCCCAGCATAGTGAATGCACCGTAGCTGGCTTGGTCCTGGGTTCTTGTGTAGGTGTTTGTGTGCCTGCTGTTTTCAGGGCAAAGGGTTGGGAGCCACAGGCTTTGTTTCCCAGGACCTAGACAGCCTCCCATTGGGAGGCAGGGTTGTCCACTTCCTTAGACTACAGAGCTCATGGGCATTCTCAGAGGGATTTGAGTGCCTAGGAAGCTGGTGTCTGAGGCCTCCAGGGGTCATATCATGTCTCCCCAGTGAGGGTGCGGGGTCAGGAGCCCGGCCGCACCTGCTGAGTGTGCCCGAGTTGTGCAGATACCTGGCTGAGAGCTGGCTCACCTTCCAGATTCATCTGCAGGAGCTGCTGCAGTACAAGAGGCAGAATCCAGCTCAGGTAACCTCCCCCTCATCACACAACAGTGCTCTACCCTGTGGAGAAATGGAGGTGGGGATGGGGAGGAGTGACTCGAATTCCTTGACTGGAGACGAAGGATAAGGCCTGGGGCCTTCTTAAGGCAAAATTTACTGCTAGTAGCCTGATACAAGACGCAGAGTAAGCTTTTGGTGTCCTGACACTATTTCTTGCCAAGAGAGACCAAGTTTGAATTATAGGTGTTTGGCTATGTCAGTTGCAAACTTCCTGAATCGATGATCCTGGGCATCCTCTTGACTAAACTGGATCACTGCGTTCTCAGAGGAGATACCCTTCCTTCCACCAGTGGAGCAATGATATTTCTTTCCCCGGATAAGTGGAGCACATACCTCAGTCTCCTGTTCTTCTTAGACCCTGTGCTCTTCTCTGCAGTTCTGCGCTCGCGTCTGCTCTGGCTGTGCTGTGCTGGCTGTGCTGGGACACTATGTGCCAGGGATTATGATTTCCTACATTGTCTGTGAGTAGCATCGGGCCCCTGCCCTTTCCAAAGCCCTTTCTTTGTTTTCTTTTCTTGGACTGACCCAAGGGGGGTTGTTGCAGTCTCTTTGCCCAGTTACCCACGTACTCCTGAGATCTTCAGGAGGATGCTGTGGGATTGGTGGAAGGAGGGCAGTGGATGTGGGAAGAAGTTGGCACAGCCTCAGGAAGGGACTTTGTCTCCTTCAGCCTTTCCTGTTTAGGCATCAGTTGAATGAGGGCTCTTAGGTAATAGGCATAGGGAGCTCTGAGTGGACTCTCTGACCCTCAGTGCTGAGTATCCTGCTTTGGCCCCTGGTGGTGTATCATGAACTGATCCAGAGGATGTACACGCGCCTGGAGCCCCTCCTCATGCAGCTGGACTACAGCATGAAGGCAGAAGCTGATGCCCTGCATCACAAACATGACAAGAGGAGTAAGGGGATCCCATGACCCAGGAGGGGAAGGCGGGGAGGACCTTGGTTTGAGACTTGTGAAATGCCCTGGGATTTAGATACTCTCCAGACCTGTGGCTATGTTTGTCCCCCACCTCTGTTCCTGCTTGGTCACTGCCCTCCTGTTGTTCTCCAGAGCGGCAGGGGAAGAATGCACTGCCCGGAGGGGATGAGCCACTGGCGGAGACAGAGAGTGACAGCGAGGCAGAACTGGCTGGCTTCTCCCCGGTGGTGAGGTCCAGGGGTCCAGGGGCGATGGGCTGTCGAGTAGAAGGCTGGGGGAGAATCTGCTTTAGAGCAGCGACCTCTCAAGGGGATGGGAGTCGGTGGCAGGGCAGGGATGCTCCTGGAAATGGGCTCTCTCACCCCTTTGTCTGTTGTGTTTATCGTGGTTCCCCTGCAGGTGGATGTGAAGAAAACAGCACTGGCTTTGGCCATTACAGACTCAGAGCTGTCAGATGAGGAGGCTTCTATTTTGGAAAGCGGTGGCTTCTCTGTCTCCCGGGCAACCACTCCACAACTAACTGACGTGTCAGAGGGTATGGGAAGTCCTTTGTCCTTCCTGATCTTCCTGTTCCCTGTCTTGGGATGCTGGCTGTGCTCTCTGGTGATTGCCGCCATAAATGTTTTCTTTGGGGAGCCTATCCCCTAGTTGTACACCAAGTTCCTAAAAGACCTTAACACCTAAGGCCTGGCCTAGCATCCTATGTCCTGAGTTCTCATCCTTGAGCTGAATGGCCCATTGCAGCTACTCAGAACAGCAGGCCCATTCCTGGCCCTTTGTTTTCTGCACAGATTTGGACCAGCAGAGCCTGCCAAGTGAGCCAGAGGAGGCCCTGAGTCGGGAGCTAGGGGAGGGAGAGGAGACAGACCTGGCCCCTCCCGAAGACCTGCTGGGCCCCCCTCAGGCCCTCTCACGACAAGACCTGGACTTGGAGGAGGAAGAAGATGTGGCATCCAAGGAAACCTTGCTTCGACTCTCATCCCCCCTTCACTTTGTGAACACGCACTTCAATGGGGCAGGGTCTCCCACAGATGGAGTGACGCTCTCCCCTGGAGGACCAGTGGAGACACCAAGCCTGGAGGCAGCGAGTGGTGACCTCACCACTCCTCCCAGCACCCTGTCGCCCCCACTCGGCCTTGCGGAAAGTGACCCGGTCCCCTCCCCCTCCGTCCTCCCGTCTCTGCCCCAGGACTCACCCCAGCCCCTGCCTGCCCCTGAGGAAGAAGAGGCACTCACCACTGAGGACTTCGAGTTGCTGGATCAGGGGGAGCTGGAGCAGCTGAATGCAGAGCTGGGGTTGGGTCCAGAGCCAACATGCCCAGAGCCCCCTGACGCTCCACCCCCTCTACCCCTAGGGCCCGACACCCTGTCTCTGGTACAGTCAGACCAGGAGGCTCAGGCCGTGGCAGAGCCATAAGCCTGGGGGAAGGAGTTGCAGGCACAGTAGGGCTTCCTGGCTAGGGATGTCACTGTTGGCTCCTTTCCCTGCTATCCTGGGGAGGAGCAATATGTGGGGAAGCTGGCTATCAGATGGAGCCAGTCCACCCTCCACCTGCCTGCCTGCCTGCCTGCCGTCCCAGGCCTGGTACAGTACCTGGGATTTCTTTTAAGTTTGTAAATAATTTTACATTTGGGTTTAGTGGTTACGAACAGGGCTAGGGGAGTCCTTCCCACTTGCCTCCCCGCCTCATCTCTAGTCTCATTCCACAATGCCCCAAGCCCTGACGGTCTGTCCTTTTCTTTTTCCTCCTTTCCTCAGGGACCTGTGCTGCTCTGTCCTCGTGTCCCACTCGGTTGTTTAGTTCAGGCACTTTATCATTTTTCTTTCCTATCCCAGCCCCTCTCTGCTTTACTTCCCTGCTGTGTCCTGTCCTTAGCAGCTCAATCCCCACTCTTTACCAGCTCTTCCTCCCCAGCAGGCCCCAGCTAAGCTTTAGGGAGGCTCCCGTCTGGGAGGTACAGATGAAACCTGGGGTGGTGGGTCGGGTCAGTAGTTAATGCACTTGAGTCACTGTAGCCCGTGGAACCTCCACTGCGCCCTTACCCTCGTTTGTCCCGGCCCTTCCCTATTCAGGATGAGAGCAGGGATCCCACAGCACATACGCCAGCGCTGTGGTAGTGAGCAGGACCTCTGTCTTGTGGGGCAAGGGACTTTCTTAGGGAGGAGTAAGGAGATCTGTTTCTCTGGGCCATGGTCCAAGTGTGGTGGGACCCCCTACTAGGGTCAGGAAATGGACAGTAACATCTGTGCAGGTGTTGACTGGAAAAATAAAGTGTTGATGGCTACAACTGCTGCTGCCTGCCTCACTGTGAGCTCTGTCTCCCTCACTCTGTGCTCTGCCCCTACTGCCTTGTCCCCTGTTTTGCTCCTGGCTGTTTATTTAGTTTGGTGCAAAACAAGGCCAGAAGCAAGGATTACCCTGACAGCCGTAACCTGCCCTTAGCAGTTCTCTGTGATATGCATAGTAAGGTTTAGCATGTGCAAATAAGTATGTGCAGGAGGAAACTGCTTTGGCTTCCCAATCAGAAATTTGAGACCATTGTGCACCACAACAGTTGTTTTCTATTGTTGTCCATAAGCTTAACACTTATCATAAGTCCTTACCTATCTATGTGCTGACGGTTAACTCCCTCAATCCTCATTTGTCTCTCCTGATAGAAGCAAACAAGCAGGACTTATACCTGTATTAAAATCGATTCCAAGGGACTTCCCTCGTGATCCAGTGGTTAAGAATCCTCCTGCCAATTCAGGGGACGCCGGTTTGACCCCTAGTCTGGGAAGATCCAACATGCTGCAGGGCAACTATGCCCATGCGCCAAAACTACTGAGCCTTTGATCTTCACCTACTGGGCCCCTGCGCCACAACTGAAGCCCTCTCACCTAGAGCCTGTGCTCCACAACAAGAGAAGCCTGTGCATCACAGCTTGAGAGGAGCCTCCACTCGCCACAGCTAGAGAAAGCTCGTGTGCAGCAATACAGACCCAGTGCAGCCATCAATCAATCAATAAAATATTAAAAGAAAAAACTTTCCTGGCAGTCTGGTGGTTAAGACTATGCTTCCACTTCCCTAGTCATGGAACTAAGATCCCACATGCCACAGAGCACAGTCGAAAAAGACACAAGACTGATTCCAAGCCCAGGAACATGAAACAGTGTCTACACTAACAATGCAACATTCCTACTCGGCACTCCTCTAGGTGATCTATACTAACTTATATTTTTCTATCAGGACCCTGAGATAAGATACTGTTATTTTATAGAAGTTACCTTTCACAAAGCTATGGCCTTAGTTCACGATGGAGCCAGAATCCAAATCCAGGAAGTCTGGCTCCAGCAGTCACCCTAGAATAGGGAGCCCCTGTCCATCAATAGGGCCCAGATGAGAAGATGCTCAAGGATGTGGGAATGATAGAGGGGCAGTCTGCTTATCTCAGCTTCACAAAGACTGGTCGCTTAGCAGTCCTTGCTCTTTGGGGAAGAACAGCGTTCAGAGGCCTGAACTGGACAGATGGCCTTTTTCATGAGTTCACAGCCTTGGCCTCCATTCAGCTGGAAGCTCGATCTGGCAATGCTGCCTGGCTCCTTGAGGTTGACTTCTGTGCTGCATCTTTTCTAAGTATGTGAGAATTTTTCCCTTTCATGTGTTTCACATTTGCCTGAAAGGCTTTCAGGGTTTCAAGGGTCCTCCCTGTCTTGCTGTTGGAGGAATATGAGCTTGTCATCATCTAGAAATGTCTGAAGAGAATGGGCAAACAGTTCTAATCATCAAACAGACAATTGTGTTCTAACAGCTAGTAATATAATGTTGCTGCTCATAGACTTAATTTTAGGCTGTATTACTGGGAAGAATATAATACCTAAGGTGTACTGTGCACAAATTAGAATACTTCCATAGGGTGACTTGCTGTGCTTGTGGACAAATTGACAAATTGAAAAATTGAAGAGTGCCAAGAAGAGAATCACCAGAAATAAAACACTGAAAATACCATCACATGGAGCACATGGGGAATTGTGAAGGAACAGAGA
The DNA here is from genome assembly GCF_910594005.1 of Cervus elaphus. Classification (NCBI taxonomy): domain Eukaryota; kingdom Metazoa; phylum Chordata; class Mammalia; order Artiodactyla; family Cervidae; genus Cervus; species Cervus elaphus. Next base: position 27,741,423 of record NC_057822.1, on the reverse strand, counting down.
ATGTTTAAGCAAAGAAGGAAATGCAAAATTAAGTCACTTCAGTGGCTATCAAACTTTGCTGGGTTATCTATAGGACTTCTGAGGGTAGAAAATCTTTGAGAAGAGTTTGATTAATAATTGTGTAGGCAGGTCCATTGACAGATGAATGGATAAAGAAGTTGTGGTATATACACACAATGGACTACTACTCAGTCATAAAAAGGAATGCATTTGAGTCAGTTCTAATGAGGTGGATGAATCTGGAACCTATTATACAGAGTGAAATGAATCAGAAAGGGAAAGATAAATATTCTAACACATATATACAAAATCTAGAAAAATGGTACTGAAGAATTTATTTACAGGGCAACAATGGAGAAACAGACATAGAGAATAGACTTATGGACATGAGGGGAGGGGAGGAGAGGGTGAGATGTAAGGAGAGAGTAACATGGAAGCTTACATTACCATGTGTAAGATAGCCAACGAGAATGTGCTGTCTGGCTCAAGAAACTCAAACAGAGGCTCTCTATCAACCTAGAGGGGCGGGATGGGGAGGGAGATTGGAGGGAGTTTCAAAAGGGAGGGGATGTATGTATACCTATCGCTGATTCATGTTGAGGTTTGACAGCAAACAGCAAAATTCTGTAAAGCAATTATCCTTCAATAAAAAATTAAAAAAAAATAACCGTGTAGGCAGAATTTGTTTCCCTGTTCAAGGGATATTGCAAAACAGATTTAAATGATCTTTAGAAGTACAAAGATCAAGGACAGAGAGTGTAAGAATTTTCCATCATGCAAGAACAGTATATCACCATGTTATTTTGCTTTTAGTGTTTGAAGTCTCATGGACTTCCTCCTCCTAATCCCTTAAGTTTTGGTTTTTCACTGAGTCTATCCTTGGCTCACTTTTTCTTTGCACTCCGCCTGGACAGTTTAACATGTTCACCCATTTAGTTTCCACTCATATGCTGATGAATTCTAAATCTTAACTCCTTTCCCAGAACTTTTGACTAGGCATCTCCATTTGAATGTCCCATGGGCACTTCTGCTCAACATACCAAAAACTGAACACATACTCTTTCCCCTCACCTTCCACCCCCCGACTTCCCTACACAGATAGGCTTTTTCTATGTTTTTTATCATGCTTGTTTTCACCACTAACTCTAAAGACCTACTTCTCTCTCATCCCATACCCAGGCAATCCCGAGTTGCTGCTAAATTGATGTCCTAATTATTTCTTGATTCACTCCCCGCCACAGCCCTGATTCACACCCTCCGCATCTCAACAGTTTCTCTGCCTACACTCTTGTCTCCTACCAAAATTTATGCCCAAAAATGTGGCTAAATAATTGAAAAATACAAATTAGATGATCTTTCTGCTGTTTAATAGTAGTCAAGCCTTTCCTACAAACTATCATTCAGGCTTCCTAATACCATTAAGAAGCCTTCTGTGATCTGCCCTGTCTTGCTCTTTACAGCACCAAACCCCCAAAAGATTATCCTTTCCTCCACTCAGCTGCACTGCCCTCCTCCACCCCTGCTCTACACTCCCACCTTTCATTCCTCCACTTGCTAAACACTTGTCTTTTAAGATGTACTTCAGACCACACCCCACGTTTGAAGGTTTCCCTGATGTCCCACATCATCCCCCAATAGCAGACCAGTATAATACTTACTCAGTATACTGCAGTTTTTCCAAAGATCACATAGAATCTTCATATGAGCACAGTGCATGGCACATATAGGTGTATGTGTATGTGGATAGATAGCTCCTATGATACTTGCTGTTGACGAGACGCTTCAGTTCCTCATCATACTAACCTCTCCCTCATCATACCAACCTGGTTGCTTGGAGGCTTCCCTGGTAGCTCAGCTGGTAAAGAATCCTCCTGCAATGCAGGAGATCCTGGTTGATTTCTGGGTTGGGAAGACCCCCTGGAGAAGGGATAGCCTACCCACTTTAGTATTCTTGCCTGAGAATCCCCATGGACAGAGGAGTCTGGCAGGCTATGTATGGTCCATGGGGTCGCAAAGAGTCAGACATGACTGAGCGACTAAGAATAGCACAGCACACGGTTGTTTAAGTGTCATGACAACACGATAGCTTCCTTTGCTAGAGCAAATGGTCCAGGAGAGCAAGAAGAAAGCCACAGTGCTTTTTATGACCTAGTGTCAAAAGTCATGCTCTATCACTGCCATCACACTATATACATTAGAAGCAAATTACTGAGTCCAGCTCATGCTCCTTAAGAGAAAAGTAGGAAAAAATATTGTGGACTTTTTTTGGCCATGCTGATGGCAGGATCTTAGTTCCCTAACCTATGGATTGAACCTAGGTCACGGCAGTGAAAGCACTGAGTCCTAACCACTGGACTGCCAGAGAATTCCCTTGTGGACATATTTTAAAACAATTACACCAAACTGATCTGGAAATTATATTCAAGAACTTCGGCCAACAAGCTACACATTATAAAAATAAAGACAAATAAATGAACAAATTTGTAACAATATATTATACACAGGATATAAAAAATACACGTTAAGTTTATGTATCCTTTTTGTAATCTTCACCATCCTGCTTTACTGTAGGAACCATCCACCCTACCCCCATCTCACAGGTGAGGAAATTGAGGCATGGTGGTAAAATGGCTTGCCCAAAGTTGCATAGCTGGTTGTGATTAAAATACTGGTTTTCAGCATTTTGTTATTTGCACATATCCTCATATCTTAAAATACCAAAATATAATTTTAGTTGAGGTAGAAATATTCTTTCAACATTGGAAAAAGAAATCTGAATTCTGAATGATTTATAAATGAGGTATAGCCATGTTAAAATTTTGAACAAACAAAGGTTTGTTTATAAAGCATTGTTGCATCCCACAGACTTCAAGAGAAATCAGAAGATTTCAATTCTATTGCAAGAATAATTGTTCTAGTTCAAAGACACTTCAAACAAGTATATTAGGAACAGGATACTGTCAAAATGAATATAGGGACTTCCCCAGTGGTCCAGTGGTTAAGAATCTGCCTTCCGGGACTTCCTTGGTGGTTCAGTGGCTAAGACTCCGAGCTCTCAACACAGGGACCCTGGGTTCCATTCCCGGTCAGGGAGCTAGATCCCACAGGCTGCAACTAAGAGTTCGAATGCTGCAACTAAAGATCCCACATACTGCAACTAAAGCCCTGGAGCAGCCAAATAAATAAGTAAAACTTAAAAAAAAGAAGAAGAAGAAGAATCCTTCTTCCAGTGCGGGGGAAGCTGGTTCGATCCCTGATCTGAGAACTAAGATCCCACATGCCACAGAGCAACTAAACCACAACTGGAGAAAAGCCCAAGAACCCCAACGAAGACCCAGTGCAGTCAAATTTTTTTAAATTAATATAGGTCCTCTGCATCAGAATCTCAAACTAGAGTCAATGAAATTGAAGAAGATGAATACAAATCAGAAATTTTCCACTTCAAGCAAAACTATACTTTGCTAGTAATTAAAAATATATTTATATATATCTACCTGGTGGCGGTTTAGTCACTAAGTCATGTCCAACTTTTGCCGACCCCGTGGACTGTAGCCTGCTAGGCTCCTCTGTCCATGGGATTCTCCAGGCAAGAATACTGGAGTGGGTTGCCATTTCCTTCTCCAGGGGATCTTCCTGACCCAGGGATTGAACCTGGGTCTCCTGCATTGCAGGCAGATTCTTTTACCAACTGAGCTATGAGGGAAGCCCATATATCTACCTATAGAAACAAAAATAACTCAAGGTTACCAAATCAGATGAAATTATTTGAACGAGGAGAAGTTGGGGAACTATGTTTGAAGTTAGATTTATAACCATCTCTTCACATTCCTTTGAGAAATACAACACCATAAAGAGCTTTTTAAAGCAGCTAGAAAAATTTGTACCAAAACACACCTACAATTTAACAGTGATATCTTAATATATTTCTTTAAGAGATCACTATTTTTGAAAAGGGCAAATAGGGAATTCCCTGATGGTCAGTGGTTAGGATTCCAGGCTTCCATGGTCTTGGGTTTGAGCCCTGGTACAATGGTTAGGTAGCATCACCAACTCAATGGACATGAGTTTGAGCAAACTCCAGGAGATAGTGAAGGACAGGGGGTCCTGGTGTGCTGCAGCACATGGGACTGCATAGAGTAAGACACAACCTAGCAACTGAACAACAAACAACCAGGAACTAAGGTCCCACAAGCCAGGTGACCAAGACAAAATAAAATAAAGATGTAAGAATTTTTTTAAAAATGTAAAAACAAATTTCATTTAAAAGAAAGAGCAAATAATTTTACTTCCAATTATTTATATTTTTACTTTTATTGGCATTCAGTTTCTTACTCTAAAATAATACTTTATTAATTTTATATCCTAACAATCATATTAAAATATTAATGTATATTTAACATTCATGTTTTTTAAGCTTACATTTTTACATTTAGTTGTATGTGTGTGTGTCTTTCAAAGATATCAAGAAATTTTACTTTTTAAAATGCTGAACATTTGGCTTTAAAAGTAAATTATTGTTTTCTGTAAAATAAATACTGAAATACCGGTGAAGTCATTTTGCCAATCTGTCAACCTCTAACAGCTAGTAGTTATTGGCACTGCAATTTGAACTCACTCAGAAGAACTCCAGTTTTATACGTCATCTAAATCAGACTCTCTCAGTACTATTGACCATATGCACTACTGACATTTTGATCCAAATAATTCTTTGTTGGTGGTGATAGGAGCTGTCCTGTTCATTGTCGAATGTTTAGCAGCATCCTACCCATTAGATGCCAGAAGCCCTTCTCCCTCTCTATCCCCCTCCTCCTCTGGACACTGAACAACTACAGGGTAGAGACCTTAAGTTAGTCACCTCTATGCCCAGGGCCTTGTATAAAATCTGTAAGTCTTGGATTGAATCAAATACATGTAACCTGTAAAATCATATGAATTTGAACTAGGTGCCTAAATTATGAGTCTTCAATTAAACCATGGGAGAGCTAAGGCACTTCAGGACAAGTAACTGAATGTCATCACAAAGTTTGTATTACTCTATCATGTACCTGAGAAAGCAAGGCAAATCTCAGTGAAGGCAGAGCCAGGCCCATCTTCAAATCTTCTGGGATCTGAAGTCATTTCCAATCAAAGAGCTTCCACACCTGGTTAGTTAAATAGTGATAGATATTTGAATAGTACCTTGCTCCAAATCATGGCATTAGTTTTACACCTCATGTCTTCCTTTGGTTTCCCTGGTGGCTCAGACTGTAAAGAAGCTGGCTGCAATGCAGGAGACCCAGATTTGATCCCTGAGTCAGGAAGATCCTCTAGAGAAGGAAATGGCAGCCCACTCCAGTATTCTTGCCTGGAGAATTCAATGGACAGGGGAGCCTGACAGGGGTTGAAAAAAGCTCTTTCTGGTATTGTACTACTCAGAAGAATGTGAAGAGATGGTTATAAATCTAACTTCAAATACAGTTCCCCAACTTTTTCCTGTTCAAATAATTTCACCTCATTTGATAACTTTGAAATCCTTTTGTTTCTTTAGGTGGTTATATATATATATATATATATTTTTTTTTAATTTGTAGCAAGGTATAGTTTTGTTTCAAGTGGAAAATTTCTGATTTGTATCCATCTTCTTCAATTTCATTGACTCTAGATTGAGATTCTGATGCAAAGGACCTATACTAACTTTAAAAATTTTTTGGCTGCCCTGGGTCTTCATTGGAGCACTCAGGCTTTTCTCTAGTTTCAGCTCATGGCTTAGTTGCTCTGTGGCATGTGGGATCTTAGTTCCCAAGTCAGGGATCAAACCAATTTCCCCTGCATTGGAAGGAGTATTTTTTTAAAATATATTTAGTTTTATTTATTTGGCTGCTCCAGGGCTTTAGTTGCAGTATGTGGGATCTTTAGTTGCAGCATTCGAACTCTTAGTTGCAGCCTGTGGGATCTAGCTCCCTGACCGGGAATGGAACCCAGGGTCCCTGTGTTGAGAGCTCGGAGTCTTAGCCACTGAACCACCAAGGAAGTCCCGGAAGGCAGATTCTTAACCACTGGACCACTGGGGAAGTCCCTATATTCATTTTGACAGTATCCTGTTCCTAACATACTTGTTTAAAGTGTCTTTGCTCTAGAACAAAGACACTATTATTCTTTTTTTTTTTTTGACACTATTATTCTTGCAATAGAAGTTTATTTTGTCCATTGACATCTTTTGATTCCTCTTGACGTCTGTGGGATGCAACAATGCTTTATAAACAAATCTTTTTGTGCTCAAAATTTTAATGTGGACAAAGGAGCCTGGCAGGCTATAGTCTGTGAGGTCAGAAACAGCTGGACACAACTGAGCGACCAACACACTTCACTTGTGCTGAAAGGGTGTTTGATTATTGATAACCCATGGAGAGATTTGGGATTTTCCACACTCTGAGAAAACCACCACTTAAGATCTTTTCAGTTACTGAGGAGGTTACAGAGTCGATGTGGGAGAGGCAGTGTTGTATAATGAAAGAACATGGGACTTAAGGCTATGCCCAGTCCTGGGTTCAAAGCCCATCTCCATAAGCCAATGACTTCATCTCTCCCAATCTCAGCTTTCTTTATCTACCAAGTGGGAATGCATAATATCCACTTCAAAAGGCTTTCATGGGGAATTAAATAAACTAAGAGATGAGTAATAGTAGGACAGGACAGTCAGCAAAATGGTTTTTCTTTCCCTTTCAGTATGCACTGTTTCTCTAAGAGTCAACAGCTATTGTTTAGTTACTAAGTCGTGTTTGACTCTTTGTAACCCTATGGACTGTAGCCCGCCAAGCTCCTCTCTGTTCATGGGATTTCCCAAGCAAGTTTACTGGAGCAGGGGCCATTTCCTTCTCCACAGGATACTCCTGACCCATGTCTCCTGTGGCTCCTGCATTGCAGGCAGATTCTTTACCACTGACCCACTGGGAAAGCTTGCTAAAGAGTCAACTGAGGAGGAGGAAAACCACTAAAGAGAAAACTGTTAAACTAATATTCGAGTAGATTTGGGCCCGAGACATCCTTACTGACATCCTCACTTTGACTTTGTCTGCTTTAAACCTGCTGAAGCTGATATAGGAGGTGTCTGGCCGCGGCTCCACCTGCTGATTTGTAGAGGTCCTGCTGTGCCTGCGGGAGGCTGCAGCTCAGCTGAAGCACAAAGCTGCTTAGCAAGTCTGCGTATGCACTGTTGATCTACAAGACAAATGACTGAAGCAGTGCTCAATTGCTAATTGATATCTTTTGACACAGCCCTTTCAATGTGGAAAGTGTTATTGGATTTCTCACTGTTCCTCCTTATTCCTTTATTCAGAACCCAAGGAACCTATATCCACACTATGTAGGGAGGTGGTGGCTTTGGTCTGCTCATCGTCCTTTCAAATCTTGGGAAGCTTCTAGGCTGCTGATTGGCATGAAAGCTTAATCTGGACTATAACCCATCAGTCAGGAAGAGTCTGGCCTGAGAAAAAAGAAACTGTGAGGGCTTCATTCTCTCTTGTGGTCTTTGGGGTCTCTGGCAATTAAAACACTCTGGCTCATGCTCAAGACAGAGCTGCAAAGAATTTACTTTTAGGGTTCTCTAAGCTTTTGACTATCTGAGCATTCATGGAGTAGAAGGGAGAGAGGCAGTGTTTCTCTTTGTGAAGTGAAGTGAAAGTTGCTCAGTCGTGTCTGACTCTTTGTGACCCCATGGACTATACAGTCCATGGAATTCTCCAGGTCAGAATATTGGAGTGAATAGCCATTCCCTTCCAGGGGATCTTACCAACCCAGGGATTGAACCCAGGTCTCCTGCATTGCAGGCGGATTCTTTACCAGATGAGGTCTGTTCCCAATAAGGTTTCAAAAATTGAAAGCCGACAACTCTAAAGTCATGAGTGTAGAGGGGGAAAAAATGAATAAATAAAATTCTTAAAGTCAAATGATTATATTTTAACATGAAAAAAAAATTAGGCCTTCCCTGGTGGTTCTGATGGTAAAGAATCTGCCTGTAATGCAGGAGACCCAGGTTTGCTCTCTAGGTCAGAAAAATCCCCTGGAGAAGGAAATGGCTACCCACTACATTTTCTTGCCTGGAGAATTCCATGGACAGATGAGCCTAGTGGGCTATAGTCCATGGAGTTGCAAAGAGTCACACTCGACTGAGCAACTAAATACTTTTGCTTTTGGTGGTCCAGTGGTTAAGAATTCGCCTGCCAATGCAGGGGACATTTGTTCAATCCCTGGTCTGGGAGGCTCCCACATGCCATGGAGCAACTAAGCCTGTGTACTACAACTACTAAGCCCAGTTCTAGAGCCTGCTCTCTGCAACTAGAGAAAGCCCACACACACAAATGAAGACCCAGCACAGCCAAAAATAATAAAATAAATAGATAAATAAATTTTAGAAGTATTTAAAATCAGATAGCTAGGGCTTCTCTGGTGGCTCAGTAGTAAAGAATCTGCTTGTCAATGCAGGAAACACGGGTTCAATCCCTGATCTGGGAAGATCCCACATGTCACAGAACAATTAAAGCCCATATACCTCTACTATTGAGCCTGTGCTCTCGATCCTGGAGGAGCCGCAACTACTGAAGCCTCGACACCGAGAGCCTGTGCTCTGCAACAAGAGAAGTCACAACAGTGAGAAGCCCCTGCACTACAACTAGAGGGCTGCTACCCTTTCGCCACAACTAGAGAAAAACCTGCACAACGTAGCCAAAAATAAATAAATAAATATTTTAAATAAAAATCAGACAGCTATATACTAAAAGTATTTATAAAGCCCTGGCAGTAATTTAAAATTAAAAACAAGTAAACAAAAATAAATCAATAAAAATAAAAACAAGTAAACAGAATATGAATCCACAGAATATGATGTCACTGTATCAGGAGTCTTTCCAGAGCTGTGAGGGGAGGCTCTCTAAAGTTGATTGGGAAGTTCAATGATCATTCCACTGCTACCATCACAGCTACCAATATATGTTGCCAATACATGGCAAAAATTCCAACTGGGTGAATCAAATGTTCATTTGTATTAAGATGAGCTGCCACAACAGGTGTATCACCAAGGGAGCTTTGGGTTGCAAAATGTAGAAAATGTTGCTAATAAGGACATTTACTCTCTTATATAACAAGAGGCCACATGTAATATCCCCAGGATGGTTAATTTATCAGTGACTCTGGAACTTTCCCATCTTTCTTCTTGTCCATCTTCAACATGTTGGCTTGTCCTCTCTGCTTGGCACCACTCATGGTCACAAAACCTGAGTGCTAGATGTCACAGGTAATGTCCAGAGCAGAAACAAATTTTCATCCAAATAGATTGTATGCACATAGAAAGGTTTCATTTAAATCATTAATGAGGGAGCTGATAAAGAATACAAAAAGTTAATTCTCTGAGTGTTTTCAGGTAAGAAATGTATACATATCAATAAATGAACAAAATTATTAGGTTAGGTACAAAACTGATTAACATTCCACAGGGCTAAAAAATAACACCTTTCAGGTTAATGTTTCTTCAAGGCTATACAAGAACAACACCTTATCAGTTTCTACAGGTTAATGTTACAGAAGTATAAACTCTGTGCTTTTATCAGTGGTGGATTCTTAATCAAATATATTGTGACAACAGTTATAATCCCAAGAGTATCAGGTAAAGGTTAAGTTGGCTTATTAGGAAAACTCTAGAAGTATATTTTAAAAAGAATGATCAATTCTATTCTTCTCTAAAGTTTGGGATAAATTTTTCTTCCAGACACAAATTGTTTTACATGCCTCAACAAAGGAGAAGTTTTGCTGATTTAGAAAAGTTGCGTGCTTTTTTTTTCCCCCAAACTGAAGGTTATACAGCCCTTTAATGGGATGGTAGATGGAAATCAATGTAGTATTTGGCAACTAAAATTTTTTAAAAATGAAATATAACAGAATATCAAAGTATATCAAGCACAATAAGATCAAGTATTAGGGGTGTGTGTGTGTGTGTGTTAGGTTATAAAATGTAATTCTTATTGTGAGCAATGGTTTAAAAGTTTGAAAAATATTGACTTAGACCATTTAAGACTCCTCATGGGAGCAGGAAAGGGACCCATGTGAAACACAACTGTTTGGAAAAGGATGATTAAAATCAGAGTTTTGTCCTCAAGGAGGGATCTGGGGAATGGCTTTTTGGTTGAGTAGCCTACAACTGAAGACTGACCAAGCAGTGCTTGGTCTTGTTGTTCTCCTCCTCAAACCCCCTGAGCTGAGAGAAATGCCTTCTGGCTATTGTATACCCGCGTTTCACTATCTGCTTCATTACTTCAAGCTCAGGATGGCTCAAATATCATAAAAGTCACTCTCCCCCCCACCTTTTGACACTAGTTGTCCCCCAAATATCTGTTCTCCTTCACTGACATAATTGAAATTTTATTTGGGAACATGGCCACTCAGCTAAAGACTACCTTTCCCAGTCTCTCTGGAGCTAAGTACGATCACGTGACTAAGTGCTGGGCTATACCAGGATCAGAGAAATGATGTAGGCAAAATCAGGGTCATAACTTTAAATGGCGGGTGATGGGGGGAGGGGGCAGGGAAAGGATGGAGGAGATGCCTTGTTTTTCTTCTCTCTCATTCTGCTGCCTAGAACAAGGACTCATTTGGGACCACGCAGACAAAGGCAACACCTTAGGGATGGTGATGCAACAAAATAGGAGGTGTCCAAGTCCCTGACAGGTGCTGTCATACCAGCCAGCCCTGTCTAATTACATAAGGAAGAAATTAAACTTCTTTCTTGTTTATGCCACTATTTTTGAGTCCCTGTTATGGCAGCTTAACCTATATCATAAACAATATGCTCTCTTTATACACTGTTAGCAGAAAACAGTGCAAGTTTGAAGTGCTAAGGTACACAGACTTATTAAAAAGCAGAGACATTACTTTGCTAACAAAGGTCCATCTAGTCAAAGCTATGGTTTTTCCAGTAGTCACATATGGACCATAAAGCTGACTGCCAAAGAACTGATGCTTTTGAACTGTGGTGTTGGAGAAGACGCTTGAGAGTCCCTTGGACTACAAGGAGATCAAATCAATCAATCCTAAAGGAAATCAGTCCTGAACATTCGTTGGAGGGACTGATGCTGAAGCTGAAGCTCCAATACTTTGGCTACCTGATGCGAAGAGCTGACTCATTGGAAAAGACCCTGATGTTGGGAAAGATAGAAGGCAGGAAGAAAAGGGGACGACAGAGGATGAGATGGTTGGATGGCATTGCCAACTCGATGGACATGAGTTTGAGCAAGCTCCGGGAGTTGGTGATGGACAGGGAAGCGTGGCGTGCTGCAGTCCATGGGGTCGCAAAGAGTTGGACACGACTGAGTGACTGAACTGAAGGTACACAGACATTTGACACATCTGATTTTAAGGTGTGTGGACTTATTATTATTATTATTTACTGCACTGGGCAGCATGTGGAATCTTAGTTTTCTGACCAAGGATCAAAACTGCACCCACGGCACTGGAAGCACAGTGACTTAATTGCTGAACCACCAGGAAGTCTCTAGACTGTACATCATACTCTCACAGTGCTTGTTTGTCTTATCTGGGCTCCAAAACCCAGCAGGATGAGGATTAGATAGGAAGTCAGAGAAAAAATAATTCTTGCCTGTGACATGTGCTGCTTATTAATAAACTATATGTGATTGTTGTTTTGGTAAATAAAACCAATAGTCAAGTCTTAGCAATTTCATATGCTTGTACCTATCAGAACTGTTACTGGATTTCACAGATTTGGAGTCTTGGAACTTACAAACAACAAGCTCTTCAAAAACTGTCCTTCTAAAGAGCCTAGGCTGAAAGTTGAATCCCCATGACAGGTGCATACCCAGATCAAGAATCTCCCACATATCAACAGCCTGACTTCATGGTATGACCAGAGAGTGTGATAGTGCCTTGAGAAATATCCTGAATCTAAGGAGATAACTTATAACTATCCTTAAAAGGGACAATGTGAAACTAATTCAATAATGGCAGTTAGCCATAGTTTTGTTGGGCAGTGTAGACTTTGGGAGGAGGCAAGAGTCAGGTAGTGATATGACTTAAAACCCTGTGTGTAAGCTACAAGATCAGTCTCTTTTTATGGGACTGTGTCCCATCAGTCAGAGGATGGTAGATAACAATCCCTCCCTGTCCCTCAGTATGACAGTATGGTAGCATGGCAGATGGCAAGCCCATAGCTTATATGCTACAGAATACTTTATGAATACTGATTCTTCTGGCCTTGATTCCAAATTCCCAGGAAGGAATCTGATTGGCCAAATATAGCAGATGCTCCTGATGCCTTGCCTGCTTGGTGCATTGGACTTCAGATGTCACTGTGGACAGCTCCTGAGTCCTGATGGCGTCCCACTTCTAAGCCAAGCCAGATTCAGTATTTCTGCCTCCAGAATTTTCCTCAAATCCCTCGTACCTCAATCAGCTTGAATCAGCTTGCACACAGGTACAGGCTCACTGTGCCAGGAGGACATGGGGCAGTTATCACCTCCTAGGAGAAACCTTCAACTTGAAGACAGGAGTCAGCCCAGCCTTCTGTCCTTTAGAAGGATGATTCTGAGGCATATTTTATATGCCTTCTCCAAGGGTTCCCAGTGGAACTAGGAACCACAGTAGTAACCAGTTCAATAACTCTTCACTGGTTTTCCTTCCTTCCCTATCTCCCTCTTCTTTACTCTCTTACTCTGGCTAGGATTACCTCCTACATGAATCATCTGCATCGAAATCCTTGTTTCAGGTTATGCTTTTGGGGAACACAAACTCAGATACCCAGTGTGGGTCAGATGTCCACTCCCAGATCAATCATCTTTGGCAGAAACACTGCTCCCCAGAGCCTACCCCAGGGGTGAGGATGGATGAAGGAGGAAGCGGCCAGAATTTCCCTGAAAGACTTGCTCTTACTGTCAAGGGCTGGGGTTCAATCCCTGGTTGGGGCACTAAAATCCTATAATCCGTGTGGTGTGGCCAAAAATTCTTTTTTCTTTTTTATAATCATTTATTTATTTTTATTTTTGGTTGTGGTGGGTCTTTGTTGCTTTGCACAGGCTTTCTCTAGTTGCGGCGAGTGGAGGCTATTCTTTGCTGTGCTGCGCAGGCTTCTCCTTGTGGTGGCTTCTCTTGTGGAGCACTGGCTCTAGCCAAGGGCTCAGTAGTTGCGGCTCAAGGGCTCTAGAGCATGGGCTCAGTAATTATTGCGCTCAGAATTAGTTGCCCTGTGGCATGTGGAATCTTCCAAGAGGAGGGATTGAACCCATGTCCCCTGCACTGACTGGCAGATTCTTATCTAGTATGCCACCAGGAAAGTCCAAGGAGTTCTTTTCTTTTCTTTTTTTTAACCATTTTATCCTCTCAGTGATACATTGGATAGCTACTTAAAGATTTTTGATGTGGACCATTTTTAAAGTCTTTATTGAATTTGTTACAATATTGCTTCTGTTTTAAGTTTCAACTTTTATGGCCCCAAGACATGTGGGAGCTTAGCTTCCCGACCAGGGATTGAACCCACACGCTCTACATTGGAAGACAAAGCCTTAACCACTGGACCACCAGGGAAGTCCTGAAAGTTACTTATTTTAAAATATCTATCTCACATCTACGTTCTATACTGAGCTTTCATTAATTCTAAGCATCATCCCCACCTAGTTCAGGCCATCATTTTCTCTTGCTTCTATTATAGCAACAGCCTTCAGCCTAGCCTCCCTTCTACCAATCTGTCCTCCATTCTGAAGCCAGAGTGACTTTCCCAAAATACAAATCTGATCATATTACTCTCCTTCTTAAAGCTATCTATAGTTCCTCATTTGTTGTTGTTCAGTTCTTGTGACCCCAAGGACTGTAGCCCGCCAGGCTCCTCTGTCCATGGGATTTTCCAGGCAAGAATACTGGAGTGGGTTGCAATTTCCTTCTCCAGGGGATATTCCTGACCCAGGGATCGAACCTGAGTCTGCCATATTGCAGGCGGATTTTTTTACCACTGAGTCACAAGGGAAGCTGATATTATGTTTATGTTAAAATTCTCAATAACTAATGTGGCCTCAATGATCTGAGATTTTACCCCTGCTAACTCTCCAGTCTCTTTCCTGTCTCCTTCGTTTGCTGAACCATAGCATGAGTAGGCCTCCAGGTGCTGTTACTGTGAACACACATTCAGTGTATGGAACCACATTGCTGCTACACTGCTGTCTGCTGGGATTTACGATGGACTTAATAGCTGAATTGACTGCAGTGTGCGCCAAGAGAACCTGAGTCTCCCTCCAATCCAATTACCTCCTTTTAGAGTGAACAGTCATAAAGGAATGATGGGACCAAAGATAAGAAGGACCCATGAAAAGCAGGCCAGGTTTAGAGCAAACAATGAAACAGTCGTAAACATGGGTATGAGACAACAGTCGCAATCCAAGCAAGGCAGGCATGCACTTCCTCCTCAGGGTTTTTCCTAAAGAAAATGCTCTGCGGGTTGCTGATGGCATCACCGACTCGACGGACATGAGTTTAAGTAAACTCCAGGAGTAGGTGACAGACAGGGAGGCCTGGCGTGCTGTGATTCATGGGGTCGCAAAGAGACACGACTGAGCGACTGAACTGAACTGAACTCTCCAGCTTTATCTCCTGCCAAGCTGTTTCTTACACTCTAAGATCCCGATGCTATCAGCTTTTTAAAAGCTCATCTGAAGAATCTTGTTTTCTCTTATCTCCAGGTCTTTGTCCCTGCTGATTCCTCTGCTTGAAATAGCACCTACTTCCACCTCCTTCCTTTCTCCCTTGGCCTTCACCTAGCCAACATCTACTCACCCTTCAGGTTTTGCCTTGTCAACTCCAGAATGGGTGTACCTGAAATGCACTGCCGTCTTGCCTAGTACTTCCTGGTCTTTGCACATGTCATCCAGTGGCAAGCACATGGGAGGACACTCAGTATACTGCTGAATGAAGGAAGGAATTGAATGGACTCTCTTGGGTTTTCTAGGATTGTCCAAGCCAGTTTGGTAATTTTCACTTTAGTGGTGCTGACTTCCTTCCCCCAAACATGAGACTCAGGCCTGGCCCATCAGAACATCACATACCCTGACCACACACCCTGGGCCACAGGTCAGTGCTTGGCAGACCATCCAAGTCAAGGCAAATGGGCACAGCCGGAGCTGAAATTAGGCCTTCTGCTTGAGAAACCAGGGAAAAGTGGTTTTAATTTCCAGTAGCGTTAGAGCTGTAAGAATGTAAGAAGCAGACACAGAGGGAAGCAAAACCAAAAGCTGGAGGGAGAGAGGGAGAACAGAAGAAAGCTGTCTCATTCCCAGTTGTAGCTGGTTCTCTCTCCATTTTGGAGGACATGTTCAACTCTAAGTATTTCATCTGTTTACTTATCTCCATGCCCAAATTTATGGGAAGCTAGGGCAACCAAGCCCATGCATGAAGGGCCAGAGAGGCATGTGAGAAAACGTGTTGAAATGGAAGTCTCAACCTGGGGCTCCCTAGGGTCAAGCAGGACACCAATCCAGCGACTCTCTAGCTTCACTCAAGAAACATTAAGTAAGCATTCAGAATATTCCAGGCATATGTTTTTCAAATTGTAGTAGATGGATAATCTGTCCGAATTCTCTCCTGTGCTTCCTTGGGTGGGGAGGGGGTGGGAGCTCAGGAATCCGCATTTTAAAGCAGGTGATTCACACTAAGGTCTGAAAACCACACAGTTCCAGGCACTGCACTGGATGCTGGGTCCAACTCAAGGGAAGGCAGACGTGGTTCGTCTTACCACTATATTTATGTGGGAAGGGGGCAGTGAGGGAGTGAGATAAGAGATGATTACAACAAGGTGATAGGGTGCTAGAAAAGAACGACGGGAAACCACAAGAGATGCACTGGGCTCAAACTGAGGAGGGTCAGAGAAGTCTTACCAAAGGACAGCGAAACCAAACTTGGAGGAGCTACGGCTCTGAAGAGAAATGTGTATCTCACAGAAACATGGCTGTTTTCAGTTCGTAGAGTAGGTATAGCAGCGGCTGTAAACGAAATGGCTGGGGGAGGGTGCAGAGTGAGAAGCAGGCGAAGGACCCAATTGTGAAAGACCCCAAACCACCCCAGCCTCGAAGATGTAATCTCTCCTTGTCTTCGCCCGCCCTAACGCCTTCGTGGACCTAGGCCCGCTCCCAGGGTCTCCAAACCCACCCGCGGCCACTCGGTAGCCCAGGAGACACCATCCAGCTCCCCGACGCCTGGCAAAACAGGAGGGGCGGGCCTCGGCTCTTCCGGGATGCGCCCCGCCCCCGCAGACTGAGCGGGACGTGCCCGCCCTGCGCGACGACGTCAGCGCGCCCGCGCGCGCCAAGGGAGGAGTGAGAACTGCGGTCCGGGAGGCGCTGACGCTCCGGTAAAGCGGCCTGAGTCGAGGGGAGGAAGGGGCGGGACGAGGAGTTCCCCCCAGAGTACGGGGTCGCGATTTGGATCCAGAGCTGGAGCCCTTGGGGAGCTCAGCATCGCGTCCTCTCCCAGCAGGTCCCCGTCCGGCCCGGCGATGGAGTTTCCGGACCTTGGGGCTCACTGTTCGGAGCCGAGCTGTAAGCGATTGGGTAAGCGGGTAAAGGGGTGAGGGGCGGAGCACGCGGGAGGCGGGGCCGGGCGGAGCGGAGGGCTCCTGGGCTGGGAGTGCCCGAGGAGGGCGGGGCTCGAGCTTGGGGCGCGGCTTAGGAGATAGTGGAGTAGGGCCAGGGTCCAGTTGGTTCCTAGTGCGGCAGCGTTTTCCTGCGCCTGACTGGAAAGCTTGAGTGAGCGGGAACGTCGAGGTCCCACTGGACCTGCAGTCTGACCCACTTCCTGCAGATTTTCTGCCGCTCAAGTGCGATGCCTGCTCGGGCATCTTCTGCGCAGACCATGTGGCCTACGCCCAGCATCACTGTGGATCTGCTTACCAAAAGGTGAGGGGGCGGTCTGAAGGTGAAAGGGGGCGGGTGGAGGATGCGTGCAAAATCTCCGGAACCCCTCTGCCTCACATTTTCCCTTCTTTATTGTCTTCTTGAGGCTCAGTGCTGGGAACATTATTTCCTTTTGCGTTTATGGAGGGCATGTCCAGGTTCTTTCAGGGGGATTCTCTCAGGATCAGAGATCTGACTGGACTGGGAGTAGGCCACAGACCGACCCCTGCTCCCTAACTATAGGATATCCAGGTGCCTGTATGCCCGCTCTGTAACGTGCCTGTTCCTGTGGCCAGAGGGGAGTCCCCTGACCGTGCTGTTGGGGAGCACATTGACCGAGACTGTCGCTCAGATCCAGCTCAACAAAAACGTAAGGTAACTGTTAGAGGGATCAACCATGGTCACCTGGGACTACAAACGCCTGGAACTCTGCACAGCTGTTAGGACAGGGTTGAAAAGGGAGCAGAGATCTCAGCAGAGACAATCCTTCCTACTCCACCTCAGATCTTCACCAATAAGTGTGAACGCGCTGGCTGCCGGCAGCGGGAAATGATGAAACTGACCTGCGACCGCTGTGGCCGAAATTTCTGCATCAAGCACCGTCACCCACTGGACCATGATTGCTCTGGGGAGGGGCACCCCACCAGTAGGGCAGGGTAATTGCAACCAAGTTCTCTACTTGCTTTTGGGACCTGAATGAACCTTTGTCATAACAGTTGGGAAGCTTCACCCCGTCTCCTTTGGCTAGGGAGTCTTTTCTTTCTTTTTCAAGTGCATGTTTTCCAGATCTTTTGGAGGAGCTCCCCTTCTGACTTCCTGGGTCGGGGGTGAGAGGAACCTGTTAAGCCGAAGGTGCCTGGAGGCATGCCCAGAGTGTCTCTTCCTACAGACTGGCTGCCGTCTCCAGAGCACAAAGCTTGGCTTCTTCTACAAAGACCGTCCCTAGCCCGAACCAGACCTTGCCTTCGTCTTCCTCTGCCAGCAGGTAGGCCTGCCTGTTTCCCTTCTCCCTTTTCCCCCTTCACATCTCTGACCTGAGCCTCTTGAATGTCTGCCATAGAGCCACAACTCAGTCTCCAACCCGGACGGCTCCTCCAGAGATTACTTTGCAGAATGGCTTGGTGAGTGGGGCAGAGGTTGGATGGACAGAAGCAGACCCGCAGAGAGTGAAGTCCAAGGCACCTGGTCTTATTTTCCCTTTTGCAGAGTGAGGATGAGGCTCTGCAACGAGCCCTGGAACTGTCCCTGGCAGAGACCAAACCCCAGGTCCCAAGGTACCTAACTCACTGGTAAAGGGTGGGGCGTGGGTGAAGGCTCAGTTTGGAGGGAGGGAGGGCAGAGGGACTGCTTTCATCCAACGCAGGATAATAGGAACTTGGGCTCAAAATTAAGTTTTTGAACTATATGACCTTGGACAAGTTCTTTGGCCCCTTACGGTCTTAATATGTTCAACAAAATGAGGACAATACCAACACCCTGTAAAAACCTACATGTGAAAATTTAAACAATACTTAGAAGGGCTCAGCACAGTGATGCCTAACAGATGAGATGCTCACATTTTAGATACTAAGTTAAGCTGTTCCTTCCTCCCAGTTCTCAGGAGGAAGAAGACTTAGCTTTAGCACAAGCACTATCAGCCAGTGAGGCAGAATACCGACAGCAACAGGTATGAGGACGGCGTAGAGATGGGCCCTGTGCCAGGAGTAAGTAAGGAGTTTGCGGGGTAGGGGGAAAGGCAGGGAGGGTGTTCTTCCAAGTGGTAGAGTATACAGGGGTGTTTATCCTTTTGTTTTCCTATGACTCCACTCAAGGACTGTCCCTCATTTCCTTGACGTGGCACCCTGTCTTCCTCTCCTTCCCCTCCCCTTGCTCCAGGCTCAAAGCCGCAGCTTGAAGCCGTCCAACTGCAACCTGTGCTAGGGCCCTGGGCTTGGGGAGGGAGGCTCAGCTGAGGAAGACTGTGGCCCTCGCACCTCTAGGGTCCACAGGGAGAGGAGGCCCGGAGCAGCCGGAGTGAAGACGAGGAGGAGTGACGTGGAGGCCACCTCCAGGGAGCATCTGGAGAAACAGCATGTGGAGCTGAGCCTACAGAGGGCTCTGCTGGCCGCTCCAGCTGCATGGGAGTGAGCCGCTCTGAACTGCTCCCTGGCCAGGTGCCACTTGGCCCCCCTGCATCTTGTCATCCCCTAAATACTGGGGTTCCCCTCCATGTATAGGGGGCAGGGAGGGGCACTAGAAACAATAAAGGATGGGCAGTCTATAAGACACCAAAGTGGTGTGTTTCTCTTTTCCAATCAAAAACACAAGAGTCCCGTCAAGAATGCTCATCTGACCTGCAGTGGAGGCCTGCTGTAGTTCCCCACACCACAAAGTCATAGTGATCCTAACACAGTCCACACTTTTATTTCCCCCACAATGCTCTTCTGAAAATCCCTGTTCCATCACTGTAGCTAGCACCAAGACCAGGATGAAACATGGCAGGGAAGAGGGATACAGTGTATTCCGCTCAAAGTTATCCTTCAGGAAGGAAGTGGCCACAACTTTTGTCATCATGCCTTAGTCTGGGGCTTGGTGTCTTCAGAGACTTCTTCTTGTCCCTGCTGCTGTAGCTGCCACATGTCAGCATACACCCCACCTCGGGACAACAGAGCCTCGTGCCTGGGGCAAGGAGAAAAACGTAAGTCCCAACCAACTGTTATTTGTACCCCAAGAGTCCTTGCCACCAGTCTGTGCGATGACAAGGAACTGGTGAAGGAGATCCTTCCAGAAACTCCTGGGATTCCACGACCTTACCTTGGGGCCCCCACTTCAGAGGCCCTTCCCTGTTTATCATGCTGTGTCCCTTACCGTCCTCGCTCCACGATGCGGCCATCCTTGATGACGAGGATCTGGTCAGCACTGACCACCGTGGAGAGCCTGAGAGGTCAGAGGTCAGTCACCCACCACAACACCTGAGGGGGACCCCACCTGCTGCCTGTCCCATACCTGTGTGCCACCACGATGGTGGTGCGGTTGGCGCAGACTTTGGCCAGAGAAGCCTGGATGGCCCGCTCGTTGTGGGTATCCAACGCAGATGTTGCCTACAGAGAGGAACTTAGGTAAAACTGTCCCTCCCACCAGATCCCTGGTGGGAGGAGGATGCAAGTGGCTAGCCGAGGCCTCAGGAATCAACAAGGACCTTGTTTTGCACTTGAAAACTGTAAAGTGTTTTTGTGAAACATGCATTCGTGCTAGCTTTCCTACATGAAGAACGGTGCTCAGCAGGAATGGTTGGGCACAGGCTCGGGGAGGAAGGAGGTGGGGAAGGCGTCTCAGGGCCCTCACCTCATCCAGCAGAACAATGTCTGGAGCCTTGAGAATGGTGCGAGCGATGGCGACACGCTGTTTCTCCCCACCACTCAGCTTCAGTCCCCGCTCGCCCACCTGCGTATCATACCCTGTGGAAATTGCCCACCTCTCTCAAGTCACATGTACTACACTTGGTTTCTGTGACCAGATGGGCAAGGACGGGGTAGAATGGAGGTCAGAGGCAGTAACGGGCCTGAACTGGGCGGGGGGAGACCCTGAAGGGGAGGCTCACCTTCAGGGAAAGCCATGATGGTGTCATGGATGCCTGCAGCCTGAGCCGCAGCCTTCACCTCGTCGTTCCCAGCTGTGATGCGGCCGTAGCGGATATTGTTGGCAATGGTGTCATTGAAGAGGACAGTGTCCTGGGGCACGACTCCAATGTGAGACCGGAGAGAAGTCTGGGTCACCTGGGGCCAAAAGAGCATATACTCTGGCCTGTGAGATCCCTCCAGGCCTGGAAGGTAGGATGGGCTGGTGGGAAGCACATGGGATGAGAGGCTCTGCGTGAGAGTCCTGCCTTCACCTCCCCAGATCCCAGCTGTGTGGGCAAATCGCTTAATCTAACTCTGTTTCCCCATTGATAGAGAGAAAATTCATTTTCTCTCCCTGCTGCCCTCGATGGCTACAGATCTTTGTGTCTCATACGGCATCCTAGGAATCGCTCCCGTGACTACTTTCCTTATACAAACCATATGCCGCTAGAAAGGCTGAGGTATCCTGACCCAGCTTTTTGTAGGGGTGACAGCTCTTTCTCTACTCCCTGGATGCCCAGCACGTACCGTTCTTTCACATACGGGCCCCTAAATTATACTCTTCCCCTGAGCATCCTTACCTGTGAAATATCCTGCCCATCTATTCGGATGCAGCCGGAACTGATGTCATAGAAGCGAAATAGCAGACGCAAAACTGTGCTCTTCCCTGCTCCCGATGGGCCCACCTGTTGCATGAAAAACAGAGGGAGAAAGGACTTCCCTGGTGGTGCAGTGGGTAAGAATCTGCCCACCTGGGCACATGGGTTTGCTCCCTGGTCTGGGAAGATTCCACATGTCTCGGAGCACCTCAGCCCATGCACCACAACTACTGAGCTTGTACTCTAGAGCCCGAGAGCCATAACTACTGAGCCTGCATGCTACAACTCCTGAAGCCCATGTGCCTGAAGCCTGTGCTCTGTAACAGGAGAAGCCACCAACCACAACAAGAAGCCTGTGCGCGGCAACAGAGTAGCTCCTGCTCGCTGCAACTAGAGAAAGCTTCCACACAGCAGTTAAGACCCACCACAACCAAAAAAAAAAAAAAGAAATTTAAGGAAAGAAAAACATTCTCAGGCCCGTTGGCTTTTAAAGCTTTCTCTCCAAGAGGCCACCAATGTCCACGGAGGAGCCACATTCAGTCCTGTGACCCAATATGAGAGGGCTCTCTGACTCTACAACCTGGATCCTCAGCTACCACGGGCACTGGAATAAGGGAAGCTCAAGGAGTCTTGGTCAGAGGGCTGGGTCTCCTCTCACCAGGGCCAGTGTCTGTCCAGGCATCACGGTGAAGGACACGTCCTGCAAGGTCTCCCGCCTGCAAGGAAGGGTGAGCATGGTCGGCAGGCCGGCTATACTGCCAGGGGCCCCTCCCACCACTAGAGCTAGTACTGGGCCCTGCCGCCTCTCGCTCAGTCTGTCTTCCCAGATGGTGGTGGGCTGAGAAGCAGGGGGGAGGGGCAAGGGGAGGAGCAGTGTGTAAATGGACACGGGAGAAGGGGCCTGTGGGACAGTGGAAGGGGAGGGGCTCACCCATCAGTGTAACTGAAGTGCACGTTTTCAAACTCAATCTGACCCCTCTGAAAGCGAAGGGGCCCTGCGCCAGGAAGGTCCTTCACCTGGGAGAGTGCCACCATTGTGTGCCATTACAGGCCTGGTATCCTCCAGACACGAGGAACACCATGCCAGCTCCCACTCCCTACAAACCCACTCCTCTCTCCTCACTCACTTCTGTCTTCTCTTTCAGCAGGTCAAACATGTTCTCCATGTCGATGAAGTTGGTCTGAATCATCCTGCAAGAAGAGGTCTGGTTGGAGCGCCTCCCGGGAGCTGGGGAGATAACAGTGCACCCTGGACAGGTGAGGGCTGGCATCAGGTTACCTGTAGTAGGTGCCAAACCAGTTGAGAGGCATGTATAACTGGATGATGTAGGTGCCAAACAGCACAAAGTCCCCGACCTGTGGACATCCAGGGATGAGGACAGAGTCACAGGAGGCTGGTGGGCTGTCACCCTGCCAACTAGCTACCCCCTACCTACTTCCCACCCATGAACCTGATGGCCTAGACAAAGTCCCCAGGCCCAGGACAATTCCCTCACCTGTAGCTTCTGCTCAGTGACAAAGTAGGCACAAAGCAGGGAGCCGGCAAGGAGCCCAAGTCCAATCACCAGGTTCTGGGTCTGATTTAGTAGAACCAGTGAAGCATTTGACTTCCACTCTAAACTCTTGGGCAAGGACAAATAAGGAAGGAATGTCATACACATGTTGACAGTCACCAAATCCCAACCTGGGCCCAGGCACATCAACCTCACAGCCCAAATTTTACTCCTCTCAGGCCTGGTGATTCCACAAGTCCTGGCTGTTGCTCTCAGTAGGCCGCAAACCAGCATCCTGACCTGATATTTGATGATGGCCTCGCGATAGCGTTCCACTTCATAACTCTCTGCGTTGTAATACTTCACCTGATGAATTTCAAACCAGTGCTGTTTCACATGGCCACAGCTTTCGGCTCCATTCCCCATCCCTCCTCCCTGATTGTAAGCAGCACACTTTGCATCCTCCCTGGTCCTTGTCAGCCCCAACAACCCCAGGCACACTCCTCTACATCTCCAAACCTCACAACACTGCCACTGAGGTCTCCGTTACCGTCTCAAAGTTTAGCAAAGAGTCCACAGCCCGGGCCCGGGTAGCATTCTCCTGCATGTTCATGGCCCGTCGAAACTTTGTTCTCCACTCAGTGACCACGATGGTCAGGGCTAGAGAGTGACAGGAGAAGCGAGAGGGAGGAGAAGAGAGCAAGTCACTCCCAGCAGCAGAGACCACGTGTATGTCTGCTGCTGGTCACGTGTACACTAACCCTGTGTTATAACCCAGGGACCCAGATTCCCAAGGGAGGGAGTCCTAAGCTCCCTGAGGGAAGGGGCTGTGTCCAAGACATCATCAAAGTCTGCATAAAGCCTGTGTGAAAACAGTTTTGGTGAACCAATGGAGGCAAGCTGCATCCTATCACGTGAAGTTCCTCCTTGACTTGAGGTTCCACAGCGGGAATCTAAAGTGACCAGGATGTCCTTCCCTATGGAAAGCTGGGGCTTCCTTGACAGAGGATGCTCACCCATCACACTGGGGAGCAGCAGGAGCCTATTGGAGCCCATTGATCTACAGCTTCTCAAAGCTGGGCCATCTGAGTCGGGGCAGGACTCATGTTCAAGGCACTCCGTAAATGGTTCAGGGAGATGGTTTCACCAAGCAGCACTCACCAAGGTAAAAACCCATGCACAGGAACACAATGAGGCCAAACCAAGCATTGAAGAACATGCTGAAGTAGACAATGCCAATGATGATGTCAGCCAGCGTGGGGATGATGTTGAATACCAGGTAGCTAGGAGGCAAAGTCAAGCAACAAAGAATAGGTTAAGGGCTCAGGGTCAGTAACTCTACCTAGGAGGTTTCGACATAGTGTTGTGTTTTCTATAGCAACAGACTAGAATCAAGCTAAATGCCCCTTAAACATCGATGCCCCTTACCTTATTATGGCTAAATAAACCATAGCATGCCCAAACTATAGAATGCTTTGGATCAATTATAATGCATGAGAAAGATCTTCACGTATGGATGAGACTGTTGTTGTTTAATCACTAAGTTGTGTCTGACTCTTTGCAACCCTGTGGGCTGTAGCACGCCAGGCTCCTCTGTCCCTAGAATTCTCCAGGCAAGAATACTGGAGTGGGTTGCCATTTCCTTCTCCAGGGGATCTTCCCAACCCAGAGATTGAACCTGCATCTCCTGCTTGGAAGGCAGATTCTTTACCACTGAGCCACCAGGGAAGCCCGGATAAGAATACATCTCCATAACATTTTGATAATAAAGCCATTCTGAGAAATGACGCCTACATCATGATACCATCTGTTTTAGGAAACACCTCCACAATACCTACTAGTTCTATATGTATATATGTAAAAAAATGCAAAAAAGCAGAACTCTACATGCTAAACAGAGTGGGAACCTCTAGTGAGTGGAATTCAAGAGATTTGCTCTGTCTGCTTTATTGGAATTATTATAAGGGCATGTGTATATTAATTTTATAATTTAAGAAAAAAAACAAAGAAGACAGGCAACTCCTTCAGCTGGGTGGGTTGTCCTGACAGCCCCTCCACCCGTTTCCCCAGCCTTGCCCTCCCGCAGTTCCTTTCCATTGGCATGGCACCTGAGCAGCCCCGTGACACTGGACGTGCCCCGGTCCACGATCCGCAGCACCTCCCCCGTGCGGCGCCCCAGGTGCCAGCGCAGTGAAAGTTCGTGCAGATGGGAGAAGAGGCGCAGTTCCACCTGCCTCGAGGTGAACTGCTGCACTCGGATCCATAGGAACGTGCGAAAGTTGGTCACGAAGCCTGCAGGGAGCCAGGGGAGGCCTTGGTAGGGCTGAGCGGCCCAATGACGTCAGCCCAGCAGCAAGATGTGAAAGGTCTGAGAGCACCAAGGGGCCCGGGGGAGGGACGCCTATGGAAGGAGGGACAGCGGCCAATGCCAACCAGGGTGACAGCAGAGTCCCTCATACCTGTACTGCCAGTGCCACCCCCCTGGAGGAACTTGAGGAAGACATAGATGATGACCGTCCAGACCAGGGAGTTCCAAGGTGCCTTCTGGGTCAGCAAGTTCACTATGGAGAAAATGAGTCCAAGCCCACTCAGAGACCCTAGCACTCTCTTTGGGAGAAACTGCCCTAGGCATCAGCCACAGCCTCTACTGACCACCCAGTTCTCAACTCTGTCACACTTCCCTGGGCTAGTCTCTGCCACCATCCAGGCCAATGAAGGACCAGAGTGCTAAGCTGACCCCCTCCTTCTCCCCCTCACCTATGTCCCTATAGAAGATGGGGACCAACACGTTCAGTCCCCGCTCCAACCCCATGAGCCCCAGGCAGAGGAGCACAACAAACTGCAGAGCTGGACTCCCCCGAGGCCACAGGTAGCCACTCAGTAGGCGGAGCTTCCTGCCTAGGTCTCGCCAGGTAGACCTCGGTGGCCCCTCTGTTGATGGAACCTAGGATGGTGAAACATGTAGGGGAGGGGAGCTCAGAAATCAAAATGGTATTAGCCAGAAACCCCCTAAGGAAAATGTATGGGATTATAGCTCCCAGGTAACTTGGACCCACATGTGACCCCTGATGGGCTCAGGAAGGCTAACAGGGATTTAGATTTAGGAAAGTGAGCTATTATGGTGAGTAGAAATGATGACGGGGAATGGAATTACGATAGACCCTAAGTTTTAGAAATTGAGGTGTACCTGGCTCCTCTCTACATCTTGATCCTCTTCATTGACCCGCAAGGTGTAAGACTGCGGTCGGAGTCCAGGGGCCCAGAGCCCCAGGACAAAAAGTCCTCCAGAGACCACATACCGCAGCACCCACAGGCTAAACTGAACCTAGAATTAAACATAGGCGGGGAGACTATCACTGAGGGCCAAAGTCCCATTTTCACTACTTGTAATATGGCTGGGCACGGGTAGTACACACACCAAGTCCTCTTCAGGGGCCCAGCATCTAATAGGCTTCAAAAAAACCTACAGTGACTCAGCACTGCCACTCCCCACCAGCTGGCTATCAGCTCCCAGCAGTACTGGCCCCTCCTTTCTTCCCTTTCTTAAAGGCATTTGAAAAGCGTGGAAGCAATGTGAGCAGGCACGTCACGCGTCCCCTCCCCCCACGAGGTCCCTCACCTGCTGGCTCAAGTTCGTCCTTGCCCACCACCATTGTGGGTTGTTCCAAGACACCAGGGCCAAATTCTCGGCTGCAAAAGACACAGTCCAGAGGAGCAGGAGACCCGGGCTGTGCCTGAATTTGATCCAGACGCCCATTGCTAGCTTCTGCAGTGCCTGGCTCCGTTCTGTTACGAGCATCGCCAGACCACAGGCGCTGGCCACAGTCCCCAGTACAGAAGCCAGGAAAAGGTAGCCTGGTAGTGGGGCACCCTGGGCAGTGCCCACCCGGCCAACGAGGCCGGCTAGGGGCAGCGCTACCTGAAGTGTGGCCAGAAGCAGCTGCAGCACGTAGGGAGCGACGCGAGGGCCGTCCGCCCAAGACACCCTGTCGGCGCCACCAGGCCGCTCCGGACGTCTGCAGGGAAAAGCCGGCACCAAGGCCAGAGCCCCCAGGGCTAACAGCGTCGAGGGCACGAGCGTGAAGAAGAAGCAGGGGCTGAGCCCACCCTTCGCCCAGACCGGACCCGCGGGTCCTTCGGCCTCACAGTAGTTGCCCACAGTCACCATGGCAATGCGTGGCCACCGACAGAGACTGCGGGGACTAAGGGACCAGAGAACTGGAGAGGCGGCCGCTCAGGGCGGGGTGCGGAATCCCGAGTATCTCGGGTCATGGATACTCTGGGCACTGAGCCGCAGGGGTCGCCGGGCAGGGTCGCACGTGGACCCAGCCACACCACCCACTCGCTTCGCGCACGCGCCGCCGCCACGCACTCACGCCGGGCACGTACGCGGTCTCCGCCGTTCGCCCTCTGCTCGCGGCAGGTGACCCTCCGGCCGGGTCCGGGCCAACGGGAGTGTTCAATGTCCGACTCCGGCGACTCTCTTCCACAGCAGCCCCGCCCACCGGGGCCGCCCCTGGCCCCTACCCAGGTCCCCATTGGCCGAGAGTCTCCGAAGGGGCGGGGAGGGGGATGGCGCACGCAGAAAAGGGAAAAATAGAAGGGCGGAGCCGGCACGGTCACGTGCTCAGGGCGGGAAATCCGACCGCACGTCCTGCCGGAGTCCTTGACCTCCGAGGAACCGTGGCTTGGGAAGCTGCCCTTCTGCTCGCCCGCTAGGTCGGTATATCCGAGATCGCATAGACCAGCTTTATCACGGGGCGGACACCCAGTCCCCGGCCACGTGGGTGGTTCACAGACACCCCACCCCTCCTGCCCCCCAAAACCCTAGCCGCTCCGGACAAGAAGCCGCAGTCAGTCCCTTCTTTATTAAAGGTTGTCAAGCTGTACACGGTCCCCCACCCCATTCCGCTGTAAGTTCGGCTGCACAGTTCAACCGCTCACCTGCAGCGGACCGAGCTGGGGGAGAGGGGCGGGGGTGGGGGGGCAGGGAAAGGAGTTGGGTCCCAGCATGCAGTGCGGCAGCCCAAAGCCGAGGGCGAAGCCATCCTGTCGCCCCTCCATCCCCCTCTTGGGACAGCGGGATGCAGGCCAGAGCGCTCTTGCTGGGAGACAGACAGCCGAGGTCACACTCTGGCCCTTTCCATCCCATGTGCAGGTGGTACAGGGTACAATAAGCAGCAATGGGGGCCAGGAAGGCCGCAAGTCTCCCGGGGCCCATCCTAAAAAGTTGGAGGACAGCAAATCCCTGCTGTCCATCCCTGCTCCACAGTTTAGAAACCTTCCTTCTTAGTGTCAAAAGATAGCATTAGGGGAGCTGGGAGCTAAAGCCTCCACACCAACACAAAGCAAAAGCTGAACAGAAGGGGGGAGCAAGGGAACAGAAGGGGAGCAAGTGGCAAACATGCCAGTGATGTATGTGCAGGAAGCAGGGGAGAGGTGAGCAGGCTGCAGCACTGGGAGAGAACTGGGGGTGAGGTAAGGGCCACAGCCTGAGCTGCTCATCTGTTCGGGGGTGGGGAGGGAGGCTGCAGAGGTTGAGGGTCCAGGCCCAACCTCCCCACTCCACAGTTGGCACACGTTCTCCCTGCTTGGCAGCTTCTGGGGTGGGCAGTCCTCTGGAGACTTGCAGGGGTAGGTGCAAAGGTGGCAGTACTGGGGCTGGGCTGGGGACCAGTTTCTAGCACCACACTCTGAGCCAAGGGGGGTCCTGGGGATGAGGCTAGAGTCCCATGTGCCCTGTTTCCTAGGCCCCCTGTCTCTCTCCTGGGGCTGTGGCGAGCGCAGCATTGGCACCTCCCTTGGCCAGGCACGGACACACAAACAATACACGCGTGGAGCCAGGCAGCACTCGGGAGCCCTCCATGACGGACGGATGGGGTGGCAGGGCAGCAATGGCCTCCATCCTGGGGCACAGGGACCCTCCTCTGGGATGGCAGGGCAACGATGGCCTCCATCCTGAGGCATAGGACCCTCCTCTGCCTCGTCTATACCTGTGGAGAGATATGGGTTGGTTATGGAGCTGGTCTTCAGCAATCTGCTTCCACAACAGAAGCCTGGAGATAAAGGAAAAGGAAAATTTGATTCTGAGGCAGGTAAGCAAAGGAAAAATCGAGTCCTGGGTTTCACAGTTGGTGAGGGGAGAGAAGGCAGTCTACTTTGGAGGAGAAGTTGCAGCATCTGTGCACAGGAGGCCACCTCCCTTCACATGAGAAGCTTGACCTCAGCCTGAAGTTACTACTTCTGGCTGTCGGTTTCGGGTCTTGGAGCCCTTACCTTATGCACCTGAGGGGGGAGCTCATCCTCTGAGCCCTCTTCGGGCACAGGCTCCGGGTGCCTTGATGCTGACTGCCCATCTTCAGCCCATCCTCCCAGGGGCAGCCGAGAGAAGTGAGAGGGAGCCCGGGGCACTGTGCCAGGATCTACAGACACAAGTGAGTACTCTTAGTGTGCACACAGACAGGAATGAAGAGATGGGCTCTGGGGCTGCTGGGGGAGTTGGAGGCGCCGGGGAGGGACTAGTCTCCTTGGGTCTGGTCCCTCTGACCTCTCTCCTCCCCAGAGGCCCCAGAAGGACCACTCTTCCCTGAAGGCTCTGTCTCTTCTGCATCCCCAATGCATACCTGTGATGCCTCCGTAGCGCCTCTGGAAGCCCCCCTGCAGGGCAGTGGTCTCAGGAGCTCCAGGCCGGGGTGCAGCACAGGGATAGCTTGCAGAGCGGGGGATAGGCTGGGCCCGGGCCCCCTCTCCCCCCTCTTCGGGGGCACTCTCCCCACTCTCATCACTCTCCCGGCGGTGCCACACATGCCGCTCAGGTTCAGCCTGGGCCTGCTGCTTGTGGAGCTGAGAAGTGGGGGATTCGTTAGTTGGGGACAGAAAGTGAAAGTCGCTCAGTCGCGTCTGACTCTTTGCGACCCCATGGACTGTACAATCTGTGGAATTCTCCAGGCCAGGATACTGGAGTGGGTAGCCTTTTCCTTCTCCAGGGGATCTCCCAACCCAGGGATCGAACCCAGGTCTCCCTCATTGCAGGTGGATTCTTTACCTGCTGAGCCACAAAGGAAGCAGTTGGGGACAGAATGATATCTGAAATAGTTACCCTCCACCATGGTATTGGCCAGTTCTGATTTATATCGCCTCATCTAGAACCACTCACTCAGAGTACCTGTTATGTTAATAACATGTAACATACATGTGATGTTTTACAAGTTAAGTTCTCAGCAGATTCCTGGAACAAGCCTGTGCATAGATTGTAATAGCTCTCATTTTCCCCAGTCATTTGATTCCAGAGTAAATTGTTTGTGAATCTAAGTGCCAGGAGCTCTTTTAGGTGCTGGGGATACAGCAGTAAACAAAATAGACAAAAACCCCAACTCCCTGGGGCTTATATACTTGGATGGAGTGGGGGGAGATAGACAATAAACAAATAAATAAGGAAAAAATACCAGTGTCAGATGATGCTAAATGCTATGGAGAGAAAAACAGAACTGGAAGATTCAGGAGGGTAGGCAAGGGAGGCTTTTACTCAGGGTGGCCAGAGATGGTCTCATAGCATGGGAAAGAGCAGACCTGAATGAGAAAGAGGGAGCCATGTGGATATGTCAGGCAAGTGGATTCTTAGCAGGGGAAACCACAAGTGTGGAAAAGCCCTGGGTGAAAGTAAGCTTGGCTGAAAAGGATAGGAAGAGGAAATACGCGGGAATGGAAATTGCAGAGCAGGTAAATGGCAGAGAAGGGATTCGAGCCCATGTTTTGCTTTTCCACGTCTAAAACCCTCTATTCTGTTTTTAGCCGCCACCTTGGTTCTACAGCCCTGCCCCTCCTGCCCACTCACCTGGTGCATGTAGAGGGCATGCAGGCTCATCTCAGTGGATGCATATTCTGACAGCACCAGGCTCTGCAGCTGGCCTTCCCACACGCTGCTCCCGGAGCTGGCTGTCCTGGCATCCACCCTGTCCCCCACGCCAGCACAGACAGCAGTCATCAACATTTCTGAGACCCGCACAAACTGCTGGGGGCTACTGCCATGCCCGCCCCTCTCGGCCCACTGCTACTCACCCAGAGCCTGTCATGGTGCTGGGAGCCCGGCCTGTGGGAGCCTGACCAGGCTGCAGAGGCGAGAAGGAGCGCAGAGCAGAGGCGACTTCAGCCCTGTGCCTGGAGCCCTGCAGGTCTCTAGGCAGAGGGGGGCCCCGGCAGGATGAGCCGGCTACCACATTTGCAATAAGGCTCAGTGGCTGTGAATAAAAGGGGTGGTAGAATTCTCAGGGCACAAGGAGGCCTCTGGGTCCCCCAGGACTCTGCACATTAGGACCCAGTGGCATAGACTGAATGAACAGAGAGAAGGAAACCAACAGGAGGGTGGACCCTTCTGCCCCACACCCTCAAGTCCCAGCTCCTGGTGTCCACTCTGCCCATCATCTCCCAGTCCCTAGGAACGCACCTCAGACTCGGATTGTAAGGACTGGATGGACGTAAAGAGGGCATTTTCCGGGAGCAGGCCCCCTTGGGCAAGGCCAGCAGCTGCTCCGTCCCGCTGAACTTGCTCCTTGAGGAAACCTAGGAAGGCCGTGCTCTCACGTGGTGGCTGCCAGCCAGGGTTGGTGATGGCAAAGTGCATGAGTGACAACTCTGTCTTCCCATCCTCGGCCTGCTGGTACACTGAGGCCTCCGTCTGCCCACCAGACAGCCACTGCACAAGGGAGGCTGCAGTGAGCAGGACTGCCCCTTACAGAAGCCCTTTTGGTACCCTTCCTGCAGTGGAGGGGGGAGGCCTTGCCCCTGGAGGACAGAGACCACAATGCACTGCTGTATCTCGTCCGGGGGCCCTAGTGGCCGCCCTACAAGTAGCCACATGGTGTGCTAGCTGCTTGGTTTGTGCCTTTCTCAGGGGAGCTTGGCCAAGGATGCAAGTTTAAGGCTATAATCCAGTCTAGGCTCCTGTTTATAAAGCCCGTGGTGCAGGGCTGCCACTTTGTGATTCATTGGCTCAGAAGGGGTATCTTTTTGCAGTTTGCCCCAAAATGCTGTATAGGCCAGCATCGCCTCTGGCCAACTGCCCCCCTCCTTTCCTAATACCTGGGGATGCCCATGCTGGCGAACATCCATTTGCGCGAAGGAGCAGGTGTCTCCAACACCGACAACCTCCACAGTGAAATTGCGGAAGAAGTCTATAATCTCCAGGGCCCGTGGGCGCAGGCAGAAAATGAGGATGAGAGGTGTGACAATGGGGCTCAGTAACTCCTCCAGGATGAACACCTAGAGAGGAAGAAAGGGACTGAGGTCACAAGAGAGCAGGAGGGAGACCAGCCCTCGGCACCGAGCTGTCAGCCAGTCTCTAGCAGGCCCTGACTCCAACTCCACTCACTGCCTTGTACTGGAAGAGCTGGGCAAACTCGTCCCGGGTCTGCGAGCGGTGGGCATTACCCTGCCAGTGGTCAGGCATGTAGTGGATGTGAGCGAGGATCACGCGGAGCAGCTGCTCAGGGCAGAACACCATGTGCTGGTCCGGGATAAAGGACCTGGTAGGATCAGGGACATGGTGAGATGGAAGTCCTTCCTGGAAATGACAGGCAGCCTGCTCCCCCCTGCTGCCCTGGCCCACCTGCACACGGTCACGGTGACCCCCAGGAGTGTGACGGTAGTGAGGACATGTTCCACAGCCAGCACGTCTTCATCATAGATGGTGAGGGCAATAAGCACGGCCAGGATGGAGCCAGCGAAGAAGGCGCAGTTCTTGGCCAGCAGTGTCAGCAGTGGTGACAAGAAGCAATTCATGTACTTGGACGCAGGCTTGTAGCCTCGGTTGAGGCGGGACTGCAGCTCATGCTCCAGCTCGTTGAAGTGGCGGAGGTAGCAGCGACCGTAGAGCGACCAGCAGCGCGCACCCAGGGCGCCCGGCTCCCGCTTGAGCACCTCGGCATAACTGAAGAAGGCGTAGAGGATCTGCCAGATGAGGATGAGGGGGCACAGCAGGAAGTTGGCAATGCCGATCCACAGGATGCGGTTGCTGAGGCGCTGGGCCAGCTCCAGCCGTTGCCCCCCACGTTTATACTCAGCCTTGAGGCTCCATTCGTTGAGAAAGAGAGAGCCAGGTCCCCAGAAGAGGATCAGCTCGAAGTTGTACTTGAGGCCCCGGGTGAAGAAGACAACCTCCCCAAGACCCGGCAGGCGGAAGCGCAGGGGCAGGAGGGACTTGTTCACCAGGGCCACCATGTAGTTCTGGAACCGGAGGATGCGGTGGTAGATGTCCAGCTCTGTCAACTCACGCTTGTGGATGCAGATCTGGTGCTCCTTCTGGGTCTGCACGATCCGGGCCTGCACTTCTTGCCATGTGCAGTATGGAAGTGCCGACTGCGGTGGGGAAGAGACGGGGGATGGAAGGCGGGGTGGTTGCCTCAGCCCCTTGCCCTCCATGAGCTGTGAGGCTCAGGGGTCCTTGGGAGCCTTTAAGCAGACCCTGCCTGACCTACCAAGGATGGAGGAAGTTGCCTGATGCCCAGGAATATACCCCACCCTTCCCAGGCTGTGGAAGACATCCTGGACTGTGGTGCTAATTGCCCAACTTCCCAGTCTCACCATGGGGATGCGCAGAGCATGCAGGTAGAAGGAGTGGATCTCCCAGTAGCAGCAAATGTTATAGATAAACTTGATGAGCCGGTGGACCCAGAAGACACCAGCGATGACCAGGATGGTGATAAGGGAGCCATTTTCCTGAATCCTGGTGGGGCAACAGGGAAGGGGAGGAAGAGTGGCCTGAGGCCTCTGGGCAGAAATGCTGCTGTCCTAAAGGATTTGGAGAGGCTGAGCCTGTGTTCTGGGGAATGTTACTGCCTCACACCCCATCTCCCACCTGCTAGCTGAACTACAGGCTCTAGTGCCCTCTGACCTGCAGTGCTTACCTGGCACTACAGACTTGGGCAGGCAGAAAGGCATCTGGCAGAGTGACCTTGACAGGCTCGGTTGGGTGAAGACTGTGGTTCACCATCTTGTTGGCGAATAGGATGTCATAGTCCACACAGCTGACCAGGAAGGTGGTGAAGGCAACCACAAAGAGGAACTGCCTGGGGAATTGGGCAGAGGGGGTGTGGTCTGAGAGTCAGAGAGACACCAGTGAAATAACCGGGAAAAAGTGAGAGTCTGGAAGTGGCAGACCAAGACTAGGGAGCAGCCTCTGGGGAAATGGAGGGCCTTTCTCTACTGCTTGGCCCCGGGAGACCCAAGGCAGCACCTATTTTTGGCTCTTAGCTTCAGGCACCACAGAATCAGCCTGCTTTTCTATCTCATGGTAATCTCTGCCACCACTCACTCTTTCAAAGGTCTTACACTGTGGTCTCTGGTCGCCAGTCCCTGATTTCCTGTTGAGATTGTAGAACCCCTTTGCAGGTTTCCACCCCTTTACTCTTTGGCAAAGCCATATGGCTCCTTCCTCCAAGAAGGCCCTCTACTCAGCAGTAGGTCTAAGGTACATCCAAGGCAGAACAGAGGCATTTTTCTCAAGTAAGCATCTGGCATCTGATACCTCCTGATGGAACCATGCTCATTCTACTGGAGCTCTGATGAGTCTGACTTCTCTTTGTGGAAGAGACAGGACTTGAAAGCCTTCCTTATAAGGGTGATTAAAAAAGATAAGTCTGTAAAACTTGGTGCCACACCCAGCCTTAAACTATAAAGGTTCGCACTTTTGAGCCTTGCACCTAGTTGCCCTGGCAGTTTGGGCCAGGGGTTGAGCTCAGAGACAGGAAACACTGTGATGTGTTCCTTCACCGCACCATCCGTCCCTTGTACTTACATGAGCTCAAAGATCTCCCCGATGAGCATACAAGTGAAACCATTCTTCTGGTGTAGATTATAAACGTGTAATTGTTAAGAAAAAGTGGTCGGTAGAGACAGCAATTAAGAGCACAGACTTTGGTGTCATGTACCTGCGATGAAGTCCTGGCTCTCTGACTTTCAAGCTGTGTGACTTTGGCCAAGTTACTTAACCTCTCTAAGCTTCTGTCTATAGTAGTATAATAGCACTTGTCTTATAGGATCATTAGGTCTGAGATAGTGCATGTAAAGTATTTAACACAGAACTGACACAAAGTCAAAAGACAATAATTATTATGATTATTAGCATACCATCAATAGAATCACCCTCAGAGAGGTTCCTTATAAATTAATACTACAAAGTACAATGCACATGGCTCTTAATAGATGTGGGATATCATTATTTATAACTGTCATTATTTCCCTAGCCTCTACTTAGGCTCAAGGTGCACTCCACTCCCCTTTGAGGGATTAGAGCCAAACCCACACCAAGTTCTTCCCCTCAAGGAGCCTGGCTTAGAGAGGGGCTGAAGGTTCAAGAGCTCCAACACAGAGACACAAAGGATATTCGAGAGAAGAAGAGGTCAAGGTTTTCGATGTGGTGCCAAGGTGCTGTGGGTACAGGAGCAGAGATGTCAGAGCCCTGAAGAAATGGAAGCCCCTTGCTCCCTCAGTGTCCCTCCACCAATTCTCCCCCAAGTCCCAGTTCTGGCTGTCATGTCCAAGAACTCACACTTGCTCCCCTCAGGGACATGCACCAACAGGTCCTCCTCTCCAGGGGGTGAATCGCTGTAGGAGGCCTCTAGGCGCTGGTATTCAGTGTCAAACTGCGCCATCACCACCGCCCCCTGTCCACCCTGTCCACCTGTGGGCACAGAGGAAAGACAGACCCAGGTTCAGACCTTCTGCTGTCATCTTCCCTGCCTACTAGAACAGAAATGAATGAGAAAGAATCCTTAGGCTTGGTCTCCACTACTAGTCGTCTTGGATCAAAGGCAGAGGGAGTAGTAACCCAAGGAAAGCAATATGCTCAGGGCTTGGGAGACCCTCACTGACCAATGAGGTCAGTCATTCCTGTAGTCTTTACTGAGTGTCTACTGAGGCCTTGCTGGCCTGAAGACAGACTCTGCCCCTTTATGGGGTGGGGCAGCAGGGTCTGTTTCATCTTCTATTCAGTGGAGAGAAGGGGCCCTCCCATTCCCCTCCTAGAGAAACCCTGGTCTCCCAAGAGACTAGCAGTTTGGAAGCACTTTGTAAACAGAAGTTTGAGATAAGCACATGGCCCTACCAGCTCCATGGACAGTGTCAGCTCCGCTCCAGCCCTTGATGCCCTGGCTCTGCAGCTGCTGGAGGAGAAGGTGTCAGGCCCCAGAGAGTGGGGAGTGGGAATAGAAATAAACCCAATGCTACCACTCCCCCCTACCCCCCAAATCCCCCCACCCCCACTCAGGGGAAGCCAAGCAAGGGGCAGGGAGGCTGCAGTGGGAAAGAGGCACCCCTCCTAGCCTAAGGCTATGCACACTTCCTCTGGTTGTGCCATATGAGGCCACTCATTCAACTCTAGGGTCCCATGCTGTGGCTTAATGAACCTGCGGAGACTGTCTGTACAGGGCTGGACTGTTCTCCATGCCCCACCTCAGCCTGAGGAATTAGGTGGGCCTTCCCCGGTCCGCAAGGTCCCAAACCCAAAACCCAAGAAGAGAGTCTCTCCTAAAAAGGAGCTGCCCTTGCTTCCCTAGCAAACACCCAGCAGGCAGGCAAAGTTCCTAGATGGGATATCCTGACTGGGTCAGTGTAGACCCAGATCCTGGCTCAACTGTAGGTTCCCTTGGTCCTGGAGACAGGCATGATCTAGGTGGCACTCACCCAGTCAGTGCAGACCTTGAAGCTGTGGAGCACTGCCCAGCCTGGCCCCAGTGGGGTTCCCCAGGTTAGTGAGAGCCCTGGATCCTAAGAAGCTGACCAAGCCCTCAGGGAACTCACCACTCACTGGGTCAGTGTAGACCCAGGGCCCATAGAGCCCCTGTCAGCCGGGCCCGGGCTCAGGGGTTCCTGCGGACGTTGGAAGAATCGAGCCAGTCCGACAGCCGATACACCCAGCCGAGCTGGGTTGCCTTTCTACACCCAGCTGCCACGACCCGAGCCCAGCGCGCCCCCAGATCGCCCGGCCCCAGGCCAAGGGCTCGGCTCCCAACAGCGGACAATCTTGCGCGCGGCCCCGCCGCTCACGCGCGCCCCCGTCCGCGCGCCCCCGCTATCAAAACATTCCGGCTGCGCGCCTCCGCCCCGCCCGCGTTGCCCCTTCCCCCGTTACGCACCGCAAGTCCGCTTAGGACTCCGCGGTCATACCTGGCCAGGCCCGACACGGGTCGTGAGATTTCGGTGACCGGGCTCGCGTTTCACCACAGGAACGGTCACCCGGGTGATTCCAGGGGCTCCGTCGGCTTCACTGGGCTCGGCCCGACCGGGAGCGCTAGGCCCGGCGTCTGCCACTCACTGTCAGACGCAGTTAGCCTGACCAATGAACGTGGGGGTGGAGACACGATGGCCAATGCTCGGCGTCCGAGGCGGGACTAAAAGCTAGAGGCGGGCCCTGGAAGTCAGGGAACCAATTGCACGCTCTACGTGGGGCGGGGCTCAGATGCAGCCAATACCTTTTGTCCTCTTCGCTACTCCGTAGTGAGGAGTTTGTTACGGTATTGCAAAAATCCGGCTTTCGGACTGTAGACTTCCCGTACCTCTCAGCTCCCTCTGACCTTAAGTGCAGCTTCTGCGGGCGGTGGCGAGTCCATGCGGTGTAGTCACTGCTGGAACTCACCGCATGGGTAACGAGGAGAGGTTGGTTAAGGGACCTCTGTGATTTTAACTCTGCTGGAGTCGATTTGGTTGCTGAATTCACGCCCATTTCACTCTTGTGTGGTCCGAGACTGCGGATTTGAGAAAGCAGGCTGGGATCACGTATTAACCTTGGGCCCACCCCTGGTGGTGGTGGCCGTGGTGCCTTGCGGAGTAGGGGAAACGAAGTCACGCTGGCTGGGGAGGCGGCATAGGACCTTGCTTTGGGAAGCTGTTTCTTAACCACCTTTCTGCTCCAGCAGCTGCTTCTAAGTAAATTTCTGCTCAGCCATGTCGCTGGCTCCAGCTGCAGCCCAGGCTCCTGTGTCGGTCTCCCTGTTTGACCTCAGCACGGATGCTCCGGTCCTTCAGGGCCTGCGCCTGGTGAGCCACTTTCCCGAGGAGGCCTTGGCCCAGGCTCTTCAGACTTCCTGTCCAGGTATCTGGGAAGGTGTGGGGTGGACCCGTAAGAGAAATGACAGGACACTTTGGAGCTTATTGTGTTCTCCTCCAGGGAACACATTCTTATTGGTGTTTCCCAGCTTGGGAGCTCTTGTTGACATCTCCTTCCACTGGATAAAATTTATCAGCTCCCAACTGCAGAGTGTTTGTTTTTTACTTTTACGCTGAAGTTTGTGTATATTTTTCTTAACTGTTAGGAATTTAAGGCAACATTTGTACATGTTTTCTGATTAAAAAAAAAAAGTTTCACTTGATCGCTGGATTTCTAGAACAGGCTCCTGAATTGTCTCCAAGCAAATCTCTTGCCATTGCTTATGCCTCATCACATTAACACCACTGCCTGCAAAAACACTTCACTGTTCCTTGATATCACCCAAATTTAACTATTCCAATCAAATCATTCCTTCTTGCTGAATATAGAACAACTTACTGTTGGTTTCATCCTACTTGAGTTTGACTGTTTTCTTATAGTTAAAAAAAATAAAATAAAACCAACTGCACACTGTAATTGGAAATACAAGCTAAAAAGATGGTAGTGGGGGAGAGTTATTTGCACAGTTTAAAAATAATCTTAACCTTACCAGAAACCATTCACTGGTGGCTCAGATAGTAAAGAATCTGCCTGCAATGTGGGAGACCCAGGTTCAATCCCTGGATCGGGAAGATCTGGAGAAGGGCATGGCAACCCACTCCAGTGTTCTTGCCTGGAGAATTTCATGGACAGAGGATCCTGGTGGGCTGCAGTCCATGCGATTGCAGTCAGACATGACTGAGCGACTAACACTTTCACTTTCAGGATTCCTCTAAACAATCCCTGTTGTTAATTTACATACAGTGTTTATATTCTTCCTATACATATCTTTTCAGAAGCATATTCTATAAAGTGATTGCTGTGTCATTTATTTCATGATTACTAGATTGTTAAATTCCTTGAAGGCAATGACATGCCATCTCTCTCATTTGTATCTTCTGCTTTGTATATCAGACACTGAATGTAATCCTAGATAGTGTGGATTTGGGCCCCCTTTCTACCTCTGTTTACCCTCCCCTTTAGGTTCAGAGGAGCAAATAAGCCCAGAAAGAAGACCACTACAGGGTCCTCTGGATATTTCAGAGAAGTTGTTTTGTTCAACCTGTGACCAGGTCTTCCAGAACCACCAGGAACAGGTAAAAGACCAGGTGCAGAGCTAAATGTGGAAGCAAAAATGTCATGGTTGGGGAAAAGAGGTAGAAATTTGTTTTTAATGAAGGTCTACATTAACTAAGGAAGTTAGTATTACCTGGTCATACTTCATGGAGTTCTTTTTTAGGTCTTGGGTACCATAAAAGGCTGGGTCAGGCATATTTCCACATTGTTCTTCCCTCTTTGTCTCATACCAGAGGGAACATTATAAGCTTGACTGGCATCGGTTTAACCTAAAGCAGCGTCTCAAGGACAAGCCTCTCCTGTCTGCCCTGGACTTTGAAAAGCAGAGTTCCACAGGTGATGACTAGTGGGAGAGCATGTGCGAATCAGTCATGGGGATGGAGAAAGACCCTAGTTGAGGAGCTTGAAGAAAGGTCAAAGATGGGGTACCAAGCTTTCTTAACTTTTGCTGTTCTCAGGCGATCTTTCCAGCATCTCAGGATCAGAAGACTCAGACTCAGACAGTGAGGAGGACCTGCAGATACTGGATGAGGAGAGGGCTGACTTTGAGAAGCCTACGCGACCCCGAGGCTTCCACCCCCATCGGGTTCTTTTCCAAAATGCCCAGGGCCAGTTTCTTTATGCCTATCGCTGTGTCCTAGGCCCTCGCCAGGCAAGTGCCAGCACACGTTGTGTGGTCAGCCCCAGCCTTCTGTACACTCAGCCTAGATTTCCCCTCAGCACAGTCTATTTCTTACTTCTTCCCTTCCTTCCTGTTCAGGGTGGGTGTCACACTTGATGGCACAGTCTTGAACTGGCCTGAATCTTACAAGGGTCAAGTGGAGTGGAATTCAATTTGGATATAGACGGATCTAGGTTGGAATTGTGGTTCTCCTACTTGATCTTGACTACCTCTGCAAGCCTCCAATTTTCGTATTTATAAAATGGAGACAATAATGGAGCTGTTGTATCAAAAGAGATGCTGCCTGTGTATCACGTAGCACTGGCACTTGTTTCTTACTCCCAGTAAGTGCCACAGAGATGCTTGTGCTGCTCCTGTGTCTCCAGGTGCCCCTTGAAAAACCAGAACTGCTGCTTCAGAACCTGCGGAGTGGAGGTCCCAGGGACTGTGTGGTGCTCATGGCTGCTGCTGGGCACTTTGCTGGTGCCATTTTCCAAGGGTGAGAGGGTGCTGCATGGGGCAAGGATGGAATGGATCCTGTTAGTCTGGGAGCACCATCTGATTTCCAGTACTGAGTCTGTGCTGTCTACAGACGAGAAGTGTTGACACACAAAAGCTTTCACCGCTACACAGTGCGGGCCAAGCGGGGCACAGCGCAGGGGCTCCGGGATGCGCGGGGTGCAGCTGCTCCCTCTGCTGGGGCCAGTCTGAGGCGCTACAATGAAGCCGCACTCTATAAGGTGAGTTATGTGTCCAGGTCTGGCGCGCCTCTAATCCCCACTTCTCTCCTCTTGACTGATTAAATGGTACAGCAGGGAGGCTGGCTCCTGTGTCCTGTCTTTGTTCTTTCTGGGTAGATGAAGGTAGAATGGGGTGGATGCCCAGGAGTCTTAATCCTCTCATTCTCCACCCCCCATTCCCTGCACGTCATCTGTACATCATCTGTGGGTCAGTTTTTGGTTGGAAGTTTAAAAGTAGCAAGTGAAGAATTACAGAGCTGAGTCACTGTCTTCTCTAGGAAGTTCGTGACCTGCTGGCAGGGCCAGACTGGGCCAAGGCACTGGAGGAGGCTGGGACGATACTGCTGCGTGCCCCCCGCTCTGGCCGGTCCTTGTTCTTCGGGGGCCATGAGGCCCCCCTGCGCCGGGGTGATCCCCGACTTTGGGATATCCCCCTCGCTACCCAAAGACCCACCTTCCAAGAGCTACAGCGTGTACTCCATAAGCTGACCACGTTATATGTCTATGGTGAGCTTTCTTTCTAGATCTCCATACGCCCCAAATGTTCCACCCAAGCCTGGGTTCTCATTCGTGCATCCAGATGGTTTTCTACCACTCGGACTGCAGTCTGATGACATTTCCATTGACAGAAACCTGAGCTGGCTTCTCCTCAGCTAAATTTAAGAACCATCTTTTGTTTTATGGCAGGAGAAGACCCCCGGGAGACAGGCAGGTTGGATTTACCTCAGACACACCGGAAGAGAGTGAAAGAAAGGAAGTCTATCGAGGAAGAAAGAAAGGTCCCCAGTGATGAAAATGAAGCATTCGGGCAGAACGAGGAAGCTCCCAAACAGGGTTTGTACACCATCTGGCAATTGTCAGGTCTCTCTCTGGGGGTCTGTCCTAGAAATGCAGTGGTAAATCCCCTACTGTCATAACTTTATCCACTTCCCTATTTATAAGTAAGCCCTTACATACTCCCACCACTGCCACCGCCCGCCGCCCCGCAAACAGACACATCTGTTCAGTATGTGGTAGCAATTATTTAAATATGTTTTGGGATTTTTCCAAATCTCCTATCATCTCTTTTGTTCACTGACGTATCTCTAGTTCTTAGAAAAGTCTTAGCATGAAGTTGATGCTTGGACATGTGTTGTGTGGATCTTAACATAATTTACTTGCCTCCTTGGACGCACTGGTTTGGAGCTAGGGCTTGCTTCCCCTGCTGCAGGCTGTCACCTGTATGGTTGTCAGCTGCTCCAGGCTCCTCTGCTGACTACCCTAAGGCTGTCATGGGAATGTCCAGGGACTCTCGTCCCTGAATAGCTTCTTCTAGGCCTGCCCTTATTGGGGCTGTGAGCCTCATTTCTTCACATGATACTAATGGCTTCAGCTCTTGATATGCTATTTTATCTTGGGTGACAAAATACAAACAATTTTATTTCAAGTGATCTGGATTATCTCGCTATGTACATTCTTAGGCATCTGGGGTAGCCCACACCCTTCTACCCTCTGCTTATTCCTTAGATGGATCTAACATAGCAACTTTTTTCCCCTAGGATTAGAGTCAGAGGGAGAGGATGGCTCCCAGGTAGAGCTGGAGCTAGTAGAGGTGACACTGGGAACGCTGGATCTTCGTGAGTTTGAGGTATTTCCCAAGCAAAGGAGGAGAAAAAGGAATAAGAGGGAGAGAAAGCAAGACCTGGAGTCTGGGGTACAAATGACTCTTTCCCAGCAACCAAAGGAAGATGAGGCCCTTTCAGGG
Source organism: Cervus elaphus (assembly GCF_910594005.1). Classification (NCBI taxonomy): domain Eukaryota; kingdom Metazoa; phylum Chordata; class Mammalia; order Artiodactyla; family Cervidae; genus Cervus; species Cervus elaphus. The sequence goes on along the minus strand of NC_057822.1, from coordinate 27,699,419 downwards.
TCAGCCCATTTGGGGCTTCCCTGGGATGAGGCCATGTCCCCCGGTCAGTTGGAGCTCTGGGATGTGCTTCTAGCTGCTTGCCGAGCTGGAGATGTGGGGATGCTGAAGGACCGGCTCACTGCCAGCCCCCTAGACCCTGGAGTTCTGCCTCTGCTCACTGCCCCCTTGGGCTCCGGTGGCTTCACTCTCCTGCACGCAGCAGCCGCAGCTGGGAGAGGCTCAGTGGTTCGCCTGCTGCTGGAGGCAGGTGCGGACCCCACTGTGCAGTAAGTGAGGTCCTCATGCCGATCCCTGCTAGGGTACAGAGGATGATCTGGATGCTAACCTTGGCCTTGCCTACTTGACAATATTTCCCTTGGTCTGCTTGGGCAACATTGGGAGGTGCAGCAGGCAAACGGAACCTGCTTTGGGGGTTTTCGCACCTAGGGATTCCCGAGCTCGGCCACCGTATACAGTTGCAGCTGACAGATCAACACGCAATGAGTTCCGGAGGTTCATGGAGAAGAATCCAGATGCTTACGATTACAGCAAAGCTCAGGTCAGCTGAAGAAGGAAGCAGCAGAGTGGGGAGGCATCAGAGATGCTGGCTAGATCTTTTCTATTCTCCTACAGTCTTATCAAGGATAGTTTGTACAGATCTTTACCTTATGCTTACCTGGAAATCCTCCAGGTGCCGGGGCCGCTAACAGCAGAAATGGAGGCACGGCAGGCCACTCGGAGAAAGGAGCAGAAGGCAGCCCGGCGGCACCGGGAGGAGCAGCAGAGGAAGCGGCAGGAGCAGGAGAAGCAGGAGCGAGAAGAGCAGCGGCGATTTGCTGCCCTCAGTGACCGGGAGAAGGTGAGGCTGGGGCTTCTTCCTTCCACAGCAACACTTCCCCAGAGGTCTGATCGCTTCCCCCGTGTGCAGCCGTCACTTCCTGGACACACTCTCCACCACTGAGGCCTTGTGCTTAACACGGCTTCTCCTCCCCTCAGAGAGCTCTTGCTGCAGAGCGCCGACTCGCTGCCCAGCTGGCAGCCCCCAACCCTCAGACCTCCGACCCTGCTGTCACCGTCAGCAATATTCCGTATGTGGAGGGGGCAGGTGTGGGGGGTGGGCTGTGATGTGGGCGGGGCCATTCTGGACAAGTAGAGCAAGTGCTGCTCTGTGTTCAGAAATGCTGTTGAGGGGATTTGAGATGTTTTGGGAAACTCTGGAATAAAAACAGAAGTAACAGGAGGGTGGGTGGGGAAGGCTTGCATTGGAACGTTTTTGGGATTCCTCTCCAGCCGTTTTCTCCCTCTTATTCAGACGCTGCTGGAGTTGTGGGATGTCTCTCCAAGGCCTTGTTCCTTTTCACTACCTTGACTTCTCTTTCTGCTCCACACGCTGCCTCCAGGATCACCGCTGTCGGGCTGGGAAGCCCTCTTCCTGATCTCTTACTGCTCCACCTGGGGCCAGTGCTAGGCCCTGAGAGGGCACATCCCCACTGGCCCTAGGCTGCTGCTTCCCCCACAAAACCAGAGAGTGTTTGGAAGATTAGGGTGAAGGACGTTCAGGAACCAGGGCAAAGACAGGGCCACAGAGGTGTGTGGAGCTGGTACTGTCTCTGGAACTTTAATCACAATAAAGTTTGGCAAGGAAACTGCTCTCGTACTTCCATTCAGGCCTGTGGCCTTTGTTTCCTTACGGTCAGCGTGGCTAGCATGAAGGGATCCTGCTCACTGCGCTCGTCCCAGGTCCACGGATTACCTTTCCTTCAGTGCCCACTTAACTCCATTGGCTCAGAGGCACCTGAGAGGAAATAGATGTAGGTCCTGTGTTTCGTGCTATTGAGGATGGGCCTGTCCAGGAACTGGATTTGGGGCTGAGGAGGCACGTTTTCTAGCTCCAGCAACGTGATTCTGTTGTGGGTTCCCCTGGGAAACAGCAGGGGTCTTGGCACGTAGAGGGTCTGCTGCGGCCCCCGCTTTGTCCAGTAGCGGCCCAAGTTAAACCCATTGATCCAGACTTGGCCCTGGGGGGTAGAGGAAAAGAAAGGATCAGCTCTCAGAGGGGTAGAATTATCCCCCTGCTGGGGGGTTGGGGGGGTTCCTAATCAGAGGAATAATTTGTGCTCTCCCTTCTTCCATGGTTTTCCCCTCTTATAACCCTACCCCTTACCCCACCCCCACCATCAGCAATACCTTCGTCCATCCAGGTAGAAACAGAAATGTGTCCCCGCCTGAGTTTGAAATTGGGAAGGTGGTAGAGTAGAAGGTGGGGCCAGAGGGGGCCTGAGGATGTGAGCTTTTCAGTGGCTGGATGGGAAACCACCATTTGACAAGATTATCAACTTTCAGGGGGAACATCATCCACTGGGTAAGGATTGTCTGCCCCAGAATTGGTGGCTGTAACAGGCCCTGTGAAGAAGGCAAATGAAAATTCATCATTCACTAAGTTCTAAGGCCAGACTGCTGCTACTCAAGCCCTGGGATGCACCTAGTGTCCATGTCCAGATCCCTCACCAGCTGCTGCTTTGCTCTCTAAGCCCTAAGGCTGTAGCTCTTCCTTTAGGCCCTTATCTTTTCTAGGGAGTTCAGTAAAGAAGAGTATGGAGGTGAGGGACTGGGCAAAGCAAGCTCACCTTGAAGTCACTGCTGTTAGACCCAAAACTGAGCCTCCCCATGTTCTCCAGCAGGACATCCAGTTTGTCCCCTACTTTCCCCGTCAAAAATACGTTATGCTTCATGTTTCGTTCCAAAACACCCTGAAACACCTGTGGATGAGAGTATGTGTGAGAGGGAGTGGCTCAGCATCTAGCCTGTGGGCCCCACCCAGGAAGCTACATTAGGACACTATTATTGAGAGGGCAAAGAGAGCGTAGCCCTTCTGTCAGTTCCTTCTAGAACCGTATCCTTTGTCAAACTCTTCCTCATCCCAGCTTATCCTTTGCAAATGTGAGCAGGCAGTGGGAAAAGGTAGATACCAGAAACTCTGCTGGCGAGGAAAGGAAATGGGCTCACAAGGTAGCCTGGAATTAGGTTCTCACCCCATCCACCATCACGTATGCACGGTCATGGACTCCATTGTTTGGCACCCAGAGTTGTGTTGGCTCAGAAACAGTATAGGTCAGATAGGTCCGATACAACATATAGCCATGGACCTAGGTGTGGAAGAACGAGTAAATGAGATGTACTGAGAGACAAGAAAGGATACTGTTGGGAAGATGCAGAACTGAGGGGACCCTTGGTAGAGCTGTTGGTGGATTACGCTTTACCTGGTTGACAGCCTCAAAGGTCATTGGCAAGATTGAATGAATGGGCCCTTGGGGGCATAGCAAGTCTAAGAAATCCAGCAAATTCCCATCCTATTAGAATAAGGGGAAAGTATCAGAATACAAGGGAACTTTCAGAAGAGAGGGCAGGACAGGCTGGGCAGAATCGGAGAATAATGGGGAGGAGCTTACCAGGTGTAGGGTCAAAGGTCCAAGCTTCATCTTGGGGCTGGGGGGAGGTAAAGGTCCCAAGGGAACTTCCTGGAACTGAGCCCAAATTCTCTCAGGAGCCATAGGAAAAGCACACAAAGAAACCCTATTCCAACACCTTAGTGCAGGGTTCTTAACCTGGGGTCCAGGGAAGGGCTTCAGGGGTCATGAAGATTCTCTAATATTGTATGTATTTGTATCTCCCCAGGAAGTCCCATCTGAATAAGTGAGAAATGCTGCAACAGGCTGCTCAGAGGGTTTTGTGGTTCAGACAATAATCACTGCCTTATGGGCACCCCTCCCCCTAAATTAGTAAAAGCCTTTGGCACTTAATGAAGTGGTAGGGCACCTTGCTGATGACATTTCGAATAGCAAAAAGCTTGGGTGTGGGGTCCCCTGCTTCGGATATGGGTGCGTCGTAGTCATAGCTGGTAGTAATTGGAAGAAAGCGTCCCTTCTCATCAGCACCTAGTCAAACCAATTTAATTAATTCAATGCATCTTTCAGATGGTAGGCACTAAGCAAAGAAATTCATGCAGAGAATTTTGCTCTCAGAAGGGGCGGTGGTAGCCATATCCAGCTTCTAGACATTCTAATCCATGCATTCCTCAGACTCTTTAATTCCTTGCTGCCTCCCTGCCTCCACCCCAGAGACCGTCTAGACTCACCATTCCAGTATCCAAAGTTGGTACCTCCATGGAACATGTACCTGAAGTGGGGAAGAGTGGGGGGAAAGGTAGAAGCTGACCCATTGAATCTTAACCTTCATCCCCAACACCCAGTTACAGATTTTATGTTGGCCCCAGTGCCTCCAGTTACATGTTCACACTGGCTCCCAACTTGAGCATTTTCTCTAGTCCTTTGGTTACAGCTGGAACAGAGCGTGTGGAGTGATTCTGGCCCCAGTAATCCAGCCAGCCTGTGTAGTACTCAGAGTTCACCTACAGCATGAAGTGAAAGAAGCTGTGAGCAAGATGGGACCTGAGCGCCACTCATTCCCCACACTGCCTCTTGCTTTGATTGGCCTCCCCTCTGGCTCCTCACCAGGGGCCCACGGGGTTCATACTTCCGAAGCAGGCCAAAGATCTTGGTCATGTTGTCAGCTGCAGAAAGGAGGCAAAGGTGCAAGGTAAGCAACATGAAACAGGTGCCCCTTCCCCAGACTTCATTCTGAACCCTTGCTTGGGAGACCTGGGCCAAAATCTACAGTGGTATAGAGTCCCTGGAGGGAGCCACATTTGAGTCCTTCAGGCCCATCTGTGGTGAAGAGCAAGATCTTGTCTCCCAGCAGCGCTCGGAAGAGCCCAGCTAGGTGCCTCATGTAGCTCACGTCGCAGGCTCTGTAGCTACCATATTCATTCTCCACCTGCCAGGGGAAAGGAAAAGTGGAGGTCAGCTCTGAGGTGGAGAAATTAAGGGCACTGGCACCTCCTTCCCCGAGCCCAGTCAACTTTCCACTGGTACCTGAATGCTAATGATGTTGCCCCCATTGTGGTAGAGCCATGGATATATCCTGGGCAGCAAGACCTTGAACCAGGAGTCCACTGCGGCAAGGAAGTCTAAAGGAAGGAGCAGTGCTCTGCTCGTTAGGGCACTGCCACCTCCTCGGCCCCCACCCCTAGCATCAGTGCCAGCATCCTGAGTGCCACCTCAACTCGGGGAAGCACTGTGTGTCATCCCACTTGTCCATAACTCCATCTGGGAAGCCGTGACTTGTCAGAGGAAACTCTGAACCCTAAGCACTTGAATATTTGCATGGCAATGAAATTTGAGCACAGGACACAAAGCAGTGTTTCTAGAGAATTCATTTTTTAAATATCAGAAAAAAAAATGTTAAAACCCATCATATAGAGCTATTACATAACCATATATAATATATACTTGATATCGCTATGAAGTAGCGTGCATGCGTGTGTGCTCTGTCGCATCTGACTCTTTGTGACCCCATGGACTCTAGGGGTTACAGGCTCCCACCAGATTCAGGTATGAAGTAGCATGGGATTTCACAAAATTGTAGAATATCTGACCTGCACCCTGATGGAACTGCCAGTTCAGGACATTTAAGTCAGCAAATGAAAGATCATCATATGAGGTGGCATGCCTTCAGTTCTCAACTCCTGTTGGTGATTTTTGTTGACTCACCCTCAGGGTCTTCATGCATGACCTCTGCCTCCTTACCTAGGCGACTCCAACTCAGGCTTCAGGTCTCAACTTACATTTCACTTCCCCAAGAAAACCTCTGATATCCTAGATGAGGGTAGATTCCCCCTGTTACACTCTTTCACATCACCTCATACTCCCTTTTCAAGTGCTTAAGAAATTAAAATTAAGTGTGTGTGTCTGTAATTGTTTCCTGTCGGTCTCCCCTACTAGTGAGCAGGAACCTTGTCTGTCAGGCTCATTGGCTGCATCCCTGTCATTGAGGACAATGCCTAGCAGATAGCGGACTCTCAAAGTTGGAGTCAATGAAAGACATTTTAGAGGCTATCTTTACACTTTTAAAACATTCAATTCCTTTACATTTTGTGTTCTGTATAAAGGAGGGCCAGGTTGCACTGCCTCCTTTAATCCAAGCATACATTAAATCGCATCCCTTAGAATGATAAAAATTTAACATGACAAGAACTATTGTTTTTTCCCCAAATGTTGATCTTTTGCCACCCCTAGTCTTCTCTGTCTTCCCTAAGTCAGTGAGTGGCACCATCATCTTGACTGGCTGGACGCTTGATTCCTTTCTCTCCTCATCCTACCCACACTGTTCCCCCGCCCCTCCACCACCACTCCCTTTCTCATCAACATCTGTCAGTTGAATCCTGCTGACCTTTACCTCCAACCTATAGCTCATTTCTGCCCTCTTCTTTGCATTTCCACTACTATCACAACCAGGAGCCATCTCTTTCCTCAACTATGATCACAGTCTCCCAGTTAAGTTTCTCCACCTCTACCCTTGCTCTCCCTCAATCCATTTCCCACATCCAGGCTAATGTAATCTGAAAACAAATCAGATAATTTTGGCTAAACTCTTTCAATGACTTTCTACTGTGCTTATAATAAAAGGCAAACCCCTTACAGTGGTCTTGCATTAACACTCACTATATAGCTCCAATTTCTCATACTACTCTCGTTTACCCGCTGTGCTCCATCCATGCTGGCCTCATTCATGCCAGTATTCTCTCCTACCTCTGGGTCTTAAAACACACCATACCTGGGAATTCCCTGTGGTCTAGTAGTTAGGACTCCGAGCTTTCACTGCCAAGGGGCCAGGTTCAATCCCTCATCCGAACCATGATCCCACAAGACTCACAGCACAGCCCTCCCCCCAGAAAAGTACACCATTCCGTCTACCTGGTCATTCGGACTTCACTCTTCATATGACCAGTGCTTTCCCTTTCCTAGAGTAACTGAAATGTCATCTCAGAAAAGCCTTTTCTGGCTTTCCTACCTAAAAGAGGCCCTGTTATTCACTATCTCAACTCCTTGTCCATTTTCTTGTGCAGTATTTTAAAAATAATCTTATATAGGTTTTGGGTGTGTTTTTTTTTTTAAAACTAATGTGTCTTCCACACTGAATCTGTCTGGTCCCCCAGTTCCCTGCATGCTGCTGGGCATGATTAAAACAGTAAATAATTTGAATGAATGATCTCTGTTTTGGGTACCCAAATGACCCATTTTGTTGTTGTTTGCTTTTTTTCTGAGTCCAGTCTATTTTCTCTACCCACCTGGATCTGAGGTTCTCAGATGAATTTTAGGTTTTCGAAGCAACCAGGCTGGGAGACCCCCCTGAGACAAACATAAAGACAACAAAAAAATGAGTGGGCTTTGTTGTCTAAGACTGGAATAGGGTAGGTAAGAAGGGAGGGAGTTGAGGGTAGTGATGGAAGTGGCCCTAGAGTGGGGGTACATGGGAAGCTTTGCTTCTATCCCTTCTCCAACTAACTCACCATCTCCCACTCTGCACAGATGTAAGGTCCTGGTCTCAGTATGACCAACAGGTTGGCTAAAGTTGCCTCTTTCAGAAATGCAAAGAGGTCACGGCTGCCATTAAAGTTATAGACCCCAGGCTCTGGCTCATGGTAGTTCCAGGGCACATAACTGAAAAAGGAAGAGGTTAACAGGGCCCAAGACAGGGAGAAGCCAGGGAGGCCAAGGGGCTCAGGCCTGCAGGAATCTCCAGGAAGCTGTGGGAAGGAGGTCCTGGCCCTCCCCTTTCCCACCCTTGGCAGGGAAGCGCTGGAGCTACAATCCTCATACCCAGCCGGTCTTCCTGTCCTGATCCCCTTCTTAAGGGCATGGTAGGAGGAGTGAATCCCACCCTTCCATGGCTCTCATGAGCACTTCTTACAACTGTACTACGTTGAGGCCACTCATTCGCATCTTGAAAAGCCGGTCTGCCCAAAGTACCCGCGGTACCCGAAAGTAGTGCAGGCTGCCAGATACGTAGCGGAACGGGGCCCCGTCCAGGAGGAATCTGTTATGGTCCCGATCCACTACGAACGACCGAGTGTCTGCCTGTAAGGGGAGAGACCGTGCTCACAGTGGGCTTGAGTCCGGGGTGAGCGTCTGCCAAGAGCAGAGGAGATGGAACTAGCCCTTCCCAGTATTTTGTTGTTTTCACTTTCACTCTCTCCTCCGCCAGCTCTGACCCTGTTTCACCGCACCCAGCGGCTGGTTCGATTCTCCCATCCTACCTGGGGCAGCAGCAGCGTCAGGAGTGGGAGCAGCAGGGAGGGAAGGCAGAGAGGTTTCTCGGGAGCCATGGCGCTTTCGGGGCTCTTCCAGTCAGAGACAGTGGTCCGACCGTCACGTGGCGGATTCCTGGGAGAGAACCTCAGCGAGCAAGTGGGCGGAGACCACCGCAAGTTGCCAGGGATTAGCCTGGACTTTGTCTCCAGCCTGCAGCTATCTGCTACTCTGCTAGTTCGTAAAATCCTCTACATCTTGCTACTGGTTCATGAACCAGCTTCATCAACATTACCTGGGAGCTTGTTAGAAATGCAGAGTCTCAGACCCTACCTCAGACCTGTAGAGTCAGAAATTGTATTTTAACAAGATTTCCGGGTGCTCTGAGCACATTCAGGACTGAGAAGTAGTTCTCTGCTACACGGAGCCCCTGAGGATGGGGAGAGCCTTGTCTATCCTGAGTCCTCTGCTGCTATCGCAGGGTCCAGTACACATCAGGTTAAATCTAAATGAATGTCAGATCCAGGTTCAGACCCAAGGGAAATCAGAGGATATCTTCTCAGTATATGAAAGGGGAGTGGGAGTTGGGGTGGGGATCAAGTTACAAGAGGAATCTTCTTCCTAGAGAATCCTGTCCTGTTTCAACAAAAGAGACCATCTAGGCCATCCTATCGTCTTTGGATGTGTGCCCCTTTCCAATTTACCCCTGCCTGGGCAAGAGACATCAAGGTTCCAAGGTTTGGGAATTTGTGAATTTCCATCACTCACTGCCTTCACAGTCCCAAGCCTGGGATGTGAAGACCAGGATAATAATAATAGTTATTATTATTATTTCTGCTTATGGACACTACTCAGGGCTATGCATCAAACGCTATAGTAAGCAATTCACCTCTCATTTAATCTTCAAACAACTCCATGAAGTAGATAATAATCTCCATTTTACAGATGAGGGGATTGAAGGATAGAAATATTAGCCTGTTAACAAGGTCACATAACTAGTTTAGTAGAGCTGGGATTTGAATGAGGCAGTCTGGCCTCAGAGTTCATGCATTTAACTTTAGGTACTCTTACACCTATTTTACAGTTAGGGAAAGTGAGGTTCCTACAGGCTAAGTAACTTGTCCAGGCTATTAAGATTCAGACCCTAGTCTAGTTCAAGAGCCTGAGCTCTTAACTACTGAGACTACGGTAATAGGATACAGGCCAGAGCCCCCAAGGTTGTACTGATCAGAGCTGCAAAGGGGTCCAGGCTGCCAGCACTCGCCCCCTCTGAGCATCCACCTCCGGGCTGGACCCCAGTCGGCCACCCGGTGCACGGGAGGTATGACGCCTCCTACCTCTGGCATTGGGAGATACAGGTCCTGGGGGCCTCGGGCCGAGCCCGGCTTTGCTCCCTTTTGACGTAGGTGCCTGCGTCTTGACCCCCACTGCAGGCCAGGTGTGGAACCCTCACCCGGGTCCTGGGACCCGTCCTCCCCCAGGCCTAACCCGCCCCCGGCCTCTCAGCTCCACGCCCCCACATCGTCCTAGTGCTCAGCGGTTGCTAGGATACTGCGGGCCGTTACACCGGCGCGGGCTGATGACGTAACTACTGCTTCCGGTCCCTGGCGCTTCCCTCCAGCTAAAGCCGGGTGAGTGCCGTGTCCTGGCTGGCCCACCCAGACCGAGACCTAGAGTGGGCTCTGCAAGTGGTTGGTCCGGGCGTCGCACTTCTCCCCGGAACTACCCCGTGCCCTGCCTCTGCAGCCCAATGGGGTGTGCGAGTGAGGGGCCGCCTGAAGGTGGGCCGGGGTTGGAGGAAGTGGCCTGGGAGTCGCCGCGGGGGCCTGGGGCTTTTTAAGGCACCTGACCCCCAGCCTTCTTGGAGCGGGCGTTGCCAGGGCTTATTTTCTCTAGGTTCGAAGACCTGGGCCTGAGCGCTCACGTTGGCCCTTTAGGGGGTCTTCTGGATTGTACCCCGCCCATGACCTGCTATTCTTTTCCTTCCAGCATGATCTGCTGGAGCCCCAGCAATTTGCCTGAAAAAGACCACTCGACCTGGACGAACCCTTTGGCAGCTTCAGACCGTCCTTGAGGAGGATGACTGAGACAATATGGGCCACGCGCTTTGCATCTGCTCTCGGGGAACTGTCACCATTGACCATAAGCGCTACCTCTTCATCCATAAACTGGGGGAGGGGTGAGTGTTTTGGAAATCATTTAGTCCCAAGAGTTGTGGTTTTTTGAAGGACAGCAGTCAGCACAGGATAGGGACACAGAGCCTCTAATTCACCGGACAGAGCCCAGCTCCTTGGTGGTCAAGAAAGTGGATTGTGGAACCAGTCTTCCTAGATTCACCATGTATAGCCTTGATAAGCCCTAGTTGCCTTATCTGCTTATTAGAGCTAATTGTGCTTCAATGGCGGGGCTGTGAGGACTAAATGAGATAATTCGTATCAAGTGTCTCCCCTATTGCCTGATTCATAGCACTTGATAAAGGTTGACTGTTATTTATTTAATATTTATTGAAGCCCTGCATTAAGACCATAGGACCTAGAAAGTAACTGTCCTTGCTCTATGTTAATAATCTTCAGACTTCTTTTTAGTGTCACACCTTGGGAGTGTGGCTAGTAAATGGGAAAGACACCCCCCACCCCACCCCACCCCTGCACTTCTCCCCAGGGAATTCCTCTGGATCCCAGCAGTATGGGAGATGACCTTGGTCCTTCACTGACCTCTTTGGCCCACAGTGGGTTCAGCTTTGTGGACCTAGTGGAGGGGTTGCATGATGGACAGTTCTACGCCCTGAAGCGAATCCTGTGTCATGAGCAGCAGGACCGGGAGGAGGCCCAACGAGAAGCAGACATGCATCGCCTCTTCCATCACCCCAACATCCTTCGCCTCGTGGCTTATTGTCTGAGAGAGCGAGGCACTAAACATGAGGCCTGGCTGCTGCTACCCTTCTTCAAGGTCAGAAAGTCTCCTGGCTATGGAGGGGGTTGCAACAGAGCCGTGTGTGCCAAGGACTATTATGAGCAGTCATGCACATTAGGAAGCAGAGGTCATGTTCTGGTTTGAGCATTTCAGATTTGGGTTTTAAGGAACCCACCTGGGGTGTAGGGTGTGTGGTGAAATTACTATAGACTCTGACATAGGGAAAGAATCAGGTCAGGGAGTGGAGGCTAAAAACATCAACTTCGGGGAAACTTGTTTTGCAGAGAGGTACGCTGTGGAATGAGATAGAAAAGCTGAAGGACAAAGGCAACTTTTTGACTGAAGAGCAAATCATTCGGCTGCTGCTGGGTATCTGCAGAGGCCTTGAGGCTATTCACGCCAAGGGTTATGCCCACAGGTCAGTGGGAGGCTCCATGTACTTGCTGGACAGAAAGGAAGAGCCTCATCAAGAGAAATGAGAGATCTCTGTGCTCTTCTCCAGGAACAGTCCCTGTGATTCTTTTACCCCTCTAGGATCCTGGCCTTCTGGTTCAGGGATGCTCATGGGTCATTTCTACTTCCCCGCAGGGACCTGAAACCCACCAATATCTTGCTTGGCGATGAGGGGCAGCCGGTTCTAATGGACTTGGGGTCCATGAATCAAGCATGCATCCACGTGGAGGGCTCCCGCCAGGCTCTGGCCCTCCAGGTAAAAGTTTCCAGAGTCCTTTGCCCACCTCTTCCCCATCCTCAACCCCTTCTGGTGCATGCCCTGGTTTGGTCACATGACTAAGACCTGTGCCCTGCTTCTGAGCTCTGGGGCCACTGTTCCAGGACTGGGCAGCCCAGCGGTGCACCATCTCCTACCGGGCCCCGGAGCTCTTTTCCGTGCAGAGCCACTGTGTCATCGATGAGCGGACTGATGTCTGGGTGAGGAGCATGTGGGTGGGAATGTGGGAGGGAAGGAGTGCTGCTCTGTGGCTGCTGTGAACTGGAGGAGCAAGTCTTTGGTTTCCAGTGCATGGGGCCCCAGGAAGCATGTATGTCCCCATCCCCCCTCAACTTCCTTCCTGGGAACTGTCACTGACACTACTCAGTTGCTCAGGAAGTGGTATAATCTTGCCCTTTGAGCAGGATAAGTATAACTAAATGTCAGGGCTGGAGGCAGCAGCTCAGCGCAAGACACAGAGGCCTCCAGCTAACTGGCAGTTTCTCTGGGGCCCTGGTGCTGTCACGTGACTGAAGTCGGCATATTGTAGTCTCCTTTCACTACAGAATGAAACAGAGATGACTCCATTGGTCCCCTTCCAAGGAATAACCAAGTTATGCTCAGTCCCTAGGCTGTGTGCTATATGCCATGATGTTTGGGGAAGGCCCTTATGATATGGTGTTCCAGAAGGGTGACAGCGTGGCCCTTGCAGTACAGAACCAACTCAGCATCCCACAGAGCCCCAGGTGAGCTCTGAAAGGAGCAGGGGCACTCCAGGCTCCTCCCTTCCATTTGCAGGGGTCAGAGCACAGGGGGTGGCCGCCTTCCTCACCCTCCCCTCCTCCTTCTGCAGGCATTCTTCAGCCTTGCGGCAGCTGCTGACCTCAATGATGACTGTGGACCCCCAGCAGCGCCCTCACATTCCTCTGCTCCTGAGTCAGTTGGAGGTGCTGCAGACCCCGGCTCGGGACGAGCACACTACCCACATCTGAACAAACCTGTGGCCACGTTGAGAAGGTGGCCCCCGTGCCTTGGCAAGGAGCTGCCCTCCCTCAGTAGAATCTCCATCCATTCAGTGCAGGACCGCGCCCTTGTCACTGGGGGCAGCTGGGGGCTGGGACAGTTTGCTCGGCCTTCTGTCTCTGATTCTGCTCTCACCCCCAAGAGCAGTAACTGGACTGGAGGCCTGCCTGGGTGGGGGTTGGGGAGGGTGGGGGATGGGGAGAGGGGAACTGATAGAATATAGTCAAGGCTCTGAGCAGGACTGCTGAGCATACATCATGATCTGCCTCCAAATCTGGGGGCAGGAGAATGTATAAAACAAGAATAAAGTGAAAGCAGCTTGGTGTGATCTCAGTCTCATTGTTCCTGGAGTGAGAGGAGGTGCAGGGCGCCCAAAGGCTGGCTGCCTTTTCTGGGGGAGAGCCTGGAGAGAAGAGGGACTGGTGAAGCCTCAGGAGTGGCATAACCATCCTTCCACATTCAGAGGCAGGTATCCCTACCTTAGATCTGGTTGGTGGGGGAATGGGCACTTCTTCTCCTAGCTTGTCTTAGTCAAAAACTTCAAACTGCTCTGGCCTGAGCTGGTTTCTATGCCAAGAACTGGGCCAAGGGCCCCCTTGAAGCACCCTCATCTCATTCTTTCTTCATTCCCATGGCTGGGTAGTGGGTAGCTTAGTCAGAGCAGCCCAGCTGGTTTTCCAGGAAGGGTTCTGGGTGGAGACACCTGAGGAAGCTTCGGGACAACCACACAACTGGTTTCCAGCCTTTGCCTTGGGGCAAGGGGAGGGGAAGTGGTGGACATTTTAGCCCAGAATCTCTCAGAGACGGTTCTGGTTCACACATGATTAATGATTAATGGGGCCTGTGTGGTGTGGCAGTATCCAGCTGCCACTTCCTGCCTCCTCTGCTGAGTAAACAGGGGCCCTGCCTTTGCTGGGCTGGAAACCTGTTCCCTCAGGAAGGGCACCGCGTCCCTAAATCACCAGGGAGGGGAGGGAAGGGCAGGGTTGGCATCTCCTGCTCCTGAGAGTGATGCTCCTCCCCGCCCCCCAACTGTGCCCACCCTCCAACTGCTGACGTCAGTGTGGGTCCTGGGGTGCTTATTAGCAACCTTGAAGTTTTCCCCAGGGCCCTGGCAGGAGGCTCCCACCAGCTAGCACAGAAGCTGAGGCCAGAAAGAAAGCACAAACAGAGGGGAGATGACCTGACTTTTAATGGCACAACCCTAGGTCCCAGCAAAACAGCAAGCCCAAAAGTAAGCTTTGCAAAGCTGCTGGGAGGTGCACTGACACAAACAACTCTAGGAGATCGCCCTTGTTCCCTCCCAGCCCCCAAGCTTATGACTAGGCTCCATGCCCAGGAACTCTGGGCCTGCTCAGCCCCACTCCCAAGCCCTTAAAACGCAGAGGTGTCTGGGCCAAGCTTTGCTTCCAGTGTCAGTGAATGCAGAGCAGTGGGAAGAATAGGGTAGCAGTCTAACTCAAACACAGAAACTGCTGGGCTTAAACTCCTACTTGGAAAGGAAGTGAAGCCTCAGATCCTTTAATGGCTCATGTTGGACAGGTCCAAGATCCGGTCTTCATCTCCCCCCTATCCTGGGCACTGCTAGGATGATACATGGGGTCATGCTTCCTGGGCCTGACAAGGGCCCCTTGGCAGGTCTAACCTTCAGCCACGGAAGGAAAAAGTCATGAGCAGCACATAGTGAGGGCAGCAGCAGAAACAGCAGCAGCAGCAGCAGCACAAAAGGGGAAGGCAGCAAAGCTCAAGCACTCAGAGGGGACGAGAAACCGTGCAAGGAGACTGTTTATTTCGAAAGGATTTTGCAATAAACATAGTGAGTGGGCTCCAGGCAGTGGTTCTATTCTTCTCCCTCATCCTCGTCCTCATAGGAGTCGATGCCCACTTCCTCGTAATCCTTCTCCAGGGCAGCCATATCCTCCCGGGCCTCGGAGAACTCACCCTCCTCCATGCCCTCGCCCACGTACCAGTGCACAAACGCCCTCTTGGCATACATCAGGTCGAACTTGTGGTCCAGGCGGGCCCAGGCCTCAGCGATGGCGGTCGTGTTGCTCAGCATGCACACGGCACGCTGCACCTTGGCCAGGTCACCCCCGGGCACCACAGTGGGGGGCTGGTAGTTGATACCAACCTTGAAGCCCGTGGGGCACCAGTCCACGAACTGAATACTGCGCTTGGTCTTGATGGCAGCGATGGCAGCGTTGACGTCCTTGGGCACCACATCTCCACGGTACAGCAGGCAGCAGGCCATGTACTTGCCGTGGCGGGGATCACACTTCACCATCTGGTTGGCAGGCTCAAAGCAGGCGTTGGTGATCTCTGCCACCGACAGCTGCTCGTGGTAGGCCTTCTCTGCAGAGATGACTGGTGCATAGGTGGCCAGGGGGAAGTGGATGCGAGGGTAGGGCACCAGGTTGGTCTGGAACTCCGTCAGGTCCACGTTGAGGGCGCCGTCAAAGCGCAGGGAGGCTGTGATGGAGGAGACGATCTGGCTGATGAGGCGGTTGAGGTTGGTGTAAGTCGGGCGCTCGATGTCCAGGTTGCGGCGACAGATGTCATAGATGGCCTCGTTGTCCACCATGAAGGCACAATCTGAGTGCTCCAGGGTGGTGTGGGTGGTCAGGATGGAGTTGTAGGGCTCGACCACGGCCGTGGACACCTGAGGGGCTGGGTAGATGGAGAACTCCAGCTTGGATTTCTTGCCATAATCAACAGAGAGCCGCTCCATCAGCAGTGAGGTGAAGCCAGAGCCGGTGCCCCCTCCAAAGCTGTGGAACACCAGGAAGCCCTGAAGTCCTGTGCACTGATCAGACTGAAAGGCAAGAAGGAAAAGAGCAATGTGGGTGGGGAAAGGGCCTGAGGACTTCATATGTTCTAGCTTCACAAAAGCCTAAAATTTCTCAGGTGTTAAGGCAGACTAATGAGTATCCCACAGCCGCAGCACGCTCTGAGACATGTAGAATTAGAGATGACTCTATGAAATGGATTTGGAAAAAAATGTTTCTGACCATTAGCATCATTTCAAAAGTTTCCTTCCTTCTACCCCCAATTCTCACCAGCTTGCGGATCCGGTCCAGTACTGGGTCAATGATTTCCTTGCCAATGGTGTAGTGACCACGAGCATAGTTGTTAGCAGCATCCTCTTTCCCAGTGATGAGCTGCTCAGGGTGGAAGAGTTGCCGGTATGGGCCATTTCGGATCTCATCTGAAAAGTCATACACCACATCGTTAGGGCAGAAACCACAAGGCTGTGCTCAGCACAGACCTCCCTCCCTCAGCCTAGTGGCTGTGGTCAGATATATGGAAGCATTCATCCTCCTGCCAGCCTGAGATAGCAGTGTGTGAGAGAAACCCAGACCTGCTGCCCAGCCCAGTCTGCGATCAGCCTCCCTTCTTTAGCTTCCAGCAGGGCAAGGGGTTTTCAGGGCCAGGAAAGCCAGGTCTAGACATCCTCTCTCCAGAGAGAAACTTAGAGTCACTTTCCAGCCCCTCAATTCCACCCTCTCTTCCTCTGCTCACCAATTACAGTAGGCTCCAAATCCACAAAAACTGCCCGGGGCACATGCTTTCCAGCACCAGTTTCACAGAAGAAGGTGGTGAAGGAGTCGTCCCCTCCACCAATGGTCTTGTCACTGGGCATCTGTCCATCCGGCTGAATTCCATGTTCCAGACAGTAGAGCTCCCAGCAGGCATTGCCCATCTGGACACCTGCCTGCCCCACATGGACTGAGATGCATTCACGCTGAAGGGTAAAGAGAGGGGACATGGCATAAACCCCACATACATAAGTCCTTACCTCACGAGCCTCTCTCCCACCCTATCACCTACCAGTTAGGATGACTCAGTTGGCAAAAGGGCCTGAGCAGAGGTCAAGGAGGCTGGCATCCTGCCCAGGCTCTCCTGCATAGGACTTCCCAACTAGAGGCACCCAGTAGGGCTGGCCAGATCCCTCAGTCTACTCCATGGGGACCTTGTCAAGTAAGAGCTGTGGCTCCATATGACCCTGCCACATTCACAGGACATTCAGGCAGGACGGAGAGGTCAAGTGCATGTGAGACAGGCAGACACTGCAGTTGCTGAGACAAGGACAAGCGATTTTTTCAGCTGTTCCCAATCCTTACTCCCACAGATCAGCTTCTCAAGAGCCTGAGAAGGGACAGAAGGTTTTCCAGAGCTACAAATTTATAGCTAGAGGTCCGCCCTTGATTAATTCTTTGCTTTGAGGATGAACAACTAGAATATCATATAACCCTCTCACCCTTTCATTCTCGCGAACTGTAGAGGTGTCTCAGCCTTCCAGTCGGGCATCAACTGACCACACTGACCAGCAGGTTGCCCTGGCCCTCACCACCTTTAAATCCCATCTGGCTCTGGGGATCAATCCCATCTGGCTGCTCTCCCCACCTCTACCCCCACACCCTGGGTATTTTCACCGCGTTCACCACTGCTGTACCTTCAGGGAAACTGCAGAGAGCAAAAACCGGCAGGCGCCGCCAGTAAGGTTGTGGGCACTGGGGCACTCGCTGCCCTAGGCTCATCCCTGCCAGTCTGGAATTAACCTCTGAAGAGCCAAAGTGGTGCAGAGCAGGGCCGGTGCGGCCTCCCTTTTCGACACCGAAATGGCGGGGTGACGGTTTGCAAACACCCAGAAAAGGAAGCGGAACCTGCGGTGAGGCCCCGAAGGTAACCTGCCTTGCCCTGGGCGGGGTGAGCGCCATCCTGCGCTCTGGCCCCGTATTCGCCCCTTCTAGATTCTTTCCAGGTCCATCCCAGTGGAAAGCGAGGATTGGATTTCGGCCCCCGTCCCTAGGCTATAAATACCACCCCCTACACACACCTCTTTCCCCTCCCCCCAACCTGGCCTCGGCCCGCGCTCTCGCTCAGCGCCAGCTGTCTCTGCCCGTCCGTGCACGCGGGCTCCGGCTGGAGAGATTCCGGCTCGCCTCACTAGGCCGAACCCCATTCTCGTCACCCCTCCAGGATCAAAAGAGGGGTGCTGAGTCACGGGGGGGTTGCTGTGGGTAGGAGGGATGCGCCCACAGTCGGAGGAAAGGGGGATGCTAAACCAAGTGATCTGCCCCTTCCCACCTTCTAGCACCAAGCGCGTGTTTGGTCAGTTCCAAGGACCCGGGAGTGAGCGGGAGGCTAAGGGCGGAGGGCAGCCAAGCGGGGTCTCCCTAGACCGCGGAAAGGACGGGCCGCGGGACCGCGTGACTCCCCTCAGGAGGGTTAGGACACAAATTCTTGGTGGAGCAGGAGGGGATACCAGGAGGACTTCTCTCCACTACTGAAGATTCCCACCCCGCTCCACTACCCTCCCCAGCATCCGAAAGTGGACAACTTGGCCCAGCCAAAGTCACCGGGAGGGGGTGGGGGAAGGCAACCCCCCCCAACACCTCGAGACCTGAAACTCCAGATAGAGGGCCCTGAGCGGACCTAGCGGGAGGTTCCCCGAAGAAGAGGAGAACTTAGGGACGGGCGCGATGCCGGCAGGGCCGCACTCACCATGGTGAGTCCGGGCGGTGGGTCTCACGTAGAGTCCGGGTGACGGGTCTCAGTGAGAACTGCGCTAGCTGCAGTGCCGCACCGCTCTTATAGGCGGGGGGCGGGCCCGCGCGCTCCGACCGCCCACTAGGAGCGGGGCGGCCCAGACGCCCCGCCCCCGAAAGGTAGGCGGCCCGAAGGGGTGGGGCCAGGGCGAGTCCCCTCCCCGGGGCGTGCCAGAGTCCCTCACCTGTCCCGCGTGAGTGAGCAGTAGCGACCCGAGCTTAAACCCTTCTTTCCCGGCTTTGCGCCGACACTCGGACCTCCCGAGCTCCGCTGTTGGGACGCAAGGCGCGGTGCCAGGATGTGTCTCTCCTGCCCCTGCGTCGTGGGGGCGCCTGTCTCTAAGGTGTTCTGACTTAGGCCGGGTGCTGTAGAGGCTGTTTTTCCGGAGTGGCTGCAGCCAGCCTTCGCCGGTGCCCTCCCCGCCCTGCCTCTCTGAAGGCTCCGGCCGACTGCCTGGCTCTGGCCCGTCCCCCAGGAACGGCTTGCAGTCGCTCGAGGCCTGCTGGTCCGTGGCCGGGACGGCTGGCCTTCGCCAACGCCCGCGGGCGGCCGAGGACCGGGAGCTGCACAGTCTGAGCCCCAGGTTGTCGATCCCTTAGGTTGCTCCGCAGAGCCGAATCCCACAGTCTGTCTGCGAGGGCCGACCCCCGGAATCTGTCGCGTCTCGCAGGCTGCCCGCTGGTCAGTGGCCCCGTCATCAGCACCGTCACTATTAGCCGGCCCTCGCCATAGCCACCTGCCCACTTTCCTGCAGCCAGAACCGCCGGAGTTTCTGGGATTCGCAACCTGACTGCCCTCTGTGACCTTGGGCAAGTGACTTAACCTCACTGAGTTCTTGAACCTCATCTTCACCGGTGAAAGGAGATAACGATCCCACCCCCAGAAAGCATTGTGAGGTGTTATAACGTTTGTTGACTCTGAAGAGGAAAAAAGAAAACGGAGATTCTGATGTCATGGATGGTTTTGACTTTCCCATCCTCTTCAGTCCCTAAGCCATGGGCAGGATCTGCTACCTGCATCTCAAAGCCCTCGGAGCTCAGGCAGTGGTCTCAGCTAAAGCTATTCCTTCTTTCTACTTTTCATTCCCATGTCTTGCAAGAATGGGCTTTTCAACCTACTTCTGCTTTCCCTTGCATGCCTTACATTTTCTACCTGTCTCTCTTCACTGCAGAAATCATCAGAAGTGCCCTACGTGCCTATTGGTGCATTCTGTCTCCTGGGAAAAGATTCACCTGTCTCTCCTATCATAGTGTTTCCTAGGGCCAAGGCTGCCTGACAATATAACACAGTAGGATAAAATAACTAGCAATGGCAACTTTCTACCAACAAAATAGCTAACTGATACCTTACTTTAGCAAGGCATGGAAAGAAACACTGTGAAATATGACAAGGTCTCTTTTCCCAGTAGACTAACCATATGGTTGGGAGAACAAGACTCATTCATAGAAAAGAAACCTGGCAAGGGCACATAATGAGGTTGCTTTGGGAAATGGGGTCATGGTCTCTACAGAGCAAGGAGCCTTGGTGACTACAGAACACGTGGCCTCGTTCAGACCTTCCCTGGCCCTCTGTTTTCCTTGTGCAGCCCAACCCTGCAGAATGAGTATTTTAAGAGACTTGTGCTATCTTAGGCAAAACCCAAAACCTATTTGTTCTTCAGGTTCAGCTTCTTTTTCTGTAAAACTGGGATAATAACTTTGGATTGTGAGGACCAGATGAACTGGAGGATGCATACGTACACAGCAAAGAACTATATGTCCAGCTGCCTGGACTCTTAGAGCATTTTGTTCATTTATTTTAGTGTGTGTAGCACCTCATGCTGCAGTTATTCATGCATATGTTCATCTTATTAGACAGTGATCTTGCTGAAGGAAAAGACTGTGTCTTATTCACTTTTGTGTTCCCCGGTTCCTAGTATGGCACTTGGCACATGGTAACATTTGCTAAGTGTGTGTCAGATGAATTGTTTCACTATAGAAATGGGACTGAAATTAAGGTGAAACTCTTAAGCAGCCAGAAGTTTCAAATTAGCAGCCTGGAAAACAAATTCTCTCTCTGAAATGTTTCATCTGGCACCCACAGTGTTAACCCACATTGCATTTAGAATATGAAAAAAAAATTAGGAAATTTTTCTGTATGGGGCATCGCCAAAGACCACCCTTATGTTAGGAGACTTACTAGACAGACTCACAGGACTCAGCATAAGCTTGTACTCACAGCTAGGGTTTATTACAGTAATGCAAGAACAATACGCACCTGGATAAAAAGGGGAAAAGACACAACAGGAGTCAGAAGGAATCCATGTCCTCTCCCTCCCATAAGGACTTACACAATGTACTCTTCCTAAATGAAAAGGGAGCAGTATTTCCCTGCAGTGTTTTTGCCCAAGAAAGCCCACTAGAGACTCAGCACCCCAGGTTTTTAGTGGGGTCTGTTCACAGAGGCACCTCTGCCTTACACGTGCCAAAATTCCAGACTCAGAAGAAAAATGGGTGTTCAGCATAAATCACATCGTTTACCCACACTGTCCAGGCACAACTAACTATCCTGATCAATCAGCTGTTGACTGGGAGCACTCTAAGAGCCAAGTTCTCAGACGCTAGCTGAGGGCCAACCTTGCGAGCAGGCCTTTCCAAGGATAGCTGTCTCAGGCCTGCTAGGTTAACGGTTTCAATCATGTAAAAAAATCCAGATTCTAGCTTATTGTGAAACAAATTGGAAGAGATGGCTATTCTAGGCCTGCATTCCCATTTAGCAACTGTGATAGGCAGAATAGCACTACCCCCAAGATGTCCACATCCTAGTCCCTGGAATCTGTGACTACATTACCTTCCATGGCTAAAGATGGTGTGAGTGTGATTAAGGTAAAGGTCTTGAGATGGGGAGATTTTGGATTTTCTGGTTGGGCCCAGTGTAATCACAAGTCCTTTTTTTAATTAAAACAGTTTTTTTTTTAATTGTGAAAGTATGATAACACATTAACAGGAGACTTGGAAAATATAGAACAAAGTTACATATAGTTCCACTATACATTATAGTTATTTTTAAAAATAGATAAATTAAGATTTTTAGTTGGGCTTTCAATATCAAACTCTCAAAAATTAATACAGTGAATACAATACCATTTTCTCAAAAATTAACAATTCTCTTCTACAGAGTAGAAGGATCTAGTAGACCTGAAAAGCACTATGAACCAATTCAACATAATTAAGATTTATACAATTTTCACTCAGCAGTAGAATACAAATTCTGTTCAAGTTCCCATAGACTATAAACTAGAAGACACTGGAACACATCCAGGGGCATAAAACAAGGTGCAAAACTTTCACCGTCTAAAGGTATTGAAATCATATAGAATCTCTCCTCTTATCACTATAGAATCATGTTAGAAATTAGTATCAAAAGATATTTGACAATAACCCACCTATTTTCAAGTGGAATGTGACATTTACCAAGAGAGATAGAAGGGTCCTTCTAAATGGAAGAAGGAAGCAGGAGAGTCAGAGTCAGGCAAGGCGAGAGGTCAGAGTGAAGGCTCTCAAGATGGAAGGAGGCCATGGTGAAGGAATGCGGACAGCCTCTAGAAGACGGAAAAGGCAAGGGACGTATTTTCCTCTAAAGTCTTTAGAAGGAAGGCAACCATGCCAACGCCTTGAATTTATCTGTAAACAGGTTTCCAATTCCAATGGTGGGAGAGGGGGCTCCCCCACACACCACCAAGCAATTCTCAGACACCAGCAAGGGGTTTGAGAATACAGCTCGATTCTGCACTTTCTGCCTGGAGATAGCATCAAGTTCCACAGGTTAAAGGTTTGATCCTACAAAACTGTCCCCCCATTTCCTGCTTCAGCTGCCAGTCACAAATCCCAGTTGTTACCTAAGCTTCTGACCCTCCAGCTACAAACTGGAAGTTCCAACAACCCCCTCCAACTCTGGATACCAGTTGCAAGTCCATGTGGTTACTTGTCCTGACTGGTGGGCTGCAGATTAGAGTTTACCATCACCTCTTTCTTGGGTTCAACTAATTTGCTAAAGATGCTTGTAGGGTTCAGAGAAACGTTTTACCTACTAGGTCACTGGTTTATTATACAAGGATATAAGCCAGGAGCAGTCAGATAGAAGGGATGCAGAGGGTACTGTATGGTAAAAGGACATGAGCTTCCATACCATCTCCAGGTTCTCTACTCTCTCAGCATCTCCATGTGTTCACCACCCTGGAAGGTCTCCAAACCCCATCCTTTTGAGCTTTGATGAAGGCTTCATTACATAAACACGGTTGATTAAATCACTGACGATTTGGTGATTGAACTCAGATCTCCAGATACCCACCCCTCTCAGAAGGTCAGAAGGGCATGATGGGACTGAAATTTCTAAACCTCTAATTGCTCAGTTGGCTCCACTGGCAAGCAGGCCCCATCCTTCGGTGGGTCCAAAAGTTACCTCATTAACATAGCAAGACACCTTAATCACTCTCAACACTTAGGGAATTCTCAGGGTTTTGGGAACTGTGAGCCAACAAGAATGGACAAAGAACAAATAACATATAAGAAATACATTTTGGTCATCTAAGCAGCCACATTTTTTTCTTATAAATCATAAGATTGCATTCCCCATAAGATTTATTTTGGACTTTTGATCTCCAGAATGTGGGATAATAAATACATTTGTGTTGTTTTAAGCTACTAAGTTTGTAGCAATTTGTTACAGCCTGGATAGGAAACCAGTGCAGCAACAAATGTAGCTGGGTGATGGCTACCTTCTTAGGATGGGCAACAAGCTGTTCCAGTTCACCCAGCCCTGTTACTCTGTGTCTCCCTGACACAGAAGACCAGGGCCCACTGCCATTTAACATCACATGCGCAACCCACATCACACATTTATGTTAGCCTGGCTGCTGCAGCAATGAGTTCACAGCCCTAAGCAGGCTTCCTGGTAGGGAAAACGGAGAAGACAAGGGTGCAGGGAGACACGCCCAAGGCATGTTGGTGGAATATAGAGTCCGCATCTGGTTGGGCATGTGTGTCTGAGCGTGCATGCTCATGCACATACAGGCATGACCGAGTGTCTATGTATTTTCTCAGGATATAGACAGATCCCCTGAATAAGGGCCATAAGCTTTTGGTAGGTGTGCAGATAATAGTCCACATCGCCAAACAGAAAACTCTTGGACATTCACATAGAATCTAGAAGACAATGCCAAACACTTTTTCAGTCTTCCTGATGAGGTATTGTTTAGTCCACTCACCCAACGTGGGTGTCAACTCTCTCTTTGGATCGCTCTCCCTCTTCACCATGCCTATTGTTATCTCCATCTTTCCTAACTCCTTCTCAGAGTCTCACCTCCATCTTGAAGCAGTGTGGCAAGGTCATCAAAGTTCTTTGTTTGCTTTTGGCTGTGCCACATGGCACGTGGGAGCTTAGTTCCCTGACTAGGGATCAAACCTGAGCTCCTTACAGTGGAAGCTCAAAGTCTTAGCCACCAGGAAAGTCCCCATCAAGGTTTAAAATATCTCCATGGATTCCATCTGAGAGAGGTGGAGCTGAGCCTTACCGCACATCCATTTTTTTTTTTTCCCAGTCGGAGCATCTACTAGCTGTCCTCCTCCTCACAGCACCATCTTTCCTACGGGATAGTTCCATGTCTTCTCTCCTCCCTGCTGTCCACACTGGCTTGGTTCACATGTTCCACTGAGATGTTCTTGCTAAGGTCGCCAGTGACCTCCATCTTGCCAAACCAGAGATCATGCCTCTCTCTTCATCTTTCTCAGCCTCTCAGCAGTATGTGACATAACTGATCCTTCCTTTATAATGTTTCATAGTTGAAGTACTTCCTTCTTGGCTTTGATGACACTTCCACTCCTGGTTTTTGTCCTAGCCACTCCTTCTCGGTGGTCTTTGATGGCTTACCTCTAAAGGGTGTTCCTCATAGCTCATTCCCAGGCTTTCCATGTGCTCTTTCTCCCTGAAGGAGCAATAGTTGAAAGTGGGTGATGAGTATATGGGATTTTATTATGTTATCTCTACTGTGGGGTGTATTTTTAAATGTCCGTAATTAAAAACAATTGTACCTTATCTAGGGTTACTCAAAAAAGAATAGCTAGAGTATATATATATAAAGAATAGCTAGAGTATAAACATCCCAAGCTGCAGTGCAAGAATAGAATAAAAAGAAAGCTGTATCACCTATATGTTGATGACTCTCAAAGGTACTCCTCCATTTTGGACCTCTCCTCTGAGCTTCAGAGTCACGTGACTGTTTGCCTTCTTAATATCATACCTTGAAAGCCCCTTAGACATCTCAAAACAACACACTCAAAGTAGAACTCTCATCACACTCCCTGCTAAACCTGCTTCTGTCCTAGGCTCCTGAAAGTGAAAGTCATTCAGCCACGTTTATACCAGTCCATGGAATTCTCTAGGCCAGAATACTGGAGTGGGTAGCCTTATCCCTTCTCCAGGGGGGTCTTCCCAACCCAGGGATTGAACCCAGGTGTCCCACACTGTAGGCAGATTCTTTACCAGCTGAGCCACAAGGGAAGACCCGAGTCTGAGTGAATAATACCGCCTTCCTACCAAGTCCTTAGGTAAAAACGGAGGACTGTCCTGTATTCCTCTTTCATTTTCTTCCTCTCCTCTTTTATTAATGAGAATGTTTTAGCTTCAAATCATGGAAAGCCTAGCTACTAACAGCTTAAACAATGGGTGTATTATTATCCCACAAGAAATCTGAATGGAGGGCGGTTCCAGGATTGGTTCAGTGATGTCACCAATAAGTCCAGTATTTCCAGCTTTCTGTTCTGGCATCCTCAATGGCCTGGTGACGTCTTTTCTCCTGATCACAGGATGACTACCACAGCTCCAAGTATCATGCCCTCATATGACACCATCCTACGGCAGAAAAGGGGGGGTGGTTTCCTCCCACATCTCTTTTTATCAGAAACAAAAACCTTTCATTAAAGCACCCCAGCAGACTTTCCCTTATATCTCACTGACCTCAGGCCTAAACTAGTCATTGGAAGTGGGGACTGGAACTACCATGAATGGTTTGGACTAACCTGTACTTACCTTTAGGTCTAGAGAAAGGCCATCTTCCTTGACCAGGTGGAAGGGTGAAAAATTATACACAATTAGGACCACGCCAACACGGAGGTAGGGGTTAGGTAAGGCTGTTGGGTAGGTCTGCACAGCCCAGATTAGCATGTCCTATCACTTCAACCCAGTTACTTCCCTCACCCCCAGTTTAGTCCAAGCTACCATCCCCTCATTTCTGGATATTAGGCTTGGTCTCCTCACAGCTTTCTGCTCCCATTTTTGAACCTCTATAATGTACTCTCCACATGGCAGCTGCAATACTCCCTCTAAAACAAAACACAAAGTAAGCTGTGAGGCTTGCTTAACCCCCCACCCCCCATCACACTTGTAATAAAAGCCATTCTCAGGACTTCCCTGGTAGTCCATTGGCTAAAACTCCAAGCTCCTAATGTGGGAGGCCCGGGTTCCATCCCTGGTCAGGGAACTAGATCCCACACACCACACCTGAGTTTGCATGCTGCAGTTAAAGAGCCCACAGGCTTCAACTAATACCTAGTGCAGCCAAATAAGTAAATAATTTTTTTTTTAAGCCATTCTCCTTCCCAGGCCCCTTTACCTCTGTGAACTCCCTCCCTCCATTTCCTTGTATACACCAGGCTTGCTCCTTTGCACTTGCTATTCTCTCTGCCTGGAGCACTACAATTCAGATCTTGGTGTGGCCCACTCCTTATTAATTTCAAACATCACCTTCCTGGAGAGTGGCTTCTTCTCAGTAGTAGCCCCCTCTCCTACTCTCCCCTCACCCTGTCTCTCTCTGTGCCATTATCTGTTTTGTTTTCTTCAAGTGTTCATTGCTATCTGAAATTTTCTTGTTTGTTTAGTTATTATGTCTTCCCATAAAAATACAAATTCCTTGAAAGCATAGACTCTTTTATCTACTACCACTGTATCTCTGGCAACAGTGCTTGGCACACAGCAGACAATAAACATTGTTCAAGGAATGAAGAATATTGATTACCTCTCATTTTATAACTTAGATATATTACATGCTCTTAAAAAAAAATCTCAGGACTTCCCTGGTGGTCCAGTGGTTAAGGCTTTGGCTTCCAATGCAGGGGATGGGGGTTCAATCCCTGATCCAGGAACTAAGATCCCATATGCCTCATAGCCAAAGAAACAAAACATAAAACAGAAGCAATATTGTAACAAATTAAATAAGACTTTAAAAATGGTCCATATTAAAAAAAAAAAAAACTTAAAAAAAAAATAAGTCTCTTTACTCTTGTTTTATATGAGGCCCCTCCCCCTGCCTGCCTTGAAGAGAATTTTCTTTGCAGAATTAGTGTTGTCAAGGTTGACTTTGAGATGCCTAACTTCAAAGACCAGTTGGGGGAAGTTGGAGTGCTAGCAGGAGACTCTGGGGCCCAGTGGGCCCCAAATCCTTCCTGATGGATAATAATTCCAGAGGTCTATGGCTTCGTGGATCAACCCAGTGTAGACTGGGCTTTCTCACCTTTGAAGTGTTGGTTGGTTGTGTCTTCTCTCCAGGGATCCTGGCCTTTTAGTTCCAGGTAGGAGAGAGAAGACCTCAGTTCATGGCCCAAACCAGGGTTAACCATCTTAATATTCTGGGTCACACCCTGGTATACTAGGATGAAAAGGGCTCTGAAAAAGCCCCACCCTCAAGATAATTCTTTCACCATTTGCCATACTGACTGAAGAGTCACATTAGAAACTACTTCCTGGAGAGGGTTGCTATTAATAGACAAGATTCTTTTATTTGCTAAATCTGACATTCCTATTCCTGGTCAAGGCGCTGGCTGGAAGTATGACTGGAGAGAGGCAATGTGGTTTCCAGGCAGCATTAAGCACCATTTGAGGTTAGTAGTCATGCATTTGAAGTCAGATCAGTCAATATAGTTCTGGGGTTTTCTACAGCCACTGTTTAGCAGGTCAGTGCAGGCAGAATTGGTGAACAAATAGATTTCACCAGAGTTGTGGTTTGGTCAGTCAAAGAAACTGAAGCTAGAGGAAGACAAGGGAGTTGAGGGGTATGTAAGGGAATGATCACCACTGACCACGGAATTTAAAATAAAAACACAGGAGAGGATGAGGAACATCGAAAACTCTGCCATGTGGAAATGGGAGAGGCACAGACCCTGAGTCCCAGAGGAACCGTAATTCTGCCACTAATTAACTCCCTCATGCCAAGAGGCAGCAATTTCCTTTTTTCCCTCCGGGAGTAGAGGCCTTCCCTTGCCTACCTCACACAAAGTTGTTGAGGGACTCAAAGGAGATAAGGGCGTGGGGGGTGGGAGGTTGAGGCTGCCTTGAGAAAACAAAGCAGGATGCAAATGGGAGAGAGTAACATTTTTATTTCATAATTTTGTCCCAGGCCATATGGTGACTACTTCTGTGGGGAAATAAGGCCAGACTAGACAAGCAAAGACTTGCATTAGAACAGGGAGAGACTGTTAGGAATAGCCTTGAAACCCTGCTCGGTATCTTGCCTTGCCCGTGGACAACAGCCAATTCTGGAGCACATGTATCTTGTTTAATCTCACAGTATACTACCTCTCCCCAGTCTACAGATGAGAAAAGTGAGGCAAAAGAAGTTAAGTGTGTGCTAAGTTGCTTCAATCATGTCTGACTCTTTGTGACCCTATGGACCATAGCCCACCAGGCTCCTCTGTCCATGGGATTTTCCAGGCAAGAATACTGGAGTGGGTTGCCATTTCCTTCTCCAGGGGATCTTCCTGACCTGGGGATCAAATTCATGTCTCTTACGTCTCCTGGAGATGGGGCTAACCTGAGCTCTAGTTTCTGCTATTCTCTAATATTCTGAGTTTCCACCCAGAAAGCCCCAAGTTGATCTCCTGCCCTAGGTAACTCATTATTTCTGGTCCACTGCAGACTTTTCTTAGCCCCGCCCACTCCTCTTCCAGTCCTCACCAGTCCTGGGGGGTTGGGAGGGGTGGGGGGTGGTGCTGGAGCTCAGACGGCTTAATTTCTGAATCCTCTCCCACCTGTGATGGCCAGGCTGCGGCACCAGGGGTTGTGTGACTGAGCAACGGACACCGTGTACCCAGAGACCTGGATACCTGTGTGGGGCTACCAGTGGGCCCCTCCTCTGCAGGCACCTCCTCCCCTGCCTGGGCCCAGGCCCAGCGCCTGCCTGCTGCCCGGTAACCAAGTCAACAGACCTGCCCTCCTGGGGCCGTTTCTAACAACATTCCCCCCCACTGAGAGCAGGCCAGAGAGTATAAGGAGGCCAGCAGGCTCTGTGTCCCACACAGACCTGTCCCCGCCTTCTGTCTTGCAGCAGACGACCCCAGCTAGTCCCAGGCAGGCAGCATGGTAAGCAGAGGTGGGGGCTGAGGATGCAAATGAGGGTCCCTTGTGTCCAGGGGTTGGTGGGCTACAGTGTGGAGGCAGGTGAGGTAGGGGAGAGGGAAAGAGACTTGCAGATGGGTGTGTGCCCCCCCCAAATGTGCTAGTATGTGGGGGCCTGTTCGGGGGGTGGAGAGAGACAGGTGATGGTAACTAGGACCTGGGTAAGAGCGTCAGCAGTTGCTGAAGGGCTTTGAATTTAGAGGTAGGGAGAGCGGGGTGAGTAGGACACAAGTAGAAAGTACAGGCAATTTCCTCTAAACCTGGGCTCCTGCTGGCCTCTGGTTCCAGCTCCCAGCTGTAAGGACCCATCCTCCTAGGCTGTCCTTTCCCTGAGCCTTGATCTGACTCCTCATTTCAGCTCTGTACCAGGGGGGAGAGTAAGAGGGGGTGGGAGGGTGCTGTGTGGGGGAGTGGGGCTTATTTGGTATCTTTTACCCAAACCTGCCCCCCAGGCAGGACAGAAGAGCAGTTAGAAGTGTGGTTGGAGCCAGGCTGTCCCTTCTCTGAATATTCCTGGTTTTGCTCATGACCTTGAGCAAGTTGTTTGACTCCTCTGAGAGTCAGTAAAATAAGGTAATAAAAATACCTACCTAAGGGGGCCGTTATGAAGATTAAATGAGATAGTGTGTGAAGCATTTAGCACAGTGCCTGGCACCTAATCAGTGCTTAACATGTGGAATTAAGTACCCGAATGACAAAGCCTGCAGAGTATGAAATTATAGTATTTTCACCGACAAGGAAAGGCAATGGGAGCAGCCGCCTTGAAGCAACTCTGTCCACGTCCCAGAGGGATAGGGGTTTGAGGCCAAGTCTGTGTGACTCCAGGGCCTGGGTTCTGTGCCCACACCCAGAGTGAGGGGCATTGTTTCCAGAGTCTCAGGCATTCTCCACCTCAGCTGTGGGGGCCAGGTCAGTGTCTGGCTCTGTGCATGGGACCTGGGCAGGCTCTGAGATACAGCAGCAGGCATTGGCCTTGCTGGGTGATTGGTGAGCTGAGTCAGCCCTCTCTCATGGACCTGGGGATTTCTGGAGTCCTTTGTCCCTGAACCCCTCCCAGCTTAATTCATTATTTTCTCTTTTTAAATTTTTCTTTCTTTCTTTCTGTCTGTGCTGGGTCTTTGTTGCTATGCAAGCTTTCTCTAGTTGTGGCAAGCGAGGGCTACTCTCTAGTTGCAGGGTGTGGGCTTCTTGTCATGGTAGCTTCTCTTGTTGTGGAGCACAGGCTCTAGGGCGCCCTAGAGTTGCAGGCTTCAGTAGTTGCAGGTCGAGAGCTCAGTAGTTGCGGCTCCTAGGCTCTAGAGCATAGGCTCAGTAGTTGTGGCACATGGGCTGAGTTGCTCTGCGGCATGTGGGATCTTCCCGGATAAGGAATCGAACCTGTGTCTCCTGCATTGGCAGGCAGATTCTTCACCACTAAGCCACCAGGGAAGTTCCTGTGACTTTCTCTTACTATGACTTCCGGGGTTGGGTGATGGAGGAATGGATAAGCGGATCCAATAGAAATATGGCCTGCCCTAGTCTCTGTTGTGCAGTGAGCCAGGCAACTTACATTCTTTCATCTGCAGAGTAATTCTAGGAGGGGGCTCTTATTATTGTCATTTCTCAGGGAAGATGCCCTCAGAATATTGAAGACTCTTGCTTGAGGCAAGTGGGGAAGTAATGGGGCTGGGATACAGATGGTCACTGTATTAATCCCAGTTATCCAAAAAAATCACAAGAAGTTAAGGCCCTTGCGTCATATTTACAAAGTCAGAGAAGTGTTAAATTTGTGGAGAAAGCATCCTCTTTAAAAAAAACTCTGAAATATTTCAGATATGCAAAAAGGTATAAAGGATAATATGATGA
The DNA here is from genome assembly GCF_910594005.1 of Cervus elaphus. Taxonomy (NCBI): domain Eukaryota; kingdom Metazoa; phylum Chordata; class Mammalia; order Artiodactyla; family Cervidae; genus Cervus; species Cervus elaphus. The sequence goes on along the minus strand of NC_057822.1, from coordinate 27,668,828 downwards.
ACACCTGCTACCCAGCTTAAGCAATGGAATCCTCTGACTGCATTCACTTCCCTCCTCTACCAAACAAAACCGTTATTCCAAATTGGGTGTTAATATTTCCTTTGCTTTTTTTTTAATTTTTGTAACACATTCCAAGAATATATAGCCAACATAAAAATGTATCTGTAAATGATGCATACAAGTTGAAGATTTACATAAATAGTATCATTCCTCTTAATTTACTTTTTTTCTGGTAAGAATTTTTTGGGGTAAGATTCTTCCTTGTATTCACCCACACCCACTTCTGAATCATTCTTTATCCATTTTCTCCTGTTGTGGGCCTTCTAATTGGCTTCTGTCGCTATGGTGCTGTGACAGTTCCTGCACCTGTTTTCTTGTGTACCTGTGTGAGAATTTCTCTAGAGCAAGAGCATCTTCAGCTTTTCTGATATTGCCAAATCACTTTCCAAGACAGATGCATCACTGTGGGCTTCTAGCAGCAGTGTGAGAATTCTCATGTCTCCACAACTGCCACATGATTAAACCTTAAAGCTTGGGGAAATTTGGTGGATGTGCTTGAGTTTTCTGTTTTTTTTTTTTTTTTTTTTTTTTATGGCCATACAATGGAACTGGCAGGATCTTAGTTCCCCAACACGGACTGAACCCTGACCCTCATCAGTGAAAGTACAGAGTCCTAATTACCGGATGGCCAGGGAATTCCCTCGTTTTGTTGTTAAGGTCTGCCATAAACACTTCTCAAGGGGAGCAGGGAGAAACACTCTGGGATCCCACTTCCCACACTGTCACATATCTTATCATGTGAAAGTCTCCCTTTCCTAGACAGTGAGCTTCTTAAGCACAGGGACCAGGTGTTAAGTGTTATGAATTTCCAGTACCTGCAAAATGTCAGGCACATAATGGAGGCTCAATACAAGATGAAGCAAGTGAGTCAAGTCTCTCTGATGCTCATGGGACTCCCCAGAGCAGAGACCTTTCTCTTTTCTAGGACCAAGCAGGTTACGCCAGTCCTGCTTCAGGGGCAAGAGTTCTTTGACCACCAGCCTTGAACCATGTGAGGAACAACTTTCTTCCCAGACTCTCTTCACTCCAGAACGCACACCCAAGGGGAAAGAACAGCACACACACATCCATTCCAGGCCCATGTTCCCCTTCTTCACTGGCATTTCTAACTATAAAGTGAATCCAGAGTTCTTTCTGCTCTTATAAACTTCCTCCTAGTCTCTGAGCCCTAAAACCTCACTTGTTTCTTGCTTTCCTTATTAATGGACGCTACGTTATTTCTGGACGTGAGTGGGTTGACTATCATGCTCTGGCAGACTCATCTGAGCCCTTCAGTGTTCCTCAAGATGCTTAGTCACTGAGCAGGACTCTATAATCTTAGAAATGGTCACATCTTCTGCTTCCCCTGAGGGTTTTATCCCCATCCCACACCCCCCGGGAGATGGGGCAAAGTCTAGGAACTTCTGCTCCCAGCTGGAGAACCACTCAAGGAAGGAAGGCAGGAATCGTGTCCAGGCATGATACCCTTCTCTCTGCCCTTTGCCCACTCAGCGTGAGTGCATCTCAGTCCACGTGGGGCAGGCCGGTGTGCAGATTGGCAATGCCTGCTGGGAGCTCTACTGCTTGGAACATGGGATCCAACCAGATGGGCAGATGCCCAGTGACAAGACCATCGGGGGAGGGGACGACTCCTTCAACACCTTCTTTAGTGAAACTGGGGCTGGAAAACATGTGCCCCGGGCAGTGTTTGTGGATCTGGAGCCCACTGTGATCGGTGAGTGATGATCAGGCCCTGTCATGCCTTGTCCCAGGTACCCCAGCAAGTCCTTCTCCATAACTGGAGAGCCCTGGAGTTGTAGTTCCCAGTTGCTGCAGCCAATCAGAACTCCAGATCTGCTATCACTCAGCTCCAGAGTCTCAAGGTCACCGCACATCCCTTTCCTTTTTATTGACGTACCCTTAAAGTCAAGAGCAATAGCAATTGCCTGAATGGGCCTGGTGACCCCACCCCTTCTGTGTACCCTGGGGCTCTGGGAGCCGGGCTGCAAGGGGAGGGGCACCTAAAGTTCTGTCTATTGCAGATGAGGTTCGGACGGGCACGTACCGCCAGCTCTTCCATCCAGAGCAGCTCATCACTGGCAAAGAGGATGCTGCCAATAACTATGCCCGAGGCCATTACACCATTGGAAAAGAGCTCATTGACCTGGTGCTGGACCGGATTCGGAAGCTGGTGAGAGAAGAGTTGAGGACTGGGGAAGTGGGAATTTGCATTCCTGTCGTGAAGTGATCTGGAGGCCAGATGAGGAAGGGCAGCTTCCATCCTTGGGAGAGTCTCCCAGACAAGAATTAAACACACAGGATCAGGGCTAGTGAGGAGGGGAGGCAGAGGGTGGGTTCCAGCCCAGAGCTGGGTGTCCTCTTTATCTCCTACAGTAACTGGCCTGATGCTGTGCAGAGTGGCCACCAATCAGTAGGCTGCCTGGCCAAGCTATGAACACCCATAAGCAGTCCCAGATTGTCCACCTGTATTGTAGGGATGTGGACAGAAGGCCCTGTGAAAAACAGGGATCCAAACAACACTGGCCCAAGGCTCTCTGATCAACTTGGGCCTCCAGCAAGGATGTGGACCAGGTTTCTGGGTTGTTGATCTCAGTAAAGAAGCCTTCCAGAGACAACAGAAGTTAGATCGGGAGGGGGGCATGGGTAGGAAACCAGGTGGAATTGGCAAGTTGTGATAATAAATGACCGTTGGCACAGGAGTCAAGAGAAATGTCTGTGGAAGGTCTCGGGAGGTTTGAGAGAGGAGGAGGGGCAAGGAGAGGAGAGTGGGACCACCATATCAGAGCCTATTTTTTGCCCTTGGAAAAGTCTTACAAGGATTTTATGAAACTTTTGGGGAAATCGCAAACAGCACAAGCTGGTTCTTTGCTGTTGGTCAGCAGTGCTTCAGATCCCATGTTTCTCTTCGCTCTAGGCTGACCAGTGCACAGGACTCCAAGGGTTCCTCATCTTCCACAGCTTTGGAGGGGGCACCGGCTCTGGCTTCACCTCACTGCTGATGGAGCGGCTCTCTGTTGATTATGGCAAGAAATCCAAGCTGGAGTTCTCCATCTACCCAGCCCCTCAGGTGTCCACGGCCGTGGTCGAGCCCTACAACTCCATCCTGACCACCCACACCACCCTGGAGCACTCAGATTGTGCCTTCATGGTGGACAACGAGGCCATCTATGACATCTGTCGCCGCAACCTGGACATCGAGCGCCCGACTTACACCAACCTCAACCGCCTCATCGGCCAGATCGTCTCCTCCATCACAGCCTCCCTGCGCTTTGACGGCGCCCTCAACGTGGACCTGACGGAGTTCCAGACCAACCTGGTGCCCTACCCTCGCATCCACTTCCCCCTGGCCACCTATGCACCAGTCATCTCTGCAGAGAAGGCCTACCACGAGCAGCTGTCGGTGGCAGAGATCACCAACGCCTGCTTTGAGCCTGCCAACCAGATGGTGAAGTGTGATCCCCGCCACGGCAAGTACATGGCCTGCTGCCTGCTGTACCGTGGAGATGTGGTGCCCAAGGACGTCAACGCTGCCATCGCTACCATCAAGACCAAGCGCACCATCCAGTTCGTGGACTGGTGCCCCACGGGCTTCAAGGTTGGTATCAACTACCAGCCCCCCACTGTGGTGCCCGGGGGTGACCTGGCCAAGGTGCAGCGTGCCGTGTGCATGCTGAGCAACACGACCGCCATCGCTGAGGCCTGGGCCCGCCTGGACCACAAGTTCGACCTGATGTATGCCAAGAGGGCATTTGTGCACTGGTACGTGGGCGAGGGCATGGAGGAGGGAGAGTTCTCCGAGGCCCGGGAGGATATGGCTGCCCTGGAGAAGGATTACGAGGAAGTGGGCATGGATAGTGTGGAGGGGGAGGGAGAAGAGGAGGAGGGGGACGAATACTAACAGAATCCTTTGTGTCTGTCCTAAATAAAGTGCTGTGGCCTCATTGTCTCCCAAATGTCTTTTTCTCTTGGGAAAACCACTGGGGGTGGGTTCCTTCATAAGAGATAAGAAGGCTAGTATCTTAGACTGGGTTCCCCAGAAAGCAGATCTGACTTCAGATTTCATTCCAGGGAGCAGAATGAGTGCTGTGGTGGGTAAAGCAGAGAAGGAGGGAGAATTCATCCTGGAGAGGATGTAGCGGGATAAATGGCATCTTAGAAACATTCCTTGGGAGATTGGGCAGGAGATGAGGTGAGGGTGGGGAATTTCTACACTGGCTCCTTTCTCGCCTTGGTTAAACCTTTCCTGCATCAAGCATTAACTTGCCTGTACTTCCAGGTTGCACACACTTTGGCTGCAGGGTCAACAGGGAAGCCCTGGGGGCAGGAGGTGAGGCGCTGTGAAGTTGTGAAGCTGGTCTGAGCCACTCAGGGCTGCAACAAGAGCCTGGTTGAGGCCAGGGGATTTGACATGGTGTCTGATAGAGCTGGTGCTCACTAGCGCCCCTCCTGTCCTCTTCAGGCAGGAGGTTTGAGTGAAGAGAGGTAGAGAGTCCAGAAGCTGGCATTAACGCAGAATGATGGCACAGCAGCAGCAACCGAGGAGCAATGGCTGGGGGTCAAGGGGGAGCCTACTTCCCTGAAATCACCATCACATTCATCACTTTTCGATAAAGACAAACTACTTGTCTTCAAACCTATGCCACAAGCACAACTTCCAACTGGACGGCTGCCCTAAAATCCTTGTGGGTAGATTTTCTGTAACGCCTTCTGGGCTAGAGGGATGGTTTGACCACTGGAGGTCTAGAACTAGGGCAGTCCCCACCCCCACTCCAGCCGCAGAGACGCAGTGCCTGGTGTTGTCCTTGGCACTGTCCGCCCTGCAGCCTCCCTTTCCCAGGCCTGGATGCTGGCAAGGAAATCCCAAAATCAGCAAAGCCAGGAAGCTGCGATCACCCTTAGGGCTGGAAGAGTCAAGGTATGAGATGGTGATGCCAGTTTGGAGCTGAGATCACCAGGTGAGAGCTGGAACCACAGCAGAGCTACCCAGAGGGAGCAGGGGGGCGGGGAGGGGTGTTTGTCGGGGTCTTCCTGGTGGACTGAGACGGTAAAGAATCCACCTGCAATGCAGGAGACACGGGTTTGATCCCTGGGTCAGGAAGATACCCTGGAGAAGGGAATAACTACCCACTCCAGTATTCTTGCCTGGAGAGTTCCATGGACAGAAGAGCCTGGCAGGCTACAATCCATGGGGTTGCAAAGAGTAGGGCATGACTGAGCAAATAACACTATACTATACCAGAGCCATGCAGGAGACACAGCATCACCTGAGTCCCTTTCTGATTTTGAGAGAAGGAGAAATAAACTGGCTTCGCCTTTCCTTACACCCTCAATCTCCAGCCAGTGGGAACCACTGGCTGAACCAAGACAGACACTAGTTGGTAAGAGAGGACCGAGGGAAAAGGGGGTGCAGCCTGTGAGATACAAAGCAGGGCAGGAAAGGTGGGTGATTCTCAGAACGAGGTGAATAAAACACGTACCTCCACACACTTGCATCTGGGCCTAGCCCAGGAGGCCACTCAGGTAAAACTGGAAAGGGAGTGACTCCTCCCCTTCCCTATATGGTTCCCCTCACCTGTCCCTGTCACTCTTGTCTCTTGTCTTGATAATTATTTTGTAATTAGAGGATGGAGCGGCGGCACCATGATGGTGAGAAGTTCAGAGGAGAAAACAGGCACACCCAGGCCGACAGCTTCCTCCCTCTATTTTGCAATGATTTGCTCAGAGACAGAAAGGATTCTCAGTGCCGCTCTGAGGATTTCAGCTGACAGGTAAGCTCTGTCCTGGGAAGACAGAGGCCTGCAACTGTGTGTATACTTGTGCGACGGGCTTCGGAGAATCATTTAATTATTCTGAAACCCATTTTGGCTGAATAGCTAGCTCAGCTATATCCTCCAACCTGTTTTTATTGATTTTTTTTCTCCTCTAAAAGGGCTGAATTTCAAGTCTCTATCCTGTGTCTTTCTATCAACTGGATTCAAACTTGGGGAAGGAAGAGGGATTATTTGAGGAGCTTTTAAAACCCCAGAAAAATTGCTGTTGTTTATTAAGCACCTACTATATACTAAGCCCTACATTCATACTACCCTCTTGTTTTTTTAATTAATAAATTTTTATTGGCCGCCCCTCAAGGCTTACGGGGTCTTAGTTCCCTGACCAGGGATCAAACCTGTGCCCCTGCAGTAGAAGCATGGAATTCTAACCATGGGATCACCAGGGAACGCCCATACTCCCTTCTTTAATCCTGAGGTAAATGTAATTTACCCACTGGACTGGAAGGTCCCTGGGAACAAGGCCTATTCTTCCTTCAGCATCCAGAATGCTGCCTGACACATATTAGATTCTCAAATCTGTTTAATGAATGCCTCTTTTATAGATGTGGTGACAGAGGCTTGGAGAAGTCACGTGACTTGCACAAGGCTACTCAGTGAGGAAGTGGAGTGGGGATTGAAACCCGGGTCAGTCTGGCCCAAACTGCTGCCTTCTCTTCCTCGGTGTTCTCTCCTCCAGCCTGCAGTAGATTGGGGTACCCCTCCAGACGTCACCTCGTCTAGACCTGCCGGGTCCCCGGTGCCCAGACGGTGACTAAGTTGCCTCAAAGGCAGGGAGAGGGTGACGCTTGACACACCCCTGCCCAGGCACTGTGGGAGAGGGCGTAGGGGGGGCCGGTGCAGGGACCCAGCTGCTGGGGCTGAACAAGGGCCAAGGCCTTTGTCTCTGGGGCCAAGCTTCAAACGTTCCCCACAACTGACCTCCAATAGGTGAGGGAAGGCCCTGAGAAAGGTGAGGTCTTCACCTGCCAACATGGCTGGGCATCCACAGAGGTGGCCAGGCTCCCCTCCTGATGGTTGTACCAGCTAGCCCACTCTGGGCAGTTGGAGGACCACCTCCTTTCGGATCCGGTGAGGCCTCCCAGTTAGTAATTCTGTGGGCAAGCCCTGGCAGGCCTAGGTTGGACTGGGTGTGGGTGTGGGAGGTGGCAACCCAGATCTCCATGGGGTAGCTGGAAGCGCCCATCCAGCCCGGCTCCTGAGGACTTCCTCAGTGTTGGGGAATGCTTTCATCCCGGAGGCTTCTAAAGCCAGGGTACAATTACCTCCTGCGTGCAGACACAAGAGCCAGAGCCCCAACTTTGGATTCCACCCAACACATTTCCTCCCTCGCCTCTGATGTGTCAGGAACATGCCTACCTCCAAAGCTGCATTCCCTTCTAGCCTCCCGCCCCCTGCTTGCCTCACTGTTCCCATTCCTTCCAGTTTAGGTCACAGTCACCCAGAACCTGTCCAGCTCTGAGACCTCTCCTTCCTCTAGAGTCTCTCTCTTCCATCTCTATCACTCATTCGATACTTGGCCTGGACCGCCTTGTAGCGTAGCACTCAGCTTCTTTCTGATATCCCATTTCCCTAACTAGATTTTAAAAGATTACATGTGTATTTGACCAGTTATTATGTACACACACTTCAGAATTCAAAAGGTACCAAAGAGATTTACAAATAGCAAAAATAAGTCCCCTTCATTTATTCCCCTCTTGGCAGCCATCATTGTTCGTGGTTTTTGTTATTATAGTATTTCCTTCCAGACTGCTGAGGTGTGCACACTAATGTATACTAATGTGTGCACACATTTAAATATACTTTGCTCTACATGTTGTTTTTTCACTTAATAACATAGCATTACATATAGATATGCCTCATTCTTTTTGGTGACAATATAGTACTCCATAGTGCACTGTATCATTGCTTATTTAACCAGTCTGCTATTAATGATGTAGTATTTAGGTTATTTCTAATTCTTTGCTATTGAAAAGAATGCTGCAACACTTGCACATACTTCTTTGCATATATGTACAACTACAGATTACTATAATTGGCATTACTGGGTCAAAGGGCACACACCTTTAATGTTGATATATACCTCATATTGCTCTCTTTAAAACTTATATCCAGGCAGTGTCAGGATATTCACCGCTTCATCCGCCACCGATCTCCCTTCACATCGGCCATCCAGGCTCGGGGGCCCTGCGTCCTGGGAGTTTCTCCTGGCTCCTGCGCGGCGCGGGCTGAGCCGACATGGGCGCCCACCAGTACATGCAGGAGCTGTGGAGGAAGAAGCAGTCGGACGTGATGCGCTTCCTCCTGCGGGTGCGCTGCTGGCGCTACCGCCAGCTCTCGGCGCTGCACCGCGCCCCGTGCCCCACCAGGCCCGACAAGGCGCGCAGGCTGGGCTACAAGGCCAAGCAAAGCTATGTAATATAAGGGATCCGTGTGCGCCGCGGGGGCCGCAAACGCCCCGTTCCTAAGGGTGCCACCTACGGCAAGCCTGTCCACCATGGTGTCAACCAGCTCAAGTTTGCTCGAAGCCTGCAGTCGGTTGCGGAGGACCGCGCTGGCCGCCACTGTGGGGCCCTGAGGGTCCTGAATTCCTACTGGGTTGGTGAAGATTCTACATACAAATTCTTTGAGGTTATCCTCATTGATCCATTCCATAAAGCTATCAGAAGAAACCCTGACACCCAGTGGATCACCAAACCAGTCCACAAGCACAGGGAGATGCGGGGGGCTGACGTCTGCAGGCAGAAGGAGCCGCGGCCTGGGCAAGGGCCACAAGTTCCACCACACTATAGATGGCTCTCGTCGTGCGGCTTGGAGAAGGCGCAATACTCTCCAGCTCCACCGCTACCGCTAATATATCTAATGTTTGTAAAGTTCTTATCTAATAAACAATTTAGGACGTTCTTGTCTGAAAAAACAAAATTAAAAAAATAAAAGTTATATCCAGGGGCGGGGTAGAGGGAGCGGGGGAAAGAGGAGGGGAGGGTCGGGGGAAGGGGTTAGGTGTCTATTGAGTAGATGGCAGTGGGGCACGAAGAGAGTGGAGGTCCTGGTGCCAAGCGGGTCAACGCTGCATTGGGCCTAGAGCGGGCAAGCGATTCCGAAGCTAAGGTAGCAAACTTTGCGAGTAAGAGTTGGCCGCTGAGATCCAGAGGGCAGCTGGGGGCGAAGCCCCGGCCTAGGCCCCCGGAGATGTCTGGCTGCGGAGCTTGTACTTGAGGTGCGGCGGGCGCGCGAATCTTTAGCTCATCGCTCATCTCCGCTCAAAGAGGCTCATCGTTTTCCTCTTTGTAGAGTGGAAATTGGAGTAGCTACTAAATGTATTATAGGTAGTCCTCCAGAAATGACTGGGAGATGTTTCAGTCATAGCAACTTCTGTTTGGTTTTGAAAGTTGTTAACAAAGCATAGTTGATGTTTTTAAATTAAACACAACTACGATTTGTATCTTGAAACTTTTTTGGCATTTGAATAAAACAAAAGGATTAAATGAAAAATAAATAAATAAATAAAAGTTATATCCAAATTATCCCTCCCACTACCAAAGGCTCACAGCCTTGCCCATATAACATACACTTTTTGATCTGCATCAATCATCTGAGAAGTGAAAGTATTTTCTTGCAGCTTTCCTTTATAATTCTCTTACTATGAATGAGATTGAAGTTTTTCATATTTAAAAGCCACTAGTTTCTCTTCTGTGAACTGTCTTTTCTGTGCCCTTTGCCCATTTAAAAATTACATTGCTTGTCTTTGCTCATAAGTTTGTTGGAATCCTTTGTGAACAAAGGAAATTAACCCTTTGCTTGCTAATGCGTTCCACATAATTTCCCTCAGCTGTCATTTGTCTGTGCCCCAACAAGGTTTTCATCTTCCTCGGTACAGGGACTGAAACTTAAATCTCTTTATATTCCTAGTCTTAACATAAAACCACACACATGGTAAGTGCTAGACAAAAGTCTGTTGAGATAAGAGAAGTAAAAAGAAAGAGATTTGAAAGACTTTGGAGTGACCTAAACTAACCAAGAAAAGCTATGACAAACCTAGACAGCATGTTAAAAAGCAGAGACATTACTTTGCCAACAAAGGTCTGTCTAGTCGAAGTTGGACTATAAAGAAAGCTGAGCACCGAAGAACTGATGCTTTTGAACTGTGGAGAAGACTCTTGAGAGTCTGTTGGACTGCAAGGAGATCAAACCAGTTAATCCTAAAGGAAATCAGTCCTGAATATTCACTGGAAGGACTGATGCTGAAGCTGACACTCTAATACTTCGGCCACCTGATTCGAAGAACTGACTCATTGGAAAAGACCCTGATGCTGGGAAAGATTGAAGGCAGGACGAGAAGGGGAGGACAGAGGATGAGATGGTTGGATGGCATCACCGACTCCATGGACTTGAGTTTGAGCAAGCTCCAGGAGTTGGTGATGGACAGGAAAGCCTGGCATGCTGCAGTCCATGGGGTCGCAAAGAGTCAGACACGACTGAGTGACTGAACTGATTGAAACTAATCGATTCATTCCTCTTACAGCAAGGTCAGTCAAGACTGGAAACAGCAGAAACTCTGGAAAAAATAAAAAAAAACAACAACAGGAAATCATCCCCCCAATCCCACCCCCACCCAACACACACACACACACACACACACACACACACGCACATACACATAACTGGAGAGATACTGGGTAGCATACAGAATCGATACAAGGGCTGTCAAACAAGACTCTGCAAACAGGTAGGCATCAAGGGAAGCTGGACAGTCCTTCCCACAGTCAAGGTCAGGGCACGGGACAGGCTGCCTAAAAGACCTCTGTCCCCTCCATGCACTGCAGAGAGGCCTCCTCCCACCCAGGCATTGAGGTTGACATTCCCTCCTCCAGACACTAGAGGCCACTGCTGGCTCTGCTGCTACCGCTGGAGAAATGAATTCTCAACTGCCCCTGCTTCTCTGTGACTTGTTCCAGATTCGAGTCCCAGCTGGCCCTCCCGACTGGCAGAGTGTCTGGCTTTTGCCTGCACCCTTGGAGCCAGGGAGTCTGGGAGAGCAAGGGTCGGGTTTTGTGGCAGGTAGTGGCCTGCTTCCCATCAAAGCCGACACAGTGGGAATTCGCCAGGTGTAGGTAGGTAGGAGGCTCAGAGACTGTGAGCAGCCAGGAAAACTGGACAAATGCACTCCAGGCTCTGCTTTCATGTCTGGCTCAAGCCCTTCTCTTTGATGAAAGCATTTCTGGGTCACCCAGCCTAAAATACTGGATTCACATAACCATTATTGTTCAGCCTGTCATGATGCCAGAGTTTTTGTACTAAAGAGCCTGTGCTGTGTGCTTAGTTGTGTCTGACTCTTTGCGACCCCATGGACTGTAACCTGCCAGCTCCTCTGTCTATGGAATTTTCCAGGCACGAATACTGGAGTGGGTTGCCATTTCCTACTCCAGAGGATCTTCCCAACCCAGGGATCGAACCTGCATCTCTTGTGTCTCCTGCATTTGAAGGCGGATTCTTTCCCACTTGCACCGCCTATTCACTATACCTCATGTTACTTTGAAAGAGCCCTAGGCATTACCTGTATTTAGGGAGAAAAAAAACAAGTCCTTAGAGGTTTTCCTGTCACACTGTAGCACCAGGTTGTAAACCCAGGTCTGTCTGTTTCCAAAGCCTTGGGGTTTCCCAGTGGTCTATACTGCTGGGCTGGTATCTTAGGTTGGAGTTCTGTGAAGTTAGGGACTGGACCACAGTCTTCTTTTTACATCCTGGCAGTTCTACAATATATACGATGCTCAATTAATGTTTGTGGATTGGCCTGGAGAGCAAGCAGAAGCCAGTTCTAGAAGGTTCTCTCAATTTCCCATGAGGCCATGGGCTAGAAATCACTTTAAAGTGGAAGAGGTCTACTCAGGATCAGTTTGGAAAGAAAAACTTCGAATCTAGGGAATTTCCTTTCTTCTCCGCCCCGCCCCCAGTGTCAAAATTAACAACATGTTCCCATCTGTTCATTATTTAATCATCCAATGGATTATTTTTGAATCCCACTAACTGTCCTTAATACTCTAGTGAGAGGAAAAAAAAAAAAAAAAAAGGACATAATCTCTGCCCTCCGAAATTGACATCCTAGTGGGGGAGGTGAATGTCAGTCAAGTAAACAAATAAATGCTAATCTGTATCTCTGACCAGTGTAAGGAAAGATGCCAAGAACAGCTATGAGAGGCAGATCTGACCTACTCAGGGAAATCGGGCGGCCTCTTTTGACGATGGGGCTGGAGCAGGGATCTGAAGAAAGGGGAGGATTTAGGCCCCGAGGGAAGTTTGTGAGCCCTTGAGATGGCGATTTTCCCCGGGTCATCGAGCCTGTCTGTAGGAAGGCCACAGAAGGGCCAGAGGCTGGGCGGCTTTTTGTTGGCGAATGCGTCACGCCTGAATGGAACCTGCCGCTGTCTCCCAGGTCCCATCTGGGGATGACGTTGTCCTGGTGCAAGCCCAAAATAGCCGGCTCCGCCTCCATCTCCCGGCAGCCCCTGCAGCAGCACGCCCCCCAGTCCACCCCCCAGGTGACAGGCCGAGCCGGCCTCCTCTGGGTCTCTAGTAGTTTCCGTGCCGCTGACGCACGCTTGCGCGCACAGCTGGGCCGGCCGCGTCCTACGCAGCAGCCGCGAGCCCGGCAGCCGGTGCCAGACGGTTCCCGGAGGGGGGCAGGGGCGGGGCGCTGCAGGAGGCCAGGGACTCCCGGCGGAGGAGGTGCGGGCGGGGGGCCCCGGCCAGGCTGGGGGGCCCTTGGCGTTTGCGGGCTGCGATAGGGCGCCACGGCTCTGAGTCCCGAGATAGCCGGTGGCACCCGCCTGCCAGGGCCGATAAGGCTGCCGGAGGGAGTCTAGTCACCGGCCGCGAGGAGAGCCAGCGGGCTCTGCTGCCCCCTGCGGGGGTCTCCAGCCCCAGGGAGGGGCTGGCTCTCGGTTCTTTCGGGTCTGACTCTACCTTCTCTACCCCGCAGCCCCCAAGGAGGCCCGCCTGACGACTAACGAGTTGCCATGGCATCCTACTACGAGATCCTAGACGTACCGCGAAGTGCGTCCGCTGATGACATCAAAAAGGCGTAAGTGCCTCCGCCGTGCATCAGAAAGCCACTCACCCCACCCCACCCCACCACCACCACCCTGGGGCCCTTCAGAGGCAGTGCGGGGAGACCCAGGTCCTTAGAAAGGACTGGGGTGGGGTGGGAGGCTTCCTCAGAGAGTGACCCCCTGTAGGGAGGAAGGAAACCCCTGGATGAGTGGGGGAAATGTGTAGCGAGTTCTGTTTACGAGCTGCAGTGTGGGCTCTTTTTCCAGTGCACCCTCCCATCCTTTCCCTCAGTCTTCACTCCTACCGCATCCCCCAGCCTCTTAAGTGTGGGCTTTCTGAACATGCAGTGCAGACATGCTCAAGCATTGAGACCAGGAGGGACCAGCGGCCCCTGTACCCTCCATGGACACATGTACCTACTGTCCTTTGCAACCCGACCAAGCTAGCCCCTGGGAGGGGTTAGGGCTGGGACTTTCTCACCCTCCGGTTATCATCTGCTGATACAAGTATGTAGTCCTAGCACTGGCTGCGGAGGGGAGAGAGAGGGACTCCATTAAAACACTGCTGCAGAGGCAGCCCTAGCAGCTGGGACTGACCCGGATCTGAGTGGTGGACGGGCTATGGTGGGCTAACAGGAAATGGGTCATTGTGTTCCCTGGTGGGAAGTGCCTGCCTTTGTCCCCTGACCCTCCCCTCTGAACCCACTTCCTGCAGGTATAGGAAGAAGGCATTACAGTGGCACCCAGACAAGAACCCAGATAATAAAGAGTTTGCTGAGAAGAAATTCAAGGAGGTGGCCGAGGCGTATGAAGTGCTGTCCGACAGTAAGGGCCAGGGTCAGGGGTCAGGGCAGGCCAGCACCTGTCACTCCCACTTCATGCCCATCACATTGCTTCCCAAAGCCACGCTGCCACCACCCTCGTCGCCTCCATGCCTCTTTCAACCTGGCAATTAAGTGCTCCTCTCTCACAGGGACTCTGGAATTCTTTGTTTCAATTCAAAGGAGCACCTACTGTGTGCCAAGCACCCTTTTATTCTTCCCCAGATTCCGTCTCAGTGTCTGTTCCCCAGGGTCTGGTAGTTGGTCCTAACAAGGGGAAGGAAGCAAGGCAGGGAACCAAGGTGTGCTGAGCCTCCTCTGAACCGGGCCTTAGGGCGTGTAATCTCCATGAGTCTTCATAGCCATTCTTCAAGACAGGATTTATCATCCCATTTGTCAGGCAAGAAAACTGAGGCTGAGAGAAGTGAGGTAACTTGCTCAAGGAATATGACTCCAGGTCTTTCATTCATTAATTCAAAAAATAGTCACTGAATGCTTAAGGTACCAGACTCTTGTTGGGCAGAGGAACAATGAAGGACAAACAGGCTATGTCCTTGTCCTGATGGGTTTATCACAGTCTGGTCAGGAAAGATGGACATTAACCAAGTAAATGCAGAGACAAGGTTATTCTAAAGGAATAATAGGGTGATGTGATAGGAAACAGGGAATCACAGGCACCAACTTTTGTTAGGTAGTCACGGAAGGTCTCTCTGTGACATTTAAGTTAAAGCCCTGATTAATGATAACACAGTAATTAATCATTAGTTAACATTTATGAAGCACTGAGTATCAGGGACTGTGCTAGGTAGTTTAGGTGGATTATCTCATTTAATCCTTGCAGCTATGAGGTCGGTGCTATTATTGTGTCCATTTTACAGATGGGAAGGATCCCCTGTGTGAAGGGCTGAGCTGCTGCTAAAACCATGACCGTGTTCATGTCCCCTGTTCACCCTCCTGCCCCCCAAGTGTCAGTCTCTGGACAGTTTTCAGAGGGGCCTAGCCTGGAAGTTGGGGGGGGGTCGTCATCCCAGAGGGAGGGAGAAATGATCCAGTCTCTCTTTTCAGAGCATAAGCGTGAGATCTACGACCTCTATGGCCGGGAAGGGCTGACTGGGGCAGGTAGGTGGAGCGGGGACACCCCGGGACAGAAGTGGGTCAGGGAGGAGCAGGGAGGCCAGTCTCCTGCAGTGGATTCTTGCTCTCACTCCCGGCTCCTGCAGTCTCCAAGCCTCGGGTGGGGTCTCCTCACTCAGGGCAGGGTGCCTGCCCTAAGCCCTCTCCCCATCCTGCCTTTCTTCTAGGAACTGGCCCGTCTCGTGCAGAAGCTGGTAGTGGCGGGCCTGGTTTCACCTTCACCTTCCGCAGCCCAGAGGAGGTCTTCCGGGAGTTCTTCGGGAGCGGAGACCCTTTTGCAGAGCTCTTTGGTGAGTGGACTTGGTGGGCGTCTGACGAGCTGGACTCCTCCCTCCAGGCCCACCCTCCATCAGCCGGGAGGCCTTAGGCAGGAGGCTGAGAGGGAAACAGAATTCCACAGACAGAAGACTTTGTGGGGGTGGATCCAAGTGAGCGCTTGGACAAAACCTCACA
Organism: Cervus elaphus; assembly: GCF_910594005.1. Classification (NCBI taxonomy): domain Eukaryota; kingdom Metazoa; phylum Chordata; class Mammalia; order Artiodactyla; family Cervidae; genus Cervus; species Cervus elaphus. The sequence continues at coordinate 27,653,483 of NC_057822.1, read as the reverse complement.
CATGCCAGAACCCGCGTGACCCTATAGTGACACTTCAGAGACTCGCCTTACGTAAATGATAACAACAGTAATTCATTGTTAAACCTCCACAGTGACAGTCATGCAAGCAAGACTCAGAACATCATGGGACAGTGATAATGCCATTACAGACAACAGCAGACGCCACCTATTTGAATGGTTAAATGACCCCTGGGAGATAGATAACTTTATCCACACTTAGAGATGAGAGAACTGAGGCACATTCCAGTAACTTGCTTAGAGTCACACAGCAGATGGCAGAGCAGAGACTTGTGTCTGCCTGACATCACACCAGGCTTATGCCTAAAACTGAAGGAGATGTTCCTTTGCTCCCCACCTCCCCGGCCCCTTCCTTTATTTACAGTGGCCACAATTGACCAGGGAACTTTTTCATGTATAATACTAAAGAGGAATTTGATTTATACATCAGTCCAAGCTAAAATGTACCCAGTTGCTTAGCAGCTTGTATTTCAAGATGTAAGATTAAGCAGGGTTCAGGGTCTCCTTTGGTGGTCCAGTGGCTAAGACTCCATGGTCCCAATGCAGGGGACTAGGGTTCAATCCCTGGTCAGGGAACTAGATCCCACATGCCATAACTTACACCCAGTGTAGACAAACAAATAAAATCTTAAAAAAAAAGCAGGGTTCACACATTCTGGGGGGCAGGGGGGGATCTTTTCACCAGATGATGGTTCATCTGCTTACTCATTGCAGATGACCTGGGCCCCTTCTCAGAGCTTCAGAACCGGGGTTCCCGACACTCGGGCCCTTTCTTCACCTTCTCTTCCTCCTTCCCTGGGCACTCTGGTAAGTGCCATTCTTTCCCATGCCTGCAAGCGTTTGGAGTCCTGGAGCCCCTCACCTCAGCTCGTTGTTCTCCCACGCCTTCTCTCTCATGTCTCCAGAGCCCTGCCTCACAGAGGTTCCCGGCCCTTTGTGAGCACAGCCTGCCTGCCGGGTGCAGCCTGTCTAATGCCCCCTCCTCCCCCACCCCCTTGTCCCGATGCCAGATTTCTCCTCCTCGTCTTTCTCCTTCAGTCCTGGGGCTGGTGCTTTTCGTTCCATCTCTACATCCACCACCTTTGTCCAAGGACGCCGCATCACCACACGCAGGTGAGGGCTTCTTCTGGGACCATGCCGGGGCTGGGGGGTGAAGCGGCGGTGGGGGTGCTGCAGACAACTCGAGAGGCAGCTCCCTGAGGGCAGAGCCCAGTCCGTCCTGTCCAATGCAGCCTGGAGCCCAGACGGACTCCCGCAGGATTCAGGCCTGCCCGCCCAGTAAACTGTGCTGTCTCCCACAGGATCATGGAGAACGGGCAGGAGCGGGTAGAAGTGGAGGAGGATGGACAGCTGAAGTCCGTCACAATCAATGGTGAGGAACGGCCCAGCCACCGATCCCTGGCAGGAAGCCCGAGGCCCCAGAGCCCCCTCCCCAACCTGCTCCTCTCTGAACTCCCCTGGGCCAGGGAGGCCAGACTGGCAGGATTGGAGATGGTGATCCGGGGGAAGGGGAGGGGGCCGGGACACAGAATGGTGGGCTCTCAGAGGGCCCGCTAGTCACCATTGTCATGAGTTGGGATGCCTGGAGTTTGCAGAGCATGTGACTATTTTTAAAGCCCTTGCACACACACCACCATATCCCCAATATTCTTACAAGAACCATGGGAAAGCAGGGCAGTTTGCACTTGCCCTACTTTTCATTTGCAGAGACGGAGCCTCAGCATAGCTAAATGGTCCTAACTCCCGGGTAGCCCCAGGCCCGAGGCTTTGACCTACTTAGTGAAGGGTGAAGACAGGAATGAAACTACAGGATGCAGGGTTCCTGGGGCTGACCTCTTCTTCCCACAATGCCATGCGGTACAGGATGGTCACCCTTTGGTGCCCGCTGACTCTGGGAGCTCTGTGTGCTAATAAGGGCACTTGGCAAGCTGTCTTATTTAATCACTGGAACCATTTGACAGTGTAGGCACTCTTTGTCATTCCCATTTTATGGATGAGGAAAGGGAGGCTTAGGGAGGTTGAGTAATTTGCCCAAAGAGACAGCTTGTATCTGCTGAAGCTGAAAAACTGGCCATGCTCATCATCATGCTAGGTTTCAAAATGCATGCACCCCCACTTCCAAAGGAGGGGCTGAGAGTGGCCAGAATGCATGAGTCTCCCTGGCAGACTTCCCGAGGCCTGGATCAAAGGGCCTCATGGTGGCCGTGACCCCTGTAGGTATCCCGGACGACCTGGCCCTGGGCTTGGAGCTGAGCCGCCGTGAGCAGCAGCAGTCTGTCACCTCCAGGTCAGGGGCCACGCAGGTCCGGCAGACCCCTGTGTCACGACCCCCCGACGGCAGCCTCTCTGAGGAGGACGAGGACCTGCAGCTTGCCATGGCTTACAGCCTGTCAGAGATGGAGGCAGCTGGGAAGAAACCGGCAGGTGGGCGGGGGGCACAGCGACGACGGCAGGGGCAGCCCAAGGCCCAGAACCACGATCCGGGAGTGCGGGAGCCCCATGAGGGTGCAAGGGGTGACACAGCCAAACCCAGCCCCTCTCCGGAGGAGAAGGCCGCTCGCTGCCTCATCCTCTGATCATCAGGCCCAGCCCACCCGATTCAGGGGGACCGGGAGTCCTGGTCAGAGAAGGGCATGGCCTGAGGTGCAGGAGCCCCTCTCCACCTCGGCGCTCCCTCCCAGGTCCACCCCTCCCTCCAGCGTGGATTTGCTGTGCTCAGCCCACGGCTGATAGGTCCCTGGTGAAGTCCAGGGTGGGGGACCTCAGGGCAGCGGGAGGGCCTGAGGAGCCAGGATGAACTTAATTCTAATTAGACGGGGAGTTTCTAAGGGGCATTAGTGGCTTGGGTCCGGCCTTTCACGCCCAGGCCTTCTGCCACCTGTGTTGCTGAATGATGTCAAGGAAGGAGGACTTGGCCTGAGGTTCTCTGAGCCAGAGTGGGCAGCCACAGCTCTCCTGGTCGGCTGCAGACACCCCCACCCCGGTTTCCGCGCAGTGTTGAGCTCTGACGTCTCTGTTGCTTCCCTCCTGGTGCTGCTGCTCCTCCCTCGCATTCTTCTCTCTGCAATTCCCCGCGGGCTACATCGCTTGCTTTCACTGCCTGCTGCCTGGCTGGGACTCCCTTCTTCCTTTTCCCCAGAAGGCCTCTTTGTGGCGAGGAAGATGCTGTGGCCCGTAGGGCCATAAGGTCTTCCGGGGAGGCTAGCTGGGTGGGGCGGGAGCCTCTCGGCCCGTCCAGATTCAGAACCGGAGCCTACTCCTCCTCCCTTCCTCTTGCTGCCTCAGCCTGCCCCCAGCCTCCGGACTAGCCAGAGGTGAGGCCGGCTAACCCTGGAGAGGGGGGATAGGGCCAGGGTGCCCCAGGAGGGAGGCCTAGGAGGGACCACACCCCGTCCTCCCGCACCATGCATCAGGGCTCAGGGAGAGGCCACAGGGCTAGCCCAGGGCTGCATGCTTAGCTCTGCCCTCCACGGCTTGCGGCTGATCCTCTCTCCTGTCACCCCACCCCCGCTCTCTCCCCAGATGTGTTCTGAGCTGGATGTCCGGGACCCAGAGTTGCTGCACAGTTCCAACAGGACAGCGCCCAACCCTGTGCACTGGGAGGGGACCCTCCATCCCTCTCCCTCACCTGTGCTGAGCATAGAGCCGGGCCTGGGCGGTGGGCGGGGGCCGGGTGGGAGGTAGGCTTAGCCTGTAAAGGCTTCCCAGGGTGTTTGGTGTTGTTTCCTGGGGACTACAAGTCCCAGAATGCAACGCACCTCGCCTTTCTGTTAGATCATGCTTGGGGGAAGTGGTGCGCAGTTAACGGAGCTGTGCATCTTGGGATATGTAGTTCCAGCTCTGGTCGGCCTGTTAACTCGTGAGATGGGGACATCTTGTCATTTGATTTGTCCCTGGCAGGGGTGGCAAGAATGTGGATGAAGGGGGAATGGTCTGAGCTTCATTTCCTCTGATACCTCTTGCTAGCGCTGGGGTTAGAGTGTACAAATCAAGGCCCTGAGGCATCTGGGAGAGGTTCTTTTCCTGTGGGCAGTCCTAGGGTCTGAGAATGATCCAGGGCAGATTGGCTGAGCAGGGTGTGGTCTCAAGAGGGCTGATGGGCGTGGGTTGGTGAGAGCTTGGAAGGTGGAAGGCCACTCTAGTGCTCAGGGGTGTGTGTGTGGGTGTGTGTGTGACTGGAATCAGCGTGTGATGGGTGCTCCAGGCATGCTGCTGCTTGTGTGGCTCCTTTGGCCTCTGACCCTGCTGCCCATTCCTTCTCTCCAACACCACAGAAGCTGCCTCTCCTCCTCCCTCCCTGGGGAGCCCAGTGGCCGGGGAGGGAAGTGGTGGAGCCGGGGTGTTGCCAGCCCCTGCGCCGTTGAGTCCCAGTGACCTATCAAAGCCAGCTGGGCTGAGCTCAGACCAAGAGGGAAACACTGGAAGTCAATAAAGCTGAGTTTCGAGAGCTTGGTGGTGTGCTGTGTCCTCTGTGCTTCCTTCCCACTGGCCAACCCTGTGGGGCCAGCGGGTGACACACCTCCCTTTATTTCTCAGGCATCCAGAGGTCACACGCCTTCCCAGCTGACAGCAGAAGCCCCTTCTTTGACCAGGCGGCCCTCCCCTAATATGGTGTGGAATCCCAGGCCGTGCGCACATGCCTCACCTCTGGGGGCCCCACAGCGGGCTTTCACAGGCAGCTATTGTTCTCCGAATGCAGGACCCCACCACCCAACTACTGCAGGGTCTGCAAGCACAGCTAGGACCAGATCTGACTGGACTGAAAGCTGAGGCCAACAGAAAGCCAGGAACACGTGGTGAAACACCTCTAAAAACCTCCTCCCGAGGCCCAGAGACTCAGCACCCCCTCCACAGGTCCTCTTAGCTTATGGCTAGCATCCAGTGGCAGAAGCCTGCCTCTCTCACATGGAGTGGCATAAGTCTGCCCCACACAGGGTCCAGGGCCCAGGGAGGTGAAAACTAGGTACCTCCCCCATCCTGTCTCTCCAGACCTGCAGAGATGCCCTCCCAGCCACAGGACAAGCACTTTTTCATCCTCGTGCAGGTCAGTGTTGCTCGCCTCCGACTCTCTCTTCCATTCGGGGGTAAGCACTGGGCTTCATCTTCAATGGCCAAAGGACCTATTTGTATTTTTCCTCAAAACAAGGAAGCAGCATGCCCTGAAAGGAATTGCAAGCCTCCGTCTTGAGAGAGAATCCGTTGGAAGTTTCTGCCCACTTCCAGCCTTTGAGATGACCAACAGTGGTGTTGAGCAGCAGCAGAGCACAGGTGAGGGGTGGGGGGCTAGAGGTCCACTCACTGTCCTTTCGCTCTCTGAGCAGGACAGGTGGTACTCACCCATCTTTTATGTGGGGGCCTGAGCCTTGGGCTTCCCTGGAGGCTCAGATGGTAAAGAATCTTGCCTGCAATACAGGAGACACGGGTTTGATCCCTGGGTCAGGAAGATCCCCTGGAGAAGGAAATGGCAACCCATTCCAGTATTCTTGGCTGGAAAATTCCATTAACAGAGGAGCCTGGTGGGCTACAGTCCATGGGGTCACAAAGAGTCGGAAAGGACTGAGTGACCAACAGTTTCACTTTCTGAGCCTTGGCAGTTCAGTTCAGTCGCTCAGTCGTGTCCGATTCTTCGTGACCCCATGAATCGCAGCACGCCAGGCCTCCCTGTCCATCACAAACTCCCGGAGTTTACTCAAACTCATGTCCATTGAGTCAGTGATGCCATCCAGCCATCTCATCCTCTGTCGTCCCCTTCTCCTCCCGCCCCCAATCCCTCCCAGCATCAGGGTCTTTTCCAATGAGTCAATTCTTCGCATCAGGTGGCCAAAGTATTGGAGTTTCGCAAGGTGACCCTAATTAATTCCTGAGTAGCTCCAGGCTCAAGGCTCTTTCTGCCTCATTTCTATGTGTACCACTGTTGTCCCAGGACGCCACATGACGTGTGGATGGAGTCTCCTCTGAGGCCACACAGGGTGGGGGCATTCTGGGGGAGTGGGGAGAAAGTGCCCTTTGCCCCCAGGTGAATGAATGTTGTGACGTCTCACAGGCCTGGTCTGTGAGTCATTACCAGAGTTTAGCTACTTCTGCTGAAGGTGTGGCGAGCACTTGGCCTGTATCACCTCGTTTAGTCCTAACTTCCATCCTGCGTGACGTATATTATTCTTGAGGCTGAAGGGTGCGAAGCTGCTGCCCGAGAACTAAGAGGAGATGCAGCAAAGAGGCCAAGCATGTCTGTGTTGGAATCCCAACTCCACCACTTAACTAGTTGTGGTACCTCAGGCAAGTTCTGTGCAGTCTCTCTGTCTGTAAAATGGGGCTAATAACTGGAAGCGAGTCCTGAAGATTAAACCAGTTAATGGTTGTCAAGCACCTTGGAGACTATCAGACTCATAGGAAGTGCAGCATGAAAAACCACTGCCCGATTGTCATTTGCTCCCATGGACGCCTTGGAGAGCCTGACCCCACAGCTCGGCTCTCCCATAATTGTCCACATCTGAGAAAGCAGCGGGGCCCGCTCCAGGCTGAGGCTGGGGCTGAAGCCTGGAAGCAGAGCAGAGAAACGCGTAGGAGGTCTGGTTGCAGCTGCACACACGACACACTAACTTTATTCACATTTTTGATACAAAAGTAGATTTTTCCAGAAATGTTCTCTTGTGCCGGGGGAGCGAGTTGAGTGGCACGTGGCGGAAGGGTGAGGGGAGGGGGCAGGAGGGGCAAGGGCCACAGTGTGAGTTGTGGAGGCAGGACAGCGGGCAGCAGGGGCTAGGAGAGCAGGACAGTCTGGGCATGGTGGCCCCTCTGTCCCATTCTAGCCCCACTGGAGGGCGGAGGGTGTCCACACAGACATATTAGGAGCATCCAGAGTGGCGGGAAATGGGGGTCAGGGAACTTGGACAGGAGGAGACTGTGGGTAGAATTTGGTACCCATGACTTTCCTCTCCTGACCGGCTGCCAGCTCCCCCAGGGGACACCCGGGGTTCCTGTATGCCCCCTCTGGCTTCCCCTTCCTTACACACTCCTCTTGGAAGGGCTGCACACGCCCAGGAGGGGCCGAGGTGGCGGGTGTGGTGGTGAGAGCGAGTGCGCAGATAGATGCTCACACAGGCAAGGAGGGAGTGGAGGCCGGGCTGCCCGCCGAGGGGCCCCAGGGGTCTCACTGGGGCAAGGCCTTGAGGATGGCATTTACCTCCTCCGCCACAGCTGTCAGGGCAAACTCAAACTGGTCCTGGGGAAGGGCAGAGGGAGGAGGGTCATGGGGAGGCCCGGCCTCTGCTCCTGCCCTGGGATGGGGGCGGCTTTGGGGCGGCCACTTGGGGGAGAAGAAGGGAGCCCTCCTGGGGGAGATTTGGAGGCAGGCAGGAGAGGCAGGCCGCTGCCACTTTCCCTGGGGAAAGGTCGTGGCTAGGGTGGGTGTAGAGTGAAACAGTCACCTTCGAGCGAACAAGGCCAGGCCGCTGGTCACGGACATGCTCCAGGGTGGCAGCGATGTCAATCTCCTTCACTCCTGGCGGGGAGGGGTGTGGGGACACAGAGATGCTCAGAGGGTGTCCAGAGGAGGGTAGGTCCCAGAAAACCTGGGGCATCTTGGGATGGGAGGCTCAGAGGACTGGATAAAGCCTGGGGGTGTGGCGACCTGCCCTCCACGAACTCCTGTGACCCCAGGGGCTGGGGAGACTCTAATCTGGGGCTGGGCTGGGGCCGTGGCCGGGAGGGGGCCTCACCTTTGGCCATGCGGTTCAGGACCATGTCGATGAGGATGTAGGTGCCCGTCCTCCCGGCACCGTCGCTGCAGGAGGAGATGGTGACAGGCTGAGCTGGGGACCCAGCAGGAAGGGGGAGGGGCGGGGACATGGAGGCTTGGGGTGGAGCCGTGAGGGTTAGCTGCGGGGTTGGAGGGCATGAGTGAGCCAAGGATGAGGGATGGGGTCATAGCTCCTGGGTCCTGGGAATTGGGCCTTGAGTGGGGAGCCTGTGACTCCTGGGGTGTCTCTTGGGCAGTGAGTCAACTGAAAAGGAGAGCCCTGGCTCCACCCCGAGGTGGAGGCAGTGAGAGGGAATGGCAATAGCCATTTCCAGTCACTGGCCAGGCTTTCCTTCAGCCAACGTCTTATGTAAATGGCAAGATGGTAAATATTTCCAACTTTGTGGGCCACATATAGCCTCTGTCATGTGTTCTTTTTTTTTTTCCTTCAACTATTTAAAAATGGGAACGTCATTCTTAGCTCATGGGCCATTAAGAAAATAGATGGTGTGCTGAATTTGGCCCATGGGCTGTTGTTTGCTGGTATCAAGGGGATAGGCAAGCAGCGTGCTTGGGAGATGCTCACAGAGAGCAGGACCAGAGAGGGGGCGGGAACCAGGAATGTGCCCCCTTCAGGGCCCTCTGGCTTGGGCCTGGCCTGCCCCCATCCATCCCCCCCACCCCCCTCCAACCCTGTACGCACCTGCAGTGCACAATGATGGGGCAGGAGCGGCCCCGGTAGCACTTGTTCACCTTCCTGCAACAAGAAATGGTCATGAGGCCAGGGGGCACCCGCAGAGGGAAAGGGGAACTGAGAAACACACCTGTGGGCCTGTCTTCCTTTTCTCCCCACCTGCTCAGGGCCGAGGAGGGAAGAGGGCTGGACGGAGGAATCGGGGCTGGAGGCCAAGAACCAGAGATGGTGTGGGGGGACTGGGCTTGCCTTGTCACTACGGGCCTAGGCTCTACACCTGGAACAACTGATAAATCAGTTGTTCTGATTTATCAGATAAAACCTGATAAATCAGATCAACCAATAAAAACCTTTCAAGCCTCAGTTTTCTTACCTGTAAAATGGGGATGATAGTAATAGTAACCTCCTTCTTAGAGTTCTTATTATGTGCATTATGAGATAATCCATGTAAAGGACTAAGTGCTAAATCCAGCACACAGTAGGTGCTCATTAAATGTTGGCACTATTAAAGATAATACGCCATAATATTAACAGTCTCCCCTGCCTGAAGTTCAGGGAGGATAGGTGTTCTGGTGACTTCAAGGGTGTCAGAGCACACCATTGCTCTGCCCCTGGGTGTTCCCCTCCCCACCCAGGCTCCTTGTGGTCCTCACCAGCAGTGAGATCTGGTTGTAGCCCTGGGTGCAGAGTTCTGCTATCAAGGGGATGACAACCCCTCAGCTCTGAAAATGCTGCTGCCCACTGTCTCCCTGGATAAGTCTTACCCCAGCACAGGTGCTCTGTGACTGGGTCATATTCAGACTGTGGGTCCACCTGGACCTCAGACTCTGCTTCTTGGACAGCAGCTCAGCAAGGAGCAGGTGGGCTCTCCCTCTTTCGTGGCCCAGTCTAACCTGCTCTTGTTCCTTACGACATTCCTGATTTGAGAGTCACTTGCAGACTCCTGATACTCCCAAAGGACAAGGGCGAGGGAGAACCTTCTGAGGGGTTATTAGAGCATTTCAGAGGAGCTTGGAACTTAGTGGTTCCCTAGTCTGGTACCCCCAGGCTTGCTGGGGCCAGGTGACTTTGAATGGTTTTCTAGGAGTCCACATGATTCCTCAGCATATCGGCTGGTAGATCAGGGCTGGGGTTGAACAGAAGTTGTCACGGTGGCCCCCAGTCAGTTAAAAATAATGACAACAAATAGTACTTAGAATTAACAGAGCCTTTGCTATGTGTTGAGGCTTCCCGGGTAGCTCAGCTGGTAAAGAATCCACCTGCAATGCAGGAGACCTGGATTCTATCCCTGAGATGGGAAGATCCCTTGGAGAAGGGAAAGGCTACCCACTCCAGTATTCTGGCCTGGAGAATTCTATGGACTGCATAGTCCAGGGGGTCACAAAGAGTTGGACACGACTGAGCGACTTTCACTTTTACCTTTGCTATGTGCCTGGCACTTAAAGTAGATTTTATAGATTTCATGCTGTTGGCTTTTGTAACAATCCCTTAAGGTATGGGTCATCAATCTCATTTCACAGGTAAGAAACAGATGCAGGTCAAGGAACTTGATCAGAGTCATTTTCTAAGATTAAAAATTTATTTTGCCTTCCCTCTGATGGACCTTCACCAAAACAGTATTTATTAAGCAGCAATTAATTTGTTCTGGGTGTCTAATGCCAATTGAGTTTACATAATTCCAGCCTGAAGCAAAGAAATATAACCTTTTCACTTACCTGTGCAGCCTTAAAATAGGTCCATGCACTCATTTTATAAATATTTTTAAATATGGAAAACAAAAAATACCCCTGATACCCTTGATGGTGCCTTCGAGAAGCCTGTACTTCAGCTTGCATGGACCCCAGTTAGAAACCATTGTCTGAGGCTCAGAAACTACCCCCAGGTTCCCACCCCAGTTCTGCTCCTCTGCTTTCTGCCCAGCACCTAGAGACCTCAGACCGGCCTGGCAAGGGGCAGAGAAGCAGGAGGAAGCTGCAGTGTGGGTGAGGTCCCTGCCACGGCAGCAGGCTTCTCACCACCTATCTGTGGAGGGAAGGCAGGGTGCTCTGGAGGCCTGGACATGGTTTCAGCATCTGAAGAGGGCAAGTCCCCCTGTCGGTTTCCTGTCCCAGCCCCCACCTGGTTCTGTGAGTCCCCAGGAGTCTAGAGATTCCCCACACCCCCCCCCCATTGATAGTATTTGTCCCTTCCCTGAGTCTCCGCAGCCCCCCAGCTCTCCCAGCGCCCTTCCGGCTGGTCCCTGGGCCACAGGTCCTCATGTCCCATCCGTGCAGCGGCCACACCTGCCAGTGATCACTTTTGTGACTATGCAACTGGAGTGAGAATACTAGCTGCAGATCACAAAAATGACGCTGGCAGCCGTGAGAGAGAGAGAGAGAAGAGGGAGGAGACAGAGAGGGGAGACAGACAGAGCAACAGAGACAGAGACATGTAGAGAAAGAGAGGAGGGGGGAGACAGAGACAGAGAGAGACAGAGTAAATAGGCAGAGATGGGAGGGAGGTGGAGGAAACAGCTAAGAGATGGAACAGGGAGAGGTACAGAGCGGGGAAATGTGGCTGGAGTGGGGGAGTGAGACAGACTGTGAGACAGAATGATGGAGAGAGAGCTGAGGGCGAGAGGGAGGGTGGGGGAGAAAAAGCGGGAAGGAAGGGAGGGAAAGAGGGAAAGAAATAAAAACAGAGGCAAAGAGACACAGGGTAAAGAAGAGGGGAGGCAGGGGGGAGTGAGAGAAAGCAAGGGGACAGCAGACGTAGAGGACACCAGGAAACGCAGGACAGGAGGAAATAGACAGCAAGGATCAAGGAGAAGGAGAGGGGAGAGGAGGGGGTTAGAAATAAGATGAGCCTTTCATGGTATAGGGGGTGGGGAGAAGAAGGTTATGGAGAAAGAATGGGAGATAGAAAAAGAGGGCAAGAGAGAGGGAAGAGGCAGCCAGCCAGCAGAGAGAGCGAGCAGTCAGGAGCTGGACCACAGCAGTGGACGGATGGGCACAGCGAGACAGAACGTCAGTCCTGGTTTTGGGGGGAGGGGGGTGTCCGGAAGGGGACGCCAGGAGGTCAGAGTCAGTCCTGGTTTGGGGGTGTCTATAAGGGGGCACCAGCGGACCAGAAGCTGAGGCTCCAGGTCGGGCGAGAGGGCCTGCCTCTCCTGACCTGGGGCCCCAGGAGGAGCTGATGGGCTGCGGGGAGACGCCAGAGCCCGGCTCCCGGCCCCCTTGCTCCTGGGTTGCTCTCTCCCGGGCTTCCCGGAGCCTTCCTCGGGCTGCCCCACCGCCCAGGGGCGCTCGCTCACCTGCGGAAGTCCAGGAGGGGCCGGGTGGAGGCCGGGGTGCCCTCTGCCGGCCAGCTGAGGAAGTGGAACTGCGTGAGCGTGCGCGTCTCCTGGGTCTGCACGTTCTTCAGGTAGAAGCTCCGCACCAGGAAGTCCTCACACCAAATGTGCTCCGACACCAGGTTCACCTGCGAGGGTGGGGGCGCAGGCCTGAGCGTGGCAGGGCCTCTCCAAATCCTCCCGGCCTCCCAGGCCAGTTGGGAAGCTCACCCAACTATCCCCAAGAACCCTAGCCGTCTGTATCACTTATGGTCTGCTCAGGACAACTGGTGGCTTTTCCATCTAGACACAACTAGTCTTTTTGGCCGCATAGCGGGCTCTTAGCTCCCCGACTAGGGTTCGAACCCACACTCCCTGCAGTGGCAGCTCAGATTCTTAACCACTGGACCCTCCAGGAGGTCCTGTGTGCTTCCTGAAATCAGTTTCTCCTTCCTCTTTTGCGCAGAGACTAGCAAAGTGTCTGTGCTACACACACACCATAAACCTTGATAAAATTCTGTATTTTCATTTGATTTTTTTTTCTTTAACCCCAAGCAGGACCAATTTTTGAAACTTAAAAGAAAAAGAAAAAGTATTGCGTGCTCATCTAATGCTGAAAATTTGTTATCCAAGAGCTCATTTAGAGATAAGAAGCTTCTGTTGTGCAAATAACATCTCTTGTTTTATGGGAGGGGGGGTCACTTCCCATTGGTCAGGAATGTTTCTCCTTCCTCTACTTTGTCTCTTCCCAGACACCCCAGTTTTTTTCTATTTTTCATAAGCAACATATGTGATTGGCAGCATTTCCTTCTTTGCTTTGGCCTCCAGGAAACTCAGATCTAAACTAGACTCAATAAAAGTAGGACTAAGTCTTGGTCTTTGAGTATACTTATCTTCCCTGTCTCAAAACTGTACTCCTGGCTCCTAGCTTTTTACCTTAGTTTCGGTGGTTTTACAGTTTTATATCTGTACCTTTCATCATAGGTCCCTACAAGTGCTTTTCAGCCCTAGACTGGACACAAACATACACACATGTATATGCATATGTATATGTATGTGAATGCTTTCCTGGTGGCTCAGACGGTAAAGAATCCACCTGCAATGTGGGAGACCTGGGTTCAATTCCTGGGTTGGGAAGATCCCCTGGAGAAGGGCATGGCAACTCACTCCAGTATTCTTGCCTGGAGGATCCCATGGACAGAGGAGCCTGGCGGGCTACAGTCCATGGGGTCTCAAAGAGTTGGACACAACTGAGTGAGTAAGCACAGCACAGCACAGCATGTGTGAATATGTGTAGTACCTGGATGTTCATATACACATATAGTTGCACGTGTATGAATGGTGCACCGTCCACTTTCCCCACCCCCATTGTCTCCTGGCCGTGGGGTTCTGCTGACCTCATATACGTGGTAGAGGGAGGAACCCTCGTCCGGCCAGTAGCGATCACACTGCTTGACACCATCCTCCACCAGCGGGGTCAGCATGACGATGACAGTGCAGCCGCTCTCCCACACCATCTAGGGACAGATGATGTCCAGCACCCAGGTAAGCTCCATTCTAACCTCCCTGGGACCTGGTTGGCCCTGGCTGCCCACAAGGGCCCCCGGTCCCTGGAGACACCCTCCCTCCAAAAGCCCACCTGCCAGAAGTCTGCAATGGTATGCGACAGCGGGCCCTGTGTGGCTATGTAGGCTGGCATCCGAGGGTCGTGCTCAATCTGGGGGCAGGGAAAATACATCATGGTGTGAACCAGAATAGGAAATGCCATTATGGAGAGGTCTGGTCAAAGAGAACAGGCCAGGGTCTGGGGGAGCCTCAGAACTCCCGTTTCCATGCCGGATATCAGGCCCACAATTCCAGGGCACTGGGGAGCGGGAAATGGAGTCTGTGGGGGCAGGATGAAAATGGGGGAGGAGATGGGAGCCACTCACAATGGGGCTGGCATTGATGTAATCGCTCCGAGAAGGGCTGCTCTCCACCTTCAGCTTGATGCGAGCATGGTCATCTGCACAGACCCCACACCCCACCCCAGAAACCCCTCTGGTCACTGGGGTCCTGGCACTTCTGCCACTCAGCCTGAACCAGGAGCCCAGCCCCTACCCCAAGCCCTCCAGACTCCCAGCAGACGGAAAGCTGGGCCAGCAGGACTCACTCACAGGGTAGGAAGTCAGGGTGGCGGTTCTTTTTGATGTTGCCCTCGCCCTGGGCGGTGGCACAGGTGTTGGGCTCCGCCTGGTAGGCACACAGGGCCTGCCACTCCTTGGCCAGGCGGTCCCTGTTCCGGAGGTGGTCCTCCATGTAGGCCTGCAGGGACACCACAGCCTGGCGCCGGCCCCCGCTGCCAGCCCTGCCCCTCCCACCACCCGGTCCCCTCCCCGCCTCTGGGCCCACGCCCCATCCTGACCAGAATCATGTGTCCTGTGGAGATGTCCATGTTGGCTTGGGCGGGCTCCTCACACCAGGACGGGGTGCTGCTGTGGGAGCTGGGGCTGGCCTGGGCGGCATCGCTGAACTGTGAGGACACGCTGCTCACCCGAGAAGGCTCGGGCGGACCCTCCGCGCGGTTGAACAGGGACTTTGTGGCCATGTGCTGGCGGCATAGATCCTGCAGAAGGACAGGGTGGGATCCATGTTCTCCTGAAGCCTTTTCAGCAGAGTCCTGGACTCAGTTCAACAGAGTCCTTAGGATGGTCCTGGATTGCTTTTGAATGAAACCTGTCTCCTCTGGGGTGGGGTCTTCTGCCCTGGGTCTCATCCTTGCCAGGGCTGTTCTGCTTGGGTGTGGCCCATGACAACCTCAGATATTACAGAGCAGAATCCAGAACCCCCTGAATGGTGGTATTGGGGAGAACTTCAGGAACCACCTGTTCTCAATTCCCATCCATTCAAAATGCCCCCACGACACCCCTGCTGGGGCTTCTCCAGCCCCTGCCTGGATATCCAACTCCCTGCCCTCATCTTACAGGAGACCCAGACTCCTGAGCCCCTTCCATCCCCTTGCATCAACGAGCTTCTGGGGATGCACACCTGGTACTCAAAGGTGGTGTCACCATGGGCCCCCTCGGGCCCCAGGGCGGCCAGGCGCTCCTTGTCCCGCTGTCGCCCATGCTGCCGCACACACAGAGCCACTGCCAGGGCCACGAGCAGCCCAGCCACCCCCGCCAGGGCCACCAGAGTAAGGAGCACGGACCGCATGGGAGAAGCGCTGTGGGCCGGTCGGGGAAGGACGGCGGCTGCCTCCTCCCTCTGTGGGAACAAGGTTAGAATCAAGGGGGGCAGTGGTGGTGGGGGGAGACTTAGGAGCTGCTCCTCACCCCTGTCCCACACCCCACTCCCTGCTAGGATGTCTCCTGGGGAAAAGCTGAGAGGCAGTGGCATGGTGGTACAGGCAGAGGGACTCATATAGACCCAAGATCCTTCTTTCTCAATCCCCATGGGACCAACTCAACCACATTGTACTGCCAGAGACTTAGGGGGTGACTCTCCCTAGGAGTTTTTGCATTTAAAAATGGATGTAGAGAAGTATAGAGACCCAGGAAGTCAAATAGTAGAACATGAGGCATCAGTGTTGGATGCGTAACAGAAGCATATTTTGAGTTCAAAGTCCTTTCTGTGTAATGTTTTCCCTTGAAATTTGAGACTTTGCTCTAGCACATCTATGGACGGCTAGGGCCATCTCAGGTTGTTCTTCCAGGTGAGCTGGCTGCCTACAGAAGGCTGATCCTGCGGGGAGCTGGAGCCACTGGGGCCATCTGCTGGTCAGAAAGAAAACTGCATGGAGGAGGGCTGCTTCAGCAAAGGTGGAGTATTTCAGCTCTTGTTCTGCCAAGACTGCCTTCATTTCTGGTGGGCAGCATCAGCCAAAGGGGACTGTGACTGATTCTTCGGTTATCTCATACCTGTCCCACTCCTGTCTGCAAGATCTGGAGCCCTGTCTGTGCTTCCAGTTCAGACTTCACCAACTCTGCAGAGAGGACGGAGGTCAGATCTTCTCCAGCCCCCATACGGTCTCCACCCCATGCCATGCAATGCCCCGTGGCAGGCCGGGCCCATATGGTCTGGGTCTGGGAATATTCCCGAGTCTGGGAATATTTCAAGGAGAGCATCAGCCACCGGCCTGGGTCTATACAACCAAGGCTGGGGCCAAGAAGTATTTACCGGCTTGCTGGGTCACATCGGCCAAAGACAGGTTCTGTTCATTGTGCCGGATGCGGAAGGTGAGGGCTGGTCCTACGACACTGCCGAATAGGAGGTATATTACTGCCTCACCCATCACAGACCCCAGATTCAAAATGAGAGATCCTCTCTGGCCCTCTCCCTATTAGAGGATGGGGCTGAAACCCTTGCCATACAGGGGTGTTTCAGGAGGGAAGATACTGGACAGGCCAGCAGCAAGGCCAAGTGTGGCTGTACCTTCAATGCAGCTGGAAACATCTGTGACCTAACCTCTGCCTCTTACCCGGAGTTTGTCTTTCCCTCCTCCCCTGAGCCCCCCAGGCCTCACCCTCTTCAAGCTACCTGCTGCCCCAGCCAGATAGAGCCCCACCTGATGTTGATGAAGCTGCCCGACGACATGTGCGCGTGCTCAGCCAGGATCTCCAGCAGCCTCACTCCTGCAGCCAGACTCAGGGGCCTGGAGTTGTGGAGCCGGTAGAGGAAGGAAAGTGGGGACCCTCTTGGCCACTTTCTTGAAACACCCTCCAAGGGTGCCGAGACATCCAGGGGTGCAGAGCAGTACCCCCTGCCCCATCTACTTCACATCTGCACTTCTGCTCTTTGCTTCTGGCCAGGCAGGCCAGCCCAACCCCCAAGGGACCAAGAGGCTGCCCCACGTAGGAGCCCTTACTTCTGGTCGGTGACAATGTAGCCGTATTCCTCTGCTGATGGCCGAGCGGAGGGCTGCCCCGCCGCGGTGGGCTGGCTCTGGCCCAGTGGGCTTTTCTTCTCTACCAGGACTGGCGTGGCGGGGGGGCCAGCAGCTTTGGTGGACTCAGAGGATCCGGCGCTCAGCTCCTTCTGGGCTTTGTGGGAGGTGGAACTGCCAGTGGGGGATCCAGGCAGGGAAGGCGTCGGGGGCGGAGGCTCCGCTGGGTCTACGCCCTGAACCTGCTTCTCCATTGTCTGTTTAGAAGAGAGGATAGAGGTAGGGTCTCTAACAGTGAAAGGATTAGGGAGAGGGGGTCTACAATCTGGATCCTGAGCTCCCATAGGGGTGCTTATGACTTGTTTCTCTTTCTATCCCCAGGCCCAGGTCAGCATTGGATACCGAGAGGGCATCCAGGAAAGTGAACCAAGTGGATGAATGAATGAATGAATAAAGGGCTGAATGAGTGACTATTCATGATAAGGAATAATCGACAGGATGGGGCTGGACTGGGGAAAAACTCCAGAGTGAGGAAAGCTAGAGTTATAGGAGGAGATGAACAGGCAGGCAGTGCTTTTTCGACTTTGTTTAGCCACACAATCTTAGAAATCCAACGTCTGAAACAGACAGAGTGCCTCAAGCTATAGGGCGGTCAGGAGCCTGCCTGCCCCCGTCCCTCCCTTCGCCTAAGGATCTTATTTCAGCGTGGTCTGACACCAGTGAAAAAAGCAGTGAATCAAGAATTCTTGCTTCCAGTCCCAGCTCTGCCTTCAGCCTGAGGTGAGACTTTAAACAATGTCTTGCAGCCTCTGGACCTCTGTTGAAGGGTCAGAGAATACAGATTCTGGGTCCTGAACCTGAGATTTAGATTTCAGCTAAGGGCGTTTGCTGCCTTATGGGTCAGGGAGGTGTTGCAAACTCACTTTCTTGATGTCAGCTCCAACGTTTACAACCCCTCCTGTAGAGACAGGAAAAAGAAGACTCTGGGCAAAGGGCCAAGGCCAAGGTCCACACAATGCAGGTAGGAGAAAAGGCTGGTAGCTCGGAGTCTGTGACATCTGCCATGGGCTCTCCCCGCAGTTAGTAACCAAGGCTGTTGTTGGGTTCATCCTAAGCATGGCCGTATGCCTCTGGGTATGTTAGTCCCTCAGTCGTGTCTGACTCCTTGTGACCACAGGGACTGTAGCCTACCAGGCTCCTCTGTCCATGGGATTCTCCAAGCAAGAATACTGGACTGGGTTTCCATGCCCTTCTCCAGGATATCTTCCTGACCCAGGGATTGAACCCACTTCTCTTGTTTCTCCTGCATTGGCAGGTGGATTCTTTACCATGGTACCACCTGGGAAGCCCCATGCTTCTGGACTTCTGCATCATGGGCTCAATTACTTCAGTTGTATTCACCTCTTTGTGACCCAATGAACTGTATCCTGCCAGGATCCTCTAGCCATGGGATTCTGGAGCGGGATGCCGTGCCCTCCTCTAGGAGATCTTCCCAACCCAGAGATCAAACCCACGTCTCATGTCTCCTGCATTGGCAGGCAGGTTCTTTACCACTAGCGCCACCTGGTAAGTCCCTTCTGCTTCATGCATGCATGCTTAGTCGCTTCAGTTGTATTCGATTCTTTGTGACCCCCACAGACCGTAGCCCACCAGGCTCCTCCACCCGCGGGATTTTCCAGGCAAGAATTTTGGAGTGGGGGTTGCCATTTCCTTCTCCAGGGGATCTTCCCAACCCAGGGATGGAACCCGGGTCTCCCACATTGCAGGCAGACTCTTTACCTTCTGAGCAACCATTGCTTGATCAACTCCTCCCTGTTTTTGGCCACATCCCTCAAAGCTACTCTTTGCGCAGTCCTCTCTTACCTGTCAATCATTGGCTTCTTGGCAATGGCCATGCCTGCCTTAGGTCCTCAGCATCTTCTGCCTAGCCTTCCCGGTGCCTCCAGATCCCCAGCTCACACTCTCATTGGCTTCTTTTCCCATTACTTCCATCTCCCAGTCCTTTCCTGCTTTAACTCCTCAGCTCACCACCTCACCCCTTGCTTCCTGACCGTGGCTGTCAATGACTCCGGGTCTCAAACCAACTCTCTCCCCTAAGCTTGGCCCTTCCCCTCTAGACTGTTTCTTGTGGCCTTGAGAAGTGGGGCAAGAGGCCTCTGTGGGGCCGGCAGTCTCTCTGCCCTGACACTCACCCGGATTTCGTCCGGCACCCTTGGGCAGCAGCTGCAGCAGGGTTGAGAGGGTAGAGAGCTGCTCCGGGGTCAGCTGATGCAGCTCCACGCCGTAGCCCGCCAGCACAGCGGCCACTCTCTGCAGAGTCACATCTGCTGGGAGCCAGACACAGGGCTCGGGACTGGTGCCGGGATGAACTTATGGGATGAGTTTGCAGGTGGGTGGGGACCCCCACATTTAGCAACTTCTCAAACTCCAGGACACTGATGCCTTCCCCTTCCCATCCATGTCCACACTTTGGGGGAAAGCCCTTCGGGTGCCAAGACCAAACTTCAGGCCCAGTAGGGACTCCTTGATTCCCTAGCTGGAGAAGGCATGTCAGCTCCACCCGCTACTGTATCCCCAGTGCCTACTTATGCCTGGCAGAGAGCAGGTAGTCAGTAGGCATTAGTTGAGTGTACAGATGACTTTAAGGACAAATTAACAAGTGCATGCATAGTCAGGACAGACCCCCCCCTCAACACTCCCCTCCTAGGAAGCAGCCCCATAGGCATGGAGTGGATGCTGAGGCCGCAGTTACCTGGCTGCTCTGCTGGGGTGGGAGGCTTCTCCCCATGACCCTCTAGTCCTTCCTCCTCATAGCCCTCCGAGGAGTCCCCTGCCCGGCTGCTGCCCCCTGGCTCTGGCAGCCTTGGTGCCCTGGCCCTGCTGGGCACTTGTGACTCCTGGGCCAGGTAGAACAGCTCTGACTCCTGGAAAAGCTGAGCAGGTGGAGGCCCTGGGGGGTCCCCATAGGAGTGGCCAGGGTGAGCCCCAAACATGGCCTTGGAGGCAGTTCGGCTGAGGAAGGCAGGGGCTTCAGCCTTGGGCAGGGGGTCCACATTGACCATTCCTGGGGAGCTCTCTGAGCCCCGGGAGCCGTCGCGGGAGCCAAACTGTGGGAAACCAGAGATTGGGATAAGAGCAGATGTCAGCATGGGGATTGGGGTTGGGAGGGGGCGGTGTCTAGGGCTCACCTGATGGAACAGGTAGGGCTGCAGCAGGGCAGGTTCATAACTCAGGGCAGGATGCGGGGGCTGTGCGGGCAGCAGCAGATGCTCCAAGAGAGGGGGCAGCAGCTCAGCCTGCAAAGGGGACAGGGGGGAGCCCGCCCCAGCTCCACCCCCGCCTGCGGAAGGTCGAGGAAGCCGGTGCTGCGGAGCTGGGGCGGAGCCAGTGGGGATGCCCTGTAAAAGCAGCTCCCCAGCGGGACCAGGTCTCCTGGGCACCAAGCCAGATCTGAGGAGGAAAGCAAAGTGTGTGTGTGTGTATGCGTGTGCGTGTTGGCTGTGTGGGGCAAGAGTGTACAGAATCTAGGAGGCAGAGATGCTGGGGGCCAGGCAGGCTTAGCCTAAAGTAAACCTGATCTCTCAAGAGATGAGGTAGCCTCAGTAGAGGAGAGAATAGCATGGAGAAGGGCCAGAGGTCTACGCCTGGGTAGAGGTCATCACCTCCCTGGTAAGCGTGCCTGGGTCCCTGAAACACAGCAGCAGAGCTGATGAAGCATGAGGCTAAGGACAGAAAAGGGGACAGTGGGGAGCAGGGGAAGGGAGCTGGGACCTGCTCTAGATGAACTGTGGCTGAAACTTGCTCCGTTTCCCCTGTGTGCATGTCCCCAAGTACACATCCAAACATTCAATGCCGTGTCCCCCCCTACCCCACTCTGCCTTCTTCACCTGGTATCATCCTCTGAGCCCCAACCCCTCATTTACTTTCCTTTGCTTTACAGGGCCTGATTGATGCCTTCAGAGCCCCTAGCCACAATAAGAAGATGGTACCTCCTACCACGTAATAATAAAACTGAACATTAAACAGTCTCAGTCTGACAAAATTCTAATCTGTTCCATGATGACTGCTTTGATGCTTCTTTTAAAATGCCAAATGTCCAAATGTTTCAAAACAGTCTTTAACATTGTGAATCAACTATGCTATGATAAAAATTTTAAGAAAATACTTTATCCAGCAAAAAAAAACCAAAACCCAATTTTGAATCCCCTTGTTTTGCTAGATGCCCAGGGATGAGCTCAGCTCATGTTGGGCATGTGAGCATATCAAATGACCACTCCAGAGCCTCAGCCTGCTGCTCTCTGTACATACTTTCCTCTCTCCCTCAGGAGGACCACAGATGCACCAGCCTTGCCACGCTAGAGCTGATGACAAATGATGCCTACCTGTCCCTTGGATGAGGCTCTGGGGGGCGAAGCCTGGGGATACGCTCCATCTCCTGGGAAATCACATACTGGGTAAGGTCATCATGCCAGGATAGTCCTTCCAGGGAGAGAAAAGAGTGAGATGGAGATTGTCCCTCAGGCTTAGAACAGTTTGAGGGCTTAGTAACAGGGGCCAGTGCAGATCAAAACTGTACCCTCTACCCTGCAGTGTACTGAACTGGGCAGAGCCAAGGGGCAGTGGAGGGGGTCCAGAGACCTGGTGTGTGATCTGAGCTGTCCTTTCCGCATCCCCCCCAATCCCGCCCCCAGGTGCAGATCTAGAAGTGAGACTGCCTCTGGTGAGACTGGGTTTAAATCCTCTGCCACTTACTAACTGTATGTTCTTAGCTGAGCCTCTCTGAGCCTTAGTGCTCTCATCTGGAAAATGGGGGGTTATACCTCCTAAAATTGTTGTGATAATTAAAATACAATATAAAATGGTTAGAATAGTACCTGACACATCATGAGTATTCAATAAATGTTATCATCATCATCATCATCATCAATATTATTATTAATCTTATTTTTATTGATCCTGAACCTTAGTTTTCTTTATTTGTGGTGGTGGTGGTGGTTTAAGTGGGAATAACATATACTTTATGGGTCTGTAGTAAAGATTAAATGCAATTAGGGACTTGAAAATGCTTGGAAACTTCCAAAGCATTATACACCTGTTTTAAGCCTTCATCAACATCATCTTATCCTGAGGGCAGATCTCCTATTTGACCATTTCCCTCCATGAACGCTGCTTGCAGGAAAAGTCAGTCATCTATTCTAAAAGGAAAACCTCCCACTTTATAGTCCCACCTACTCCCATTCCTTTTTCCTTGCTTCTGGATTAATACTCATACTGCTCTTAACTCATATCATGGGATCTATACCACCTTTTTCCCTATTAACATTAGATGAACTATCTGTGTTTCTATAAAAGGCCAATCCTCCACTTGGGCACTAGATTTCATCCCCTGCTACCTATTCAAGAACATCTTCCCCACAATTCTCCCCTTTCTCCTATATCATCATTTTCACCTGTTGTCTACTGAATTATTCCCATTCACATACAAACACAATGCAATTTCTCCCATCTTATAATAAAAATACTGCTTGAATCCCACATTCCCCTCCAACTGTCACCCCATTTATTTGTAGCAAGACTCTGAAAGTGTTATTTCTGCTGGCTGTATCCACTTCCTTTCCTCCCATTCCCTCATACCCCCTCTATTCAGGATCCTCCCCCCACCCCCACAACTATTCTACTAAAACTGCTATCATCAAGATCACCAGTGGCTTCTGCATATCTAAATCTAAGGTTAGTTCTCAAATCTCATCTTACTTAAGCTACCACCATCATTTGACACTGTTGATCACTCCTTCCCCCTTGATACACTCTCACTTAGCTTCTAGGACACCAAACACTCTTGTTTCTCCTTCTACCCCATTGGCTCCCCCTTCTCAGCCTCCCTTGTTGATTCCACTCCTTCTCCTGGTCCTCTTAATAGAATTCTTTAGGGCTTTTCTTCATATTGACTCAATCCTTTGACTATTTCATCCACCTCATAGGTTTAATTACCTCTGTATGCCAAAGAATTCCAAATTTATATCTCTGCTTCAGACTTCTCTCTCTCTTTCAAAACCCAATATTATATACTCAACTTTCCATTCTAATTGAGTGGATATCTTGAACTCAGTATAATCAAAACTGAGCTCCCCCCCTTCCCCAAGTTGATACTTCTGCATAGTTAATATTTTAATGTTTAGTGTTTTGGTGTGTACCATTGATTCCCTACATTCTATTCTCAACACAGCAGCAAGAGAGATCCTTTTAAAGTAGAAGTGATATCAGGCACCCCTATGCTGAAACCTTGTGATACTTTCCTCTTTTACTCAGAGTACAGTCAATGTCCACACATTCTCCTATAAAATCTTAGAATATCATTACCTACCTGACTGCATCTTCTGCTCTGCATCTCCATCACTCCTCTACAGCCTTCTGTAGAGATGTTTTCCATGGTGTTCCTCAAACTCATGCTCCTATCTTAGGGCTTTTGTTCTAGATCATTGGCCAACCAAAACACTGTTTCCTAAGATAACCTTCTGGAAAACATCCCCACTTCCCTGATGTATTTATTCAAATTTCATAGCCTCAATAAGATCTATCTTGACCACTCATTTTAATACTATGGCCTCCTACCTCACCATTTCTGATCCCTTTATCCTGCTGTAATTGTTTTTTTCCATGGCTCTTATCCCCTTCTAACATACTAATGTTTTCTAATTTATATAATGTAGTCCCTCCCTTCATCTCCTGAATATAAACTCCAGTAGGCAGAGATCTTCATTTCACCCCTTAATAAATCTCAAGCACCTAAAACTATGTTTGCCACATAGAAGTACCCAATAAGTATGGTTGAATGAATGGAGTGAGTGGGGTGTTCTCCTGGCTGAAGACCCCAGGATTCACAGCTCTGGAGTACTCAGTCAGTTCCAGAGAGTGGGCTGATCTCAGAGAGATGAATGCTGGCCTCTTCCAGTGGCTTCTTCTAGAAGCCTCCTCTGGATTCCTCCAGAGAGTCTAAGTGTGAACAGCCTATCTCTAGAGTTCCACCCCCACTCCTGTCTCCAGGAAGGTCTGGGAAGGTGAGGCTGCACAGTGAGTGTGATAGGAATGTTCCATGAGAGAAAACCTGGAGTCAGGTGGTCCCTCCCTTCCCCATCTCATCCAACCAAGTTACAGCCTCTCTCCTCCAATGCATCTAGACCTCACCTTGGGACATGAGCTGCCGGAGCACGCCTTGTAAGCGCTGAAGAACTGGGGATGTGACTTGCAAAAGGGGCCGGGCCTGCCCCACTCCCACCTGGCACTGTCCAAACAAGCCATCTAAGAGCAAAAAAGTGGTGTCAGCAGGGGGTTTGGGCAAAAGGCCTTCCAAAGTCCAGGTTGCAAATAGACAGCTCTGTCTCTATCTCCTCTCTTGGCTTCAGAGAGCTTTGCTCCTCCAGGCCATCCCCCCTTCTTCTCTCCAAGTGCATTTCCCCTTCTGACTTCCAGGCACCCGCCCACACTCACACTACTTTCTCATTGTGTACCCTCCCCCCCCCCCCCGCCCACTTGTAAATCCTATGTTTGGTTTCACTCACCCTGAATACAGACTTCAAGGTGAGAGCAGAGTCTGCGATCAAACAGACAGCCTGTAAAGAACAGGTGAGCAGAGAGGCTCAGACTCCCCCATGCACATAGTGGTCAGATGGATGAACAGGCTAGGGAAGGGGGAAGCAGGTGGGATCCAGTCTTTCATTCTAAGGAAGGCTTTAAGCTGGGAGGAGAGGAGGGCAGAGGCCTCCTCTTCTTAAGAGGAGGATCTGGCTTTGGGTTTCAAAGATCTGCAAGTTTGGATTCTTTCCCTAAAAGCCTCAGTTTGTTTAACTGAGTAATGGGGAAAAGAAGCCTTTCAGGTGCATGGGGGTGGTGATGGTGGAGAATCATAGATTTCTACTCTGATAGAATTACTGCGGGGTAGTTTATGTCCAAATTCAGAGGGAAAAGAGACTTTCCTTCCCATATCTCCAAAAGTATCTTATGATGGCCTGGGACTCAGAAGAGATGGGAACCCCAGCATACTTCTGCTTAGCATGGGAAAGGGTGGGATGGCTCCACACTGTCCCTACAGTCCGTGTCCCTAGCCCTGTTGGCGCTGTTCGCGGTGCTGAAGCTCAGAGCCCTGCGCCTCTGAGGGTTTGCCTGGAAGCAGTTATGGGGGAGGGAAGGGCGACAGGGTGAGGAGCCTTCAAAGGACCTGACCTCTCCGCCATTCCAGCCTTCATCTTCCACCCTAACCAACCCGCAGCGCCACAGGAAGTACCTTGCCCTGGCCTCCAAGCCGGATGGGGAAGGAGGGCGTCAGACTGCGAGCTTGCGCCCCTTCCCCCACGCGCCCCCGGCCCCCACCCTCCCCCTGCCCATGAGTCAGCGCTGACTGTCTCCGTCCGCTCAGATGTGAGTCAGCACCAGGCCTGGCTGTGGGGAGGGGGCGGGAGACGACCCCTCCCTCTTCACCCTCTTTGGCCCCCTTCCCCCGCCGTCCGCTTCGTATCGGAGATCAGATTACAGCGATTGGCCTCTCCATTAAAGAAGAGAAACCCTGGCCCTTCGCTTGGCCAGGAAATCTGGCCCCGGAGCTCGTGGGCCCGACTTCTACTGCCTGGAAATCGCGGTTCTCTCTCTTTCCCTCGCCTCCTCCACCCCTCAGCGCCGCCACTTTTTGGCGCCTCGGGGACACTTCCTTCTCTTGCGTCCCGTCTCTAGGTCCCTCTGCCCACACGCACCCCCATTCCTTCTCCCTAAACTTGCCCTGAGCCCTCTTCTCTTAGGTCCCGCCCCCGGGTTCCCAGCCCCACCTCCAGGCCTACGCCCCTTTCCTCGCAGATGCCCTCTCTTCTCTCTCCGCTCACCGGGCATCCCCCGACCCCACTCCACACACACCTTCCAGCCGAGGTTCCCACCTTCGTGATACTTCCCACTCCCTCCCCTCCACACCCCCAGCACACCCCACCGAGTTCTGCTCTCGGCACCCTCCCCCACCCCCCGTTTCCTCCTGACCGTGGGCACTAATGGCGTTGCAGCCTCCCGGGCGGCTGCCCAGCAACAGCAGACAGAGGAGCACCCGGAGACCCCCCGATCCCCCGGGACCCCCAGGCCGCCCTGGGAGCCGCATCCTTCCCGGCTCGGCTCTCCAGCCCAGCAGCCAGAGCCGCAGCTACGCCGGCCAGAGCCTGCCAGCGGGGCCGAGGCGGGGCCTGCCACTCCCCACCCACCGAGGCGGGGTCTACACGCCCCTCTCGCCGCAACTCTGCCAACCCCAGGCGGCTGGT
Source organism: Cervus elaphus (assembly GCF_910594005.1). Classification (NCBI taxonomy): domain Eukaryota; kingdom Metazoa; phylum Chordata; class Mammalia; order Artiodactyla; family Cervidae; genus Cervus; species Cervus elaphus. Next base: position 27,627,569 of record NC_057822.1, on the reverse strand, counting down.
GACGACATCCCCACCCCCGGCTCTGGCGTCGATTTGCGTCATTCGTGGCGTAAAAGCTCAGTCTTCGTGGGGCTCCTACTCACCCCAGCCCTCCTACACCCAACAGTAGGTTCCTCTCTAGAATTCTCACTTGGCCTCAACTTGACATATTCTTCTCCCCAAGGGCCACCGCCTCTATCACCCAGTCTCAGGGTTGGCGAGAAGGGTTCCCGTTGGGTGGGGGCCAGGAAGGATGAGTGAGTCGGGTAGTATAAACCTTAAGATGTGGAGCATAAAAATGAACAGAATGTGTCCTCTTTCGCATCTCAATGAACAGTTCCTCTCCCATGACTTCATGGCAAACGGATGGGGGGAAATGGAAACAGCAAGAGACTTTATTTTGGGGGGCTCCAAAATCACTGCAGATGGTGGTGACTGCAGCCATGAAATTAAGACACTTGCTCCTTGGAAGAAAAGCTATGACCAACCTAGACAGCATATTAAAAGGCAGAGACATTACTTGACCAACAAAGGTCCGTCTAGTCAAAGCCATGGTTTTTCCAGTAGTCATGTATGGATGTGAGAGTTGGACTATAAAGAAAGCTGAGCACCGAAGAATTGATGCTTTTCAACTGTGGTGTTGGATAAGACTCTTGAAAGTCCCTTGGACTGCAAGGAGATCCAACCAGTCAATCTTAAAGGAAATCAGTTGTGAATATTCATTGGAAGGACTGATGCTGAAGCTGAAACTCCAGTACTTTGGCCACCTGATTAGAAGAACTGACTCACCAGAAAAGACCCTGATGCTGGGAAAGATTGAAGGTGGGAAGAGAAGGGGATGACAGAGGATGAGATGGTTGGATGGCATCACCGACGTGATGGACATGAGTTTGAGTATGCTCCGGGAGTTGGTGATGGACAGGGAAGCCTGGCGTGCTGCAGTCCATGGGGTCGCAAAGAGTGGGACACGACTGAGTGACTGAACTGACTGACTGACTGTCATCCTTAAGAGCAGGAATGCTTACACATATGTGCTTGGACTCCAATTTTAGAAATGCCACCTACTAGGGGTATACGTTTGGGCAAGACGTTTAACCTCTCTGCTCCCAAGTTTCCTGATCTGTGAAATGAAGGTGCCAGCAGTACCAGGGGGCTGTGAAGACGGAGAGAATTACACTCATGTGGCTCACTTAAAACAGTCATTGTACTAAACACTGGGTAGGTACTGGCTTTTTTTGTTAGCCTTGACTCACCTTTCTTTCACCCCCTTCCATGGCTGGTCTATCAAAACCTTGTGGTTTCTGCCTGAAAAATATATCTCCCATCAGCCCACTTCTCTTCATGCTCACGGTCCTACCCCAACCATTGTGCTCTTTCATGACTATTGCAGTAATCATCTAACAAGACTTTTGCTTCCATTCTTGCCACCCAATAAGCTTGGGAGTGAGCTTTCTAAAGTTCAAAATTGATCACTTTACTCTCTTGCTTTTCAGTAAAACTTTTCCAAATTACAAAAAAATAAATAAAAAGATAAAAAAGATAGTGGTGCATAGAAAATACTCATATACTCATCACCTAGCAGTTGTGTCGGACTCTTTGTGACCTCATTGACTGTAGCCTGCCAGGCTCTTCTTACCATGGGATTCTCCAGGCAAAAATACTGGAGTGGGTTTTCATGCCCTCCTCCAGGGGATCTTCTTGACCCAGGGATTGAACCCAGGTCTCCCACTTTGCATGCGGATTCTTTACCACCTGACCCACCAGGGAAGCCCAACAATACTGGAGTGGGTAGCCTATCTTTCTTCCAGGGGATCTTCCTAACCCAGGAATCAAACTGGAGTCTCCTGCATTGCAGGTGAATTCTTTACCAGCTGAGCTACCAGGGAAGCCCAAGTTCCCTTCTAAATGTTTCAACATGCATCTCCAAGAAATAAGGATATTTTCCTATACCATCAAATTGCTATTATGACCTAACAAAATTGACAATAATCTCTGAATAGCATTTCATACTCAGTTCATATTCAAATGTCTCAAACTGTTTCCAAAAATGCCCTTTTTTCCGCTGTTTTGTTCAAAATAGCAGTCAATCAAAGACCACCATTGCATTTGGTTATATTTCTTAATTCTCTTTAAATTAGCATAAACAGTGCTTTCCTCGCCACCCCCTTCCCCCCATTTTTGACAGTTTCTTGTGGAAGAGATCAGGTCAGGTTTTCTAACTCCTCACCTTCTGGATTTGTCTGACTGCTTCCTCATGATATGTTTCCCTGTATTTCCCCTGTATATATACTGTGCATCCCTTGTATTTCTTGAAAAATAGGAGTTAAGCCTTGATTGGATCAGGTAAAAATATTTTTAAACAAAAAATTCACAGGTGGTGCTATATGATTCCAATTGCATTATTTCAGGAAGTGCATAGTGTCTGGCTGTCTCACTATTAGTGATGCTAAAACTGATCACTGTTTTAAGGTAGAGACAGCCAGATCTCTATGGTAAAGTTACATTTTCCTCCTGTGACCAGTATGGATGCAATCCATCGAAAGATATTTTGGCACTGTGAGAATATCTAGTCCCCCATTGACTTTCCACCTAATGGTTTTGCCATTCATTGATGATCCTTGACTAAAATGGTGATTTTCTATCATTCTTTTAACTGATCGTATTTCCTTTAGCTGACCTTATTTCATAAAGAAGAATTCAGAAGGTAGTTTCTTCTCTTTAACTATTCATTTGCAGAGTAATGAGTTGGTATAACAGTTACTGTCAAGGGTGGCAAATAAGTTTCTAAACATATTTATCACTTTTCTTGTTTGAGCATTACTATGGAAATATGGATTTTTATATATTCAATGTGTATCAGTCAATCACAGTAATATAAAAGTTGTCCTGAAGTAAGTAAGTGAAAGCCTTTTTAAACTGGCTCTTGTTTCCTTTTGAAACATCCTATTAATCACTTAAAGCTTCTTTCCTTGCTTTGTATTATTCCAAGATGTGTTAGTCTTTTTTATTCCTTGCCCTAGACATGGAAGCAGCCATTCCTCCAGAGACTCTGTAGCTTTTAGTAAAAACTGATTTTAGGGACCACAATCTGGGTCCTAGGGGTCATAATGACTGCTGAGATGATTGATGTTGCTTCTAGGCCATTTCATTGCATAGACTTAAGACATAAAGATACACTCACACATACACACACACCTCTCACACACTAATATTTCCAGTTAAAATTTAGCTGTGATTTTTACTGAACTCTTAATTTTATATCTGTATCTCTTTATTATACTGAAAAATTTGGTTTCTAATAACACTAACACAATCATTTATATGTTTGATCCTACAATATGCACACAATAATTTGCAAAGAATATAAATATTATTCTCTTAATAAAACAGTGAATATACCTAAGACTTCAGGTAGTTTATTTTGTCCTTATAACCTCTAGGGTTATGCCATCAAAATACTGTGTTTTAAAGTCATTTGAAATAATTCTTTTGTTTGTTTAGTCATTTTTTTTTACCAATCTGATATATAATTTGGTTTGTTTGTTTTCAGTATTAGGATTTGCTTTTTATTTTTACATACTTTTATTTTTTGAATATGTAAAATATTTGCATTGCTTAAAGATCAAACTCACATAATAAAATATACTCAGGAGAGTCTTCTCTACACCATCCACAATTGCCCCTGCCATCTTTATCACTTCACTCCATTTATTTCCTTTTTTAAAACTTTGTAAATTGTGAAACATAAAAAAACAGAAAAATGCATAAAGCAAAAAGGAACAGCTCAATAAATCATTATGAAGTGAACACCCATGTAATCCAGGTCAAGAAACTGAACATTTCCAGCACCCTAGAAGTCTTATTGCGTACACCAGACATTTCCTGTGATGTGCTCAAAAAAAAAAAAAAAAATGATTCTGTGGTTAAACCAGCTATCATCTTGTTGTTAGAATGAGAGTCTTTATCTTTCAAGTTTCCTGCAACCCAGACAGAAGTGGAACTCTTTCCTTTTGAAGGATAATTTTGCTAGTTATAGAATTCTAGGATGACTGTTATTTTCTTTCAACACACTTAAGATATTATTTCTCTGTCTTCTGGCTTTTATTGCTGCTGTCTTAGAGTCAATTATCAGACTAAATGTTGCTCTTTTGAAAGTAATCCTCTCCTCCACCAAATTCACAGCTGCTTTAAAAATTTTTTTCCTTTTCCTTTGCTTTCCTGCAGTTTCATCATATTTTTTGCTTTAGTTTTAGTTTTTTAAATAGTTTGCTTGAGATTTGTTGGCAATCTTCAATCAGTGGGTTGACATCTTTTAACAGTTCTGGAAATTTTTCAGCCATAATCTTTTAAAATATTGCTTATGTCCTATTCTCTCTCTTCTGTTTCTGGGATTTCAAGTAAATGAACAGTGGACCTCTTCACTGAATTCTCTTGGTTTCTTACCCTTTCTTTCTGCATTTTCCACCCTTTGCCTCTTTGTAGTTTTTGGAGGGAAGGACCAAGTTTCTTGTGACCTATCTTCTGGTACACCAGTTCTGTTTCAGCTGTCTCTAATCTGTTATTTTATCTATTCAATTAATTTAAAATTTGTGTTCTCACATTTTTAAGTTTTAGAATTTTTATTTGATTCTCTTTGTTTTCAAAGAACCAATTTTGAGTTTTATTGATTTCTGTTTATTATTTTCTTGTTTTCAATTTTTTTGATTTCTGCTCTCATTTCTGTTATGTGTTTTCTTCTGCTTGCTTTAAACTTCAATTGCTCTTCTTTCCCTGGTTTCTTAAAGTGTGAACTTGATTTATTGATTTTAGATCATTCTTATTTTCTAATGTATGCATGCAATGCTATAAATTTCCTTCTAAGTACTGCTTTCACTTCATGCCACAAATTGTGACAAATTGCATTTTCCTTTTTGTTTATTTCAAAACATTTTAAAATTTTTCTTGAGATTTCTTCTTTGGCCCATGGATTGCCTAGAAAGGTGTTTTCCAGATTTTGGGGGATTTTCTAGCTATCTTCCTGTTACTGATTTCTAGTTTAAGTCCATTGTGGTTGAAGAATGTATCTTATGATTTCTAGTCTTATAAATTTGTTAAGGTGTGTTTCATGGTGGTCTGTATTGGTGAACAGTCCACATGAGCTTGAGAAAAATGCGTATTCTGCTGCTGTTGGATGGTATATTCTAAATGTTAGAGTGAAAGTGATAGTCACTCAGCGATGTCCAACTCTTTTTGACCCCATGGACATGGAATTTCCCAGGCAAGAATACTGGAGTGGATTGCCATTTCCTTTGCCAAAATCTTGATAAGATCAAATCAAATAACTGTTCTGTTCAGGTCATCTATATCCTTACTGATCTTCTGCTTGCTTGATCTATCAATTTCTGACAGAGGAGTGTTGAGGTCTTCAATTATAAAAGTTAATTTTTCTATTTCTCCTTTCAGTTATATCAGTTTTTGCCTCATGTATTTTGACATGTTTGATTTAAAAAAAAACAAAAACTTCCAATCTTACTTTCTGTGATTTCTAGATCCTTGTCAAAAATTACAATTTGGCATTTATATGCTTAAACTTGGTAAAGCACAGTTGCTTTGCTTTGGAATCATTGGATCGCAGTGGGTCTATTTCTCTTATCTGTTGTGTTGGGCCATGCTAAGTCATTTCATGTGTCCAACTCTTTGTGACCCCATGGATTGTAGCCCGCCAGGTTCCTCTGTCCTTGGGATTTTCCAGGTAAGAACACTGGAGTCTGTTGTCATGCCCTCCTCCAGGGGATCTTCCCAACCCAGGGATGAACTCAGACCTCTTGCATTGCAGGTGGATTCTTTAGCACTGAGCCACCAGGGAAGCCCTATCTATCGTACTGAGTATGGTATTTGAAAAATTATTTGTAGAAATAACTTAAAGTCTTAGAGGATTTTAATTTACTTCTACAGGTGCCTAAAAGCACTACTGATCTGGTATAACCTTAACCTTAATACGTGCTGCAGTCTGAGTAAGGGTCGATTGACTTCATTTTCCCCTTATTCCTAAAGTTTGCTTCTTGGTCCCAGATCAAAACAGAGAACAGTTCTTCCTTTCAAGGGCTTGGACACTAATACCTGCTTCTCTAGCTCCATGGGCTATCTAAATCAGCTTTTTGTCTGCTTCTTAAAATGCAGAATTCCCCCAGGCCAAAGCAACTGTGAACACTGGGTTTACCACCTCTGGATTCTGTTCCTTTCCTGGATCTTGACCTGAGTTTATCACTTTTCAGTCTCTTGCTAGTTTCTTAATGCTTTTAAGAAGATCTTGGATATTTTTCCAGCCAACTTTTAAGGTATATCAGACACCACTTATTGCTCCATTTGGCGTCCTCCTGGGTTACCTTTTAACTTTAGCCATCACTGCAGTCACCACCTACATACAGATGTAAGCTGATACCACTTGACCCACTGGCAAAAACAGTGCAGATCTTTTGTTTTTGGCCTGGGTCCTCTCTGTTACCACAGCTTTAAGTATCCATGGGAATCTGCTTAGACAGTCTCATGCAAGAAAAACCTGAATGTATGAGGAGTTTAGCATCTTACAGTGCAACGTTTGGTCTAATGGAGGTTGGGCCTATAGAATACTCTCCTTTTCTCTATCTCAGAGGACAGTTCTGAGGTGCACTGTACTTGATGCCTAAGAGAGTCCCCACATTTCAACCTTAGCATTCTCTCAGTCTTCATCTTGAAATCTAATCCTAATTTACATGATCCCCAGGTAAGCCCTTACTTCAGGCTTTGATTTGAGGAGGAACCAGATTAAGACAAATTGTCAGCAGGTCGGATAGTGTGAATTACCTAGTGAACTATTACCAGGAGAAGCAGAAATTGAGAAAAAAAATTAAATTTAGGAGATATTGCCAACATCTGTTGGATCATAGAAAAAGCAAGAGAATTCCAGAAAAATATCTACTTCTGCTCCACTGACTATGCTAAAGTCTTTGACTGTGTGGATCACAACAAACTATGGAATATTCTTAAAGAGATAAGAATACCAGACCACCTTACCTGCCTTCTGATAAATCTGTATGCAGATCAAGAAGCAACAGTTAGAACCAGACATGGAACAATGGACTGGCTCCAAATTGGGAAAGGAGTTCATCAAGGTTGTATATTGTCACCTTGCTTATTTAATTTATATGCCAAGTACATCATGCAAAATGCCAGACTGGATGAAGCACAAGCTGGAATCAAGATTGTGGGGAAAAATATCAATAACCTCAGATATGCAGCTGACACCATCCTTATGGCAGAAAGTGAAGAGGAACTAAAGAGCCTCTTGATAAAAGTGAAAGAAGACAGTGTAAAAGCTGGCTTAAATCTCAACATTCAAAAAACTAAGATCACAGCATCTGGTCTCATCACTTCATGGCAAATAGATGGGGATACAAGGAAACAGTGACAGACTTTATCTTCTTGGGCTCCAAAATCATTGCAGATAGTGACTGCAGCCATGAAATTAAAAGACACTTGCTCCTTGGAAGAAAAGCTATGACCAATCTAGACAGCATATTAAAAAAACAGAGACAAAAAAAAAAAAAGCAGAGACATTATTTTGCCAACCAAGGTCCATCTAGTCAAAGTTATGGTTTTTCCAGTAGTCATGTATGGATGTGAGGGTTGGACTCTAAAGAAAGCTGAGCACTGAAGAACTGATGCTTTTGAACTGTGGAGTTGGAGAAGACTCTTGAGAGCCCCTTGGACTGCAAGGAGATCAAACTAATCAATCCTAAAGGAAATCAGTTGTGAATATTCATCGGGAGGACTGATGCTAAAGCTGTAATATTTTGGCCACCTGATGTGAAGAACCGAAATATTGGAAAAGACTCTGATGCTGGGAAACATTGAAGGCAGGAGGAGAAGGGGATGACAGAGGATGAGATGATTGGGTGGCATCACCAAATCGATGGACATGAGTTTGAGCAAGCTCTAGGAGTTTGTGAAGGACAGGAAAGCCTGGTGTGCTGCAGTCCATGGGGTCGCAAAGAGTTGGACACCACTGAGCAACTAAACTGAACTGAACAAAGGAGATATTGTAGTATACTTATATGTTGATGAAAATAATCAGGCATGCAGGTGATAAGTAATGACTTAGGAGAGAATTGCCTTTTTTATGTCCTTGAGTAGGCATTTAGCTTTAAGCTTTAAAAGAACATCCATTTTTCTTCCCTGACCAACCATCCAGATGTCCATTATTCACTGAGACAGAACATCTTTAACAAAAACAAAAGTTATTGGAATTAGTTTCCTATGGCTGGTGAAACAAAGTACCACAAACTGGGGACTTAAATGATAGAAATTTATTGTCTCACAATTCTGGAGGCTAGAAGTCTAGATTCAACATGTTACAAGATTTGGTTCCTTCTTGGGCCATAAGGATCTATTCAGGGCCCCTCTCTTTGGCTTGTTGGTGGCCATCTTCTCCCTGTATCTCTTCTTGTTATCTCCCCTCTATGCATGTCTGTCTCCGATTTCCTCTTTTTATAAGGAAGCTAATCATCCTGGACTAGGGGCCACCCTAATGATCTCATTTTAAATTACTTACATCTATAACATTCTTATTTCCAAATAATGTCATGTTTTGAGGTACGGGAGATTAAGACTTCAGCATATGAATTTTAGAGAGGACAGGATTCAACCCATAAGAGTTGTCAAGGCTTATTAATCTATCCTTCAAAATCTCTCTCTGACATGTCCTTTTTGACTCAAGTTCAGGTCCTTGTGTGGCATGCCACACTATTTCAGCAGTTTCCACCCTTTTCCCAGTCTCTAGTCCATCCTTACACAGAAACGTGAGATTGTTCTTCTTAAGCTCAGCTTGCATGGTGTCAGTCCTTTGCTCAACAGACTTTCAATGGCTTCCCATTTTCTATCAAATTATATCATCCAAATCATATAACCTGCTCCTCTGAAATAAGAACTAAACTTACCTTCCTTTAAAAAAAAAATACCCATCTTTTTCTCCCCATTTTCCTTCTTAGAAAGAAAAAGGGAATGAATAAGGGGGATATATAGGTGAATGGCAGGAGTTGCCCAGTTTAATGAGAATTAGGTACAAATGAATGTGACTGGTCTAGTGTTGGGTTTAGAAACATTTCCTGAACACACCAAATAGAGGCGGAGAGGGAAAAAATAGCAGCATGACCACGACTCTGTGCCATCAAGAACTAGTCACTTAACTTCTCTGGGTTGCTTAATTGGGTGAGATGTGTGGCCAAATTCCAGTTCTTCAGAGAAACAAAATCTTGTTATCTGCCCACGTGCTTACATCTGGGAATGTCAAATGAGTTTGAGAGTACCTTGAAAGTATAAAGCTTTGCAAATAGGACATTCTGGTGTTTGACTGGGCTGACTATGAATGATCAGATCACTCACTCCCCTGTAAGATTTTTAAGCTACCATTACTTTGCAGACAAAGGTCCGTCTAGTCAAAGCTATGGTTTTTCCAGTAGTCATGTATGGATGTGAAAGTTGGACCATAAAGAAAGCTGAGCACTGAAGAACTGATACTTTTGAACTGTGGTGTTGGAGAAGACTCTTGAGACTCCCTTGGACTGCAAGGAGATCCAACCAGTCAATCCTAAAGGAAATCAATCCTGAATATTCCTTGGAGGGACTGATGTTGAGGCTGAAGCTCCAAAACTTTGACTACCTGATGTAAAGAGCCGACTCATTGGAAAAGACCCTGATGCTGGGAAAGATTGAAGGCAGGAGGAGAAGGAGCTGACAGAGGTTGAGATGGTTGGATGGCATCACCAACTCAATAGACATGAGTTTGAGCAAGCTCTGGGAGTTGGTGATGGGCAGGGAAGACTGGGGTGCTGCAGTCCACAGGGTTGAAAAGAGTCAGACATGACTGAGCAACTGAAGAACAACAAGCTACCAGGAGAAACTGGAAAGAGTCAGCAAAATATCATTTAACGTGTGTACACTTTGATTGTAGCACCTGTGTGTTGATTTTTCAGAGCATGAAGAGTAGGGCAGCCCTGGCAGGGGCTATAATACTGGAGGTAGAGACCCTCATAAAACAGCAGAGTCCAGGCCCGTCCTGGTTGGTGATGCCATCCAACCGTCTCAACCTCTGTCGTCCCCTTCTCCTCCTGCCTTCAATCTTTCCTAGCATCAGGGTCTTTTCCAACGACACGGAAGGGTGGGCAACTGGACCAGAGAGCCTGGCTGGATATGTGTAAAGAAGGCTGCCATTCCAGCTGTGGTCCCACCCTGACTGTCCTCACTTGAGGAATGGTCGCTGGAAGGAAAACAAGACAGAAGCACTCTCCAGCAGCACTGGGGAGCTGTGCTCTCCTCACCCCAGTCACTGTTCTGGTCCCACCTCTCACATCCAAACCTGACCCATCCTGCCTCAAGGAAAGTCACAGAGGGTTCACATTAAAGTCACTTTATTGATCCAGGTTTTGATCATCCTGGAACTGCCCCTCTGAAGGGCAATGGGGAGGGCACTGGGGCAAAGAGGCTTCACATGAGGTCTCAGTCGGCGACAAGGTTGTGGCCCACAGTTGGGGGTGACTCAAAGAAGCCCTGAAACCAGAAACAAAGGATCGGAATCAGTACGTGGGGAGGTGGCCCTTCTCTCACCTACTCCTCCTCCAGATGCCTCTATAACAGCCTGATTTGAGTCAGCCCGCAGTGACTCAGCCCATTGATTGAGGGCCTGTCACCTTTACTCCCACACAGAATTCATAGAGCTCTTGTCCCGTGATTTTCCCTTGGGCTTGGGCTAGAGAAAAATGGCAGTGCCTTATTTGCTTTCACAAAAGCTCTCCAACAACTTGTTCTTCAAGGTGGATCTGTCACTCAGCTCTGGCTGTGTGGACCCACCAACCAATCCAGGCTTTGGAAGCCCAGCTGCCATCCTATGAGTGGGAAGTGGTTTCCTAGGAGAGCATGAGGGGCTAAAAGCCCCCAGAGGTGCAGACTGCCTCTGGAGAGCCAGCTCCATAGCCAGCATCCTCGTCTCCCCTAGACCGGGTTGATCAGCTCCTTGCAGGCCTCTCAGTGTTCACTGTCACTCTCCTTATAATCCATCCCCGATATCACTGGAGTGGCTTCTTAATATCAGACCACATCATAATATCCCCCTCCTCAGAATCTCCCAGTCAACTTGCCACTATACTTGGAATCAAACCCAAACTTTCACCAAGATCTACGAGCCACTGTGTGGTCAACCCTGGACCTATTTCTCTAACCTAATCTTCTACCACTGACTTTCCCATCAGACATGCCATGGTATCCTTGTCTCCAGACATTTTCATTGTTTGTTCTCCTCCTGGGAGGCCCTTCCTTCATATCTTCTGTTGGTTACCACCTACTTGTAATTTAGGTCTTAGTCCAAAAAAAAAAAAAAAAAAAAGACTTTTGTCAACGTGGAGAAGTCTGATGTCTAGGGCAGACCCATGCCCACTGCAGTGTCTGAGCAGAAGGAAGGATAAGAGTTGTGCAATGGAAAGGATTAAGAATCAGGAGACCTGGGTCCAGTCTTGGGTCTGCCAATAACCTCCTATGCAGCCCTGAGTAAGTCACTGGGCCAGCCTAGGCCCCAAAGTCTCAAACGTAAAGATAGATGGGAGGGCTAGACAGGTGTTTTCAACCTGGATTCTGAAGAGTTCAAGTCTCCTAAGGAGGTAACCCAGAGCCTTGCCCAGGTGACTTGCCCAGGGTACAAAGTAGAGCAAAGTCAGGAATTGCTGAAGGCTTCTGGACTCTCTCTCCTGTTCATCCAAAGAAGCTTTGCTATCACTTCCTGTATACCAGGGAGTATGTGGAGAAAAGGAGGACCTTTTACTCAATATTGAAAACTCTGCAGTTTCCCATGTCTACTGTAAACTCAATGCCGAAGCATGATTGTATAGATCATCACATCCTTAGAGATGCCTGGAACTTGAATCATGCCCCAGTCTCTTACATGGATGCTCACAAGTAGTCTGAGAAAGGCAGGAAAGTGGGGGTACCCTTCAATTGGGAGAGATCTTTTCTTCAGCTTCTCTGTTCACAGCCCAATACCCATTCTCTCTTTTGCACTTGTCTCCCTCCTTTAAACATGTCCTTGGCAATTCCACCCTCCCCTGAAAAAGCAAGAGCCCCTCACCTTGACTGGGTTGGCCACCTCACGTTTCAGAGCCTTTGAAACCACTTTGGAGGTGAAGCATTGATCTTTGTTCACCTTGACCACTGGGCTCTGTGAGGAGGGAAGCCAGGAGTCAAGAAGGAGGCAGAAAAGGGTGTCAGGGCCGCAGAGAAAAAGAGATAGGACTCAAAGTCAGGGCTTTAGAAGTCTTAAGAAGACACATGAGTCTCACCTTGGGGAACAGGAGTCGAAGTTTCTCCTCTTGCTTGCCCCTAGAAGAGATGAGGATGACAAATGGGACCTAGGCTTGCTAGAACCCCTCTCCTCTGCCTTTGCAGGTGTCACTAATGGCTCATGGAATTTTCTCCTGCAGATCCCAGACAGGACCTCTGAATCATTCACAGAGTGCTCCTGGCAGCTCTTTCCTGCAGTGTGAACACCCATTCCCTCCCTGCTCCATCTCTCCACTGGACAGCATGGGCTGACCATAAGCTTCACACACCTCACCCCCGTGGTTTTGGTGGGGAAGGCTGCTGGCCCACTCCTCACACATGGATCCTCAGGATGGAGTTTGCTGGTGTGACCCATCTTCTGGGTCATCACATCCTGGGTCATATCATCCTTCCAGAACAAACCTGCAGGGTGAAAGGATGTGGCGAATTAATACCTGGGATGCTCTGACTGGCCCACTCCAGGGATCAGGGTAAAGTAAACACTCCCCCTTTCCCTCAAAGTAAGACAAAGGATCACAATTTGTGGAGAGAATTAAATGAGATGTCACATAAAAGTTGCTTAGCACAGTGCCTGGCATGTAATAAATATTCTGCTAGGATTGGGACTGTACTCTTTTCGCTGACTCACTTGATACTATTGTGAGGATTGAATGAGATTACAGATGTGAAGAGTACTGTGAAAACTCTAAGTCAGTGAGTGATTCCCAAACTTCAGGGTACATCGGAATCTTCTGCAAGGCTTGTTAAAACACAGATTGCTGTTCTTCCATCTTAGAGTTCCTGATTCAGGAGGTCTGGGGTGAAGGTCATGAATTAGCATTTTTAACAAGTTTCCTGGTGATGCTCATACTACTGGTCTGAGGATGCACTTTTAGAACATGCTAAGGCATTAAACACATGCTAGGCATCAGTAGTGGGAGTAGTAATATGAATTCTGGCCAGATTTCCTATCTGACTCTTCCCTCATTCATGAAACTCTCCTCTAAGAAAGGGTCAACCATCTGTCTTCAAAGGACTCCCCACTCCCTTCCTCCCTCTTTTGTATTTGTCATACAATTTGTTATGCTTCCTACTCAGAGGCTCAAGTGTGTGCGTGTGTGTGTTTTCCTGGCTGAGAACTTAAAGATTCCTGGTTCTGGAAAAAATCTGCTAGTGCTTGGGGTTGGGGCTAGTCCGAAGGAGTTAGATGCTGTCCTCTTCCAGGCGCTTCTTCTAGAAACCTCTGTTGGGCCCTTCCAGGGTGTTTGAGGGCAAACAGCCTGCCCTTCCAGGTCCATTCCCATTCTGGTCTCTCCCCATTCTCCATGAAATGAACATGACAGAAAGAGTCAAGTAGAGACATTAGGGGAAGAAAGCTGGTTCTCTGATCAAAAGCCCCTCACTATACCCCCGTATATGACAAGCCCCAGCCTTTCTTCTCCAGCTCTTACTCACCATGCGGCACAATCTGCTGGAGTAAAACTTGCAAGTGCTTGAAGACCGGGGTGGTAAATCTTGGGAGGGGCCAGAGCTGCCCCACTCCTACTTGGCTCTGACCATCTGAGGGCAAAAAAGTGGTGTGAGACGGGCTTGACAGAAGCCTTCCAAATTCCAGTTGAAGAAAAGCAGCTTCCTTCCATTATCACCCCTGTGATTCAGGTTCAATGGTCCCTGTCCTCTTCACCTGACTCCCTCCTCCTTCCAGGTCCTCCTTCTTTTTATTTTTCCCTCCACCCATCACAACCTTCCCTGTTTGTTAACCTCTGCACTTCATTCACTTTTGGTACCAAATAAGAGCCAAGTTTACAGGCAAAGAGCAGTCCATGGAGGGTGAGGTAAGCAGACACTCAGAAAGCCACACACATAGAAATGGATAATCAGGTGAATAGGTAGGGCAAGGAAAGCAGGGGAATTGCATTCAGGGAAGGCTTTAAAGCCTGGAGGGGATCGAAGGGGACTGGAGGATGACTCAGTGGTAAAGAATTGTTCCATCCCTGGGTCAGGAAGACCCCCTGGAGGAGGAGATAGCAACCCACTCCTGTATTCTTGCCTGCATAATTCCATGGACAGAGGAGCCTGGTGGGCTATAATCCATGAGGTCGCAAAGAGTTGGACAGAACTGAGTATGTGAGCACGCATGAGCACACACACATGAGGATTGGAGAGGAGTCCTGAAATCTTTAGAGGAAGAAAGTATTGGTATGCATAGGTTTTGAGCATCTAAACCCTTGTCCTGAAAGCTAAAATTTGCCCAACTGGGCATAAGAGAATGTGAGGGGAGCATAATCCCTAATGCTATACACACTTTTTTCATTCCAAGTAGATGGAGTAGGGTTGGAGCCTGTTTTTTTTGTTGTTGTTGTTCTTGTTCTTGTTTGCTTGTTTCTTTGTTTCTTTGGGGGGGGGGGGGTTGTTTGTTTCCGATGGTGGAATTACCGCGATTCATTATGGAAAAGAAATTCTCTTCCCCATTTAAATGGATACTATTATCATTTCCCTGGCCCTGGGAAGGAGGAAAACGTCATACTGAGAAGGAAAATAGCTTCTGGAAGGAGAGATCGTTCTCTGGGGCTGCTTTCCCAGAACCGGCAGGAAAAATGGTGACCCGGACACCCTCAGTCAGACCTACAGGGGCACCTGGCTCTGTCCGCGGTGCTGAGCGGTGGCCAAAGCCTGGCATGGAGGAGGCTCTGAACTGTAAAGGGAGGTAGGCATCCCTAAGAAGCTTGCGGGTCCTACCCTCTCCCCACCCCCACTCCCCTGGCCTCCTCCTACAGGTTTTCCCGAGTCCTCTGCACCGGCCTCTAAACCCAAGAATCGGGCGAGGAGAGCTGGCGCCAGCCTAGGAGTTTGCGGCGTCTGCCCGAAGCTCCGGGTGCTGGAATCCTCGAGTCTGCGCAGTCGGTCTCTGGCTGCTAAATGTGAGTCAGCGATGGTCTACCCGGATGGCGCAGTGAAGGGGGAGGAAGATGGACCTTTTCTGCCTCATCCTCTTTTGCCCCAGTCTAACCCTCCCATTCTTCCCGGAAACTGGATCGCAAACACCAGGCTCCAGGGGCTTACAAAGAAGCCTTGGCTCATCCCTCGGCCCAGTCTTCTCCCTGGTCCGGATACCCGCGGTCCCTGCTCCTGCTGTCCAGAGATCCCGGCCCTTGACTATGCCTGAGCCATAGGAATCTCTTCCTCCGCTCCTCGGCAAGTCTTGCTTCTCTTGTGGCCGCACAGGCCAGTTTTACTTCCCTGTGCCCCTGTGTTTTTCCGTCCTTCTTCTTAATCCCCAATCTTTCCCTGAGTCAGCTTCTCTTAGGTCCATATCCCATACACCGAGACCCACTCCAAGCCTGCGCGTCCTTCTGCGCACTTTTCTTTTCTTACTCCCCAAACACATTGTTTTCCTCCGAAGTTCCTAACCTTGAGGTCCCCAGACCCACTTCTCTCAGAACCGCTCTCTGGCCCTGCCCGCACCCCCCGCCAGGTTTCCTCCTGACCGTGACCACCAACGTCGCTGCAGCCCCCCAGGCGGCTGTTGAGCAGCAGGAAGCAGACGAACAGCCAGAGCCCCCGGAAGCTCCCGGACCACAGCGGGCGCTGCATCCTCCAGGGCTCGCTGCGCTGGTTCACCACCTAAGTCGAAGAGATGGCAGACAGCTGCCAGAGGGACTGCGCAGGGCTGTTGATTCCCACCCGCTGGCTAGCCAGACTGAATCTACACAACCCTCCCTTGGCAGCTGGGCCAATCGCTGGCGGGCCCTGCCGCTGCCTACTCCTATCCAGCCCCTACTTCTCCTACGGGCCCCACAGCGACCCAAACCTACTCCTGGGAGCCCACTCCTCTCTTAATAAAAACAGATCCCAAGGACTACTGCCTCTACTTCCAATCCCAAGGTTGGAGAGAGGGCTTGCGTGTAAAATGCAGGTGTGAAATGTACCTGCCTCATAGGTTTGTTGTGAGGATTAAATATGTACAGCAACTGGATAGCTGGCATTCAATGAAACTAGTCTATTTTGATTTTCCTGATACTTACTTCACCCTTACCTACCTTAAAATCTCCAACCAGGGTACTCTTTTGCCCCCTTCTGATGCCTATGTCAGAAGCTTTCTCTATCTCCTTTATACTTTAATAAAACTTTATTACACACACACACACACACACACACACACACACACAAAGAACCTGGCATCCAGACCTCAACAAGATGGTAATTTTGGTAATTGTGAGGCACTAGCCTGCCATCTTCTCAGTCAGCTGGTTCCGTGATTAAAGTCTCTTCGTTGCCTCAAAAAAAAAAAAAAGAAAAAAAAACTCCAACCATCATGGGTTTAACCTGCTAAACATACGCACAACTATCTTCTCCACATCCACTGCCATCATCCTGGCTCAAACCACTGTACCCATTTTAACAGAGCTATTGCAATAACTAACTACTGAGGTAACTAACTGATCCATAGCTTCCACACTTTCTTAGTTACAGGCTAATATGTGAGCTTCCTAAGCTCTAGACATTTGAATATCTTTTTCATTAAGTTTAAAATTTTATTATGAAAGTTTTCAAATATTAAGCATGAGAAGACTCAAATGAATAAACTTAAAACATGAATATTCTTATCACCCAGACTTAACAGTTATTAAGATTTTGTCACAGTTGCTTCTTTTCCTTGCTGAAGTATTTAAGAGTAATTTACAGACACCATGACATTTCACTCCTAAATAATTTAATATACATCTTTTAGAATTAATGATATTTTTCTATGTAACCACAATACCATTATGATACCTATGATAGGCTGAATAATGAACCCCAAAGATGTCCACGTCTGAATCCCTAAAACGGTGAACATGTTTCTTTACGTAGAAAGCGGGACTTTGCAGGTGTGATTAGCATTAGAAGATGGTTCACTTCAAATGGGGAGAATATCCTGGATTTTCTGAGTGTGTGCAACATCATCGCAAAGGTCTTCGCAGAGAGAAGCAGGAGGGTTAGAGTCAGTAATGGAGGATATAACATTGGGAGCTAGAGGTTGGAGTGATTCAAGAAAGGGGCCACAAGCCAAGGAACGCAAACAGCCTCTGGAAGCTGAAAAGGTAAGATTGTGTTTTCTCCCTTTAAACCTCCAGAAGGAGCAGAGATCCGCTGACATTTATTTTATATTTTACTTATTTTTGGCTCTGCTGGGTCTTGATTACTTCTCGTGGACTTTCCCTAGCTGCAGAGAGTGGGGGTTACTGTCTCGTTGCAGTGCTCAGTTTTCTCATAATGGTAGCCTCTCTTGTTGTGGAGCATTGGCTCTAGGCATATGGACTTCAGTAGTTGTGGCACATGGGCTTCATTGCCCCGTGGCATGTGGAATCTTCCCAGACCAAGGATCAAACTGGTGTCCCCTGAATTGGCAGGCAGAATCTTAACAACTGGACCACCAGGAAGTCCAGACATTTTAATTTTAGACTTCTGACTTCCAGACCTATAAGATAACAAAATTGTTTTGGGGCACTAAGTTTGATTTGCTGTGATTTGTTACACCAGCATTTGGAAATCAACACAATGTCTAAAAATATTTACTATTCCCTAATTAACACAATTCTCTAATACTTTCAGATGCATGTGTGCTCAGTCACATCTAACTCTGCAACCCCATGGACTGTGAGCCCACTAGGCTCCTCTGTCCATGGAATTTTTCAGGCAAGAATATTGGAGTGTGTTGCCATTTCTTTCTCCAGGGACATCTTCCCAACCCAGGGATCGAACCCATGTCTCCTGCATCATCCTGCACTGGCAGGCATATTCTTTATCAGAGAGCCAACTGGGGAGCCCCAATACTTCCAGATACAACTCCTTCAACAGATTAATGTTTCGTGAATATTTTCTACAACTCTGAGCATTTCATTTTAATTTTTTAATAGTGCTTTTTTTTGAAGAGCAAAATGTTTAATTTTGAGGAAATCCAATTTATTAAGTTTATCTTTTATGGCTAAAGCTTTTTTTTGTTCTTGAAAACGTTTGCCTACCCCAAACTCACAAAGATTTTCTTCTAAGTGTTTGGCAGACCACATAAAATCAATCAGAAAGCATTCTCTCTTTTGTTATGCTCTGAAAGAGTTTTGATATTATTTTTTTTAAAGAAAAAATTAAAACTATCTTTATTGACAGATGACATGATCTGGATACAAATTATTTTATTCTTTAAATTTTGTATTAAGGTATAGCCAATTAACAACGTTGTGACAGTTTCAGGTGAACAGAGAAAGGACTCAGCGATACATACACATGTATCCATTCTCCCCCAAACTCCCCTCCTGTTCAGGTGCCACATAACATTAAGCAGAGTTCCATGTATTATACAGTAGATCCTTGCTGGTTATTCATTTTAAATATAGCGGTGTGTATATGTCCACCCCAAACTCCCTAACTATCCCTCCACCCCAACCCTTCCCCCTGGCAACCATGTTTGTCTTCCAAGTCTGTGAGTCTTTTTCTAAGTAAGTTCATTTGTATCTTTTTTTTTTTTTTAGATTCCACACATAAGAGAGGTCATAGGATATTTCTCCTTCTCTGTCTGACTTACTTCACTCAGTATGACAACCTCTAGGTCTATCCATGTTGCTGCAAATGGCATTATTTCATTCTTTTTTATGACTAATAGTCCATTGTATATATGTACCACCTCTTCTCTATCCGTTCCTCTGTCAATGGACATTTAGGTTGCTTCCATGTCTTGGTTATTGTAAACAGTGCTGCAATGAACATTGGGATGCATGTATCATTTTGGATCATGTTTTCTTCCAGATATATGCCCAGGAATGGAACTGCAGGGTCATATGGTAGCTCTGGGCTTCCCAGGTGGCACTAGTGGTTAAAAAAAAACAAAAACAAAAACTGCCTGCTAATGCAGTAGACTTGAGATGCAATTTCAATCCCTGGGTCAGGAAGATCCCCTGGAGGAGAACACAGCAACCTACTCCAGTATTCTTGCCTGGAGAATTCCATGGACAGAAGAGCCTGGCAGGCTATAGTCCATAAAGTTGCAGAGTCGGACATGAGTGAAGCTACTTAGCACGTGTGCACATATGGTAGCTCTATTTTTAATATTTTAAGGAAACTCCACACTGTCCTCCATAGTGGCTGTTCCAATTTACATTCCCACCAACAGTGTAGGAGGCTTCTCCGCACCCTCTCCAGCAGTTTCTGTATGATTGGTATTACTTTTCTGAGTGTATGGAGTTGGAATTTCTTTGTGAGTTTTATTACAATTTTAATTTCTTTAGCTATTCAGATATTCTACTTCTTTTCACATCTCTTTTGGAGACTTGAATTTTTCAAAAAATTTATTCACAGTATTTAAGCTATCATATTTGTTAGCATAAACATATTCATATTTCTTTATTATCCTTTAAATAGCTATAGATACTTGAAGTAATTTCACTTTTTAAATTCCTGATTTTGATACTTTGTATTTTTCTGTCTTTTTATTCATCAATGTAGCTACAGAAAAATATTATTGATCATTTTCAAGAACTGACTTTTGGCCTTATTGCTTTTTCTCTATGGTTTGCCCATTTTATTGATATCCATTCTTTATTATTATTTCCTTCTATTTTTTTGAGTTTCATTTATTACTTCCTAACTTCTTGAGTTGGTAGCTTAGATCATTGATTTAAATGTTTTCTTCTTTGCAATAAAGGCATGTAGATCTATACGTTTCCCTTTAAGCATTAGTTTTTCATGTTTTGACTATCAATAATTAATGTTTTCTGATTTTTCTTGTGACTCCTTGGACCCATGGATTATTTAAAAGGATGTTGCTATCGGGGATTTTTAAAGGTTTTTTGGCTGTTTGTTTATTTTTTAATTAAATGTGGCCTGAGAACATGCTTCATATGACTTAAAAATTTCAAAAACAGGCTGTCCTGGAACTGCCCCTGTAGATAGCAAGGTGGCTGGCGGGGAGGACAGAAATGCTTCAATTAGCTGCAAAGTTTTCCTTGGAGAAGGCAATAGTTCAAAGAAACCCTACAATGGCAGGAAACGTGGGATTCTCAATTTCTGTGTATATGTGCTATATCACCCCCTCTGAAATGTAAATTCCTCCTCCCCCAATAAAGGACAGGTTCTAATAACAGTCCTGATTTGCACAAGCCCTGAGGCACAGTGAGTCAGCACCTGCCCCACAAACTGGCCTCACCTTGGCGTCTGTGTTTGATCTTCTCTCCAGCCCCTTGATTTCCACCTCCCCGCCTTTTTTTTTATAGCCAGTCAAGGACCCTCACCTGGAAAACAGCAGATTCTTGCTTGCAGACTTTACACCATGGTAACCAGTTCTTATCATGGGGCTCAGTCACTCAGAGCTGATGTGTTACCCTAGCAACCGATCTGGGCGAAGGAAGCACAGTTACCATGGTGAAAGGAGTCAGAAGCTGCTCCCTAGGTGAGTGTGCGGGTCTGGATTCCCCCTGAGGCTCAAGCTCCTCTGGGTAGAGTTCTTGGCCAGCTGGAGGTGCTCAGCCTTGTGCAGTTGCCCAGTCCAAGCCTCCAGAGCATCCCTTGAGCTGAGACAATACTTCCTAGCAGATCTATGTATTCTACTCTTGCCCTCTCTCAGTACATTCTCCAACAGTGCCAAGATAGTCTTTTAAAATTTTTACATCATTATTCTATTCATTTCCTTAAAACCTCTGGTGATTTTCTTCTGCCCTTTGTGTAAGAACTAGTATTCTTTACTATGACATACAGGGACAAGAGAAAATGGACATCTTAGCTCAAGCAGAGAGAGAAAATTTGCCCTTCCTCCGTCTTTTTATTCTATTAAGATCCTCTATGAATTGGATGATGCCTACCTGCATGGATGGTCTTCTTTACTTTCTCTCTTTTTTTTTTTTTGACTGTACAGGGTCTTCATTGCAGTGCTCAGGCTTCTCTTGTTGCAGGGCATGGGCTCTAGAGCATGCAGGCTCAGTAGTTGCAATACTAGGACTCTCTAGTTGCCAGGCACAGGCTTAGTTGTCTCAGGGTATGTGGGATCTTAGTTCCCTGACCAGGAATTGAACTTGAATACCCTTCATTGGCATTCCAGAGAAGGCAATGGCACCCCACTCCGGTACTCTTGCCTGGAAAATCCCATGGATGGAGGAGCCTGGTGGGCTGCCGTCTATGGGGTCGCACAGAGTCGGACACGACTGAAGCGACTTAGCAGCAGCAGCGTTGGCATTCTTTACTCAATCTACTGATTTCAAATTTAATCTCTTCCAGAGACACTTTCACAGGCACACTTAGAAATAATATTTTCCTAGCTGTCTAGGCATCCCTTAGCCCAGTTGAATTGACACAGAAAATTAATCATCATAGTGAGCAACTGGAGTGAACCTTGCTGGGGACCCCTGAGGGTCTGTGTAGAACTTATTTCAGATCGACTCCCACCAAGGGAAGGATATACTAGAGCATGTATCCACTAAATTAAGTCCTTAATTGGTTGACGGCAGCCTCAGAGGGTGTTAATCCCCAAATATTTCAAGCCTGTCTTGAGCATAGGTAGGCAACTTCCCCAGGCATTCCAGAAAATCCACTGGATGAGAAGAAGCCCATGCAGACACCCTCCACCTGCAGCTACATGTAAGCACAGAGATAGGTCAGGGGACAGGAAACAGGGCTTCTGCGGGGTCAGCTACATAACTATTGTATGAATCTAAGACTCTCTTCCCTGACTAGCCTTCAACTGCCTTGAGGCAGGAACCATGCATTGCAGTGGCCAGGCACAGTGAATATATGATGGGAAAAAGCAAGGTGGGTGATTGGGGTCAACCTAGTTAATAAGAACTAGATATAGAGAAACAGGCTGAGGGTTATGTTTAGCTATGTCCTTAGATGCGAGGATAAGATGGGAGGACATGGTTGGCAGCATGTTTAAGCCTGTGTTACAGAGTCACCTGGACTGCAGGGAGATCAAACCTGAATATTCACTGGAAGGACTGATGCTGAAGCTGAAGCTCTAATACTTTGGTCACCTGATGCAAAGCCGACTCAGTGGAAAAGACCCTGATGCTGGGAAAGATTGAGGTCAAGAGGAGAAGGGGGCAACAGAGGATGAGATGGTTGGATGGCATCATCGACTCAATGAATATGAGTTTGAGCAAACTCTGGGAGATAGTGAAGGACAAGGAAGCCTGGAGTGCTGCAGTCCATGGCGTCACAAGGAGGTGGACACGACCAAGCGACTGAACATCAGCAACAACAAGAGGAGTGTCTCTTAATTTCGCTGGGCTATGTAAGTGGGTGAGTTCTGTGGTCTGAAATCCTAACCCCAAAGGTGATAGTATTTGGAAGTGGGGCCTTTGGGAGGTGATTAGGTCCTGAGAGTTGAGATCTCATGAATGGAATTAGTGCCCTTATAAAAGGGACCCTAGAGAGACCCCTTGCCCTTCTACTATGTGAGGTTATAGCAAGATAGAGCCTTCTATAAACCAGGAAGCAGGCCCTCACCAGTCACCTGACCTGCCAGTGCCTTAAGCTTAGTCTCCACAGCCTCTAGAACTGTGGGAAATAAATTTCCATTGTTTGTAAGCCACCAAGTTTATGGTGTTTTGGCATAGAAGCCTGAACAGAGTAAAACAGTGGGCTTGATACTTTCCAGTGTGCTACCATTTGTGAGGATCGAATGAACTGAGTATGAAGGTGCTTTGAGAAATTATAAAGCCCAAGGCATGGGACAGCTGGAGTTTGGTTGGGCTGATCTCTCCGCTCCCAGGGGCAAACTGGCCATAGGTATCAACCTGCTGAATGTGCAAAGCCTTGGCCATGTTATCCCCTGTGTGATTTCTCAGGGTCTAGAGGGAAGACTTTCCCTCCACAGAAGGAGGGCTGTGGGTGGGGATGGTGGCTGTTCCAGCTACTCTTCTACCTTGCCTTTTACCCGCCTCAGAAATGGTCTGTGGGAGGAGGAAGCGATCTGAAACCAGGCTTTCAGTGCTCTCCACACCCCATGCCCTGTGTTTGGATCCCACTTCTCTCACCTCGGAGACTCTGATCAATTCTAAACACCACTTCCTGCCTCCAGACAAGCCTGTAGGAAGAGTTTGCTTGAAAATCGGCATGAATAATCCAAATTTGGGTCAGCCTGAAACTGCTTCTTGAAAGCATCAGGGAAGGTGTGGGGGTGGGAGTCTTCCCCTGAGGCTTTAATCAGCTGCAAAGTTGTGACTCAGAGTAGGGAACAGCTCAAAGACATCCTAAAATGGGAAGAAACTAGGGATTTTCAATGAATGCCATGAGGCAGGTGTTGCCACTTCCTCCGTCAGCCCCCCTCACCCACAACCAAATTCAGAAAAAGTCTCAACAGTCGTCTAGATCTGAATAAGCTCTAGGACTAGTGACTCAGGAACTGTCAGACTGCAGCCCCTTCCCTTGTCCCCATATCTAATCCCACTTCCTTCTGGGGATTTTCCATTAGACACAGGGCTGGTCCATCCCCTGAGCCCAGAGGAGATTGGCAGCTCCTTGTATACCAACTTGGTGGAACCATGGTGACCAGTCTCCACCACGGGGTCAGTCACAGAACCACTGATGAGGTGCAGCAGCCAATCCAAGCTAAAGAGGCCCAGCTGCCGTGATGACAGGGATGGAGATCAGTGTCTTTGAAAAGGGTGAGGGGCTGGAGCCCCTCTGAGGTGCCGGCTGCCTCCAGATGGAGCCCAGCTAGGAAATGCCCAGCAATGCTGCCAAGGTACCAATAGATTCCACCTGGATAATTCACTAGCCCCACACAGGTTACTTGTCCCTACTCTTCTCTGTTTCATAATCTGTTTCCCACCAGCATCAATGTATCTTTAGAAAATGCTTGTATTTTCCTATGCCTTTCCTTTGAAATCCCCTGATGATTTCCCACTGCATTGTGAATAAAGCCAAAAAGCTGACTGAGCAGTCCTGGGCCTCATGTCAAGCTGTTTTCCTAAGAGCCCTACCATCATCACAAACCTAAAGGCAACTGCACTTGCAGTTCTCCCTGGCTTAGGGGCTCTTCCTCCAAATCTCCACTCTCTACTAAAAGTGCTATTCTTTCAGTACACACGAGGGCTGTTTCCTTGTGTCATTTAAGTCAAACTTTAAAGAGTCACCTTCTCAGGCTGTCCTTAGTGTGAAGATATCTGAGGTGTGAAGCAGCCCAACCTCTACGGAGGGGTCTTTTTGAGGAAGGGTGCGGCAGCGCGGGGGAAGGCTGGGACTTGGCCTGGTCCTGCCCCACGCTTGCCCGCTCAGCTTCTCAGCTATGAAGATGGATGGATACCTGCTGGATGGGCAGGTATCTGGGCTCCAGAGAGCTCAAGGGTCCCAGGGAGATGTCTGAAAGCCTTGCTCGGTGGACTTCCTCCACAACACAGAGGAGAGCAAGGGGGGAGCCGAATGCAAGGGGCTCTGGGTACTTCACTCCCATTTAAGGACAAAAACTTCTGGTATAGTCACACAATGTTTACGGATGGAGGGAGGAGGGGAGGATTAGGGTCATGTCATACTCAAGATTTTCTTAGAAAAGCAGAACCTGTATGTATATATATTTTTTAATTTAGGAAAGCTCTGAAGTAGATTTCTGCACGCGCTTCAGGCTCTGTTCCTATGCTTGATTTTACAGAGCCCTGGGCTGTTGGAGGCCCAGAGCCCCAGCATCCCACCGTTGATGAAATCTGTGTGAAGGTGTGTGAGACGAGGAACACGGGGCGCCCTCTAGTGGGGAGGGGCAGAATCTCCCTTAGAATCCGGCCACCCTGGCAGGCATTTTTCATCGTGGTTCAGCCGCTCAGTCACGTCCGGCTCTTTGGGACCGTGTGGACTGCAGCACGGCAGGCTTCCCTGTCCTTCACCATCTACACATTTCTCACACATTGTCTTTAATCCTCACAGCCACCTCTGTGAGGGCTGCAGTTACTACCATCCCCATTTCACAGCTGTGGAAGAAGGGACTTGAAGAGCTTAGATAATGGGTCCCAGGTCACAGCTGGCAGCGGCAGAACCAGGACTGGGTTGGCTCTGTCTGTACTGAGAGTGCTATTCTTTCCCATTCTCCAGGCCCTCTCTTTCAGAAGGCTCTCCATCAGGCTCAGAGGAGTCCTGTCTCTCCTTATCAACCAACATTCACCCCCTCCTGCCCCCTGCCTCCCTCCTTAAATGGGCTCTTGATGGGCTCAACCTTCCTGGTAAGGTTAGGCCGTCACCTGCAGTGAGGCCTTGGGTGGGGCCGGTCATCTCTTGGTTCAGGACCTCCATCCGAAACCACTTCTGAGTTCATGCTGCTCCCAGTTCACGCTGGTCCCTGGGGTCTGAGGGGAGGCAAACCCGGAGTCAAGGGTGAAGATAAAATGGTCAAAGAGCTCAGAGAAAAAGACAGGAGGCTCAAATGAAGAATTTCAAAATCCCTGAGTGAACCTCACCATAAAGAACAGCAGTAAATGGGTGCCAGGCTTCCCCAACCCCTCCCTTTGCCAAGATCACTAATGGCTCATAGAGTTGCCTCTGACTGAAATCAGACAAGCCTTCTCTTTATTCTATTCACTGGATTTCTGACAGCTCCTACCTGCAGCCCTAACCCTCATCCCCTTCCCAGTGCTCTGCCTACCATTCATGTACAGCACGGACAGAGCGCAGCCCTTCCCACACCTCAGCCTGGTGGTTTTGGTGGGAAAGGCTGCCAGCTCATCCCTTGAGCAGGACTCTGGGTCAGGGAGCTGGGCATGCGCTCCATCTTCTGAGTCTTCGCATATTGAGTGACATCATGGTGGAAGGATGGAATGAGTTGACACTTAGGATAGATAGTCTGATGGGCCCAGCCCCAAAGCCAGAGTGTGATAAGAATTTCTGCCTTCCCCAAAGTGCATCGGAACCTTAGGGCACTGGAGACTGGCTGGGGTACAGGAGTTTGCCTTCTGTCCACCTCGGTGTTTGAGTCCCTGTTCTTAGTATTGAATAGCTCTGTGATCCTGGAAAGCTTAAACTTTCTCAGCTTCAGTTTTCTCATCCATGAAATGACTAATCTCATAGGGTTGTTGAGAGTGGCAGGAAGTAGTGCGTTGAAGTTTCTTAGCACAGTACTTGACAAGTAATAAGTGATCACATGGCAAATTAATAGTGATGCTGTGAGAAGCAAATGAGGCTGAGGATGTAAAGAGTGCTTTGAAAACACTAAACATTACTTACACACTAGACACAGTGGTTATCAGCAGTAGTAATTCGAACTCAAAACAGAGCTCCCTTCTGAACCCTGCAACATGAAACTCTGCTTCTAGGAAGGCTCGTCCCCCACTCTCCATGTCCGTCTTTCATGTCTTCTATCTGCTATACACTCAGAGCTGCCCAATTCCCAATTATGAGTCCAGGATATGTGCATGGTGTGGGGGAGAAGTTCTGGCTGGGGACCCCATGGTTTCTGGCTCTGGAGCACTTGGACAGCACTGAAGACTGGGCTAGTCCCAAGGAGATGGATGCAGGCCTCTTCCAGGGACTTCTAGTTGCCTCTACCATGCTTCTGTAAGGAGTCCAGGTAAAAGTAGCTGCCCCGTGAAGGCTGGGAGAACACTACCCCCATTTCGCCGAGGGTCTGGGCAGGTGAGGCTCCAGGGATGGGTGTGATGAGAAACCCGGGAAAGGAGCTTTTAATCTTAGGTTGGAAGTTCCCTCCCTGCCTCTATAGCTAACAGGTCCAGCCTCCCTCCTCTAGCTCTTTCGGTCTCTCCTTGAGGCACCAGCTGCCGGGGCACACCTTGCCAGTATTAGATGGTCAGGTTGGCAACCTCTTGTTGGGGTCTGGCCAGCTGCACGTCCACCTGGCTCTGTCCCTCTAAGGGCATAAGAATGGCATCAGCAGAGACCTTGGTCAAAAGTCTTCCAAAGGTCCGGGTTGCACAGGAGAAGCACGTTCTCTACTGTCACTCCCAGATCACCTCCCCCTCCCCCCATCCGTGCTCTCCCTTCACATCCATCCTTTGTCTCTTCATCCTCTGGGTCTCACTCACCCTTGGCACAGACTTGCAGGTAAGAGCAGTCTTTGGACAAACTGTAGACCTGTAGACCTGTGGATGGACAGATGCGCAGAGCACTAGATGGCTACAAAAACTGAATAGACAGACCAAAAAAAAACAAACAAAACATGGTAGGAATAGGAGGAGAAATTAAGCTGCTTCCTGGGAGGAGAGCTGGAAAGAGTTCTGGAATCCTTGGAAGAGTAAAAACATAGAACTTGGTTTCATACAGGTAGGGCTGGCAAGTCCAGGTTCTTTTCCTCAAAGCCACAGTACATCCAACTACACAATGTGTGGTATGAGCTTCTACTACACAGACTCTCTTCAGTCGAAGTAGATGAACTGGAGTGGAGGAGAAGCCTTTTTATTTTCCTTTTTATCCTGACTCTCTCTCCTTCTCCAGTTCACAAGCATATCCTAACACTGATACAGAAAGGTGAAGACCTCCATAAAAAGACAACCCAGTTTTAAAACAGAGAAAGAATCTGAACAGACAATCTCTCCAAAGAAAATATTCAAATGGCTAATATGCACGTGAAAAGATGCTAATATCATTAGCCATCAGGGAACTGCAAATCACACCCATGATGACGTACCACTTCACACCCAAACGGGTGGCAAGAAGCAAAAAGACAGATAATAACAAGTGCCAGTGAGGATATGGAGAAACTGGAAGCTTTATACACTGCTGGTGGGAATGTAAAGGGTTGCAGTTGCTGTGGAAAACAGTCTGGTACTTCATCAAAAGATTAAATACAGAGTTACTGTTTAATCCAGCAATTCCCCTCCTAAGTACACCCACAAGAGAAATGAGAGCATTATGTCCACACAGAAACCTCTGCATGAATGTTCACAGCAGCATTATTCATAATAGCCCCAAAATGGAAACCTAAGTGTCCATCAACTGATGAATGGACAAATAAAATGTGGTATATCCACATAATGGAATATTATTCATTAATAAAAAGAAATGAAGTTCTGACACACGCTACAACATAGATGAACCTTGAAAACATTATCCTAAGTTTAAAAAAAAAAAGCCAATCACAATGCATATTGTGGGATTCCATTTACATGAAATGTCCAGCATAAGCAAATCCAAAGAGACAGAAAGTCAGTTGGTAGTTGCCTAGGGCCAGAGGATGGGGGCTGAGAGAAGAGAATGGATAGTAACTGCTAAAAGTTACAGGTTTCTTCAAGAAAGGGATGATGAAAATGTTACAAAATTGATTGTAGTGATGGTTGCACAACTCCACAAATATGGTAAAACTATTTAAGTGGGTAGATTATATCTCCATAAAGTTATTATTTACAAGTCATCCTTAAATTTAGTTAAACAAAATGGAAGCGTTATAGCTTAAAACAACTTTTCCCAAACTTATCTTCTTGGCTTTCTCTTTTAGGTTGATTCATGTTTTTTATCTAAGTAAAATGATTTTAAAAAGAAACTTTGCCGCTGTAAATGGAAAACCAGTATCCACTGACAAAGATTGGAGGTAATTACAAAACAAAGAAAAAATTAAAAATGAAAGAGAGGGAGCCGTAAGGTGGCAACAGAAGGGGCTTGGGGAGGGGAGTTGGGCCTTTGAGGTGGAGGTCCCAGGGCTTACAGGTAGAGGAGGCACGCCAGGGCACAGTCCCTGCTCTCAGCAGCACTGAAACCCTGGGCCAGGCGCGGCAGGGACTGGTCTGGAGGTGGCTGCAAGTTGGGAACCAGATCCCACCTGCGGGAAACAAAGAGTTCCTATGCAGCAACTAAGGATCCCACAGGGGCAGTGAAGAAGGAAGATCCCAGGTGCTGCAGCTAAGAGCCAGAGCAGAGAAATAAACAAGCAAATTAATTAATTTAATTAAATTTTAAAAACCTGTTACTGAACTTGCATCTTAGCTGGTTGCTTGGAGTACCTGACAACTTGCGCTGTGTTGCAGGAGCCTAGAATCGTGTCTGATACACTGTAGTTCTCGGTGAGTATACTCTTACCTCCTTAAAAGCTCTTAATAAGGCCCAGGGGAGCTTTCTAAAATTCAACTTGAAGCTCCTCACTCCCGGGTTTAATATTCCTCCATGGCTCTCCATTACACTTTCCAGTAAACACTAAACCCGGTATGGCCGGCAGTATCTAGCCTTGCCTTCCTCTCCAGACAGTTCTCTCCTCTCCTCTGTGTTCCAGCCTCAGCAGCCTCCTCTCCATTCTTTGAATGCCTGAGCTCTTCTCAAAAGTGACCTCCCCATCCTCCACCCTCTTTGTTTCCCTGTAGATCCCACCTTCTCAGAGAAGCCCTTGAATGTTTCTTCTCCCTATAATCCATTATTATTTCATTTCCTTAGACACTAATCACTATTAATAATGACTAATTCCTTTGTTTCCTTGTTTGTTGTTTTGTCTCCATTGGAGTGTAAGTCCCAAGAGGGCAGAGGACATGTTTGTTTCATTGATACATCCTCAGTGTCTACCTACTGGAGTGAATGAATATTCAATAATATTTGTTGAATAAATGAAAGAGATTTTGGGTCCAGAGACCCCTATGAAACTTCTCTGCCTCAATGTTCTCATCTGTTCATTGGGTACCTCATGGTGGTGACTGTGAACATGAATTGAAACGACCCTGTGAAAACAGCCTCTTGTTGTAAGAATACGTGGTGAGTCGATTTCTGCTTCACTTCAGCTTCACCCTCCCTGGGATTCTCAGACCTCAGCCCAAGCCCCATTAGTGGGTGAGCAAACTGGAAGCCAAGAAGGTCAGGCACGGTGTGGTGGAGAATCAGGAGCAGAACTCAGGAGTTTGGCTTCACAGCTCACCAGGGAGAAGCAGTGGGAGACCCTAGCTCATCCAGGAGAACAGAGACTGCCTCCTTCCCTGGTCGCTCAGATGGTAATGTATCTGCCTGCAACACAGGAGACTCAGGTTCAATCCCTGGGTGGGAAAGATCCCCTGGAGAAGGGAATGGCTATCCACTCAGTACTCTTGCCTGGAGAATTCCATGAACAGAGGAGCCTGGTGGGCTACAGTCCATTGTGACTCACAAAGAGCCAGACACAGCTGAGTGACTAACACTTTCACTTTCACCCTGATGGGACAAGGAGCCCCTGAATGAGCTGCACCAAAGCTGGACTGAAGCAGGCCTCAGCTTTGGAGGCTCCTAGGAGCTTCCTGCCTGTCGGTCAGTTTGGCTGAGAGGCGGTGAGTGACTCATGGGCCGCTGATATCCTCTTGGATATCCCAGCTGGAGATACTACCGTTGTGTTGAGGTCTGCAAGATCCAGGCCATGCCCTTTGTCAGGGAACAGGGTCTTCCAAGGACATGATCATGTCTGATGGAGATCTCCTGAAAAAGAAGCAGCTTCTCAGAGCTGGGTCAGAATTAGGAGGGTATCTGGATGACGAATAGCCCGAAGACTCTTTAAGGGGGCTTCTCAGAGACTTCCCTACGGTCCAGTGGTTTAGAATCTGCCTGCCAAAGCAAGGGACACCGGTTCAATCCCTGGTCAAGGAAGATCCCACATACCACGGAGCAATTAAGCCCATGCATCACAACTACTGAGCCTGTGCTCTAGAGCCTGCAAGTCACAACTGAAGCCTGCATGTCTAGAGCCCATGCTCTGCAACAAGAGGAGCCACCGAGATGAGAAACCTGAGCACTACAACACAGAATAGCCCCCGGAAAGCAACGAAGACCCAGTGCAGCCAAAAAAAGGAGAGAAAGGAGTACGTCAGGGCTGTCCACCGTCATCCTGTTTGTTTAACCTACACGCTGAGCACATTATGAGAAATGCCAGCCTGGATGAGTTCCAAACTGGAGTCAAGATAGGCAGGAGAGAAACTATAAGCAAGGTGAGAAGACAGCCCTCAGATTGGCAGAAAATAATAGCAAATGAAGAAACAGACAAAGGATTAATCTCAAAAATATACAAGCAACTCCTGTAGCTCAATTCCAGAAAAATAAATGACCCAATCAAAAAGTGGGCCAAAGAACTAAACAGACATTTCTCCAAAGAAGACATACAGATGGCTAACAAACACATGAAAAGATGTTCAACATCACTCATTATCAGAGAAATGCAAATCAAAACCACAATGAGGTACCATTACACGCCAGTCAGGATGGCTGCTATCCAAAAGTCTACAAGCAATAAATGCTGGAGAGGGTGTGGAGAAAAGGGAACCCTCTTACACTGTTGGTGGGAATGCAAACTAGTACAGTCACTATGGAGAACAGTGTGGAGATTTCTTAAAAAACTGGAAATAGAACTGCCATATGACCCAGCAATACCACTTCTGGGCATACACACCAAGGAAACCAGATCTGAAAGAGACACATGCACCCCAATGTTCATCACAGCACTGTTTATAATAGCCAGGACATGGAAGCAACCTAGATGCCCATCAGCAGATGAATGGATAAGGAAGCTGTGGTACATATACACCATGGAATATTACTCAGCCATTAAAAAGAATTCATTTGAATCAGTTCTAATGAGATGGATGAAACTGGAGCCCATTATACAGAGTGAAGTAAGCCAGAAAGATAAAGAACATTACAGCATACTAACACATATATATGGAACTTAGAAAGATGGTAATGATAACCCTATATGCAAAACAGAAAAAGAGACACAGATGTACAGAACAGACTTTTGAACTCTGTGGGAGAAGGCGAGGGTGGGATGTTTCGAGAGAACAGCATCAAAACATGTATATTATCTATGGTGAAACAGATCACCAGCCCAGGTTGGATGCATGAGACAAGTGCTTGGGCCTGGTGCACTGGGAAGACCCAGAGGGATCGGGTAGAAAGGGAGGTGGGAGGGGGGATCGGGATGGGGAATACATGTAACTCCATGGCTGATTCATGTCAATGTATGACAAAACCCACTACAATATTGTAAAGTAATTAGCCTCCAACTAATAAAAATAAATGAAAAAAAAAGATAGGCAGGTGAAACATCAACAACCTCAGATATGCATATGATACCACTCCAACAGCAGAAAGCAAAGAGGATCTAAAGAGCCTCTTGGTGAGGCTGAAGGAGAGTGAAAGAGCAGGCTTAAAACTAAATATTAAAAAAAAAACTAAGATCATGGCATCCACCCCCATTGCTGCATGGCAAATAGAAGGAGAAAAGGTGGAAGCAGTGACAGATTTCTTCTTCTCTGGCTCTAAAATCACTGCACATGGTGACTGCAGCCATGAAATCAGAAGATGATTGCTTCTTGGCAGGAAAGCGATGGCAAACCTAGACAGTTGAAAAGCAGAGACATTACTCTGCTGACAAAGGTCCATATAGTCAAGGCTATGGTCTTCCCAGTGGTCATGTACGGTTGTGAGAGCTGGACAATAAAGAAGGCAGAATGCCAAAGAATTGATGCCTTCAAACTGTGATGCTGGAGAAGACTCCTGAGAGTCCCTTGGACAGCAAGGAGATCAAACCAGTCAATCTTAAGGGAGATCAACTCTGCATATTCACTGAAAGAACTGAAGCTGAAGCTCCAGGATTTTGGCATCTGATGTGAACAGGTGATTCATTGGAAAAGTCACTAATGCTGGGAAAGATTGAAGGCAGAAGGAGAAGAGGGCATCAGAGGATGAGATGGCTGGACGGCATCACTGATGCAATGAACATGAACTTGGGCAAACTTCAGGAGGTGGTCAGGGACAGGGAAGTCTGGCATGCTGCAGTCCATGGAGTCGCAAAGAGTTGGACACAGCTGGGCGACTGAACGAAAACAACAACCATATGCCAATGTATGTTCATGTGCAGTGTATTTATTTGCATTCACTATTTATTGCTCTATTACTGTGTAGCAAAATCACCTCAAAGTTTAGTAGCTATGACAATAAACATCTATCTCACACAGTTTCTGTGAACTGAGAATCTGAGAGAAGATTAGCTGGGTATTTCTGGCTCAGAGTCCCTCATGAAAGTATAGTCAAGATGTCAGCCAGGGCTATATTCACCTAAAGGCCTGACTGGGCCTGATTCCCTCTCAATGGGGCTCACTCACCTGCTGGCAACTTGGTGCTGGCTATTGGCCAGAGGCCTCAGTTCCTAGCCATGTCAGCTGCTCCGTATGGCTGCTTGAGTGTCTTTACAACACAGCAGTTGCCTTCCTCTAGGAGTGACTCGAGAAAGAGGGAACAGACAGAAGCCACTATGTTTTTATAACCTAGCCTCAGAAGTCACATACTATCATTCTATCACATTCTACTGGCCACACAGACCAACCCCAATACATTGTGGAAGAAGAGGGCACAGTGGCCCAAATAATAGGAAGTAGGATCCTTGGAAGAATCCTACCACTCCAGCCATCCACTGCACTGGGTACCAAGTGCAGTGTGTGCACGCAGGATTGTGTATGGCGTTGTGTGTGTTTGTGTGTGTATGTGGGCTTGTATATATACGTATATAAGTTTTGTGTGTATGTGGATGGATGAGTATATTTAGACATGCTTTATGGCAAATAGATGGGGGAAAAGTGGAAACAGTGACAGATTTTCTTCTTTGACTCCAAAATCACTGTGGACAGTGACTGCAGTCACGAATTTAAAAGACATTTACTTGCTCCTTGGAAAAAAAGCTATGGCCAACCTAGACAACATATTAAAAGGCAGACATTACTTTGCTGACAAAGGTCCGTCTAGTCAAAGCTATGGTTTTTCCAGTAGTTGTGTACATATGTGAGAGTCGGATCATAAAGAAGACTGAGCACTGAAGAAATGATGTTTTCAAACTGTGGTGCTGGAGAAGACTCTTCAGAGTCCCTTGGACAGCAAGAAGATCAAACCTGTCAATCCAAAAAGAAATAAACCCTGAATATTCATCAGAAGGACTGATGCTAATGCTGAAGCTCCAATACTTGGGCCACCTGATGAAAACAGCTGACTCATTTTAAAAGACCCTGATGCTGGGAAAGATTGAGGGCAAGAGGATAAGGAGGCAACAGAGGATGAGATGGTTGGATGGCATCACTGACCTAATGGACATGAGTTTGAGCAAGCTCCAGGAGATAGTGAAGGACAGAGGAGCTTGGCATGCTGCAGTTCATGGAGTTGCAAAGAGTCGGACAAGACTTAGGGACTGAACGACAACAAGGGTATGTGTATTTATTTGTGTGTGTGTGTGCCGATGAGTATTCATTGTGCCTATGTGTGCATATGGTTATGTATGTGCATTTGTATGTGTATATGTGTGTCCGTGTATGTGTATACTTGTGCATGTGTTACGTTCATGTATGTGTGTGAGGTATGTACGTGTGTATGTACATGAAGGTGTGCATGAGCATGTACGTGTTGCACTTGTGTGTATAAAGGTGTGCTGGCACACACATGCAAACAGAAATGTCACCCGTGTGGAGGAAAGCAGGAGCCAGGAGTGGGGACACTAGGGAAGGAGTGCCTTTTACTGCTGAGACAGTACATGGACAAAAGGCATCCAGAGCCTGGAGAACAGGCTCTCGCTTGCTTCCAGAGTGTGCAGACTCTCTGTCCTCTCTGTCTTTGGACCCCTCTGCCAAGGCTTTATTTCTGGTTCATTTTTGTTTGAACATTTCAGTCTTCCGTGAGCGGTGCCCTAGGGAAGCAAAGGAAGGGCTGGCTCTCCTCCCTGGAAGCTGAGTTCAGTGGAGAGCAGCGCCCCCTGGGGGAAGCCAGAGAGAAGGGCCGGGGAAGGAGGTTTTCCTGACCCTAATTGCCCAGCTTGACTCTTCTCTGTCCAGGGCTGATCTTGAGTTTCGCAGGTTTATTAGGCAAAAAGAGGGCGTTTCATTACTTCTAATAATCCAGGCTTCCCTGACTGCTCAGTTGGTAAGGAATCCACCTGCAATGCAGGAGACCCTAGTTCGATCCCTGGGTTGGGAAGTTCCCCTGGAGAAGGAATAGGCTATCCACTTCAGTATTCTTGGGCTTCTCTGGTGGCTCAGCAGATAAAGAATCCGCCTGCAATGCAGGAGACCTGGGTTCGAGATCCCTAGGTTGGGAAGATCCCCTGGAGAAGGAAAAGGCTTCTCATTCCAGTATTCTGGCCTGGAGAATTCCATGGACTCCATGGGGTTGCAAAGAGTCGGACACAACTGAGCGACTCACTTCACTTCACTTCTTAGAAGCAACTCCTCTCCTCTTTCAATTTAGAATGTTTCTGATGCTAACTTTTGTGTCTAGAGGACTTTATGCTTTTTTCCCCCTTTTTAAGTAAGTATTTTACTTTATGATTGTGAAAGTACATATAAAGAAAAATGGGTAAAATATAAACGTGAAGCTCAACAGATTGTTAGAGTGTGAATAACCATGTCAAAGTCTCCAGGCAAGAGAACATTGTCCATAACCCCAGAAACATCTTGTCCCTTCCAGATTACAACTCTTTCTTCTTTCCTTCATCCCAAAGTTAATCACTCTCTTGACTTTATGGGCATAACGTCCTTCCTTATCTTTGCTGTAATGTAACATAAATAAGTACACATTTCTAAAGAGTGCTGCTGCTGCTGCTGCTGCTAAGTCACTTCAGTCATGTCTGACTCTGTGTGACCCCACAGGCTCCCCCGTCCCTGGGATTCTCCAGGCAAGAACACTGGAGTGGGTTGCCAATTCCTTTCCAATGCATGCATGCATGCTAAGTCGCTTCATTCGTGTCCGACTCTGTGCGATCCCATTGACAGCAGGCCCACCAGGCTCCTCTGTCCACAGAATTCTCTAGGCAAGAATACTGGATTGCATATAGGGTTATCGTTGAGGGGGGATCAGGATGGGGAATACATGTAAATCCATGGCTGATTCATGTCAATGTATGACCAAAAACCACTACAATATTGTAAAGTAATTAGTCTCTGACTAATAAAAATAAATGAAAAAAAAAAAAAAGAATACTGGAGTGGGTTGCCATTTCCTTCTCCATTTCTAAAGAGTAGTGTTTACAAACACGATTTTAAGGTGTATTAGCTTCCTGTGGTGACTGAAACAAATTACCACAATCTTGATGGCTTAAAACAAAAGAAATTTATTCTCTCACAGTTCTAGAGTCCAGAATCAGGAAATCAAGGTGTTGGAAGGACTGAGCTTCCTCCAAAGGCTCTCTGGAGTAACGTTTTTTTCCTTTTATACCTTCTGGGGACCCCCCTGGCATTCCTTGGCTTGTGGAAGCATAACTCCAATTTCCGCCTCTGTCTTCACATGGACTTCTTCTCTGTGTCTTCCTGTGTTCAAACCTCTCTTTTTTCTTATAAAGACACTAAGCATTGGATTTAAGTGAAAGTTGTTCAGTCGTGTCCGACTCTTTGTGACCCCCATGGACTGGTTCATGGGATTCTCCAGGCCAGAATACTGGAGTGGGTAGCCTTTCCCTTCTCCAGGGAATCTTCCCAACCCAGGCATCAAACCCAGGTCTCCCGCATTGCAGGCAGATTCTTTACCAGCTGAGCCACGGGGAAGTCCAATTGGATTTAAGTGAAAGTGAAAGTGAAGTCACTCAGTCGTGTCTGACTCTTTGCGACCCCATGGCCCGTAGCCTACCAGCCTTCTCCGTCCATTGGATTTTCCAGGCAAGAATACTGGAGTGGGTTACCATTGGATTTAAGGCCCACTCTAAATCTAGGATAATTTCATCTCAAGATTCTCAACTAATTACATCTGCAAGACCCTATTTCCAAAATAGGGCATATTCTAAGGTTCCAGGTAGGCATGAATTTGGGGGGAGACACTATTCAACTCACTAAATACAATATGTATTATCTTGTGCTGACTTTTTGTTCAACATTATGTTATAAAGAATCACCCATGTTGTTGACTATAACTATATTGAGTATAATAAATATACATTCTATTCATTTTCATTGCCTTCCACTATGTGATATCATTACATTGCAATTCAGAGTAGGATGTACTGTGAGGCTAACAGAGCTTCAGCTTTGGAAGTCTTCACCTTCATGGACTCTTTCCAAGGCTCTGGAAGAAGCCCCAGCTATGTGTTCACATGATCAGATCTTTATGTGTGATTTGCAAAAGTAATACATTACATTTTCTCATTCCATTTACATCTTTTTCTTGCCTAATTGCCCAGGATAGAAGCTCCAATACAATGTTGACTAAAAGTGGGGAGAAAAGACACTCCTGTCTTGTGCCTGATCTTAGGAAGGAAGATTACAGCCTTTCATCATTGAATATAAGGTTATCTGTGGATATCTCAAGATACCCTTTATCAGATTGAGGATGTTCCCTTCTGTTTCTGGGTGCTGAATATTTTTATCATGAGAGAATGTTGGATTTTATTAAATTCTTTTTCTGCATCTGTTGAGATGATCATGTGGTTTTTGTCCTTAATTCTACTAACATAGTGTGTTTCAGATGGCTTTTCATAAGTTGAACCAAGCTTGCATTCCTGGGATAAATCTCACTTTGTCATGTGTATAGTACTTTTACTTGCTGAATTCAGTTTGCTGTTTTGTTGAGAATTTTTGCATCTCATTCATAAGGGATGACTTTCTTTCCTTTTCATGTGGTGTCTTTGTCTAACTTTGGTATCAGGATTATATTCATGTTGTCTTCTCTTTCACTTTTTGAGAGAGTTTGTGAGAATTGGTGTTAACTCTTCCTTAAATGCTCATTCCTTGTTCTAATTAAACATTTTCTTTCATACTAAAATTTTATTTGTAATTTTTTTCTGCTACTTAAAGAGGGTCCTCAAATTTTATATGTTTCAACTCCTACAAAACTAACATCTCTCCTATAATCTGCTGTGCTGTTTACGGGCCCTTGGGTTATTCCCAGTTTGGGATTCTCATAAACAGTGCTGCTATGAACATCCTTGCACATGTCTCCTGGTGCCCATGCAAATACATTTACTGAGGGTGTACGCCTAGAGTAGAATAGCTGGGTCAGAGAGGGCAATGCTCGTGTCCTAAGCTGTTGGCAAGTTACACTCCAACTAACCTTGGTCGAGAATTTCTATTGCTCCACAGCCTCACCAGCACTTGGAATTGTCAGGTGAAAAAATTTCAGTGTATTATAATGAGTGTAGTGGTGTCTCAGCTTGGTTTCAGTTTGTGTTAGGTTAAACCAAATGACATTGCCACTTTGCAGGTCAAAATGGTCAACCACAGTTTATTTTACATTATTTAATCTAATATTTCTCTGATGACTTATGAAGTAGAGCATGTTTTCATGTATTTAATGCCCATTTAATGGATTGCCTCTTCTTTTATGAAATGCCTGTTCAAGTAGTTTGCTCATTTTTCTTTTGGATGTCTGATGTTTCCTACCTACTTGTAGGTCTTTATATACTCTGAATATGAGCTCTATGTCAATTATATGTCTTTCAAATGTCTGTCTCACTTCGCAACTTGTCATCTAATTCTCTTAATGATATCTTCATTTTAATGAGGCAAAATTTGCCAATGTTTTCTTTTTGTTTAGTGTTCTTTGTATCCTGTTTAAACCTTCCCCTAACCAAGGTGGTAAAGATATTCTCCTGAAAGAGGAGAATGAAAAAGCTGGTTTAAAACTCAACATTCAAGAAACTAAGATCATGGCATCCATAACATCACTTCATGGCAAATAGATGGGAAACAATGGAAACAATGACAGACTGTTTTCTTGGGCTCCAAAACCACTGCAGATGGTGACTGCAGCCATGAAATTAAAAGACACTTGCTCCTTGGAAGAAAAGCTATGACCAACCTAGACAGCATATTAAAAAGCAGAGACATTACTTTGTCAACAAAGGTCCATCTAGTCAAGGCTATGGTTTTTCCAGTAGTCATGTATGCATGTGAGAGTTGGACTATAAAGAAAGCTGAGCACTGAAGAATTGATGCTTTTGAACTGTGGTGTTGGAGAAGATTCTTGAGAGTCCCTTGGACTGCAAGGAGATCCAACCAGTCCATCCTAAAGGAAATCAGTCCTGAATATTCATTGGAAGGACTGATGTTGAGGCTGAAAGTCCAACACTTTGGCCACCTGATGCAATGAACTGACTCATTGGAAAAGACCCTGATGCTGGGAAATATTGAAGGCAGGAGGAGAAGGGGATGACAGAGGATGAAATGGTTGGATGGCATCACTGAATCAATGGCCATGAGTTTGAGCAAGCTCCAGGAGTTGGTGATGGACCAGGAAGCCTGGCATGCTGCAGTCCATGGGGTTGCAAAGAGTCAGACACGACTGAGCAACTGAACTGAACTGAACTGAATGTTTTCTAAAAGTTCTATTAGTTTGTCATCTATATTTAGATGTAATGCCTACTTGCAATTGATTTTGTGTATTGTGGGAGAGAGGGTTCCAATTTAATTTTTGCACATGGACATCCAATTTTCACAGCACAATTTATTGAAAAGACCCATCTGAATTGTCACTTTTATCACAAATCAAATATCAGATATTCAATTGTCTCTCTTAGTTTTATTGGTCAGTCTATTGTTGAACCAACAATACACTGTCTTAATTACTACAGCTTTGCAACAAGCTTCAATAACTGGTAAGGCAGCCACCTTCTTCAAAGATGTCTTAGCTGTTTCCATATTGTGCTTAGTAGCTCAGCTGTGTCCAACTCTTCGCGACTCTTTGGACTGGAGCCCTCCAGGCTCCTCTGATCATGGGATTTTTCAGGCAAGAATACTGGATTGGGTTGCCATTTCCTTCTCCAGGGGATCTTCCTGACCCAGGCATTGAACCTGCATCTCCTGCATTGCAGGCAGATTCTTTACCTGCTGAGTTGTTGGGAAAGCCCTAGCTGTTTCCATATAGTATATTATATATATTATAGAATCAGCTTGTCAACTCACACAAAAGAACAAGAAAAGCAAGGAGGAGGAGGAGAACCCATGACAGTTTTATTAGGGTTGCCTTGAATCTGTATATCAATTTGGAGGATAACTGATATTTTTACAGTATTGAGTTGCACATCCACAAATAACATATATCTTCCAAATTGTTTGGACTTAGTTTCATTTAATTTTCTCTGTAGAGATCTCACATATTTTTGTGTTTATTCATAGGTTCTTGATTTGTATGCTTTGTAGGAGGAATCCTTTAAAAATTTCACTTTCTAACCATTCATGACTGGTATATAGAAATAGAATTGATTTTGTATATTGAGTGTACAGCCAGCTATCTTGATGAACTCTTACTAATTCAAATAATAGCGCTTTTGGATTTTTCTATGTAACAAATCATATCGAAAGGAAATTTACTCCTCCCTTTCCAGCCTGTCTTTCTTTTATTACTTTCCTCACTTTATCACCTCCCTAGGGACCTGCATACAGTACAGTGTGGAAGAGAAATAGAATAGTAGGCTGCTGCTGCTAAGTCACCTTAGTCGTGTCTGACTCTTTGTGACCCTATGAATCATAGCCCACCAGGCTCCTCTGTCCATGGGATTCTCCAGGCAAGACTACTGGAGCGGATTGCCATTTCCTCCTCCAGGGGATCTTCCAGACGCAGGGATCTAATCCACATCTCTTATGTCTCCTGCATTGGCAGGCAGATTCTTTTTTTTTTTTTTGGCAGGCAGATTCTTTACCACTAGCGCCACCTGCACCTGGGAAGCCCAGAGTAGGAGATTGCCTTATTCTTAATCTCAAAGGAATTCTAATTTAGTTTGTGTTTCCCCAGAAGCAGACCCTAGACAAGAATCTGAGGGCAAGAAGTATACTTGGGAGGTGAAGGAGAACATTGGGAGGGGTGGGAGACAAGGAAAGGAGGGTGGCTGATGAAGGGGTTTGTTATCAGGCTTCATTCTGGAGCTTAATTTTGCTGGAGAGACTGTGGGAGCCAGTATAAACCACACACATCAGAGTTACTTTACCCAAGACATGTGGAGCTGGGTATCCACACACAAAATCTCACCAGTCGCTGGTTAAACTGCTCTGGGGTAAACTGTATTAGTTCCCTGGCATTTCCAACTGCCATGTGAGTGGAAAACTAGTTAAGCAGCAAAGGAAAGCCTGCAGGTAAAGAAGAACAGATATTGGTGGTTGGAAGTGGGGCCAAATGCACTGAAATGGGAAAAGTGAGACCCAGAGGTGGGTTACCCACAGTGTCTTTTACAAAACCCTTCAACTTTTTATTTCATTAAAAAAAAAAAAATGATCTAGGGTTCCAAATGTCCTCTATTTAATTCAACATTTTATTATCACAAGTAACAGTTGCAGTCCCCATAGGATATCAGCAGCTGCCTAAGTCTAAATGTCTCTGTGCATCCCTCAAAAGTCATACAGTTAAACAGAAAGAAGGAAATAAAATTACTCATTACTGGGGAATTCCCTGGTGGCCCAGTGGTTAAGGATCCACCTTCCAATGCAGAGGACACAGGTTCAATCTCTGGTCAGGGAAACAAGAGTCCACAGGCCAAGCAGCCAAAGGAAAAAAAACAAAAACAAAAAAACAGTCATCACTCTAGCTGACAGCCTAATTAAGAGGCAGAAAATACTACAAACTTGGG
This sequence comes from Cervus elaphus, assembly GCF_910594005.1. Lineage (NCBI taxonomy): Eukaryota > Metazoa > Chordata > Mammalia > Artiodactyla > Cervidae > Cervus > Cervus elaphus. The sequence continues at coordinate 27,585,850 of NC_057822.1, read as the reverse complement.
CGGTAAAGTGCTGCCACCTGGTCTCTGCCGTCCTGAAACCCCGTTATCACATCCACACTAGGGGGTGACCCCTCTCATTGATACTGCCTGCCTCAGCCAGGGAGAGGCTTGGTAACTGCGATACAAGAGCAGGCAGCGCTCACCACCAACACTTAGCACTAACAAATATAAACAACTGCTGGCACTCAGGAAAAAATCCACGCTATTGGGAAACTACTGGCTAACTTAAGAGAAAAAAAGGAGAACGAACAAACACAAGAAAAAGAAGAAAGGGAGAAAAAAAGGAGAGCGGGGAGAGAGGAAATTAAGTGGGAAATGATTAACCAGAGGGTGGGGGGAAATGGTAATGAGACTGCTTTAAACTGGGCAAATAAATGCAAATGGATAACTTGACTAATTTCTAAAAACATAAAATTCACAAAAATTAGTGCATAAATAAATAAAACCAGGAAAATGTCAAAAAAATTTTTATGAAGCAAGAGTAACATTAATAGCTAAACTTAACACACCAACAAACCCTGCAAATCAATCTTATTTATGAATATACATGTCAAAATCCCAAATAAAGTGAAATAAAATGTCAAATACAATTAATGATCCCTTAAAAAAGAACATGACATGACCAAGTGGGACTTGTTCTGGGAATATAAGTATGGCTTGATATTAGGAAAATCCATCAGCATAATTGCCTACATTAATTGTTCTAAGGAGAAACTATCAGCTGATGATACACCAGACACAAAAAGCATGTACTGCATGATTCCTTTTATGAAAAATTCCAAAAAATGCAAACCAACCTATAGTGACAGAGCAACTTCACATGAGGTTATCCAAATGGCCGGTGAAGACGTGCTCAATATTGCTTACCAGGAAAACGCAAACTAAAATCCACCACACACTTAACAGAATGGCTATAATTAAAGAGACTGACAATATCAAGTGTTGGTGAGGGTGCAGAGCAACTGGAACTTTCCTGGTGGGTGTGTAAAATGGCACAGCCACTCTGTAAAATAGTTTAGAAGTTCCTTATAAGACAAGCAGACACCTACCCTTAACCTGTAATTCTATTCCTAGGTATATATCCAAGAGTAATGAATATTTGTCCACAAATATACTTGCGTAAGAATGCTGACAAGAGCTTTCTTCATCATAGACAAACACTGGAAGCAACTCAAATACCATCAATAGGAAAATGAAGAAAGACACCATGGTATATGGTATATTTTGCTGAATATGGTGTTTATTATTTTATTATTCAGCAAAATATGGTATGTGTAAAATATTCAGCAAAAAAGGACTACTTCCACATGCAACTACATAGATAAATCTCAAAAATACTATGCTATACTTTTCTAAGAATTTGTCCATTTCTTCCAAGTTATCCATTTTATTGGCATAATCAAAATCTTGTTAATCAAAAGCCAGACAAGTTAAAAAAGAAATCTGAGAATTTGTACAAAAAGAGTATGGTTTCACATATGAAATTTGTGGAATTAAAAAAGCAACAAATCCATAGGGTTTTGTCAATCTTCTGTATCCTTTTATTTTAGCTGTGTCTCTTATAAACAGCTATAATTTTTTGAGTCTGACAATCTTTGTATTTTGACTAAAATAGTCTACTTGTTTTTTTAAAAAAAACTTTGAGATATGATACAATTAGTCAACTTATTAATGTTTTAAGTAGAGATACTGGGTTTCAGTCTACCATCTTAAATGGTTTCTACTGCTTTTTTCATTTCTCCTTTTAAATTTTTAAAAAACTTCCCCACATTTTTAGTATAAAAATGTTCAAACATACAAAATTTGAAAAACAAAAAAATAGTACAATGAACACCCCCAGTCTCTCCACTTAGAGGCAATGCTTTTAAACTTAGAGCCAACCTATTTTACTATTTGATAGCACACACACACATATACATAATATGGTTTTGCTGAACCATTTGAAGCGAAGTTGCAGAATAGACCGATTATTTTTTATTATCCCATTTTCCTCACTCAATTAGTTTGAAGTTGCATTTGTTTCCTCGGGCTGCTGTAACAAAGTACCATGAACTGGTTGGCTTAACACAATGGAAATTGGTTCTCTTACAGTCTGGAGGCTTGGGAGTCTGAAATCCGGGTGTTGGCAAGGCCACGCTCCCTCTGAAACCTGTAGGGGAATCCTTCCTTGCCTCTTCCTAGTTTCCTGTGGTTTGCTGGTCATCTCTGACATGCCTTGGTTTGTACATGCAACACTCTGATCCTCCATTTTCACATGGCACTCTTGCTGTCTCCGCATCTCTTTCACTCTCTACATCTCTGTGTCCAAATTTCCCCTTTTTATAAGGACACAGTCCTGTTGGATAAGGGACCCCTATAATGACTTCATCTTAACTTGATCATCGGCAGGACCCTTTTCCCAAATAACATTGCATTGACAGATCCTGGGGGCTTAGGATTTCAGCATCTTTCAGGGGACAATCCAACCCCTAATAGAAGCTACAGACTCAAACTCTTTTAGTATCTTTCCTAAAAACTACAATATGTATCCTTGACTTCTAGTATTGAATTGATTCCTTCACTCTCCTCCTGAACATAACAAGACACTTAACAGTAAGTTTAAACACACTTAAGTTAGCACGCTTTAACATGTTTCTCTCTCCTGAGTTTTATGCTATTGTGGTTATACAGTTTAATCATATGTATTTTAAATCCTACAGGCATCATTATTGTTTTATGCATCGTACTGTTTTTTAAAACCTAATGGTCATATATACATAAAAATTAATTTTTGCATCGGTAACCAAAAAGTTGGAAAGACACCAGCTAGCACAATTATTTTGATAGAAGAGTTTACAAGCAGACTTGTGGACTTCTCCTATTTTGGTTTTTTTCAGTGATAATAGTTTCTTGGTCATATGTTAACAATCAAGTAACAGCTGCTGCTGCTGCTGCTGCTGCTAAGTCACTTCAGTCATGTCCGACTCTGGGCGACCCCATAGACGGCAGCCCACCAGGCTCCCCCGTCCCTGGGTTTCTCCAGGCAAGAATATTGGAGTGGGTTGCCATTTCCTTCTCCAATGCATGAAAGTGAAAAGTGAAAGTGAAGTCACTCAGTTGTGTCCGACTTGTAGTGACCCCATGGACTGCAGCCTACCAGGCTCCTCCGTCCATGGGATTTTCCAGGCAAGAGTATTGGAGTGGGGTGCCATTGCCTTCTCCGCAAGTAACAGCAGCAGCTGCTAAGTGAAGTTGTTGATGAAGGGCAAAGCTGAAGCCCAGATTCTGTCCTTCTCCTGGCAGTGCCTGGGAGGGGTGGGAAAGGGATGGGTAGAAAGGGGAACAGCCTGAGCTGCCCAGGGAGGCTCTGGGGGCATCTAATGCTGAGCACTCGGACCCGAGGGCCAGGCCGGGCTCCCAAACTATTCTGGGAATGGAAGGACTGGGGATCGGAGAAGACGTAACCTTCCCATTGTGAACTTACCCACCTCCATCCACTTAGGCATGAGCTTAAGAAAAAAGAAAAAGAGACTTGAAATCCAGTCTCCATGAGCTCTCCCAGGATCTGCAGCCTCCTCTACCTGTACCCAAACTTCCCCACCTGTTCTGCTTTCAGAGGTTTAAGCCAGGCCCGAACCCCCCACCCCTCCAACCTCCAAATAAGTACAATGGAATGAGCTTGAGTGAAAAATCCACTTTAATAATCCAGCTTCAGCTCAGCTGAGAACTTCCCCTCTCACGTGTGAGAGAAGTCTCTCCAAGAGGTCTCAGTCTACCAGGAGGTTACGGCTCAGAGAAGGGAACAGCTCAAAGAAGCCCTAAAAGAGAAGGCAACATGGGATTTGGGGTTAGTGGAGACCAGGTCGGGGGTGCCCCACTGCTCACTGGCCACCAACACGGCCCAGCAAGAGAGGAAGGCGTAGTTGCTTCACCCACACTTGACCGCTGTCAAAGCCTTCTCATCCCCAATCTCCTCTCCAACCCTTTACTATCCTCTGGGGGCTGATGAGGGGCCCTGAGCTTTGAGAAGAAGGGGGACCCTTCCTTTCCTACAAGGTAGCTCTAAGCCAGCCAGCCCCATGCACGGGCCGGATGGTGCCCCAGGACTGATGCGGGTACCAGATGGGGAGGGAGCCTGGCTCCCACAGTGATGGGGAGGGGGTTCAGAGTCACCTTAAAGAGAGTGAGGGTCTGGAGTACTCCTGTGGTGCAGGCTGTCTCCCGGATGGAGTGCATGGCCAGCTGGGGGCTGCCCAAATCCAGCACCCGCAGACCTAGCCGAGAAGCCAAGATAGGTCCAATGGTGGTGCCGCAGGGCGAGTCATTCCGGACCATGAGATCCTGCGGGGAGGAAGAGCCGTTCATGAGCAACATGTAACACCTGTTTCTTAAGACCCAGGAGGAAGTCACCTAAGAACTGCGGGGCTGAAAGGAGTCTGGTACATCGCTCACACTGACCTCCCCAAAGAGTGGATGTGGCCGGTGTAAAATCACAAGGCTGACACTAAGGCAGGCCCAAAGGACAGGATATTCTGGACTGGTCCCATCCTCTCCATCTGCACTACCACCACCTCAGTTCCAGCTACCTCATACTGCCTTTCACACAATCCATTCCCCACACAGTGGGCAGGGGGACTGGGAATATACATGTACCCTTTATGTCCCCTTGCTTCATAACATGCACCCCCCACCCCACCCACACACAAAGAAAAATCACTCAATAATCTTAGTGGATTTAAAAATATGGCTATGGGCAGTTTTAAACTACTTGATTTGTATTCTGGTAAACAAAAGTAAATATATGATGGTAAATATACCATCATAATATGATGGTGGACATCAAGATTTTCCACATAAAAGAGAATTACAAAACCAAGTAAAGTAAGTAGTAACTGCTCTGTTTTTAAAAATGAGAATCGCAGTATTAACTCACGATTTTTAAAATATGTGCATTTTTTCCTAGCTATGTCCTTAGAAATGACCCCAAAGCATTCCTCCCCCCCGCCCCCACAATAACAATGAACACTTATGATGCTACACTAGCCTCTAACATCAATATCCATCAAAAGCCACCAAGTCTGGGGAGAGAAATGAGCAAGATGAGCCTGCAATTTCCTTTTGGGCCAAAAAGCAAGACAACTTCCCAGAGTCATGACAAAGAACACAGGAGTCACATGGAAAGGACTCCCGCTGGTCAAAGTCATGACAAATTGAGCGTGAAATGACACGACTATGGGGACCAGATCTACACTGAACCAACAAAAATCTATGATTCTAAATATACAATGATCATCAAAAAGAGAACCTTTTATTTGTTAGCACTTGAGGCAGCCATTAAAACACTTCACCTTGAAAGCTGGTTATTAAAGGGAACAGTAAGTATTTGTCCTGACTTTCCAGGAGGAACCATACTTCACAATAACCAGATGGCCCTACTGGATGGGAGAAAGTTCTACTTCACAGAAGAATGACAGCTAATAAATGTAAAAGGAATAAAAAAAATGGAGGGGGGGCATTTTTTCAGTAAACACTAATGAAATTATGGATTTAGGCAAAGATTATCAATTGGTGCTAAAACTCAGCACTTGTCTGATTGATGGGAAGCTCATCACCTGTACAGGTTACTGTGCAGTCAAAGGAGGAATACCTCCATGAGGTGGAGGGACCGAGGGCAGCCCTCCCTTTCTGGCGATCAATCTTATTATCACTAAGGGTGAATTACCCATAGAGTATGTGGATGATGCAACATGAAGGACACACCTGTCACGATGTCTTCTGGCCAAAACGGTTTAACCTGAATCCATCAAGCCTTTAGATATGAATTAGAGATTACAGGAAATACACGGGCTAGAGGCTTAAACTCAACGATACCATGAGGAAGCACCCAGGAAAATCCAAAAAGGAAGATGACATCATATGGGATGATGAGCCTGGTTTCTTCAATAAGTCAATGTTATTTAAAAAAGAACAACAACAACAAAAGTAGGTGGGGTAGCTGTGCTAGATAAACAACCAGATATAACACATGGTCCTGAACTGGAAACCAAAGTGGGACAAACTGTAAAGAATGTTTTGGGGATCACTGAAAATGATCTGTGTATGAAATGAGACATAAATTTACTGAAACTAAAATTTTCTGAAATAGAAAGATGGAGAATACTGAGTGAAAAGAGGAAACAAAAGATATATCCAAGATGATTTCATTTTTTAAACAAAACGTGTGTTAAGTATATACATAGAAAAAAATCTGGAAGAGTACGTACAAATCTCTCGGGATTAATGTTTTATTTTCTCACTTCCATTTATATTTTCTAAAGCACACATGCCCTGCTTCTGCTGTAAGCTGTTAAAGAGAAATCCCCCAATGTCCTCCTACTGCCTTAGAAGAAGATCCAAACACCCTTCCTGCCTAGGAGGCCCAGCAGGGCTGGCTCCTCCCCCTCATACTCAGCCTGGCTCTGCCACTGCGGCTCCGGCTGCTCCTAATGGACCAAGGTCACTCCTGCCCACTGGGGGCTTTTGCCTTGGGGCTTCGCTGGTGGCTCAGACAGTAAATAATGTGCCTGCAGTGCGGGAGACTCAGGTTCAATCCCTGGGTCAGAAAGATCCCCTGGAGAAGGGAATGGCAAGCCACTCCAGTATTCTTGCCTGGAGAATTCCATGGACAGCGGAGCCAGGCGGGCTATAGTCCATGGGGTCACAAAGACTCGGACACAACTGAATGACTAATGCTCACCCTCGGGCAGGGATGCTATTTGCTCATAGCAGCCTCATTCTCAATGCTTAGGTCTCAGCTCATACGTCACCTCCTCAGAGAGGCCTTACTGAGAATGGAACAATTCAGTTCTACAATGTGAGGTGGGGGAAGCTATACGGGCAGAGAGAGCCTGAGGCTGGAGTTCAGGATGCCAGGGTCCTAGTCGTGACTTATCAGGAACTCCCTGCTATGTCTATCACCAGACCACCTGGGCTCCAGCCCTTGAAACATATATTATCCTAACACAGATCTTAATCACTGCATATTTCTTCCTCCCTCCTTCTCTCTCTGACTAGATGGGCCGTGGCCAAGGCAAGAATGACAATGAGTTCCAGGTTTCCTGGCCCTGAACGTCCCTTGTGGAAGCCCCCAAGGAGTGTAAGAGAGACACAGGGGAACTGGAGGTGCTGGGAGGGAGAGTGGTAGGACTAACTCTCTATGTGCCATGAGGACACTGCACCTTTAACCCCATTTTCCAGGAGTGGAAACAAAGTCAAAGGAAATTAGGAGACGAGTCCAGGGTCACAGGACTAGCATCCCATCAGAACCAGAACTGTTCCCGGCTCTGCCTATATCCAACCCCACCGCTCCTCACTCGACTAGGACCCTCCTCCTCTAAAGCCTGTCTACCAGGCCCCCCTTATGGGGGACCACCTGCCTGTGCTCCCCATCCCACCTTCCCAGGCAGGGTCCACCCTCACCTGCAGGGGCACCCCGACATTGCTGGCCACCTCTCGGATCAGGGCCTCTGAAACCGCATTCGAGGCGTAGCGTTGCTTGCTGTTCACCTTGATCACAGGGCCCTGGGGAGAGGGAAACCAGGAGTCTAGAGGGAGGCAGAGATGCCTAACAGGTCCACAGGGAAGAGGACGGGGCCTGGAGCCAGCCAGGCCTCCAGATACCAGAGGAGAAGCAGGAGCGCCTCACCTTGTGGAATAGGGGCCTGTGGTTCTCCTCATGCTTGTCCCTGTAAGAGACCGAGAAAGGCCAGGGATGGCCAACAGCAGCTGTCAACACACACCAGTCGCTCATGGCAGACATCACCAATACAGCATTCTTTCCCACCCAGCCTGCAGGACCTCAAAGTCAAGCTAAACACCGGGCTCCAGGCAGCCTCTTGCAACGAGGGGTGGGGGAAGTAAGTCTGTAGACAGAATCTATTTGGATGGGTTAGGCATGATGTGACTTTGACCAAGTCAGGCTACAGAGCAGTCAAAAGGAAGTCCCCATGGAACCTCCTGGCAGAATGAGGAGGAAGGGGAAGGGGAGAGGCGGAGCCCCAAGGCCAGGGCTGAGCCTGAAGCCAGGTCACGCTCCAGTCCCTGGCTGTGTGAGGCCTATGTGCCCGGCGCAGGAGACTCACAGGTAGTTGGGGTGCACGGCATGGGCCATGTCTGCGCTGATCATGTAGGACTTGGGGATGGCTTCCTCGAAGGCCGTCAGGTGCTGGGGCGAAGCCGAGATCCGCCGCAGCACCAGCTCCGTCAGCAGTGACTGTGCGCCCTGCGCGCTCTCTGACCCCACCTGGTGATGACAGGGGCCTGGCTCTGGGGATCTGGTCTGGGGGGCTGGAGCTGGAGGCCAGGAAGTGGGGCCCACTGCCCAGACTGGCTCAGGATCCCCACTGAATCAGTGGGTGGGAATGCGGACTGTTATCAGCCACTTCCCCAACCCTATACCACCAAAAAGCTGATGGTGAGCTGGGGCGACCGTCTAATGCTTGGCCATCTCCAGGGCAGAAAGAGAACTGTCCAGTCCACTTCCATTCCTGGCTGGCCTTCCTTCTCCCTGACCATCTGGGGTGCAGCCCAGGTGCCCCATCTCCCTGGTCAATCTTCTTTGGTGCATGTGACAGGAACTGCTAACTCTGACCTGTGCGGTTACAGGAAGCTGTGTAGTTGTGCAGGCGTCTCAGCCAGCACCCTAACCCAAGCACGCAGGGTGAGGATCCAGCCTGCACTGGGCCCTGGGGCTGCCAGTGTGAAAGGGCAAAGTCCCTGTCCTCCAGGAGCTCACCACGTGGCACCCGGAGACGTGGGAGGTGTCATCACACCAGGAGCAGGTACAAGCTGAGCCGGAGGGGACACCCAGAGCTGAGGAAGCACAGGCAGTGTCTGGCTCATCCTTGGAGCCTCCAGAGGAGCCCTGGCCTGTGGCAGCTGCTGGACACCACTGGCTGCAGAAGACTCCCCAGAAGAGACCCTCCCCAGAGCTCCCCACGCACCTCTTCATTGTCGTAGAGGGCGATCATGCGCACGTGAGGATCTGCGGCCAGGGAGGCAGGGGCTGAGCAGGAATCGATCAAGGCCTGTTTGGGGAGGGGGCAAAAGCATCATCCTCCCCAGTCCACCTCCCATAACTCAGCCCACCAACACCTGGGAGGCTCACTTGCCCGCCTCCCGCCATCACAGCTGGAGTGAAGCGGGTTCCTGCGGTCACTGGTCTGCATCTCTCAGGGCGCTGCCGGGTGGGAGGACATGTGGGGGGCCTTTTCGATGAGCTGAGGGAAAAGCTCCCTCTCCTCCCTCACATGCCTTCCCACACAAAAGGCAGGAGGGTGTGTAAGACGGAGGGGAAGGGCTGAGAATCCTGGCAAGTCAAAAGGACCGCACAGCTCACGTAAGCTAGTTGGTCTCAGCATCGACACTGAGGTCCAAAGAGGTGACTGTGACTCCACTGAGGTGATGCGACTGGCTGGCTGGATGCCCAAGTGGCTCTGAGTCCCAGGTCTGGCTCTGGCCTCAGTTACAGCCCAAAGCCTGTCTCTGAGAACAGGACGGGGTGCAAACGGGAGTATGGAAACGACAGAGGGAGGAGCAGGGATGAGAGGTGAGGAACAGGGGGAAGTGACCAGGGTAGAAGGAAGGTGGGGAATATCAATGCAACCACCCAATGAGATGCCAAGGCTCAAAGGCAGCTGGGTGAGCTTAAGCCAGGGCCTGGGGGGGAAGGCTAGAGGAGGGGGATGATACTGCTATACAGGATGCTAGGGTCTTTCCTTTAAGGCATAGCTTAACTTAAAGGAGAAGCAGGACAAGACTCGGTGAGGCCCTGAACAACTTCTCGGCCTTCTGCCGACCTCATCCCCCGCCCCGGCCCAGCCGGTGCAAAGACGGGGCCCGGAGGAGCGATGCTGAGGCTGCAGCATTTAGGCCCCTCCCCATGGTCCACCCGCATCAGGGGTCTTCTCATGACCCATAGGACTCCAGGCAGTCCTCCCGCCCCGTGCTCCTGGGAGTGCCCCGGCTCCTCACCTGCAGGGCACAGAAGCAGCTGTGCAGGTTGTCCAGCCGAGGGGCAAAGATGAACTCCTCGTAGGCACCACCCAGGACCTAGACAGACAGGACGGTCATCCTGATCTTCATCCCCGCCCCGGGACTCAGCCTCTTCTCCCTGCTTCCTAGGGGCTGTGTCTGAACTCGTCTCCTTGGTTCCTTGCCCAACCTCTCCCAGCCTCTGGCCTAGAGCACTCAGCCCGCTATGCCGAGCTGAGCGGAGAACAGAGAAGGGCCAGGCTGGAGCTGAGGGACAGGAGGGTGCAGGCCTGCGGTTCCTGACCAGTTCCTATGGGGCAGGACAAGGCAGAGACCAAACAAGAAGAGAAGAAAGCCGAGGAACTAAACAGAGGAGACTAGGCGAGAAATAGAAAGTTAGCACATGTTCAAACATGGGCGAGCATCCAAAGACATGGCCGTCTCCTACGGTCAGCAACTGGGAGAGATACAAGGACAGGCTCCAGGAAGGCGGGGTGGGGCACATCCAGGCCTCCTGTCCTCGGAGGTTGGGAGCCAGCACAGGTCAAAGTGGACAGGGACCCCAGTAGCGGAAACTCCTCCTGAAATTGTGGAAAGCTTACGCCCCCACCCCAGACAGCCCAAGCAGGCAGACCTGGCATGGGAAACCTGCCATTTTTGAGAACCACTGCCCTAGAAGCAGAGTGGGTTGGTATCTACTGGGAAAACAGTGAAGTGAAAGTGAAAGCCGCTCAGTCATGTCCAACTCTTTGCAACACCATGGACTGTATTCTCTAGGCCAGAATACTGGAGTGGGTAGCCATTCCCTTCTCCTGGGGGTCTTCCCAACCCAGGAATCGAACCCAGGTATCCCGCACTGCAGGCAGATTCTTTACTAGCTGAGCCACAGGGAAGCCCAAGAATACTGACGTGGGTTGCTGATCCCTTCTCCAGCACATTTCCCTGACCCAGGAATTGTACTGGGGTCTTCTGAATTGCAGGCAGATTCTTTACCAACTGAGCTATGAGGGAAAATATGTTGGGGCCAGCTAGGATCCCAGGGTCCCCACCCATGAGTTCCTCACCGCAGGTTGAGTGTCAGCGAGACACAGCTCCATCTCCAAGATGTCCTCGGGGCTCAGCCCCAGGTGGGCGCAGAGAAGGGACATGAGGACGGAGTGGTGCCGCTCATCCTGCAGGGCAGGGGGTTGCTGAGAGGCGGGTCCACTCCCCGCTCTCTCCCCTTCTCCGGGAACCAGTCTCTTCCCCTCTGTGCACCCCTCCCCACGAGCAGGTGGCTCTTACTGCAGCATTGAGGGGGCCTGGTTCTGGAGTCCCCTTCTCCAGCTCCTCCTGGATGGATGTGGCAAGAATGGGGACCCTGTGGGGAGACACGTGAGGGGGGCGTGGGGGGAGGGCTGGAGGGCACAGCCAGGTGGGACACCCTGCATCAGGACCCTGGGCTCAGGCATCCCCTGATGGGGAACTTCCCCGGTCCCACAATTCCCAGGTCCCTCTCCAAAAAGCAGAGCTCTCAGGGCCCCTGGACATCTGCTGGGTCCCTGGGATAGAACCTGACTGTGGCCACCGTTAGGGAGTGGTCTCCCAGATCCCAGCAGGGCCCCCCCTCCAATCACCCATGCCACACCCTCCCCAGCTCCGGGTCACCACTGCCTTCACCCCCATCTCACAAGTGCATCTCCATGTTGGGCCCAAAGTTCTCATTGACATTTCTCTGCAGATGGATGGCCAGGTGCGGAATGCGAAGAATGGGCCTGTCCACGTGCACCAGCCGCTGCTCCAGCCGGCCTGAGGTAGGGCACTGTGGCCAAACAGACAGGGTCAGCCCAGGCTGGGGGGCCCTGCATCCGCAGCTGGTTAAACCCCCCACTTCGCCCAGACTAACCAAGGTGGGCCTCTGACCTGGGCTGCCCCTTCCCCCCTTCCCTGGGGGGCTCTCAGGTTCCCTGAAGGGAGGTGACAGTCAGCCTTCAGGCAGCTGAAAGCTCAGGGCCTCCCAGATCCAATCCCAGGCCCCACCTTGACAATGACACGTCCAGCCAAGGTCAGGTCACGATCAAACCAGGTGCTCCAGATGCCACCACCGTAGGTCTCCACACCAACCTGCTGGAAGCCCACCTGGCTGCGGCGAGACCGCCGCTTCACCTGAGAGGGACAGCGGGGAACAAGCATTCAGAAAAGGCCAGGTGGCAGGATTTGGCGCTGAGAGGACAGGTAGTGTGACCCAGAAGGGCCCCAAGTGGGGAGGAAGGAGCTGACAAGTCTTCTCTGCACACCCCCTGATGCCTCCCCTCTCCCAGGCAGCCCCACTTCCTTACCCGGAGGCAGGGGCTGTCCGTGTGGGCCCCAATGAGGCTGAAACCATTGCCGGGAACGTACTGGCCCCCCACAGCAAATGCGATGATGGTGGAGGAGTTCCTGGTCAGGAAGTACTGGGGTGGGGGTTTAGAGCTGGATTAGCCAGAGCACGGGACTTCAAGCCCCAGCCCAGGTTCCTACCTCTCCGCCCCCACCCCACCCCCAGTACCTTGCTCTCCGGCTTGATATCCCAGCTCTCGGTCTCCTTGAGTTCATGGAAGCCGGCCTGGAGGAGGCGGTTGCGGCACTCGGCCACCGCTGTAGGGAAAGAAGCCTCTCACGGTTGATGGAAGCCGGGAGGAGGCACACCCGCTCCCTACCCGCCCCCTGCCCTGGTCACTCACCGTGGAAAGGAGAGGGGCTCCGGTTGACGAACTTGAGCAGTTCCCGGGCCGCGGCCTGCACCGCCTCTTTGCGGGCCCTGCCGCTCATGGCCACCTAGGGGACAGGGGGCGCTCATACGCCTACGAGGTCTAGGACGCCTGACCCATCTCGGCTTCGGGAACCTCCCCAGCCAATCCCCACCGAGTGAGGGATCGCAGGCTCAGATCTCGGCTTCCGCCCCTTTCCCCCCACCAAGAGACGCAGAAGGCCGGGCTCCAACCCACCGGGAAGTATCACAACCCTCCCGCTGCGCTCCCGGCCCAGCTGGTCCCAGACGGCCCGCCCCCTAATCCGAGTTTCAGTCCGGCCCCACCAAGTCCATCCCCACGTGACTGACCAGCTGGAAATCCCGGTCAGTTCCCAAACTCTGAGCCGGCCCGTACACCACGTCCGCGACCCCACCCCGCAACCAAAGCCCTGTCCCCTAGGGAACACCCCACCTGGGTCTCACCCCTGAACAACCCGGGAAGGTAAAGTCACTTGAGATCAGACTTTCGGTTTCGTTTAGGGTCGAGGGGAGCCCCCCACGTCAGCAAGCGCGCTGCTGAGCTTGGACCCGAGCGGACACCTGGCCGGGTCTAAGATCGAAGTTCGTCCGGGACGAACAGAGGCCACCTACCTGCATGGCCGTACGCGTGGGCCTGCGTCCCGGTGTCCGGCCCCTGCGCACAGCCCGCCCCTACTCCCGCCGCTGTAGCCCCGCCCCCGGCCCTGCGGCTCGCCCCGCCCCACCCTCCGCCCCTTCCACGGGGGTGGCGGACGCCCTCTGCCGACCCGGAGGTGCTAGGACAGCCTGGAACCGTCTGCCCCGATTCTTGCACCCTCACTCCCAAGTTAGGGAGTCCAGGAGAAAACGCCTCCGCCAGCTCACCTGGTCACCTGGGTGTTGTACAAAGTGCTCTCTCTCTCCACAGGCACTCTGGTGATAATAAAAGCAACATGGTTAATGTTCATGATAAGTTTTAGCTTTATAATAAAGCTTAATGAGCTAGGTAGTTTAATCTTCATTGCCCTTTCAACTTTATATCTTTACTGTCCCTGGTCAGGGAACTAGATCTCGAAAGCAGCTGTGAAGAAAAAAAAAAAAAAAGACAGAAAAAGACAAACTCCATATGTTCTTGGAGGCAATTCCAATATTCCTATGTCAAGAGTAAGTAAGTAGTAATTTTTAAAACCCAGGAACACATTTGGTCATAATGGCCATCATTTTAAAATCTACAATCAATTCTGCAGAGGGTGTGGAGAAAAGGGAATCCTCTTACACTGTTGGTGGGAATTAAATTGGTCTATCCACTAGGAAGAACAGTATGGAGGTTCCTTAGAAAACTAAAACTAGAGCTAACATATGGTATATGCCCAGCAATCCCACTCCTGGGCATATATCTGGTGAAAGTCATATTTCAAAAGATACATGGGACTTCCCTGGTGCTTCAGTGCTTAACCAGACTCAGCCTTCCAATGCAACGGATCTGGTTTTGATCCCTGGTGGGAACTAAGATCCCACATGTTGCAGACAACTAAGCCTGTGCCACTACTCAGCAACAAAAAGATTCCACATGCCGCAACTAAGACCCAGCACAGCCAAATCAGTATTTAAAAGAGAGAGAGAGAAAAGATGCATGCACCCCAATGTTCACTGCAGCCCTGTTTCCAATAGCTGGGACATGGATGCTACCTAAATGTCCATCGATGGATAAACAAAATAGATAAAGAAGATGTGGTACATATATACAATGGTATATTACCCAGTCATTAAAAAAAACCAATAATATAATACCATTTGCAATGAAAAGGATGGACCCAGAGATTGTCATATTTAGTGAGGTAAGACAGAGAAAGACAAATATATGATATCACTTATATGTGGAATCTAAAAATATGCTATAAATCAACTTACTTACAAAACAGAACTAAAGTCACAAATGTAGCAAACAAAGTTATGGTTCCCAAGGGGGAAGGAGGGGAAGGGGAAGTTTGGAGATTGGGATTGACATGTAAACACTACTGTATATAAAATAGATAATAAGCACCTACTGTGTAGCACAGGGAACTCTACTCAGTACTCTGTAGTGATCTATATGGGAAAAGAACCTTAAAAAGGAGTGTATATATGTATATGTATAACTGATTCACTTTGCTCTACAGCAGAAAGTAACACAACATTGTAAACTGTACTACAATTTTTATTGAAGTATAGTTAATATTTAAAAACAAAACAAAAATCCAGGTGCTTGCCTAGCCACTGATTCTGATCAGGACTCTTGGTGGCTCTTAGGTTCAACACAGGGGTGTTATAAACATTCCAGGGATCACAGGTTGATGGAGCAATCTGCTGTTTATGTACTGGAGTAGGAATGTCCAGGGAGTGAGGAGTAGTTGGAAAGATCCTGCAGCCCTCAACTCAAAGGAATAGATATTATAATGTCGTATTCAGGAACATGGGCTTCCCTGGTGGCTCAGGTGGTAAAGAATCCACCTGCAATGCAGGAGACCATGGTTCAATTCATGGGTCAGGAAGATCCCCTGGAGCAGGGCATGGAAACCCACTCCAGTGTTCTTGCCTGGAGAATCCCCGCGGACAGAGGAGCCTGGTGGGCTACAGTCTGTGGGGTTGCAAAGAGTCGGACCCAACACAGCGACTAAGCACATTCAGGAATATACACACGAGGTGATGGGTTAAATTCATGGCGTTCCCTCATCATTCCCTGGAATGCCATTATGTATGAAGATTCACTGCTGAGTGGGACATGAAGGGAACATTCTTGCTCTCTGAGGAGCCAGAGGCTGGCTACTGGTGAAGGAACACATTCAAGGACAGTGACAAGAGCAAAATCAGGGATGCAAACAGGGTCAGGGAGGGAGACTTAGCTCAAAACTCTTTAATGTTCTGATCACAAAAAAGAGTACTTGTTCACAACTGCAAATCAACTATACTTGAATAAAAATAAATAAATGAAACAATTCAAATAAAAAGTAAAATGTATCATGTTTTTTAAAAAAGTACATGTTAATGTGAGCAATTCAAACATCAATAAAATGCAAAACTTAAAAAGTGAAAGTAAATGTTTGAAAAATTGAACATCCAGTCTTAATAAAAACAAAACCAGGGAATTCCCTAGCAGTCCAGTGGTTAGGACTCCACACTTTCACTGCCAAGAGTGCAGTTTCAAGCACAGCCAAAAGAAAAAAAAGGAACCACCAAAAAACAAAAACAAAATCCTCTTAAGAAACGAGAAGAGAAAGGATAAAGGCTGTTTTCCAGAAATCTACAGCAGACATTAGTGAGGAAATATATAAGTATCCCTGTTCAAATCAGAAGCTGATTAGCTGTTATCACTGGTAATCAATGTGGATCTAAAGTCAGAGCCAGTGCCAGAAAACAGTTTTATATGTAAAAGCACAATCTGTCCCTCTTTGCAGGTTATATAATTACCAAGGGCTTCCCTTGTGACTCAGCTGGTAAAGAATCCGCCTGCAACACGGGAGGATCTTGCTTTGATCCCTGGGTTGGGAAGATCCCCTGGAGAAGGGAATGGCTACCCACTCCAGTGTTCTGGCCTGGAGAACTCCATGAACTATATGGGGTTGCAAAAGTCGGACAGGACTGAGCAACTTCCACTTTCACAATTACCAAGACAATAAACTTAGAACTGTTAGAACTGGAAGAAGAGGTGGCCTGATTTGAAAAATCATCGGCTTTCCTGTACAATAATCAACCAGAAAATATAATCATAGAAAGGTCCTATTTACCAGAACAAGAGAAACTGTTAAATTACTAGGAACGAGCATCTGTGTGACCCAATCTCAAGTAGACAGGGAAATGCATGTTAAAAGTGAAATAGCATTTTTGATTTGTCAGATTAGCAAAAATGAAAAAGATTGGTAATATCAAATGCAGGAGAAAGCCTGGGGTCATGTATGTCTTTCTACCCAATTTTTGTGGTATAAACACTCCCTATGGCTGATTGTAGACTGCCAACATGAACTGAAAGTGGAGTTGAGAAGGAATTTGGGAAAGCAAACCATTGTGTAGATTTCTACCAAACGGATACAAGTAGACACAAATAACCTCAGGAACATAGATTTGTAGTAAAATAATTAAGAAAGTGATGATTTTTGAGTATTTATAACCTCTGTTTTAATATAATTTATTTGGTTGTAACTTCATACAATTTCATTTTTAGTGACTGCTGTGTTTAACAATATGATCACAAAATTCCTAGAAATTTGATGATCACTTCTCATGAGCTGGTCCAAGCCGATTCTAACACACCACTTCACCCATATTCTACACCTCTGTTCTGCAAGGTGTGATTGGTTGACTTGGGAATTTTTCAGAAATTCAGAATCTCAGGGCTTACCCCAGATCTACCAAATCAGAGCTGCATGTTAACGAGACCCCTTGATGATTTGTATTCACATTAAAGTTTGAGACACAATGTTTCAGAGTACCATGTGGCATTAAGAAATAATGTAAGGTCAATCTTTATGTATTATGATAGGAAAAAAGGTGCCAAATATACTGTTGAGGGAGGAAAAGAGCAATTTCCAGAATAATGTTTATAGGACAAGAATATTTTGGTAAAACTCACACAATGAGCTAAATTTCTAGATTTTAAATAAATATGTAAGTAAATTCATGGCAATGTGTTTGGAAGGACAGTGGCCATCTCTGGATAAGGAAATGGCAATGGCTGTGAAGTGAAGAGTCAAGAAGGGAC
The DNA here is from genome assembly GCF_910594005.1 of Cervus elaphus. Taxonomy (NCBI): domain Eukaryota; kingdom Metazoa; phylum Chordata; class Mammalia; order Artiodactyla; family Cervidae; genus Cervus; species Cervus elaphus. The sequence continues at coordinate 27,568,397 of NC_057822.1, read as the reverse complement.
CTCATCTATCCAAAAATTGTCTCTGGGAATCATTCTTGCCTTCAGCCACCTCAAGAAAATCTTCCCCACCAGCCCTTATCTGGTGTTTACAATGCTACCATTTATTATTTATCCTTTTGGTTGAACAACTGTTAAAGTGCAAATGCCTGTGTGTTAACACAGCAATCTATTACACATTTCAGTGTGAGTTGATTTGAAATGTGTGTCCTTTCTGAGCAGTTTATGAGAGACGGTTCCTAAGTCGTAATTTGTCACATAATGCATTTGGGATAGAAAAGACCAAAGCAATGCTGTAGGGAGGAGAAGGCATTTAGTGTGTGTGTGTGTGTGTGTGTGTGTGTGTGTGTGTGTGTGTGTGTGTGTGTGTGTGTGTGTGTGTGTGTGTGTGTGTGTGTGTGTGTGTGTGTCCTGCCCTGTCTGCTAAAATGGATGCAGTGAGAAGCTGAATCAGAAGATCTTGATTTCCTGATGCTAAGATAGCCCTGGATATTTCATAGCTGGTAGATATCTTGGTTGTTTAACTAAGTAAATAATTCACTTCCAGGTCTTGCATAACACGGTACAATTTGTTCTCTCATGTTGTTGTTGGACGGGCACTTAAGTTTCCAACACGTGTTTTCTGCTCAAGTCTTGTTTTCCGAGCAAGACTCAGCTGTGTAAGAACTACAAATCCCAGACTGCCTGGAGGAGAGTTGCTCATGCAAGATTATAATTTTCAACCAAGGTTGCAGGAGGGAGGTTTGAAAAAGCATTGTATTTAGTTAAAAAGAATGAAGTGCCTGTACAGGTACAATTTCCAAGATATATTATTAAGTGGAAAAAAAATGGTACAGAATAGCAGTTATGGTATGCTGTCATTCATGTGTATAAATATATGACTACATATCCTTATGTGTTTAATACATGTCAAGAAACACAAAAAATGGTAACTGACTCTGGGAAGGAGAAAAGTGATAGCTGACAGTTGAGGGTAGAGGGACACTTCCTTTATCCTATAAAAAGGATTCCTATAAATCTTTTTGCACTTTTTGAATTTTTTTCTATGTGTGTACATAGTAAAGCTTTTAAAAAGTAAATAAGAAAAAGTGTTTTAAAAAACTAAAGCTGAAACTAAAAAGTAACAGGTGGCAAAATAATCTTTGAGTACTTTCTGTGACTAAATTTTTGTTGTCTTCTGCACCGTGATTGAGTAGGTAAGCATTTGTTGGTTGAGGTTTAACCCTACACCTTTCAGTTTAAAAAAGCCCCACTTGGGGCTTCCCTGGTGATCCAGTGGCCAAGACTCTGCACTCTCAATGTAGGGGGCCTGGATTCGATCCCTGATCAGGGAACTAGATCTCACATGTCACAATTAAGAGTTCCCAGGTCCCAACTAAAGATCCTGCATGCCACAACAGAGATTGAAGGTTTCACACGGTGCAACTAAGACCTGGCACAGTGTAATAAATAAATAAATATTTTAAAAAATAAAAAAACACCCCCCCAAAGCTGTATTACCCTCTGATATGGAAATGGTTGTCTTTTGATACTGATATTTTAAACAAAAAATAAATTGGGAATGAGACAGGAAAACCTTCAGAAAAGTGTACTCAACTCTGTCAATTCCTCACCTGCACAGGAGCTAAAAACTATTGATCCTACCTCTTCCCTTTTCCTCACTCCCCTCCTCTTCACTCCCCTCCAACTCAGTACAACTCATCTGCTCCATCATTGTAATCACGCCCTTGCACACGCCTCCAGTCCTTGGCTCACTCTAGGTTTGCTTACTTGCCTGGTGAAAACTCTGACTGACTCAGCCAGTTCCCCATGCCTCATGTCTGCACCTGGCACATAGTAGATGAATAATGAATATTTATTAGGTGAATTAATTTTTTTTTTCTCTGCACTAAGTGGCTTGTGGGATCTTAGTTCCCTGACCAGGGATTGAACCCGGGTGCCAGGAGTGAAAGTGTGGAGTCTTAACCACTGGATATTGATAACTGTGTGCATGCTCAGTCGTGTCTGACTCTCTTCAACCCCATGGGCTGTAGCCTGCCAGGCTCCTCTGTCTGTGGAATTCTCCAAGCAAGAATACTGGTGTGGTTTGCCATGCCCTTCTCCAGGGGATCGTCCTGACCCAGGGATCTAACCCAGGCCTCCTGCATTTCGGGCAGATTCTTTGCTGTCTAAGCCATCAGGGCCTCTATCCTGTTATACAACAACTCAATCCTTACCACTTATCTTCAGGATTGAAATGGAGGTACACAAATTCAGATGTAAGCTACTTTTTCAGTGTGGTGTCCTTCAGAATAGTGAACAACTGAAATAACTTAAGTGTCCAACTACAAATGACTGGCAAAATTATTATATAGCCATGTGAGAAAATATTCCTCAGTCTTCTAATTATTGTTGTTGTTTAGTCACTCAGTTGGGTCCAACACTTTTGCAACCACATGAACTATAGTCCGCCAGGCTCCTCTGTCCATGGGATTTCCCAGGCAAAGATACTGGAGTGGGTAGCCATTCCCTTCTCCAGGGAATCTTCCTGACCCAGGGATCAAACCCTTGTCTCTTGTGTCTCCTGCAATGGCTGGTGGATTCTTTACTAACTGCACCACCTGGAAAGCCCCTTAACCACTGGACTGTTGGGGAATAAAATTTTTGTTATTTGCAAGAGATGCCTCTCATCCCACCACATGGAGAAGTCCTTGGGCCACAGCTAGAGTAAGCCTTCGCACCCCAATGAAGCACCCACAGCCTGCAACTAAGACCCAGCGCAGCCAAAAAGTACTAACAAGAAATGGTCCTCATAGAATAATCCCCAGCAATAAAAAGGAACAAACTACTGCTAACCACAGCAACTTGAATGGATCTCACAGGCAATACGCTAAGCAAAGAAAATGACAAAATTATAGACTTAGAGAACAGAGGAGTGGTTGCCAAGGGCCAGGGAAGGTGGAGAAAGGGATGGGCGTGACTCTCAAAGAGCACCACAGGGAGCACCTTGATGGTGGTGGAATGGTTCCACACCTTGATTATGATAGTGGTTGCATGATTACACATGTGATAAAGTTAGAGAGATACCTGTTAAAACACAGGACACCCGGTGAAGTTTGAATTCCAGATAAACAAAGGATAACTTCTTAATCTAAGTGTGTCCCAAAGAGTGCATGGGCTTCCCTGGGGGCTCAGACAGTGAAGAATCTGCCTGCAATTCAGGAGAGCTGGGTTCATCCCTGGGTTGGGAAGATCCCCTGGGGGAGGGCATGGCAACCCACTCCAGTATTCTTGCCTGGAGAATTCTATGGACAGAGGAGCCTGGTGGGCTACAGTCCATGGGGTCACAAAGAGTCGGACACAATCAAGCAACTAACACTTGCATTTTCATATTTTCACCAAAAACAGGTTTTTAACTGAGTGTCCTGTATTTGTATTTGCTATATCTGGTAATCCTGGATAATATGGCATAGAAATATACACACATACTTCACCAATGTCACTGGCCCAGTTGTGGTATTGTACTGCAGTTGTGTAACATGGAACCACTGGGGGATATCTGGTGAAGGGTACATGGGGCCTCTCTGACTATTTCTACGAATGTATAATTACTTCAAGATAAAACGTTTTTTTTTCATGACCCTCCAAAGAAAACCAACTGTTTCTGTTGGTGATTAAAACAGAGATACAGGGAAGTGCTGCTTATTAACCTTGGGAGCTTTATGGGGCACTGTAAAACCAGAACTTCACAAAGGTCTTGAGGTGTTTCCCTCTCAAATGTCAGTGATCTTGTGTACTTATTGACAGTATAACAGTGGTTATGTGCGAGGGCTCAGGATCAGACACCCCTACGTTCAAGTTCTGGCTCCTCTGTCGACTGGCCACTTGCAGGGCTGTGCTGGAGGCAGCTCACGCTCCCACCCCTTCCAACTCCACGTTCAGCGACAGCAGGCTGGTGGCTTGAGACTGGCCTAGGAGTATCCACACTACAGTGATTGGCACATCCTACAAATCAGGGCTTTGTTTTTTCCTCCAGAAAGCAAGCTGTTAAACATTTACCATCATACCAACATCAACAGATGTTGAACCTCAATTTCCACATCTGTAAAATGGGAGAAAGTGAAAGTGAAAGTCACTCAGTCATGCCCGACTCTTTGTGACCCCGTGAACTGTAGCCTACCAGGCTCCTCCATCCATGGGATTTTACAGGCAAGAGTACTGGAGTGGGTTGCCATTTCCTTACCCTACTATATAGAAAGTAGGTAACAATAAGGACCTAGTGTATAGCACAGGGAGCTATATTCAATATCTTGTAATAACCTATCATGGAAAAGAATCTGAAAAGGAATATATATATTCCTTTTATATGCCTGCCTGCCAATGCAGGAGACATAAGAGATGGGGGTTCGATCCCCAGGTTGGGAAGATTCCCAGAGAAGGGCATGGCAGCCCACTCCAGTATTCTTGCCTGGAGAATCCCATGGACAGAGGAGCCTGGCGGGCTATAGTCCATAGGGAATTCAGTCCATGGAATATATACAGTCCATATATTATATATAATATATATATATAATATATATAACTGAATCATTTTGCTATACACCTGAAACTAACACAGCATTGTAAATTAATTATATTTCAATAGAAAAAAGATTAAGAAAAAGTTGCGTGCATGCTAAATCACTTGAGTTGTGCCCAACTCTTTGTGACACTATGGACTATAGCCCACCAGGCTCCTCTGTCCATGGGATTCTCCAGGCAAGAATACTGGAGTGGGCAGCCATGCCCTCCTCTGGGAATCTTCCCAACCTGGGGATCGAACCCGCATCTCTTATGTCTCCTGCATTGGCAGGCAGGTTCTTTAACACTAGGACCAACCAGGAAGCCCAAGAAAAAGTTAGCTATTATTATTTCCTCAGTCTTATCTCTCATATTAAACTGTGAGCAACTTGAGAGCAGGTTTATGCCTTACTCACCTTGATATCTTTAGTGACTGGCACAGGGCCTGAAACGCAGTAAGTGTTAAACAAATGTTTGGGAAATTAATGAACAAACCACAAATAGTAGTGACTTGAGGTGCTATACCTCCAGAAAATGTACATTTTACCAGAGGCCTTTAATCTTGGAGGTTTCAGGCCCTGTGGCAGGCTGCCAGGGAGTTCTGGGAAGCACTCACACCCCCCAAGACTACTGTCTGTCCTTGGAGACCTGGCCCTGACCTCCTGATGTCCCACCCTGCCCCCCACTGGCCCAGCTGATGCCCCCAGGTGGCGGGGACAGGCCCTTAGCTCCCCTTCTTCTAGGAGCCAAGATGGAGCGAGCATTGCTGGCTCTGAGCCTCTCTGACTAGAGGTCATTTAATCCTTGCTGGATTTGTCCTGTTTATTTTAGTGAACAGGGCTGTTTACTTTCAGTTTGTATTTCTAGGGGTGCTGCTCATTTTGCTTCCCTATTATTTACTCTTTGCAAGCACTTGGGTTTGAGTAAATATGTCTATAAAGTCCCAGGGACTGGCTTATTCTGTGTCTGGTATTTTAATGGCCTTTAAACAGTGTCTGCTCAGGTAAGCATTTTATAGATGAGTCAAAAAGATAGAGAATTCTGTTCTCAGTGGCCGCTGATTCCTTCCAAGTGACGGCTGGCCGCCAGTAGCCTCTGAATCATGGCTTTTCATCAGTAATACAATATCAAAAGCCGACACCCATCTCTGGACAGAGAAACTAGCCAACCCTGGTCAGTCAGATATGGGACTCGGGGACTCTGGTAGGTATTTCCACCCAAGGACAGTGCTTAAGGTAAGAATTACTGAGAGTGTTTTTTAAAATGCAGATTCACGCGCCCTACCCTTGAAAATTCTGCTTTGGAAGATTTACGCGAAGGCCCGGTGATATGCATTTTTAACCATGCTGCAAATAATTCTATCTTTAGACCATTCTGAGAAACACTAGATTCTCCAAACCAAGAGTGTCAAGGGCAGCCCTTGAGCGCAGTGCAATGCTCAGGGATGACATGGGAGAAGCCAAGGAACCAGATCGGGCTGTATGGAGTTATTTCCATTTTTTTGGCCATGCTATGAGGCTTTTGGGACCTTAGTTTCCCAACCAGGGATTGAACCCACACCCTCAGCAGTGAAAGCGCCGAGTCCTAACCACTGGACTGGAGTGATTTTCATCACCACTTAGCACACTGCTGTGCCCAGGTTAGCCAAGAGGACGGTGATTATGTTGTGGTAAGCCACTTGCTCAAGGTCTAGTTTACCAGCAACTTGAGGGTCCCTGCCTGAAGTCCTGGTCATCTTTTTATCCCCCGGGGCAGTGCATGGCTCACAGCTTGCGCTCTGCACTGGCTGGGGCGCTCCCACCAAGACAGCCCTAGAACACAGGCCTGGTTACCTCAGGGTAGCCTGGGAGCCAGTTGTTGGGAATGGATGTGGCAGAGAGGCTGAGTGCCATGGTCACCTGCTGCCTCCTCTGGAGCTGAAGCTAGGTCTGTCGGAGGTCGAATGGACACCACCAGCTCCTTCTGCCTTGGCTCCTCTGCTCTGACCTGCAGGGTCCTCGGTCCATCCCACAGGGCCCATTATGACATCATCAATGCAATCTGAAATAGGAAGGGCCTCACAGCACCCGGGCTTCAGGGGGTAGCCTACTGTGGCCCAGGGTCTAAAGGATAACCCTTGACTTGGAGGAGGCTGTCCTGTATTCCAGGGGGCTCCATAGGTCTGTATCCAACCCCCCTACCTGCAGAATGTGAGCTCCAGGAGGGCACAGCCCACATCCACTTTGTTCAGGCTGAGTCCTTAGTATCTACTGACACATAGTAAGCACTCAAAGATTTTTCTGGGTACAAGAGTATATGAATGAGAGGACTGGCTGGCTCCAGCTATCCACTCTTTTATTCACCCGACAAGCATGTTCTGTGGCATCTGTTGGAGGTCAGGCTCTTGTCCATCTGAATAAAACTCCTTTCCTGCCCAGAGGAGCTCCCAGCCCGCTGGGAGGATGCCGGAGACACATCCTTTGTGTAATGTTCCCTGACAAGGGCTCTATCTGAGATCTAAGGGAGATGGGGTTGTAGGGAGGAGCACACACGGTGGCAACGACAGGTCCTGAAGACAGAAAAATGGTATGTGGTCTGGCAGGATTTCCCCTGCCTGAGTCTGAGAGCCTCATCTGCCCCAGGCCCCCGTCTGTGCTGACAACCAGGCTGCTTGTTTCTGCTAATATTGCAGCAGGGTGCATCTATAGAGGCAATCTATAATACACCATTTACAGCCATAACGAAACCACAAAAATCAATTCCCAGCGCTCACTCCCATCAACAAACATGCTTGCAGGGCCTCGCGAGAGTGGTGCACAGCTTTAAGGAGCCATGGGAGATACAGGGATGAAAAAGTGAGGATCCTGACCCAGGAGGCTTCAAATCTCTCTGGGGAGACAGGACACATGGAAATGAGATGATGAACCACACCGAGTGAAAGAGTGTATGCTGAGAAGTGGAAGAAGGTTCTAGAACTGCAACACACTAGCCACTAGCCACCTGAGCACCTTGAAATGTGGCCAGTCCAAATTGAGAGGTGCTATACATATAGAATAATGTGTACATTGGATTATGACAAAATATATCTCTCAATTTTTGAACGCTGCTTACATGTTTGAAATAATGTTTTGGATGTATGTGTATGCTTAGTTGCGTCCGACTCTTTGTGACCCCATGGACTGTAGCCCTCCAGACTCCTCTGTCTATGGAATTTTCCAGGCAAGAATAATGGGGTGGGTTGCCATTTTCTCCTCCAGGGGATCTTCCTGACCCAGGGATCCAACCCACATCTCCTGCATTGGCAGGTAGATTCTTTACCACTGCACCATCTGGGAAGCCCAATGTTTTGGATACATTGGGTTAAATCTATTATCAAAATTAACCTCACTGGTTTCTTTTACCATTTTAAGATGTGGCTACTAGAACATCTGAAATGACACATGTGGCTCCCGTTACATTTCTGTGGACGACACTGGTCTAGGAGTTGAGGGGACCCAGCGAGGGACCAGTGCCCTGTGCAACTAGATTTGAGAAGAATTCTGAGGAAATGCAACAATACGGAACAAGCAACAGGACACTGAGGGTGGGTGTGGGAAGACGTTTGAGCAGTTTGATCATGAAGGAGGGAGCATGGCAGCTGAAGGAGGCAACAGAGGTCCATGAACAATGCACACATCACTGACCCCCTGACCCCTCTCTTCCTTCCGTTCCTGACATCTTCCAAAAATGTGTGGTACCTCCAGCCACCCTCCGATGCAGTGACTCCAAAAGGCTCCTTTCTCTCCATCCTGGATAATGGGGAGCTGGCCTGTGAACTGGGTTTAGATGCTAAGTATTGGCTGACTCCCAGCCCTGGGGAAAAGGGCAGTGGTGGGGGGAAGGTAAGGGAGCTTGGGTATCCCCATGCTGGTGATGCTGGGAATGTGGTCAGTGTTTGCTATGGGAAGCAGTGTGGCCTGGGAGGAGGAAGTCAGCCCTCAAATCTGGCCAGACAAAGCTTCCACTGTGGACACATTTCATTAGAGGAAATCAGGCAGCCTGGATCTGATTTTCCTGTGTCTGCCCTCCCACTCAGCCACACAGAGAAGCTATAAACACTCAAATGCAAGGATTAACTCTGCGTGTGGTGTCTGGGACATTGTGAACAACTCTTGGTGGCTGTGTTTCTGTCTCTGTTAAGATTGATCTTTTTAACCCCCAGCACCTAGGATGTGGGGCTTGCTACACAGCCAATGTTCAATAAATATCGATGGATGGAGGAAGGAAGGAAGAAAACAAGGTGGGGAGTGGGGAGAGGGTGAGGGAGGAAGGAAAGATAAAACACGCATCTGTCACAGCACAGAAGTAGATAGTTGGAAGGGGTACACATGTTCTCCCTTAGAGTTTTGGATGTGGGCAGCATGAGGGGTCTCATAGGCCAGATCCCACGTGTCCAGGTCAGAGAAGAACAGATGCTCTCCACCACCCTACCAGTCACAGGGCCTTGGGCCCGCAAGCTTTGAGAGACAGTGTCTGTCCAGGCTGTAACCTTCCTGGGATAAAGCTCTGCTCCTAGTCTCTTAAGGCCTCTGTAAAAAGAAAGATAATGTGAAGAAATCCAGGAGGGCTGAATAAGCCTGATCTGGAGGTAGGGCTGGCTTGAGCTAGTTCCTGGGCCAGCAAAGGAAGGACCCCCCCAAGCACACCTGAAGCCTGCAGTTTTTCCACATGGCCACTGGAGGGCACTTGGACCTTAAAATAGCAGTTGTCCGCCTCCAATCTTTGGAGAGCCCAGATTCAACAAACGTTTTAAAATGATCACAATAATGATAGCTCTCCCGGCTGAATATCCAATGAGGGCCTCAATGCCTTAAACATATATCATCTCGTTTAATATTCACTACGATTATTGTTAATTAGCGATTTAGTAAAAATCGAGGCTTAAAGGAGCCAAAGAATTTACCTAAAACCCCCTAGCTAAATGCAATTTGGGAATAAGAACTTGAACCCAAGGTCTTGGACACCCATCATAAACAATGAATATACATGAAGCTGAACAGAAGCAGAGAGTCTGCTACACAAATATTCTCATTGAACAATTTACACATACATGAAGTTGGAAGATGGCTTACGGATACTTTGTACATTTTACATGGTATTGTTCCTTTTATTCCGCTGGAAATAATGTTATTAAATAAATGAAGTGTTTCACAATTTATGATGTCTTAACTTGGAGGAAATGAAGTCATTGTAATACAAGACAGTTAAAGCTATTTTCATCAAAAACTTAAACAGCACTTACCATTCACTGGGAACTGTTCTAACCACCTTGTGTCAAGTAACTCATAGCCACTCTGTGAGGGATGCACTATTATGATCCCCATTTACAGATGAGGAAATGGAGACCTGGAGAGGGAAGCAACCTGCCCAGGGCCACATGGCTGGTTCCAGCCAGACCTGGGGTCAGCGGCCCAGGCAGTCTCTGGAATGAATTTGGGAAACCAGGCTGGAGCTGGCGCTTGAGAGAGGAGAGGGTAAGAGTTTCCCAGGAAGTGCGCTGTGGAGGGGAGGGTGTTTCGGGCCCAGGGAATTAGCACCACGCGAAAGCTCCGACTAGCAGGGGAAACCGGCGGTCAGCAGTCAGGATCGTCTCAGGCCTGGGCTACAGAGGCCAGATGGTGAGGCTTGGTCAGCCAGAGCTCCCTGGGGCCTCCTGAGGGTGGGGAAAAGAAGAGGGGCACAGCAGGAGTGCCTGGGCCGGGCCGGGACGCGGGTGCTCCGGTGCAGGGACGAGCCGAGCCGCCCTGCCCCCACCCCACCCCTCTCCAGGGACCAACAGTTTGGGAAGTGCGGCGTGTGCTCAGGAAACGGTCGGATTGGATTACAGGGAAGATTAAAGGAGCTAAATTGGGCTTGGGGCTGGGGGAGGTGTCGGAGAAGGGAGCTGCGAAGGGCCTGCGGCTGGACTACCGGGAGAGGCTGCCGGGAGCTCGGGGTGGGGGCAGGGATCCCACATCGGGCCGGAAGCCCTCTTGACCCCAGTAAGGCTGGAATGTGGGATCACCAAGCCAGGGCCTTCTCGCTTAGATGGAGCTGGGGGAGGGGAGGGGCAGAGACCGGAGAACCGGGGACGGAGCTGGCGGGCTGAGCCCCTGGGGGATGTGGACACAGACCTAGAGGTCGAGGAGGCGGGGAGAGAAAGAGGAGTGACCTGCAGGGGAGGGGAGGCGAGCTGAGACTAGAGATGGGGCCGGAGCCGGGGCGGGGGCGGGGGGAGCGGAGACAGCCTGAGCTGAGAGGGCTTCTAGCGATTCCAGCTTGTCTCGCTGGCAAGCAGGGGGCACAGGTTGCCCGTCCAGAGTTGGTGGGGAGCCCGCTGCACTCCCCCAGGGAAGCAGCTGGCCATGGCCTGGGGCCCCCGGAGCGCCCTCCTGCCGTCCTCGCCCCACCTTTTCCATCCTCTACCCCAGTCTGAGTGGCAGCACCGGCTGTGGCCCCTCCTAGCCCCCAGGGCAGGTGGTCAGTGGTCTATTCTGGTACCCAGGGTGGCTGGGGAGCCTGGAGAAGGGCGGAGGGGTTGGGGTCGGGGGTGGGGGAGGGTGTGCTGGCCCTTCTTTTCGAGGCTAGATGGAAGGGGGCAATGGGGAGGGCTCTTTGGGACAGCCGGGGAGGTAGATTTCTGACCACTGCTGGCTGGGGAGAAAAAATATTGTAGTGCTCTGTTTTCAACAAATTTTATCTCTCAGGCCCTTTAAAATTGGAAAGCAGAGTGTATGCGCGTCCTGAGAGCTTGGGCAATGGGAATCCCCAAGCAGCTGACAGTGGACCCCAGACTTTCTTTAGAACTTTGAGGACACAGGACCCAAGCCCAGCCCCCAGTCCCAGTCTTCCAGGCAGCCTCTCCAAGAGAATTGAGGGTGCTGTTGTCCCAAGCCTCCTCCCAGGCCAGTGGGGGGCAGTCTGGGGCCAGGGTGCACTCAGGGGAGCCTCTCCAGCCTGTGGGGGAGCCCCAGTGCCTGATCGGCCTCAGGGTGGCACAGGGCAGGGTGGCCCTTATATTTCCCAGATAGGAAATCTTTAGTGCCCCCCTCCCCAACTCCTGTGTGATGAAGGCCAGAGTCCTCTGCTGCTCTTTCGAAGCCCAGCCCCCTATCTGAGGGCAGTGGGGTTGGGGAGAGGAGCAGGGCAGAATGTCCAGACACACTTGTCAACTGGACAAGGGACTTTTCAGTGGAGATCCCCAGCTAGGGCCAAGTTAAAAGGGGAAGGACCTAGAGCTGAGCCTGCCAACTCGGTTTATGGCAAGGCCTTACTGACCACACAGAGAAATGAGCTGGGTTTCTAGGAACCATGGGCAAAGATTTGAACCTTAGTTCAAATCCAGACTTTGATTTTACTTCCTGTGCAACCTTAGGGAACTAACCCAACCTCTCTGAGCATAATGTCTATAACTGCAAAATGAGGTTAATAGTTACTTCCCAGTGTCATGAAGATTAGAGATAGTGATTTTACATAGCAGGTATCCAGAATATGCCAAGTATACAGTTCAGTTCAGTTGCTCAGTTGTGTCTGACTCTGTGACCCCATGGACTGCAACACACCAGGCTTCCCTGTCCATCACCAACTCCCGGAGCTTACTCAAACTCATGTCCATCGAGTCGGTGACGCCATTCAACCATCTCATCCTCTCTCATCCCCTTCTCCTTCCACCTTCAATCTTTGCCAGGATCAGGGTCTTTTCCAGTGAGTCAGGTCTTCGCCCAGGTGGCCAAAGTACTGGAGTTTCAGCTTCAGCATCAGTCCTTCCAATGAATATTTAGGACTGATTTCCTTTAAGATTGGTTGGATCTCCTTGCAGTCCAAGGGACTCTCAAGAGTCTTCTCCAACACCACAGTTCAAAAGCATCAATTCTTCAGCTTTCTTTATAGTCCAACTCTGATATCCATACATGACTACTGGAAAAACCATACCTTTGACTAGACGGGCTTTTGTTGGTAAAGTAATGTCTCTGCTTTTTAATATGCTGTCTAGGTTAGTCATAGCTTTTCTTCCAAGGAGCAAGTGTCTTTTAATTTCATGGCTGCAGTCACCATCTGCAGTGATTTTGGAGCCCCCCAAAATAAAGTCTCTCACTGTTTCCATTATTTCCCCATTGATTTGCCATGAAGTGATGGGACCAGATGCCATGATCTTACTGTTCTGAATGTTGAATTTTAAGTCAACTTTTTCACCCTCCTCTTTCACTTTCATCAAGAGGCTCTTTAGTTCTTTTTCACTTTCTTCCATAAGGGTGGTATCATCTGCATATCTGAGGTTATTGATATTTCTCCCGGCAATCTTGATTTCAGCTTGTGCTTCATCCAGCCTGGAATTTTGCATGATGTACTCTGCATATAAGTTAAATAAGCAGGGTGACAATATACAGCCCTGACGTACTCCTATCCCAATTTGGAAACAGTCTGTTGTTCCATGTCCAGTTCTAACTGTTGCTTCTTGACCTGCATACAGACATCTCAAGAGGCAGGTCAGGTGGTCTGGTATTCCCATATCTTGAAGAATTTTCCACAGTTTATTGTGATCCACACAGTCAAAGACTTTGGCATAGTTAATAAAGCAGAAGTAGATGTTTTTCTGGAATTCTCGTACATTTTCAATGATCTAATGGATGTTGGCAATTTGATCTCTGGTTCCTCTGCCTTTTCTAAAACTAGTTTGGACATCTGGAAGTTCATGGTTCACATACTGTTGAAGCCTGGCTTGGAGAATTTTGAGCATTACTTGGCTAGTGTGTGAGATGAGTGTAATTGTGCGGTAGTTTAAGCATTCTTTGGCATTGCATTTCTTTGGGATTGGGATGAAAACTGACCTTTTCCAGTCCTATGACCACTGCTGAGTTTTCCAAATTCGCTGGCATATTTAGTGCAGCATTTTCACAGCATCATCTTTCAGGATTTGAAATAGCTCAACTGGAAGTCCATCACCTCCGCTAGCTTTATTCACAGTAATGCTTCCTAAGGCCCACTTGACTTCACATTCCAGGATTTCTGGCTCTAGGTGAGTGAACACACCATTGTGGTTATCTGGGTCATGAAGATCTTTTTTTGTATAGTTCTGTGTATTCTACCACCTCTTCTTAATATCTTCTGCTTCTGTTAGGTCCATACCATTTCTGTCCTTTATTATGCCCATCTTTGCATGAAATGTTCCCTTGGTATCTCTAATTTTCTTGAAGAGATCTCTAGTCTTTCCCATTCTATTGTTTTCCTCTATTTCTTTGCAATGAACACTGAGGAAGGCTTTCTTGTGTCTCCATGCTATTCTTTGGAATTCTGCATTCAAATGAGTGTATCTTTCCTTTTCTCCTTTGCCTTTAGCTTCTCTTCTTTTCATGGCTATTTGTAAGGTCTCCTCAGACAACCATTTTGCCTTTTTGCATTTCTTTTTCTTGGAAATGGTCTTGATCACTGCCTCCTGTACAATGTCACGAACCTCTGTCCATAGTTCTTCTGGCACTCTGTCTATCAGATCTAATCCCTTGAATCTATTTGTCACTTCCACTGTATAATTGTAAGGGATTTGATTTATGTCATACTTGAATGGTCTAGTGGTTTTCCCTACTTTCTTCAGTTTAAGTCTGAATTTGGTAATAAGGAGTTCATGATCTGAGCCACAGTCAGCTCCCAGCCTTGTTTTTGCTGACTGTATAGATAGAGCTTCTCCATCTTTGGCTGCAGTGAATATAATCAATCTGATTTCAGTATTAACCATCTGGTGATGTCCGTGTGTAGAGTCTTCTCTTATGTTGTTGGAAGAGGGTGTTTGCTATGACCAGTGTGTTCTGTTGGCAAAACTCTGTTAGCCTTTGACCTGCTTTGTTTTGTACTCCAAGGCCAAATTTATCTGTTACTCCAGGTGTTTCTTGACTTCCTACTTTTGCATTCCAGTCCCTTATAATAAAAAGGACATCTTTTTCGGATGTGTGTTCTAGAAGATCTTGTAGGTCTTCATAGAACCATTCAGCTTCAGCTTCTTCAGCATTACAGGTCAAAGCATAGACTTGGATTACTGTGATATTGAATGGTTTGCCTTGGAAATGAACAGAGATCATTCTGTCGTTTTTGACATTGCATCCAAGTACTGCATTTCGGACTCTCTTGTTGACTATGATGGCTACTCCATTTCTTCTAAGGGATCCTTGCCCACAGGAGTAGATATAATGGTCATCTGAGTTAAATTCACACATTCCAGTCCATATTAGTTCACTGATTCCTAGAATGTCGACATTCACTCTTGCCATCTCCTGTTTGACCACTTCCAATTTGCCTTGACTCATGGACCTAACATCCCAGGTTCCTATGCAGTATTGTTCTTTACAGCGTTGATTTTACTTCCATCTCCAGTCACATCCACAACTGGGTGTTGTTTTTGCTTTGCTTCTGTCTCTTCATTCTTTCTGGAGTTAGGTCTCCACTGATCTCCAGTAGCATATTGGGCACCTACTGACCTGGGGAGTTCCTCTTTCAGTGTCCTATCATTTTGCCTTTTCATACTATTCATGGGGTTCTCAAGGCAAGAATACTGAAATGGTGTGCCATTTCCTTCTCCAGTGCACCACATTTTGTCAGAACTCTCCACCTGACCCACCCATCTTGGGTGGGCCTACATGGCATGGCTCATGGTTTCATCGAGTTAGACAAGGCTGTGGTCCATGTGATCAGTTTGATTAGTTTTCTGTGATTGTGGTTTTCATTTTGTTGGCCCTCTGATGGGTAAGGATAAGAAGCTTATGGAAACTTCCTGATGGGAGAGACTGACTGAGGGGGAAGCTGGGCCTTGTTCTGATGAGTGGGGCAATGCTCAGTTCAGTTCAGTTCAGTCA
Organism: Cervus elaphus; assembly: GCF_910594005.1. Classification (NCBI taxonomy): domain Eukaryota; kingdom Metazoa; phylum Chordata; class Mammalia; order Artiodactyla; family Cervidae; genus Cervus; species Cervus elaphus. The sequence goes on along the minus strand of NC_057822.1, from coordinate 27,553,023 downwards.
CTCAGTCGTGTCTGACTCTTTGCCACCCCATGGACTGCAGCATGCCAGGCTTCCCTGTCCATCACCAACTCCTGGAGCTTACTTAAACTCATGTCCATCGAGTCGGTGATGCCATTCAACCATCTCATCCTCTGTCTTCCCCTTCTCCTCCTGCCTTCAGTCGTTCCCAGCATCAAGGTCTTTTCTAATCAGTCAGTTCTTTGCATCAAGTGGCCAAAATATTGGAACTTCAGCTTCAGCATCAGTCTTTCCAATGAATATTCAGGACTGATTTCCTTTAGGATTGATTGGTTGGATCTCCTTACAATCCAAGGGGCCCTCAATAGTCTTCTCCAACACCACAGTTGAGTAAATCTTTAATCCAATTTTCTGTTGATGGGCAGGGCTGTGTTCCTTCCCTGTTGTTTGACTTGAGGCCAAACTATGGTGGAGGTAATGAAGATAATGGCGACCTCCTTCAAAAGGTCCCATGCGTGTGCTGCTACACTGAGAGCCCCCGACCCTGCAGCAGGCTGCTGCCCACCCACGCCTCTGCCGGAGACTCCTGGGAACTCACAGGCAAGTCTGGATCAGTCTCTTTTGGGGTCACTGCTGCTTTCTCCTGGGTCCTGGTGCACACAAGGTTTTGTTTGTGCCCTCAAAGAGCCTGTTTCCCCAGTCCTGTGTAAGTTCTGGTGACTGTGTGGTGGAGTTAATGGTGACCTCTTCCAAGAGAGCTTATGCCTTACCCAGGTCTATTGCACCCAGAGCCCTTGTCCCTGCGGCAGGCCACTGCTGGCCCAAACCTCTGCAGGAGACACCCAAACACAGTTCTGGCTCAGTCTCTGTGAGGTCTCTGGGTTGCAGTGTGCCCAAGGTTTGTTTGAGCCCTCCGAGGGCGGGTATGGGTTTTGATTCTAAAAGCAATTTCGCCCCTCCTACCATCTTCCTGGGGCTTCTCCTTTGCCCTTGGATGTGGGGTATCTTTGTTTGGTGGGAATCCAACATTCTCCTGTTGATGGTTGTTCAGCAGGGAGTTGTAATTTTGGAGTTCTCACAGGAAAAGATGTGCGCACGTCCTTCCACTCCATCATATTCCTCTGAAGTATACAGTAGGTGCTCAATAAGTGGTGTGTGTTCAGTTCAGTCCTGTTTGACTCTTTGGAACCCTATTGACAGTAGCCCACCAGGCTCCTCTGTCCATGGAATTTTCCAGGGAGGAATTGGAGCAGGTTTCCCCTTTCTCCTCTAGGAAATATCCCTGACCCAGGGATCGAACCCGAGTCTTCTGCATTGACAGGTGGATTCTTTACCACTGAACCACATGGGAAGCCCTCAGTAAGTGTTAGCTATGCTATTATCAGAGGCAGCATAGCCTGTGATAGAGAGCTTTGGAGTTAGGCAGTCTTGGCTGTGAATCTTGGCCTCTACCTGCTGTCCTAAAGCAAGAACTCAAGCCACACCTGGACCTCCAGGAGTCTATTTCCTATTGGTCCAAACGGGATAAGATATTAGTAATGGCTGGCACTTACTGAACATTCACTGTGTGCTAGGCTAAGTGCTAAGTGCTTTATAGTCCGTTTCTCATTCAGTCTTCCCCAAACCCTATGTTATTATAATCATTTTACAGATGAGGAAACTGAGGCTCAGAGGGGTGAAGCAACTCACTCAAGAGTGGTAGATCCAATTTGAACCCAAGCAGTGGCCCAGGAGCTGCTCCCCAAATTCCTCCCTTTGTCCCATATCCCTGCAAAGTCAAATGGAACTTAGGCCATTGGTTGGCTGTCTGGACAGGTGTGAGAAGATTTCTATCTGGGGCTATAAAAACACTGAAGGTTCAAGAATGGGTATATTCTGGGACTTCTCTGGTGGTCCAGTGGTTAGAAAGGCAGAGCCTTTCCACTCAAGGGGCTCAGGTTTGATGCCTGGTCAGGGAACTAATCCTGCATGCTTCATGCGGTGCACCCCTCCCCCAATTAATTAGTTAATTTTTTAAAATGGCCATTTTCTGGAACCCAAGACTCACTTTCATTGTGTACTTGGAAAATTTGGAGAATAAGCATCTGACCCAGCAGTGAGAACAGCTCAGGGTGCTGTAATGGGCTGTGGTCAGGAGTGGCAGAGAAGACCCTGGGGTCTGAGTGGACCCCAAGCTGACTGTGACTCAGCTGGCTGGAGGAAGAGGAGGATGATCCTATAAGGCTATAGATAGCAACTGTGCATAGTGGCCCCGTGAGGTCATTGCCAACTTGCTCAGGCTCTGTTTAAAGCACTCCACAGCCTCAGAGGGATGTAGGAAACCTGGAAAGCGCCCAGGACGGCAGGGATATGACCAAACTGGAGGGGTTGAAACCAAAAAAAGCCTATGAAGAAAGACAAAAGGAATGGGGATAAATCAGGAAGAAGAGAGGGCTGAATGATGAAGAGAGGTGCTGAATGATGGCACTAAGAATGGCAGAGAATCCCAGGGAAGAAAGGAAGCTCTATTTCTCTATCCAAGAAAGAAGGAACTTATATTTGAGCAGACAGGTTAGAGTTAGGCCTTTAGCGACTCTAGGGTATGAGTCCGTAGGTAGGTAGAGAAACCCATGAAATCTCCTTTCATGGAGGTTGGAGCAGGGCTGGGTGCCACCCTACACCAGCTCAGCTGCTCCCAACTCACCCTGACACCTTCCCACCCCAGTTCTCACACCCCTGCCCCTCCTCCACCCTGATAAACCCTAGTCTGATCAAGGAGAGTTTTCTCTTATTCTCCTTGGGTTTCAGCTGAGGGGACAGTGCATATTTGTGTTGGGAAGAGAGGGCTCCCCTGCCTCTTCAGGTAATGGCTCAGGACTGAGGGGACTTGGAGAATTCAGGGGTGTCCTCCCAGACGGCTGGGAACTGTGGGGAGGTGGCCGGGGGAGCGATGTGGTGGGGGAGCAATGTACCAGGACAGCTGAGATGCCAGGAACCCATGAGGAGGTGGGGGCCGTGTCTGTTTTGTGGGGCAGGACCAGGTGCTCACACAGTGAGGACGGAGCCAACAGAGACAGCGCGGGCAGGAGGGACCTGCAGGGCGGGAGAATGTGTGTCTACGGACGAGGCTGATTCCATTTCTGATAGCAGGGGTAGCCACCTCTCTTCAACACATGGTGGGGTTGGGTCTGTTCTAGGCATGCGCCAATGTCTGGATTTGGCTTGATAGGAGTCTGTCTGAGCAAAAAGGCTTCAGACGAGCAGCCCAGGGAGGCACCTTTTCATAAGAAAGGGCCTCTCTACCTCCTCTTTTGGGGGTCAGGATAGGTAGGGATGTCCAGGATATTTCATTTTAAGCAAAGAGAAACTGCAACCCAGAGAGGAGATGCAACCAGTCCAAGGTCGCACAGCTTATCTGGGGCTGGCCAGGACTCTGGCCTCCTAAACTTCCAGCCATATGCTGCTCCCAGGGCACCAGGATGCCTTCCTGGGGACCTTCCCTTCATGCTAGCAAAGCCCCCTCCTCTTCCTTCAACCTGACTTCCTGTCTCCATCCTCCTCGCCTCAAACCTCTTACTGATTCCAATAACACCTGAAATCTACCTGATGCGCAGAGTCCGCAAAGCACTTTCACCTCCATCTACTAGCTCCTCCCCTTGAGGCTCAGCCTCCCTGTCCCCACCACCTCCTCCCCAGCCTGCAAGGCAGCCTATTTGGTGGAGAGCTGGGAGGAGGTGAGATCAGCCTCAGACTTCTCCTACTTTGGCAGAAAACCCGCAGCACTCCATGTCTGTAAAAGGAGCGTGGGGCAGGAGGGGGTTGGAGCCAGCCTGTGGGGCCTCCCCAGAGAAGGAGCTAGGTCAGGGGTGTGGGGGTGATGAGGAGGAGGTGTGGGAGGAATTTATAAGAGCTGGGGTGGGGGTGCCATGAAGGAGGGGTCCCAAGGGAGGGTCTGGGGTCAGAAGGTGGAGAGAGGTGGGAGAGGGAGGCCTGGAGGTCTTAAGCCAGTGAGATGTGGAGGGTGGCGGATGAGAGGGGTGGATTGCTGGCTGAGCCAAGGCCAGGGGGGCCAGTGCAGGGGGGAGGCCAGGGTGGCGGGGGATGAGTCTCAGGGATAATCCTGACGCCGCCGTTCCAGCCGGGCCCCCCAACTCAACCTCCCCCCTGGTGATATCAGGAAGAAACAATTGCCTCTGGACATTCCTTCCCTTTTACAGTCACTCTGGCTCCTCAGCCGCCTGTGGAGGTTAAGCAGCCCTACAGCTGAGAGGAAGGGGCCCGGCGGGGGCGGGCGGGCAGCATGGAAGGGACTGTGGAGGGCTGGGGCTCTGGGAGCACTGAGGCGGGGAGGGCTCTGCCAGGGACCCCTCAGTGTCCCACCCCCTGGGCCCAGAGACTCAGAATGTCAGAAGCTGAGGGGGCTTTGGAGATGACCGGATCTGATCCCCTTTCACACCTGGACATGCGGGGCCAGGCAGGAAATGGGACTTGCCCAGGGGGTACAGATGGTTAGTGGGTGAACCTCCATGCTAAGCAGCCATATCTTAGCCTCTGGCTGACTGCCTCACCTCCAGACCCCCTTGCTTGGGTCTCCTACCTCCCCACCAAGTGCTGAAGCTCAGGCAAGAGCCAGGGTCCCAGAGTCCACACCTGCCACACTGTCCCCAAGCTCTGACGCCGCGGCTGTCTCCTGGCCCAACCCAGCTTGGGATGGAAGCACAGAGATGCTGGGAAATAGAAAGAGGAGGAGGGGCCCTGGGCAAAGGGCCAAAGGCAGCCCTGGAGGTGGGGGTCAGCTGGTGGAGGGGGGCGCGTGGTGGGGAGGCACCCGCACTGTCTTGCGTCTGGCATCCTGGAGTAGACCAGAGCTGGGGGATGCTCCCAGACAGGGCAAGGTGGAAAAGTCGCTTATGGCTCTCTCCTTTTTGACCTTTTTCAGTTTTTTCCTCAATTCAGATGCCCTATGGTGGCCAAGTCGGTGTCCGCATCCTGGTGATTCATCCATACCGGCTACCTGCTCCCTATCCATGCCATCCATGGGGCCTGGGAGGTCCTATGGTACCAGGGCCCTTGTCTTCTAAGGCGCCCTCCATGAGGTTCAGAGATCTACCCAGGCATCCACAAGCCCTCAGTCACTGAGCTTAGAGGAAGGCAGGGAAAAGCTTGGCAGTGTCAGCCAACAAAAAAGAGGCTGTGTGAGGTGAGCCCAAAGGAGAGGTGAGTGAGCTGAGGTTAGCAAGATGGGCAGGGCCAGTTCTGTGGGGCTTTGGAGGCTATGATGAATTTGGGTTTTGCCGGTCCATTAGTTTAGGGAAGGGAGAGAAATTGGGAATGGTGAAATAGGCAAAGTCTCCAAAAGACGTGAGCACTACCCCCAAATATTTGAAGTTGAAATATTCTGAAAGGGATTTCTTTTTGCTCTGTTTGGCTCCCAGGGCGGAATAATAGGTATAGCAGAGACATCTCCTGGGTTCAAATATAAGGAAATGTTTTTGAACAGCAGGGCTGTCTGTTGTCCCATGACCAAGGCATGTTAGTTACCCAATACTCTTTGTGGAGTGGAGTGGAGTGGGCACCCTGGAGACACTGCGTCCCCAGGCAGTAGAGGGATTCAAAGTGGAGCAGTGCTTGCTGGAGTCACAGTAGAAACATTTTAAGCCTTCATTGAGAAGTGGGAGTGTGGGACTGCTTGACATCATGACCTATGAAGTTACTTCCAACCTTAAGTTTCCAAGACTCTCCAAGGTTAGAGTAATGTGGGAAGATTTCAAGCAAACATCAGGACTGACTTTCTTCTTTAACGAATTCAACAAAATATATTGGTAATGTGCATTGTATTAAATACAAGGGACTGTACCATGAACACACATTTATAAATTGTCCCCCTTTTCTGGCAAATGATGAATGAAAAGGTCTGTCTTGGTGGACCTTCCCATTTCCAATATCACTTAGCTCAGGTGAGAGATGTGACCATAAAATAATGTGATACGTTACCAAAATAATAAAATGCCTTCAGTTCAGTTCAGTTGCTCAGTCGTGTCCAACTCTTTGCGACCCCATGAATTGCAGCACGCCAGGCCTCCCTGCCCATCACAAACTCCCGGAGTTTACTCAAACTCATGCCCATCGAGTCAGTGATGCCATCCAGCCATCTCATCCTCTGTCATCCCCTTCTTCTCCTGCCCCCAATCCCTCCCAGCATCAGGGTCTTTTCCGGCGAGTCAACTCTTCGCATGAGGTGGCCAAAGTATTGGAGTTTCAGCTTCAGCATCAGTCTTTCCAATGACCAATAAAATGCCTTACCAAACTTTATATATTCAGAAGTTTGTCCTGGGACTTCCCTGGTGGTCCAGCAGTTAAGAATCCAGCTTGTAATACAGGGGACATGGGTTTGACCCCTGATCAGGGAACTAAGATCCCACATGCCAAGGAGCAATTAAGCCTGTGTACCACGACTGAAAAGCCCCTGCACCACAGCTAGAGAAAGATCTCTCACGATGGAATGAATATCCCATGTGCTGCAACTAAGACCTGTCACAGCCAAATAAGTAAATAGGTATTTTGTTTTGTTCCAAGGATGTTCATACCAGCATTGTTTATAATAGCAAAAGATTGGAAATGTTTATCAATAAAAAATTGGCCAAAGATGGTAAGTACATGCAGTGAAATAAAAATGAGGATATTAAGAAGAATGATTAAGAAGAATGACTCAAAATCTCCCAATAAAGAAAAGAGTAAGACAAGATGGCTTCCTTGTTGAATTCTACTAAACATTTCAGAATTAACACCAACCCTTCTCAAAATCTTCTAAAAATTTGAAAAGGAAGTATTTCTTAACACATTCTATGAGGTTAGCATTAGTCTGATACCAAAGTCAGACAAAGACATACAAGAAAATAAAGCTGCAGATCCATATTCCTTATAAATATTGATGTTAAACTTCTCAACAAAACGCTAGCAAAGCAAAACTCAACAGCATATTAAAAGGATTATATACATGATGACATGGGACTTTTTTCTGGAATGCAGGGTTAGTTTAACATATGAAAACCAATCAGTATAATATATCACATTAACAGAATAAAGGGAAAAGCCCTTATTGTCAACTTCGTCTACAATAGCATCAAAAAGAATAAAATACTTAGAAATAAACATAACTAAGGAAGAGTAAGGCTTGCACATTGAAAGCTACAAAACATTTCTGAAATAAAGAAGACACAAAAATGGAAAGACATCCAGTATTCATTGATTGGAAGACTTAATATTGTTAAGCTTTCAATACTACCCAAAGGAATCTGCAGATTCAATGCAACCCCTGTAAAAATCTCACCAAATTTTTTTTTAAGAAATAGAAAAATTCATTCCATTTAAAATTCAAAATGGAATCTCAATGGAACCTGTATAGCCAAAACATCTTGAAAAAAAACAACAAAGTTGGAGAAGTCACACTTCCTGATTTCAAAAGTTATTACAAAGCTATAGTAATCAAGGCAGTGTGGTAGTGGTGTGAGGACAGATACCTAGGCCAATGGACCATAACAGAGAGCCTAGAAAAAAAAAACACTTTGCATATATGGCTAAATTGTTTTCAATAAGAGGAAAAGGACAGTCTTGTCAACAAATGGTGCTGGGAAAATTATCTATCATATAATATTCATATAACATTAATATGAAAAAGAATGAAGTTGGACCCTTAACTTATACTGTGTATGAAAATTAATTCATAATGGATCAAAGACATAAAACTGTAAAGCTCTCAGAAGAAAACACAGGGGATAACATTCTTCACATTAGACTTGGCAATGATTTCTTGGATATGACACCCAAAGCATAGGCAATAAAAGAATACATAGATGAACTGGACTTCATCAAAATTAAAAACTTTTGTGCATCAAAGGATACTATCAAGAGAGTGAAAAGGCAATCCACAGAATGAGACCTTTTGCATTTTATGCTAAGTTCATTACCCATCCAGATAAATTATCATTATTTTTAGCATGTCTAGTTCTAAGAAGTCCCAAGGGGAGTCTAAACTCTTACTTCAGTGGTGCTGCCTGGTTCAGAACATGCTTTGGAATGCTCCTCTTTCACCTGCCCTCCGAGCCTTCTAGCGTTGTTTTGCTGCCCTCCATGGTAGCAAATCCTTAGGGGTGGAACCAACATTTTGGAAACAGCTCCAAGTGGTTCAGAGCCAAGTCTGGTAGATGTTGATTTTGACTAGAGAGTAGATGGTATAATTTATTTATTTGCTTTCTGTCTCATTTCACTAAGGAACTGAGGCCTCAGGCTAGTCCAAAGGGCAATTTCCTTATGTGGTCTGGAGACTGTTCACAGAGAGGAGTCCCAAAAGTGTTCTGGCCTCTTTAGTGTTGTGGAAATGGGCGCACAGTCTCCTTACAGCATATTAGCCAGGGTTGTTTTGATTACAAATGGCAGTAGCCAATACCAAGTCTCTTCAGTCAAAAAAAAAAAAAGAAAAGAAAAGTTTATTGGCCCCAAACCCAGGAAGGATACTGGGGGAGCTCACAAAATAGAGAACTGAAGAACCAGGGTCCCAGGAGATGGAATTTAGGACTTCCAGCCTCACATTCTCCTTCTCTCTGGGTGTCTCTGCTTCTCCCGGCACGCTGACCTCTTTTTCTTCCTATGCCAGAAAGACCTCCCCAGTGGGCAGGAAACATGGTTGCCAGAGGCTCCAGTTTAGTAATCCCAGTTCCGTGTATAAATTCCAGGGTGGGTCTCTGATTGGCCCTGGTCAGGTCCAGGCCTGCCCCTTGAGCCAACCGCTGCAGTCAGAGGGATGCAGTTATAAGAGTGGCTGGGATCACCTGTCCACTCGTGGACAGGTGTGTCTCATGGACATGTGTGTTTGTGTGCACGCAGCATATGTTAACAAAAGAAGGGGATGGGAAAGAAATCTTGCAGGCTACTTTGAACAAGGACAGTGCTGCCTGTCCAAAGGGACGTGCAAAAGAGTCACATGGTCTCCCAAAAATTCTCCAGGAGCCTACAATGTAGTATGGGAGACGAGACACAAAAATAACCAGAACGCAACAGCTTGCACTGACTCGAAGGCTGGATAAGAATATCTGGAACTCCCCACCCACCTCATAAGCTTGTCTCTGGGATAAAAATTAGAAACTGAATGTGAAAGGGCTTTGCAAAGACAGCAGCCACAAAGCTCTTTGCAGTTAACCTGGCACATTCGCACATACCCTGGGGACAAGCATGGGCTCTGAAGTCAGGCTGCCTCAGCTTCCTGAGCTGCAACATGGGGTGTCAAGAGAATTGGGGATCATGGGTGGGGAGCGCTTAGCAGAGTGACACACGGTGGGTGCTCAGAATACACAAGGTAGTATTATTTGTATATTGTTATTTGAGCCTCTTCAAACCCATAGCCGATAGACACCGCCAGGGTGACCATTCCTACTTTATAGTGAGGACTCAGAGAAGGGAAGGACTTGCCTGATTGTAATTACATCTTCAGGTGATGGCAGAGCTAGGATAAGACCAGATCTCTATTTCCAAACTTTGCATTCCTAAAGGGTCAGGCCTAAAGAGAGACCTGAATAGTGCCAGGTGGAGGTATGGAGAGACAGCCAATATTCATGGAGAAGCGGAAATGTCCTTAGGGGTCAGCCAGTGCCTTGTACTAAGGAGGAGACATGTGAAGGGATGGACAAGCCCTATTCGGGGCTTCTCTGCTGGGGGCCTGGAGCATGAAGTGGGTGGGAAGTGATTGGGGCTCATTACCTCAAACCTTCCTCCACCATCTGACACCCATGTCTCCTCAGGTACCCCACCCCCACCCCCCCAGAGCGCCTCTCCTGTGTGCTTGTTCCCCGGACTGATGCATTCTCCTCTATAAATACCAGCTCTGGTATTTGGGGTTGGCAGCTGTTGCTGCCAGGGAGATGGCTGGGTTGACATGAGGCTCCTGACAAAACAGAAACCCCTGGTGTGTGGGGGTGGGGGAGGAAGGGGGATGAATCAGAGAGGGGGTGGGGTGGGCTCAGGGGAACAGAAGCCCAGAGAAGTTGGCCCTGTGGGGGTGAGAGTGTACAGTTATAATTGTTATAATTGGAAACTGAGAGCCTACCAGGCCCTTTCTGGAAATCACCCTGCTGTTTATAAACTTGAGGCTGCACCCTCATTGGTAGGGGTGGGGTGGAAAAGGGCCTTCAGGAATCCAGAGGGAAACTGAGGCTGGGAGCTGGAATGCAGGTGCTAGTGGACATGCCTGAGGAGGTGGGCTCCAGCGGGGATGGCTGCCTGCCCCAGGGAGGCCTTCCCATCCTCCCTGCCTGTCAGAGACCCTCCTCCACTAGGCCTGGCTGGGGCATTCCTGGTCTTTGCCTGAGCCCTCCTAAATGTTTGCCACTTTCAGAGAATCTTTAGAAAAAAAGAAAAAGAAAAACAAAGGTGATTTGGAGACTGTCTTGGAAATAGGCCTTGGCTCTTCAGGAAATGACCCGAAGTATCTCCTTGGAGCCAAAAGAAACCCCCTCACACTAAATGGAAGCCTCTCCCCAGCTCTCTCCCCTGACCACCCCAGGAGGAGGCAGGCACCCAAAGACTGAAAGGGGTCTGGCCGGGGGCTCCAGACACGCTTGCGCCCCGGTGAAGCGGCTGGCAGGCCTGCCCAACCTCTGCCCCCCTAGGTCCGCCAGCCTCTCCCACATCCCGCAGGGGCCCCCACGCACCCGCCCGCTGAGGGGCTCAGGCCTCTTGCGGGGGAGCTGGCCTCCCCGCCCCCACGCCAGGGGCCGCCCTTTCCTGGCAGGACAGCGGGATCCTGCAGCTGTCAGGGGAGGGGCGGCGGGGGCTGATGTCAGGAGGGATACAAATAGTGCGGACGGCCGGGGGCCCTGTCTCCCCTCGCCACATCCACTCTCCGGCCGGCCGCCCGCCGCCTCCTTCTCCGCGCCGCCCAGCCTCGCCCGCGCCGCCACCATGAGCCAGGCCTACTCGTCCAGCCAGCGGGTGTCGTCCTACCGCCGCACCTTCGGCGGGGCCCCCAGCTTCCCGCTCGGCTCCCCGCTGAGCTCGCCGGTGTTCCCGCGCGCGGGCTTCGGCACCAAGGGCTCCTCGAGCTCGGTGACATCCCGCGTGTACCAGGTGTCGCGCACGTCGGGCGGGGCCGGGGGCCTGGGGGCGCTGCGGGCCAGCCGGCTGGGCGCGACCCGCGTGCCCTCCTCCTACGGCGCGGGCGAGCTGCTGGACTTCTCGCTGGCCGATGCCGTGAACCAGGAGTTCCTGACCACGCGCACCAACGAGAAGGTGGAGCTGCAGGAGCTCAATGATCGCTTCGCCAACTACATCGAGAAGGTGCGCTTCCTGGAGCAGCAGAACGCGGCGCTTGCCGCCGAGGTGAACCGGCTCAAGGGCCGGGAGCCGACGCGCGTGGCCGAGATCTACGAGGAGGAGCTGCGCGAGCTGCGGCGCCAGGTGGAGGTGCTTACTAACCAGCGCGCCCGCGTCGACGTCGAGCGGGACAACCTGCTGGACGACCTGCAGCGGCTCAAGGCCAAGTGAGCATCCGCGAGCGCCCCCAGAACCCCCTCCCTCTCCAGGGGCCGGGCACGGGCTAGGCCTGGGGCTGGGTCCAGTGGTCAGTACCCCGTCGTACCCAGGGTGAGGGTGGTCTAGCTGTGTTCCCGGGAGAGGGGGGAGAGACGCCTTGCCTCTCTCTCCCTGTGCTCTCAGGCTGCAGACGAGGCTACGGTCCCAGTTTTCTTGGGGACATCATGGAGTGGTAATGGGCGACCTTGGGAGACCAGGTGCTTCTTAAAAGCATCTTAAGATGCTGGGGTGATGTTTCTGGGTTCAGGTGGGCACATGGAAGGAGAAAGCAGGCCCATAGGCAGTGGGAGGGAGGGGACAGGTTGGTAAGAGACAAGGAAATCTGGGGCCAGCAGTAGCTCTCAGTTCATCTGTGATGAAGCCCTGTGGTTCTGGGTAGAGAGGGGATCTTGACCCCTGGCCAGACTTAAGCTTTACAGGGAGGGATGGATAAGCTGGAGGAAAGGGGAGAGTGAGTGGGGGTGGGAGGTTGCAGCCCTCAGACAGATTGGAAGACTGATTGTGGGCTCCACCAGGCTCCCTGTGCTTCAGGCAGCAAGAAAAAAGCAAATACTGGTGGGTCCTGCTTTTCTGCCCAAGTGATCACTGTCCTACCACCCAGGTCACAAACATTAAATGAGCACCTACATGGGCCAGGCTGGGGCTGGGGCCCGGGAACCTGGAGGTGGATAAAATAAGAACCCTGAGGTGGATAAAATAAGACGCGGTTCTTAATCCCAGGGAGGTCACACACTAGCGAGGACGCGGACTTCCAGGGTGTGGTTCCAGGGCAGAGATTGGAGCCACTTCCTGTCCCCTCCCTGTGTGGGCGGGCCCTCCTCACTCTATTCTGAGCCCACTCCCTGGGCAGCCCCCAGTCAGTCTTCTCCCCAGCCTGTTTGATCCTCACCATCTGTCTGTCCTTCTGCCTGTGTCTGCCAGGCTGCAAGAGGAAATTCAGCTGAAAGAAGAAGCGGAGAACAATTTGGCTGCCTTCCGAGCCGTGAGTCCTCTTGGTTCTCCAGCTGCCCTACCCCTTCTGTCCCCTCTATGTCACGCCTGGTCTCCCTCTGCCCTGCCCGGGTGATCAGTGTCCCTTTCCCTCTCGCTTGACCTTTCCCAGGACGTGGATGCAGCCACTCTAGCTCGAATTGACCTGGAGCGCAGGATCGAATCTCTCAACGAGGAAATCGCGTTCCTTAAGAAAGTGCACGAAGAGGTACTATGCCCTGGTGAAAGTGGCTGGAGTGGATGGTGGTGCTGCTGGACTCTGGGAGTTGGGGTGTGAGGCTACGTATGGGGGCTGGTTGGGGACTGAAGCCTAGCCATACCCTGCAGGAGATCCGCGAGCTACAGGCCCAGCTTCAGGAACAGCAGGTCCAGGTGGAGATGGACATGTCGAAACCAGACCTCACTGCTGCCCTCAGGGACATCCGTGCTCAGTATGAGACCATCGCGGCCAAGAATATCTCGGAAGCCGAGGAATGGTACAAGTCAAAGGTGAGACTCTGGCAGCTCCTCTGGCCCCCTCATTCCCAGTTTGGAGGTATTTCCTATGGCTCCATCCCTGGGGAGGAGGGTGAGCCCGGGGTCTCCATGCTTCCTTGCCCACCCCTTCCGGTATCCTGCATCCTCCCTGTCATCTCAGGGACCCTCTCTCTTTGCCCTTAGGTGTCCGACCTGACCCAGGCAGCCAACAAGAACAATGACGCGCTGCGCCAGGCCAAGCAGGAGATGATGGAGTACCGCCACCAGATTCAGTCCTACACCTGCGAGATTGACGCCCTCAAGGGCACCGTGAGTCCCTGCCCACCTCACCTGGCCCAGCCCTTCCCATCTGCGGCTCACGGTCTGTGACCTCCAGCCCACCACACACCCTCTCTGGGCCTCTGTCTCCTCATATCTACCACAGGGGTAGAAACAGACAGGTGGACTCCCGGGGCAGGGGGATGCTCTCAGGAATCGTGGGACTCCTGCGTGGAGGCAGGGAGCGTGGGCAGCCGTGCTCCCTTGTATCAGCTGTATTCTCTGAGATTCCACATAAGGCTTCATTTGAGTTCCGAGTTCCCTGGCTCAGAGGACTCTGACAAGTCCTAGGCTTGGCCATCTGGGGTGCCTCGCAGCCCAGAGACTGTGCCTCTCTCCATGCTGGGCCCTGCCTGTCCCCCCGACCGCCAGCACAGCCCATCCTTGACCTGGGCACCCCTCCCCTGCAGAACGACTCACTGATGAGGCAGATGAGGGAGCTGGAGGACCGCTTTGCTAGTGAGGCCAGCGGCTACCAGGACAACATCGCCCGCCTGGAGGAGGAGATCCGACACCTCAAGGATGAGATGGCCCGCCACCTGCGCGAGTACCAGGACCTGCTCAATGTCAAGATGGCCTTGGACGTGGAGATTGCCACCTACCGGAAGCTGCTGGAGGGCGAGGAGAGCCGGTGAGGGGCGAGGCAGAGGCTGACTGTGGGGTCCTGGAGGGGGTTGTGGTGAGGGCCCCTTCCTGCCCTGAAGCGGGGCTCAGGATCACCATCACAAGATCTAGAAACAATGTTATACAAGAGGCCACCACTCCGCTAATTATAGAAAATTAACCAAAGCCACCTGGGTAAAAAGTGATTTAATTAATAGCTTTTATAAAAAGAGAAATATAAGTATTCCCACATCCACCTTCAGAATTAAGAACCAGCAGCATAAAACCATATTCAGCAACTAGTAATAAAACATCACTGCCAGTCAAGGGAGAGATAGAAGCAGAGCCGGGAGTGATGAGGAAGGAAAGGGATGGGGCAGAGAGAGATGAATAGAGACAAATGGAACCGGGACATGATAGGCTAGGAGAGAAGGTGCAGAGACTCATGCTCAGAGGGTGCACACACACACGCACGTGTACACACACACATATGCTCACAGGAAAAGATGCAATGACATGCTCAGAACAAATCACCTTTAGACACAAAAACACCATACAACCAAAAAGGGACACAAGGGAACCTTCTTTGTTGATGGAAATGTTCTATATCTTGATTTGGACTGGTGGTTACTTGGATGTAGACACTGATCAAAACTCACTGGATTGAACTGTAAAGATCTGTACATTTCACTATGTAAACCTAATGTCAATTCAAAACAGGTCATTTACTCAACAAAATGATGCCCACTGATGCTCACAACAATGATAAAATCTGAAGTTTAAAAAAATCAGCTGACATATTTAGATACAGATTTATAGAGAGGAAGATTTCAGATACTGTAGAATAATATCCGCATATAATGACCCCTTGAGGTAGCTAAGGTCACATTGCATTTTCCCAGCTCTAGGCATAAACAGGGGTGGCAGTTCCTGGAACTTGCCTTCATGTGAGTGGACCAGAGATTCCCAGAGTGACTGGAGGGTGGGCACATGCAGTGGATGTCATCCACAGCTCCTGTTGATACACCCTGCAATGCCAAGGGCAAGAAAGATATCCGGGTACAGTGGAGGGTGCAGTGGGGGTCCTGGTGTCACACCAGCAGGTCAGAGATGGACTGGGTGATAGAAGGGACAGTTCCTGGGACAGCTCGAGTTGGCCTTTGGCCCCATGCCCCAAGCAGTGTTGAAGTCAGTGGGACTGGGACAGCTGAGGATGGTGTTCACAGAGGATCAGGGCAAGCTTTGAGGGGTGGTGATGAGAGAGATGGAGGGTCCTAACCCTTTGGGGGCCTGGTCTCTCTCCTTTTAGGATCAACCTCCCTATCCAGACCTTCTCTGCCCTCAACTTCCGAGGTGAGTGTGTGTTAGCAAGTGGAGGCTGGAGTGGCAGAGGGTAAGAGGCCAACATGGGCACTGCCCAAGGCCAGCCAGGAGGGGAGTATACACCACAGGGAAAGGACTGGGGTCTGGGGAACCGAAAGGGGGCTGCTACAGGAGAATGGGGAAGTTTAGGTAGAGGCATCTTCTGACAAAGGAAGATTTTTATTTTACTTTTTTATTTCATGGTGTTGTATTGTATGACCATGTCCCCTGCATCTTCTGGGCATATTAAGTGGCCAACAGTTTCTTTTTTCTAATGTATCCAAACTCTGAGGAGGTACTAGCGGTATCCTTGGGGACCTGGCAGCAGAAGCATCTAGAACCCTATGCCTGAGCTACAAGGCACCCACCACTTACTGTCTGTTTGATAAGATGCCAAGCACCCCCCACTGCCCTCCAGCTGCTTGTTGAATATTTCCAGCTTTCTGGAGCAAGATGTTGGGTGCTTGCTTTAAAAAATGAAGCCAAACCTTAGCAAAGCCAAACAATTAAAAGAACGAACTCCTAGGGCATTCTGCCATTCTGACATTAGTAATATGCAGATCGAGTGGCTTTCCAACCCGGAGAGCAGAAAAACACGCTCTAATGATACATTAGGAAAGCAAGTTGGAGTCCTTGGCAGCTTCGCCTTTCCTAGATCAAATCTTTTATATATTCGATGTTCATTTCCATCAGAAAAAAATACATGCCGTGCTCCACCGAGCTGCAATGTTCATCACAGGCTGGCTGACTGCTAAGGAGATTTATGAACACCAAACTCATAACACCAAGGACCTAAATTTGACCCTTCCAATAAAACTCAGAATGGCTCTTTTCCGTTAGCAGTTTATGCAGATACCAAGTGTGAGCCTTGCATTTAAAATCGCTTAATGCTTTTTCAAGTCAATAGTTCTGGGCCATGACAGGGCAAGTACCGCTGCTACCATTTATTTCACAGTGGGGAAACTGAGGCATGGAGGGGCAAGTGACTGGCCATCCGCACAATACATCAGTGACTGATTCCTGTCCATCTCTCTTTCATTAAGACATCAAGTTGTTCATCCGGAGACAAAGGGGGCTGGGGACCATGAGATCCTTCAAAAGAGTGCCTTGGTTCTGGGCTCTAGGGTCCTAACTGTCAGGGTACAAATTCCTGCAGGGATCTCCTGGGGACCAGGGGTGGAGAGGGAGCGAGGAGGGGTGCCGGTGGGGGTGGAATGCTGGGTGGCCTGGGGCCTAGGTGATCCCCCACCCTCTTGAACCTGCCAACACCTCAAGCACACCTGTTGGCTCCTCGTCTTCTCTCAGCCCTGGGACAGCCCCTTGGGTCTGCAGAGCCACCTACTGGGTGCTGGGCACCAGGACAGGTGAAGATGTTTTGCTGAAAAAGTAACAGGCCCATATTGAGGGGGTGGGCGTCTTCTGGGCTCTGCCCGGTGAGACCAGGGAAGGACTCCCAGCCACAGGAACAGCCCAGGTCTGGCCTGGGTCAGGCTGAGTGTGTGGATGAATCTGTTACAGAAACAAGCCCCGAGCAGAGGGGTTCTGAGGTCCATACCAAGAAGACGGTGATGATCAAGACCATTGAGACCCGGGACGGGGAGGTGAGTGGTCTGCCTAGTCCCCTTACCCCTGAGGTGGGGGGGTCTGTGGGGTGTGTCTAGGGGAGCTGTCAGCCAGGTGTCTTCTACCAGCTGTGTTGGTTCTGCCTGGGGGCATAGGGGTCTTCCACGCTGGGAACGAGGCGTTCTGGGGTCATGACTCCATCCGGTCATGACTCCAGCCAGCCCTGGGTTAGACTGGGTTTCTCTTCCTCTCCAGGTCGTCAGTGAGGCCACACAGCAGCAGCATGAGGTGCTCTAAAGCCAGAGACCTCTCTGCCACCAGAGACCGTGCTCACTTCTGTCCTCACTGCCTCCTAAAGCCAGCCTCCCTCCGTCCCAGGGCACCACCCCCAGCCACAGTGCTCCCCTCACAGCCTCTGACCCCTGCTCACTGCGACCACCCCTCCTGGTCCCCACAGGGGACATGGCCCAACCCTCCCAGGCACAGGGAGCCCCTGCTATGTGAGGTCTGGATGTTGAAGTGAGGGGGCCTGGCCCTGGGCCACCCCTGGAGTGTGCTGGGCAGGGCCAGACTGGAGCCAAGACAAGGCACTGACCCTGCCCTTCCCACCTCCATGACCTCAGGCTCTAGCGTGTGGCTTTGGAGAGGACTCCAGAGCAGGATGTAGGAACCCCTCAGGGTCAGGTCAAGCCCTGTGGACCTCCCCACTGCCCCCTCCCCAGCCTGAGTCAGAAAGGCAGCATCCTTAGCAAGCCGGGCAGGTAACTGGGGACATAGACCCCCGTGGGGACTGGGGGGCTTGAGACTGACCCCGTGGTCCCTTACTTTCCCGAGGTGGGCTTACAAAGCAGGGGCTGCAAGAGAGAACCCCCGAAGGTGCCAGATGTGGGAGCAGGAGATGCAGAAAGAGAGAGGGTGGGCGAGATGCTGGAGAGAAGAGGAGAGAGGAGAGAGCGGTCTCAGGCAGGTGGCAGGGGGGCCCACCTCCCCGTGCCTGCCCCTTCCCTGCTGCAGGGGCTCTGAACAGAAACAATAAAAAGTTAAGCACAAGCCTAGTACGGCCCCTGCTGTTTTGACTGCCAAGTCTTCTCAGAGAGCCTTGTCGCACTACCTATCTTTTTTTTTTTTTTTTGGCCACATAACACAACATGTGAGATCTTAGTTCCCCAACCAGGGATTGAACCTATGCCCTTGCAAGGGAAGCATGGAGTCCTAACCACTGGACCACCAGGAAATTCCTTGTATCACCTCTTGAGGTGGACTGTGTGCTGCCCTCCTGCCCAGCCAGACTGTCCCCCAGAGCCTGTCACCCCTTCGGTTCCCAGAGCCTCGCAGCCTGGCTGTATGTGTGTAGCATATGGTGGGGGGAGCTTTTGTTGGGGACTCACACATACCTCTTGCTAGGCCCCATTACCAGGACTGCCCCCACGGACTTCTCTGAAGTAGGGCTCCTGTGGTCCTTGCCTAAGGTAGCTTACACCCTCTTCCCACTAAACCTGCATCTTCGAAGCTCAAAGGCCAATTCAGGAAAAATAACCTTGTTAAGAAAAACAGAAAGCTCTATCTTATCCTTGGAGAAGAAGACTCACTGCTCTAAAGATGTCAAGTCACCCTATGTTAGCTTATAATTTCAGTGTAATACAATCTTAACTAAAATAAAAACAAATATAAAAATAAATAAATACAATCTTAACTAAAATACCAAAGGGAAATTTTGGGAGAATTTGGGAAGATAGGAGGGAATGTAGGACGTATGAAAAAAAAAAAAACCCAGAAAATCATAAAATAAAATATTAACATATATCTTAAAGGTTTCTGTGGGGAAACCTTAATTATTCAGTACTGGGCATGGTAGCTATGGACTGGGGCAGCGGTGAAATCTGTCTTTTCACTCCTTTCAAAAATTAAATTCCAGGTGGATCAGAGATTTAGGAAGCTTGATAGATCCATGTAGGTCTCTGTCTTCCAACCACCCCTCAGATTTAAGAGGTTACCCTTTAGAAGCAGGAAGAGGGTAGAGATCACAAACATGATAAATTCGGACATTTTGTAAGGGAAATAAATCCAATAGAGATTTAGTCCTAAAGTCCTTAGTATGCTGTTCCTAACTGGCTTTTCTCAGAAGGTTCCAAAAGCCTTTCTGGTGTCTCCTCCCCCTTCCTGGATGCAGCCCTGGCTCATGAGTTGCCAGGCTTCCCCCGTAACTTGTGTGGTCCCTCCCTCCAGGGCTCCAGGAAGGACCCCCTTTTCAAGGTATGCTATCCTTCATCTTGCCCTGGGAGCATCTGGAGCTAAACCTCATGTCCCTCACCCTCCCTTCCTTTCCCCCCAATCCTCCAACAGAGTGAACCCTGCAGGCCCTAGAACACTCCATCCCCGCAATTAACCGGTGGTGGGCCCCCAAGAGAAATAAGCAGGAGCATTTCCTGTGCACACTGTGATGGAGGCGGGTGGCACCTTCTTATCCTGAGCCTATGGGGGGCCCTGGAATCTGAGCTCCTCTCTGTGTGAGAGAGACTCCTGGGTGAGGTGGGCCCACGTGGATGTGGTGGTGTACGTGTACCTGTGAGTAACCTCTGGAGTCTCTCAGCTTGCTCTTCCCCTTGAATGAGTTCTGAGCACTTATCTACCCCACAAAGGATAAAGGGACATGAGGTCAGAGAAAGGCTTAGAGGCTTCCCTACTTTCCCAAAAAAGGCTTAGGTGCAGACTGGTCACTAGAAGGAGAGAGTGGAGGACTCTAGACTGGCAGATCCAGACCTCAAAGGCCCCCAGACCATGACTTGCCCCCTGGGGCCTTGCCCCACATCTTGACCAGCTGTCCTCAGGCTCCGCTTGAATGTCTCTGGGGTCTAAGAACACATTGCCTCTTCAGGGGCCCCTTCTTGCTGGGACAGCTCTGAAGATCAGAAAGCCCTTCCTTCTCACACATGTCCCTGTGATGGCTACCCATCTGTCCTCAGAGAAGGGAGGAGGCCCAGGGGAAAGCATGGTCTGAGTTGAGCCTTCCTGGACTGGGGTTTCTGGTTCTAAGCCCTCTGCTTTGCCCGTCTCCCTGGGAGTTGGACAGTGACCTAGGAATCTGGGGCAGAGGAGATGCATGTGGCCTGATCCCAGAGAATGGACAAAAATAAACTGAAAAAGATCTGGGTCTCCGGTGGTCATACACATACACCCAGATCTTCAGGTGCACCCACGCACACATACACCCCACCCCCTCCATGGCTAAAACTCTCCCTACTCCTTGGGAACTGGCGTCTGAACACTGAGAAATAAGAGGGTTCAGAGGGCTGACCAGCTTCCCACCATGGGAGCAGTTCCAGACCAACTCAGGCCCCACCTGAGCACGTGGAATGGGAAGGATTGTGGAGGCAAACATGTCCATAAGCCAAGAACTGACGTCTCAGCAGGCCGTTTCCTATCCTGTCTGTCCACTCTGGCTATCCCGCCACCCCTGTGCCTGGAGACAAAGCATTCCACTCACTCCCCACTTCTCTCACTCCTCCTCTGACCACCAGCCTGCCCAGGACTCATATGCAAATCACTGACCTTTGATTCAACACCTAAAATGTCAGCTAACCAAGAACAAGGTTTTCATTCATTATATTCACTACTCCAGGTGCCCGGAAGAGGGCTTTGTCCATAGAAGGTGCCCATCAAATATTTAAATACTTGTTGAATGAATACCCACTGGGCACTTTTATTTACTTTTCTCTAAATTAAATATTTACCAGAAAGGTTGACGGTCCCCACTTCATTCACTGATTCATCAGTAAGCTTTTGCCATGTGCCAGGCACATGGTGCCTCATTATGACTTGGAGGAATGTCTCCACGGCCCAGAGAGATGGGTGGACTGCCAAGGTCACACAGCGTATCATTGGCAGAGGACGGGGGCCCCTGCTCCTTGGCCTCCAGAGCGCAGATTTCTTTCCATGACACCACAGGCTTGTGATTGCAAAGCAGGGCAGACTGGCAGCACACACCAGCCGGGCGCCAGGCCTCGGGGCACAGTGGGGCCGCTCTGAGGGACAGATGAGCGCCTTGCAGCCAGCTGCTCTGGGTGAGGGCCCTGGCGAGGGCCGAAGGGTTTCCGGCGTCACAGCCAGTGCGGGCTCCTCCAGGAGAGGGCGCCCGCGACTTGCCAGGGCCTGTGCCCTCCTGACCCAGGCCCGCACACTCCTGCCCACACCTCAGCGAAAGCCCCCATTGTGGTCATTCAACCAGGAGAGGATGAGCGACGTTCCAGGCTCTGTGCCAGGCCCTTTTAAATAGTTAATATTTGTTTTAATATTTAATATAATAATTTAAAGCCATCACAACAACCTAAGTCAGATCATGTAATTCCTCGGCTCAGAATCCTCTGAGATGGCTTCTCGTTTCACTAGGAATAAAAGAGTCATGGCCTACAAGATGCTAGGCTATCTGGCCCCTGCTGCCTGTCTGACCTGTCCCTCCAGCTCCCCCACACTGCCCTCAGCCCTGCTCTTCTGGAGCCCACAGGGTATATGCTTCCTGGAGCAGTCCTGCCCAGACTTCTGCTCCCTCTGCCTCCTCACCCCTTCAAGATTGGCTCAACTATTCTGCGTGAGGCCAATTCCTACCACTCTGTTTCAAAGTGCAAGCCCCCCACCACACTCCCATCTCCCGTGTGTGTGTGTGTGTGTGTGAAGTCACTTTAGTTGTGTCCAACTCTTTGTGATGCTGTGGACTGTAGCCCACCAGGTACTCTGTCCATAGGATTCTCCAGGCAAGAATACTGGAATGGGTCGCCATTTCCTCCTCCAGGGGATCTTTCTGACCCAGGGATCGAACCCGAGTTTCCTGCACCTCCTGCATTGGCAGGTGGTTCGTTTACCACTAGCACCACCTGGGCAGTACCCCCCACTCCCATCTCCCTTATCCTGCTTCATTGCCTCAGAATACTTATCTTCTACTGATCTTTATAATTTGTTTCTCTATAGTTGTCTCCTTCCTTGAATATAAGCAACAGGGGGGTAGGAAGCCTTGTCTGTTTCTTTTTAAAAATTTATTTATTTTTGGCTGCACTGGGTCTTTGTTGCTGTTGCAATCTTTCTCTAATTGAGGCGAGTAGGGGCTACTCTCTAGTTGTGGTGCATATGGGTGTTTCCTTGTGGTGGCTTCCCTTGTTGCGGAACACAGGCTCTGGAGCACAGGCTCTGGTAGTTGTGGCATGGGATTAGCTGTCCTTCGGCAAATGGAAATCTTCCTGGACTAGGGATCAAACCCATGTCCCCTGCATTGGCAGGCAGATTCCCAATGACCGGACCACCAGGGAAGTCTCCCTTGTCTGTTTTGTTTGCTGCTATTTCCCTAGTGGCCAGCACAGTGCCAGGCACACTGGAGGAACTCAAAAATGTCTGTTGAATGAATGAATAAACCCTGAGTTGGGCTACTCCCAATTTATAGTTGAGGAAACTGAGGCTTAAAGATGTTAAATAACTTGATCAAGATCACAGAGTTAATTTATTCAACCAACCAGCCAACGTTTATTTGCAGACCACCTACCACATTCCATGCAAATTGTTGAGGTATAGTGCTAGGAGGTTTTGGGTTATTGGTTTTTTAAAAATAGTCTCAAATCTTTCAGTCTTGGTGTTCCGTTTGCTTACAATGTCTTCCTCCCCTCCCCATTTTTACTTTATAGAATTCAATTTACGTTTGAGAATTCAACATCAGTGGTTGCCTGAGTTGGTGGAGGGGGCATGGTTGACTATGAAGGAGAAGCTCAGGCCCATCTTTAGGGTGATGAGACTGTTCTGTATCGTCCTGGGGAACCAGGGGCACAGTCGTCTGCATTTGTCAAAACCAGCAGAACTGCACAGCACAAAAAGTAAGTGTTAATATACGTAAACTAAAGCCAAAGATTTCATTCCGCAAGGCTCTCATCCCTGTAGACATAATCCAGTGTTTACATGGTTTCTTCTCTGCCCTCTCAGTGTACACACACACACAAGCACACTTTGACTTGAGCCTCCCAGAATGACATTAGGGGTGGGGGAGGGTTAGCTTCCCCGGTGGCTCAGAGGGTAAAACGTCTGCCTGCAATGCAGGAGACCTGGGTTCAATCCCTGGGTGGGGAAGATCTCCTGGAGAAGGAGGGTGCAGGGAGGGATAAGGGAAACTTTCTCCATATAATGACTCCCAGCTCCTCCGTGCTTTTCCCAGGCTTCTTCCCTCAGGGCTCAAGGTCAGGTCTGGGTCTCTCACCTAAACGTTTTTTAAGCTTTTTATTTTGAGATCATTGTAGATTCACATGCAGTTCTAAGAAACAGTACAGAGAGATCCTGTGTATCATTCATCTGGTTTCCTCGAATGGTAACATCTTAGATAATTCTAGTGCAATATCACAGCCAGGAAACTGCCATTGATACAGTCCACCATCTTCTTCAGATTTTATCAGTTTGTGCACTCATTAGTGTGTGTGTGTGTGTGTGTGTGTGCGCGCAGGTATTTGGTTCTATGCAATTTTATTACATGTGTAGATTCACATGACTACCATCAGAGTTAAGACACAGATCGTCTCATCATAAAAGTCTTACTTAGACTTTTAAAAGCAATAATGTCCTCGCTTGACTTTTCTCAAAGTATGGCTCTCAGGTGCGTCAGAGTCACTGGGCTACTGACGGGCCAATTCTGGGCCCTCCAGGGCCCCATACTTTACCTGCACCTCTGGGAGTGGAGCTTGGAAAGCTGTGCTTTTAACAGAGGCCCATGGACAGGGGAGCCTGGTGGGCCATGGTCCATGGGGTCGCAAAAAGTCGGACACAATGGAAGTGGCCTGGCACAGTACACAATACTTTGAGAACCACAGGTTCTAACTGGCTTCCAAGTCTCCCAGCTTGAATCCACCCTCCCCACTGTGGCTGCCAGAGGGATCCTTCTAAAAAACAGCTCTGACCATATTATCCTACCGCTTAATGCCCTGCAGCGCGCCACTGCCCTGCCTCGCCCTAGGCCATCAGGATAGAGACCTTATCAAGCAAATGTCCTGTCAGGTCCCACCTCTCACCTGGCCCACTGAGGCTCAATCCTTGCAGACTCCTCTGATTCTCCTTTTGGCTTCGCTGGGTGGCTTGTGAGATTTTCCTTCTGCTACCAGAGCTCGAACCCTGTGCGTTTGGCAATCAAAGTGCGGAGCGGAGTTCTAACCACTGGACGGCCAAGGAATTCCCCAGACTCCTCTCATTCTTAGCACACATCATCTACTTTCATCATGCTCTGATTTTGGTCATGCTGTTCCCTCTGCCTGGAACGTCCTTCCCACTCTTTTCTGCCTGTTGCAACTCTGTACAACGACTCAGTTCTTACAAATGAGGATGTGGAGGTTGAGAGAGGTTTGATGTCACCCAGCAAGTAAGGGCAGGGACTAGCTGGGCGCCGGTCCACCTGACTTCCTGCTCCAGGTCTTTCCGTTCACCACGGCCGTCATGGAGGCTGGGGGAAGCCACTGGTCCCTCTTCCCCAGCCTCTGCTCACCTCCACTTGGGCCTGCTTGCCCACCCGGACCTTCTCTCTCTCTCTCCCCCAGCCGCGTGGGGCTGGGAATCAGAGACCCAGGAGAAGGGAGGAAGGGAAATGGGATTTAGCCCAAGGGTAACCCGACTCCATGAGTGGGTGGCTGGGGGGCGGGGCACACCACAGGGTAGAGGGCTTGGAAAAGGCCTCGGGGACCCCTGTAAGCCAAGTGGGGGGGCGACGGGGACTCCTAAAGGGGGGAGAAGAAGCAGAGTCGAGTCCAAGTCCCCTCCTCTGCCGCCCCCTCCCCCCACTGCGCCCTCGCAACCCGAGCCGGGGGGCCTAAAAATAGCCCCCGAGGCGCAACCGCGGCCGCCCCGGTGACCTTCTGGGTAGCACAGGCCGAAGGCGGGCGGGCGGCAGGAAGGCAGGGCGCCGGCCCCCCAGGACTCATCTCCCAGGGCAACATCCCCCGGGTGCCCCCGTGGCCGTCCAGTTCCGGCGTCTCCCCAGCTCAACTCGCAGAGGCCATGCAGAAAGCCCGGGGCACGCGAGGCGAGGACGCGGGCACCAGGGCACCCCCCAGCCCCGGGGTGCCCCCGAAGAGGGCCAAAGTGGGGGCCGGCGGAGGGGCGGCGGCCGCGGTGGCCGGGGCGCCGGTCTTCCTGCGGCCCCTGAAGGACGCGGCGGTGTCTGCGGGCAGCGACGTGCGGCTGCGGGTGGTGGTGAGCGGGACGCCCCAGCCCAGCCTCAGCTGGTTCCGGGATGGGCAGCGCTTGCCCCCGCCGGCCCCCGAGCCCAGCTGCCTGTGGCTGCGGAGCTGCGGGCCGCGGGATGCCGGCGTGTACAGCTGCAGGGCCCAGAACGAGCGGGGCCAGGCCTCCTGCGAGGCGGTTCTCACTGTGCTGGAGGTCGGAGGTAATGGGGAGGTGGGGGCCAAGCCGGGGGGAGGGGGGTGCTCACAGGTAGAGAAGGTTACCCGGGCCGGGCCGCTGCTCGGTGGAGGCGTCTGTTCATCAGTCTTTCTCCGGGTGCTCTGGCTTCTTAGCTGTACTGACCCAGGAGTGCCCGTCAAGAGGAAAGTGCAGGAAAAGCGGGTGTCAAGGTCAGAGGTTAAGGGTCAGCGTTTGGTAAGCCAAGCCTGAGCCCCACTCAGGCCTC
This sequence comes from Cervus elaphus, assembly GCF_910594005.1. Classification (NCBI taxonomy): domain Eukaryota; kingdom Metazoa; phylum Chordata; class Mammalia; order Artiodactyla; family Cervidae; genus Cervus; species Cervus elaphus. The sequence continues at coordinate 27,527,552 of NC_057822.1, read as the reverse complement.
TCTGAGCATTGCATAGTGGGAACCCTCCTAGTTTCCCTGTAGAGAGGGGCATCCTGGGGAAACTGTTTTCACCAGCTCTCATAATTTAGACTCGGAATCTGCCTCTTCAGACGTGCCTGTATGTCTTAAGGAGGAGACGGGCTCCCCTGGTCTGGCTGTGGTGTTGAGGGGATGGGTCAGAACTCCTCAAAGTCCAGTGCCAGGGTAGGTTGGTGTGGTCAGCACTAGGCTGGTTGGAAGGGGCCAGTGGGTGGACAAGTACGGAGAAGGTGCAGAGCAGCAGGCGGTAGAGCCTGGGTTGGGGGTTCCCAGCACAGATGGAGGGGAATGCCTGAGAATCCACACGCAAGCACGCCCATGTGCATGTGCACGGGTGGGCAGTGCAGGGGTCTGGTGGTGCCAGCAGATGAGGGGTTTGTGGAATTGGTATGGGAAGTGCATGGGCCATGTCTACCCGAGGTTCAAAGGGCATGGAAGGGGGCATGGCCCTGCCTGTGTGTGTGAAGGGGTGGGTGATGGTCGCAGGTGGAAGGGAAGGGGCATAAGACTTGGCCCTGTGCTCAGGGTCCTGCTGGGGCTGGTATGGGTGCAGGCCAGGGCCGAATCTCCTTGGGTCAGTGTTTTAGGCTTCCTTTTTGACTTCCTCGGCCCCTCAACCAGTTCTTCTCTAGGCTGAAGACAGAATCTCAGCAGACTGAGTCTTAAGAAATAGACTTCCGAGGAAGAAAACTGCAATTGAGGGAGATGGCAAAGAGCTTGGAGATCATGAGTTTGTCCTGGACATTTTCAGGAGGGAATTCTCACTCTGGCTGGGTAGTGTCATATAGGGGGACATGCTGAGGGGCTGAAGAGGAGGCATACCATGCTCTCCGGGTATAGCGGGCTGCACGGCTCTAGCATCCTGAAGGAACTCAGCAGCCAGAGGGTAAAGAAGGCCGTGGGGTGCAGCTGTCAGGAGCTAGAGCAGGGGCTCAGCCTCCCTCTGCCAGCATCTCCACTCTCTCCCTAGCTCTGCCCTGCCCACCTTCCTCTTCAATGACCGAGAAGGCCAAGGCTGGCTTGTTTTGGTTGGCTTCACACCGGGCCAGGTACAGGCTTTCCTCGCATCCACTCTGGGTTCAAGGGCTGGGGCTCGTCCTGGCAGAACTCTGAGCTGGGGAGGGATCAGACTCCTTGGGGGTCTTTGTTCAGGGGCAAAGGGGGCTGAAAACAGAACATAAATAAAGGCACAATCTATAGGTTGATGAGAACACACTTGGAGGAGAGAGATACGGGGCAGAGCGAAGTGCTGAGAAGGAGCTTGGTGTCATTATGTTTGTTTAGAGTCAGAAAGAACCACAGAGAACTGCACGTCCCAAAGGCTGCCTTTTACGGGTGAGGATGCTGTAATCCAGAGCAGAGGGGGAGGCCATGACTAGCTGTCTGCTTAAAGACAAACAGCTAGTTATGCCCATCCCAGATCTCAGAACCCAGTCCTCTGAGTTTGGGCTCTGGGGGCCTTTTTACCTCTAAAGTTCTGGAGGGAGGAGAGAGAAAAGGGAGGCGGAGCTGTCCTTTGTATGGAGGGGAGGGCCTTTCTGACGATGAGAACCTCCTTGGTCCCCCAGAGTGGGGGGAGTGACAGGATGCTAGAGCGCCCCCAGCCCCTCTGGAATCCAGGTAGCAGGGTCAGCAGAGCTGAGCCCTGGCTGGGCATACCTAGCCAGAGGCCAGGAGGCCAGTCTGCAGGCTGCTGTAGTGGAATTGCATGTTTGAAAGGCTGGGGTGAGGAAAGGACCCTGGGTGCTGGGGGACTGGATTGGAGACCTTTTGCCACTCATGTCAAAACAGGAAGAGGGTTGGGCTGCAGCAAGTCACACCTGAGAACTTTTTCATACTGGTAAAAGCTTTGCCCCAATAGCAGCTTTGCAATTGTGATTCATTGGTAATAATTCTTAGTAGCAATGAATTGTAATATGCTGCTGTGTGGCAGGCAATATGCTCTTGTACCCTTTGATGTATCATTTAAGTCCCACAGCAGCCCTAGGGAACCTGAGGCCCAGAGGGATTAAATGAAGCATCTTGGTTGTACTGATAGGAGGTGGCAAGGCAGGGATGGAAGCCTGGGTCTGTCCCACTGCCAAGAACCACGGACTTGACTACTATGCCCCTCCCACCTGATTGGTGAGGGAGGGGCTTTGCTTTGGTGATGTTGGCTGAGTCTGGCTTCCTCCTCTTCCTACTACCCACCTTCCACCAGTTCCTGCCCAGCGAGAGGTCTGGTCAAGGTCAGTTGGGCAAACAGCTCAGCATTGCTCAGACTTCCTCATGGAAAACTTTCTTGGTTGGGATCAATACCAGGAGGACTTCAGGGTTCTCGAGGAAGTCCAGCCAGGACCTGGCTTCAGAGAGAAGGAGGCAGTTTCCTGGCTGGGATTGCCATCTGGCTCGGCAAGACGGGGTGATGCTAAGGTTCCTGGCACTTCTGAAGCCCAAGATGTTAGCTCAGGGATAGAGGGATATTGGCATGGTTGGGGAAGCTGGGGCCTTGAGAAGACAAGAGGGCTGCAGGCTGGAGAATTTGGAGGATGCAAAATAGGAGGGTGGGATTTGGGGGTATAGAAATGAGGAAAGACTAGGAATAGTGAAGATGGCAGAGATGCAGGATACTTGTAGAGTATTTAACATGTGTAAAGCACCCTGTCTTATTTCAGTATTTAGTCTTCTAAGTTCCAGGTTACTGTTATGACCATTATACATAGAAGAAAAACTGGAGTTCAAAGAGGGAATTTACCCAGCGTCACATAGCGAATGAGGTGACAGAGCCAGATCTGAGTCTAGGTCCACAGTGCCTGTCCTCAGAAAGAGAAGCGTGGGAAGACTGAGGCTAGGATCTAGCAATTATCCCTCTGTCGGTATCCCCAAGTATCCCTCTGCCAGCATCTCCACTCTCTCCCTAGCCTCTGCTGTCTCCAAAATAGGCAGGCATTCTTCTCTGTCAAAACATCAGGCTCCCATTTGGATGGGCTGAGAAACTATGTGCCAGTCAAGTAATCAGGGCAAGCGCCACCCTCAAAGCTTGGGGCATGTGTGACTGGAGAGGGAGGCCTGTACTGAAGGGTGGGGGTTAAGAAGAAGAGAGGACAGCCAAGGGAAGGCACAAGCTGATGATGCTCACCGTGTTTGGCAGTCAGAAGTCTCATAGCCAGGGCCTGGGGGACCCCAGTGCCAACCAGAAGGGCCAAAGGTTAACAGATGGTAGTAAACCATGCAGGAGACTTGAAGGCATGGAGAGGAGAGATTAGAGAGAAGGAGGGAAGGCCAATTTAGCAAGAGAAAGGTTGGGGACTCCAGCAGGAACTGCCTGCAGCTGGATGATACAGTATCATCTATTTCACCTAGAATGTGGACAGTGTGGAAGAAAAGCCAGGAGGAAACCAGCATGGAGTTGGGAATGGGTATGGAGAGTGGCCCCCTCCATTCATGCCAAGTCCTAACTAGGGAGAGGGGGAGGGGCCAGATCGGGAGCAGTGAGGAGCCCTGGAAGGGGAGAAAGAGAACAGAGAGGCTGTGAAGTCAGCCAAAGCCCACACAGGAGAACTTTCCTAAAGGGAGGGCAGCCCTCCCAGGAAGAAACAAGATGGTCACGTCTCCAGTTTCTAGAAAAGGGTCTGGGTCAGAACAGAGACGGGAGGAAGACTGGAGAATGACCTGCTCCAGCAAGATTCATAGTCCCCATCGCCCCACCCCCATCCTCACCACCAGCAGCTCTGTGCCCCCTCCCGGAGTGCCCACCGAGTGCCCGTCACTGTGCTAGGTGCTTGAGATTTATGAGTCGGGGGAGGGGGGAAGACCAAAATCCCTGTCCTCTTAGAGATGACATTCCAGGGAGGGAACACATTATGTATGCAATAATCATAACTTTATGAAAATTATATAGTATGTCAGAAAATCAGAGCAGGGTGAGCAGGAGGAAGGAAGGGAGAAGGCTAGAGCAGGGCAGGAAAGAGGGGGGTGTGGGTGTCTGGCTCAGTGGAGGGTCTTTGTGAGAGATGAGACGTGGTATGATGATGGCTTTTCTGTGGTTAAGGGGACATGCTGGCGGGGCAGAAGTTGGAAGTCTGGTTTGGAGAAATGGCAGGGCGGCCCAGCTGCCCAGCCTTGGAAGAAAATGGGGCATTCAGGGGCCAGCTCGGGGAGGCCCACCCTGAGAGCATGCCCCAGGCTGGCCTGTGTGGGTGAGCAGTGCGAGCCCAGAGCAGGAACCGAGTCTCATGTGCCCCTCTTCAGCCCAGCTGTCCCGTCACTCACGCCTGCTGCCCATTGGTTATTTTTGCTATGGAATGTGCCAGCCCCTCGGATTCTCCTGGGGAACAGGGGCTCAAGTTACCCCCTCTCCTTACTAAGCTCCCCCATCTGTGAGTGGGTGTGTTTGGGGGTGGGCAGGGAAATTGCCTATGTGTGTCCAGAGTCCTCCGGCTGGAACTGATAAAGACATACACGTGTCCCCTTCTCATTGCACGTCCTGTGTGTGTGTCTGTAGGTGCGACCTCTGCGTCTGGGGGTCTGGGTAACAGGACTGCCTGCAGGCACTCAGAACGTACAAGACATGACCCTAAAACTTTAAAGAGCCACAAAACTCAAACAACTTCGGGAGCCAAGTAGAAACTGAAAAGGAGAGGGGTGGTCTTGTCAGCAGTTGAATTTGAGCAGGCTTGCCCCACTTAAAATATTGTGCAGGCTGAACAAAACTCATCAGTTGGCTCAGTATTTATTTTGGACCCATGCTTTAAAGAAAAAAAGTTAGGGTCCTCCTAACCAATCAGCATATGAGGTTTTATGGCATGGTGGTCAGTAACTCAGTCACGGTGCCTGGGTGAGAATCCCTGGCTCCCAACTACAGGCTCTGTGACCTTGGGCAAGTAACCTCTCTGTGCCTCTGTGCACAGATTGAGTTTATTCATATAAAGTGCCTAGGCCATTGCCTGGTAAATACTAAGCATGCTGTCAGTGTTAATGACTTTGTAGTCACATCTCAGCAACCAGGATTGGCACCACTTGTGTGTACTGGGGTGGGGATTCCGATCTGGGCAATCATGGAGGCACAGAACCTGTGCGGCTTTGGCTAAGTGATAGGACTTGTCTGAGCCTTAGTCACTTGTTGATTACATGGAGTCAGTTAAATGTTCATAAGAGTTTCAAGCTCACAGGGTTGTTGTCAGTGAGGTAACGTTTATAAAGTGCCTGAAGTTGCTCAGTCATGTCTGACTCTTTGCGACCCCATGGACTGTAGCCCTCCAGGCTCCTCTGTCCATGGGGTTTCCCAGGCAAGAATACTGGAGTGGGTTGCTATTCCCTTCTCCAGGGGATCTTCCAACCCAGGGATCAAACCCAGGTCTCCTGCATGGCAGGCAGATTCTTTACCATCTGAACCACCAGGGAAGCCTGATAAAGTGCCTGGCACTTAATAAATGTTTAGGAAACTTAGTTATAATGACTGTGTGTGGGGGTGGGGAGGGGTAGCGTTTTGTGCAGGCAAAATATGCATGGTACGAAATGCCAGGAGGATAAAGAAAATTTGATGTGTGCTCACCCATCACATGAGAAGTTGGGTTATATTTGTGAATAACAGGAAAATCTTTGGGCACCTTAGCTCGTGTGTGTGTGTGTGTGTGTGTGTGTGTGTATGCCAGGGTGCAGGGACAGAGGACCTAAAATAAGGGAACTTGAGGGCCTTCTCTGACCTTCCTGAGCAGCCTGAGGGGGTTCGCGTTCTGGGTGCAGGTCACTAGGAGGACCGTGCCCTGTGTATGATCCGGGCGCCCCCGCCCGGCGCCGCAGCCCTGCGATGTGTCGGGTACTGCCTGGCAAGGCGGACGGGCGCGCATGTTTGTGGAGTGAGCCAGTGGAGATGCGGCTGACCTTCTGGAGCGGCCCCGCGGGAGGCGGGCGGGGTGGTGTGGACGCCGCGCTGGGCGGCCAATGAGCGAGTGGCCCGAACTCTCCTAGGGGCCACTGCACCCTTTTCTGTGCCTCAGTTTCCCCATGTGCCCAGGACCCAGGAGGCCGATGCGGGGTGGGGGAGCCGCGAGGCAGGTGATCGCCGCCCCCGGGGACGCAGGGCAGCCAGCAAGGGAAGGGGCTCCTGGGGGGGTGCGGGCTGGCGGGGGAAGGGCGGGCTCCGGCCGCCGCCGCCGCCGCCGTCGCCGTCTTCCCCCCGCCCCGGCTCCCGCGGCCCCGAGGCTCCTTCCGCCACCGGCGCCGGCCCCCGCCAGCTCCCCGCCTCGCCCCCGGCCCCGCCTCCGACTCCGCCCCGCCCCCGCCCGTCCCCTCCTCGCCCGGCCGCCGGCCCGGCCCCCTCCCCCGCCATGAAGAAGCTGTGGGTGAAGAAGCGTTTCCAGGTGAGGGCTCCGGGGGCGGGCGGCGCCGGGAGGGGGCAGGAAGGGCTGGGCGCCCCGGAGGGAGGGCGGGTCGCCGCGGCGGGGCCCGGGGGAGGGGGCGCCGGAGCCGAGCCTGCCCCACCCCGGCGGCCCAGGCAGCGGGCAGGGCGCGCTCCAGGGGGCTCCCCGGCCTACGTCAGGCCCCTCCCCGCGCCCAAGGGCAGAGCCCCCCGCCCCCCCCAACCCACAGCACCCGCGATCGCCGCGACCCCCGGGCCCCCCCCCCCCCGCAGCCGCCCTCGGCGTGGAGCGCCCACGGGCTTCTGTACCACCTCTCGCCGCTGTCCAACCCCTCCGTGCCCCTGGCTGGCTCTCCCCAGCCCCCCACTCCGGAGCCTTCCATCTTCCGGGGCTCCTGGAAGCAACGGCGCAGGGATCCGCGCTGAGCTCAGTGCATTCCACTAGCCCTGCCCTGTTCTCCGTGGACCCGGGCCGCCTTCTTGCTATCCTGAGGCTCACCGTCCTTTGGGGGACCTTGCCCTCTGCCCCCGCATCACCCTCCTGCCCTCTTGACACCTATCTCAGGTGTCTGTCCTTCCCCGCCTCCCCAGCAGGAATCTGTGTCCTTGTCCCTCCATCTCCCAGTCATCCAAGCATGCCCCCCCTCCCAATCTCTTCCTTCACATCAGTCATCCTCTCTATCTCCGGGAGTGTCTCTCAGGTCCCCAGTCCTCTGACCAGCGTTTGACCCTTAGTCCTACCTCCTTCCTCCCCAGCTCCTCCCCAGAGCCTCGCTGGAGCTCCAGCTGGGAGGGCTGACAAGCAAGGAAAACGGGAGATATTTATTCCCTTTAGGGGAAGCTGGCTGCCGGGGTCTTTTCCACTTCTCCTGCCCCCAGTGGCCCCTGGGCCGAGTTTCTGATTGATACAGAGGTTTGGACGAGAGGTATAGGGAGGTCAGAGCATCAGGAGTGAAGCCTTCCCCTCAACTCCTCGTTCTGGCTTTTCTCTTTCAGAAAACCGGCCACTCCCGCCGGGCCTTTGGCCGACTCACCCATGGTGCGTGGACCGTGAGCTGCCTGCTCTAGCCCGTGCACACTCCTCCTCTTGGTCCATGTCCCTTCATGAGGCACCCAGGCCTGAAGACGGCCCATGAGATACAGGACCTCCACATTCCCCCACCTACCTACCTACCTATCTACCTAACCACCTACCCACCCACCCAAGAAAGCCCCTTGCTGCTGAGAAAGGACCTAGCAAAAGGGATGGGGGTTAGCTGGCACACCCCGTCATGGGTCCCAGGCTTATTATTCTTCATCTGTGGGCCAGGTGGGGATGAGTTAAGTGCCATGCTTCTACAACCAGCACGTGGCTCCTGCTTGTCATGGCACTCAGGGAGAAACTGAGGCACAGAACCTGATAGAATCTGGGAAAGTTAAAAGAAACATGCCCAAGAAACTTTGCTCCCAGCATGACCGCATTTTTGAGGACGATTCAGCAGTAGCAGAGAGGGTTTGGGAAGAGGGTGCAGGTCACGTCATGATGCCGAACAGATGGAAAGGTTCTTTTGAGAGGTCGAAGCACAGTGCAGATATTGTACCAGAAGGTGGGCCTGACCCCTAATGGGGGGCCTGGGTCTGTGGCTGGGCTGAGTACAAGTGGGTGTATGTGTGTGTACGTGTGTGTGTGTGTGTGTGTGTGTGGCCAGTGGGAGCACCGGTGAAAGTGCAAAGGGTGCAGAATCACTGAGGTCATTGGAAGAATCCCCCAAAGATCTGGCTCCCCAGTGCTGGGCCCACTGGGGCCGGCAGGCAGGCAGCGAATGAGATGCTTTGCTCATCCCAGGTGTCTCCCTCCCCCGACCCCCATCCCCACAGGGCATCTTTGGGCACCGGGTACCCTGATGGCCCCTCTGTCCTGCCTACCCACCATGCCCTACCCCACAAACGCTCTTATAACAGTCTGTCCATGTCTCTCTCCTGCTGCTCCTATGGAAGCGAAGTTTTCCGCTCCTGCAGAAAGCAAAGTTACGGTAGGAAACTGGCTCCTGCCCTAGCCCTCCACTCCCCTGCTTCCCTGCCCGGCCCGGCCTCTCCTCACCCTGCCTCAGCTGCACCCTGATGTGTTCCGGCTGGTCTGGGGTGGAGGACAGGCTGGCCCTGCGGTTGGTCAAGTGCCCTGACAATACGACTCTGAGGTGACTCCCCTTTGTTCCTGGGTACCAGAACCCAGACTTTAGAGCCTTGGAACCTAGGATCTTGTTATTCGGGGGGCTGTGCGGGAACTTAAGTTATCACTGACGGAGAGGAGGGGGAGGGGCTACAGCCCTGCAGTCCATCAAGTGGCCGGGTGGGGGGACTGCAGGTAGCTTTGAGGGCACTACCACGGAGGCAGGGGTGAGGAGCCAGAGGACCGGCATGGGAGGGGTGACCCCGAGGCTCCCAGGATGGGCAACGGGGCGTTGGGAGCTAAAGGGGAGAAAAGATAGATGCTGGAAGTCCTTCTGGTGGCGACGCGGAGCCTGCTGCGGGGGAGGCAGGAGGGAAGAGTCGGAGTCAGGGGGAGGAGAGCCCTGCCCACACAGACCCCTTCTCCTCCAGACTCGGAGACGGGCGAGGATGACATCAGCGACGTGCAGGGGACCCAGCGCCTGGAGCTTCGGGATGACGGGGCCTTCAGCACCCCCACGGGTGAGCTCTCTGGGGTGCACACAGAGCCAGCAGGTGGCCTTCCCTCCAAAGGTGCCTGGCTTCACCGTGTTCCTCTCCCTAGGGGGCTCTGATACCCTGGTGGGCACCTCCCTGGACACACCCCCGACCTCCGTGACAGGCACCTCAGAGGAGCAAGTGAGCTGGTGGGGCAGCGGGCAGACGGTCCTGGAGCAGGAAGCGGGCAGCAGGGCTGGCACCCGCCGCCTCCCGGGCAGCCCAAGGCAAGCACAGGCAACCGGGGCCGGGCCACGGCACCTGGGGGTGGAGCCGCTGGTACGGGCGTCTCGAGCTAATCTGGTGGGCGCAAGCTGGGGGTCAGAGGATAGCCTTTCGGTGGCCAGTGACCTGTACGGCAGCGCATTCAGCCTGTACAGAGGACGGGCGCTCTCGATCCACGTGTAAGTAACGGCCTTACCTGGGCCCTTCACTATCCCACCTCACCATGCCGTCCCTCACTGCCCCTCACCGTCCGTCAGCGTCCACGCCCCACGTCCCCTGCACCATCCATCCCTCTGTGCACTTCTCCACCCCCCCATTGCTTCCTCTCCTGGCCCCAGCTGCCCACTCTGTCTTCCCACACAGCGCCATCCTCCTCCTGTTCCATCACCACCCACATGCTCCCGCTCCCACCTGTCCTGGCTCACTGTGTCATCTCCATGGTCTCGTGGACCCCTCTCTCCCTTCCTTATCTCCTGCAAGATTTCCACTCTCCCGGGGGCCCTCTCCCGCCTCACCCATTCAGGCTCCAGTTGTCCCCAGGATCCCCACTCCCCCCCCCCCCCAGGGGCCCCTCCGTGCCTGCTGTCTCAGCAGCTGCTGCCTTTTCATCTCTGCACATTCCTGTTCCCATGTGGGCCTTTTTCTGGGAGGAACGGAACCTTTCTGCACGGCAGCTCCCGGGAGAGCAGGAGGGAGCGAGCGACAGCACAACCAGGAGACAGAAGAGAGCGAGGTGGTCAGGGGGTTGTTGGGGCCAGGGGCCTGGGAGAGCAGGGGATGTGAAGTGTGTGGGCGGCAGGGGGCTGGGGCAGGGTGGGATGGAGATTGGGGGCTGGGGGGGCTAGGCTGGAGGCAGAGGGCTCGGAGTGATAGAGGTGGGGGCATGTGAGGACCCTATGTGGGAGACGCCTCAGGGTGGGGTTGAAGGTGGTCCTGGGAGGCCATGGTGAGGCGCCGAGGTGTTGGCAGTGAGGCGTTGGAGCCGGTTTTGGAGATGTGGGACTGGCAGATACAGAAGGGAGTGCTATGGTAGAAGAGGGGAGTGGCTGATGAGAGAGGTTATCAGGGGGCATTTGGGGAGCTGAGGGGGACCTGATTTGTGATGGGTATGGGTGTGTGGGGGGGAGGTACCACCATGGAGGAGAAATAAAGAGCCTGGTGGGGGGAGGCCTTTTTGCGGGTGGCTGAGGTGGCTGGTGGTAGGCAGGGAAGAGGTCTGGGGGCAGGTGCAGAGGAGGCGCCCTTGCTTTATCTGGCTGGCATTAACCAGGCGCTCCCATGCCCTGGACTTGCCTTTTCCTTCCCTGCCTTTCTTTGCCAGGCCCCAGCCGGAGCCTGGAGTTGCTATGGCAACTTCCGAGGAACCCATTTCCTTAGTGATGTCTGTGGTACACAGGCTGGCCTGGAGCTTGAAACTGCCAGCAAGAGATCTCCTCCGCTGTCCCCAATTTCTCTCCCTGCCTCACCCAGTTCCCACAGGCCATTCCTCAGGGCCTCTGCTGTCCCTCCCCCAGAGTAGACTCTGCCTCCCTGCAGGTGGCTGGTTGAGGTTTTTCTCCCTAGGGCACTCTAGATTGCATGCCCCCCACCCCCACCCCACACCCTGCTGGAGGTGAGGTTTGCTGTGTAGGTGGCTGATCCAGGTAGCCTGACACTCAGGCACCGGAGAATTTATGCTCATGGCCAATACCATACTATTTCTTCCCTCTCTGTGCCCCCAGAATCCTAGACATTTTGGAGGGAACAAGGGCTTAGAAGCCAGACCACTGGGGTTTCAATCTAGCACCAACTATTTCCTAGCTGTGTTACCTTGGTAAGGCACCTCACCTCTCTAAACCTCAGTTTCTTCATCTGTAAATGGAGATAATAACAGTCCTTGTCGCAAAGGATTGTTGTGAGGATTAAATGACTCAATGCATTTTAAGCATTCAGTACATGCCTGACACACAATAAGTACTCAATGAGCCATTTCATAAGTTTTTATTAAGCTCTCTCTAATGTGTTAGGTAGGACGCTAATATCTCCAATTCCTTTTCTTGCTAATCTCTATGTTTAGTGTGCCCCCAAGAGTCCAGATGGGGGAAACTGAGGCCCAGCTCTTGGGCATCAAAGTTCTGGAGGTGAAAGGGGCAGTCTGGGGCTGCCCAGCTCCTTCCTTCCTCCTCTTCTCCCACACCCACTGTTCAGGCCCACGCAGTAGTTATTTTGGAGCTGAGTTATTCCTGAGCATACCCCTTTGGGGAGCTTCTGTGTTTCTCAGGGGGTGGTTTCCAAGGACTCGAGGTAACTTTCCCAGGGGCAGGACAAAGTCAAAGGCCTTGTACCGGGGGCAGATTGATCAAAGGGCAAGGGAACCTGGGTGCCCTCGTCTCCAACTCCAGGGACCTCAGCTGTCACCTGCTGTCAGCAGTGGTGGGGGCTCAGGTCTGAGGAGGTGCTAGGCAATCCCGGGGATGAGGGCACTGCTCCTGGAAGGCATGTGTCTGTTCTTCCTGGGGCACAGTGAAGGGGTATGCCCAGCTGAGGAAGGGCAGGGCTGTGGGGGCCAGCTGGGGGCAGGAATGAGTGGGAGGCTGAATTCCTGAGAGGGCCCCGCCCTATCCCACCCTTCCGCCTTCCCTGCCCACTTCATCTTTTGGGTCTTCAGCCTCATCCTTTTATTTCCCCCCACCACTCAGTTTCTGTTTCTGCTCTTTCCCAGCTTCTGGGGCGGGGGAGAGGGGGCTGGCCAGAGCCCCTGGGACTGAGTCTGTTCCTGGACCCAGCCACCAGCCCAATCTTCCGGGGCCAGAGCCGCCAGCCTCTCCCCAGCACCTGCTCTGGCTGTGCCTTCCTCTGGGGGGGGGGGGGGGGCGGGGGAGGGGCTGGCCGATGTCACCCCCAAGCCTTTCCAGCATGCCCACCGCCCGATTCCTGTCACGACCCGAAGGTCTAGGAGGGAAGGCCCCCTGAATCTCCTGCCCCTCTTCGTCTTGGTCCCGCAGCAGTGTCCCTCAGAGCGGACCGCACAAGGAGGAGCCTGACCTTCAGCCTCAGCCCGCCAGCGAAGCCCCCCGTCGCCCAGCCCTGCCGCCCCCCTCCAAATCCGCGCTGCTGCCCCCACCGTCCCCTCGGGTGGGTAAGCGGCCCCCGCCGGGACCCGGCGGCCAGCCCCTGACCACCCCCACGCCGCCCCACCGGCGCTCTCGGGAGCCGGTGCCGCCCGAGGACGCCACCGCCGAAGAGAAGCGAGGGAAAAAGTCCAAGTCATCCGGGCCCTCGCTAGCGGGCACGGCGGAGTCCCGGCCCCAGACGCCCCTGAGCGAGGCCTCGGGCCGCCAGTCGGCGCTGGGGCGCTCCCCGAGGCTGGTGCGCGCTGGCTCCCGCATCCTGGACAAGCTGCAGTTCTTCGAGGAGCGCCGGCGCAGCCTGGAGCGCAGCGACTCGCCGCCGGCGCCCCTGCGGCCCTGGGTGCCCCTGCGCAAGGCCCGTTCCCTGGAGCAGCCCAAGTCCGAGGGCGGCGGGCCGTGGGGCACGCCCGGGGCCTCGCAGGAGGAGCTGCGGGCGCCGGCGGGCAGCGTGGCCGAGCGCCGCCGCCTATTCCAGCAGAAGGCGGCCTCGCTGGACGAGCGCACGCGTCAGCGCAGCCCGGCGTCCGACCTCGAGCTGCGCTTCGCCCAGGAGCTGGGCCGCATCCGCCGCTCCACGTCGCGGGAGGAGCTGGTGCGTTCTCACGAGTCCCTGCGCGCCACGCTGCAGCGCGCCCCGTCCCCCCGAGAGCCCGGCGAGCCGCCGCTCTTCTCCCAGCCCTCCACCCCCAAGACCCCGCGGGCCTTGAGCCCCGCCGCCGCCCAGCCGCCCCCTGCGAGCGTCGCGGAAAAGCCTGGGGATGAGCCAGGGAGGCCCCGGGGCCGCGGGCCAGCGGGCAGGACTGAGCCGGGGGAAGGCCCGCAGCAGGAGGTTAGGCGCCGGGACCAGTTCCCGCTGACCCGGAGCAGAGCCATCCAGGAGTGCCGGAGCCCGGTGCCACCCCCCACCTCCGAGCCCCCCGAGACCAGGACGAAAGCTCCCCCGGGTCGGAAGCGGGAGCCCCCGCCGCAGGCCGTGCGCTTCCTGCCCTGGGCCACGCCGGGCCAGGAGGGCGCTGCTGTACCCCAGACCTTGGAGAAGAACAGGGCGGGGCCCGAGGCCGAGAAGAGGCTGCGCAGAGGGCCGGAGGAGGACGGTCCTTGGGGGGCCTGGGACCGCCGAGGGGCCCGCAGCCAGGGCAGAGGTCGCCGGGCCCGGCCCACCTCGCCTGAGCTCGGTAAGGCTTCGGGGAGGGTAGAGAAGGTGCTGACTGAGACCTGGGTGGGAGCATGTCTGGAAAGAGCGAGACTGCTAGGCAGTTGCGAGGGTGTGGTTTCAGAAGAAAGGCATGGTCCCAGGTTCCAGTTTGAGTGAAAGATTGTTGAAGGCCCCTTGTGTATGACCTGTCCGATGGTGAGAGTGAAGAATGTTTTGATGGAGGCTGGGCGGAGCCGAGATGTGGGCAGAGATCCCATGCCCCATGCCTTCTATAATGTTTCTTGGGTCCAGTGGCCTGCTGAGCTGTTGGTTCAAGGATCTAATGGTGGGGGGAAACCCTCCACACCCCCACTGGTCTGTGGGGGAAGAGACCAAAGTCCATCTCGGTAAATAATTGGTCGTGTCCCTCTTACTGTTGAGCTTAGGGCCAGCCAGCTCTCAGTATTAATCTTCTCCTCCCCACAAATCACCTGACCCATCAGGGCTACTAAGATCTCACCCAGCCTCCCTTCTAGCCTCATCTCTCCTATCTTTTGAGTCCCTGCGTGGCTGAGCTGACTGTGATCACATGCCAACCAGTGTGTTGTCTCACACTCCTGTGGATGGTGGCCAGTACCCCAAATGCCTCTGCCCCTAACTCTGCTCAACTGAACATCAACTTGGGGCCACTTCTGGTGCAAGACTGCGGAAGCCATCCTCAGCTCACTCCTGCCTCTGCTGTTTTCCTAGGCCAGATAATGTCTACCCTTTGCACTTAAGACACATTGTCGGTGTCTCTTTTCAGTGCACTTATCTCCCCCCTTTTTTTCATCACATTATTCTTCATTTTCATATTATTGTCTCAAAACCTTTACAGATGATTAAGCACCTGTTCATCGTTCTGTTAGCCACGTTATTGCGTGTCCACAGCCGTGTTCCAGGCGTTGTGTGAACTGGGTGTGTTACTTTATTTTAATCTACATGCCAGTTCTCTAGGATGTTGGGTGTTATTTTTCAGCTCCATTTTACAGATAAAACTGAGGCACAGAGATTATCTAATTTGTCCAAGGTTTTGTAGCTAGAAAAGAGCATAACTGAGATCTTCATGGCTCTTTTGGCTGCAGACACTGTGTGTTGTCTAGCTCGTGTATTGTGTTAAGTCACTTTAGTCATGTCCGACTCTTTGCGACCCCATGTACTGTAGCCTGCCCAGGCTTCTCTGTCCATGGGATTTTCCAGCAAGAATACTGGAGTGGGTTGCCATTTTCTTCTCCAGGGAATCTTCCCAACCCAGGGATTGAACCGGCGTCTTTTGGTTCTCCTGCATTAGCAGGCGGGTTCTTTATCACTATCGCCATCTGGGAAGCCCGTTATCTAGCTTATAGGATGTCAGAATTAGAAGATACCCAGAGAGAGTCACGACCGTGGAGTTTTATGGTCTCTTCGTGTGTTCGAGCTTCCTGTAAGCAGGGACTGCCTCTTATTTCCTGCTGTGTCCCTGGTACCCATACAGAGTAAGCAGTGAGTGCAGTCTTACAGTTTGGTGAATGGACAGTCAAAGCTGACCTTCATGAGGCCTCTCCTGGCTACCGGAAGCACCTGCTGCTCCCATTTTTAATCCAGTGGCTTCATTAGTTTGACAGTTTACCCCACATTGCCCTGTCACACTAGCATTGCTTAGGTCTTGGGTTGCTATTGGCTTGTTCTCTGTGTGGAAGCTTATGAAGTCATGTGCCCCTCAAAGCACCTTGCACAGGGCCTGATCTACGATTGTTGATGACTGATTTGTGTAAAGACACACACGGCACAGTTCCTGTCGTCCTCCAGAAACCGGCCCCCTAACTGTGGCTAAAATTAAGTAGCCAAACCGCCATAGAGTCTCGCCGCCCTGTTCTGTTTGAGAACTCCCTTCTGTTTTCCTTTCTCCCCTGCCTCAGGAGGTTCGGGAGAGAGACCCTTTGCTCTCCAGCCCTTGCCTTCCAGAAGGCCCTCTCTCTGGGTTTGCCCCCTCTCCCCTGAGTCATCCCCACAGGGACGTGTCCCCTCACCCTCTCGCCCACGTGTCCGGCAGAGTCTTCGGATGACTCCTACGTGTCTGCTGGAGAAGAGCCCCTGGAGGCCCCCGTGTTTGAGATCCCCCTGCAAGATGCAGCGGTGGCCCCGGGGGTGGACGTGCTGCTCAAGTGTATTGTCACCGCCAACCCCCCGCCCCAAGGTGAGCGCTAGGCCTGGGCTCAGGTTAAGACTGAGAGAAGGAGGGGAGACTCCCCCGTCCCTGCCTCCCACCCCAGTCCTTGGGGGGAGGGGGTACGGGGGCCAGATGGGGAGATCATCCATTCCATGGGGCTGGCTGGACTACTGTGTCTCGTGTGTGTGTGTGTGTGTGTGTGCTGGACTACTGTGTCTCGTGTGTGTGTGTGTGTGTGTTAGGGGGTCACAGTCCCTGGAGAGAGGGGAAGGTGGGCCTGGATTTTTGTGACTGAGGGGCCAGTCCTCGGGATTCCCTGGGGTGGGGAGAGGAGTGCTGTGGGCCCTGTGTGGGGTGGGGTGGGGGGAGATTGGCCCCAGTGGGCCCCTGTGGGCAAGGACAACCTGGTCACCCCGCTGCTTCCCCACAGTGTCCTGGCAGAAGGATGGGTCCCCGCTGCGCAGTGATGGCCGCCTTCTCATCCGGGCAGAAGGCGAGCGGCATACCCTGCTGCTCCGGGAGGCCCGGGCCGCCGATGCCGGGAGCTATGCAGCCACTGCCACCAACGAGCTGGGCCAGGCCCGCTGTGCTGCCACGCTGGCCGTGAGACCTGGTAGGGAGCCCGCGGGCCCCGGGGCTGGGCGGGGTGAGCAGTGACCCTTCCCACTCCTAGCCTGGTGCTTGGGCTCTCAACCAGTGTGCATTCTAGTCCATTCTCCTGTGTTGGCTGCTCTAGTGGAAGCATTTTAAATGGCCCTGGCCCCAAGGCAGTGGCCAAATTCCCAAGGCACATGCCAGAGAGGCCAGTTCATGAAGTCACTGAAGTGTGTCTTTCGACATCCTCTAAATGCCCTCCTCCCATGGCGTGTCCCTGAACTGGGTTCTGTGGGGAAAGCAAATTATCCTTGAGTCTCAGAGATAAAGAATCTCCCAGCTCAAAGGGTTTAAAAGCCATCAGGAGTCTTCTGAGGTCATTTCCTTTCTAGAATGGCCACCCTGATTCCCACCTCCTGTAAAAACAGATGCTTTTAAGTGCCACAGCCTTCCTCTGCTCCCTTGCTCCTTCAGTTGAACCCAGAGCCCAAAAGAAGATGCATCTGAGAGTACCTCTTGGGACGTAGCTGAGGCTGCCTCATTTTCTATTTTTATGAAAGTCCTTTCTTGGTGTCAGACTACTTCCTTTGGATTTGAGCCCGGTTTCTTTCAGGTTGAGGAGTGGTGTCGGTGTGCATGGCCAGTTCAAGTCATTCAGGTTGCTGGGCTGACAGAGTGCTGGCCCTGGGCAGTGGGGGGGTGGGGTGGGGTGGGGAGATGAGAGAGGGTAGGGAGTGTTTCAAAAGGAAAAGTCGCACATGGACTGTAGCCTACCAGGCTCCTCCATCAGTGGGATTTTCTAGGCAAGAATACTGGAGTGGGTTGCCATTTCCTTCTCCAGGAGATCTTCCTGACCCAGGGATTGAATCTGAGTCTCCTGCATTGTAGGCAGACACTGTACCATCTGAGCCAGCAGGGAAGTTCATTAAGGAGATTACCACTGGGTAATCAACCTAGTGGACCTGGGATAGAGGACAGTGCAGGGTAGATGAACCTGGTCCCTAGACTGGCCAAGCGGTCTCTTGGTGTTCTGAGAGCCTGGACTGAGAGACATCAGAGCCCTGAAGGAGCCTGGGAATTAGACGGGTCGGGGGAGGGGCTGGGCGTGCCTGGACGGGGAGTAGTACGCCTTGTTCTGTCCTTCACTTTCACTCAGTTCTGCCAGAGACAAGATTACAGAGCCCATTTTGCTGTGGTCCTGGGTCCTCAGCACCTTCACGATTAGAGAGATTAGGGAGTTCTTGGCGGTGTCTGACCTGCGTCCCAGTCCTGCATTAGGTCCTTTGGGTGGCACCTGTCTGGCTTTGCAGGCCTGCAGGCCTGCCTCTTCCTTAGCTCACATCCCCCTCCCAGGAGCCCACGTGTTAGGTATTCTCCTGCTGCTCACCCCTCCCACCACGCTGAATCATACCCATCCCTCCACTGCATGCTTCCATCCTTCCATCACCTCCGGGATCTGGCTTCTGACTCAGCTCCCTGCTCCCCTTAGGGGGCCCAGGCCTGGCTCCAGGACTCCGGTCAATACCTGGCTTGGGCTGAGATTTGGCCGAGGGTTGTTTGTGCGTGGTGGGGGGGGGGTGGGGGTGCGGTTTGCCCCAATACTGGCTCAGGGCCATTTGAAAGCCTTTTAAGGTTGGGAAGGAGGCTTGGGGTAACTGTCAGCACTTGACTGGGAGTTCTGCGTTCACCACACTGAACCTCCCTGTACTTTAGTTTCCTTGTTTGTAAACCAGAGATAATTATACCAGCCTCACGAACGAAAGCAAATGTGTGAATGAGCTTTATGAACTGTAAAGCTGTAGACAAATGTTAGTTGTTAGCATTATTAAGGGGTGACGTTGAGCACAGGAACATGGGTTTCCAGAAGGCTCCCAGGAAACTGCCTCTTCCTTTTCTGCCCTTCCTTCAGCCTATCTGTGCCTTGGGGACTCCTTCCCTGCCCTCCCCAGGCCTGCAGCCCACAGCCCCTCTGTATTTCCCAGTCCCTGGGTCTTCAGCCTGCCACAGCATCTCTGTGTCTCCTCCAGCCTGGGGAGCCAGAAGGCTTCATCACATTAGTCAGCTGCACCAGACACTGGCCAAGGAGCAGTTCCCATAAGCCAGGCCGGCTGGAGGGCCCCCAGGCTTGAGGGACAAGCACGTGAGTCTAGACGTGGCTGTCGTGGAGAAAGCAGATTTTCTTACCCTACAAGGCGCTGTTTGGTCCAGAGCAGCTGGACAGGGGCCAGTGGACCTAGAGAGCAGCAGGGATGGGCGGAACCTGTGGGTGGCACAGACATTTGGCAAAGGAGGGGGTCCCAGGCCTTGAGTCTGTGGGGATGGAGGGGGTGGGGCAAGGGTAGGGTGTCAGGCAGTGTGGGAGTGGGTTGAGGGAGGGAAGGTAGGGTGTCTTGTAGGAAGAGGCCTCTCGGAACCACCTTCCTTTTTCTTGCTTCTTTTTGCTCCCCCTTGGTCACCAGGGATGGCTGCCCAGTGCCCTCTTGGGGATCCCCCCCTCCAACAGGACAAACTTTTGAGATCCAACAGATCTCAGTTCCTGGCTGGGAACTTCGGGATGGGATAACTGAAGAACAGAGTTCCCTGGGTGCTGGATTTGCAGGGCAGAGCCTGCCCTCGCTGCCTCTGCAGCCCCACCCCAGCCCTGGTTCCCTCCCCAACCGCCCTACCCCACTGGATAACTCTGTGGAGACCCAATCATGCTCCCAAGGGGTGTGTGTTGGGGGTGGGGGGCGAGTGGTGGGGGTGTGTGGGAGGTGTGCCTGACTGAAGCTAAGCATTCTCAATGCTGCCCGCATCCATCAAACACGCATTTACTGAGCACCAACTGGGTGCCAAGTACTTCATGTCTCTGAGCAGTTTCTTGTGTTTGGAGAGTGCCAGATACTTTTTTCCAAACTTTCACATTTCTCCCTTCACTTAAGCTGCATCCCACCACATATACCCCTTGGAGAGGGACATCTCAGGGAGTAACATTGCCGCTTTATAGACGGGATGATGAAAGGGTAAAGTGACAGAGTTAGCACAAGGGCAGCAGCCTTTATTGAGCATCTGTAATCTGCTTCAGAATGTTAGAAACAACAGGTGATTTAGAGCAATGGAAATACTCACCCATGAAACAAATAAACTTAGCATGGATGGCAGAATAAGGTAACATATTATTGTTGTTCAGTTAGTGAGTTGTAGCCAACTGTTTGCAACCCCATAGACTGCAGCATGCCAGGCTTCCCTGTCCTTCCCTGTCTCCTGGAGTTTGTTCAAACTCACGTCCATTGAGTCGATGATGCCATGCAACCATCTCATCCTCTGTCACCCACTTCTCCTCCTGCCCTCAGTCTTTCCCACCATCAGGGTCTTTTCCAGTGAGTCGGCTCTTTGAATCAGGTGGCCAAAGAACTGGAGCTTCAGCTTCAGCATCAGTCCTTCCAATGAATATTCAGGGTTGATTTCCTTTAGGATTGACTGGTTGGATCTCCTTGCTGTGCAAGGGACTCTTCGAGTCTTCTCAAGCACCACAGTTTGAAAGCATCAATTCTTCGGTGCTCAGCCTTGTTTATGGTCCAACTCTCACATCCATACATGACTACTGGAAAAACCATAGCTTTGACTATACAGACCTTTGTCAGCAAAGTGATGTCTCTGCTTTTTATGTGTACCAGGTGTTGATTAGGTTCTCACATGTAATCCCACCCTGGGAGGTAGGCTTTATTACTATGCCCCTGTCATTGTTGTTGTTCAGTTGCCTAGTCATGTCTGACTCTTTCCGACCCCATGGACTGCAGCACGCCAGGCCTTTCTGTCTCTCACCATCTCCCAGAGTTTGCCCAAGTTCATGTCCATTGCATTGGTGATGCCATCCAGCCATCTCATCCTCTGACGCCCTCTTCTCCTTCTGCCCGCAGTCTTTCCCAGCATCAGGGACTTTTCCAGTGAGTCAGCTGTTCACATTAAATGACCAAAATAATGGAGTTTCAACTTCAGCATCAGTCCTTTGAATGAGTGCAGGGTTGAGTTCTCGTAAGACTGACTGATTAGATCTCCTTGCTGTCCAAGGGACCCTCAGGAGTCTTCTCCAGGACCATAGTTCGAAGGCATCTGTTCTGCTTTCCGCCTTCTTTACGGTCCAACTCTCAACATGAGTTGGGAAGACCATGGCCTTGACTATATATGGACCTTTGTCAGCAGAGTAATGTCTCTGCTTTTCAGCACACTGTCTCAGTTTGTCATGACCATGTTACAGATGAGGAAACAGAGACTTGGGAAGCCTTAGCAAATTGCTCCAGAGCATCACTGATCATAGAACTTCCTGTGATGATAGAAACGTTCTTACTTGCTCTAATAATGTAGCCACTAACTATAGGTGGCTGTTGAGGACATGAAAGGTGGCCAGTGTGACCGAAGAGCTGACTTTTTTGTTTTATTTCATGTTAGTTAAAGTGAACTGAAATTGTCTCAGCCAGCGGGTGGCTACCCTGTTGGGTGCTCAGCTCTAGGAGCGGAGGCCAGATCATGATTTGAAGCTCTGTCCCTGGGTCTCCCAAGTTTGTCCTCCTAATCACTGCACTGTACCATCCCCACTTCTGCTACCCTAAAGGGGTCAAGGCTCGAAGCACAAGGTTAAAATTGTGCTCTGGAGCTCCTAGGGCGGGGGGCAGAGACTGTCCATGCCCGCTGTGGGTTGGTCAGCCTGGGGGAGGGCCTCTGTCCTTCCTCTCTGAGTCCCCACCTTCCCCATCGCTATGATGCTGCTTTGTTTCCCTGCGTACCTGGTGGCTGTACTCAGCTCTCCCCCACTGCAGGCTCTGGTCAGGAGGAGGGGAGACACGGGGGATTCATGCACCCAGGCCTCCATCCAGCTGCCTTCAGCCCTCCCCTCAAACACAGGTCTTCTATATTTGAGTCTAGGGTTCTAGCATTTTTCAGCTGAGACCTTGGCTCTAGCTAGCCACGTGTTCTTGTCTACAAAGCAAGGGTCACTTTGTAACTCCTGGGCTACTTTCCTTGGCAAGATTTGTGAGGCTCTGTGGGGCTAATGATTAGGCTAAGGACATTTGGGCCAGAGGATAAGGCTTAACAAAGCTCATTCTGGTCCCACTAATAGGACCAACACTATCATAATAGGGAAGAAGTGGTTTATTGGAGGTCATGAGTGTAAAAGGAAAGGAAGAAGAAATCATGGCACCAACATCCACACCCGCCCCCCCCCCCTCCCCCCCGCTTCTTCTGGCCTCTGGTCTTGGCCTGTTGCTGCAGAATCACAGGTTTTTCCTTGGGAAGGCAGCAGCTGCCCATGGATGGGACCTTGAAGTGCCACACAGCCCTTTTGTCCATCTTTGCTGGCGGTTTGGACAGCATCTAAGCAAGCAGTATGGTCCCTTGACCTGACTCAGCCCACCCCCACACTGCTCTACCAGAAGCAGGTTGGCCCACAAAAGCTGCTATCGCAGAGTGGGACTCATCACACACAGCTG
Source organism: Cervus elaphus (assembly GCF_910594005.1). Lineage (NCBI taxonomy): Eukaryota > Metazoa > Chordata > Mammalia > Artiodactyla > Cervidae > Cervus > Cervus elaphus. The sequence continues at coordinate 27,505,768 of NC_057822.1, read as the reverse complement.
GCAGAAGAATGAGGGGGTGTCCAGTGGTTAGGACTTCGTGCTTTCACCACTGAAGGCCCTGGGTTCGATCCCTGGTCGGAGAACTAAGATCTCACAAGCCATGCGGTGTGGCCAAAAAAGAAAAAAAAAGAATGGGGACCTCATCCACCATTAGAGCCAATTTATCTAAACGTGCGGCAGCCCCAGGTAGGGAGTTAACCGCTTCCATGGCTAGGTCAGGCCGACCACGTGAAATTCTCTCCACTCCCAGGTCCATTTTAAGCCAAAACAGAAACACTCTCAGCACAGCCCTTCTCCTTCTCTAAGGGGGGACACTTCCTGGCAGCGCCTGTGGACGCTGCCGGCTGCAGGCCAGCCTGTGCCCTCCCTCCCCTCACTTCCACGGCAGGGTTACCCAGCAGACACTTAGAGGAATCGCCTCTAGAGGACCTCCCGAGACAGTGCGTGTGAAGAGCGGGCTGTGAACAACCCGACCACATATGTCAGTGCTGTGAGCCTCCGGCACCTTACCCCTTCCTCAGGCACCTCCCAGAGGTCCCGTTTGCCCTCAGAGTGAAGGCCGCACCCCTGAAGCAGACCTTGACCACCTGGGCCTGAGCATGACCCCGCGATGGCCAGAGACACTGACACTGTCACGTCCCACTTCTTTCTTCTTTACCTAGTTTTGAGCCAGAAGGATGAGCTACAGCTCACTGCACACGCTTTCTGCCTTTGAGCATTTGCTCAGCTGGTTTCCTCTGCCAGGAATGCTTTTCCCTACTTAAACCAAACTATGAATTCTAATAACCACCCTTCCATCAGTTCTCCCTTCTTCCCTGAGCCGCAAGTAACATCCTGTTCTCTGTATTCATCTGGCCCTTATCAGTAAGCCCCACTCTTGCCACCTTATTCATGCTTGCTGTTATAGTCGTGTGTGTATCTGGTTTGTCATCTCAACCAGCTGGAAGTTTCCTGAGGACACCACTCTTGTCTTCACCCCTGCCAGCCCTTCCAGTCATACCTGGAGGCCCTCCTGGACAGCCAGGGCTGGAGTGGTAGAAGTGGCAGTGAGGGTAGAAGCTTTCACAAACCCCTGGAAAAGCCTAGGTCACATGCAGAGGCTTGGTGGGATGCGAATCTGCCAAGGGTAATGAGGATCTGCCTGAGAGTGGAGGTTGGGATGGCAGTAGAGACCATGGAATAGTGGTCCCCCAGGTGTGGACCCCAGACCGGGAGCATCAGTATCAGCTTGGGGATGTGTTAGAGATGGAGATAACAGCCCCAGCCAGACATACAGCATTAGAAACTCGGGGGCTGGGGCCCAGCGAACTGCAGTTTAAGGAGCTCTCCACACAATTCTGGTGCCAGGTGAACTCTGAGAAGCACCACCGTGAGTCAGGGGCCTTGTGCCAGGTGAGAGGCCAGTGAAGCCAGTCCTCCAAGGTTTGGAGCTTGGCCTTGAAGTTTGTTGGCCGGCTGAGGTGGGACTCAGTGATCTCACTTCTTCAGGTTGTCCTCGTCTGCTGAGGGTCCTGGGGTCCCTAAATGTTTCTATGCATAAGAATCTCCCTGGGGACGTGCCATTTAAAAAAATTTCTCCTGTTTCAGGAAATCTTAATTCTTCAGGTCAGAAATCTATAGTTTAAATAGGCTGTCAGGTGGTCCTGATATGGGTGGTTCAGGACCACTTTGAGAAGCCCTGATATAGAGGCTTTTCATGTAGGTGGCTGTGACTGTATCTATACCAGCGACACCTCTGGGGATGTTGAGATGCACTGGTCTTAAGAGAGAGAGCTCCCCGAATTGTGGGCTTCCTAATTCCCAACCCAGGAATCGAACCGGGGCCTCCTGAGTTGCAGGCAAATTCTTTACCAGCTAAGCTACCCAGGAAGCCGCTAAGGGACTTGAAAGTGAAAGTCGCTCAGTCATGTCCAACTCTTTGCGACCCCATGGATTATAGAGTCCATGGAATTCTCTAGGCCAGAATACTGGAGTGGGTAGCCTTTCCCTTCTCCAGGGGATCTTCCCAACCCAGGGATCGAACCCAGGTCTCCCACATTGCAGGCAGATTCTTTACCAGCTGAGCCACGAGGGAAGCCCAAGAATACTGGAGTGGGTAGCCTACCCCTTCTGCAGCGGATCATCCCGGCCCAGAAATCGAACCGGAATCTCCTGCATTGCAGGTTGATTCCTGAATCATGCCCCAGGTGCTATTCCCCCAGCCACCACCAGGGGTCCCAGGCTCCCTGCAAACCCTGCTGGTCATGCTCTAATCTCTGCAAGACGTCTCTCTTTGGGCACTTGAGCTGCCTCAGTGCTGTCCAACCTGCCGGTGACCCCAGAGGTCACCAGACTCCACGGAGGGGAGGGGGACGTCTGCCTCCGGGGCCTAGGCCTGTGATCTCGGCATCAACTAGTGGTCAAACCCTGAGCAGATGCTCATCAAGTGCCGTCCTGACTTCCCTCTGCACCTCCATGTCAGGACAGCCAACCTGAATGGTGGGCCCTCCCCCCTTCTTCACTGGCAGTGCTGGGAAACACAGGTCATAGCTTGGGAATGTGGCCGCGGGGCGGGGGGTGATTGCAGGCGGGAGAACACCATGTGACCTCTCCTCAACAGCTCCCCTGCTCTGCTGCTCTGTCTCCAAGCCCCATGCCCATCCAAGTGCAGACGGGTGCTAGTGGTGGGGGGTCACTGTGGGCAGCGGCCTCTGTCCTCCTGACCTGTTGGCTCTGGTGGGCAGAGAGGATGAGGGATGTCGCTGACCCGTCCCTGGTAGAGCCTGTAGAGGAGGGGGCTGGGTGCAAGGCTCAGGAACCCACGGTCGCTGCGGGGCCACACCTGCTGTGACAGGACTGGGGAGGCAGAGGGGGGACTCCGGTCCCCTCAAGTAGAAGTCAAGGGTCCCGACAGCTCTCATCCTCAGCACCAGGGAGGACTGGGTATGGCCCAGCTCTAGCAGTTGAGGCTTGGTGGTGTGGATTCCAGCGTCAGGGAGCTTGGCCATTTGGTCAGGGAAAAGGGCATCATAGGGGCCGTTTGCTGTCAATACCTCCTGTGGTGGACACTGCAAGACAGATGGGTCAGTGCAGGTGTCTTGACTGCTGCAGCCAACTGTCACTATCATCTTCCGCTGGGGACTGAGTGCCCCCCCACCCTTTGAGCCGAGACACTGTTAAGGGGGCTTCTTGTTTGTCAGGGTCCAGAAGTCGTAGGGAGAGAAAAGGCAGATCCCGCCGCTTGGGAATGAGCAGGGTGGCTAAATAGGGAGGCTGCTCTGCCCCTCCCCTCTCCTCCCCCTCCGCTCCAGGGCCCAGGCACCACCTCCCCCGGCCAGCTGCCTGCCTGCCACCCAGCCTGTCCCGGCCAGGCCAGCCCCTACCTCCTCCTTCCCCCTCCCCAGGCTCCTTCCCCTCCCCCCGGACCTCGTGCAGAGCCTCAGCAGAGTGAGTGGGGCTGGGCAGGCTGGGCTCCGGCTCCCTGGGGAGCTGGAGGGGTAGGCAGTGGGCAGTGGGCAGGCTGCAGGAGGCCTGGTGCCAGGACAGAGCCTTCAGGACAAGTGCCGGCTGGGGTCCGTGTGCAGAGTCTCGTGGGGTAAGTTGGGGTGCAAGCCCTGCCCCTGGGCGAAGCCAAAGGGGCTTGGGGTGGGGGACCAGGAGGAGGGGCCAGGGGGCTGTGGCAGATTCATGTCTGTATTTGGCAGTCGGATTGGAGCCAGCTCAGTGAGGCTGGGCCCTTAGCCAGTTGCAGGGGAGGGCGTCAGGGCCCTGGGGACACCCCTCTCCCAAAGCAGTGCTGGCGCCCCCTCCTCTTCCCCTGAGCCGCCCTTCTCTGTGGATGACTCAAAACTCTGCCTTCCCAGCCTCTGAGAGTTTAGGGGTTTGTGCTCCAGGGCTGGGGCCAACAGGTGCCCCTGGGGTATCTGGGGCAGGAAGCTGAGAAGGGAGTGGGGGAAGGGCTGGCTGGACAGTGCCGCCTCATGGGCCCTGGCACTGAGGTCAGGATGGGGCTTGTCCGAGGTGTGTGTTCCTCTGCACCAGGCCCAGCTCACCCGAGAAACGGGTGTCCTGATTGTACCACTCTGGGGTCCAGAGACATGAACCACCTGCACTGGGGCCTGCAGTTGGGTGCTGGGAATGCGGGTTCCCTGCTCCGGGGGAATCCCAAGTCTCCCACAGGGTCCGGGAACGGCCCCTCTGGGGCCCGAACTCTTTGCCCCAGGCCATTCCCTATGGTTGCCCCACTCACGAGGATCAGCAGGGTCAGGGCTGGGAGTGTCTGGCAGATCACGAGTCCAGGGCTCTGGGACAGGAAACACCTGGGCAAGGTCACACAGCGAGTGAGTAGGAGCCCCGGGATGTGAAGTCAGGGCAGGGCTGGCCTACGGAGCTTCCTTGGCTCCTGGGCCTTTACAGAGCTACTGCAGCTCCTGGACTCTGTGACTTTGCAGACCTTATCAGGTTCTTGACCCCAGACTATTCCACCAGCTATCTCAGTCTCCCTGCCCACACCCACCCCTTCTCCCAGACATCTCTCTCTATGCCACTGTTTCTCCTCTGTCTCTTCTCCAGGTGGGTCTACATCTCCTTTCAGCAGTCCTATCACCTCTGACGAGGAGTATCTGAGCCCCCCAGAGGAGTTCCCAGAACCTGGGGAGACCTGGCCCCGAGCCACCACCATGAAGCTCAGTCCCGGCCAGAATCGCCGTTCCTCGGACACCGGCTCCAGGGCGCCCCCTACCTTCAAGGTCAGACCCCCTAAGGCCAGCCCCCAGCTCCCTGTTCCTTTGTGTGGCCCTTTGTTCTTGGAACCACACCAGGCTCCAGCAAGGCCTGGGGCTTTTTGTCCCATCAACCCTTCTTATCCAGAGTTGGCCTCTGTCAGACTGGTGTGGAAAAGACCTCTGACCCAGGGTTCCCCCCGCCGCTAGGAGCCAAAGCTGGGCCCTGTCCCATTTGACACCTCGGGGTCCCCTGCAGGTCTCACTTATGGACCAGTCAGTAAGGGAAGGCCAAGATGTCACCATGAGCATCCGTGTGCTGGGAGAGCCCAAGCCGGTGGTCTCCTGGTGAGTAGCAGCCCCTGACTACCATCTTCCAGCTTTGCTCACTCCGGGCTGGGCCCTGTGAAGCCTGGCTTAGGGTGGGGGTGCAGTGAACCCTTTGTGGACCTCAGTCTGTCTGAAGGGGCATCATCCCAGGCACAGTGGGATCCCAGGCTATGTGCACCGTGGCCCCACCCCTGCCCTGGTGTTCACACTCACTCAGGGCTTCCCCTCTGCGAGGGGTTTGGGTAACAGATGGTCTCCTGTCTGCCTGCTTGGCATGAATGACCAGGTGTCCTCTCACTCCTGAAGAAGCCTCCCAACTTCCATCCCAACCTCAGCCCTGTGGTTGACAATAGGGTGATTTTCTGAGGCCTGTGCCCAGCCCTGCACTGGGCCCACACTTAATAATTTGTTTCTGAGCTGTCAGCACCCAGAGTTAAACCTCGGCCTTAGCTGCAGGTCTCATCCCAGGTGCCATTTGATGACTCATTTGATTTAGCTTTCTATTGGTTTGGGTTCTCTTTTTCAATTTTAAATGATTATCTAGTCCCCAGTGTGGTTTTTTTTTTTCCCCCAGTGTGGTTTCTTAACACTGTAAGTTATTTCCTATTCCTTTTGGGAAGTGAGAAAGCTATCTGTCCATTAACATAAGTAAAAACAAGACAAAATCTAAGGATTATCAAGAGCTGAATAGCTTAAGGTGTTACTCTTAACTGCAATTGCCTGGAAAACCCCATGGACAGAGGAGCCTGGTGGGCTACAGTCCATAGGGTCACAAAGAGTTGGATGCCAGTAAGCACACACACACACGGACACACAAGTGCAGTTAGGTTCCAAGAAGGGAGTGACCCAGGTGGGCAGAGGGTGTCTGGAAGTTCCTGGGGGGGCATGGTGGTGGGATTTCGAGTCAGGGTGAAAAGCAAGCCCTGTAACTCAGGGGTACCCATGCCCAGTGAGACATATCTGGGGAATGGACAAACGATGTTGGGGTGGGAGGCCTGCTTGGCTCTGCAGCCCCATACTCACGAGGCCCGGGGACTGAGTTCTCTCCCTCCCGACAGGCTGAGAAACCGTCAGCCCGTGCGCCCAGACCAGCGGCGCTTTGCCGAGGAGGCAGAGGATGGGCTGTGCCGGCTTCGGATCCTGGCTGCTGAGCGGGGCGATGCGGGCTTCTACACCTGCAAGGCGGTCAACGAGTATGGCGCTCGACAGTGCGAGGCGCGCCTGGAGGTCAGAGGTGAGTACCTCATGCTCTCCACGAACCCTCACCCTGGCCCCGGCCTCATCCCTGCCCGGTTGCCAATTTTCACACAAGCTTAGTTAATGGCGTGCCACAACTGAAAGGGCCTTCGAGGTCCCCAGGTTCAGCTGCTCATGCTGTAGTGAGTAAGCTGAGACCCAGAGAGGGGAGGCAGTTTGCCCGAGGTCACACAGCAAATTGTTGAGCGCTCAGCTTACTCCACAGTACTGCCCTCCCCACGCTCCATCACGCCTGCTCTGGTGCCAGGTGGAGAGACCCTGCTTCCTGTCGCCGGCGGGCCTCATCTCACACTCTTCTAGGCCTTGGTCACCTCGCCAGGCCCCTTCCTCACACCCACTCCCTGCTCCTCTCTTGCCTCTTCCACCCATCCCATCGCTGTGTGGGTGATACCGTGGTTGGGGGTGGCAGTGGGGAGTGTTTGATAGTCGGACCCGTCCGGAGGGGCCCTCGGAGTGACTTAGGCATGGAGCATTGCAGGGACCCCGGGGTCACCAGGGTGAGCAGAGCTGGGAAGAGATGGAGAGGACTGGGCCCCTGGAGTTGGGGCATAAGGGCAGGTGGCCTCTAGGCCTCAGGGACTGCAGGCAACCCTTGGGGCTGATGCTTTTCCTCCCTAGTGCAGGCCGTCTGCCTTACCTTCTACTCCCCCCCACTTCCCTGTGGGCAGTTCAGGGCCAGGAACCCCTCTCCCCAGCTCCACACTCAGCCACCACCCCCTCCTCCTGGCAGAGGCCAGCTCTGAGGAGCCCCCCAGCCCCCTGTTGGAGCCTGGACCCTGAGAGTCATGGTCACCTCCCCGGTCCCCACGCGCTTAGTGACCGACCATGCCCATGCCTGCAGTGTCTGGGGCTGCCACCTCTTACATCTCTTAATTCTTTAGCTCTCCTCCCACTCACACCCTCCCCAAGCCCAGCCCCCTTCCCTGTCCTGCTCCTTCCCCGTCCCCCCACTCCCCCACCCCCCCCAGGGCCTGGCTCTGCCTTGCTTTTCTGTGTTAACCCACGTCTCTCGGTGCTTCTCTCTTTGGGATTCCTCCCAGTGTCCCCCAGGCTGTGGGGGTGCTCCTGACGCCTAGGAATGCCTTTCTCTTGGTTGCCCAGGGCCTCTGCCTGCCCAGGAACCCTGGAGACCTGGCCCCTGGCTGACTGCCGCCCCCTCCCCCCAGGGCCGACCTGGGGGAAGCCGAAAGTAGCCATGCCACCCTGGCAGTCTTAAGAGGGGCCCTAGCCAGGTCTGCGTGCGTGTGCGTGCCTGCGTGTGCGTGTGCCGCACTAACCTGCCGCTTGCTGACTGAGGTTTTTGTCTGTACACAGGCGAGTGAGCTCAGGGGGCCGCCTGCGCTCCCCCCGCTACCCTCCGAGCCGCGCCCCTGTCTCAGGCACCTCTCGGACCTCGCTGTGTTTCACTGCCTCCTGCCCACAGACCCTGCCGGCCCGGACCCTGTCCCAGCCTCCCCTCCCCTCCCCACCCACGCAGCGTCCTGGGACAGCCCATGAGCCCCTATGGACCCTCCCTCCCCAAGCGGACACGTGGTCGGGCAGGCTGGGAGCTCCCCCACGGACTGGGTGCCAGGAGGGGGAGGCGGCTGTGAGGGGTATCAAGACCACCCCCCAGTCTCTCCCCGAAGGGGAGCACCCAGCGAGTGCATGTGCTGCCGCTGCTATAGGCCCTGTCTGTCTTTCTGTTTGTCTGTCTGTGTGTCTGTGACAGTCAGGGAAGGATGCCCCCCAGCTGGCGTGGTGTCAGGCAGAGGGGGAGAGGACGTGGCCTGGCGTCCGTAGGATGGAGGGAACCAGAGGGGCAGGGGGCTGTGGGCAAGGGGCTCAGGGGGCACTGACCATTCCGGAAATGGGTTTCAAATGGCACAATCCTTTCTATTTCACAAGAGACCAAAAACCAGAGGCCCTTCCTTGGGCCCTGTGCTGATGAGGAGGCCTGGCTGAGGCCTGGCCCTGGGCGGCAGGCTTAGGGCCCTTTGGGGCTCCCTTGTTCACCATCAGGGCCAGGGATGCTCTATTGAGAATGACAGTTAGCCAGGCTTGGCGCAGGAGTAGGGGCCTGCTGTAGCGGGTGTGGACGTATTCAGAGATACCTGTTTCTTAGTTCAAATAAAGTCCAGTTTGTACCCAGCTGGTGTGCTGTGTCTTCTTTTTCCGCCGCCGTCTCTGTCCCCATGTGGCCCTCTCGGTTTCCATGCCCTTGATTCTCTCCCGCTTCCCCTGAGTGCCCCCTCTCCGGCCCAGGTGGGATGGCCATGCGGAAGCCAGGCCTGGGAGCTCCTTGCTGTCTTGGCCTGCTGGGCGGGCGGGCTTTCCCTGTCTCCAAAGGAACAAAATGCATCTCTCTCTCTGTGTCTGTCTGTCTCCCTGTGTATGTGCGTGTGTGTCTCCCTCGCCCCGTGTTTCTCTGCTCCGTGTGTGCCCCCTGTGGCCGCTTCCCCCACCCAGCACACCCTGAAAGCCGGTCCCTGGCCGTGCTGGCCCCTCTGCAGGACGTGGACGTGGGGGCCGGGGAGATGGCGCTGTTTGAGTGCCTGGTGGCGGGTCCCACCGACGTGGAGGTAGACTGGCTGTGCCGAGGCCGCCTGCTGCAGCCCGCACTACTCAAATGCAAGATGCATTTCGATGGCCGCAAATGCAAGCTGCTGCTCACCTCTGTGCATGAGGACGACAGCGGCGTCTACACCTGCAAGCTCAGCACAGCCAAAGGTAACTGCCCACTTGGGCCCGAGGGCTGCCGCCGGCTCCCAAGAGCTGGAGGGAGGGGAGTGGAAGTGAAGGAGCCCCGATGGAGCTGGTGTCGAATAAGACCAGAAAATGGGCCTCCATCTCCAGGGAAAAGAGCCGTGGGGGTGGGAGAGAGTGCAGTACATCTGCCTCCATCAAGTCAGCACAAAGCAGGTGTTTGACACGGTGTCAGTGTTCACTCTCGTTCCTGTTGGGGAAGCCCACTGCCAACGTGTAGCAACCACACCTGGACGGGGGTTCCAGGTCCTGCCCTGCCACATGGCAGCCACGTAACTGGACAAGTCACTTCATTTCTCTGAGCTTCAGGCCATTCGGCTGTAAACAGGGATCGTGATAATGCCTGCCTCGTAGGAGGAGCGCTAGGACTAATGAGATAATGTATGGATGGACAAAGCTGAGCTCCTGGTGAAGGATGGTGCCTAATGAATGTCTGCTGTTATTATTATTAATGACATCTCTGACCTGGTCCCCGTCCTCATTTGAGGAGCTGAGATCATGCCTCATCTGGTTGTGGTGACGTGCACCTAAAGGGGATACTGAGGCCTTTATAAGCAGGAAGGGATCAGGTCAGCGTCAGAGGCTGCTGTTTTCCCCAGAAGATCCTGCGTGCCGTGGTAGTGTGGGGCACAGGGGCATGTGCTCTGGGTCTGGGATGGGGGCGAGGGAGTGTGGGCACGACCTGGGCATAGAGGAGAGTTCCAAGGGTAGGGGGAAGGGGTGTCGAGGATGGAGTGGGCTTGGCTTTAGGCCCTTCTCTTAGAGCTGTGCTGAGGTTCACCCTGGGTGGGTAGGACAAGGTGAGGAGGGGAGAGCCAGGCCATGCCCTTGTCTCCCACGTGTCCCCACTGCCCCAGCAGCCTGCTGCCTCCTCTCGCTGCCCACCAGCCTCTGGAGATGGTCCGGCGTCTCGATCTTGCCCGTGGCCTCAGTCTGGTGCCCCGGGACCTGGCTGGGCTCTTCGCAGGCTCCAATTTTTGTCCGAGCTCCTTTTACCTGCCCAGCACGAGGGCGGGACTGGCAGGTTGGGGTGCCAGGGCTCCACAGCCTTCCCTGCCCCAGTGCTGACCCCTCCCCGCCAGATGAACTGACCTGCAGTGCCCGGCTGACCGTGCGGCCCTCGCTGGCGCCCCTGTTCACGAGGCTGCTGGAGGATGTGGAAGTGCTGGAGGGCCGCGCGGCCCGCTTCGACTGCAAGATCAGCGGGAGCCCGCCCCCCTCCGTTACCTGGACTCACTTTGGTATGGCCCTCCACCCCGCAGATGTCGGGGGCGGGGAACTCCCAGGGGTCAGAGGGCAGGGCCCCTGGCTGAGGCTGCCGCCTGCCCCCGTCCCTCGCAGGCCGCCCCGTGGAGGAGAGCGAGAACGTGCGGCTGCGGCAGGATGGGGGCCTGCATTCGCTGCACATCGCGCACGTGGGCAGTGAGGATGAGGGGCTCTATGCGGTCAGTGCTGCCAACACCCATGGCCAGGCCCACTGCTCGGCCCAGCTTTACGTGGAGGAGCCTCGGACAGCCGCCACCGGCCCTAGGTACCACCCTGGGCACCCCCGCCCCACGGCCGGGGCTGCCTCTGGGGGCCCCAGCCCTGTGGCAGGAGGTATGACTCCGGGCCCCTGGGCCACTGTGTGGTTCTTACAGCTCCAAGCTGGAGAAGATGCCCTCCATCCCTGAGGAGCCGGAGCAGGGTGAGCTGGAGCGGCTGTCCATGCCTGACTTCCTGCGGCCGCTGCAGGACCTGGACGTGGGACTGGCCAAGGAGGCCATGCTGGAGTGCCAGGTGACCGGCCTGCCCTACCCCACCATCAGCTGGTTCCACAACGGCCACCGCATCCAGAGCAGCGATGATCGGCGCATGACACAGTGTACGTGTCCGGGAAGGGACCCTGGGACTGTCCCCTCCAGCACCCTCTTTGCTTGCAAGAGCCCATCCCCTCTCCCCACCCTCAGGCCTTCCTTCTCTCACCTGGTCAGGGATGGGGGTGCCTGGGAGCCCTGAGAGGCTGTGGGGTCACAGCCTCCTGCCTTGAGCCCACCCGGCCCCCATCTGCTAGGTCACCACTCTCGGCCTCAGAGGCCCATTAGTACTTACTGGCCCAGCAGTCCAGCCTGGTACTGACTGTGGGCAAGATACAGAACTCTCCAGGCCTTAGTTTCCTCATCTGTGGTAGGCTTGTTGTGGGAATTGAATCAGTTAATACACAGAGAGCATTTAGGGCAAATAGCAAGGGGCCAGTGAGTGTTAAGTGTCACTGTTATGGCTGCTATTGTTACCATTACCATCATCCTTGTTGATAAAGTGATGCTGCTCACACCCTCCTGGAGAAATTCCAGTGAAAAACCCGACGTGGGTAGCGTCTGCATCAAAAGGATGCTTGGTCCAGGGTTGTTCAATAACAAATAAAGAAGAAAGAGCTGCAGGAAAATTACAGAGGAACATATTTGGGATGGTGTCCTCCTAGCCCGGGGTATTTTCTCAAGGAGTAGCTCAGTTCCATCCTTGAAGGAATCTGAGCCTCATGTGAGAAGGTCTACCTACACCGTCTCAGACAGTGCCACCCCACGACCCGTGATGGGTTCCTCTAACTGCTGCTGCAGTGTGACAAAACTCGCCTTTGGTAAGCACTTCTTGAGTGTCAGGCCCTGATGCTAAAGGCCTGACATGAGAATCCCACCTTCCTCACCACAGGCCTGTAAGGCAAGTATTATGGTCCCTGTTTACAGATGGGCAAACTGAGGCTTACAGAGGGAGAGGTTTACCTAAAGGCAGACAAATACCATCTGACTTCCTAACCAGGACATCTCCTGTCACCCGTGCTCTACTCACCCCTCCCTTCCCCAGTGTCACCGCCTTGGTGCTGACCCTCCCCTCCATCCCCATCCACTGCTGTGTTTGCTCAGCCCACAGGCTTCCCATCTCCCAATCTGCTCTGAGGCCCAAGCTGAGCGTCTGTCTCAGGGTCTGAGCCGGCGCCTCTGTTTCTGTCTGTATCTGGGGTCAGCAGTGGCCCTGGGCTTCTCTTCCTTTATAAATAGTGTCAGCAGAGATAAATGAATGGGTGGCTGTTCTGGGCAGAGATAACCTCTAAGAGTGGGGAGGGGTGTTTGGGGACAGCCCTGACGTCGAGGAGGAAGGACAATGCAGGTCTCTTCCCCTTCATGTCCCTCCGGGGGATGGCCTCCTCACCATCATTCAGGAAGCATGGTGTAGAGAGAGACCTTGGGAATCAGAGGGAACCAAGTTCGAGCCATGGCTTCATCGTCTATTAGTGATGTGACCTTGGAACAAGTCTGTTAATATCTCTGACCTCATTGGTAACACGAGGACACTCTTGCAGGATTGTTGAAAGGATATGGAGAAAGAAATGCACATCAAATATCTGGCACGGACTGGGCACAGTGCTAACAAATTTTACTGTAATTTATAATCTAATGTATTTGGCATTTACTGCATGCAAGGCATTCAATTCTGAGCCTGGTAGGACAAATCAGCTCTGTCTTCAAGGAGCTTACAGGAAGCAGGACACGTGCAAGAAAAGAGGAAGGACCACCTGAAGCAGTGGGCTGGGTGCTGGGGGTCCTGGGGAGGGAGTCAGAGATGGAGGTGCAGAGGGGACCAGGGACATGGAGAGGAGTGCCCAGGGCTGACACTCACTAAACTACATCTTGAAGGAGAAGGTGGCCTCAGGTAAGAGAAGAACAGTCCAGAAGAGAGGAATTTTGTGAGCAGAGACCTGGAGATGGGTCTCATGTGGCTTGTTCAGGGACCTGATGGTGGGTCAGGATCAGGACATGGAAGAAGAGCAGGAGACAGGGGTGGATGAGAGTTTGGACTGAGGGCTTTGGAGGCCACCTGTTTGGCAGTAGGTGCCATGAAGGGCCTCAGATGGAGAGATCACACGTGATGCGGCTGGTAGGGTGTGGACCACACAAGTGGAGGCTTTCATGGACTCTGCGCTTGAGATGGGATGGGCAGTGGCGCTGAGGATGGAAAAGAGAGAACTGTCTGGGGTAGGAACCTGCAGAGGGTGAAGTGTTGTGGAGGATGATGAGAAGGTCTGGGCCTGAGTGTTGGGGGACTGGGCGGGAGGGGCAGGGCCGCAGGTGTGGACGGGCAGCCTGGACCTAGACTGTGACTCCCTTCTGTGTCTGCCCTGCCCTTCCTTCCCGCCTGTAGCAGGTTGGGCGGGAGTGGGCGGTGAAGGGCCAGGCCTGGATGGCGTGGGCCCACCCTCCGGAGTATCCTCCCAGCTCAGGCCCAGTGTCATGTCCCTCCCCGCCCCCAGACAGGGATGTCCATCGCTTGGTGTTCCCCGCCGTGGGACCTCAGCATGCTGGCGTCTACAAGAGCGTCATCGCTAACAAGCTGGGCAAAGCCGCCTGCTATGCTCATCTCTACGTCACAGGTGAGGCAGGTACCCTCCGGTCAGCTGGGTACACAGTCTGGCCTCTGGCCCACCTGGGGACCTGGGTGAGGGCAGGGCCTCTGCACCAGCTCTCTTTCTCCTCCGTTCTCTGGGGAGCCACCTGGCCTTGCCTGTGCCCCCGGGGCTTGGCGATCCCATGGGGGCTGTTGGGCCCTAAAGGACCCCCACGGACGCCGGACCTGTGGCTTTCAGATGTGGTTCCAGGCCCCCCAGATGGCGCCCCTCAGGTAGTGGCTGTGACCGGGAGGATGATCACGCTTGCATGGAACCCCCCCAGGAGTCTGGACATGGCTATCGGTGGGTTCCGGCCACACGGGGCCGTGGGTGGGGAGGTGGGGCATGGACAAGACAGGCTCAGGCAGGGCACCCGGGGGGCCAGGAGAGGAAGGCAAGGCCCAGGGGGACATACAGGTCGGAGTGGGGGTGGATGGAGCATTGGGAACAGGACAGAAGTGGCTTTGCGGGCCCGCTCCCCATGGTTGACAGAGCCCTGGCTCTGGGTCAGGGGAGGAGACAAAGTGGGGGCTGCCATGTTGCCTTCTCGTCTCAGAGGGACTGGGTGCCTGGGTTGTGGTTCTTCCCCTTGCACAGTTTCCTCCTGTTCTGCGCCTCAGTCTGTCTACCTCGGGTGGTAGCAAGGAATTAGAACTAAGTTAAGCTCCCTCCCCTCCAGGACTCTTGCCTGGTAAATCCCATGGACAGAGGAGCCTGGTAGGCTGCAGTCCATGGGGTCGATAAGAGTCGGATATGACTGAGCGACTTCACTTTCATTTTTCACTTTCATGCATTGGAGAGGGAAATGGCAACCCACTCCAGTATTCTTGCCTGGAGAATCCCAGGGATAGGGGAGCCTGGTGGGCTGCCGTCTATGGGGTCGCACAGAGTCGGACACGACTGAAGTGACTTAGCAGCAGCAGCAAGCTCCCTCCCTGCCTATAACTGGACTGCATGCCTGACACCTCATGGTCTCTGAGCCTTCCCCCACCTGTGGTTGGGCAGGAGCAGGTGGGGGAACCGGCAGAAGTGACAGGAGAAACTGAGGCAGGTCCTCAGACCAGACTGATGATGAGTCCCTGGGTCCCGAGCCAGCAGAACGGGGGCGGGGGGCGCCCCAACCAGGCCCGCCTCTAGCAGCTGCCTCCCCACCAGACCCAGACGCCCTGACCTACACCGTGCAGCACCAGGTGCTGGGCTCAGACCAGTGGACGGCGCTGGTCACGGGCCTGCGGCAGCCCGGGTGGGCAGCCACCGGGTTGCGAAAGGGGGTCCAGCACGTCTTCCGGGTTCTCAGCACCACCATCAAGAGCAGCAGCAAGCCCTCGCCCCCGTCTGAGCCTGTGCAGCTGCTGGAGCGTGGTAAGCCTGGTGTTCCTGGAGGGGGCAGGCGAGAGCCATCGGGCCAGGGGACTGGGTGTCCGTGGAGGAGGCTCCAGGGCTGGTGTGGATGCAATAACTGGCAGGATTGGCATGGCTGCGCACACCCCCTGCCTGTCAAGAGTGCTTCCTTCTCCCTCCTGAAAGCTGCACGCACTGTGGTTGAGGCTGAGGCTCTGGGTCGGAGGAGCTGGGGGTCCAATCCCAGCTCTGCCGCTCCTGGCTGAGTTCCCTAGACGAGTTGCTAAACCTCTTTGAACCTCAGCTTCCTCGTCTATAAAAAAATGGAGCTCACATGGTGATGGGGAGGCTTCCAAGAGCAGTGGGTGCTGAGGATCTGATGTCAGGCTCAGCACTGAGCCAGCTCTCCTGTTCCCAGGCCCACCCCTGGAGGAGGCACCTGCCGTGCTGGACAAGCCAGACATCGTGTATGTGGTGGAGGGACAGCCCGCCAGTGTCACCGTCACCTTCAACCATGTGGAGGCCCAGGTCGTCTGGAGGAGGTGGGCCCTGCCTTGCCTGCCCTACTCCTCACATGAGGCGCCCGGCTCCAGCCGGCCAGGCTGACCTCCCTGGGGCTGGATCCTGGGTGACCGCCCCGTCCTGTGTCCCTCAGCTGCCGAGGGGCCCTCCTAGAGGCCCGGGCAGGTGTGTACGAGCTGAGCCAGCCGGATGACGACCAGTACTCTCTTCGGATCTGCCGGGTGAGCCGCCGGGACCTGGGAGCCCTCACTTGCACTGCTCGCAACCGCCACGGCACACAGGCCTGCTCGGTCACCCTGGAGCTGGCAGGTGGGTGACTGCGGCCTCTTTTTCTCTCCCTGCTCTGAGGCCCGCAGCCCTCTCCTCATCCCCCAGGGGTACACACCCACCTGACCATCCTAGGTGCCTCTGCTCAGACTTGTCCATCTAATGACCATGATAACTGCAGTAGTAGTAAAAATAATGGTACTAGTACTAATAAGATATTTATTGAGAATTTATTGAGTATGTGGTAGGCTCGGTGTTGAGTACCTTACATTTATTATTTGTTTAATATTTAGATCAACCCTGTGAGATGGAGTCAGCTATTATCTGCATTTTACAGATGGGGAAACTGAGGCCCAGAGAATGTGCTAAGTAACAGGCCCGGAGTCACACAATGTAATAAGTCAGGAGCTAAGATTCAAGCCTGGATGCCCTACTCCAAAGCCAGACAGTGTTCCTAACTCCTGTGTTAAACATAGCAGGAAATAGTACTTCCAGAATAACAAACTGGGGTGGGGGCGGGGGTGGGGGTTGGAGGAGTGTGGGGAGGGCAGGGCGGGGATGAAGGTGGAGAAAAAGGCGCAAGTGAGAGCATCTTATCATCAGACTCCCAGCTCTGGGATCCTGGCTGCTGCCCTTTTGCACAAACCTGTTTGACAGAGCCTCCCAACCTTTGCAGAGAGGTTTCTCCTTTCAAGATGTAGTCTCTCAGACCGTAGCCTGCATTAACTAGTAATTGTCTTGTTTTCCGGTTTGTTAATTAACTCTAGACACATGTAACTGCCACTCAGAACTTCGGATCAGCGTGAGCAAACAGTTACCTGCTGAGTAGATAAGATTCCAAGCAAATGCAAAGAAAGTGACATTTTAGTTAGCACAGGCCATCTTATCACGGGGTAAATGTGCATCTTATGGTGCTTTAAAGAAATTGTTGAAGTCCACTTGAAACTTTCTGATCCTTTTGACCTTCGTAGACTGACCCCTGCCACCGCCTCCATCCCATACCCAGCAGACTAGGGACCAGATTCCTAGAGGGCAGGACGGGCAGCTTTAAAGTGGGAGAGAGGTGGCCGTAGGGTGTGTGAGGAGGAGATATGGGGGCCCTTCTGGCCCTGCTGTGGACGGTGGATGGGGTGGGGCCACTGATGGTCCGGGTCCCTGGTTTCCGTTTTCTGTCTTCCCCTCTGCCCCGCATCCTCCCACCCTATCCCACCCCGGCACTTCCCACTCAGCCACCCCTTTGCTTCTTGGTTGTGATTTTTTCTGTTTTGGGGGAGGTTTTTTGGTCATACTGCATGACTTATGGGATCTCAGTTCCCCAACTAGGGATCAAACCTGAGCCCCAGGAAGCAGAGTCCTAATCCCTAGACCACTAGGGACGTGCCAACCACTTGCTCCTTGTTAGTACCGCCTGTAGGATTCATCTTTCTTCCCAGATGTAGGAGGAGCCCAGGGGTTTGGGGGGGCCCTGGACACTGAGAGAGCAGCAGCCAGCCTGGGTGGGGCAGTGACTGAGGGAGACTGAGTCCCATTTGCCAGAGCTAGAGCAGGCCTGGGCTTGGACCACACCCCTTTCTGTTGTGCCCACCCCTGTCCCCCACGTGGGTGGCGTGGTCCCTTCCCTCCACACCGGGCCGTGGATGCATTTTCCCCAGGATGCTGCCCCTTTTGTTCGGTGCAGAAGTCGAGCTGTGTGTGCCTGCGGCTGGGTGGTGCTCCCCGCCCAGCACCCCTGCTTTCCCCCCTACTCCCCTTAAAGCCCAGATCCTCCAACACTCTGAAAGGAGGGGGAGGGCACCAGAAGTTTCTCCAAAAAAACACAAGCACATTGGAATATGTATTGAATTCTGTCATGAGAATTAGGAGCTGCTTTAACCAGGAAATAACATGATATGTGTGGAGAATAAAATCAGTCACATGGGGGAGAACTAAACTGAGAATCGGTGACTATTCATCTTGCCATCTTCCAGATGGTAGAAGGCCCCTTAAATATTTAAATAAGATTCAGAGAGAAAACCTCAAGATGGAGGCTGTGCCATCCGTGAACTCCACGCGGGGTCACAGACTGAGCCGCCCACCGGCCCCGGATGGGTACAGTCAGAGAGGCCCGCAGCAGGACTGTGCTGAGGGCCACCACCCACAGGGGGCAGTGTCGGGCCACTCCGCAACAGCCCATTAATGCAGTGAGGGAAGCAGCTCAGGACAGCCAGTCCTGTTTTTCCAATAGAGGCAGGAAATCCAGATTTCTTTTGTGTGTGAAAATCTCCTAATTTCAAAGCTGGCCAATGAATCCCGAGAGCCCAGCAAAGCAAGCCTGTACCCCCTGGCTGAGGTTTCCCGAGATTTGCAGAACATCACGTTTAGATTTACAGGGAGAATGCTTGGTTCAGGCCAGGAATTCATGTTCTTCAGGCCAAGTTTGAGAGCCCCAGGGTGGGGTGTTGGGACTCAGAGGGGTGTGGGAGGGGGGCGGGGTCTGATGTTCTGCCTGAGGGAAGGCTCAGAGAGGGGCTGAGGAGGGAGGCCCTTGTGACCCCCACGTTCTGTTTCCCCACCACCACTGCCTGTGTTTCAGAGGCCCCCCGGTTTGAGTCCATCATGGAGGATGTGGAGGTGGGGGCTGGAGAGACCGCTCGCTTCGCCGTGGTGGTGGACGGGAAGCCCCTGCCGGACATCATGTGGTACAAGGTCAGAGGCTGGCTGCGGCCTCCTTCCGAGCATGGGTGGAGGTGGAGGGAATGGAGGGGTGACTTTCTGGGGGATGTGGAGGGGATCAGGGAAGCCTGGACAGAGAGGAGGAGAAAGTGGGACCCAGAGGCATTGGTGACGCTGGGAAACAAGGGTGGCGCCAGGCCCCTAGGGGAGCTAGCGCTAGGCCCTGAGGGCAGGGTGAGATTGGGTCTCTGGTGTGGAGGTAGAACTGGGTCCCAGGCAGACAGGAAGTCAGGCCTGGGTTGGGGTGACGGCCACCTCTGCAGGACGAGGCGCTGCTGACCGAGAGCAACCATGTGAGCTTCGTGTACGAGGAGAACGAGTGCTCCCTGGTGGTGCTCAGCGCGGGAGCCCAGGATGGAGGGGTCTACACCTGCACAGCCCGTAACCTGGCTGGCGAAGTCTCCTGCAAAGCAGAGCTGGCTGTGCAGTCAGGTGGGCTGGAACTCAAGGGGAGCAATGCTGAGTGCTCACCCAGGGATCCAATGATGTGGGCCCCCGACCGGGAAACATTCGCCCAGCCCTTCACTCTAGACCATTCCCTCCTCCAGCCCCAGCTCCAACATTAGTGCTTCTCTTCTGTGCCCTCTGTCTGCCCCGCCCAGGCGAGTCTCTGCCCCGTCCCTTGTCTTGTCCTTCCCACCTAACACCAGGCATCTCTTCCTTAGCCCAGACAGCTATGGAGGTGGAAGGGATTGGGGAAGATGAGGAGCAGCGAGGAAGGAGGCTCAGTGACTTCTATGACATCCACCAGGAGATCGGCAGGTGTGGGGCTCAGAGTGGGTATGGTGTCTGGGGGCCGATAGAGGCTGGGCCTGAGGCTCAGCAACACCTGAGCCCCGTCCTCTCCTCGCATCCTCACCCAGGGGTGCCTTCTCCTACCTGCGCCGTGTAGTGGAGCGAAGCTCCGGACTGGAGTTTGCAGCCAAGTTCATCCCCAGTCAGGCCAAGCCAAAGGCATCAGCATGGCGGGAGGCCCGGCTGCTGGCCCGGCTCCAGCATGACTGTGTCCTCTACTTCCACGAGGCCTTCGAGAGGCGCCGGGGACTGGTCATCGTCACCGAGCTGTATCCTGGGACAGTCTGGGCGGGTGGGCGGCCTGAACAACTGGTCCTTGGAACAGCCAATTAGCAACATGTTTTACACTTTACAAAGTGGTCCCGTCGACAACTGGGATTTCTCGAGGCATCTTTATTTTTTTTAATTTTTATTATTTTTGGCTGCACTGGGTTATTTTGTGGCTGCGTGCAGGCTTTCTCTAGTTGCAGCGAGCAGGGGCTACTCTTTGATAGAAGCACAGGCTTCTCACTGCAGTGGCTTCTCTTGTTGCGGAGCACAGGCTCTAGAGAGCATGGGCTCCAGGAGTTGTGGCACACAGACTTAGTTGCTCGGAGGCATGTGAGATCTTCTCGGACCAGGGATCAAACCCGTGTCCCCTGCACTGGCAGGTGGGTTCTTAACCACTGGACCCCCAGGGAAGTCCAAGACATCTTATAAACACTTCACAGAATGGAGAACGGAGACCTGTGTGAAGACCAACATTTTTTAGCTTAAATTTACAAAGTACTTGATGTGTGCCTGGCAGTGTTCTGGGAGTTTTACCAATATCTGTTTCATCATCATATATATTTATCTCTCGGAATTTTACTTTCCCCATTTTATAGATGATGAAACTAAGGTGTAGAGAGATAAAGTAACTCACCCGAGATCACACAGTTGGCAAGAGGCACATGATTTTTATCATGAAATGCAGTACAGTATATCCAAACATTTGCAGCAACTGCATTTCAGATACACGTTAATACTTGGTTTTATTTGGGAGGCTCTTCTCATACAGACAAAGATTTTATTCCTTCATAAGAGCTGTAGTTAAACAAAGTCACACTGAGGTAAGGATGCTAGTGGCTTGTGACTGCCACTAGCAGGGTGACCATGTCTTACACACTAGCTTCCTAGTCTGCAGTGTTAGAACCCAGACCTCAGCAAAATGACAAATTACTATGTGTCATGGGCCCTCTGGGTCATTCTCAAACAGAGTCAGGAGGTTCCATCCACAATCAACAAAATGCTGCTCCAACTTGAGCCTTACAGACACTTCACAGGGTAGGTGAGAAGAACATTATCCCTCTTTGACAACGGCAGGAACCTAGGCTCAGAGAGGTTAGGTGACTTGCCTGAGATCCCACAGCAAGTGAGAGTTCAAGCAGGGTTGTCCCATCTACGCACCCGGATGACAGGGGAAGGGGAAGATGCAGTTGATAGCTGGTAGCAGATGTGCTTTTGGGGAAAAGAGAACCCTGTGCTGAGCTGGGACCCAACCGGAGCTCTGGGAGTAGAGGGCACTGCCTAAGGTGGGCCCGGCTGTTGGCAGTGGTCACTGTTCTCCTTGATCCAGGACATAGCTGCACAGAGGAGCTTCTGGAGCGAATGGCCAGGAAACCCACCGTGTGTGAGTCTGAGGTGAGGGCAGTGGGTGGGAGGGGCCAGGCTGGGCACCAGCGTTCACCCACCTGAGCTCTGAGACCCGAGGGGTGCATCCCGGGCATGCCATCTGTGCCCATAATCAGGCCAGGGTGGTGTGGATAGCACTGTTAGGCAGGCAGCAGAGCCTCCTTCCCTGCTCAGAGCAGACCCCCACGCTGGGACTTGCACTGTCTTCTGTAAATCTCAGCACCCACCCTGGCCCCCAGCTCTGTTGTTTTTCGGCCTTCCTCACATAAAGGTCACTCAGACGTTACCCCAGAAGGAGCCCCATCCAGACTCGTCCAGTCTCAGTGCTGTCCTGCCGTGTAGGGTTGTACAAATTGTGCACTGCACAGTTCTCCTTATTAGCATGTAAATGGTGCCCTCCTCTAATTGTGCTCTGCTCAGCCCGTGCAGCTGTCCATGGAAACCCTGGACTTCAGTAACCCCAAGCCTGTGTTTCGGCCCCCTCCTGAAGGCCACTTCCCAGGCATATCCTGGCTTCTTGCCACAGCCCTGGTGGTGATCAAACATAATACTCCCCGGACTCTGGGCCTCCTGTCTCCACAGATCCGGGCCTACATGCGGCAGGTGCTAGAAGGAATAGGCTACTTGCACGAGAACCACGTGCTGCACCTGGACGTCAAGGTGAGATGCAGGTGGCGGGTGGAAGCAGGCAGCACCTGTGGGAGCCAGGCCCTGGGGTGTCCTCCCCTAGGCCCTCAGTTCCCATGTCTCGCCTTGTGTCCTGCAGCCCGAGAACTTGCTGGTGTGGGATGGTGTTGAGGGCGAGGAGCAGGTGAGGATCTGTGACTTTGGGAACGCTCAGGAGCTGACACCAGGAGAACCCCAGTATTGCCAGTATGGCACACCTGAGTTCGTGGCACCCGAGATTGTCAACCAGACCCCTGTGTCTGGAGTCACTGATATCTGGTAACGTTGGCATGCTGGGCTGCTGGGGTGGGCCGGGGCAGCTTCCCCCCATGCCATGCTGAGGATTCACTCAGGGGCAGAGAGGAGCTTTACTAAGCCCGGATGCCTGCCTTCTCTGACAGTCAGCTGCTGACCTTGCTCACAGGTCTCTTGCCCTTGTTACTACCTCCCTCTCCTCCCGCAGGGCCGACCTAACCACTCAAAGCCTCAGGCCTGTAGTCCTGGGTGCTGGGCCTCCCCACCAGTGAAGCAGGCACAGTTTCTTAGTCCCCAGATTCCTCCAGACTTCCTAGGCCAGCCCTGCCATGATCCTTGAGTCCTCCAGGCACGTCATGACCTCTGGGTTCAGGGTCTTCCCCCAAAGGAGGCACCCCTGTGCCCATTTGTCCATGGCAGTGTTCACAGGGAGGACCCTTCCTCAGTCATCAGTGGTAGCGAGAGGATTGCTCACTTCTGGTGGGGCGGGGCTGCCCTCTTACCCGCTCACTGTCCTTTCCCCACAGGCCCGTGGGTGTCGTCGCCTTCCTCTGGTAAGAAGCCCTCTGCTCTCAGGATCCCCGTCTCCTACCAGTTTCTCGTAGCAGGTCCAAACGTTAGCAGAGCCTAGGGTAACAGAACATTTGAGGGCTGCAGCCTGCCCCTTCTCTTCCATACCCTGGCTGCTTCCTGCCCTGGAAGGGGCCTCATGAGCATAAACGTGGACACCCTGCCTGCCTGCCCTAGCTTTGTCCACCACCACGTGCCTCCATGAGGGGCAGACACACTGATAGCATGCTTGGGAAGGCCAGTGCTGACTCAGTGCTATTAAGACAAGGGACCAGTCCAGAAGATGGGCTAGAAAGGGAAGGGCCAGGCTCCGGGGACATATCCCCTTGGCACAGACTCCTCGCTGCAGGGACAGGCTGCGGCTGGGGGAGGGCTGGCACAGGTATGCTAGAGCATGGGCCGAGGGCAGGGGTCTGGCTGCCCAGGGCGCAAGGCAGTGCTGCCATCAGGGGGACGAGTAGGGGCAGGACAGGCAAGATTCTGCCCGGATTCACCCAGCCTCCCCCCACCCCCCATCCCCAGCCCTGTGCTCCTGTGGGCATCCTACTCTGTCTCCTCTCAGCCCCGGGCCCCCCTCTCACTCCAGCCCTCTCCACCCCTGCAGCCTGACGGGAATCTCCCCGTTCGTTGGGGAAAACGATCGGACGACACTGATGAACATCCGAAACTACAATGTGGCCTTCGAGGAGACCACGTTCCTGAGCCTGAGCAGGGAGGCCCGGGGCTTCCTCATCAAAGTGCTTGTGCGCGACCGGCTGTGAGTAGGAGGTCCAGGAGCCTCCCCGCTGCAGGGCCCCCTCACGCCGCCCCTGCTCCGGCCCAAGGCTTTGCCTGTAGACAGTCAGTCCCCCAGCTCCTTAGGGGCCCCATTTTCCCAAACATTTACTGAATGAATGAATGATAAATGCCTTTTTAATGCTCCTTCCTTTACAGGAGGCCTACTGCAGAGGAGACCCTCGAACATCCTTGGTTTAAAGTGAGTCTTGCGAAGTGGTGGTAAAGAGGTGGAAGGAGAGAACATTATTAGCAGCTCCATTTATTGAGTCCCTCCTGTGTGCAGTAACCATGCTATGCATTTTATTTACGTATAATCTGTTCGCCTCACAATAGCTCTATCACTCCCCTTTGGCTGATAAGGAATCCGAGGCTCAAATTGGGGTATCACAGACTGTGAGGCACAGGTCTGACCCGCCCCCCCAACATCCTAGGCATCCTCATGAGAGTTCTCCTTGGCTCCTGAGACCAGTCCTGGGTGTCCTCACTCCTGGGGCTCACCTCTGTCCTGCCCGGGTCCTGCATACTGTGGTTGGTGGGTGGCCTGACTGGTTTGTCCTCTTGGTTTTGAATTGTCTGTGGGCAGAGTTCTCACTCATCTTCAGACCCCCAGCACCGCAGGGCATAGCACCAGGCAGAGAGAGGGGTTCAGCAAATGACCCAGTCAAAGCAAACTGTTCAGGGAGAACTGTGCTGGGTCAACAGAAGGCTGAGGTCATTCTGGTATCTGTGCTTGGAATACAAGCCTGGTCACTCAGATCAGAAACGAGCTCTGAAAAGGACAGCCTGGGTGGGTGGCTGAGGAGAGTATCTGAGGTCTGGCCCACCAAGGCTGCAGATGTCTGGGGCTCTGGCTCTTCAGGAAGACAGCTGGTAAACTGGGGAGCAGGTTTCAAGTGAGACGCCTGAGCACAGGCCTCCCAGGGCAGCCAGTGTACCATGATCGGGCCTTGAGCCGTGGCGTACGGGCTGGAGTCTGGAAGCCACCGATTTCCTCTCTCGGTACTTGCATGTGCTCAATAGCTTCAGTCGTGTCTGCCTCTTTGCAACGCTGTGGACATTAGCCCACCAGGCTCCTCCATCCATGGGATTCTCCAGACAAGAATACTGGAGTGGGTTGCCGTGCCTTCCTCCAGGGGATCTTCCTGACCCAGGGGTTGAACCCACATCTCTAATGTCTTCTGCATTGGCAAGCAGGTTCTTTACCACTAGCACCATGTGGGAAGCCTGAGGTGCCTCTCCATTTAGGTTCAGGGGGGAATTTGTCCACATGTGGGCACCTTGGTGGTGGGAGTTGTTGTGACAGACCCCCTGGGAAGGGAGCCTCAGGAGCCCAGACTCGATGCTGCTGTATCTGCTGTCCCCTCCTGTAGACATTATCTCTGCACTGCCAAAGCTGAAGGGTTAGGGTTGACGGAGGACTTTCCCTCAGGCCCTCTTGCTTGGTTTACAGGCACAGGCAAAGGGTGCAGAGGTGAGCACGGATCACCTAAAGTTATTCCTCTCCCGGCGGAGGTGGCAGGTGAGCTTGGCTGGGCCCCGCCTCTCTGTCTTCATCTTCGACATTCTGCAACTTTCTGTCTCTAATGCTGCCTTTTCTGTCAGATGCTCTCACTTCTGCGCATCTGTCTTCATCCACTTTTTAATTCTCTCAGCTGCCACATCTGCCTGTGTTAAGCCTTCTCCCCTGGGGCTGAGATGGGCCCGAGTGGTCCGTTTGGCCCTGGGGGGCCCTCAGGTCTGACCATGGCACCCTGTCTCCAGCGCTCCCAGATCAGCTACAAGTGCCACCTGGTGCTGCGCCCCATCCCGGAGCTGCTGCGGGCGCCCCCGGAGCGGGTGTGGGTGGCCGTGCCCCGAAGACCACCCCCCAGTGGAGGGCTGTCATCGTCGTCCGACTCTGAAGAGGAAGAGCTGGAGGAGCTGCCCTCTGTGCCCCGACCTCTGCAGCCCGAGTTCTCGGGCTCCCGGGTGTCCCTCACTGACATTCCCACCGAGGATGAGGCCCTCGGGGCCCCGGAGGCTGGGGTGGCCACCCCCATGGATTGGCAGGAACAAGGAAAGGCACCCTCTCAGGACCAGGAGGCCCCCAGCCCTCAGGCACTCCCCTCCCCAGGCCAGGAGTCCCCGTCTGGGCTCAGCCCCCGTCGGGGAGAGCTCCGCAGGGGCAGCTCGGCTGAGAGCGCCCTGCCCCGGGCCGGGCCGAGGGAACCGGGCCGGGGCCTGCACAAGGCAGCGTCCGTGGAGCTGCCGCAGCGCCGAAGCCCCAGCCCGGGGGCCACCCGCCTGACCCGAGGAGGCCTGGGCGAGGGCGAGTATGCCCAGAGGCTGCAGGCCCTGCGCCAGCGGCTGCTGAGGGGTGGCCCCGATGATGGCAAGGTCAGTGGCCTCAGGGGTCCCCTGCTGGAGAGCCTGGGGGGCCGGGCTCGGGACCCCCGGCTGGCGCGGGCGGCCTCCAGCGAGGCAGCACCCCACCACCAGCACCCACCTGAGGCTCGGGGCCTGCAGAAGAGCAGCAGCTTCTCGCAGGGTGAGGCGGAGCCCCGGGGCCGGCACCGCCGAGCGGGGGCACCCCTCGAGATCCCCGTGGCCCGGCTGGGGGCCCGCAAGCTGCAGGAGTCCCCCTCCCTGTCCGCCCTCAGCGAGGCCCAGCCACCTAGCCCCGTGCGGCCTAGTGTGGCCAAGCCCAGCACCCCTAAGGCTTCAGAACCTCCTGTGGGCACCCGCAGTGAGGCTGCACAGCCCCCAGCACCCCAGCCTGCCCGAGAGAAGGCCCCAGAATCCACACCAGAACCAGCCCGGGCCCCTAAGCCCGCACAGCCCCCGACAGCTCTGCAAACCCTGGCGCCTCCGCTCACTCCCTACGCCCAGATCATGCAGTCGCTCCAGCTGTCAGGCCAGGCGCAAGGTCCCCCGCAGGGCGCAGTCGTATCTCCTGCATCTCGGTCTCCTGCATCTCGGTCTCCGGCATCTCGGTTGGAGCCCAAGCCCCACCCGGCTGTGTTCTCCAGGGTGGCCTCCCCACCTCCGGGAGCCTCCGAGAAGCGCCTGCTCCCGGGAGCCGGGGCAACCCCTGGGCCAGCCGAGAAAGCCCGGGTCCCTGCGGTGCCCCGCAGGCCAGGGAGCAGTCTCAGCAGCAGCATCGAGAACCTGGAGTCGGAGGCCGTGTTCGAGGCCAAGTTCAAGCGCAGCCGGGAGTCGCCCCTGTCGCGGGGGCTGCGGCTGCTGAGCCGCTCGCGGTCGGAGGAGCGCGGTCCCTTCCGCGGGGCGGAGGAGGAGGACGGCATCTACCGGCCCAGCCCGGCGGGCACGCCGCTGGAGCTGGTACGACGGCCCGAGCGCTCGCGCTCCGTGCAGGACCTCAGGGCGGTCGGGGAGCCGGGCCTCGTGCGCCGCCTCTCGCTGTCGCTGTCCCAGCGCCTGCGTCGGACCCCGCCCGCGCAGCGCCACCCGGCCTGGGAGCCCCGCGGCGCGGACGGCGAGAGCTCGGAGGGCGGCAGCTCGGCGCGGGGCTCCCCAGTGCTGACGGTGCGCCGGAGGCTCAGCTCCACGCTGGAGCGGCTGTCGAGCCGGTTGCAGCGCAGCGGCAGCAGCGAGGACTCGGGGGGCGCTTCGGGCCGCAGCACGCCGCTGTTCGGCCGGCTGCGTAGGGCCACCTCCGAGGGCGAGAGTCTGCGGCGCCTGGGCCTCGCGCACAACCAGCTGGCGGCCCAAGCCGGCGCCGCCACGCCTTCCGCGGAGTCCCTGGGCTCCGAGGCCAGCGCTACGTCCGGCTCCTCGGGTGAGAAGGGGCCCCCGGGGGCGAGTGGAGGGTGAAAATGTAAACAGGTGTGGTGGGATCTGGGGATGCGGGGCTGGGATGTCAGGTGCGCTGAGAAGGAGAGGGCCAGGGACTCCCAGCGCAAAGAAGCAGAGATTTCTGGAGGCCCCCAGGACAGAACTGGCAGGACTGGGGCCGCGGGAGGCTGAAGGGTAGAGGCTCTTGGAGGAGTCGGCCAGAGTCGAGGCTGTGTGTTAGTCGCTTCGTGTCTTTGTGACTCTTTGGGACCCTATGGACTGTGGCCTGCCAGGCTCCTTTGTTCATGGAATTCTCCAAGCAAGAATACTGGAGTGGGTTGCCATGCCCTTCTCCAGGGGATCTTCTAGACCCAGGGATTGAACCCTGGGTTTCCTGCATTTCAGGCAGATTCTTTACCGACTGAACCACCACCACCAGGGAAGGGTCGGGGCTAAAAGTCCTCTGTTCCCTGGTAGAGGCCAGGCAAGTGCTCACAGGCTTGGTTCTTCACAGCTCCTGCAGAAAGCCGAAGCCGCCTACGCTGGGGCCTCTCTCGGCTGCGGAAGGACAAGGGGTTGTCACAGCCAAACCTCTCTGGCAGTGTCCAGGAGGATTTGGGTCACCAGTATGTGCGCAGTGAGTCAGGTAATCCAGGCCTGCTGGATGAGTAGCCCCCTGCGAGCCCCAGGGAAAAGTTATAGCCGGGTACAACTTGGCTACAAGTTGTAGCTTGGAGGACCCCTGGCAGTGGTGGAGGGGGCCAGGAGAGAACAACAATGATCATAATAGCTTCAGCTGTCATTAATTAGTAGCACCAAGTGTCCTTTAAGCGGTTAACAAGCATTGCCTCACTCACCCCTCGCATGTTTGCTTAGGAGCTAGTCTTGTCATCTGCCCATTTTACAGGTGAGGGAACAGAGGCTTAGCCATGCTAAGTAGCTTGTCCAAGTCACAGAGCTGGTAGTAAGTTGGATTATATGACCCTCTGCACCCAGAGCCCAGAAGTGCCTTTGTGACACTGTACTCATGCCTTTCTTTGGCCAGCCACCCTCTCCCCAGAATGTCTGTCCCTGGGTGTGGTTCTGAGGGAGCTCAGGATCGGACTCCCTGCCCCTCAGCACCCCCTGATGCTGTGTGTACGTGGGATTGTTGTGTGTGTTCTCATTTGCATCCGACGCTTTGCGACCCCATGGATTATAGCCCACCAGGCTCCTCTGTCCATGGAATTTTCTAGGCATGAATACTGGGGTGGGTTGCCATTTCCCACTCCAGGGGATCTTCCCGACCCAGGGATCGAACCCTCGTCTCTTGAGTCTCCTGCATTAGCAGGCAGATTCTTTACCCCCTGAGCGATCTGAGAAGCCCGTGAACATGCTCCCAAAGACACTCTTTCTCTCCCAGCCTAGAGGCCCACAGTCTGGACTGTGCCTTCAACCTTCCATTTTTCTATAGCCCCAAACACCTGATCGCCCCTCTCTATCCCCTCTGCCCCCACCGAAGACTCTGCACCCAGACAAGCCTCCTCCGGGGCTCTTTGCTGCGGGGAGCAACACCTGGGATATGCCCTGGTCTATCTCTCTGCCCACATGTCCCAGGGCTGTGGCGGGGGAGGTATTTCCTCCCTGGGTCACCTCAGTCCTCCACTTGAAAGTGGGGAGCATTACTCATGGATGGCAGAAGTTCAGGAGGCCAGGGTTTCCAGACCAACCTGCAGAGAGGAGCAGGCCCACCACACCAGGCTACATGCAGGGCCTTTATCAGTCACCGATCTCTTCTTCTCCAGTTTCCGATAAAACTCAGAACTGTTCCAGATGCATCTCAGCAGGGCTCGTGACTGAACATGTGACCTCGTCCCTCCTTGGCCAGGGGGAACCTGGGCATCTCACTCTAGGCAGTGGGTGGAGAGGGCTGTAGTGAGGGAAGAGGAGGGAGGGAGGCCAGATGGCGGGCGCAGGGGCAGTGAAGGAGGTGCGGGTGGGGCGGTGTTGCGTAGAGAGAGAAACCAGCCCGAGGCCTGGGGACAGTTTATCCCTTCCCATCTGGGGCCCCCCTCCTGACTGTTTTGCTTGTGCAGCTGGTTTCTTGCCGAGGCTGTGTCTTCTTACTTCAGCCTCTGCCCTTCTCCCCTCGGGAAGAAGGCTGTCCCACGTCCACCTTCCCAAGTCGGGCTGGCCCCTGGGAGGATCGTGAGTGGGACTGGCAGAGCTGGACCAGGGTCACCTTTCATCTCTCCTTCTCCTTGGCTCCCTCTCTCTCCCCACTACCCAAGATCCTCCCTTGATCTGAAGGTGGTCATTGACAAAACCATATTCCCTTTATGTTGATGGCACCTGGGTGTGGGAGCCCTCCTAGGGGAACGCTGGGGTACAGTGGGAAAAGGGGCAGGCTGACGTCCTGTCAGCCTCTTCTGCAGATCCTCTTCTCCCAGCTCATCCACACCCTGCCCCCTGCTGGTTCTGCAGACAGGCAGGAGCCAGGGCTCCCAGGTGTATCTACCTGTCAGTCCACATGAAAGAAATCCACCTCCCCCACCACCACCACTACCATCCCCAGACCAGGATGGGATTTTTCTAAAAAGACATTCCCAGGGAGCAGGAGTGCAAATCCTTAGGGCACTAACGAGCCACAGGCCAGCAAAGACCTGGAGCAAAGACAGTGGCCATCTGCAGCCCTGCCGTGGGCCCATTCACCAGTCTGCTGTGAAGCCAGCTTTGCTGAAACAGCCTCTTTCTCTGGGGGTCTGTGCCTGGCTTCTCCACCGGGCATGTTAACGAGATAATAATCACAGCAATAGAAGCTAGCATCTATGAGCGTTTATTATATGTTAGACATCTGCTAAGTGCTTTACTTGCCTCTTTGAATGCTCATGACAACTCTGTGAGCTTGGTGTTATTATTTTCCTCAATTTACAGACATGGTCCAAGGTCATGCAGATCTGGTGTCCTTCCGTTTCAAAAACTCTCGCCACTTAGCTGATCTGCGGGAGGGTGTAGAAGGTCTGGGACAGGTGCCCCAGACCCTGGGGGGACGAGGGATGGGGGAGACTGACACACTTTGGGGGTCTGCCCCAGGTTTGCCTTGACTTTAGGTCTTTTGAAATTGCACATTTTGATTGAACATATGTTCAGTCTTGGGAGTCTCAGGTCAGGTCACCAGCTCCTGTCACTTGCCCTACGGTACCCCAGAATGAATGGGTATTGCAGGAGCTTAACCATTGTAATTTTTCAATATTTGTTTTCATCTTATTTAGCAAGTGCTTATAGGGATTTCCCTGGCTTTCCAGTGGTTAAGACTCTGTGCTACCACTGCAAGGGGGCGCGAGTTCAATCCCTGGTCGGGGAACTAAGATCTTGCATGCCGTGCAGCATAGCCAAATAAACAAAAATAAAACAAAACCAGGTGTTTGTAGAGCACTTACTTAGTGCCAAGGTGTGCTTAAAGTGACTTATAAACATACGAGGTAGCAACTACGGCATGTCTTCAATAATCAGTGAAAGGAAAAGATCATTCTACACACAGCAAGTGCCTGGGAAAGTGATGCTCACCCCAGAGAAAATTCTCAAAGGCAACACCTCCTTCCCCTATCTGCCTGAGAAGAGATGGCCTTTCACTCTGCTCTCTGCAGGCAGCGCTAGCTCTCGCATGCCTCATCCCCTCCATTAGCGGTGAGGGAGCCAGGGTCCCTGCAGACCCATGACCATCTTTGCTCTTGCTCCAGACTTTCCCCCAGTCTTCCACATCAAACTCAAGGACCAGGTGCTGCTGGAGGGAGAGGCAGCCACCCTGCTCTGCCTGCCGGCGGCTTGCCCTGCACCCCACATCTCCTGGATGAAAGGTGAGGCGATCACGTCTCCCCCAGAGAGAGGGGTAGGCAAGTGGCCCCATGGCCAGGGGATGTTCAGTGGGAAGTGGCAGCTGAGGGGGCCCAGAGGACACGTGTGCTACTTCACTCTGCAACCCCTCCCTCTCCTCCTTTGCCCACAGACAAGCAGTCCCTGCGGTCAGAGCCCTCGGTGATCATCGTGTCCTGCAAAGATGGTCGTCAGCTACTGAGCATCCCCCGGGCGGGCAAGCGGCACGCGGGGCTCTACGAGTGTTCCGCCACCAACGTCCTGGGCAGCATCACCAGCTCCTGTACCGTGGCTGTGGCTCGTGAGTCCAGGGCAGGGACCCAGGAGGTAGTGATGCGGGTGGTGGGACAGGGCTCGATGGGGTGCAGGGGCTCACTGGGGCTCCACTTCTCTTACCAGGTACCCCAGGAAAGCTGGCTCCTCCCGAGGTGCCCCAGACCTACCAGGACACGGCACTGGTGCTCTGGAAGCCGGGAGACAGCAAGGCACCCTGCACATACACGCTGGAGCGGCGGGTGGATGGTAAGGGACTGGCAGGCTGGTCAGGGGTGGGGGGCCAGTGGAGGGTGGAGAAGCTGGGGAGACATGTACCTTCCCTGAGCTCCTCACAGATGGCACCGGGAGCTTGGGCCACCTCTTCTGTGGCCTCAATCCCTGCCTCATGCTCCCTGCAGGGGAGTCTTCCTGGCATCCCGTGAGCTCGGGCATCCCCGACTGCTACTACAATGTGACCCACCTACCAGTCGGCGTGACTGTGAGGTTCCGTGTGGCCTGTGCCAATCGTGCTGGGCAAGGGCCTTTCAGCAACCCTTCTGAAAAGGTCCTCGTCAGGGGCGTGCAAGGTCAGTGGGACAGGGCGGGAGTGGCCAGGGAGGGCAGGGTCACTGGGCCCAGGGTCCGGCCCCTCCTTGGAGCACCTGGTTTTGCCCCCGAGGCACCAGGGTGATGGTTTTCTCTGTCTCTACTTAGATTCCTCAGCTCTGCCATCTGCTGTTCACAGAGATGCCCCTGTTACCTCAGGGCCAGCCAGGGCCCCGCCTCCTGACGCTCCTACCTCACTGGCCCCTCCACTGAGCCCCTCCCCAGCTCCTGCTCCCCCAGGCCCCCAGGCAGCCCCTCTCAGTTCCTCATCTTCCCCCGCACCCCCCAGCCAGGCCTTGTCCTCCCTCAAGGCTGTGGGTCCACCACCCCAAACCCCCCCACGGAAGCACCGGGGCCTGCAGGCTGCCCAACGAGTAGAACCTACCCCACCCAGTGCCCAGGACTCCCCGGGCGAGCCCAAGTCTTCCGTCCCTGATACTGGGACCCCTACCCCTGCCTCCACCCCTCAAGCGGTGAAAACAGCTTCTTCCTCAATGCCCCTGTATATGGTGACCTCCTTTGTGTCTGCACCACCAGCCCCTGAGCCCCCAGCCCCTGAACCCCCTCCTGAGCCCACTAAAGTGACTGTGCGGAGCCTCAGCCCGGCCAAGGAGGTGGTCGGCACCCCTGGGGGTGGTCCCCCCAGGGCTCCTGGGCCAGAGGGCACCACTCTTCGACAGGGCCCCCCTCAGAAACCCTACACCTTCCTGGAGGAGAAGGCCAGGCAAGCGGGAGCAGGGTTGGGGGAGGGAAGGAGGACAGAGGTGGGGAGTGCATGGAGCTTTAGCAACAACGGGGATTCAGAGAGAAGACCAGCCCGCCAGGGGTGTTGGGGTGCCTGGGGAGATGAGATCTGGGTCCTTAGCACAGTTAAGTTCAGATTTTCTCTGTGCCAGGCATCATGCCCAGTGCTTTGGCCACGTGACCTTAATTTTCACAACTGAGAGGGACGCTGCATTATTCCATTCCATGGATGGGTTGGGGAGGTTATGGGATATGCCTGAAGTGAAGGGCAGAGCTGGGACTCAAACCCAGGTTCCCACCCTGGGAACCATAGCATCCTTGCTCCCAGGGGTCCCTGCTTACCCTCTGCTTAGCCGGCACAGTGCAAGTGTCCCCTCGCTCCTCTGAGCCTATGATATGCCCCCTGATGCATAGGGGTCGCTTTGGTGTGGTGCGTGCCTGCCGGGAGAATGCCACCGGGCGAACATTCGTGGCCAAGATCGTGCCGTATGCGGCCGAGGGCAAGCGGCGGGTGCTGCAGGAGTACGAGGTGTTGAGGACCCTGCACCACGAGCGGCTCATGGCCCTGCACGAGGCCTACATCACCCCGCGCTACCTCGTGCTCATCGCCGAGAGCTGCGGCAACCGGGAACTCCTCTGTGGGCTCAGCGACAGGTAGCTGGGCATCTGGGGGAGCAGAGAGCAGGGGCTGGGGGGAGCTGGGCTCGGCTATCCCCTGACCCCCCCACCCCTCCAGATTCCGGTATTCAGAGGACGATGTGGCCACCTATGTGGTGCAGCTGCTACAAGGCCTGGACTACCTCCATGGCCGCCACGTGCTGCACCTGGACATCAAGCCAGACAACCTGCTGCTGGCCCCTGACAACGCCCTCAAGATCGTGGACTTCGGCAGTGCCCAGCCCTACAACCCCCAGGCCCTGCGGCCCCTGGGTCACCGCACGGGCACACTGGAGTTCATGGGTGAGGGCACCATGCCATCCAAGGGGGGGATGGGTTACTGCCAAAGGGGCAGCAGCCAGGGCTCCACCCACTTCACCCACATACATGCCATTTATTGAGTGCTTACTGTATGTAAGCAGCGAATTAAGTCCTTTTCATGGGTTTTTTTCAATTTTTCTTTACAATAGCCCTGGAGATTGGCATAATATTATCCCTATTTTACAGATGAGGAAACAGAGGTGCAGGGAGGTGTTTGTTCAGTATCAGTGTACATGGTAGACCCAGGATGTGATAAAGTTGAAAAGACAGGGGAATTGATTATTAATTTATATAAATAAGGGAAACTAGCTACCATTTAGCTACCTGCTAAATACTCTGTTCATCATCTCTATTCCCTAGAATAACTGTGCAAGCCACACTTTACAGAGGAGGAGATGGAAAGCCAGATGGGTTTAATACATTGCTCAGGGTCCTGTCACTAGAACGGGCAGGCTGGGATTAGAACCAGCCCGGCTGATTTCAGAGGCTCTTAATCTCGGTGTTGGCCACACTCTTTGTGAATGGGCGCCCACCTTTGGAGCTGATCTGAAAGAGCTTGTGATCATCTGCTTCTTAGCTCCTCTGTGGTTCTGGGGATGCCCCCCGCCCCCCACATTCAGTGCCTGGGCTGATTCCTCAGGTGTCCCAAGTCTCCCTTGGGGGCCATGCAGCTCACCAGTATCCGGGGCCTGCTGCTCTGCTTGTACCTGTGGTCTGGTGACCTGGCACCGTCCTGCTTCCCAAGCCCCCAGGGGCATACTCTGCCTCTCTCTGCTCCCTTGCTACCCGGAAACTGGTTCACCGTGGTCTCTTATCTCCTGTCAGCTCCTGAAATGGTAAAGGGAGACCCCATCGGTTCTGCCACGGACATCTGGGGAGCGGGTGTGCTCACTTACATCATGTGAGTACCCCCAGGCCCCGCCCTCTGCCTGCACCCCCCACCTCCCCAGCCACACGTGCATGTGCACAACTTGTGCACACACACACACATGCATGTGCATAACTTGTGCACGCACACACACATGCATGTACACACACAAGTACACAAGTAGCCTTGTCCCTGAGTGCTGTGCCCCTAGAAACCCCCACATTACTATCCTCCTGGACCTGTGAGTTGACCCTCAGTCTGCATCTGTTAACCGAACTGTCTCCTCTACAGGCTCAGTGGACGCTCCCCATTCTATGAGCCAGACCCCCAGGAAACAGAGGCTCGCATTGTGGGGGGCCGCTTTGATGCCTTCCAGCTGTACCCCAACACATCCCAGAGTGCCACCCTCTTCTTGCGAAAGGTCCTCTCAGTGCATCCCTGGTGAGTGGGTCTTAACACCTGCCAGCCTCCCAGCATGACCTTCTCCTAGCCTCACACGGCCCTGGCCCAGCCCACACCTAAGCCCCCCAACTCCTACCCCACACCAATAATACGCTGCTGCTGCTATTACTACGGTTAGTACTCCTACTTCTCCTAAGTGGCTGTTCTACCACCATTTAAAGTCCATAACAGCCCTATGACACGGGCAGAATCATTGTCCCCATTTCAGAGACTGAGAAACTGAGTCCCAGAGTTGTCCAAGCTCACTCCCTAGGGGTGAATCCTGGATTGGGAGTCCTCTCTCTGGGAGGGTGGAGTCTGTTCTGCTCCGGGAGCCATGCCTCCAGGCTCACTGTCCCTGGCTTGGCCTGGCAGGAGCCGGCCCTCCGTGCAGGACTGCCTGGCCCACCCGTGGCTGCAGGATGCCTACCTGATGAAACTGCGCCGCCAGACGCTCACCTTCACCACCAACCGGCTCAAGGAGTTCCTGAGCGAGCAGCGGCGCCGCCGGGCCGAGGCTGCCACCCGCCACAAGGTGCTGCTCCGCTCTTACCCAGGCAGCCCCTAGCGCCTCGGACCACAGCCCAGCCACGGGCTTCGACTCGGGGTTCCCGCTGATGCCCCGGGACATTCCAGGGTCCCCGCGGAGCCGGGTGGGCCCGGGGGGGCTTCGGACACCACCAGCAGCAACATCCGGCCGGGCTATTACCTCATGGACCTGTGGGGACAGAGACCCTGGGCTTCAGCCGATGCCACCCAGCTGGAGCCAGAGTGGGAGACCCATGGGCCAGGCTGGGTGGGGTCAGGATCAGGTCAAGAGGGACAAGGCGGGAATGGGCAAGTGAGGGAAAGAAGCCGAGGCATAGGGAGGGGGAGACTCTACTGAGGTTCTGGGGGAGGGAGACAGAGCATCTGGGGGAGAACCAACCCAGGAGGGTGTGAATGAATGGAGAGGAGGAAATGTGGGGAGCCCAGGGTGTCTACAGGCCAGGGGCTGGGAGTGTCACTGAAGTAGGGACAGGACGTGGAGACAGTGTCAGGGAGCCAGAGGCAGTACGTGAGAGAGGGCAGCAAGGTGGGAGAGGGAGAGGAGAGAGGACTCAGGTGGGGGCGGGCGGCCAGCTGCCAGCCTCCCCAGAAGGAGAGGCGTGGAGGGCTGAAGGCTGGAGGCGGGGTCTCTCAAGCCAGCAGCGCTCTCCTCTATCCCGGTGAATGCAGCGCTGGGCCCTCTGCGCTGGCCCGAGGATGTCCCCGCCGCCTCTCTGTGGCCTTCACCCTCCTTCTCATTCATATTTATTTATTTATTGACTTTTATGAAGTCTCCCTGCCATCCAATCCCTCTTGCCTATGTTGTCCTGACCATCCCCACCCCCAGCCATCCAGCTGTCTGTGCAGCTGTCTGTCTGTCTGTCACAAGGAAAATAAAAACGGCAAGCAGCAGGACCTATGTGTGTTGTCTATGGGGAGGGATGGCTGGGGGTACTGCGTGTACACGATGCTGGGGTACTGGGACAGGGCATTCCAGCCTTTTCGGGGCCAGTGAGAACTGAGGTATATCACCTAGCACCTTAGGACCTTCCTCCCCTGCCCCCTGACCCTCCTGGCCCCTCACCTGTCCCTAATTCCTTGAGAGGAAAGATGTGGGTCTGTTTCTCCCTCTAAAGTTTCTGAAATCCTGGCAGGACCACTGAATCCCCACCACCAGCCTCTAACCATACAGGTGGCCCCCACCTCTTCTCACATGTTCCATCATCACAATGGGAGGATGCTGGGCTCTGGAAGGGACCAGCCCACACCCCCATCCTGGCTCAGCCTTCTTCACTCTGTTCAGGGGACAGGGCAGCTCTGGTCCTGACCCCTGGAGCAGAGGGGGTTTCATCATGATGATTGGTGAGAGCAGATGGTGAGAAGAGCTGTAGGGGAAAGCAGGACAGGCTCACGAGCCCATGCTCTGAGTCAGAGCACCAATCAGGACACACGGGGCATCTGTGAGTGCTGCAGTCAGTGCGCCTGCTGTGATGGGGCCATAGATGAGGACTTTCCTGGGGCCCAGGGACACTCAGCCTGGCCCTTCTCATTCCCACTGGGTGCTAAGGTGCCTTGACTCTAGCTGACCCCCTGCAGTGCCACAGAAGGGTCACTGGGTCCTATAACTGGGCTGCCCTGCCCTGAGGTGGATGGAGGGGGAGCCAGTTCTTTGTCCAGAGGGACTGTGCCCCCCTGTCTCTCCCCAGACTGAATATTCTGTTCTTGGCAATGTAAAAGGAATAAAGCCTTTCACCATGAGCACAGGGAGCTGGGGCTGGTGTGTTGCTGATCAAGGTTGAGGGTCCCTTGGCTGTAGTCCAAACCACCTTTTGCCCAGCCCAGCCTCTCTGGCTTCTCAGAACACCAGGGAAGAGCCAAACCCCATCATCATAAAATAACAGGATGTTAGGGCCAGCTGGAAGGGGCCAGAGAGCCACCTTTCCCACCTGCCATTTTAGCAATGAAGATATACAGGTTGCCTGTGAGTCTCTAATCCCCTACACACTGCAAGTGTTTTCATATAAAAATGAGGTGCCTGAACTCATATCTTGATAAATGGTAAAATTCTTCTCCCGTCCCCCCTCTGATCTTGAGCTTCCCTCTCATCTCCATTGGAAATGGCATGTGAACTGCTTGTTCCAAACTCGGAGGAGCAAAGGTAATTTATGTCAGCAGAGCCGTGTCAAAACTGCTCTGATCAAAAGCTGACAGCACTCTGCACCTGGGCAGGCAGTTACAGTGAAGGGAAGCAAGGCTTACCTAGTGCCCTGGCCTGGGTAGACTGGACTCCAGGCAAATCTCAGAGGAGTTAACCCCTTCACCCCTGGTGGTCTTATGCCCCTATACACCAGCTTATGCCCAGGGAGGGAGTTTGGGCAGACCTAGAGTGTCAGAGTCAGGGCCAATCTCCAGGGACAGTGTAGCCCAGCCAGACCCTATGATGTCACATGGAGGGGAGTGTGGGAATGGGGAGGCAGGAGAGGATGCTGTTCTCAAAAATCCTTAAGGTCCCTTCTAGGTTTATCTGTTCACCACCAGGAGGCACAGTGTGGAAATGACAACCCTAGACTCCTGGGTTGGGGGGAGTAAGGTCTTTCCAGATTGGTCCTGACTGCCATGTGGGCCCCTCCTAATTGGCTAGCTGGACAGTGAAGCCCATCGCCACTATGGCTTCATTCAAGGGCACCTCCATAAACACTCACACCCCTTAACTGACTGTATCCAGGAACGATGTGTTGTTCCTCTCTCTAGGGACTGACCTGAGTGTAAACTGCCCCAGCAGGGAGCTGAGCCTCCTGTCTACCTGAAGCCGTGCCTAGTTCTCCTGGGAGTGAGATGGAGAGCCCCTGCTCTGGGAAGGGGATGGGGCCATGCCCAGCTGCCCAGTTCTCTGGGTGCTGACGTGTGGTGCACCCCAGAGCTGCTCAGGTTTCCCCTGGGGGCTGCCCCAGTGGCTGAGCTAGCATCCCAGGCATCCTCAGGCTAAATAAGGAGACTGTGTGGGTCAGGGAATGGGGGCTGGGGTCCCCGGGGGCTTGGGGCAACCACGCCAAAGAAGGCAAGGAGGGGAGCCATGTATAAAACCTGGGCCTAGGGCTGAACACCTACCCACGCCCTGGCCCTGCCGTTTGGAAGGGCATGCTGCCTGCCACCCAGCTAGTTGACCCACGTCCTGAACTTGAGCCCTCACGAGTCTAGATCTTCAGGTCAGCCTAGACATTCCCACATAGAGGGATGTTCTGAACCTACAGGGAAAAGTCTGAAGTTCAGAATCTCTGTGTCAGCCTAGACCTCTTTGTTTGTTTCCTGCTCCCCAGATGTCCAAAGCAGCTCCCGCCAAAAAACCAGCGGCCCCTCCCCCTGGATGTACACTGGATATCAACGACCCCCAGGTTCAGAAAGCAGCCATTCTCATCCAGGCCTCTTACCAGGACCACAGGTAAGGGGGAGCTCTGGAGAATTGCTGGAGGAAGGGAGCTGGAGCTGCAGAAGGTTCACAATTGCATTTGGGGGATGGGGGTAGACTGAACACTGTATTTGGGGGGTGGGGGGAGACTGATGCTGAAGCTGGAATTCCAATACTTTGGCCACCTGATGCAAAGACCTGACTCATTGGAAAAGACCCTCATGCTGGGAAAGATTGAAGGAGGGAGGAGAATGGATGGATGGTTGGCTGGCATCACCGACTTGATGGACACGAGTTTGAGTAAGCTCTGGGAATTGGTGATGGACAGGGAAGCCTGGCATGTGCAGTCCACCGGGTCGGAAAGAGTCGGACACGACTGAGCACAGTGTCATGTACCTATAGGGTCACTGGACTTAGAGGAGAGCGGTTTCTGAGGGGAGGAGGGGTGGCTGCCAGAGTAGACAATTTTACTAACAATTCAGGAGCGGCTGCCTTCCCTACCCACCCCCACACGTTTAAGGGTCTAGTGGGCTGAGGTGGGGGAGGGGAGCAGGGGATGCTGTACGGATGGACAGGGCTGCAGGCGGGCCCGGGCCGTGTCATGAGAGCTTGGGGCCCTGACCTGGACCGTGCTAGTAGGTCCCGGAAGGAGCTGCGCGAGAAAGGGCCGCCGAGAGTGCTGGAGCCGCTGAAGGACGTGGTGCTGCTGATGGAGTGCAGCGCGGCGAAACTGACTTGCCCTGTTTCGGCGTTCCCGGACCCATTCATCCGCTGGGGCAAGGGCCGCAAGGAACTGCGCAACGGGCCCAAGTATCGTTCTGTCTTCAAGGACCCTGACGTAGTGGCACTGGTGGTGCGCGATCGCGAGCTGGCAGATCTGAGCCAGTACAGCATCAACGTAAGCAACCCCTTCGGCCAGTGCTCCGACTCGGCGCGCATCCTTGGGGAAGGTACTACTCGCCCTGGCCGCAGTGTCACCGCGCGGAGCAGCACCAGCTGGCGGGCGCCCACAGCCTGGTCTTGCTGCGCTTACCGCTGGGCCTCCCGGTGTCCGCAGGGGGGTGTGGCCCAGCCCCCGCACAGCCTGAGCGGCAGACCAGAGCGCAGCGCTAGCCGCGCGCGTACTCCTTTCCTACCCCCAGAATTCCATCCCATCCAGCCTAAGAAGCCCGCTAAGGGCTCAGTCACGCGATTCCAGGGCCCCGAGGTCACCGAGAGCCACAAGCAGAGGCAGGGTTAGAGCCCTGGTCTTCTGGTTCTCAGCCCAGCGCAATTTCCGAGGCACCGCTAGATGTGTGAACATTTCCAGGTTTTCAGCCCTAGAATCTCTACTGATCCTTCTTCATTAACCTCTGCGAAGGGCGGGACTAGTTCCGCTTGACGGTTGAGGAGATGATGACCCAGCGAGGTTAAAGAGCTGCCCAACGTCACACAGCGAGCTTAAATCCATCTAGTATTTAGAGACGGGTGTTAGCTGGGGAGGTGATGCCCAGCCTGCCTCATCTCTAGGTCCTTAACTGGGTGGCAGTCCCTCTCCCTTCCTCTAGTTCCAGCGAAGATTCAGAAGGGACAGGATAACACTAAGGCGCGCAAAGGCGCCACGGTAACGCTGATTGCCGAGATCCTGGGTGAGCCTGCGCCCGACGTGGGCTGGGTCAAGAACGGGGAAGACATCGAAGAAGACTACAGGTGAGGGCGGGGACTTGCGCAAGGACAGCACCTGGAGCGGGAGCTCGGGCGGGGCGGGGTCCAGAAACTGGCGGGAGTGGGGCGGGGGCGGGGAACTGGGCGACGAAGAATGGAGCTCAGTACCCCGGCCGCAACCCGCGTAAACTGATCCCAGGCCCTGCCCTCCCCTTCTTCCCACCTAGATTGTTCTTTGAGATCGACAGTACCTCCACGACGCTGACTATCCGCCAGGCCACGCCGGAGGACAGCGGCAAGTACGAGGTGTACGTGGAGAACAGCCTGGGCATGGACCATCCATCGCTCGCGTGGATGTGGCCTGAAAGGGACCCTCAGACCTGTCGCCCTGGCCGGAGTCCCGGGCGGGTGGGTCAGACAACCCTCCTTCATCTTGCTTAATAAAGCTGCTCTCTTTGAGTCTTGGCGTCTATTCTGTTCTTTTGAGACGCCATTTCCCCTGCACTTGCCCCCACACTTATTCCAGATCAACACACCAAGGTCACAGAAAGTTGGGATCAGAATGTTTGGAGGGTGCCTAGTCCAGTGGTTCATTTTGCAGACAGTGAATCTGAGATATGACTTCTCTCACGGTCAAAAAGTTCCCGCACTTGCAAGTCTAACACTCCGTCTTCTCTTCATTGGCGTAGCTCAAGCCCCACCTTCTCCTGGGGGATTTGCACTCTGGCCCAGTCCTTCTCAAGGCTGGCCACACTCCCTCAGGTCTCTAGCCTCGCTCTTCCCTGGGACCTGGCTCTCTGCTTTGGCTGATACCCCTGGGCGCTTTCCCAGACAGCTCAGGTCCTAATCTTAAATTCCAATCTCCGTTTCTCAGGCTCCATTCTTCTAATTTGGATCCGCGCCCCTAGATTCCTTGGCCACGCCCCCGAGCTCTCCCATAAATCTCACCTCCTCGCTCCTGGTTAGAAAGCAAGAGGATAGTTAAGAACTACAATTCCCGGCAGACTCTGCGACGGAGTTCTCGCGAGTTGCGAGAAGACACGTGCGCGGAAGGAGCAAGCAGTAGCGGGCGACAGATCTGGCGAAAGGGGACTAGTGGTAAAGGAAGCTGATGGAGGGGCGCCGAAAGGGGTAGAGTGCAGAGGACGGTAGACCGAGAGCGGCTCGGAGGTCTCGACTGGCTCTCCGCCCTAACGCTCTCGTGTGGGTCCCACAGTCTCTGGCTGCGCGAGGCTAGGATTTATTAGAGTCAGTTGTGCAGTTTAGAGGGTCAACAATCAGTTCTCCGAATCCAGAGATTCATTACTTGTCGTCAGTGTCGGTGCTCAGGGCTTGGTAGGTTCGGTGTTTGGGACGCTAAAGGAATCTGTCTTTTGACTCAGGGTTCATCACCTAGAGGTTAGTTTTAGGATTCAGGTTCAGCCTATATAGGTTTATTTTAAATTGGATTTGGGATGCATTATATACGCATCAGAGTTAGTTCAGTACTTGGGAGCCATTCTTAGGATTGTAGTTAGGTATTTGGAACTCAGGGTTCTGAGGTTCAATATTCAGGGTTCACTGTTGGGGTACAGGGCTTAAGATCTAGAGTCAGGATGCAACAACTGAGAATTGATGGGTTTGGAGTTTAGGTTTCTTGAGGTTTGAGATCTGAGAAGGGTGTCTCTTGCTGAGTTTCTGAGTTTGCTGAATCTGTGGCCAGAGGGAAGACTGTTAGGGGTCAAATTGTGGGGTGTGAATTTCAGAATTTGGGTGGATTCATTGTGGGGTTTGAAGGCCAGCTGGAGTCTGGGCTGGGATTTGAGTTGTGTGAAATATACAAGGTGTTGTATCCTGGGCAGGTGCATACTGAACTTTGGATTTACATCCTTGGAGAGGGCTAAGTGCTGCTATTTGGGATTTGGGGCCTAGTTGGGGTATGAATCAGGTTCCTGGGTTGGGGTGTGAGATCTGAGCCTGACTTCTCTGTTGGGATTTGAGGTTTAGGTAGCAATCGCCATCATGCTCAAAGCTGTGATCCTGATTGGAGGCCCTCAAAAGGGTGAGGAGCCAGGGGAATGAGGGGAGGAGGTTGGGCTGAAGTGGTTAACTGGGTGAGCACAGAGAGAGGCAGGAAGCCTGAAATGTGCTTCTTTCTCCTCTTCCAGGGACTCGCTTCAGGCCTTTGTCATTTGAGGTGCCCAAACCCCTGTTTCCTGTGGCGGGGGTGCCTATGATCCAGCACCATATTGAGGCTTGTGCCCAGGTAACCCCGTAGGCTCCCCTCTCCCACTTCACTTCCTGCTCATCTCCTTCATGCCATATTTCCCCCTTTTCCAACCATGACCTTCCCACAAGGCATAACTTCAGGGACCACCATTTACAAATGAAAATGTGGATGTTGCCCTCTGGAGTTGTTCTGTGTGGCTGCCCTACTGTCTTCTCCTAACCTAGTCTCATCTGGCCTCTTGCTCAGATTCCGCTCCTATTTTTAAAGCATGGAATGTGAGATCAGGCAAAAATCTTGGAGACAATTTAACGCTGTAGCTTGGGGAACCTTAATGATAGCAAAGCGCAGAACTCATACCTTTGCTCACTGAGGAGCTAATTTCTTTATTGCTTTTGGTATTGAAGCAGGCAGGGTTTTATTTGAATCTCGTTTCTACCTGCTGTAAGGACATGAGCAAATTTCCCAGTCTTTCTGAGCCTTAGTTTCCTTATTTGTAAAAATGGAGATGATTAGACCTGCTTTGTGAGGTGGCGAAGCTTGCAATCGTGTTTGTAAAGTGCCTAGTACAGTATAGGTGCTTGATAAATAATATCCTCATCTCAAGCTCAGATTGACAGATGATAAATACGGGGGCGGGGGGGGGCCGGAAATGAATGGGTTATTCTTTAACACAGCTTGATAGGCAAAATCTTCCCTAGGGTGAGCCCCAATTCAGATGTGAGAGGGCAGGGGATAATAGAATAATAAAAGATGAAAACATCAGGGACTGAGGCTTCTCCAAACTTCCTCATTGTCCAGAGGAGGAAACAGGCCAGAGTGGTAAAGTGAGTGCCCAGGGGCCTCACAGCTGAGAAAGAAACTGTGGTCTCCAGACTTCGCAGCCAGCACCAGGGATTTCTCCCCGTTTTCATTCTTTCCTATCAGATATTTTTTTTCTTCCAACCTTTTCCTTTATCCCCAGGTCCCTGGGATGCAGGAGATTCTGCTCATTGGCTTCTACCAGCCTGATGAGCCCCTTACCCGGTTCCTGGAAGCTGCCCAGCAGGAGTTTAACCTTCCCATCAGGTGTTTGTGCACATGGGTGGTGTGGGGGTTGGGGGGCAGTGCCCTGAACTTCTGGTTCTCGGGAGTGGGGTCCATCCACTAGACTTCACCCTCACACACTAGGAGGATTCTTATTGGGGCATCTGTGAATCCCTGAGTTTATTGAGTTTCTCTGTGGGCCGCAGACAGGTGTACCTCTGGGAGCAGGAGGAGTCACGTACCGAGGCTCCTTGTATCTGTCTCTCCTGATCTCACTGAGCTGGCCCTGGGGTCCCTGGGGACAGGTACCTGCAGGAATTTGCCCCCCTGGGCACAGGGGGTGGTCTCTACCATTTCCGGGACCAGATCCTGGCTGGAAGCCCTGAAGCCTTCTTCGTGCTCAATGCTGACGTCTGCTCCGACTTCCCCTTGAGTGCCATGT
The DNA here is from genome assembly GCF_910594005.1 of Cervus elaphus. Taxonomy (NCBI): domain Eukaryota; kingdom Metazoa; phylum Chordata; class Mammalia; order Artiodactyla; family Cervidae; genus Cervus; species Cervus elaphus. Next base: position 27,461,988 of record NC_057822.1, on the reverse strand, counting down.
TGGATGTCCACAGACACCAGCCACACCCTTTCTTGCTCCTTGGCACCACGGTGAGGGGGCCCTGAGGGGCTGGAGGGTGCTGAGGCGGGGTAATCCAGAAATGTTTCTGGAATGCAGGGTGTCGGGGAGGCAGCCCAGCGGTTGGACTGGGAACGGGCATCAGGAGGGAGGTGTGCCAGAAACTGCAGGAGCAGTGGAGGGGGCGGTGGAGATCCCAAGCCCTTTGGCTGCTCAGCCGCAGGGAGCGGGTGAGGGGGTGGCGGCAGCTGTCAGTTCTCACCCTTGCCGAAGCCCTGTCTGCCGTGGGGGTGTGTGCCAAGTGCTGTAGGAGAGGGAAAGAAAGAGGAAACAGACCCTGCTGCTCTGGAGCTAGCAGGTCACTGTCTCGATGGGTCTGTCTTTCAGGCTAATAGGACACAGTCCCTCAACTACGGCTGCATTGTAGAGAATCCACAGACGCACGAGGTGAGAGCAGAGGGGGGCTGGCTTGCTCTAGGGATGAGAAGATGGTGATGAGTGAATGAGGCGTGAGATCGGAGATGGGCGTGGGCGGAGGGAGCGGAGGGCCTGTGTGTGTCATCATTCCCCAGCCACTCCACCTCTGGAAATGCTGCACCACTTTGGCGGGGGGGGGGGGGGGGGGGGGGGGGGGGGGGGCCCACTCTCGTCAAACAGGTGGGGCATGTTCTTGGTCGTTCATCATGTATCCCTTCTAGAGAAATTGGAGAGAGTGAAGGCATCACAGTAGATAAATGCCTGGGGTGCTACTGAGAGCACAAAAAGAGGCCCAACCCAGCCTTACCTGGCTGGGGGAGGGGAAGGCTACCTGGAGAAGGTCTGTTTAGATGAAGGAGACGGACGGCATTGCATGTAGAGAGACCGGCATGTGCAAAGGCCCGGAGGCAGGAAACCACATAGCATCTCCAGAATTACGGAAGTCAGAGCATAAGCAGCAAGGCGGAGAGTCTCTGTCCTTGTTTGTGAAGCTCCCTGAGCCTGACTTTCATGCACCCCTTTTATTCCACCCCTTTTTATTTGTGCATTAAAAATACATGTACACACACACGTGTGTGCATAAATTTTATTTTGAAGTCTTGGGCTAGGCACTAGCTAGGTGTAAGAGAAGTAGAGCTGAAGGACAATCCCTGTTTCTAAGCATCTCAGACTAGTGGGAAACCCAGCCATCACAAATGATACAGTGCTATGTGAGGTGTGGCCAGAGGTCAGGGGTGCCCAGATCTGAGAAGCCAGCTCTGGGGCAGAGTGGACTCACACTGGGTTTTGAAAGCCTAGTTTTTCAGATGAAGAGACGGGAAGGGGCATTCCTGGAGTAGGTATGCAATAGCATGGAGTTATGTTCCGGGAACACTGGGAGGTGGGAAGGAGAAAGGCATGTAGTTCAGACTTACCTTGAAGGTGAAGGCCAACAGCTGGGGGTAGTCTGCGTTGCAGGAAGACCGCTCTGGCAGCAGGGAGGATCTGGAGCTCAGGGGGTCTTAGAGGCGGTGGCAGTGGCCTCTCCTCCCCTAACCCCAGCCTACTCTGTCCTCAGGTCTTGCACTATGTGGAGAAGCCCAGCACATTCGTCAGTGACATCATCAACTGCGGCATCTACCTCTTTTCCCCGGAAGCCCTGAAACCCCTCCGAGATGTCTTCCAGCGAAATCAGCAGGATAGGCAACTGTGAGGCAGGCCCCATGACCCTGTGACCCCAAGTGCCCCTGGTCAAAGACCCCACCCCCACCCCACCACCTCACCCCCAGTCTCCGCAGGCTCCACGTCCACCCGCTCACCTTCCTTGTCCTTCTTGTCTCCACTTGTCATCTCCAGCCGAGCCTCCCCATCCCTCCCTTCCTAACCTCATTCTGTCCCTCTTCCTTATCCATCTCAGTTCGTCTTCTGTCACTGCCTGCCCACTCCCCTTCTGGTCCATTTCTCTCAACCCCTGAGTGTCCCAGAGATGCCTTTCTGAACAGACGGCAACACACACACTTGGGTGCACACAGGCTTGTGTGTGCACGCACACGCACGTGCGCGTGTACAGCTGTACTCTCAGGCTCAGGCTCCGCCTGGAGCACAGTGCCCCAGAGCCCTGCTCACCATCGGCCACAGCCCAGGGTCGTCCTCCTAGGCTGGGACCTGCTCCTTCCCTGGATCCCTGCCTTCACTCCCTCCTCCCCCACCCATCTCCCATCTCATGCCTCATTCACGCATCACCATTTTCTCACTCCCACCCATCTCTCTGCTTTTCTCTCCATCTCTCCTGGCCTCTCTGTCTGTTTCTGCTGAGCTGGCATCTCCACCATCTCTCTTTTTCTCTCTCTCTCCGTCTCTCTCTGTGACTGTCTCTGCCCTCACCAGCTGCCTTCCTCTGGGGTGAGTCTGTCTGTGTTTCATTCCATCCAGTGAGAGGGAGGGCGGATGGTGGGGAGAATGGGAAAAGGGAGGAGAACCCAGGTCTGGTCAAAGGGCAGGATGGGCAGCAGGTCTGTGCCTGGGAACACAGCAACTCGGGGGGTGGGGGTGGGGAAAGGGGTGTGACGTGTGCGAGGGTGATGGGAGAGCTTCCTGAGATGTAAGCATCCCTCTGGAGCAGATCTGACCAGACCTGGAGAGGTCGTGGGATTCGCTTTGATCCCTGTCCCCAAGTGATTGTGTTGGCCCCCAGTCGGGCTCAGCTGGGGAACTGATGTCAGTATCCCTCCCTCCGTGCCAGGGAGGACTCTTCAGGCCTATGGCCCGGGGCAGGTACCATCCGCCTGGAGCAGGATGTGTTCTCCGCCCTGGCCGGGCAGGGCCAGATCTACGTGCACCTCACTGACGGGATCTGGAGCCAGATCAAGTCTGCAGGGTATGGGAGTGGCCTCTGATGGGATGGTTGGGTCGTTTGAGACTTTGGGGCAGTGGGCACAGGCCCTGCTGGCCCCTGAGCCCCCGGTTCCACTTTCTGGCCCCTAGCTCAGCCCTCTATGCCTCCCGCCTCTATCTGAGCCAGTACCAGCTCACTCACCCAGAACGCCTGGCCAAGCACACTCCAGGGGGTCCACGGATTCGAGGTACCCATCCTGTCCCAATCCCTAATCCTTGCGCCCCAGCCCAGCCCTGCTCCCCTCTGAGCTGTGACTCCTGGTCACAGATCCAGAGGTGAAGTCTCAGCCCCACCCTCCCTGAACCAGGTGTGGTTTAGGGGCATTTGCCCCCAGTCCTTTCTTCTGCTTCTAGGAAATGTTTACATCCACCCGACGGCTAAGGTGGCCCCGTCGGCAGTGGTAAGCAGTGGCCCAGCCCAGAGGAAGGGAGGTGGCCATCAGAATGGGTGGGGTGGTACAGATTCTCCCGAGCTCAGGATGGGGTCTCTCCTTCATGCACGGCTTGTAGGGTGGCCTCAAACAGGTCCCTTCCCCTTTATCTGTTCTGTGAGGGGACTGGATTGGGGGCCCTCCAAGGCCTACGGTTGTGCTGTTCTCCACAGCTGGGCCCCAACGTCTCCATCGGCGAGGGAGTGACCATAGGCGAGGGCGTGCGGCTCCGAGAGAGCATCGTCCTCCACGGAGCCACACTGCAGGTAGGCACCCAGGCCCACGCTGCCCATGTGGCGCCCCCAGAGGCCAAGCGGAGGGGTGTGCCCCATGAGCTCTGCATCTGGCCCCTCACTCCCTTCTTGCTGTTTGTCAGGAGCACACGTGTGTCCTGCACAGCATCGTGGGCTGGGGGAGCACCGTGGGGCGCTGGGCCCGCGTGGAGGGTACCCCCAATGACCCCAACCCCAATGACCCCCGAGCCCACATGGACAGTGAGAGCCTGTTCAAGGACGGGAAGCTGCTGCCCGCCATCACTATCCTAGGTATGCTTTCTTGGCCGCTGGACTGCAAGAAACTTCCACAGGTGATGGCCATGCCCTGTGGGAGCATTTGTGTGCCTATGTGTATGTGTGTGTGTGTGCGCGTGCGTGTATTCCTTGAGCAAACATTTACCCAGTGTCTGCTGTGTGTCAGGTCCTGTGTAAGTCACAGGGGGCACAGATGGGCAGGGAGGGGTCCCCCCCCCCAGATGGCAGTGGCCCCCAGCTCATTGCCCCTCGCCTCCCCTCCCCATGGCTTCCCCCTGGTGCCCTGGTCCACACTGCAGGCTGCCGCGTCCGGATCCCTGCCGAGGTGCTCATCCTGAACTCGATTGTTCTGCCACACAAGGAGCTGAGCCGCAGCTTCACCAACCAGATCATCCTCTGAGGGGGCCTGCCAGAAGGCCCCCCTGAACTCCAGTCTGCTCCCCTGAGGCTCCTGCCTGCCTGCGTGGCCAGCCTCTGTCCAGGCAGGCTCTTCACAGGCACGCTTGCGGGGAGCAACGTGGGTGGTCGGAGGACTCTGCCCTCCCTCTCCACTCCCTAATAAACCCGGGTGAACCCTGGAGCCTGCATGGACTCCGCTTGTGCCTGGGCTGGGGGTGACGGTGGAAGGGGGGCAGCTGAGTCAGGCCCCCCCACATTAGCATTTAAATTGGAGTCGTTGCTGCGGGCTCATGAATAATGAATCTGGAGCCCTGGTAAATTTCCCCCTCCTACTGCCTCAGCCTCTCTGCCGCTCTGGAGGAAGGCCCTCCAGGCTCCTAGCCCGCTGGTCCTGCTTTCACCCTGATGCTGCCTCCCTGTTCCCCTTCACTGGGCCTGGCTCAGGCTCCGGAGTGTAAGGTTTCCAAGGGGAAGGGGGAGGGATTTCGGTTGGCCGGTGGGGTGCAGGCGGCAAGCATGGGGATTGGGCCTGGGAGCCCAGGGCCCAAGGTTGGATCACCTGGTGTCCAGTCTCTTTGGTTCCTGCGCAGTCCCGGCCCGCTTTCCGCTTTGCCAGCTCCATCTGCTCCCAGCTTGGCTTTTGGCAGGATGGGGGGATTCTCCCCCGCCCGAGGCCACATCTCTTGTCTTCTAGTCCCTGGCAGGCAGGATGAACCTGAGCTGCTTGCTGCCTTCTCTCCAGAAGCACAGTGGGAGCTACTCCATTCTGGGAGGGGAGGAGCCCTGGCCACCTCCTACACCCTGGCTCTGCCCTCTGCGGGCCAGTGGGTGGGTAGGTGGAAGGTCCTCAGTCTTTCTTTCACATTCCTGAAGCCCCAGAGAAACCCAGCTCTCTCTGGTGTTCACCCATGACCCCCGTGTGCCCCTCCTGGTGCCCCCCCCTTCCCCAGCTGTGGGTGCAGAGCTTGGTTGCCAGATGAGCTGGTAATGATCGTAATCTGCTAATTGAGAGGAATCTAATTACCCGAAGAGAATGGGGGGGCAGGGCGTGGGTGGGAGGGAGGAGGGGGTCCTGGCAGCCGGCAGGGGTGGCAGGCAGCAGGGTGCCAGGGCCTTTATCAAAGCCCAGGATTTCAGAGCTTTGGAGCTGGGCACTTGGAAAGATGTGCCTTCTCAGGGGCTGGGCTGAGGCTGACCTGGGGATTGGGCTAGGTGTGACCTCCCAGCCCCTGGAGGCCCCTGCAGGCCGAGTCAGAGCACCTGTGAAACTACCCGGGGGTTTCAGCACTCCTGATCTACAATACAGTCTGCCTTCACTCAGCCTCTTGCCTCGTTCCCACTCCTCGTCCCTCCAGTCTCTTGCCTCCAGCCCCGACCTTCTGTCGCCTCTGCGTGGGGTCCGCAGGGGGCTGCAGATGGCTCCTCTAGGCTGGGGTCAGCCCCTGAGGGAAGGGCTGGGAGAGGGGTGGGCCACGGGGCCAGGGGCCTGGTCCCTTCCTCTCCTCCCCCCAGTCCTGACCCTTCTGTTCCGAGTGGTTGGCAGAGGCCATGGCAGCTTCATCATAAATATGATAATTTAATTATTTTCTCAGCAAAACACCGTGAAATCCAATAAGTCTGTGTCAGGCCCTGGCCCCCAGGAACCCCCTCCTGGGCCCAGTGCGGGTGGGGGCAGGGGCAGGGTCAGTGTTAAAAGTGGAGGGGGCTAGTGAAGCTGAGGTCCCTGTGGTGTGCACCCCCGCCCCAGGCAGAGCAGGTCACTGTTGTCTATGTGCTTAGGTGGAGAGGGGGCGTCTAAGGAGAGAAGTTCCATTGCTCTCCACTCTCTTCAAGCATAGTCTGGGAGGGGCCTAGTCCCCCTCCACCCCTAAGGGAACATCCCAGGACCCAGCACGTGGGAGTGTCCGGCCTCCTGAGGGGAGAGCTCTGGGGTCCCCCTTCACTACCTCCGGGACTTCGTTGGCCCTGTAGGGGTAGGAGGGTGCTGGCCCTGGGGAAAACAGGGAACTGGGGTGGGAAGTATGGGATGAGAGGGGAGGGCTGCGGGGGAGGGGTTTGCTTCTGCCATTAGCGCCTTTTTTTTTTTTCAGTTTCTATAAAAAGATTATTCTGTAAAATCAGCGAGGGGGAGCGAGCTGGGGGCCGGGGAGGGGGGGCGGGTCCCTGGCACCAAGCTGGATGGGGTGACAGAGGAGGAGAGCTGGGGAGGGGGACTGAGGGGCCTGAGCGTGGAGAGAAATTTGGACGGGCTTCAGGAGCCAGGCAGGGGGAAGAGGCCGAGCCAAGAGCACAGATTGGGGGGAGGCCGGCCAGGGTGGGGTGTGGCAGGGACCGGGCCTCCTTCCCACCCCGTCCCCATCCCCTCCCCCTGGCACTTAGCAGCCATTATCGGGGGAGCAGATTGCAGCCCCTCCCCCTCTCCGGGAAGCCGGCACAGCTGGGGCCCCGCCGCATCTGCCGCATCAGCACGGAGCACAGCTGGGTGTGCCCAGAGCCGCGCTCCCCAAAACACGACGTGGGGGCGGGGGGGCCAGGGAGAGCCCAGACCCCCTGACACCTCTGCCAACAGACACAGACTCCTGGAGGCGAAGCTACACCCACCGCCACACAGGCTCCCTCGTGCGCGGAGACTGGAGCACTCACAAACATGCAATTACTCTGCCCCGCCCGCCGCCCTCGCCCCTTCCGCCGCCTCCTCCCCTTCCTTCCCTCGAGGCTCCCCTCCGCCGCCCGGGCCAGCTCTGAACCGCCCTCGGCCCTCGTCCGTAGGGAGCGGGGATTTCTCCCTCCCCAGACACCCTTCTGGAAGATTTGCAGAACAGGTGGGCAGCGGGTGGTAAGGGGCATCGGGTCTGAGGCTTGAGCTGGGGGAAGCCACTGCCCCACTCCGCGCCCACGCCTCTACCCACAGAGAGACACCCTCCCCTCTGAAACACTGGTCCTTGCCACCCTGGACGTAAGTGGTGGTCTCCATCCCCCAGTGGGCCCTTGATTGTGGACAAGGTCCCTGTGACACGGTTTCCACTGGCCGCCTCAAGGAGGCGCTGCGTGTCCTGTCTGTCCAAGTTCTAATCGGAGCTCGGAGGCTCCCAGGGCCGGCCCCTGCCACCCGCCTCCCCGGCAGTCTCCAGTAGCCTCCCACTCCCAAGGAATGCCCCTCTCCGCTCAGCTCTGCCACCCCAACGGGAGCAGCGTATGGAGGCTCCATCAGTGGCGGAAAAGTACCCCGTCCTCAGCAGAGATGAGCAGGAGGAGTCCGTCCCCTCCCCACTCCTCAACCAGGCGACGACCACGTGTGGCCTCTGGTTAAATCCTGCCCCCTCGCAGCCCTCGTTTCCCGCACTCATCTCCTTGGCCCCGGGGTCTGGCCCTCAGCCTTTTCCTCCCCGCCTCCCCCCACCCCGCCCCCGCCCCGGCCCCGGCCCCGGCCCCTCGAAGCTTTAATCCCTCCCGCTGCCGTACCGCCTTATCTGCTCCCAGCAGCTTTCACTGCTGCAAAGCCCTCTCCCCCCTCCTTCCCTGGATCTTCTTTCCCCTCCTTCCGCGTCCTCTCTTCTCTCTGACCACCACCACCCCGCACCCCCGGCCTGCCTCTGCCTCTCGGGCCCCTACGATGACTCCTGGCTGCCACCAGATACGAACGCCAGTGCCCTTGGCCCTTTCTCCAGCCTCAGCTCCGAGGTTGCCAGCTGCCTACCCGGCCCCGCACTGGCCTCTCCCCACCCCAACCCTCCCCCGACAGACTCCACAGACTTGGTCAGCTTCTAACCAGCCGAGATTTTGCATCTTTCTTCCCTCCCTGCCCTCCCTTCTCTGTCCCCCGCCCCTTGTTCCTCCAGCGGCCCCCTCGATCCCAGACGTGGTCGCCTTCAACCCCCGGTCACCCACTGCCCCCACTGCCTCGGCCTGGGCGGGCCCCCAACCCTGATGCGGGGCTTTCGGTGCCAGCCACAGGAGACGGGTCAAGGCTGGGCTAACCGGCCCTCGGACAGAGCAGGGGGTGCCCAGTGCTGGCGGCCAGTGGGGGCAGGGCCCAGCGGCGGGACGCTAACCCTCTTCAGTTGCCTCAGATCACGTCCGGGCCTCCCCACCCCCTTCGCTGGGACTCTCATTAACCGCTTCTCCTGCCTCGTCCGCGGCATAAATAACCCAGATAAATCAGCCGCCGTCCGCCCCCCGCCCCTCGGCCCCCGCACAGCCCGTTTGTCACCGCTGCTCGCTCACCAGCCAGGACTGGCCCAGTCCCGGCCTCCGCCCCCCGATCCGTGTCCCTTTCCCACCCACGTCTGTCCCACACTGGCCGGTGCCCGGGGTCCCCAGCAGAGCCAGGCCTGGGACAGGTATCAGCTGGGCTGGGCAGGGTGGCAGGGCGGTGTACTCTGGGAGCTGAGGGCAGCTGGGGCCTCCCTCTAGGACTATGCTGCCTAGGAGTTTGGGGGGTCATGTCATTTATGAGTGGGTTCACCCAGGCTGGGCACGTGAGACCCACGAAGAGGGTGGGGGGAAGGGGCCAATGTAGCTTAGCTTGGGGGTCCCAGCTGGGAGAAGAGGCAACCCAAGGCCTGAGGGTGCGGGGCAAGGTAGTTGGGAACCCCCAAACTGGATCCTGAGAGGCCTCCAGGTCTACCTTCTGGAGCACTTTGCCCAAATGAAACCTCCATGCCCCCTACCAGGGGCTCTGAGTCAGAACCCTCCGGCCCTCCCTCACCTATCTGCCCCCCATTCCCCCGCCCTGCCTGGTCAGGCCACACAGATGCACCACTCTAATCGCTGCCTCAGTCCATCCACCGGGCTCTCTCTGTCGGGAAGCCTACTTCAGCCGGGTGGGGGTGTGTGGAGAACTGGACTGGGGAACAAGTCTGGGCAGTGGGGCCAACGGGAGGGTGGGCAGAGGACGCCTGGCTAAGGCTTCACGTCTTGACCCTGCCCTCCCCCCCTCCCCCCAACTCCTCCCCCCCAACCTGCACCCACATTCCCACCCCCAGAGTCCTGGGCAGCCCCTCCCCCCTTGCTCACACCCGGCCCGGGTCCCAGCTAGCCACACTTGGCCCTGATGCTCACTGCAGGGGGCAGCCGGTCCCCTGGGAGTGGGTGGGAGAAGCAGGGGGGAAAAGGAAGGGGGAGCTTGGGCGCAGGGCTGGGGGTGGGGGTGGGGAAGAAGCTGGGCCGGGCCCCAGGGACCAGCTGGGCAATGAGCCGGGGAAGCAGCCGGGAGGCTAAATGAGGGAGATTATCACCCAACTGCAGCCGGGCAGAGAGGGAGGCAGGCAGGGAAGCGGGGAGAGGGAGGGGAGAAGGGACGGGGGCCAGAGGGGAAGGGGGTGTAAAGGGGATGGGGTGGGGGTGACAGGGGAGGCTGGAGGGATTGGGGGGAAGGCCAAGGGATGAGCTGGAAAGACATGGAGGGGCTCCCACTGAGCACAGCCATATTCCCGGGGTCTGGGAGACTGGATGGTGGGGACTTGGGAACAATTGGAGACAGCTGGCTGTGGGGCAGTAGGAAGAGGGGGGCGCATGCGGCTCACTGCTGCTCCACTTTGCAGTGGCCTGGAACTCCCCTCACCACCCTCCGCCCCCTGACCCCCTTAGCCCCCTACACAGGGTTACCACCCAACTTCACTCCTGCTAGAGGCTGAAGGCTTCCTGACGCACCCTCAGGAGGAAAAGGGTGTGCTTTGGGCTCATGATGGAGGTCAGTTATGTTGGGGGGCACGACCTGTGTTCACAGGACAGTTTAGTAATATGCACGGAGTCCTGGGCAGCAACCAGTGCTGGGGGAGAGCTTGGGGGTTAGCTCCCCATTTTCTTGGCAGAGCCCCAGACTGAAGTAACCTTAAAAAAGCAATTAAATCACCTTAAAAAAAAAAACAGTAAAGAAAAATCAATACCAGGAGAAAGGGGGAAGAGAGAGGCTGGGGAAGACAAGGAGGTGGGGGAGGAAGGCTGGAAGGGTCTGGTGGTCTACAGGGAGGGGTGAGCATGGCAGAGGCTGCCTGGGCGGAGGCAGCGATGGGGGCTCTCGGTGGTCACTTGGCGACTCTTGAGTGCTAACTCAGCAGCTGCTCTCAGTACCAACCCCTGTCCCCTCTGGGACTTGGCCAGACGAAGCCCCTGGCCCCAGGAGTCTGGGCTCCTCAGAGTGAAGGAGCTGGCCCGGCCAAGGGGCCCCTGAAGAAGCTACTTTGATGAGAGGCTGGGGCCAACCCCCGCAGGGTGCTACACAGGGCTGGGGTTGGGGGGGCTCTGTGTGTGTGTGTGTGTGTGTGTGTGTGTGTGGGCTCCACGCTTGGGTGACCTGCAGTGGACATGGCCTGACCTGGGCTTGCAGCCAAGGGTGTGCAGAGCCGTTCCCTGCCCCCCTGGGGAGCCACTCCTGGGCCCCTTTCTGGGGCAGGGCAGGCCTGCCGCAGGGGAGGGGTGGCCGCTGGGCAGCGGGTGGACCTCAGGCTCTAATCCCCGGCTGCTGCCGTTTCCCTCAGATCGATTCCCTTCTCACTTTTTTTTTTCAGCTGCTGGTTCCGCGGCTCGGATCGATGGAGCCGCCTTCCCCGCCCCTCTGAGCTTCCTCTCCCTGCTGCTCATTAGCGCCCCGATTAATCAGGCCCCCCCTTTCCTCTAGGGGACAAGTGATTCCTCTCCCATGAGGGCTTCACTCTCGCACAGCTCCCCCATCCAGGGCACAGGCAGCTCACTGTGACCACTCCACCCTGGGGGTACCCCGGCATCATCCCTTCTGGGCCAGCCACCATGGGCCCCATCCTGCCTCTCCTCTGCAAGGTGCAGCCACCCCAGCGCTCCCCTGCCCCTCTGCCTAGCACCCCCTGTGCCTGCTTCTTTAGGATTGCATTCCCTCTGATTCAAACCCAGCACATCTGGGCTCCCTCCAGAACCCCCATTTGGGCTCTTCCTGACCTCCATGCGATACCCTCTCCCCCACATCATACAGCCTCTGCTCCCTGGCCTGGCCACCCAACACGTTCCCCCGCCCCCACCACAGGCCTGGCTGTGGCAAGGGATTTGGGAAATATTTGGGGAGGCAAAGTGGCCACAGATGCTTATGCCGGTCAGGGTGCCCTCTATCACAGACACAGGAGAGACTGAGTTTGGGGATGGAGATGAAGTCGGGGAGAGGGCGGCCAAAATCGGAGAGCAGGCAGGGGCATGGTGGATGTTAAGTCCGGAGCAAAGCTCTAAGGAAGTCAAGTATCTGGATGGAGCCATCACTGACCCCTTGTCTGTCTTGCCTGCCGTTCTCTGCCCTCCCCTCCCCTCCCTCATTCAAACAAGTGGCTTTCCCGAGGAGTTCTCTGGAAGGTGCTGTGAGTGGGGTAGCGAGGTCAGGTGGTGGTTGGGTGCTGCTGTTAGGAGTCAGGGAGGCCAGGAGGTGGGGGATGGAGTTGGCTGACCCTTCTCGGGGTGTGGTCCAGAAAAGTGGCAGAATAAGCTAAGGACTCTGGGTGCAAACCTCTTCCCTGGTGGCCTGGGAGTGGGGCCAGGTGGGGACCCCACGCGTGACGAGGGTGTAGCAAGAGTTTGGGGGCCTCCCGACGAGGTCCCAGGCAGGGCCCGGAGATTCCTGTCCGGGGCTGGGGGCTGCCCCCCTCCCCTGGCCTGGCTCCTGCCGCCCGTGCCGCCGGTGAAACGCTGTTGACATGTCCTGAATTATTAAGCACGGGGTGGGCTCCGGAGCACATGCTGAGCGGAGCGGCTGGGGCTGCACGGCGTGGCGGAGCAGCGCTCGCTCCCTCGCTCACTCGCTCGCTCGCAGGGACACACGCAGGGGCTGACAGCTGTGCTGGTGCTGATAAGGGAAGCCACAAGGAGACGATCGAGGAGAGAGACAAGCGGCGGCAGAGGCAGAGGCATCATCAGGGCTGCGGAGCTGCTGGGAGTGGGAGTGACTCCCCCACCTCGGCCCCCACCCTGTCCCCATCCTCTTCCCCGTTTGCCCTGAGTTTAGAAGAGCCGCTGCTGCCAGCGCCGCCACTCCGGAGGGCACCCGGGGCTGCTGGCCAGGGAGGGACAGGGGCAGGAAGGCTCCGGCTGGTCCCAGCAGCTGGGGACAGATGCCGATCGAGATTGTGTGCAAAATCAAATTTGCAGAGGAGGATGCGAAACCCAAGGAGAAGGAGGCAGGGGATGAGCAGAGCCTCCTGGGGGCCGCTCAGGGGGCAGCAGCCCCCCGGGACCTGGCCACCTTCGCCAGCACCAGCACTCTGCATGGGCTGGGCCGGGCCTGTGGCCCAGGCCCCCATGGACTGCGGAGAACCCTCTGGGCACTGGCCCTCCTCACCTCTCTGGCTGCCTTCCTGTACCAGGCGGCCGGCCTGGCCCGAGGCTACCTGACCCGGCCTCACCTGGTGGTGATGGACCCCGCTGCCCCAGCCCCGGCGGCCGGCTTCCCCGCCGTCACCCTCTGCAACATCAACCGCTTCCGGCATTCGGCCCTCAGCGACGCCGACATCTTCCACCTGGCCAACCTGACCGGGCTGCCCCCCAAAGACCGGGATGGGCACCGTGCTGCTGGCTTGCGCTACCCAGAGCCCGACATGGTAGACATCCTCAACCGCACCGGCCACCAGCTCGCCGACATGCTCAAGAGCTGCAACTTCAGCGGGCACCACTGCTCTGCCAGCAACTTCTCCGTGGTGAGTCCTGCCAGGCGGCCCGGCCGGCCTGGGGTGGCTGGAGGCTTGTTGTGGGGGTGCGGGTGGCGCGCAGGGCATCCTCGACAGGGCTTCCCCTCCTTCCGCTGCCAGAGGCTGGCCTCGTGTCACCCCCCAGCCTGGTGTTTCCCTCGGGGCTCCCTGGCGGGGAGCAGTGGACGCTCCTGGGGGCTTACCCAGCCGCTGTTGCTGCTCCTCCGCCGGCTCTCCTGCTGCCGCAGCGCCAGGGTCTGTTGGACCGGGGTCCTGGGATGGGCCTGGGGGGGCCTGGAAGCCAGTCAGTTTGCTGGGAAGGGATGCACCAGGCCATGGTCAGACCAACTGACCCCTGCTTTTCTCTTACTCCCCTTCTCTCCTGTGGCCGCTGGATTTTTCTACCCCCCCACCAAACAAGGGCGTTGGGGAGAGCGTATCTGGGGGCTCCAGCAAGGGAGGGACTCAGGGCTGCGTCTGGGGGAGCCGACCCGGCTGGCAGACTGGATAGAGTCGATCTTTGCAGACACTGGATGCCAGTGTCTCTCGCCGTCTCTGTGTCTCTCACACACACCCCCTTTCACGAACTCCCTCACACATCCCTCTTTCATGCTCCCAGCTTCTCCGGCTGCCCAGGCCCTCCCTCTGTTTCCTGGTTCTTGCTGCTCCCTTGCCTGGCTCTGGCTCTTACACTGAGAATCACTCATTCACTCTTACGAGCGTGGCTCACCCTCACTGCTGCCCCCAGCACACACGTGCGTACAACACACACACACGTGTACACACACGCACACACACACCTACTGCATGGGGACATAGTTCCTGCACACTTTCTCACACACACTCAGCGTCCCTGTCGCCACACTCATGTGCACACCTGCACACCCACGCACGCATCCAGAGAGCTACTCATCCACGTGCCCACAGCCCAGCCCTTACTCAGCTGCCCAGGACAGGGTCACCCCCTGGATACCGACCCATCTTGTGACCCCAGCTATGTCAGCCCCGGCTCCCTGTCTCACGTATGTGTGAATGCACGCAGACGCACACACACTCTCACATGGAGGCGTGGGGCCGCCCTCCCATGCACACCTCCCACAATCCAGGTGTGTGAGGTGTGTGTGTGTGGGGGTGTGTGTCTTGTATGCTGTCTGTCTGTTGATGCTCCATTCACCCACAGTCACAGGCTGTGTCTGTTATTGCCGGGGCTTGAAATGCTGTCCCCGGTCTAGTTTACTCCCGGCATTATGTATGTGTGGAGTGTGGGGAGTGTGTTTTCATTCTTGTGACCGTGCCCAGCACATATGCAAATACATGGCATCAACATGGTGCCCGTCCAGCCCAGGCTTTAAAGCCAGCCCCAAATGGGGTGCTCTTCTTTGTCATGACCCAGGGCTCCCCACCCAGGGTCTCCTTCACTCACTGCCTCAGTAGCACCAGGAAATATGCTCCAGCCATGTTCCTGCCCCCACCAAGCCTGCAGTCTCGGGGTCCTCCTGCCATGGGGTGGGGGCAGTGGGGTGGAAATGGAGGAAGGGATGAGAAGGAGGACTGTGCTGAGAGAGGAATGGGGGCAGGTGGGCACTGGCCTTGTGGTCCAACCACACACCCCTTCTTCCAGGAAAAATCACTGCTCTCAAAGTGATTGTCCCTAAGGAGTGTGTGAATGTGGCCTCTCGGGTCCCGGGGGCTCCTCCTGTGACATCCCCACCCCTCTGGGTTGGTGGGGGGACAGAGCCCAGTGTCAGCAGGTGTTGTTGGGGCAGAAATCAATGGGGGCTTTGTGTCCCTGAGTGGGAGTTTGTGTCCCAGGCCCCATTGCGGGGGTGGAAGGAAAAGGGGAAGAGTGATGAAACCTCAGTGGGGAGGGAGAGATAGGGGTCAAGGAAGCAAGGTGAGGGAGGCCGGAGGTTCCTGCCTGGCCTCCAGGGAAGGGGGACATGCCTGCAGGATGTGGGAATGGGGAGTCCCGGGATCAAAGCTGGTGAGTCCCTTTGAATGTGGGGATGGCCAGGCACGGCTGAGGGTGGATCTCCCATAGGCCCTTTGCGATGGAGAGAAAAGGACTGAAGACTGTGGTTCTCTGCTCTGGCTGCAGCAGGACAGTGAGGGGCAGAGGAGCAGAGCCCTCACGGGGGGAGACGAATGTCCCTTGGACCCACCTGTCCCCCCACCCAGCCTAGGCCCCGTACCCTTCTCCCAAACCCCAACCCCCATCTGCCAAGTGGAACTCTTCCCTGGACCTGGCATTCTAGGGCTGAGTCCTTATTGGCCGTTTACCACGGTCTGGCATTATGGTTGGGATGGGAGGATCCACGGCAATGGGGAAACTGGGAGTGTGCTGTGTGGGCAAGACTGGAGAAGGGGTATGGAGAGACAAAGACATCAGGCTCTCTGATGGGGACGTGAGGTCACAGTAGACTCTGTGGTGAGAATATGGAGCCCACGATGGGGATTTGGGATCCATGGAGGGGAGACGGGTACAGGGATCAGTGATGAGAACCTCCAGCCCATGGGTGCTGAGACACAGTGACAGCGATGGATGGGGTATAGGTAAGGGGCTGGTGTGTGTTTTCTGCTGCTTTCCCCGTTTTCTCCTTCCCACTCCCCACTCTGCTGTGACCTTTCCTCCGAATCCAAGTTAATAAATGTCACATTTTCCAGCCTATTTTTACTCTGGGTAATGCACCCTCCCCCAGTCCCCTCAGCTGCAGCTCTTGCTTCTGTTACCACTGCCATCGCTCTTACCCTTGGCTCCCTAATGTCCCCTCACCGACTTCCAGCCAGTCACTCAATCAACACGGAATTCTGAGCACCTACTATGTGCCAGGCTCCCTGCCAGGTGCTGTGGGGGCAAAGAATGGGGGAGCCCCGGTCCCCAGTCCCTGTCCTCAAGCAGCCTCCAGTCTCGTGGTGGGGCGGGGACGGGAAGACTTCAGAGCTTAACCAACCATGCAAGAGTTAACCAGCCATGCAAGCAGTGTCAGGAGGCGCCAGGATTAATTGCCAAACGAGGTACATGGATAGTGAGAGCCAAGGTTCGGAGAGGCACTCTGCTGAAGAGGGCTGGGAAGGCTTAAAAGGGATGAGGCAGGCTGGGCTAGGTCTAGGGAGGAGGGGAGAGGGTTGAGAGAGAGGAGAGGGCTCCTGGGTGGTGGGGGATGCTCCCACCTCTCCACCCATACGCGCCTCCACTTAGCTCACCCCATCTCTTCTCTTTTCTGCACCCCCCGCCTCACCCAGTCTCATACCAGCCCACTCCCACCACCACCTCCTCCTTCCATCACCACCTATATACTCTCTCTTCCTCCTCGATTCCTACCACCATCGGCTCCCCCACCCCAGTGTGCCAAGCCCCATCCATACTTTCCCTGGCTGCGGCTTGCTCTGAGCCTGCCCACTTACTAGAAGGCAGAAATCACTCTTTCTCCCTAGGCTTCGTTTCTTCAGCTGTAAAATGCAGCTCTAAAACTCAGCATCTCCTTTCATCTGGGGATTGTATGGTGAAGCAATCAAGAGTGTGGGTTCTGGAGCCAGGCTGCCTGGATTCGAACCTTGGCTGTGTGGCCTTGGAGAAGTCAGAAAGCTGCTGTGAGCATACACTGCTGTATTCGTTAAAAACAATAGTAGAACCTAAAAAAAAATTGGGTGGTTGTGATAATCAAAAGAGATGGCTGTAAAGGGCTTAGTCCACTGCCTGGCGCGCACACACACACACACACACGCGTAGTGTGCATTCAAAGTGTCAGCTGTTAGAAACGCCACCACCCCAGCTCCTGGCCCTCCTTAACCTGCCTGTTCCCAGCACCACCTGCTGTTTTCCAACCCGTGTGCTGGCATCTTCGCTGCTCTCCACCACCTAGCCTTGCTCCTCTCCTGACCCTCGAGCCCACACCCCACCTCTGTCATAGCATCCCCATGCTCCCCACTCCTCCCCAGGATTCAGGCATGTGTGTGCATGCAAAGGAGTGCACACACTCACAATCTATGCTGAACCACAGAACACTCTGTGATGATGGAAACATTCTGAATCTGTGCTATCCACAGTGGTCATCACTAGCCACACTGGCCAGGGAGCATCTGCGGTGTGATTAGCATGGAGGACTAACATTCCATTCAAACAGCCGAGCGTGGCCAGTGACTGCAGTATCGGACAGTGAGGCTCCAGGTGGTCGTGGGGATGGGGTTCAAGCTGCCAGGTTGGGGAGGGTAGGCTTTCCAACTGGCATCAAAGGATATGAAGTGGTGGCGGTGGGCTGTGATCAGAAGTCTGGCCATCTACTAAGGTTCCAGGTTGAGCCAAGGATGGGGCCTGTGCCTGGGGACATCGAGGTGTCTGCTCACCACGTGAGCAGGTACACCTTACTTCCCAGGTGTAGGATGTGACCTTGGTCTTTTCCGTTCTGTTGTGTGGGAAACTGAGGCAGGGGGAAGGTGGAGAATCTGTGAGGAGGTAGAGGGAGGCCAGCTCATCTCAGTTTGTCCTTTGGGGTCTGGGCAGCCCCCCGGAGGGGCAGGTGCCCGGGGACCTGTGTGCGCTTCCCTGTCTCTATCCCCTCTCAGACTTCCCTCCCCCTCCCAACCCTCCTTCCCCACGCGCTGGTGACTGCCGTGACTATTAATCACTCGCCCTGTTCTCTTCCTCTCTACTAATCAGGCACAATTAGACAAGGCCTCTTCCAGCTGGGCAGTCCCCCTCCCTGCCCTCTTCCCTCCTCTCCCAGCCCCACCCCAGCTGCCATCAGGATGGCTCGGAGGCAGAGGGAGCAGCAAGTCACCCTAGATCACTCTCTGGCTGTCCCAGCCCCTAGTTAGAGGCTCCTCCACCATCTCCTGCCTTCAACCCAAGCTTCCACCTGAACCCACCCCTTCCGCGGTGTGGTCAAGCCAGTACCCCCTTCCCTGGTATGGTCAGGCCAGTACTGACAGTCTCCACACCCGCTCTTTGATTGTAGCAGGGGCTCCTCCGCAGACATCCCAGCTCCATACCTTTGCCTGAAGGCTGCCCCTGCTCGCCCCCTTGACGCAGGAGGGGAGAGGCTTCCGGCTGAGCTTGGTCCAGGGCACTCATCTACATATGAACTTGCCTCTGACCCTCACTGCCAGTCCAGCCCTCTGTGCCCTCCAGCCCCAACTTCTCCTGAGGCAAGAACCGGGAGAACATTTAACTCAACATCTAGTTCAGGGTTGGTCCTGCCTTTCACCCAGTAGGGAAGGGTGGGGGGGTGAGAAGGGACGGTCACTTACCCTTGAAGGGAGCAGCAGCTTCTCAGCCTCACCTAACTGTTGCCCTCGGGTCAGGATGCCCGGTGTCGGGAAGGGGGGGGGGGTAGGGTTTTCCCATTTGTTCAGAGAAGCCGAGAGTCTTGATTACTTTAATTAAAAATTTATTGATTAAAAAAATAATTCCAAGGGCTACCTACAACTTGGACTGCAGAACTCAGTGAGCCTGCCCTCCCCACCGCGGACCCCATCACTGGCTGCTGCCCCTCTGGCCCACCTGAAGGGGGCGCTCTCAGCCTGGGTACCTCCCATCGGCTAGTGGCGTTGCTGCGGGGGATTTGAGTGGCGTGGCCCAGACACCGCGGGCAGGAACTGTTACTGTTACCCAGGGCTGGTCTGCAAGGGCAAAGGGGAGGGCCGTGCCCCACCCGGCCCCACTCAGCAGCCCGGTGGCCTCTTTATTAATCAGGAATCAGCCCCGAGCTGGGCTCATTATCAACTCAGCTTCTTGTGGCACTGCCGGAAGATGCTGATTAGCATTTGAAGAAATGGCCCCCGCATTCGTGTCTTCCCTGTGTCTCCCCTACCTGTGCTCCTTCCGGGCCCCCCACCCCTGCCCTTACGTTCCCTCTCCTGGCTGGTGGCAGGGCCGACTCCACCGCCAAGCCCAGGCTAGGGGCAGAAGAGATCAGGAACTGGGGCGGGGGTGGGGTGGGGGGGGGTGGTCTGGGAGGCATGAAGACCTCAAGGAGCACTCCGAGTGCAGAGCTTCAGGGCTACTCAGTTTGGGGCCCTTGAGTCAGTGAGTCCCACGGGAGGAGGAGGGGGAGTGAAGGCGGGTGAAGACTCAGGGTGGTCTCGAGAGATGGATAGCCTCCCTGGAGGAGGCGGGTGAGAGGGCAGCTTCAGGCTGAGTTATCAGTGTTTCCTGCCCTTCCAGGCTCTCCCAGTAATGCTACCTCCTTGGAGCAGTGGGCAGAGAGGGTGGGGACAGTCAGAACCGTGGACAGGAGGCAAGAGAGGTTTTTTCTTTTGGGGGGGGCGGAGTGAGGGGGTAAATCCCGCAGGAGGCTTAGGGTCTTGGAGCCATCCCACATGAATGGGGGTGGGAGGACAGAGACCCCCCAGGGGTGGAGATCAGAGGCTTCAGAGTGCAGTTTTCCAGAAGAGGGAGGGGTGCCTGCAGTTTTTCCCTGGCTCCCAGCCCCCAGGCCGGGGCTGGCAGCACTGAAAATCCAACCCCCCCCCCCCCCCCAAATGGTCACTATGCCCTTGGGACACCCATTTTGAGTCAGAGGGGGAACAGTTCCAGAAAGACAGGCAGAGGCTGCAGCCGCCGAGGCAGCAGCGAGAGAGTTCAGAGAGGAGCCACGGGATGATTAAGGGGAAATGGAGGATTGATTTAGGAGGAAAGATTAAAGGAGCTAAATCCGTGGCGCTTGGCTCAGCGGTGACTAAGCGTGGACAGGATAATAGCTTACAAATGTGTGAAAGGTGTAAATACCAAACGGGGGGAGGGGAGGCGGCTCGGCGGCCAGGGGAGCGGGGCTGGGGGGCTGGGGAGGCCCCCGGAAGGGCAGGGGATCCTCAGGCAATGGCCCGGTAGAGGGCTGGCTCCTCTCCAGTGGGAGTGCAGCGCAAGCAAACAGGGGTGTTGGGGAGCCCGGGTTCCCGGCAGGGGTTCCATTTCGGGGGCACAGCTTCGCCGGCCTGTGCTACCTCCACATCCCACTCTCGCCCCGCTGAGGATCTGAGGCCGCAGGTTCAAATCCCATCGGAGTCCCTCCGCGGCCCTGGGCACCTCGCCTTCCCCTCTGCAGCCCTCCGCTGGGGCCCCCGCCCATCCCCGGCCGAGGAGGGCGGCGGGAGGCGGGGTCTCCCTCCGCGGTGGAAGCCTTTGGCGCGGCTGTGTGCGGAGGTCACTTTGCCGAGGAGCCGGGAGCCGGGGGAATGCAAATGAGGCAAACCCAGGGAGGAAAGCGGAGGAGCCCGGAGGAGACGGGAGGGAGGGCGCCCGGGCTCCGTGATGGATGCCTACCCCGCGGGAGGGACGAGAGAGGCGGCGAGGAGCGCCAGGCGGTGGGTGCGGCCCTCTGGGTGCGCGTGGGCCCGGCCTGGATGCTCCGGTGCACCCGCGGGGTGGGGGCGGTGGCACACCCACCGTTTCACCGCCGCTGCCACCTTCTCGTCCCCAGCTCCTAAACGCCCGCCGGGCTACGGGTGCGATTCACTGTGCAAGCAAACTCTAGTAACTACTAACTTTGCATCGAAGGCTGGAACATCAGGGAGGGACTTCGTTACAAATGTAATATATTCCTGCCTGCAAGACGGGGCCTTCCCTGGTAGCTCAGACGCTAAAAAAAAAAAAAAAAAAATCCGCCTGCAATGCGGGAGACCTGGGTTCGATCCCCTGGAGAAGTGAACGGCTACCCACTCCAGTATTCTTGCCTGGAGAATTCCAGGGACAGAGGAGCCTGGCGGGCCACAGTTGATGGGACTGAGCGACTTTCACTTATGCAAGACTGGCTTTCTAGGGTTTAAGGCCAATGCGGTCGCTACTGGGAACAGGTCCGGCTGTTTACCTGGGTCCCGGGGCCCGCCCTCTCTCCTCCTCCGTGGAGACAAGGCGCTCCCTGAAATCGCCCTGTTCTCCCACGGCCTCACGTGCTCCTGCTCGGCCTCGGCCTGGAGTCGCAAGGCCTTGACTGTCTGGCACTTCTCCACCACTGCTCATGCATTTACGTTTGAAGAAACATCGTGCCCATTTCCTGCTAGACTCACAAGCACCACTACCTTGGAGAAGAAGTCGCCTTGAAAAGTACCTGGGCGGCTGGGGGCTGGGGTGTGCTGCGTCATGGTCCCTGCGGTAGGGGAGGGGGCCAGGCTTATGGGGTGGGGGACGTAGCCCGCCAGGTTCCTCTGTCCTTGGGATTCTCCACGCAAGAATACTGGAGCGGGTTGCCATGTCCTCCTCCAGGGGATCTTCCCTACCCAGGGATCTCATGTCTCCTGCATTGGCAGGTGGGTTCTTTACTACTAGTGCCCCTTAGGAATCCCTTAAGGGGGTGGGGTGAGGGGGGTATGCTCTCTGGGTCTGATTGTTCTGTGATCAGATGCCCTTCCTGGGTGGGTGAGTGCTCTTGCTCTGGGAAGCGTGACTCTCCAACCCAAGTTGAATTCCTGTTCCACAGTCATAGGACTTGGATCCGTCCCCCTATCACAGCCCACATCCCAGCTACTAACATTTGCTTGTCCCGGGGATTGTTGGTTTTCTGTGCTTTGTTCTCCACTGTTGTACACCTGGCTCCCAGTGTTTGTGCTCAACAAACACTTTTGGAATGAATAAATGCCTCTGGGGCCAAACAGCCAACTCCTCCAGGGCAGAAGCCAGCGATTTTTTTCTCTGAATTATCCCCAACAGCAAGCACAGTCCCAGGCATGCTGTACAGGCTCAAGGACCAGTGTAGGACAAGTAAGCCTGCTGTGAACGTCTGCCACTTCATGAGCTCCGCCTAGTCCTTGGGGCTGTACCAGGGGTGTGTCAGGACACAGTGGCCTTGAGCCCCGAGTCCCATGCCCCTGACTCCGTCCCCTCCTCTGCTCTCTCACGTGACTCTGGCCTGCTCCTTACCCTCTCTGGTCTTCCATTGTCTTGTCTGTAAAAAGGAGATGTTAAGACATCTCCAGTAGAGGGTTTTTGTGAGAATTAAGGTCCCTGGGTCGGGAAGATCTCCTGGAGGAGGGCCTGGCAACCGACTCCAGTATTCTTGCCTGGAGAATCCCATGGACAGAGGAGCCCAGCAGTCCTATAGGCCATCAGTTCAGTTCAGTCGCTCAGTCGTGTCCGACTCTTTGCAACTCCATGGACTGCTATAGTCCATAGGGTCGCACAGAGTCAGACACGACTGAAGTGCCTTAGCATGCATGTACACAAGGAGTTAATTTATATAAAAGGCTTAGGACTGTGCTTGGCACAGAGTAAGCACTGAATAAATGTTAACTGTCGCTGTTATTTATGTATTGGATACATTTTCTCTTTTTCATTACACCTCCGACGATGCCTATTATTATTCCCATTTTACAGAAGAAAAATGGAGGGTCAGAGAGGTTAAATGACTGAAACCGAATCTCACAGACAGCGCAGGGCTGCTGGCCTGCACCCTCCTCTGGTAGGACAGCCAGATCTCAGAGCCTGGGGGTTTTGCTTTGACAGCATTTCATCCTCGCCCACAACTGCTGAGAGAGCCTTTACTAAGGGGCATTGTGCCCAGTGAGAATGGGCCCTGGAGGGATCCAAGGTCAAATGGCTGCCCCAGTTGGGCTCCCCCACTTTCTTGAGCACTTTGCATGCATCTCTCTGGACTTACCTCTGATCCTCACTGTGAACCTCAGGAGGAGGAATTACCATTACCCCTTTTACAGAAGAGTAATCTGAGGCTCAGAGAGGTTAAATCACCACCCAAACTTGTTTGTCCAAGGTTAGTGGCAGAGCCAGGATATGAACCCTATTCTGTTAGACTTCAAAATGTGCACCTATTTTTCCACCTTATGAATCTTAGGTGGATCCTTTCCTAGCACCACATCCGCTGACTGATCTCTGACCTAGTTTGGATCTTATTGATCTCCACAACACCCTTATAACTAATATTGAGGCCTCATGTATGTGATTTTACCTTGCAAATGCCTTTCACCTACTTCATCTCTTTTGAGACTTAAAACCAACCTGTGAGATAAGGCGATCAGGAATTCCTATCCCCACTCAACAGATGAGGAAACTGAGGACCAAAGAAGTCAGTAAATCACTTTAATAACCAAGTTACACAGCAGTCACTGGTGGAGGCAGGGCTAGGACCAGGGTCTACTGACCTCCAGGGTGGGTAATGAGGGTTAGTGGACAATGCTGGGGCCCAGTGGGGGCTGGGGGCTGCACACTAGTTCTGAATGGGCCCTCTTTTTTCTATATGCCCTTGGGTATGTCCCTTGCCATCTCTAGGCTTTAGATTTGGCCTTTGTACAATGAGGCTTTGGACTAAGTGACCTCCCAGTTCTGACCAGTGCAGACACCCCCAGCATTTTGAGTTGGCACTGTCTTCCCTGGCGAGGACAGAGAAGGAGGAGGCTTTGAACCTGGATGCTTGGGTCACCCCTGAGTGAAGCTGGGACTGGAGAGCCATCTGACCTGGGATGCTAGTCACGGTCCACAGCAGATGAAAATATAACCCCTCCACTGGCTACCCAGGGCCCCTGAGCACTGTAGGATTAAGGGGAGTTCGTTCCAGGTGCTGAAGTGAGAGGCATGGGGCTGGACCACATCAGGGGAGGGCTGATGGAATTTGGAGGGATAAAGCTGCCGTGGAAAAGAGGGGTGGGGAGGAGGTGCCAAGGCCTTGGCAGAGGCAGGGTGCCCAGAAGGCACTGGAGATAAAGCCCAGGCCGCAGATTAGTGCCGGGATTAGCCCAGCCTCGGCTGCTCCTGGCTGCTTCTTATCTTCTGGAGGCCCAGAGCCCTCTCCCCTACTGCTCTGAGCCCTGGCCCTGCTAATTGCCTGTTAACCCCGTGGGCTCCAGGACTGCAGGGAGGATGAGGGGGTGGGAAGGGGTGAGGGCAGATACCAGCCAGCCAAGGCAATGGGAGCTGTGGACAGATGGAACTCAAGGGGCTGAGAGAGAAGCCATTGCTCAGAGGAGCACGCTGTGGACAGATCTCTCCCAGTTTCTGGTCATTGGTCACCATCTGGGGCAGACCCGGAGAAGCAGGCAGGGAGAAGGAGGGAGGCGCGCTTAGGCAGGGACTCTTGGTCAGGGAGGTGGTTTCAGGCCCAGGGAAAAATCAAGAGGAGGAAGACACTGGATACCTAGTCTAGGGGATAGACAGAAAAGCAAACAGAGATGCAACGGGCAAAAGAACAGAGAGGCGGGGGGATAGGGTGGTGTACCCAGGCCAGGGGGATGGACAGGCAGACAGAGGGCATGGAGCAGAGACACAGGCCAGATGAATAATTGATCAAATGCTGAGGACACAGAAAGACCCAAGAGGATGCAGAGAGGCTTGACAGACAAACTGAGATCAGGGAACAGGGAGGCTGGAGAGGCAGACAGACCCAGGCCAACGCTGAAGGCGAGGAACAGGCAGAGAGCTGGCAGGAAGTAAGCTGGGGGAGGGGTCCAGGGGTCTGCCTGCAGTGCGGACACAGTACTGTCTAGAAGCTGTCCAGCCCAGGCCCAGAGGGGCTCTGCCCACGTCCAGGAGGGCAGACCTAGGAATGAGGGCAGATAGCAAAGGAGGGCCGAGAAGAGGGAGAACCAGGCGGGAGAAGGAGGTGTTGCTGGGATGGGAACAGGCTGAAGCCTGAGGCTAGTGGTGGCAGATCTGGAAATAGCCCCTCAGTCCATCAGGGCACATCCTGGCCCAGGACATGCCTCTTTCTGTGGCCGGACTCTGAAGCCTCAACTCCTGTGCACACACCCTCCTCTGGGGCCAGTCCTTGGGGAGAGCACAGTGGGCAGCCAGTGGGACCTTGTGGCCGAGCAGCCGTGCCGTCTCCATGGAAGAGGCTGTGGACTGTGCTGCCACCAGGGTTCTGCCACTTAGGAGCCGGCAGCTCCACCCGCTGCTGCCTGCCTGGCCCAGGGACTGTCTCCAGGGCAACGCTCTGCTCTGCCCAGCAGTGGGGCCTGACCCGGGCGGTGCAGGTGGCCTGGCCCTGCCATTCTGGCCTGTCCACTCCCTGCAGAGCATTGTCCATCAGACCCAGAGTCCTTCCACCCATCTTCCTTTGTCACCTTCTCTCTGCACAATCTCCTCGAGGGCAGAGGTACCAGGTAGCCACCCCCATCTGAAGCCATTGGAGCCAAAGCCTTCCCAGTTGGCTCTGCCCTGCACAAGGCTAGTCTCAGTATCATGTAGTCTGTGTCTGTGTGTGTGTGGTGGAAGGATCAGGTAGGGAGGCAGCCCTGGCCCCACCCAGGTTCAGATTCAAGAGACACAGGTTCGATCCCTGGGTCAGGAAGATCCCCTGGAGGAGGGCATGGCAACCCACTCCAGTGTTCTTGCCTAAAGGATCCCATGGATAGAGGAGGAGGCTAGCAGGCTACAGTCCATGGGGTTGCAAAGAGTCAGACACAACTGAAGCGACTTAGCAGGCACTGGGGATACCAAGACGGTGAAATGGGGGCTCCCAGCCTCAAGGAGTCCACGGTCCCATGGGAGAGATCATGACAGTGCCCAGGGGTCAGGGTCAGTCACCGCACGCTGGGGGGAACGTGTGAGCAGCTCCCTACCAGGGTCCCCTATGCAGCCTGGTACCTTGTTTAGCTGCCCCCCTGGAACCCACATTGAAAAATGGCTGCAGCATCAAAAGCTGATTCCAGCATCTGCTTGGCCCAAAATAGGAAGGGGGTGAGTGGTTTGAGAATTGGGGCAAATGCTTACATATTCTCCCCCCTCTGCCTTTCCCATACCACTGAGGATCCAGTGATCTTGCCCCCAGCCCTGTTCAAAGCTCTCTTCCCTATGGGGACATGTGAAAACACAGATCTAGAGTTGGGCTGTCTTGCTGGACTCTGGCCCTTTTGTCTAGGGGCTTTTGACCCATAGTGTGGTCTGCAGACCAGTGGGTTGTTAGAAATGCAGAATCTCAGTCCTACTCCCTAACTCATGTTTACTGACTCAGAACCTACCTTTTAACAAGACCTCTAGGTGTTCGGTGTGCACACTAGACTTTAAGAAGCACTGATCGTGGAGACCTTGGCAAATCAGCCAACCTTGGGACCTCAGTTTCCTCATCTGTAGGATGTCGGGTGGCTGTGAGATTTGATTGGAATTGGAAAGAGCCTGTGAAGCATTGAGCGCAGTGCCTGGGGCAGAGCGAATGCTCTGGGACTGTCAGCCATGCCCACTCCTGCCCCACTGATGGCCACACCGCAGGGAGCTGGGGCAGGGGTGTGACAGACACGGTCAATGACGATTGGAGCCCAGCAGCTGGCATGGGTGTGAAGGCGGAGGGGAGGGACAGGTGAGGGACTGAACCGAGAGGCCGCAGATATGGAAAAGAGAGTAGGGAAGGTGTAGAGGACTGGAGTGAATGGGAAGGCGGGATGGAAGAAAAGGGGTTGAGTGTTGAGACTCCAGTCTCCTTTTGGCTGGATGGGGCCGGGACAGGGGCTGGGACTTGGGGCAGGGTAGGCTGGGGTTGGGGGAGTTGCCAGCACTGGATGGTGGGAACCCCTGAGTTCTATCTCAGTCAGCTGCACCTCTCCCACTGACTAGTTGTGTGACCTTGGGCAACTCACATCGCCTCTCTGAGCTGCGGCTTCCTCATCTGTAATCATCAGGCTCATTAAACCTACCTGATACCAGGGTGGCCGAGGAGATGCAATGGGGCAGCAGACGTTGCCGTGTTTTGTAAACTGCACAGTGCTTGTTACGTGAGTCCTTTTGTTTTGAGAATCTGAGGCGAGGTGCTTGGGTGATAGAACTGTCTGAGAGGGAAGAATTAGCAGGATCATTAACCTAGTAGAGATGGGAGGGTGAGACAACCGTGCCCCATTATGGGGGTACGCCCGGCCCCCAGTTCCTAGAACTCCTCACTCGCACTGCCCTCCACCCAGCCCTCCCCTTTCCCTGGAGCAAGGCGTTTAGGAATCTTTTCCCTTACATGGCCTCCTCATGCTTCTCCTCCCAGCTTTCACCAGAGTGAAAATGTTCCTGAGGAGAGGGGGAGAGAGAGAGAGAGATTGAGTGCGCTGACCTCCTTACCCCCAGGGAAGGTGCTGCCTGTGATGGGTTTGACCCGGGGGCTGGTCTCTGTGGGGTGAGCCCGGCAGGGGGGAACTTCCATCTGCCTCCCTCCCTCAACCTCCTCCCCACCCCCAGTCGCTTACAACTAACTCCCAACCGCAGCTCTGTCCCCGCCGGAGCCTCGGCTTCCATCTCCGGGGCGCCGGCGCCATCTGGTGTCCATATGGGAGAACTCTCCGCAGAGGAAACCGGGGATAGGCTTCAGTTCAGCGCGGGTCGTCTTTTCTTAAAGCATCCCTTGTGCCCTGCACTGGGGATGCTCGACTCACTGTCTCTGTGTAGCATGAAGTCGAGTGAGGGATGATGATTGCTGCTCAGGGAGACAAACAGATGAGCAAGGTTATCTCAGGTCTTGATGAGTATTTTGAGCAAACCCACAAACACACTGATCAAGGAAGGGTGACACTGTGAACATGGGTGTGACCTATGAGTGTGCATCTGAAGGGACACTTAAGCTCAGGTTTAAAAGATGAGCAGCTGGGCCATGCCAGCTGGGTGGAAGGGAGCATTCCAGGAGAGGGAACTGCATGAACAAAGGCCCTGGGAGAGATGTTGCTCCATAAGTTTGAATTTGTCATGAAGATCTGGGGGGTGGAAAAGCAGGAGAGAGGCAAAGGTCACCTCTTGTGGATACTTTCAGGCAAGGAGGGAACTTGGCTTTATTCTCTGGGGAATGGGAAGCAGTTGTTGGGCTTTAAGATGGCAAGTGACTTGATTGGATCTCCACAATTTAGAATGAGCACTGTGGCTACCGTGTTGTGAATGGCTTGGCAGGAAAAAACTTAAACACGCCGATGCTCAATCATGTCTGACTTGGAAGGGAGAGGCAAAGGCGGATGCAGGGACACTAGTTAGGAGCCTGCCGCCATGGCCAGAGGCAGATGATAGTGAAAGTGGGACATGAGACGGAAGGAAACTGGATGGATTCTAAATAGATTTCGGAAGTAGAATTGCCCAAGATGGCTGCTGGATTAGATGCCTGGTCACCCCTGTTCCGTATCTCAGCAACCAACTTACCGGGAGAAGGCGATTTCAGGGATTCCGACCCTAGAAACTAGGTTGAGAGCGGGGCACTTTACTCAGAAGAGGAGAAGGAGTCAGGGACAGGATTTGGGAAAACATCAAGAGTTCTGCTACTGGTATATGAAGCTGGAAAAGAAAAGTAAAAGTGTTGGTCACTCATTCGTGCAACCCCATGGACTGTAGCCCACCAGGCTCCTCTGTGCATAGGATTTACCAGACAAGAATACTGGAGTGGGTTGCGATTTCCTTCTCCAGGGGATCTTCCTGACCCAGGGCAGATTCTTTACTGGCTGAGCCACCAGGGAAGTCCCATTAAGCTGAAGGTGACTTTTAATCATTGAAGAGAGGATATCAGTAGAAAACTTGAGGGAGCGGCTGGGCTGTAGGTTGGTTGCTGAGATATAGGACAGGGGTGACCAGGCTGGTCTGGTGGCCCTTACAGACCACCAAAGCTTAAGGGATTGTCTTTCATCCCACACCCCGCCCCTCCTCTCTCTCACCCCAGGTCTATACTCGCTATGGAAAGTGTTACACCTTCAACGCGGATCCGCAGAGCTCTCTGCCCAGCCGGGCGGGGGGCATGGGCAGCGGCCTGGAAATCATGTTGGACATTCAGCAGGAGGAGTACCTGCCCATCTGGAGAGAGACAAGTACTCAGGCGGGAAAGGGACAGGGACTCCAGCCGGGGTCCTCCGCCTGCGGCGAAGGTTTCCTAAGGACCCCATCTTCACTGTGCAGATGAGACATCATTTGAAGCGGGCATCCGAGTGCAGATCCACAGCCAGGAGGAGCCACCCTACATCCACCAGCTGGGATTCGGCGTGTCCCCAGGCTTTCAGACCTTTGTGTCCTGCCAGGAACAGCGGGTGAGCACGCCCAACTGCGTCCTGGGTTGGCCGTGGGGTGGGGCCTTTGGGCCCGGAGTGCAGGCTCACCAGATCTGCCCTCCAGAAGCTCACATACCCCCAGCCCTTTCACAGCCTTTGCTGGGGCTGTGGGTGCTGGGGGCCAGGTGAGACTTCTGTGCGTGACTCCATCGTGCCCTGCCTCTTCAGCTGACTTACCTGCCCCAGCCCTGGGGCAATTGCCGGGCGGAGAGTGGGCTCGGGGAGCCTGAGCTTCAGGGCTACTCAGCCTACAGCGTGTCTGCCTGCCGGCTGCGCTGTGAAAAGGAGGCCGTGCTTCAGCGCTGCCACTGCCGAATGGTGCACATGCCAGGTGGGCACCCCACCCCCACCAGCCCTCCGTGCCACCCTGCCAGGCTCCAGAACCTCTGAGGGCAGAACACTGCTCATGTGCATGGGGGCAGCTGCGTGTGTATGACCACATGTGTGCATGTGTCTACCCACGTGAGGGTACCTGGTATGTGTTTGGGATTTTGTGCATGTTTTCACATACGCATATGTATCTATGCCTGTTACTATGTATTTCTGCATACATGTACTTGTGTAATCTGTACTTGTGTACTTGGGTTGTGTGCACAAACTTCATCATGTGCATGTAAATGCATGTGCATAGTCGTGTCCATGCAAGCGTGCATGGCTTGCATGCACACATGCACGCACACATCTCCATGCTTCTGTGCACAAACACGTGCACATTCATGCATGCACATATATGTGCAAACACCCACATGTGTGCACATGAACATGTGTGCCCACATTTGGGAATGTGCGGGGTGGAGAGTGGATGGAACCATAGACTCCAGGAATAATCTCTCCTTTCAGGCAATGAGACCATCTGCCCGCCAAATATCTACATCGAGTGTGCCGACCACACACTGGGTCCGTGCTGCCTTCTCGTCCTGCCTCTCCGCCCCACTCCTCTTCATCTCTCTGTCCACCTTTCTCCTCACTGCCTTGGCTCCTCCCCTCCCAGTCTCCTCCTGGGGTTTTTCCTGGGGGCTGAGCCTTATCCCATACCTCCAGGGGTCTGAGGACCTTTGCAGGTGTGGTACTTGGGTAAGTGGAGGCCGCGGGGTGGGAGGTTGCCGAGAACCGGAACTGAGAGTGAGGGGCGGGGCTTCTCATCTTGGTCCAGCATATGAGCTTGCCTCTCCGGGGAAAGGGAAGTGACTTCTCCCTTGGTGTGAGGAAAGGTGCATTGCTGGCTGTCAGTGTGGGTAAGGCAACCCCTTCTGTCCTTAGATCTCACCTGATCCACACTTCATTCATTCATTCATTTATTCATTCTACAGATGTTTACAGCCTGCGCTGGTGCCAGAGGTAAGAATGGGAATGAGAGCCCTGCTCTGGGGTGCTTACTACCCAGCAGGGGTGTGGATGGGCATCACAATGTAGCCTGTTAGTCCTTGGGTAGGGGAACCTCAGCGATTCTGTGGGGCCCCAGCAAAGGCAGGCAGCCCCACCTGGGCAGGCAGGGAGGATTTCCAGAGGAAGTGACATATGAGCTGAGGCTTGAAGGATGGTGAAGAGGGGGACACTTCTAGGTGGTGGGAACAGCTCTTGCTAAGACTTGTGGCCAGAGAGAGCACAGGTGAGTCTGGGGCCCTGAAAGGTCAGTGTGGCTGGAGGGCAGAGAACAAAGGAGGGCATGGTAAGCGCAGAGGAGGCCCTGGGAAGCCAACAATGGCTTAAGGCCAGGCAAGAATGCCTTCTGCTTTTACAAAGGGGACTCTGATGAGATGTGAGGATGGAAAGGCGAGGAGGAAGAGAGGAGGAAGACTAGACTCGGTGATTGATCAGAAGCACACTGAGGAATCCAGATGCTGGCCGCAGGGGCGGGCTTGAGATCCGGGGACAGAGTCACGCCTTCTCTGTCCTACAACTTCATCTGTCAAACGGGTGACTGAAGAGTGTTTCATGAAGAAACAGATATGAATGGGGATAAGGGGACCACAAGGAAGGGTGAGACTCCACAGAACTAGGGCCACCCAGAGAGGCACCTGTGACTGTCCGAGAGGGACAGGAGCTGGGAGCTGGAGCCACAAGAGGAGAGATGTAAACTCTACCCCAAACCAGAGGTCAGGGAGTCTGGGTGATGCATTTGGCAGAGATCAGCTTCCTGGGACAGAGCCAGGTGGGGAGAGTGGATCTGAAGGGGTGAACAGGGAAAACCCAGTACACTGAGCACAGGGATCTTGCCCACTGTTCTTCTGTCTGTTCATTCATCTACTCATCCATCCATCCATTCTCCCATAGGCCTATGTAAAAACATGCATTAATTCCATTCATCCCAGCATCCTCTCCAAGCCCCTCGTGTGTCTGTGGCCTCACATGATTGATTAGCTCTGGTAGGTGGGCTGAGCCCTCCCTCTAAGCCACGAGGACCTCTCCACCCCGCGGGGCTGGGCAGCAGAGGGAGAAGGAATGTGCTGGGGGTTCTGCCCCCGCCCACTTTCTTGAATGGTCTGAAACTGGACCAGGAAGCCCGTCTGGTGCCAGAGCTGGTCAGAACCAGCCCTCCGTGTGGGCGTGGCTGCCTTAGGACCACCCCGAGGCTTCCTTCCAACAGCTGGTGGGCCTCTGGGCCGTCCTGCCCTCCCCCACTGCACTCTCTGCCTCTGTGTTGCAGACTCCCTGGGTGGGGGCTCCGGAGGCCCGTGTTTCTGTCCTACTCCCTGCAATCTGACCCGCTACGGGAAAGAGATCTCCATGGTC
The DNA here is from genome assembly GCF_910594005.1 of Cervus elaphus. Lineage (NCBI taxonomy): Eukaryota > Metazoa > Chordata > Mammalia > Artiodactyla > Cervidae > Cervus > Cervus elaphus. The sequence continues at coordinate 27,430,455 of NC_057822.1, read as the reverse complement.
AGGATCCCCAACAGAGGCTCGGCCCGGTACCTGGCAAGAAAATACAATCGCAACGAGACCTATATACGGTATGTGTGTGTGTGTGTGTGTGTAATGGAGACCACCCTCAATAGGTCTAGTATATGATGGAGGCTAGGAATGGACTGCAGCTTTGTTAATAATGAGCGTTCTGCCAGGAATGCCTTTCAGGATCTTGATCTATTTTTTTCTAACTAACCCCTGCCCACCCTCCAAGTCACATCCTTTGTCTTCGCCTCCAGGGAAGCCCTTCTGAGCCCAAATGCCTTTATCTGAGCTCCCACAGCACGCTGTCCGTATCTCTATCGTTGCATTAACCTGCTGTTTTAGAACCCTCTGTTTGCATGTCTTTCTGCCCCAGCAACCTGGGAACTGTTCGGTGCATGTCCAGTTCTGTGCAGAGGGAGAGGAACTGGATGGGATTGGGGAGGAGCCAGGTGGCCCACAGGTGGCCCCACTGAGCCCTGGATCTGGTATCCTGTAGCCAATCTACAAATGCTGAGCATCCTCTGAGTGCCAGGCCCAGCGCTGGGCCCTGTGGGGACAGAGATGATTATAACTCATGCCACAGTTTGTGGATAAGGCCTTGTTTGAAAGTGTTTTTAGGCCCCTAGGAGAGACGACTGCGGGTGGGTTAAGGGGAGTGGGGGAGGCATGAGCTGGGCCTCTGTGGACCCCCGGTTTGGGTCCATGAGAAGAGGAGGGAGGGGGGAATCCCAGTTAGAGATGTGTGGGATGCTGTGGAGACCAGCCTGGGCGTCAGGAAGGCTGTGTGGTGAGAAGCAGATAAGAGTGCAGTTTGGACAAGAACGTACAGTGCAGCGGATCATGGGCAGTCTTAAAAGTCTGGAAGAGGAATTATGGAGTAGACTGCAGGGTAATGGGGAGCCACTGAAGGTTCTGTGGGGCTTCTCAGGTGGAGCTAGGCGTAAAGAACCTGCTTGCCAATGCAGGAGACACAAGAGACTCAGGTTTGATCCCTGGGTCAGGAAGATCCCCTGGAGGAGGCCACAGCAACCCATTCCAGTATTCTTGCCTGGAGAAACCCTTGGACAGAGGAGCCTGGCAGGCTATAGTCCATAGAGTTGCAAAGAGTCAGAAATGACTGAAGCAAATTAGCATGCATGCACACCCACACACACGAAGGTTCTACAGAGGTACGGGGATGAGGCAAAGTGAATGCTAATTGCTGCTTTAGAGAAGGCCGGAGGGAGGGCAGGCCTGGGAGTTTAGTTTTGTTCTCCCAGGCCTTTTGCTAGCTCCCAGAACACGAAGCTAACAGGAATCTGGGCCTGCTTCTCCTCACAGCCTTTGGGAGCCTGGGGGTGATCACCAGCGTCTCTGTGCAGGGGCCTCAGATCTGGGTCTGCTGGGTCTGGGATGTCCCGCCAGCTGTCTCCTTGAGACGATGGCCCCTCAGGGATACCCTGCTTCCTGTCTCTGCAGAGAGAACTTCCTGGTTCTCGATGTCTTTTTTGAAGCCCTGACCTCTGAGGCCACGGAGCAGCGAGCAGCCTACGGCCTGTCAGCCCTGCTGGGTGAGCCTGGGCTGTGATTGCACGGGGATGGAGCAGCCAGCCTCCTCCCTCTGACCCTGCTCTCGTGCTCCCCAGGAGACCTTGGGGGACAGATGGGACTGTTCATCGGGGCCAGCATCCTCACATTGCTAGAGATCCTCGACTACATCTACGAGGCAAGGGACGGGGGCCCGGTGGGTAGGAGGAGGGGCTGAGGGGAAAGCAGAGAGGCCCGGCAGGCTTTCTGGTACACCTGGACTGGCAGGAAGTCAAGCTCAGGGTTCTTTACTAACCCTCCCTCTTCCCTTGACTGGCCAGAAGGTCTGAGCGCAAGGAGGGGCAAAGAGAAGGGGGATGGGGGAGGAGGGCTGGGGTGTCCTGGTGGGGGTTTGCTGCGGCAGCAAGTCCTATGTAGTGGGGCTGGTGAAGCCCGTCCTTCTCCTCTAGCAAGTTTCCTGAGCCCACTGCTGTCCCCCCACCCTGAACCCCAAGGTGTCCTGGGACAGACTGAAGCGGGCGTGGCGTCGTCCCAAGACCCCCCTCCGGACCTCCACCGGGGGCATCTCCACTTTGGGGCTTCAGGAGCTGAAGGAGCAGGTGAGGATGAGTATGCAGCCAGCGCTGTCTCCCAGGACTGAATCCCCCCATAACCTCTGACCTAGCCCTCCAGGGTGGGGTTCCTGAAGCCTCTGCCCCCCACGGACAAGGGAAGGCTGTCTGTGAGAGGCCTGGGGGCTCCACTCGATCTCTCCCTGTCCCCCTCCCTTTTCACCTTGCAGAGTCCCTGCCCAAGCCGGGGCCGGGCTGAAGGCGGGGGTGCCAGCAGCCTGCTCCCCAACCACCACCACCCCCACGGCCCCCCAGGAGGCCTCTTTGAAGACTTCGCTTGCTAGGATGGTGCTGTGTCCAAAAGGACCCAGGAGTCTGGGACTCCTCCTTGGATCCCCCCTTGGACTCCGGCTCCCAGAACAGGAGGCCTGGGGTGGGGGTGGGGGGGCCCAAGGCTGAGGGAGCAAGAGCGGTGCCCACTGGAAGGGTGGGGTCTCTCACTCACCCTGGCGCCAGCTGCTTTGCACAAGGCTTCCTCTTGTGCACACCCTCCACCCCCAGGTTGGTGACCAGGGAGAACTGCAGACCAGGACGTGGGCCCCTGAGGAAGAGAGAAGGGGTGGGGGAGGAAAGAGGGAGGAGGAAAAAGGGGCCCACTCCAGGAGTGGAACTCTCTGTACATTTGTATATATTCTGGGAGGACAGGGTGGGGGTAGGGTACCGATGTAGAAGGCGGGTGGGACAATGGTGATCGGGGTGGGTAGTTTAGGGACAGCCAGGACCCCAGTCCTGCAGTGTCAGCAGGAGAGGGCAGGCCCCCAGGACTCAGGACAGCTGGGCTGGTCCTGCTTCCTGCCCTGCTCCAGACCCGGCTCCCCTTTCGGCAGGGGAGTGGGTGATCCAGCCGGCCTGGCCCAGCTCCCAGTTTCCCCTGCCCCAACTCCACTCCCCGAAGCCTGCGCCACAGGGAGCAGCAGCTCTTCCAGACCTTGGCTGAGCTTGGGGTTGGGAAAGGGGGCTTCCTCAGGCCTCTCTGCTTCTGATCTGGTTTTATAAAGTGCTGACAAAATTGGGAATAAAGAGGCATTAAGAATTCTCTGTTTATATGTGACTAAGCCGGGAGTTGGGCGTGGCAGGGCACACGCATGACTCGGTCCCTTGGAAGAGGAAATCCAGGCGCCAGCCAGCACCAGGAAGCCTCCATCCTCAGTCCTCCCTGCCCCCACGCCCACCTTTCAAAGACTCAAGACATTAGTCCACACTCAGCCATTTTATTAAAGTCAGGGAGCTTCATCAGGAATGCAGAGGGGAGAAGATGGGAGATGCCCCACCCTCCTCTCTCAGCTACCCTTCTCCAACAACTCATCTGCAGCCCAGGCCCCCTGGGCTGACCCTAGGAGGTGGGGCTGGCGTCAGGCAGACTGCACTGCATAAATATTCGGAGGCCACAGCCTGAATCAGCAGCGTCAAGGGACCAGGGAGACGGGATTTGGGGCAGAAAAAGGTGGCTCCAAGGGTACCTCTTCCCAGGCTTGCTCTGAGTCGGAGGGTGACCCCACGCCAGAGAGAGGGGACCCTGGGGTCTGGGGCTGCGGCCAGCCCTATCCAGCGAGTCTGGCAGGTTGCTCCGGGTGGTTGGGGGAGGAGCCGGGCCGGGCGCCGCCGCCTTGCCAGTTCCGGGGGCACAGGGCGAGGTCAGGTGCTGTTGCCCTGCTCCTGCTCAAAGAGCAGCATGGCCAGCTGCGTGCGGGAGCCGAGGCTCTCGAGCGCGCTCTGGCGGCAGCGGTGGTAGAGGTCCTCGCTGAGCCGTGCACTGCACGTCTGCGCCCGATAGCGCTGCAGCAGCGCCGGCTCCACAGCCCGCAGCACGTGCAGGCTGGAGAAACGCAGGAACAGCTCGTACACATCCAGGCTCTCCATCAGCTCCTCCTCCTGGTCCGAGGACGCTGCCAGCCGTGCTCGGGCCGCCACGTAGTCGGAATTGTAGAAGCAGGCCTCGGTGGCCGCCTGGCGATCAAAACGGCCTGTATCGCGGCCCAGTTCGGGGGGGCCTGGGCCCTGGGGTGGGGCCACGGCAGGGTGGAAGGCCTGGAAGTGCATGGGAAAGAAGGCCTGCCAGCCAGAGATGGCATGCATGCGGCAGCGGTTCAGGAAGTCAGGAGTGAGCACCGTGTCTGGCCCGGCCAGCAGGAACAGCGTGTCCAGTGGGTGCTTCTTGGAGAGGAGATCCATGAGGCGCAGCGGGGAGGGTGCGGCTGTCTGCACGCTGAGCCAGGGCACCCGGGCACCAGGGAAACGCCGCTCCAGTTCTGCCACATGGGCCTTGACGGGGGCAAAGACATCAGCGTGGGCCGCCCGCTGGGCCTGTCGGGGCTCATATAATAGCAGCAGGGTCAGGGCTGCGGCAGCATCACCAGGCTCCAGCGCCGCCGTGGCAAAGGCCTCCAGGAAGGCAGGGGCCAGGTCACGCTCGGCTGCGGCCAGTGGGAGTAACACAGTGAGACGCGAGGCCTCCGTGACATAGGGCACGGGCAAGATCTCCACGCGGCTCAGTGGCCGTAGCAGCTGCACCCGGCGGGTGAGGGGCCGGCGGCCCCCCTGGGGGGTCAGTGCCTCCAGCTGCAAGTCCAGCGTGTACTCCATCCCCCGGGCAGGATCAAAGCGTCGGTAGCCGTTAACCAGTTGCTGTTTCTGGAGCCGCAGGGCCGGGTGGTATCGGCGGTTGAGCTCCTCCAGGGCTGCCCCCAGAACGTCAGCCACATCGGCCCGGTCAGCCCCACGCAGCGGGCAGCGGGGGGAGCCATCAGCGCAGGAGAAAGCATGTTGCTCTGTGAAATAGTCCCAGCGCAGCACCTCAAAGCGGGAGGCAGGGCGAGACGGTGCTGGAATGCCCACTGGCCAGGCGGCTGCCCGCTCCCCATCTGCTGCCAGGCGGCTGGTGTTCTGGATCTCCCACTGGGTTGGAGAAAGAGGCCATGAGCCAGGCGCGGACCACGGGGGCCAGCACGCAGCAGGGAGGCTGGGCAGGAGCACGTGGCACTTAGCACAAGTCCCCAGTCCCTTGCCAACCTCAGCCCACTCAATGCTCCCACCTGTCCTTTCCCCAGATGGGAGGCAGCCCAAGAATTAAATTGGAGAGGCTCCTCAGAAAAGGTAGAAGCAGACAGGGACCAGAAAGCAGAGATGCTCTGATTCTTGTGCTAATTTTTTTTATTTTCCTGGGATCTCTGAGACCTCTTAGGAAACCCCACTCTCCCCTCCTCACCCCCTACCCCCTACCCTCCACACCCCCCTACTAACTCCCTACCCGCCAGACTCCCTACCCCTCACCCCCAGCCCAGACCATACCTGTAACTCCTGGATCTCCTGGTATGTGCGTTCCAGTTCAGCTCGAGCAAAAGCCTTGTGCAGCTGGTACACGTGCACAGGGTCACGGACAGGGTGAGCAGTCAGGGCACTACGGAAACGAGGATCGCCCTCCTGCACGGGCTCCCCAGGGCTCAGCTCCAGGTAGCTATAGTGGACCCCCTGGGGAGAGGAAGGGCAGTGGGAAGTATGAAGGGACAGTGCCCCACCCCCCCAATAGTGTGTGTCTCATCTCTCCATCCTATGACCTGTTGTGGACTTAGGGTCAGAATTCTCTGGGTGTTGGCCTACCTTGACCAGTTGTGAGCTTGTGTGACCTTGGGTAAGCCTCTGCCCGCTCATCTGTGAAACAGGCGTGTGTCCTATCTCAGAACTGTCCAGGGGCTCAAATAAAATAATAATGGCCAATACCAAACACCTACTATGTGCAAGCCTCCCTTATTTTTTCTAATCCTTATAACAAGCCTGAGAAATACTTATTTCCATTGGTATGGATGAGGACGCTCAGGACATTCAGTAACTTACCCAAGGTCACAGGGATAGAAAATGACAGAACTGCAGAGAAACCCAGGCCTATATCTCCAACCACCCTCTCTGCCTCTCAGGGGGATGCGCACACGCCCAGATGGGAGGCACCAGTGGGGTGGCTTCTCTTCTTACCTCGTGGTCGCCAGTGCAGCCCACCCCGGTGGCATCAAGGATGCAGCGGCCCAGCCACTCATCCGGGCGCGCACTGACGATGTCATTGCGGCAGGCTTCCAGGTGGGGGCGCAGCTGCTGCAGCAGTGTGCGCGACAGCAGTACCCCAAACCCCCCGTGGCAGTAGCGGCCTGGGGCAGGCTCTCCACCGATGAAGTCCTGGGGCCGGCCCAGATAGAGGTGGGCAGCGGCTGCCAGGCTGAGACGGCCGACTAGGCGAGCCAGTCCGTGTGCCTCGGTGTAGGTGGCATCGGGTACTAGGAAGAACCAGTCGAAGTCGTCGCCGTGCTGTTCCAGCAGGTGGCGCAGTGCCAGGTGCAGGTGCCCAATGGGCCGCTCCTCGCCTAGCGTCACCACGGCCATACCTGGTGGTGCCCGGCGGCCCCTCGAGCCTGTCAGGAACACCACACGCTCCAGCCTGTGCCCCAGCGTGCGGTTCACGGCCACGCCCAGCGTAGGCAACGTGGCCTGTGAGGTCAGCACCGCCACGAGCAACTTCTGCCTGATGCCCAGCTCCGTGCTGATGTAGCGAGTCCTGGGGGTGGGGGAAAGATGGCACAAGGTTATCAAAAACACAAGTAGGCCAGGCAGAGGGTAGCATACGTAGGCTTCAGCAGGTCATGTCCTCGTTGGGCCTGTTTCCTCGTTTATGATAGAATAACTCTGTTCCAGGGGTCATGAGGATTTAAGGGAATTGTTGACCCTACCTACCCAAGTGCTTTTAAAAGGGAGATAGTATTATCCATGCAGATATGAGAGATATATTATGGGTCTGATTCTCCGTTTTGTTATTTAGTAGTTGAGTCTTTGAGCGAGTTATTTAACCCACCTAAACCTTGGGTAGCCTCATCTGTAAAATGGGATGATTGTATCTCTTTAAACACTTAGCCAAATTCTTGGCACACAGATACTCCACACATCATGTACATACTTATTTCTAAATAATATGCCATTATACCACAAATACATCACAGAAACGATGGAAAGGGGTAGATGACACTGAGGCATAGTGAATGTGTTTGGGGGGGCTCAGGGGTTCCAGAAACTTACCTTCCATAATACGGAAGGTAAGCTGAAGAACTGGAATTTGAACTCAGTGTTACTTAGGAGAAATTATTTCAACTCATAGGCAGAGGCATTAATGGGATGGATACATCACCCTTTCCCCACAAACCTCTCTCTTTCCCAGGTGCCCACCCAGGAACAGGAGATACAGGCAAATCCTTGTTGTTGTTTAGTCAGTAAGTCACATCTGACACTTTATGACCCCCTGTAACCCACCAGGCTCTTCTGTCCATGGGATTTCCCAGGCAAGAATACTGGAGTGGGTTGCCATTGCCTTCTCTAGGGGATCTTCCTGACCCAGGGATCAAATCCAGGTCTCCTGCATTGGCAGGCGAATTCTCTTACTGATGAGCTACCAGGGAAGCCCCCATAGGTAAATCCTAGTTCTCTCTTTTCTCTTTCCCTCTCTCAATGCACCCACTTTATATACTACTCATTTCTCTAAACCTAACACCCAGTCAGTGAGCTCTGAAGACCTTTGAGGGTCCAGGGGGTCAAGCAGGTTTAGGTCAGAGGCGAGTGAGTTCTGCCCAGGTCTGGATGGGGCCTCCAAACCTTCCCAGGGAGCAGGGCCATAGGAAATGATCGGTGCCCAAAGACTTCCTGGCTTATTAGACCCTTCCTTCCGGGGCCTGACCCAGCCCCAGGCGGCCTCCGCTGCGCACCCATCCCAGCCGGTTCCCAGGGGGTGGGGCTGGCGGGTCCAATCCCTACCTGACGGCCTTTTTGGCGGCCTGGCCAGGCTGTGCAGGGTGGTAGGGCAAGACACGCGGCTCCCAGTTCTCCCCGGCGCCTGCACCGGCCCCAGGCCTCTCGCGCTCCGCTCCGGGCTGCACCGAGTTGGGCCGGCGCGCCGCATTGGTGTTGCCGCGCGGAGGCAGCTCAGAATCTCCGGGCTGGGGCGGCCCTGGGCCGCAAGGCTCCTCCACCCAGGTGACGCTGAGTAGGCTCAGAGTGAAGCCCAGAGAGATACCCACGGCCACGGGCCCCGCGGGCCTCAGCACCGACAACAGCAGCGATGCCCGCATGGCGCCCGGACCGCGGGCCCCCAGCCCTGGAGCAGCCCCAGAGCAGCAAAAGGAGGCTTCGAGGGGGCGGGACCGGGGAGGGGGCGGATCCGGAGGTCCTGAGCCAAGCGGGCGGGTCCCCTCCCTCCCCGCCGAGCAAGGCCAGCCGCCGGAGCGGAATCCCCTGCGCCGCGGTCCTGTGCCCCTCCAGCTGCCGCTCGGTACCGCGTAGGGTCCCGGCGCTGGGCGCGGGAGCCTCCGCCGAGGCCGCCGCTGTCCGACGTGTCACTGGAAGGGCCCCGCCCCCGGGGTGGGGTCTCGGGCTCCAGCTACCGGAGAGGGAGGAGATGGGGGAGGTTAAAGGGGAAGGACCCCCGGAAGTGCCCCCTCCTCAGTGCGGGAGAGGCAGACGTCGGGGGCGGAGTCCCCTACCTCCCCCCCGGCGTGGTTGGTGCGTCCCGTGTGACGTCAGAAGCAGCCCGCCCCTGCCTGGATGGTGCGCCCTGAGTGACGTAAGGAGCAGAGGCCGGAGCTGTCCATCAGCACCAAAGGCCGCGGGCGGGCTCAGGGCATGGGGCCGCGGCTCTGGGGCAGCCCGAGCCCCTGTTCCTGCTTCTTTCCCTTCCCCAGGCCCAACCTAAGTCCCCGGACGTCGCGGGACTGGAGTGCCAGCCGGTGTTGGAGGCGGAGCGGCGTCGCCGCCGCGCAGGGACCGGTCCCTCTGGCCCAGCAGCCCCTTTCCCCTCACCGCGGACTTTTACCGGACCCCAGTCAGCTGGAGGCTCTGGCGCCTGGCGACCGCGGCCCCTCCGGTCCCTGCACAGCCTCTTTCGCTCAGAAGCTCAGGTCGCCTCCAGCCCAGGTAGATCTTGGATAATCCCAGATTTAGCCGCCCACAGACCAGTGTCCTGGCTGCCTTCTCACCGGCAGCACACTGCCCTCATCTCCCCCCAACTCAGTCCCCCTTTTAACTTCTTCATCCCAGCTCCCTCTAGCCAGGCACTCTTTCCCTCTTTTGTCTTTTGTCCCTTACTTCAGGGATGCTTCCAGAGCTGTGTAATGTGGGCACCACTCCTTTGTCCACTGTATCTTTGCCTAGTTCTCCACTCCCATCTCACCCTCATCCTGGTGGAGACCCAGGACTCCTCCTTGACCCCCAACTTCCTCTCTGTCAGGCTGACGTGGGAGGGTGACTCCCTTCTGTTCCCAGCACTATGCCGGGCACTGTGGCAACACTTCGGTTCCAGCTACTGCCCCCAGAGCCAGATGATGCCTTCTGGGGAGCACCCTGTGAACAGCCCCTGGAGCGCAGGTACGAGGCACTGCCGGCCCTCGTTTGCATCATGTGCTGTCTATTTGGAGTCGTCTACTGCTTCTTCGGTAAGACCCCATCTCATTCCTCACTTGCCCGCCCCCCCACCCCCCGCTGGTTCCCCAAATTATTTTTCTGAGGCACCTCAAACCTTCTTTGGAACTTTACCATGAACTATCTTTCTTTTCTCTTTTTTCATCCCTTACATGTTTGTAGATAATTTACACTCCAAATCCTAGAGAACACAGATTTTGAATTAGGCATGCTTGGATTTGAATGTGGTTCTGCACTTTACTAATTACGATGCCTTGGGCACATTAACCTTTCTAAGCCTCAGTTTTCTCATCTGAACAGTGGAAACAATGATATTTGTCTCACATGAGGTTGTTGTGAAAATTAATAAGCACTCAATAAATAATAGTTATTGTGGTGAAGATGTGTTTGGGTCACTATGCTAGGGAGGCTCCGAAAACATTTAGAAGGGTGAGTTAACATGGTCCCTTACCACAGGGTATAATGTCTAATGAGGGAGAGACTTCTGCCACATTCATACCTACAATACATATTAGAGGGAGCTAAATGGTGATCACATACATGGGGATATGTGTAAAAGGAAAGCTCCAGTAATCAGTGCTACTGTGAATGGTTGTCCAGGACACAAGGGAGTTCGGTTGGATAGGCAAGTGGGGGCTGAAATCCAGACCATGCTCTACTTGCCAAACTCTAGAGCTTGGTGCGAGGCTGCTTTGCCTAGAGGAAGGCACAACTTTTTCTAATTTGCACCAAAGTGCCAGATGGTCTAGTGGAGTAGGTGCCCAGTGACTCTACAGCAAGAAGTACAGAACTTCAGATAGGGAAGTGAGGTTTATTGGCTGAGCATCCAGGGAAAGCCTCCAGGCAGAGCATTACAGCCTCCAGGCTGGATGAAGTGCAAAGGAAGCTTCGAGGTCTGAGTTCCAGGTTGGGCAGAAATAGGGCAGGACTTATGTTCTGCAGCCTTTACACCTCCCCCTAGAATGGCTGGGTAGTAGGCAGGCATGGAAGCCAGATGGTCCCTCTCCTTCCACCTCCAAACTCTGGGCTGAACAATTGCAGAGTGGGCAGGAAGAAGAGCCCTTCTATAGGTTCAGGACACATTCTGGGTCTCCAAGGAGTTTGTGTCACCTCACCCCCTCCACTATTTATACCAATCCCTCTACAGTTGCTCAATGCAGCCTGCCAATCCCTCTCCTGGTCTTCCCTGCCCTGTGGCTCTTGGAGGTGCCCACTCTTAGGCTCTTGGACCCTTTGAGCCATTGTGCCTGCCCTACTCCTTTTCCTGATCCTAGAACCTCCAGGACTCCAGGGCTTCCTCTCATTCCTAGCACTGATTCTCCTTTTTATAACCTTTCTCTTTGGCTCTCCCTGACCATTTGACCCCCATCTCTGACTTCCATCTTCTCAGCTTTTCAGGGTCCCTCACACTTCCAGGTACCCTTACTGGGCCTAATGGCTCTTTAACCTACATTTTTCTGAAACTCCACACCACTATTTGCCCTATAATCCTCTTTAACTCCCTATGGCTCCTTGTGAGCCCTATTGACACCCCCCACCAAGCTATCTCATTACCTTCCATCCATCTGACTCTATTACTCCTAACACAGGGGAATCCCTACGACCCCATTGTCTGTTTGCCCCCACTATGATCTCAATGATTACATTTTTCTGGCTCCAATATTATTACCCTTTCTCAAAAACCCTTTAATACGCTCAATGATACCACATCTGTCAATTCCCTTGACCTGAAAAGACTTCATTTTTCTGAACCTGTGTGACCTTGTCTCTCATGTTCTTTCTGACTACCAAATACCTCATCTCTCTGAATAATCCCACCCTAAGGACTCCAGGGATTTTGTTGGTCATCTATCTGTGACCCCAGTGACCTCTCTCCCTGACCTCTATGATCCCAAAGACCCCAGTGACCCTGTAACTGATACAATGATCTATCTCTATCTCAAAAACCCAACATTCCTTTTAATGACTGTCTGTTTCCCACAGACTCCCAATGACCTACCTCTCTGACCTTCTTTGACCCCAGTGGTCCCTTCACTGTTGCCCTCAGGACCCCAGGGACCCCCAATTCTCTGAGCTTAGTGTCCTGCCTCTGGTTCCCCTGTGATTCCTTGTTCTCAACCCCTCTGACCTCCTACCTCCAGCCCTGTGACCTTGTTTTGGCCTCTCACTAGCCCCTGTTTCCCTCCAGGTTACCGTTGCTTCAAGGCAGTACTCTTTCTCACCGGGTTGCTGTTTGGCTCGGTGGTCATCTTCCTGCTGTGCTACCGAGAGCGGGTGCTGGAGACGCAGCTGAGTGCCGGGGCAAGCGCAGGCATCGCGCTGGGCATTGGGCTGCTCTGCGGGCTGGTGGCCATGCTGGTGCGCAGCGTGGGCCTCTTCCTGGTGGGCCTGCTGCTTGGCCTTCTGCTTGCCGCTGCTGCCCTGCTGGGCTCCGCACCCTACTACCAGCCGGGCTCTGTCTGGGGCCCCCTGGGGCTGCTGCTGGGGGGCGGCCTGCTCTGCGCCCTGCTCACTCTGCGCTGGCCCCGCCCACTCACCACCCTGGCCACCGCGGTGACCGGTGCCGCACTCATCGCCACAGCTGCTGACTACTTTGCCGAGCTGCTGCTGTTGGCGCGCTATGCGGTGGAGCGTCTGCGGGCTGCCCCCGTACCCCCGCTCTGCTGGCGGAGCTGGGCCTTGCTGGCACTGTGGCCCCTGCTCAGCCTCATGGGCATTCTGGTGCAGTGGCGGGTGACGGCCGAGCGGGATTCCCACACGGAAGGTGAGAGGGTACAGGCCAGGGTGGGCATGACAGAGATGGGTGGTTGGGTGGGGGGTCTAAGCTGTTGTGGATGGGGGACGGAGCTGTAGGCACCAGCAGCAGAAGGCCTCAGTTGAGTTACAGAGAGCAGACTGGCTCAGGGTCTGGGAGAGTAGGACCTCAGTGCCACTGTCCATGCCACAACAACAGATGGAACAGCGGCTCTGTGCCAAGCCCCTTCCAGACATCTGGGGATGCAACAGAGACAAAAACGGAAAATGCCCCCATCCTTCCAGGGTTACATTCAGGGTGAGGGAGACAGACAACAGACAGGCAGACTAACGAGATAATTCCCATTGTGTGGACTGATATGAAAGAGGTGTGCAGGGTAATGTGACATATGGACGGGGTGGCCAAGGAGGGGTGTCACATGGAAGAGGTGACATTTAAGCAGAGACCTGAAGGATAAGGGACCAGCCATGCAAAGACCTAGAGAAGAGGGAAGAGCAAGGGCGAGGGCCTGAGAGGGAACGAGCTTGGCCTGGTGAGGAGGTGGGGCGGGAGTTAGGGGGTGAGGGGGGCAACTATGTGGCCACAGTGGGCCATGATGAGGACTCCGGATTTTATTAGAGGGCTGGTGCGATGCCATTGGAAGTTTAGCAGGAAGGATATAAACTAATTATTTTCTGGCTGCTGAGTGCAGAAAGCATCAGGGAAGGCAGGTGTAGAAAGGAAGCCAGTGGGGAGGCAGCTTAGTTGTCCAGTTTAGAGATGATGATGGCCAATCTAGGTGAGTCACCTATGGCTCCAGATAAGGAGAGAGGTAGGGTAGCAGCCTGGAAGAGGTACCTAGAGCCTAGGAATCTCCCCTAAAGGCCTTTGTAAGAAAAGACCTGTGGGAGGCCCTATCTGGCAAGTGGGAGACCAGGAGAGTAAAGGAGGAGAGGTTTCAGACCAGGGGAATCTGGGGGCCTGGAGTCCCCAGGTAGGAAGGGGTGGGGACACTTGGGCGAGATGAGGTACATGGGCCTCTGAGAGCCTGCTCTTCCCCACCCTTCGCAGTGGTCATCAGCCGGCAGCGCCGACGTGTGCAGCTGATGCGGATTCGGCAGCAAGAAGAACGCAAGGAGAAGCGGCGCAAAAAGAGACCCCCAAGGGCTCTCCCTAGAGGCTCTCGGGCTCCTCCGAGGCCTGGGCCCCCTGACCCTGCTTATCGGCGTAGGCCAGTGCCCATCAAGCGCTTCAATGGAGATATCCTCTCCCCGGTGAGCACCCCGAGCCCTTCCCTCCAGCCGGAGTGGGGAGAAGAGGGTGTTGGACTCTGTCCAAGCAGGACTGGGCCTTCCCCAGGGCTGGTCACCGCCTAGAAGGCCTAGGGCTTGTCCACCACTTAGGGGCCTGATGGGTGGGGGAGAGGTGTCCTGAGTGTGGATTTTAATGAGGCATGGTACAGGGAAGGGTCTCAGGGCCGTGGACTCGGGGTGGTGAGGTCCCAGGCTGGCAGAGGACCGGGATGGGTCCCAGGCTTGTGATGGCGCGGGCTGAGGCCGTCTGCCTGGGTAGCTTTCAGGGCAGGGGTCTGCAGTGGCACTCTCACACCTGTTTCTCCTCTCCCACAGAGTTACATCCAGAGCTTCCGGGATCGGCAGACCGGGAGCTCTCTGAGCTCCTTCATGGCCTCGCCCACAGATGCGGACTATGAGTACGGGTCCCGGGGCCCGCTGACGGCCTGCTCTGGGCCTCCCGTGCGGGTATAGCAGTCCAGCTGCTCCTGCCCGCCTACACTCATCGGTCACCAGCTCTGCCGGTTCGGGGAGGCCTGCTGGGCCAAGGCTCAGCCACCTGGCCTTGTGCCCTTTGGCCGTTCCTTTCCCCACCCTGGAGAGGGATGGCTTGGCCACCAGATGGGAGGACCTGGCTCAGGCTTGGCCTGGCCCGAGGGGAGAGCCCCCTCACAAGCTCCCCGGGAGCTCCTGAGGGACGCGAGTGTGAGCCCCGCTGGGCTGTGCTCAGGGTTGTGTGTGTCGCCTGTGTGTGCGCGTGTGGAGGGGTGGGCTTGGAGGGGACCCTGGGACCCTTGCCTTAGATTTCTGATTGGCAGGGCTTCTCCAAGGGTGGCCCCACCTCCTCACCCACTGCTGGGGTCCCATGGGCCACTCTCCTGCATGTCTAAGTGGAGGAAGTCTGCCTTCCTCCCCCATCACCTCCACCTCTCAGCCAGACTCATCTAAGCTTCTTGTCCTTGTCCATGGGGCAGACTGCAGTGGTCCTCACTCTGGTCTCCTGTCCTCTGCAAGTCACCAGCCTGAGGGGAGTGGCAGGGGATGGAGTGGGGGGTGCTGCTCGGGGCTGGGTCTGGGAAGGAGGCTTGGAGGAGGGGGCTTAAGTGCGCGGTGCATGTCCGGTGTCTGTCATGCCACCCTGGACACCTCATGCTTCTGTCTCCTCCCACCCCACCCTGTTTTACATCTTTTATAAATGTGCCAAACTGTGCGGCTTCTGCCAGGAGTGGTGGTCTTTGGTGGCTAGCACTTCTAGGGGCCAAGATGGAAGCACTGCAGGCTTTGGTCCCCTGCGTCACTCACTCTGCGGGGGCTCCAGGCAAGTTCTGTCCTCCCATGTCACACAGAGCCAGGAAAGGAGCTGTACCTTTTTTATTGTCTCCCAAAACCTCGGGTCCCCTCCCTCCCTCCCTCCTCCCAGGGTAAGGGCGTGTGCCCTCCAGGCTATCTGAGGGCACCTGCCTGGCCTGGTTCTGGCCTCCTAGCTACCTGCAGAGGAATGACTGTGAGTGGGGCTGGGGAGACAGTGGGTACCACATTCCTGTCCCCTGGCAGAGCCTCGGTACCCACACAGGAAGAAATGGGCCCTCACCCTCTGACCCACCCCTTCTAGGCCTGTCAGGGCTGAAGCAGGAGAGTGCGGGTGGTCAGTCAGAGGTGGGGCAAGGCAGGCATCTGAAGGGAACGCAGGAATTCAGGTGGAGAGTGGGGCATCTCCTATGTGGAAGAGGAAAGAGATGGACTAGCTCAGAAGCCCTCTGCCCAGGCCAAGGTGGGGCTCGCTGAGATGGGCAGAGAGCAGAAGAGGATGAGGGACAGGTTGGGGGCACAGACCCGGGGCCAGCAGGTTGGAGGGAGAGGAACTTGGGTACAATGGGAGTGTTTGGGAGAGATAAGTGTGGTCCAGAGGTGGGAGGAAGGGAGGAGAAGCTCAGACGGGAAGGGATGTAGCAAGGTGGGAATAGCCTCCCTGAACCAAGTGGTTCCTGTTGACACCCTAGAGCTTCCTCTTCTCAGCCTTGGATGTGTGATCTCCTGCCTCCCCACTCCCCACCTCCAACATATCTCAGAACCAGCTGGCCATCCCAAGTCCTGGAAAACCTGCAGGAGGTGTGTGTCTCAGCCCACCAGCTCCTAGGAGCCCCCTGGCCAGCCGGCTCACCTCATTGACCTGTGCCCAGTCAGCTTTACTCACCCTCTACCAGCAGCCGTGTGTAGGCGCTGTCTTGGCCGGCCTGGCAGCAGTAGGTGCCCTGATCCTCAGGTCGAACGTCATGGATGACCAGGCTGTGGGTGGGGCCGTGGCTGCGCAGCTGATACTTGTCCCCTGGGCACAGCTCGGCCCCTTCCAGCAACCAGCACACCTGACCCCCCGGCCGGGACACTGTCACCTCCAGCACCGCCCGGCGACCGACCAGAACCGTCTTCTCACGAGGGGGCCGGCGGTGCATCTGCAGAGGCAGTGCTGGGGGTGGAGAACGAGGGCTTATTAAGTTAATAGGGACACGCAGGACCCCAGGAGAGACGCATCTTCCCTCCCGCTCTGGCCTCCATTCCTGATCTTAGATCTCTATGCCACCAGCCCATTTCTCTCTACCCTCAACGCAAAGTCTCCTCTTCACCAGGAAACGCACTGCCCTCTGTGACCCGCCCCCAGAGAGTCTCTCGAGGAAGGGGTGGGGAGGCAGGTTTCCTCGGACCAATCGCCAGCCTGCTAGTTCCGGGGGAAACCGTGTTCACTCCTGGTCGTCCTTGCCCCAGTTCTTACCCTCCACCTCCAGTTGAGCCACGGACTGGGCGGGTCCCGCCTGGAAGCGGACCTCACCAGCGTCCTCTGCGCGCAGTTCGCTCAGCACCAGAATGTGTTTCTTCCCTGGGGGTATAGGGGGCGCTAGCGAGGCCGGAGCGGCCTCTGGGGAGGGTGGGGGCATGAAGGTGGGGCCAGAGTAGGTCCCGGAGAGGAACGGGGATGCCGAGGGGGAAGAGGGGGCGGTCCAGGACCCAGGACTCCTGAGCTGGAGGTCAGGGAGAGGCGGAGAGACAGCTTCTGGGGCCGCGGGGCGGGACTCATCTGAGCTGGAGGTGGACCTTAGGGCGGGGTCTGTCTGAGCCGGGTGGGTGGGGCAGCAAGGGGGCCAGAGTGGGTAGAGTCGGCAGACCTTCCTGTCGGATGCGGACGCGGCCTCCGGGTCTCAGCAGGCGGCCTCCGAGCTCCCAGCTCCCAGCTGTCTCGACCTCCGACACGGTGCACTCGAACGTGGCTCCGTCGCCTTCGCGGGCGCTCACGGACCGCAGCTCAGAGAGGACAGACACCTTGCGCTCTGGGGCGGAGCCAGGGGGCGTGAGGAGGGCGGGGCGGAGGGGGTGGTACCAGGCCCCGCCCATGTCACGCCCCCTCCATAGACGCCGCGTCGCAAGTCCCCGGGGCAAGTCCGGTCCGCAGCCCCGGCACCCACAGTAGCGCCCGGCCCGGGCAGCACCTGGTACCCACCGCGCACCACTAGGTGAACGGGCCCAGCTCGGGCCATCCCCACCACGCAGCTGTAGGTCCCTGCATCCAAGGGGCTGCAGCGCCGCAGCTGGAGAAGGCGGCGCGTGCCGAGGGCCTGGAGCCTGAGCCGAGCGCTAGGGGTGAGCGGCTGCCCATCCTAGGGGCGGGGGTTGCAAAGGGTCGCGGTGAAAACTCGGCCGGGAATAAGCGGCCCCGGCCCTGGTAGGCGGCGGCGCCCTCTGTTGATACCAAACACTTTCGAGGCACGCTTATGCTACGGGGTAGGGGCCTCCCGTGCCTTCTGGGCCCCGCCAGGAGTCTCACTGGGACGGTGTCACCCTTTGGGGACATTTGGTCTGAGAAGGGGCGCCACGACGCGGGAAGCTGAGAGTCATGTACCAATCATGTCAGCCATGTGTGTGGATTCTGGAATCAGGGAACCTGGATTCAAATGTGAACTCTGTCTGCCTGGGGCAATACTTCACTCCACTGAACATCAGTCTCCTTAGAGATAACAAGGAGATCATAAGACCTGCCTCATCGGGCTGCTATAAGGTTAGAGGCTTAAATGTAAAGTAAACCTTAGCACATGCCAGGCACATGGCTTACTGAGTAGTAGTTCTTTCTGTTGGGGCATTGTTACTGCTCTCATGATGCTGAGGTGGGCTGGACTGGGGCTGGGCTCTGACCTTTTCCCAGGTGACATCAGCCAAGGCCTGGGAAAGTGCGCACTCGAACGTAGCTGTGTCGCCCTCGGTCACTTCAAGGTCCTGGAGCCCCCGCACAATGGTCACTGGGGCCTCTGGGAGTGGGAGAAGGAGGACGCACTTGGACACAAGGGTCACTGATGGGCACATTTAGACAAGGTCACTTGTCTAGATCAACAGAGGCCACTGGTGAGTGGGAGGCATGCTGGGACAAGGGGTCCAAAGGGGATGCTGGTCAGTGGGGGACACAGTGAGATCAGAGGGGTCAACAGGGCAGGAATGGCCAGCCGGGGATGGGTCACCCCCCAGCCGGGGGTGGTCAGTGGGGGACATGGTGGGGCCAGAGGGGCATGGGAGAGACTGGAGCAGAGATGCCACTGGAGTCACCCATAGGCAGGCATAGTCACACTGGCTGGAATGGACAGGAGACCCTGGCCAGTGAGGGACACCAGGGGTTCAGAGGAGCAATGGGGGGACTCCAGAGTAGATGTGGTCAGTGGGGAACACGCCAGGGCTGTAAGCAAGAGAAGGGGTCACTGAAGCAGAGTTGTCCATGGAGTCACTCTTTGGCACTGCTGAGGCTTAGTGATTAGAGGACCACACTCAGGCAGGCAGGCAGAGCTGCAGCAGGCAGTGGTGGCTAGTGGGCCCACACAGGCAGGGCAGTCACCAGGGCCACACGCGGCGAGTCAGGGCGTCACACTCTGGGAGGGTTAGTGGGGGCCACACGGGTAGTGGGGTCAGCAGAATCACACTGGAGCAGTCAGCAGGCAGGCAGCAGTCCTAGAGGCCACACCTCTCACGGTGAGTCTGGCTGCGCAGCGCAGCGCATCCGCAGTGAAGGAGATGCAGCCCGAGTCAGCCAGGCCCAGGCGGCTGAGGACCAGGTGGTGAGCGTGGCCTTCGGCCTGAATTTGGCACTTGGGCCCCGGTTGCAGCCGGACTCCACCCCGGGCCCATTCCCCAGTCACCCCCTCCTGGGACAGCTCCAGCTGGAAGGTAGCACTGCCCCCCTCGATGACGGTCACATCCTCCAGAGGTCGAAGCACCCTTAGCTGCTTTGCTAGTGGGGGGAGATGGGGAAAGGGGAAAATGAGGCCTCCACATCTGGGCAGGGCTTTTGGGAGCCCCACACACCCCTTGGCTCTGTCTGCTTCTAACCCCTAATCTAGTAAGGCCCTAAGAACAAAGTTCAGAACCAGGGAGCAGGAAGAAGGGAGTGAAACCAGCCAGATGTGGGTGGAGAGAGGGGCTTACTGGGGTTAGGAGAGGGGACACATGAAAGGGGTGATGTGTGGTTGGGGGGGCTGAGGAGTTGGGGTGAGGGGTACTGTGACACTGGAAGGAGCCCAGATTTAAAGTCAGACACATCAGGACTAGACCCCAACTCTGCCACGCAGTTTGCTATGTAACCTTTGGCATACTGCTTGAACTCCCTGGGCCTCAGTTTCCCCAACTGTACTATAGCCATTAGACATGTTAATAGCCGTGAGACATGGGTTTGTTGCGATTGAATGAATGAAATAAATCAGAAAAGAATACACATCACCACCAACCATTTACCAAGTTCTGTGTGGGTATTTCTCATATTATCCTGATTAAGGTTCTCCAAGACCCTTTTTTTAAAGAAAACTTGGCTCAGAGAGGTTAAGTAATTTGCCTGAGGTCATACAGTTGATAGAGGGCTCCATCTTGGGGGTGGGGGGGTGCTACTGCCAACCACCCCTGCTTCTCAGATGGGCTTGTATATCCTGGGGCAGGTGACTGAAGGATAAATATGGCAAGTCTTTCTGGAGTATAATATTTATGTTTATAGCAAAGCCAACTTGGACATATGAAATGGAAACCAAAATCCACAGGGACTTCTACGGTAAATAGAAAACAGTAGAAAAAGAAAAGTTTTGTTTTGGGCAGGCTGCTTTGGGTCACGCTCCTGGGGGTCAGCCAGGGCTGACCTGCCTTGCTGGTGAGGGGCACTTTGGTGTGTGTGGGGGGCGGTCTGAGGGGCCCTGGGCCAGCCAGGAGAGGCTGCCCTGTGGGGAAAGGGAGGCGTTAGGAGAAGACAGGGCACTCACGCCTCACGCTGAGCCGGGCCAGGGTGCGGTCATGGTGGCTCTCGCAGCCGTAGGTGCCCTGGTCGGCCAGCACGACGCCGTGGATGAAGAGGCGGTAGACGTGGCCGTCCTGGGCTGTGGACAGGCGGGAGTCAGGGGGCAGGGGCGCCCCACCTCGCACCCAGCGCACGGCCCCTGCTGCCCCCACACGGCCGGTCTCCACTTCGAGGCACACGTCCTGGCCTTCCTCCGCCCGCACATCCTGCAGCCGCCGCAGGAACAGCAGCTCCGTTTCTGGGCAGGAAGAGAGAGCGGACCATGGAGCCTGGTGGGCCGAACCCTGGCTCCCTCTTCTCAGGGACTGGTCTCCTGCCAGGGCTGGGGCTGGGAGAACAGGTTCGGGAACAGAACTTGTTTCGTCTCCACCAGGACCGAACCTCGAACGTGCAGCCGGGCACTCGTGGACGTGCCCCCGGCCCGGGCAGTCACAGTCCCTGTGTCCTCGAGCCGGCAGCTTCGCACTGTCAGCGTGCGGCTTGACCCATTCTGGGTCATTTCTAGCTGGGGCCCTGGCGTGACAACGACCCCATTGCGCAGCCAAGTGATGTCGGCGTCTGGTGGGGAGACTTCACACCGGAATGTGGCGTCATCCCCCTCGTGGACTGTGAGTGGCGTCAGCTCTGAGACCAGCTTCACCAGCGGGGGTTCTGGGTGGGGGGGACAGGATCAGACAGTGAGGTGGGCTGGGTCTTTCTACTGCCCTCCTCCTCAGCCCCTCTTCATCCCCAGTAACAGGCCCTCATCCCCCAGTTATTAAACAAAATCTTCCCGAGGACCAGCTGTGGGTCAGTCATGAGCTGTTTTAAAGGACAAGATGTCAACTCCCTGCCTGCCACTCCTTACCACCTCGTCTTCATGCTGGCCAGGTACCCACCTCTCTGACTCCCTAATAGTAACAGACTGTTTAGGATGAACCCTGCTGATCTTATGTAACTGTCACAATAGCCCTATAGGACAAACGCTATCCTCCCCCTCGGGACCCGGGGCTCAGACAGTTTAAGTAACTTGCCAGTGTGTTAGACAACTACTGGGAAGGAGATTCGAGATCGGAACCTGGGGGGTTGACTCCAGAGCCCTCTGTCCCTGCTCTTTGAGGATGCCTGGAAAGGGGAGCCCTGAGCCCTCATCCACGGGATAGCTGTGCATGCACTGGTGGGCAGCGAGGTGGGTGGGGGTGAATGGTGGGCATGAGGCCCCTGGTGGGAGGCCGGGGCCCCAGGGGCGTGAGGGGGGCACTGTTACCTTCCACGCTGACGAGGAAGATGCGGCTGTCCTGGGGCGTGTCGCACAGGTACTCCCCAGCGTCCCTGCTCCGTGCCCCCCGCACCCGCAGCACCTGCCTCGCCCCGTCCTGCTCCAGCTGCACCCGCCCCTGGCTGGCCAGGCGCTCCCCGTCCTTGTACCAGCGCACAGGGCCCCCCGGCCCGGAGAGGCGCACGGCCAGCTCTAGATCCCCGCCTGGGGTGCTGCGAACCCTCGTCTGGGCTGCCTCGGGGGCCACCACCCGCATGGGGGGCTCTGTAGGGTCAGGGCCGGGGGTCATTGGGAGGGAATGGCTCAAGGGCTGGGGAGGAGGGTGGTGGGAGGCCAGATGGGGAGAGGGACTGAGAGCCGCGGGGCAGGGGCGGGGGCTGGGTGCACTAGAGAGGGGGAAGACGCGAGGGTTTAGGGGCGAGACTCTCAGGTTTCCTGTCCGGGGCTATACTCACCAGCCACTTGGACGGTGAAGCTGAGGCTGGGGGCCCCGGGCGCTGCCCCACACTGGCAGGTGTAGAGGCCTGCGTGGACCGGGTCTGCAGCCCGGATGCAGAGGACGCGGCGGGGTCCTTCGGCTCGGAGCTCCAGGCCCTCGCCTGCCTGCACCGGCTTCCCGTTATGGCTCCAGAAGACCTGGGCACCAGCTCTGGACAGTTCACAGCTCAGCATCACCGGCTCCCCGGGGGCCACGCAGAGCGGGCCAGGGGCGGCCTCTGGGGCAAGGAACTGGACAGGGGGCTCTGGACAGAGAGCGGGTGTGTCAGCTCAGTGATGCCCCCCGCCCCCGCCTCCCAGACCCGGGCTGGCCAGGAGCACCCACCAGCCAGGCTGACGTTGAAGGTGACGGCTTCATCGCGAGTCTCACACACATACTCCCCGGCGTCCTCCGACTGGGCATGAGGCAAGGTCAGGGTGCGGGTGGGCCCCTCGGCCCCCAGCTGCAGGGCATCCGATGCTTCCACCTCCAGCCCATCCTTGTACCAGCGCACCTGGGACCCAGCCGGGGCCACCTCGCAGCGCAGCTCCACGCGCCCTGGAGCCCTGAACTGCAGGTCCAGGGAGCGGGCTGCTGGGTGCACAATCCTCTCTGGAGGGGCTGGTGGGTGAACAGAGAGAGAGGCAGGTGGGCTCGGCCTCTACCAGCCTGACCACTGGCTTCTCAATCCTCTCCCTTTGCAGAGCAGCTCTTGGGAAATGGTACCACCCACAATCCATGGGCACTTACGTGTGCCAGGTGCCATGCTAAGGACACTACAGTTCTTTTCTCAGCTACGCCTGACACTCCCTATTGCTGGCTTCACTTTATAGATGAGGACCTGAAGCCTCTTTACAGGGAACTGACTTGCCCAGGGTTGCATGGACAGAAAGAGGTAGACCCACACTCACAGATCAATCTAACCCCAAAGCACAGCCCTCCCTACACCCCATTTCCTGTCTCTTTTCCCTGCTTTGCCTCCGATGAACTGATCACCACCTGAAAAACCACCTGTTTCCCTTATTTGCTGTCTGTCTGCTCTCACAAGAAGGCAAGCGCCATAAAGACAGGTTTTCTCTCCTTGGTTCATTACTGAATCCGTCAGCAACAGAACAGTGCGAAGCAGATCAGTGTTTGTTGAATACAAGAATGAATGAGCACTCCTGATTGCTAGGCTCTTTCCACCAGGCCTCTGGCCACTGTCCCAACCTGGTTAAGGCAACTCAGGGCTCTCTGATGCCTGAGAATAAGGAGGCTGGGAGAGGAGGGCAGGCTGGACAGGGGGAAAGCTGTGTGCGGCACGTGGGGGCCCCAAAGGTGCAGGAACTGGGAGGGGTGGGTGTCTGTCCCTCAGCCTCCTGCCTCTCTTCCTCCCCAGGGGGGTCTCAGAGACTGCCCACCTGTGACGGTGACAGTAAAGAAGGCTGAGTCGTCTCCGGCATCGCATACGAACTCGCCCCCATCCTGGGGCTGGGCGGCGGGCAGCACCAGGCGACGGCGGGGCCCGTCGCTCTCCAGCACCAGGGCCTCGCTCTCCTCCACCTCCAGCCCATCCTTGTACCAGCGCACCGGGGCATCCTCCCGAGACAGTGCACACATCAGCACCACACACTCCAAGCTCACGGCCACCAGGGTCACCTCGTCCCGGGGGTACAGGATGCGCACTGGGGGTTCTGCGGAGTGGGGACAACCGTAGCCTGTCACAGACTCACCGTCAGCCTCCCTGGAGCCATCTGGCAGCATGAAGTCCCGGTCGCCCAAATCGTTAAGAGTGATAAAGATAGTAACAGGTCCAAAATCTGTTCTCTGAAATCCCCGGGGCCACAAGTGTTACAGAATCCAGGATGCTTCCAATTCTAGAAATGGTGCATTTATCATATAGCATATACTCCTCCTCAGCCCTCACTGTGGGACCCCCCGTAATCAATCATATTAACATCTCTGCAGTGTAACATATGGAGATACACCCTAAGCAGGATAAGTTAAAACTGCAAATAGCTTCACAGAGTTAAGCTCAGGTTTTACAGAAATAACTTTTAATACCAAACGTACAAAAAGCCTTTGGATTTTAAGTGGGTTTTTTTTGTTGTTGTTTGTTTCAGGATTGTGGATAAGGGATGGCAGATCTTCAATAGTATTGGTAAGTACTTGTATATCGCTTGCTAAAGTTCCAGGACAGTTGTAAGCACTTTACACCCTGATAGCAATCCTAGGGAGTAGGTACTGTTTTATACTCATTTCCCAGACAAAGAAACTGAGGCACAGAGTGGTTAAACAACTTCCTTATGGTCACAGCTGGCTAGACCTACCCTAGGGCAGGAGGAAAAACCATCATTCGATAAAGGGAAGCTCCTTATTGCAAAATTCAAACTTAAATTGAAGAGAGTGGGGAAAACCAGTAGGCCATTCAGGTATGACCTGTATCAAATCCCTTAGGATTATACACTGGAAGTGAGACATAGATTCAAGGGATTAGATCTGATAGACAGAGTGCCTGAAGAACTATGGACAGAGGTTTGCAACATTGTACAGGAGGCAGTGATCAAGACCATCCGCAAGAAAAAGAAATGCAAAAAGGTGAAATGGTTGTCTGAGGAGGCCTTACACATAGCTGAAAAAAGAAGAAAAGCAAAAAGCAAAGGAGAAAAGGAAAGCTATACCCATGTGAATGCAGAGTTCCAAAGAATAGCAAGAGAGATAAGAAAGCCTTCCTCACAGATCAATGCCAAGAAACAGAGGAAAACAACAGAATGGGAAAGACTAGAGATCTCTTCAAGATAATCAGATATACCAAGGGAACTTTTCATGCAAAGATGGGCATAATAAAGGACAGAAATGGTATGGACCTAACAGAAGCAGAAGATATTAAGAAAAGGTGACAAGAATACACAGAAGAAAAATCTTCATGACCCAGATAACCACAATGGTGTGATCATTCACCTAGAGCCAGACATCCTGGAATGCGAAGTTAAGTGGGCCTTAGGAAGCATCACTATGAACAAAGCTAGTGGAGGTGATGGAATTTCAGTTGAGCTATTTCAAATCCTATGTGATGCTATGAAAGTGCTGCACTCCATATGTCAGCAAATTTGGAAAACTCAGCAGTGGCTACAGGACTGGAAAAGGTCAGTTTTCATTCCAATCCAAAGAAAGGCAGTGCCAAAGAATGTTCAAACTACCCCACAATTGCACTCATCTCACACGCTAGCAAAGTAATGCTCAAAATTCTCCAAGCCAGGCTTCAACAGTACGTGAACTGTGAACTTCCAGATGTTCAAGCTGGATTTTGCAAAGGCAGAGGAACTAGAGATAAAATTGCCAACATCTGTTGGATCATAGAAAAAGCAAGAGAGTTCCAGAAAACATATACTTCTGCTTTATTGACTATGCCAAAGCCTTTGACTGTGTGGATCACAACAAACTGTGGAAAATTCTTAAAGAGATGGGAATACCAGACCACCTTACCTGCTTCTTGAGAAATCTGTCTGCAGGTCAAGAAGCAATAGTTAGAACTGGACATGGAACAATAGACTGGTTCAATATTGGGAAAGGAGTATGTCAAAGCTGTATATTGTCACCCTGCTTGTTTAACTTATATGCAGAGTACATCACATGAAATGCCAGGCTGGATAAAGCACAAGCTGGAATCAAGATTGCCAAGAGAAGTATCAATAACCTTATATTTGCAGATGACACCACCCTTATGGCAGGAAGTGAAGAAGAACTGAAGAGCTTCTTGATGAAAGTGAAAGAAGACAGTGAAAAAGTTGGCTTAAAACTCAACATTCAGAAAACTAAGATCATGACATCTGGACCCATCACTTCATGGCAAATAGATGGGAAAACAGTGGAAACAATGACAGATTTTATTTTCTTGGGTTTCAAAATCACTGCAGATAGATGGTGACTGCAGTCATGAAATTAAAAGACACTTGCTCCTTGGAAGAAAAGTTATGACCAACCTAGACAGCATATTAAAAAGCAGAGACATTACTTTGCCGACAAAGGTCTGTCTAGTCAAAGCTATGGTTTTTCCAAAAGTCATGTATGGATGTGACAGTTGGACTATAAAGAAAGCTAAGCACCAAGGAATTGATGCTTTTGAACTGTGGTGTTGGAGAAGACTCTTGAGAGTCCCTTGGACTGCAAGGAGATCCAACCTGTCCATCCTAAAGGAAATCAATCCTGAATATTCATTGGAAGGATTGATGCTGAGGCTGAAACTCCAATACTTTGGCCACCTGATGTGAAGAACTGACTCATTTGAAAAGACCCTGATGCTGGGCAAGATTGAAGGTGGGAGGAGAAGGGGATGCTAGAGGATGAGATGGTTGGATGGTATCACCAACTCGATGGACATGAGTTTGAGCAAGCTCCGGGAGTTGGTGATGGACTGGGAAGCCTGGCGTGCTGCAGTCCATGGGGTCACAAAGAGTCAGACACAACTGAGCGACTGAACTGAACTGACAGACTCTGCCAGCAGTGGTAGGGATTCTAAGCGAAGGCTTGTAGGAAACTCAGTAATGAATTTGCATCTGTGCCTGAGTCCCCTGGGGATGTTAAATGCCGATTCGAGTTCATCTCTAACTGCTCTGGAGTGGTCAGCCTTTCACAGAAAGGAGCCATGTCAATGTGGGAGGTGACCAGGGCATTGAGTGCCTGCCTGCCCAGGAATCTACGCACTTTGGAGGTCTCCAAGAATCCTCTCCAAGACTCAGAAGTGGTACTTCAGCGTTCGGCCCCCTTGTGGCTGGCTGGGGAACTGCTAGCTTCCCAGTCTCGGTCTTTGGAGTGGGGAGTATGGGCAGACATGCCCACCAGTGCACATCCAGCTCTTGCCTCTGCCTCCCTAACCGGGCTTGTTCTCAGAGTCTATAGGATGCAGGTTGGTTCTCTGGGCCTAGCAGCGCCATGAGATGTCGGAGTGTGGCTGCCTGAGTGGAGGGGGAGGTGATGGAGGCAGGGGAGTGAGGATGGCATGCAGCCATGGGACTGGGGAGCCTGCACGGCTGTGCAGCTTGGCATTGGACCTGATTCTCCTGGTCCGCAGCCAAGGTGGTGTGTTGTGCGAACTTCCCAGGAAGAATCTGGTGTTTTGTGGGGAGGCCAATTATGGGCTGGAATGTGTGTGTCTGCAGCCACGATGTCTGGCCAGGGCTTGGGCTGGGAAAGGTTGAAGGGACCCACTACAGGACAGAATATGTGCAGAAAGGTCTTTTTCGGTTTTGTGGCTTGTGTGTTTCAGGCTGTCCTGTCTGGGGTGCAGGGAGTTGGGGGGCCCTAAGTAGCTCAAATCTAGGCTGAAGCCTTGTTTCTAGAGCAGGGCAGTGGGGAGGGCAACCAGAAGGTTTCGGCATCAGGATGGTCACTCCAGTGCAGCCGGTGGGTTCTTCGGTGCCACCCAGAGCCGCCTGGGTTTTACACTCCCTGCCCCGCTCAGGTACACACTGGGATCGGCGCTATGAGCTGCAGCCCCAAAGTTTCTGGCAATGAACCATCACTTCCATAATCATCCTGTGCCTTCCTGCTTTGAACATTCACCTCTGACTTTCAGTCCAAACCCAGACCCCCACTTAGCTAACTCAGCCCCTGCTCCAAATATCTGTTCTGAAGCCACTTCCTGCCTGCTAGCCAACCAGGTTAGCAGCCCCCAGCCCTGAGCTCTCACTGCACCTTACTGCGACACTCCCTCTAAGACTTAAGGTGTCTGGCTTTCCTGCCAGGATATGCACTCCTGCGTAGGATGCACGTGTGTCTGTGAGCTACCGAGGGTCCAGAGCCTGGCCCAGGACTGGCTCCTGCGGGTGGCACGGTGACTCTCCCCGAGGCCCTCCCTGACCACCTGTCGGGCTCTCTTGAGCCCCCATCCCTCCACAGCACTTGTCACGAAGTGTCACCGTACATTTATTTGCGTGTTTATTGGTTAAACACAGGGGTCGCAAACTCAAATGCCCACGGGGGCCAGGCTGAAGCAGTCTAGGAAGGGGAGCAAAAAAGAACAGTGGGGGGTGGGGGTGGGTGTGAGACAGAGGAATGTGGGCCCCGAATTATGGGGGCAGCTGCTACTCAGCGCCAGCTGTTCGTCGCCAAGGGGGGAAGCGGGACCAGAGGCGCCGGGTCTTCGGCTTTTTCAAGAGGATGCATAACTCCGGGTTGTTATTGGAACTGTCCTGACTTTGGTATGACTCTGCAGGCCAAACACAATACACCTGTGGGCTGTATGGAGCCCAAGGGACTGCCGGTTTGCGACCCCTGGTTAACAGCTGCACCCTCCGCCCAGCTAGACCGGCAGCTGTCTGAGAGCAGGGACCTTATCTGCAATAAGCATCAGCGACCCACAGCACCTAGCCCAGTGCCTGACACATATAAAGTGCTCAGTAAGTGAGCTGGTGGAGCACAGCTATTCCCGGCCTTAGGCGCCAGGGAGGAGCCTGCTTCCTCCAACAGGGACCCTGGGGTCTTCTGGGCAGGGACCACCCCCCCGCCACCACCAGTTCATGCACCCGAAGCCCCCCTCCCCCTCCCCAATGTGCTAGCTAGGGGCTATGTGGCCAGCTCCCCGAGGGCTCAGGGCTGTCCTCTGGTGACCCCGGGGGCGGGGGGTGGGCCCACACCTGTGACGGTGACCGTGAACGAGGCGGATTCGTCATCGATTTCACACAAGTACTCGCCCGAGTCTTCGAGCTGAACGGCGGGCAGCACCAGGCGGCGCACCGTGTCCTCCTTCTGCAGGAGCAGCGCGGGACTCTCCACCACCTCCTCGCCATCCTTGGTCCAGCGCACCTCGGCCCAGGGCCGGCACAGCTCGCAGGTCAGCACCACACGCTCCAGGCGCACGGCCGCCACGTACACCTTGCCGCTGGGGTACACGATCCACGAGGAGACGTCTGCAGGACACGACACAGCTGTGGCTGGGCATCTGGGGCTGGGGCCGAGGTGCCCAGCCACCTTGCCCGGTTCACGCCTGTTTCCTACTCCCAGAAGGTGGGCTGCATGCTGAAGAAGAGGGTCTTCCCTTGGACCAGGGCTCACAGCGGCTCAGACGGTTACTCACAGCTAGAGACACGACCACGGTCCCCAAAGCACAGCAGGGGCGTGGTGGCACAGTGGGGACCGTGGTGTCAGCCTTACCTGTGGAAACTCTCTCCATTCTCTGGGTGGGGACAGGGCTATACGAAGGGTGAGGTTGGGGAGAGGAGGGCTGGGTGCCCAGATGGAGCTGGGATCTCCCACAGGAGACCTTTGACCTCTCTAGGGCTTGGGTCTCCTCACCCCACTACCATCCCTAAGGCTCCCCTTGGAGGGCCTTCAGGAGCACAGAGAAGGCGGGCTTCCTTGTGCCATGTAGCTATGACTAGTGCGCTTATGACAATGCATTTTCTGCAGTGGCTGAACCTCAGCATGCAGACCATGGGTTGGGGGTAAGGGTGGGGTGTGATCAGCTGGGGGGGTTAGGAATGGTAGCCCAGAAGTGTGCCGGCTGTTCAGGAGGGAGCAGGGCACAGCTGCCCCATCCCGTGGCCCGCCTGGAGCCCCACCTGTGATGGTCACAGTGAAGTAGGCGCGCTCGTCCCCAGCGACGCACTGGAACTCGCCCCCGACAGAAGGCTGGGCGGAGGGCAGCACGAGGCGGCGGTGGGGCCCTTCACTCTCCAGCAGCACGAAGTCGCTCTCCTCCACCTCCTGCCCGTCCTTGTACCAGTGCACGGGGGCGTCCTCCCGGTCCACCTCACAGGTCAGCATGACGCACTCGGAGGTGATGGCGTGCACAAACACGTGCTCCCGGGGGGCCACGATGTGCACTGGGGGGTCTGGGGGAGCAGAGATGGGGTCACACCGACACCCACACCCGGAACACCTGAGTCCATGGTGGCTGGGAGGAGGGCGGGTTCTGGGGCAATGACGTGGAGTACTCAGGGCGTGGTGGGTGAGGAGTCACAGGTCAGTATCGCCGATCCTGCGGACAGGCCTGTGAGTCCCCAGAGGATCCTAGGGTGCTGGGTGGGGACACAGAGGGCCTTTGTCTAGGCTGAGAGGAGATCACTGCTTGCTGCTGCTTTTACCAGGAAGTCCCTGGTGCATTGACCCCAGGACAGGGAGGAGGTGGGAGATGGGAATGATTCAGTGTTGTCACCTTGGTGTAACACCACCTACAGGTAGTGAGCTCCCCGTCACAGGGCACAGGGGCAGAGGACCTTCTGGCAATGGGGATGTAACAGGATTTCCACTCAAGTGAGAAGACTGAGCTGGTTCAATGGTTCCAGAGTTGTCCTCCTAGAGTGGATCTCAAAGCTCTGTCCTGGATATTCTGGCTCTGGAGGCCTGGGGTGGGGGTGGGGGGTGGGGAGGGGCTATGCACTAATAACAGGTTTCCAGGGTGTCTCTGAAGCAGCCAGAACATAGACTGGCTTCCAAGAACCTCTGGACCACTGCACCTAAAGCTTTCCTTTGACCCTGACCTCCTGCAGCACGGAATAAGCAGTCCTGGGTGTGAACCCAGATAGCATAGTTGCTGGCTGTGTGATTGTGAGCAAGTTGCATAACCTCTCTGAGTCTCAGCTACTTCATCCGTGAATGGAGATATACTGGCTCTCACGTAGCCTTGAATGTTGAATGAAAGTGTACATTTCAAGTATCCAGCACAGGGCTTGGCTAGCAGGTGCCTAACAAATGTTAGCTCCCACCTCCCCTGCCCTTCACTGATCTGAGGTCCCCTCACATCCCTCCCAGCAGAGGGTACATGAGGGCCAAGTGTGCTGGAGGGTAGTGTTGGGGCAGCGTGATCTGCAAACATGTCCCCTGGCCCCCCAGGCCCTCCCTGGAAGGGACCCTCAAGCGGGCAGAGCAGGGGGTGGGGTAGGATGGGCATAGCCCCCTGGGTCAGCCTCAGCTAGGAGAGCCTAGGCCGCCTCAGTCCCTGACCTTGGACGGTGACGATGAAGAAGGCTGAGACGCCTTCCGTCCTGCACTCGAATTCGCCGCTGTCCTGGACCTGGGCCTCGGGCAGGATCAGGCGGTGTTTGCGCCCGTCCATCTTCACCACCAGTGACTCGCTCTCCTCCACCTGCTGCCCATCCTTGTACCAGCTCGCTGGGAAGTCCACCCGCGAGAGCTCACAGGTCAGTACCACCCGATCCGAGGTCGTGAAGGTCAGCGACACCTTGTCCTGGGGGCTCAGGATGTGCACAGGGCTCTCTGCGTGCGGAGAGGTGTGGTCATGGGTAGCGCCCTGGTCGTGCTCTGCTTACCCAGTGAGCACCCCACTGCAGGGCACGTGCTGGGGGAGGGGGCTGGGCACATCAGGCCAGACGACTGTCGTGATGCATTTGTTGGTTTTAAAAATTCGTTTTGCACTTACACACCAACTCTCAAGAGCAGTGGTTTTAGTGTGCATAAGAATTCCCAGAGAGCCTGCTAAAAATGCGGATTCCTAGGCTTTGCCCCCCCACCCCCACCCCCCGTCCCAGCATGCAAGGGTCAAAGAATCTGCATTATAAACCAGCCCTCAGCATGACTCTGATGTTGGTGAAAGTATTAGTCATTCAGCCTTGTCTGATTCTTTGCAACCCCATGGACTTCTCCAGGAAAGAATGCTGGAGTGGATTGCCATTCCCCTCTCCAAGGGAGCTTCCTGACCCTTCCTGACCTGATCGAATCCAGGTCTCCAGTATTGCAGGCAGATTCTTTACCGCCTGAATCACCAGGGAAGCCCAATGTTAGTGAAAGAAAGTGAAAATATTAGTTGCTCAGTTGTGTGTCTGGCTCTTTGAGACCCCATGGACTGTAGCTTGCCAGGCTAATCTGTCCACAGAATTCTCCAGGCAAGAAGGATTGGGTTGCTATTTCTTTCTGCAGGAGTTCTTCCCAACCTAGGGATTGAACCCAGGTCTCCTGCATTGCAGGTAGATTCTTTACCATCTGAACCTGGGTTGTATTTTAGTAATGCTGCTCTCTTTGTGGTTATTTCTTACTTTGTCCTCCTCCTGGGCTGCTGCCGGCTAACTGCCTCCAGGTCCTGTGCGTGGACACTGAGGAATTCCATGACTGGCCTTATAAATTCCAGCAATGGTGCAATAGCAAATGCCAGTGCGTTCCCTGAACTTTCAGACTCCTGCCAAGAACTGTCATCCTCAGGGAGGCCTCATTCCCTCTCCTCTCCTCTTTCCTCAGGGTGGCAGAGTGCGATACTGAAGCCGGACCTCCTGCATTCATAATCCGGCACTAGCACTCATCAGTTTTGTGATTTTGGTCAAGTCACTGAACCTGTGTCTGTTTCCCTAATCTGTAAAATGGTATGACAAAAAACACATCCTGCAGGGCTGTTGAGAGGTCTGTGCTAATTAATACATGTAAAGCAATTAGGATTGTGCCTGGCACACAGGAAGTGACTCCGATAGTGTTAGCCATCACACACTAGGGCAGGAAATGGTCAGGGACTAGGGGCCAAGGTCTGTGTCTTTAAGATGACAAACATGACAGAATTCTGCAAACCACAAAGTACCCCTAGAGAATTTGGATATGAGGCTGGTGAAGATAACAAGGGGTCTCCTATACGGGCTTCTCTGGTGGCTCAGACGGTAAAGAATTGGCCTGCAATGCACGAGACCGAGGTTTGATCCCTGGGTTGGGAAGATCCCCTGGAGGAAAGAATGGCAGCCCACACCAGTATTCTTGCCTGGAGAATCCCCATGGACAGAGGAGCCTGTCAGGGTCGCAGAGAGTCAGACACGACTAAGCGACTAAGCACGGGTTGAAACTGGACTTCTGGATCCCTGAGTGCTCTATCTGAGCTCACCTGGGATGCTCCTGGTTCCTGGCCCAGATGTGAGAAGCACGAATAGCGGGTGCCTCATTTTGCTAACAGGACTTCTATGTCTTGACCCTGTCTGCCCACTGTGGTCCCCACCAGCACCAACCTTGGATGGTGAGGGCTGCCGAGTCCTGCACACCGGGGCAGCTGAAGCCGATCAGGGCGCCGCTGTCCTGATGCCGGACGGCCTGCAGGATGAGCCTGTGCTGCAGGCCATGCTGTTCCATCCGGTACCGCAGGGGCCCGGGCCCCACCTGGCCCTCTGGCTCCTTACTCTTGAGCTCCTCCCCGTTAAGGAACCAGGTGCCCTGGATGACGGTGGAGAGATCCAGGGAGAAGATGGCGTCTTCCCCGTCATACACCTGCACGTCCTCCAGACCAGCCACCAGGCGAGCTGTGGGCACTGAGTTTGGACAGAGCACAGCTATGAGAACCAGGGGGTGGGCAGAGGCTGGCAGGCAGACAGCATGTAACAGAGAGACGGGGAAGGGAGGAAGGGTGACGGGGAGGGCGCGACTTCAGGTACAGCCGCTGACAGCCTGGGCTGACAGGACCGACTCACCCAGGTGAGCAGACCCGTGGAACACCACGTGGGGGCTGCGGCCGTGTTCGCTGACGGTGCAGACTCGGAAGCGGTAGTCGCCCTCGGTCGGCACGCAGTCCCCGGGCACCTCCACGGCCCCAGCTTTCTCAATGCTGAAGCACTGGACCCAGTCTTCCGAGCCCACCTCCTGCCGCTCCAGCCGGTAGATGAAGGGGGTCTCGGGGGTGGGGTCTGGAGGCTTCCAGGTGAGCAGGACTGTGTTCCTGTGGCCCTTGAACATCTCGGCCAACAGCGGGGGTCCCGGGGGATTATGCTTGACGCCTGAGACAGAGGCAGGGTTTGCATCCGAGCCCTGTTCCAGCCTCCCACAGCCCTGCGACCTAAAGTCGACTTTGTCAACCCAGACTCTGTCATCTGGTCACCATCCTACCCTGACCGTCATGTCCAGCCCTTGAGGAGGCTGCCTAGGGGCTTTGGGGCCCTCACATTTGACTCTGAGCAGAGTGGTGGTCCGGGAGTTGCCGAGACTGAAGGTGACCTCCCCGGCATCTTCTCGGGTGACCCCTGGAAGGACCAGGGCGTGCATGTGGCCCGAGCTGCTCTGGCAGGTGGCCGGCAGGTCCTCCCCGTCGCGGCTCCAGCGTCCCTCCACCCCAGCCTCGCGAGTCTCCACCAGCAGCACCGCGTTTTCGCCCTCAAAAACGTCGAGCTTCCGGGGCAGCCGCTTCAGGATCGGCCCTGAGACAAGGATGGGATATTATCAGCCCGCGGTCTGGGTACCGGACTGCCTCGGTCTCGGCCTCCCCCCGCCACCGGCCAGCCGACCTTTGACCGTCACGTTGGCCACGGTGCGCACCCGGCCGCGCATCTCGCACAGGTAGACGCCGTCGTCGTCCGCCTTCAGCCTGTGGATGATGAGGCGGCGGACCGTGCCCTCCTCGATTTGCTCGTACTTGCGGCAGGGTAGCAGCCGCTGGTCCTCGCGGAACCAGGCGGTGGGAATGCGCGAGTTGGGGACTTTACACTCCAGCACCGCAATTCCATGCTCCCGGCCCTCCACGTCCTGCAGCGGCCTCGAGAAGCGGAGGCGGGGCTCTGTGGAGAAGGTAGAGACCAGAGAGGGTTCTGGAGAGGGCCCTGACCGGGAGAAAGACCCTCCTCCGTAACCCACTGCCTAAACCCACGGTAGCTCGGGCCATTTGCTCTTCTCCCAGAGCTAGAGGTGTTGTATAATCAGAGAAACCCTCAGAAAGGAAGTCAGACGACCCGAATTCTAGTTGACCCTAACACATCACCTTGACCAAGGCCATCTTGGGCTTAGATGTTGGGCTGCAGTTTCTTTATTTTTAAAGCAGAGAAAGGGATGAAAGGGCTTGGGGCTGTATCAGGGATTTTCAAAATATTCCGTGGGGCCCCTCATGGGCGCCACACACAATTCTACAAGGGTTTGAGTTGAACTTCATTTTGAAAGTACTTCAACCATTTTTAAAACTGCATTTTACAAAAAGAAAGCATGATGACAGAAACCGCCAGTGGGGTCACTCAGGCTGCCAGGGGAGCACGTCTGTCTTGTCACTTGGCTCTGGGAATCTTGGCCTTCGTCCTGGGCTTTTCTGTCCTCAGGGGGTGAGAGTTCAGCTCTGCCTGGCCGGTTTGTGCACATCAAACTGTACCCAAGAGGCCACCACCCGTGGTACAGGTGCCACATGCTTGACTGCGTGCCAGGCCGGACTCGGAAGATTTGCCAACTATTTTTCCTCTGAGGGAAAGAGTTGGGTAATAACTAGTGAAGGTATTATGCCATGAGTTGTGATGAACTCCTATTATAGGCAGCTTTAACTTCCAATGTGAATTTGGTGTGTTTTTCACCCCTGACTTTTCTATTTATGAGCAATGTAAGCGTTTATTTACCATTGGAGGCTCAACTTTGAAATATAAAATTTCCTCTCCTTCACCTTCTTCCTCTTGCAAACCTGGAGAGCAGTCTGATGACAGAATAGTCAAAAATTGGGGGGCATTTCTTTTGCCCTCAAGTTTTCTCCCTTTGGTGTGAATCAGTAGTTTGTCAGTGTGACACCTGAAGCTACGCTTTCCCCATGGGCTCAAAAGCTAGACCCAGTTATGAATGGTTAAAATGTGTGTGCTTAATAAGACAGATCCCTTGTTCTCATTGACTGACTTTATAAATATATGTTACAAATTTGGATTTAGAAATTTACACCCATAAAACAATCCTTTTATATAATATACGGGGCCCCCAATGGGGTTTCCATTGGGGGATGGGTGATGAAATAACAAAGAGGCTGAAAAACACTGAACTACCAGAGTTGTAGGCCCCTCTGGGTCAATCATTCAATCACTCCTTAAAGCCCTTTATGGAAGAGTGGTTTTCCACCATCTGCCTCAGAATCATTTGGAGAGCTTGCTAAGAAGTTCCTGGAGCAGGTACCTTGGAGACGTCCTAAACCCGAATCCCTGGGGGATGGGAGGGAGGTAGGTGGGAAATGGCATTTTAATATTCAGCCTCCCTTACTCCTCGCTGCCTTCTAGGCACTGAGTGGGGCTGGAGTTAGGGGGGTCAGGGAGGGCGCTGGAGGCCCCTCCCAGGCCCCGGCCGCCCGGGGGCGCCGTGGTACCTTTCACGTGCAGCTGCACGGCACTCAGCGTCTGGCCTGCCGAATTGCGCGCGGCGCACACGTAGAGCCCGCGGTCCTTGGCCTGGCAATATAGCACCTTGAGCACAAAGCCGCCGTCTCGGTCGCGGTACATGAGGCGGCGGCGATCGGGGAGCAGCGGGCGGCCCTCCCAGTGCCATTCGATCTCGGGCTCCGGCTTGCCCATCACGTAGCAGCGGAACTTGGCGTGCTTGCCCTCGTTCACCCAGAAGGTCTTGGGCGCGCACTTGAGCGGCTCCACCACGGGCGTGGGGGCCTCGTCGGGGTCCTCGGGCGGGCTCTCGGGGGGCTGCTGCACCTGCAGGAGCGCCCCGGCCCGCGCGTGGCCGTGCGCGTTGCGGGCGTGGCACACGTAGACGCCCGAGTCGGGCAGCCGAGCCGCCAGGATGCGAAGCGCCAGGCTCGCGCCCGCGCCCGCGCGACCCTCGACGCGGCCCGGCTCGAGTGAGAAGTGGCTGCTGTCCCACACTTCGTCCAGCGCCATCCCATCCTTCTCCCAGTAGAGCGTGGGCGCGGGGAGGCCCCCCACCTGGCACTCTAGCACCACCTCCGCCCCCCGCAGCACCCACTGGGACCGGGGCCCCGTCAGGAACACCGGGGCGCCCTCCCCGGCTCCGGGCGGCGGCAGCGGGCGCTCGGCGAGCTGGGGCTCGGGCTCGGGGGCCGGAGGCTCCAGCACGGTGACGGCGGCCGCCGCGTAGGCCTCTCCGGCCGAGTTGCGGGCGCGGCACACGTAGACCCCAGCGTCGGTGGGCAGGGCGCCGCTCAGCAGCAGGCAGTGCTCGGCGCCGTCCACCGGGAAGCTCAGGCGATCGGAGGCCGCCAGCTGCTGCCCGCCCTTCTCCCACACGACAATGGGCGGCGGCTCCCCCAGCACCACGCACTTGAGCTCGGCCTCCGCGCCACTTACCACCCGCACGGGCCGCGGGAAGCGCAGGAAGCACGGAGGGCTCCCCTGATCCCCCGAGCCCGCCTTCATCGCGGCGGCGCAAGGGCAGGCCGCGAGCGGCGGCGGGAGCCTGGGAGGCGGGGCGCGTCCGGGGACTGGGCGCCGGGACCCGCGGGGCTCTCTGCTGGCCGCCCGCTCGCGGCTCGCCTCCTTACCCTCCGCCCGGAGCTGCGGCTCTGCGGCGGCGGCGGCGGCGGCGGCAGCGATTCTCGGGCCGGGGGCCCAGGGCTCGGGGGGAGTCCTTCCTGTTTGCCTCACCAGCGAGGGGCCCCGCAGCCTCCCCTGCCTGCGGCCTGGCTTCCTGCTCCGGAGAGCCGGCCTTCCCAGCCCCCTCCCACAGCCAGGGCCTCTTTCTCCTCCTCCCTCCCACCTCCAGCCGCCAGGTCCCCAGCAGTCCGCCAGGATCGGGCCTGAGTGACAGAGAAGCCTGCAGCTGCCAATCCCAAAAATATTCTCTGATGACACAGCTGGAGGACAAGAGCCCAGATCGGCTCCTCCAGGCTAAGTTTAGAGCAGGCGGGACCCCTGCCCCCCGCCCTAACCCCAGTTCTAGCCCCCGCCCCGGCCCTTCCCCCCAGGACTGGCCCAGCAGCTGCTGGGTTGAAAGGGGCCCCAGAAGCTGCGAGGGCCTGGCGTGCTCTGTTTCCCTGACAAATAACGCTTTTTAGAGCTGGCAGACCCCCGGTTAACAGGCTCCTGGCCCATCTGGTGTCATCTCTGTGCTGGGTGCTAGGTTGTGACTGTGTGTGTGTGTGGAGGGTGAGGGCTTGTATGTGTGGTTTAGGTCACTTGGGGTGAAAGCCCTCTCCAGCCCCTCCCCCACATTCCTGGCGGGAGTGGGAGATAAGGCTCAGGGCCACAGACATCTGCGTCAGAGATAGGAGGTCTCAATGCCATGGGCAGGGGCAACTCGACTGCGGGGCGTGGGAAGGGCTGGGGAAGACTGGGGTGAGAAGGGTAGAAGAGGGCGGTGGTGGGATGGGGAGGGTGGAGTGGGGAGGCCCTGGGCAGACCCTGGCAGAAGGGGCACAGGGCAGGGTGTGGGTTCCTGGTGGGCAGGGCCAGGTGAGCTATGTGGCTTCAGCTGCTCCTCTTGCTGCTGGCCCCTCAGGGCAGGCATGGCTGTCATGGGCCGGAGCTGGACCGGGAACTCGTCCTGGCCAAGGTGAGGGCCCTGTTCCTGGATGCCTTGGGGCCCCCGCCGGTGACTGGGGAAGGTGGAGAACCTGGAGTCAGGCGTCTGCCCCGAAGACATGCCGTGGGCTTCATGCGCAGGGGCTCTGAGCCGGAGGACCAAGATGTCTCCCAGGCCATCCTCTTCCCGGCTGCAGGTAATGAGTATGGGGTACTGGCACCTTGACTCTGACAAAGAGTGTGGTGTAGCCTGGGCTCGGGAGCTAGGCAGGTCTGGGGTTGAATCCGAGACCTGACACTCAGCTGACTTTGCAATAATGGACCAGTTACTAAACCTTCCTGAGCCTCCTGTCTCCTCATCTGTGAAAAGCGCCATAATGCCTACTTCGCAGGATTGAGTGAGATGGTGTATCCAGAGTGCCTGGTTCATAGGAGCCATTTGGAAGATAGTCATCTAGAAGGCCAAGGGTCTCTAGGGACAGAGATATCTGGGCATGGGCCCCTTCCTGCCATCTTTCCTCCTACCTTTGCTTTTGCTCCCTGCTCCGAACACTGTTTCTTTAGCTCCAGATAGCTGAGACTTGAGAAGATATCAGGGATTTGGGAGAACAGTTAGCTGGGAAACTAACCTACCTTCTCTTGAATTCCCTTCTCATCTCCCTGTCAGTTGCACTGACTCAGTGAGTAAAGCCCTCCTCTGACTGGGCCTTCTTGTAACTTGGCTCATTTTTCTTTCAGAGAGGATGCCCTGCCTCCCTGTGCTTCGGGCCCCAGGCAGCACAGAGTGTGGCTTTAGGATCAGGCAGAATCCCAGCCTGGGCACTTAGTTTAATGGCTTTTCATCTTTCTAACCTTCAGTTTGCCCTGGTGGCTCAGATGGTTAAACATTTGTCTGCAGTGTGAGAGACCCAGGTTCGATCCCTGGGTTGGGAAGATTATCTGCAGAAGGGAATGGCAACCCACTCCAGTATTCTGGCCTGGAGAATCCCATGGACAGAGGAGCCTGGTGGGCCATGGGGTCACAAAGAGTCAGACATGACTGAGGGACTAACAATTCTCATCTGCTAGATGGATCAGTTGTTGTGAGGTTTATAATGAGATGTTCCACATAACAGTACAGCCCTAGTTGCTAGTTCTTTAACTCGTGCTGGTTCATGACTGTTTGATGCAGTCTATATACCTGTCAGGGTAAGGATGCCAACTGCATTTTCTTAGAAAGCACTGTTTTTGATTCTGAGCTGAATCCTTTCTCCTCCCCATCGCCTTCCTCCTTCTTCTTCTTGGTGTTAGCCTTTTTAAAGTGGAATTATTTTAAAGGATTTCTCATGCAGTATTTCTTACATGAGTAATATAACAAATGCCTGTGTACACAGCATTCAAGGTACCATTTCATAGTATCAGATAAACAAAAATTTAAATAGAAACTAACAATTCTAAGCAATGGTGAAGGGAGAGAGTGCAGGGCATCTTACACATCACCAATGGGAATATTAATTGGTAAAACCACTTCAGAGAGAAGTTGGCAGTGGCTCGCATTTTTTAAGTCTTTTAATGCTGAAGTAACACATGGGGATTTTCCTAAAGGAAATCAGTCCTGAATATTCATTGGAAGGACTGATGCTAAAGCTGAAACTCCAATACTTTGGCTACCTGATGCAAAGAATTGACTTATTTGAAAAGACTCTGATGCTGGGAAAGATTGAAGGCGGGAGGAGAAGGGGACAACAGAGGATGAGATGGTTGGATGGCATCACCGATCCAATGGACATAAGTTTGAGTAAACTCCAGAAATTGGTGATGGACAGGGAGGCCTGGTATGCTGCAGTTCATGGGGTTGCAAAGAGTCAGACACGACTGAACGACTGAATTGAAGGGAACTGAACACATGGGGGGGGTCTCTGTCAGTTGCCCGAAGATTGGGGAGGGTCCTGGTCTCTGGCCAAGCACTCCGCGTGGCGCCTGGCAGGCTCGTGAGTGGCAGCCAGATCCCTCCTGCTGAGGGGGAGGGGCCCCAGGTTTTGCCGGTTGGGGCTGCCCTCTCCCTTCCCTCTGCCCCCTGCAGGTGCCAGCTGCGGTGATGAGCCAGATGCTGGGGAGGCTGAGGAGGGCCTCTTCACGTACGTGTTCCGGCCATCCCAGCACACACGCAGCCGCCAGGTGACTTCGGCCCAGCTGTGGTTCCACACGGGACTGGACAGACAGGAGACCACTGCCGCCAATAGCTCTGAGCCCCTGCTCGACCTGCTGGTACTGACATCTGGGGGTCCCACGTCTGTGCCCATGTCGCTGGGCCAGGCCCCCCCTCGCTGGGCTGTCCTGCACCTGGCCACCTCCGCCTTCCCTCTGCTGACCCACCCTATCCTGGTGCTCCTGCTGCGGTGTCCTCTCTGTTCCTGCTCCGCCCGGCCCGAGGCCACCCCCTTCCTGGTGGCCCACACACGGGCCGGGCCGCCCAGTGGAGGGGAGAGGGCCCGGCGCTCCACGCCCCTGCTGCCCTGGCCTTGGTCTCCCGCTGCGCTGCGCCTGCTGCAGAGGCCTCCAGAGGAGCCGGCCGCCCATGCCGACTGCCACAGAGCCGCCCTCAATATCTCCTTCCAGGAGCTGGGCTGGGACCGGTGGATTGTGCACCCTCCCAGTTTCATCTTCCACTACTGTCACGGGGGGTGTGGGCTGCCCACCCCACAGGACCTGCCCCTGTCCATCCCCGGGGTGCCCCCTACCCCTTTCCAGCCCCCCTCTCTGGTGCCAGGGGCCCAGCCCTGTTGCGCTGCCCTCCCGGGGACCATGAGGCCCCTACATGTCCGCACCACCTCGGATGGAGGTTACTCTTTTAAGTATGAGATGGTGCCCAACCTTCTCACCCAGCACTGTGCTTGCATCTAAGGGAATCCTGCTGATGCCCGAGCCCCCACGGTCACCAGCCTGGAGGAAGGGCAGGCTGCCCGCTCCCTCCCTCCTCTCTGCCAGGAGGCTCCCCTCTCCCCATTCCTGCCCCTGTTTCACGAGGAATGTGACAATAAATGACATAGCGCATATGACTTGGCATGTCTTCTCAGGCTTCTCTGATAAGTGTGTTTGTCGGGGTGAGGTCTGGACCCCAGGAGCATGGGATTATGGGGGCTCAGGTCACTCAACCTCACTTGATCTAGGAGATGGGGGTTTGCCAGCTGTAACTGGATGTGTATCTGGCGGGAAGCTACCATGCTTGCGGAGGACCCACAGGTGCTGTCAGCTCAGGAAAGCAACTCTGGAGCCAGAACTGGCCCTCGTACAAGCTGGCCCTGATGTGTCGACTGGGTGGTCTGCCACGCACACCTCATAGTGCTTACACTCAAGTGTCATAACCACCCCACTCTGCCCTAGCTGATGGACAACGAGCTCAAGGTTGGGTGATCTACAGGCTGGCCAGAGATCACAGCTTTGGGGGCCCCACTGAGACAGATGTTCAGAGCTGTCCAGGCGTTTACTCTGCCAGGGATGTGGGTGACACTGGAGGGCTGGGGACCCTCTACTGAGGGGCACAAGGTTCTCTACTAGGTCAGTTAGCAGATTGGTGTTGCTAGGGAAGTGTCACATATCTGAGACAGAGAGAAGTGAGTGCCACAGAGTAACTGTCACTAAGCTAAGGGTATTCGTTTTAAATGACTGCCCCGTATTCTACAGTTATCCTTCATGGGTGTGTGTCTAAGTGTCATTTC
Source organism: Cervus elaphus (assembly GCF_910594005.1). Classification (NCBI taxonomy): domain Eukaryota; kingdom Metazoa; phylum Chordata; class Mammalia; order Artiodactyla; family Cervidae; genus Cervus; species Cervus elaphus. The sequence continues at coordinate 27,388,989 of NC_057822.1, read as the reverse complement.
TTTTATGATATTATGGTGATAGTAGATAGCAGTGTTTTTTTTTTAAATGTGTTTGTTTTCAGATTTTTACTTAACAAAATTAAAACTTGGCAATTCAAATTTGGATCCTAAGATTTTTCTTTGTAATTTTGCTGCTGAAATCTGTGAAATCTCAACATCTGTGAAATCCTAAAGTCTGGGAGTCACTGGTCTGGGCCTCCCCTTCCAGAATCTCCAAGGCCTTTGATTCCACTAGCTTAGCAAGTGAGGAAAAAATGTCCACCCCTACCTAAGAGGGGCCAACAGTGCCTAAGAAAATCTGTGTCCACTCCTGGCCATGAGACCAAGAGCAGGAGACTTCAGAGATTTTCCCTGTTCCCAGTGGTAATCATTAGAGACACTGAATAATCTTCATTCAGAGTCCATTTGAACAGAAAATTCAACTCAAACTGGCTTAGACCAAAAAAATAAAATTAAAAAACCCCAGCAGTCTATGACAAGTCCACAAGCACAGTTGGCTAAATTACAGCTCGATTCGGGGCTCAGAGATGCTCCCAGGATTCAGCTATCGGCTCCAAAGCCCCTGGGTGGGCTCCATCTCAGGTCCACGGCTGTCCGGGGCTGGCCCAGATGCCCAAGTGACGCCACTGGGTCTCGCAGGAGGGAGTCTGCTTACAGAAGTCCCAGGTTGGGTCTTGGTGGCCTGACTATCTTGCTTAGGGTCATGTGCTCCTCCAGGAAAAGCGGGAACAGAACAAGTTAACGATTCAGAGCAGGAGTCCCACCCCTGGAGTCCAGGGCCTGAAGCAGGAGGTGAAGTTACCCCTGCTTCCCCTCAGCAGAGTGCAATCACCACACAAAGAGGGGTAGATGCTGAGAGAAAGCACTGTTGGTTTTTTTTCCCAGTTCTCAAATCTAGCCCTTTCCCTCTCTCTACATGAACACCACTTTGCCATTTAAGGGGCAGTTCTTTTTTTTTAAATTGAAGAATAAGTGATTTACAGTACTGTGTTAGTTTCGGGTGTACGGCAAAGTGATTCAGTTATATATATTTTTTTCAGATAATTTTTCATTATAGGTTATTTCAAGGTATTGAATATAGCTCCCTGTGTTATACAGTAAATCCTTATTGCTTATGTAATTTATGTATATAGTAATTTATATGTGTTAATCCCATACTCCTAATTTATCTCCTGCTTTCCCCTCTGGTAACCATAGTTTGTTTTCTATGTCTATGAGTCTGTGTCTGCTTTGTATGTAGATTAATTTGCACTATTTTTTTTTTTAGATTTCACATATAAGTGATATCATATGATATTCATTTTTCTCTGACTTACTTTATTTAGTATGATATTCTCTAAGTCCAACCATGTTGCAGCAAATGGCATATTTCATTCTTTTTTATGACTAACATTCCATTTTATATATTTATATACACACACTGCATCTTAAGGGCTTCCCAGGGGGTGGTTCAGTGGTAAAAGAACCTGCCGGCCAATGCAGAAGATGAAAGAGACTCGGGTTCAATCCCTGGGTCCGGAAGATCCCCTGGAGGAGGGCATGGCAACCTGCTCCAGTATTCTTGCTGGAGAATCCCATGGACAGAGGAGCCTGGTGGGCTACAGTCCATGGGATCACGGAGTCAGACATGAATGAAGCAACTTAGCACACAATACATCTTAAACCAATCGCCTGTTGATGGGCACTTGAGTTGTTTCCAAGTCTTGGCTATTATAAATAGTGCTGCTATGAACACTGGGTAGATATATCTTTTAGGATTAGAGTTTTTGTCTTTTCTGGACATATGCACAGGAGTGAGATTGCTGGACCATATGATAACTCTATTTTTAGTTTTAAAAGGACTGCCCATAGCGTTCTCCACAGTGGCTGCACCAGTTTACATTCTAAAGAGCCATTCTTGATTGGGCAGCTCAGCAGCCTCCTTACTCTAAGCAGTCACTCCCTACCTCTCCAGTCCATGTCCCTCCTGGTGCCCAGGGGTAACTTCTTGGATGATTTTATCCCTTAGGTGACTTAAAAACTTTGTCTATACAAAGTTCAACCTGCTTTGTGGGGTGTAACAGCCCTTTCCAATAGATCTTACACCTGTCACTGCAGCCTTGGAGTGATACAGCCATGAGCTAAGGGATGCCAGCAGGTGCCACAGGTTGGGAGAAGCTGAGAATAGATTCTCTCCCAAAGCCTCCGACAGAGCCTGTGATGTTACTTTACCTGGCAAAGTGGCCTTTGCAAATGTGATTAAGGCTACTACAGACCCTAAGATGCAGGGAGATAACTGGATTATCCTGTGAGCCCAATCTAATCACACGAGTCCTTAAAAACAGAGACTCTTTTCTGGCTGTTGTCAGAGAGATGTGATGACAGGATAGAGTCAGAGGGATGCAACATTACTAGCTTTGAAGGTAGAAGAAGGGGGCTGAATGTCAAGGAGCAGAGACAGCTTCTAGAAGCTGGAAAGGCCAGGAACTGATTTTTTCCTTCAAGCCTCCTGAAAGGAATGCAGCCCTGCTGTCATCTTGATTTTAGCTCAGGGAGACCCATATCATACTTCTAACCTAAGGAATTGTAGGATCATTAATCTGTGTTCTTTTAAGCCACCAAACTTGTGATGCTCTGTTATGGCAGTTAACAGAAGACTAACCAGAAATAGTGACCAAAGATGAAGTGGCGTCTGGAGAGAAGAAAAAGCTTTTCTCTGCTTCCTGATGTAGTCTGTCTCATCCAGGAAATACTTGGCTCCGGCAGAATTTCGAATATTTATATGGATCATTCTTCAGATTCAGTATGTTTGATGAATAACACATTCCTGAATTTCTACACGAGTTTTGTCTTGGAGTAGAATATATTCTGGGTTGAACAGTTAGAATGAAAGTGAAGAAGTGAAAGTTGCTCAGTCGTGTCCAACTCTTCGCAACCTCATGGACTATATAGTCCATGGAATTCTCCAGGTCAGAATACTGGAGTGGGTAGCCTTTCCCTTCTCCAGGGGATCTTCCCAACCCAGGGATCAAACCCAGGTCACCCACATTGCAGGCGGATTCTTTACCTGCTGAGCCACCAGGGAAGCCCAATATATATGTGTGTCCCCTAGAAAAATGTGTTCAATGAATAAGTGAGTGTGATCAAGATAGGCTCTGAAAGGGACTGTAATTACTCAATTTTCAAGTGCTGTTTAGGGACTTCCTTGGTGGTCCAGTGGTAAAGAATTGCTTTCTAATGCAGGGGATGAGGGTTCGATCCTTAGTTGGGGAACTAAGATCCCACATTGTGCAGGGCAACAAAGCCTGTGTGCTGTAACTAGAGAGCCCGCACACCACGAAGAACCCATGAGCCACAATAAAGCCCAGCACAGCCATAAATAAATAAATAGAATGTTGTTTAATATGTCTTCCCAAGGATTGCTGACCTTAATGTCTTTGTGTTTCTAGTTTATGATGGTCGTAGCTTTACATGTAACAATGCCAAGCTGTATTTTTTTATTTTGGTAATATATAGCTAAATCAGTAAGTTAAAAGATGCATAATGTCTTAATAGGAGAAATAATTATTGAATGATCAAACTAGCTCAAAATCAGAATATAAATACTTTTCAGTATATATCACAAAAAACTTATTTTGACAAAAAGATTTCTTAATGGCTGTTGGTCAAAACATTATAGAGAAACTTCAATGCAAATTCCACCTAATGATTTATCAAAAGGGGTTTTGTTCACTTTTTGCCCCTGCAAACAAATATTGTTACATTAATACTGAGCTTGTAACAAACTGGTTTGCCTGGATGTTTAAAAGTTTCAACATAAACCAGCCCTGCAACTAAAAATTGGAACATATTTATCTGTTCCTGATCCAAATGTATCTATACTAAGGCTGGAAGATAGAATAACAATAAAACCAAAATGCATCTGGAAAGTAATAAAAAAAAAAGTAATAAAAATAATTTGATTGTTTTTATGCTGGAAGTATTTTTCTTATTAATACAACACACCATCTTTCTGATCTGCTACTGCTTGGATAGGAATAATATTATTTTAGTTGCTGGAGTACCATGTCATTAAGAATTATCTGTTTCTTGTTGACTCTGGAAATGAAGGCCAAGAATAAGTAAAATGTTGCAAATTCAGGACAGAGTGTACAATAAAATCTGGAACATCCAGGATCCTGTGTGTAATGTTGAATCTTTGTATCAAATGACTCTCATTGGCTAACCTGATTGGAATTTTTGTCATTGGCACTAAATTGTCAACAAGAACAACTGCATTAAGTACTGAATTTTTTTGGGGGGGGAAGGTGTATTAATGATTTCAGGTGTAAGGCTTCCAAGTTTTTGCTTTATCTCCTAAAAAGCTTTGAATCTTATTCTAGGTTATATGTATTACTGATCTTGATACTCCTCTGTACCCAAGTTCCCGTGGCCACTCTGAACCAGTTGCAGAAGCTCCAGAGGAATTTCTTTTGAAATGTTCTGCCAGCAATGCCAGTTTATACAGATGGCTAATAAACATACAAAAAGATGCTAAACATCACTCATTATTAGAGAAATGCAAATCAAAACCACAATGAGCTCAAATCTGGTGCTCTGAGACAATCTAGAGTGGTGGGATGGGGTTGGAGGTGGGAAGGAGGTTCAAGAGGTAGAGGATATATGCTGGTGTACGATGGAAACCAACACAGTATTGTAAAGCAATTATCAGTCAATTAAAAATAAATGAACAAAATAATGCCAGTTTAAAGGATTTATAATATTCGTTGCTGAATTTCAGGCATACATGCAAAGACAGTTACAGTTCTCTTAACAGACTTCAGAAATTGAACATTTGTTAGGTCATTGTAAGGTCTCAATTCTCCATCAAATAAATTGAAGCTGCTGCTTCACAGTTTAAGCAGAATCTAACATCTGGCTGCTGATTTTCTCCATTGATGTATTCAGATCGCTTACAAAAGGAATGACCCAATCTCTATCCTCCACCTGTAGATGACTTAGAGTTCTCATGACCCAAAGCTCCTGAGGCTTCACTTAGAGGAGCAGTCCCATGTTCCCTTGACTCTTTAGCTCATTTACAATTTTCCCAGTAGAAAGTTGAATTACATGTAATTCCCTGTATCCATGTTCACTTGAATAGAACCTTTACGATAGAATGATGTGGTGACGGAATGATGTGGTCATCAGCTCCTTAAAACAAGTGAATGTTTTCCCCAGTAGTGGGAAAATGTCTGTGGGCTCTTAAAGACTAACTTTAGGTCTATCAGATTTGGAAGATTTGCATTTCACTTTGTCTTTATACAGTTCTGCTAATTTATTTCTTGATACATCATCGCTTTGTTTTCAGGTTTCCTGGCAAGATCTTCACACTTTTATTAAATTCTGCAAATCCTGGGCTTGTGCGGGCCACAGCTGTGAAGACTTCCTTTCCTACTCTGGCAAGGTGCTGCCGTCACCATCTGCCACCATCTCCTGGCTTCTTATGCTTTTAATGTTTCTCCCCACACCCTTCCCCCCCACCTCCATTTTGTCCTCCTCTTTAGTGTGAGAGGGCTTCCCTGATAGCTCAGTTGATAAAGAATCTGCCTGCAATGCAGGAGACCCTGGTTTCATTCCTGGGTTGTGAAATTCTTTAGTTTGAATCAATTTACTGATGTCTTTGCTGACCATTGCTTTTTGCCTTTTTCTTGGGCTCATTTTTCTTAGTATTGATCTACCTTCTTTTATTATTTATTTCAGAGTAAGTCTGTAGGTGATAAACTTTCTAAGTCCTTTCAACAGAAAAAGTCTTTTTATTTTTGCACTTGAATGATGATGGTTGGGCTGTGGGTATAACTCTATTGTCAAAGATTTTTTCCTCTGAATTTAAAAAATTCTGCTTCTTGTATCCTGGTTTCCAATGAGACTTAATGTTCATATGATTCTCATACTTTTGTACTTCATCTATTTATTTTTTCCAATCGGAAATTTTCAAGATTTCCTCCTTACCATGCATCTGAAACTGTGTCACACTAAATCTCATGTTAATCTGTAAAAGGGATCCAAATTGGCATTTGATGGGACCTTTCAAACTGAAGATTCACGTTTGTAATTTTTTTCATTTCTAGGATATTTTGTTCCTTTGTGTATAACTTCCTTTCATATTCTATTTTCTCCTTCAGAGCCTTATTATTAGCTGATGTTGAAAGTGTTAGATCAATCCCCTGGGTATCTTAGTTTAAAAAAAATAAAATACTTTGTATATTTGGTGTTGAGCTATGTGCTGGAAAAACACATATTTGCTCAATCCTCCTGGTCACACATGTATCCTTTACCTGGGCTTACTCTGATCACTCTTTTGAGGATTTTTGTTGCTTCATAATCATGTTCAGTTTTTCTGTTGATTAGAAAAAGTCAGTGTGATATCTTTTGCCACTCAAGAATGTTATAATTCTTCTAAAGTCTTGTTTTTGCTCTCTGATTTATTTCACTGCATGAAAGTTTCTCTATGCACTGCTGTCTCTTTTAAGATGCTTTCTCCCAAAGTTAATTATTGGGAGAAAAAAATGGTAATTATTGGTTGGCGGCTCCTCCTTTACCTCAGATTCCCGTATGACTGTACACTCTTCAGCAAAATGGGGTATGAGATAATGTCATGGTATACATCATCATCTTGTCAGTTACTGTGGGCAGGGGGATACACTCAGAGGCAGGATGTTTTGGCAGCTCATCTTCCACAATCAGGTGCTCCCTTTTCCTCCTTTATGTCACCAGTCACCAAGAACATGGTCCTTTTTCTTCATCTGACGATCTTCTATCCACTGCTCCCGCCTGAAGGCATATACTTCTGCTGGAATTTCGTGGCCCCAGGAGACAAGAAGGGGGGGCCTGTGTGGAGTGGCTGACATGCTGCAGCATGCTGAATAATCAGTGCGCTGTTGATGACTCCTGAGGCCGGGAGCTCCCAGGATCCGCCCTCTCTAGGCATGGCATGCTCTTGCGGCTGTTTTCAACTCCTGTGGCAGTCTACTGTTACGCACATTTGGGGCTGTGATCTTGTTTGTCCAGTTTCCATTTGCCATCCTTCTTTCAGGGACTCCTCATGGTTTCTGGCCCACTAAGGGCCCTCCTTGTTATCCAGGGTGATTAAGAATTTATTCACCTATTTTCATATGTTTTGTTATTTCTAACTATCTGGGATGAGAGGGAGAGGCTGCAGCAGGAATTCAGTTTCCAGTCTGGGATGAGACCCATCTCCCATATCACTATCTCTACTATAACATGCATCATGCTTGTGATAGGCAGCATAATGGCCCCTCCCCCCAAAGAGGTCTATGTCCTAATTCCCAGAATCTGGGCAAATGTTACATGTACACTCTAATAAATTTACACAATGTTATATGTCAAATTTATTCAATTAAAAATGTTATGTTATATGGCAAGGGAGATTTAAGATTGTAGATGGCATTGAAGCTGTAAATCAACTGACCAGAAAATAAAGTTATTTTGGAGCACCCAGGTGAGTCCGATGTAATCACAATGATCCTCTTTAAATGGAGAAGAGGGAATCAGAAAGGTCAGTGTCAGGAGTGATGTGATGTCAAAAAGACTCAGTCATTGCTGGCTGCGAAGATGGAAGGGGGCCGCCCACCGGGGATGCAGGCAGCTGGAAAAGACAAGAAAACAGATTCTCCCCTGGAACCTCCAGAAAGTAACAAAGCCCCGAGGACACTTTAATTTTTAGCTCAATGAGATCCATTTTGGACTCCTGATCTTCAGAATTATAAGCTAATAAACATGTGTTGTTTCAAGCAACTGTTTGGTGTCATTTGTTACAGCAATGATAGGAAGCAATACAACGTTGATATGTGATTGCTGGAGTCTCTCTTCCACTACACTGCTGGCTCTTGAGAACAAGAGCCGCACTGTTGTCGTCTATATCTACTAGGAATGCAGCACAGAATCTGGCACATAGTCAGGGCTCAGTAAATACTGGCTGAATGAGTGAGAGAGTGCTTTAAGTTTGAGGTTCTACAGAAGCTCTGAGATTCCAAAGCAGGCTCTGCCTTTCCCCTTCCCTCGGTCCTGGAGACCCTAAGCTCTCTGATCTCACTTCTCTTTGTTTCACTTTGCAGGTTTTTATTGCTATTCTATTTGCAGCTTCTTCCCTTGCTGTGCACCATTTCTTTCCTCTCTCCAGCCTTGCATGTAGGCAGAACTGCAAAGGCAGACACTTGTCACATATGTACCTGTCTTTGTCAACAGGTCTTGAATGGGTTATGCCTTAAACAGTGACTTTTGTCTGCTTTCTTCTCTTCTCCATAGCTGCCTCCACTCTCATCCCCTATCAGGCTTTTGCTGTTTTCCCATGAGCTTGAATAGCGAATGTAGTTCTCGTACCATCTTTCCCTTTTTGTGTTCTGAATTAAACCCAAGGTCAATCTTTTTATAGCCCTTCTTAGCCCTCTTCTCAGATGATTCCATGGGCTGCCAGGATAGATAATGAAAAGAATTAAAGGCACTCTCAGGTGACCTCAGGTTTACTATAAAGCCACTCAGGGAATCCCTCAGTGTACTTATGCAGAACTGCAATTCCTCCTGGGCTGGGTGACCACGGCTGCTGCTGGGTCACTGAAACATTATTTTGCAGCTTCTCAGCCAGCTGTTCGCTCTCAGGCTTTCGCTGATTTCATATTGAACTCGGCTTCTGCCTCTCCAGCTTTCCCTCCGTGCACCTAACATTCAGTCTCTCCTGTAACCAGGCAGGATGGGCTTGCTTAGTTGCGGTCCAACGCAGAGTTCTCAAGCCAGATCTCCTCCAGTACTGCTGACTTGTCCCATATGTTTGATTGTGGTGACTTGGTCAGTTCCTGGACCAGTCTTTTGTGGCTCAGTCTGGGAGCAGAGCCAAGAGACATGATATGTGGTTCTAACATAGACTGCCTCTGACCACTGAATTCTGGGGCTGTGGGTGCCAGGCACACAGACTAACTAGTACAAATTCTTTTACCAAAATCTACTTTTGGAGGTTAATATTTGCACCTCTTCATTCCCTTTCATGTTCCCCCCAACCCTCACCTTTCCACTTCTCGAAGATACCTAGTTGATGAAACAAAGCATCCAATTTCACCCTTCCTACCCACAATGTAATTTCAAGTGTGAACTTTTCATTACGAAGGAATCCTTAGGTTTTGGTCATCTGATCTGCTGCAGGAGGCTGTTGCACCAGAGTGGTGAGGTCCAGGTCAGAGACTAGGCTCACGTCCTAAAGATGAACTATTACTTCTGTTCCCCCATGGGCAACAGTCCAGGGGATTGCATGCTCCAAGGCTGCAGAAACAAACAAGCCCTGGACCAGGATGCTGAGGTTTACATTCTCTGGTGGCTGATTTTGTCATTCTTATATGAAGATACCTTTCCTTCCTTCTCTCCTCCCTTGATGCCTAAGCTAGTCACCAGCACAACTTCCTTTACCCCTTTAGACACAAGCATTTTGCGGATGCTACTCCAGGCAACTTGAGGTGTCAGGGAAGCTAGCAGTAACAGCTGCTTATAGCTCACTTTCCTCCTCACACAATAATATGGAGATGAAACCTAATGCACATTTCTGATTTTAGGTGGAGTGTGATTCCTGTGGCACAAAACTCAGAAGGGTGTTCGTAAATTAAGAGCATAATGTCATAACATTTCTTTGCGAAACATAATTTTATTAATGATAATGTGGAAAAGTCCCTGATGCCGGGAAAGATTGAGAGCAAGAGAAGAATGGGGCCACAGAGGATGAGATGGTTAGATGGCATCACTGACTCAATGGACCTGAGTTTGAACAAACTCAGGAAGGTAGTGAAGGACAGGGAAGCCTGGCATGCTGCAGCTCTTGGGGGTGCAAAGAGTCAGACATGACTTATCGACTGAACAATATGCAATTATGCAGTAGCAAGGCCTGTATTATTATTTTCTAAGGATAATTTTTTTGAAATGACATTGCATGTTTTTAAAATTAAGATAGTAATTCTTTAACAGGTGAATTTGAACTTCAAACTTTAAAGATTCCTTAGGGTTAATTTTTAAAACAATGTTTAGCTCTTTGATCCTCCTGGAATTTAATCTGTGTGATGTAAGGTTAGGAACTTAAGTTTTTTTCAGATGGAAAGCTAGTTGTTCCAAAACTATGGACAACTCACTTTTTTATACCATTAAAGTCAATTGGAGAAGAAATGGCAACGCACTCCAGTATTCTTGCTTGGAGAATCCCATGGACAGAGGAGCCTAGCAGGCTACAGTCCATGGGGTCGCAAGTTGGTAATGGCTTAGCGACTAAAAAGAGAAAGAGAGAGTTAAAAAAAAATTGCCATGTAATCTTAGTTGTTTCTGTCGATATTTGTCTATCTCTTTGTCAGTATCATGCTTCTTTGGTTACTGTGGCTTCACAGGTCACTCTGCTATCTGGTAGGGAGGGCATGGTCCCTCTAAGTGCCTCTTGTTCTATTTTCTCCTCAGAGTTTCTTGGCAGTGCTCATATGTTTAGTCTTCCAGAGGACTTTTAGAATCAACTTGTCGAGTTCCAAAATCTTACCACTGAAATTTTGATGGAAATTACATAAAATTGACATCAGTATAATATTGAATCTTTTCATTAGAACATGTTGTCTTTTCAATTACTTAGGTCATTTCTAATGTCCTTAAAATTCTCTGGTTTTCTGCATATAGATATTGCATATTTCTCAAAATATAAGTGTATGCTGTCTTTTTTTTTTTTTTTCTGTTATGGTAAAAGGGTAATTTTTTTCCCTTTAAGACTTTAAGTTTTTGCAAAGGTTTTGTCTTAGTCTAGGTCCTTATGGCAGGACTTTACAGAAATACACTCTAACTTAGAGGGAAAAAGGGGGGTGGGGTGGGGTGGGGAGAATTCATTGGAAGGTGGCCAAGGCCTCCCCTCCAGGCAAGGGCAGAAAGGAGAATGGGCCTCACCAAGGGCTGGGGGAAAAAGGCTGCTTAGTCTCTTGTTGCTGCTTCTCTCAGGAGCTATTTTCTTCTTCCAGTTAAGCTTTCTTTGCTGCTCTTTGCCTCCACTTTTACACTCAAGGGGATGCAGAACGAATCTGGCGGGGGTGGGGGTGGCTACCCATATGAATGGTGAAAAACTCTGTGGGCTGGAGAGGCACCCCTGAAATTGATTTTTTTTTTTAACCACTACAATATTGTAAAGTAATGAAATTGATTTCAAAGCACTGCAATGTCAGAAACATCAAAACAATCTGTCTCTTCTTGTCTAAAAAAATGAGAATTAGCAGTAGCCTACGGGAGAACCCACTTCCTAGTTTCAGCCACTCCCTAGTTCCAGGCTACTGATAAACCGGGACTGACAATCATCACCTTAATGGGATTAATAATCAACAAAAATATATTGAGGTCCCACTGTTACTTTATATTTGTATACTGCTTTGCTGTTCATGATGTGTTTCCTCTTAAGTCTGATTCACTCTTCTAGGCTCTGGCTTCAGGTCACAGTATGCCACAGTCGCCAAGTTGTGTGCTTTAGAGGCGTAAGTTGCCATTTCAAATATTTTGTCTTCAGAAAAGAAGATCCTTCAAATTTTGTAACTCGGAATAAAAATGACTATGACCTTAATCCTAATCTCAATTGGCCTACTATTAATTTAAAAAATAAATCAGGAGATTGGGTGTTACATTAAAAAAACCAAACCCTTCCTTAAAACAAGAAATTCTGTTAAGAGGCATTACTCGTTAATTCTGTAGTCAACATCTGTATTTGACCGGGACCAGGTGAAAGCTACAATGGGAACGCTGCAGTCTCGGAGCTATCGGTTACTTATTGAATGACCTTCCCAAGTAACCTAGGCTTTTGTGAATCTATTTTCACATTTTCAAACTCAAAACAATAACTTTTAAATTCAAGTGTTAGGAGTCGAAACAAAGGAAAAATAAAGGTCGTGGTGCATGTGGAGCGTTACGAAGCTAATGTGAGAGGCTGATATTCACGAAGGAAAAAGAAAAGCGAGTCTGCAGGAAGATGAAGGAAAAACGGTCAAAGAGACCCCAGAAATGGCACCTCGGTCAGCCCCAGCTCTTTCACACAGATGTTAAAAAACAGCCTCCCATGGCGGACACGCTCTCCTTTAACTGAAAAAGGAGTGTTCGGATGAGTGGATGAGTCTTTTCCTCAGCAACAGAAAACTCCTTTTCTCCCAACTTTGCTTCCCTGCCCAGTCTGCAAACAAGGAGTCAGATTTTCCTCACTGACCCGGAGCGGCCCCAGCCGAGCTCAGCGGGTGTCTCAGGCATTGCGGGGCCCACAAAGGGGCAGGGACGGCGGAGGCCCAGCTTGGGATTGGGGTTTGGGCTCAGGACGCTGAGACGCGAAAGGACCGCCTTCGCCCGAACCAGAGGGCACCTCCCCCATTCGACATTCGCACGACTTACGGCATGTTTTCCAGCAGCGCAGGCTTACTTTCTGGCCGTCCCTTCCGAGCGCCTCTCTTCCGGGGCGGGACTTCCTGTCTATTATTGATAGGCGTCCGGCTGTAGAGCTGGTGGGAGGATCACACAGGAAGGTCAGTCTGGCTGGTCAGGCCTTATGCTCTTTGAAACGGATCCAAAGAGGAGCTCTTTCTCGCCCTCTTGTTTGATTTTTTTTTCCTCCGCGAGGCTTCGGTTTGCGCGGACGTCCTGGCGTTTTGGCACTACTACCACCTGAAGCTCTTCCGCTTCCTCTTTTCTCTGGCTCCGCCCCCAGCGTCCTGTGGCCATGACGACCGCCCCGCGGGACTCTCTGGTGTGGAAGCTCGCGGGGCTTCTGCGCGAGTCCGGTGAGTGAACTTCCGGTTGGGCTGAGGCTGGGCGAGAGGGGCTACTTCCTACGTTCTATAGACCTGCCTAGTTAGGAGTCATGAGGTTACAGCTGTTCAGGGTCACGAGGTTTTGGGTGTCAAAGAATTAATTTCTCTACTCCTTCCGGAGTTAGTTCGCTTTGTCGCTCTTTGTCTTTGATGGTGTAAACCTTAGCCATCCTTCTAGGCCAAACTCGGGTGCTACTTTCTTCATGCGTTCTCTGATACTCACAGAGGGGAGTGATCGTTACTTGGCCGTAAGCCTTTCTAGTCCAAGGACTAGTCATAATCGTTGACCTGTGGCGCTAAGTTAAAAAAGGTGTTATTTGGGTAAAATGAAGACTATAGCCCATGAGCTAGCATCTCAGATGGTTCTCAGAAACTGCTCCAAAGAGGTAGGGGGGATGGTCAGTATATATGTGATTTTGGTGAAGGGAGAGTAAATGCTATCAAGCACATATTTTTTTGCAGACCGTTTCTGCTAGTGATGAGCAACAGTTGTCACCACGAAGGATTTTAGTGTTTTTATGAGGAGGGTTAGATGTGAAGAGATACAAGAATTGGGCTCATAATAAAATTGGTTCCTGAAAATATCTATCTGAAGACCTGTGCTGCCAGGTTTTTTTAAATTGTTGTTCCAGAGCACCAAGTTCCTCATTTCTGCTCTCCACCCTAAACTCTTTGCAGGGGGTGTCGACAATCAGCAGCTGCAGTACCACATGATTTAATCCTTGTAGAGGTGGATGACAAATGCTAGTGGCAAGTGCCAATTTGTAGTTGACAGTGGCAAAGCATGAAGTATAGCATAATTAAAAGCCCCTGGGTTGGAATCCCAGCTCTTTCAAATATGACCAAATTGTTCAAGTTTTCTGAGCCTTAGTTCCTCCTCATCAGCAAAATGGGATAACGATTGTACTTAACTGAAAGACTGCTAGGGGGATTAATTTTAATTCACATAAAGCATTTAGAACAGTGATTGCATATATGGTAAGCACTCAAAATTGGTAGTAATTATTATAGTTTTTTTCTTCCGAGCCTAGGCACAGTGGCATTGTAGTTATTCAGTAATGGTTGGCATTAGTTGTAGAAGTTCTGGCTTTGAGAGCAGATGGAAGTAACAACTTCCTATCAGATTTATGATCTCAATTGAGATTCTTAACTTTTCTGCACTCCAGTTTCCATATTTGTAAGCAGGTATTAACAGTGCTTTTTAGGAGATTTTGGTGAAGTTTAAATGGAGTAACATACGTCTGACACGTATTATTCAATGTTAGCTGCCTTTCCATCTCTCTGCACTCCTGTTGGTGGTATCTGTATAGCATTTTTACTTTCTGGCTTGTAGTATTAACTGTACACATGTCTTATCTCCTCTTCTAGACTGGGAGGCTCTTTCGGGGTAGGGAGAGTCCTTGAACCTTGTCTGTATCTATCCTTACTGTCTAGTACATAGAAAATCCTTCATACAAGGTTGTAGGATTTGATAACTTATTTAGCAAGAATCTGACTTCGTTCCAGAGGTTAGGGCTGATAGGGTGTGTGTGTGTGTGTGAGTCCGTGTGCACAGGCACACAAGTGGCTAAAGGTGTAGCAGGAGGGAGAATGCTGCAGTGATGAAATAGTTTTATATCTTGATTGTGGTAGTAGTTACAGGAACCTACATGTAACAAAATGGCATAGAACTATATGTACACGTTGTCCACAATGCTCATTTCCTGATTTTGATATTGTACTCCATATAAAATAAAACCATTGGTGGTTACATATAAGGGTATGGAGATCTCTCTGTATTATTTCTGCAAACTTCTTCTAGTCAATCCTTATTTTTTCCAAGAAACTTAAAAATCTCTGTACCTACCTTGTAGTTGTACTTTTATTTTTTTTTATTGAAGTATAATTTATTTACAGTGTTGTGCCAAGCTCTGCTGTACAGTGAATGACTCAGTTATATACACATATACATTCTAGGTATTCTTTTCCACTGTGGTTTATCACAAGGTATTAAATATAGCTCCCTGCTCTATACAGTAGGACCTTGTAGCTGTATTTTTTTAGGTGCAGTAATGAATACCAGAAGATGCCCTCAAGGACGAGAGAAGGCAGTTTTAACCTGGAGAGCAAGTAGCAATACCTTAGTGCTTAAATGAGTGGTTACTTTTTTGACATGCATTTTAGTGTTGTTTGAAAGTTTCTGTAAGTGCACATGTTCCTTGTACAATGAGACAAAGAAATACAGATAAAACTTCTCATTTGCTCTCATATAAAGTGAGTAGTTATGGTGAAAAGTTCAGCAGTGGTGCATGCTGAGAAGGCTTCCGGGAGAAGGTGGGCCTTGAGCTGGGCAGAGTGGAAGGGGGTGTGTCAGAAAATGAGGAAGCTGGAGAGCCAGTGCTGTTTCCAGCACTATGAGTAGGCCGGGCTCTTTTGAGCAGAAGGTGAAGGAAAACTTAGAAAAGTTGGAGTCTTATAGTGAAGCAATCTACCAGGCAGGAAAGTTAGGACGTTTTGAAAGATAGAGGAGAGCCGTTGAAGACTTTTGAGCGAGGAAGAGTGGTGAAGTTTGATCCTGTTGTGGAGAATGGGAACAGGTCTGTGAGTGGGAGTGGATGTACCCTGGGGTTGTAAATCTTAGAATAAATGGAACCCCTCTTGTTTGCCCCTCTCCCTGCAGGGGATGTGGTGCTGTCTGGCCATAGCACCCTGACCCTGCTGACTGCCACATTGCAGCACCTGAACCACGTATTTGAGCTGCATCTGGGGCCATGGGGCCCTGGCCAGATAGGCTTTGTGGCTCTGCCCTCCCATCCCGCCGACTCCCCCATCATCCTCCAGCTTCAGTTCCTCTTCGATGTGCTGCAGAAAACGCTTTCACTCAAGGTTCTGGGGTGGGGATGGGATGGGGGGTACTGAGAGCACAAAAGAAGAGGGGAGGTGGGGCTGGGGGTGTGGCATGCATGCACAAAATCTACAGGGTCCAGACCCAGGTGAGGAGCGTGCTGTGCTTGGCAGTGTTAGGGAAGAGAGGCCAAGGAAAGGGACGTGTGCCAGGCCTCAGTGACCTGAGTAGTTTTTTGTTTTTTTTAGCTGGTCCATGTCCCAGGTCTTGGCCTCTCAGGGCCCATCAAAATTTTTCCCTTCAAGTCCCTTCGTCAGCTGGAGGTATGGGGCATTGGGGGATGTTGGTGCATAAAACCCAGCTCGAGTAGACATTTGGGGCAGGGACAGGGAGGTGGCCTCTTGGTGGGGTGTGGGGGGCAGACCGGAGTATGCTTGTTGCTCTGCAGTGACACGCACCCACTCTTCCATTTAAGGCTGCCCTGAACCGTAGGTAGCTTTGTCATCGTTCCCCTCCTCCCCATTGGGAGGTGGGGATGAGACATCTGTCCTCCGTGAAGTTCAGTCTCCCTCCGTCCCTCCCTCCCTTCCCTTGCTCCAGCTCCGAGGTGTCCCCCTCCACTGCCTCCATGGCCTCCGTGGCATCTATTCCCAACTGGAGACCCTGATCTGCAGCAGGAGCCTCCAGGCATTAGAGGTAAGGAGGGTCAGGGGCAAGCCCGGCAGCCTTGTCCTGAGGGACGTGGAGGACCAAGCTCTGATGTTGCCCCTTCACTGCAGCGTGCCCTGCCTCCTGCCTCCTGTGTCCTGCTAGACAGTGTCTTCACCCTCTCTGCTGTATTCCCACAGCACCCTGTGCCCGTGGAGCTTACAGTCACACCGAGCATGTTGTATTCGACATCTCACGTCTGCCTCCCCTCTGCTCTGTCTGCTCACATTTCTTGGGAAGGGGGCCTTGGCCTTTCTTTAAGTCTGCATCTCCAGACAGAGCTCAGTATATAGAGTGAATGCACGGCCAGGTGACAGAGCGTGGCCTCGGCGTGGTGGGGGGCGGAGAGTGGAGGTAACAGCACCCGCCTGTCTGTGCAGGAGCTGCTGTCAGCCTGCGGTGGTGACCTCTGCTCTGCCCTGCCCTGGCTGGCTCTGCTGTCTGCTGACTTCAGCTACAATGCCCTGACTGCCTTAGACAGCTCCCTAGTGAGTGAGCCTCAGGAGGGGCTGGGGAAACTGGGGAACCACAGCGATGGGCCCTTAGGGTGGAGGGCCAGTTGGCTGCCTAGGGATGTCCGATTTTCTGCTTCCTGTCCCTATCCCCCCTCAGCGTCTCTTGTCAGCTCTTCGCTTCTTGAACCTGAGCCACAATCAAGTCCAGGACTGCAAGGGCTTCCTGATGGTGAGTATGAACAGCCTGGCTGGGCAGGTGCCACCTGGGCCTCCACTTGCGCGGCTCAGACCTTCTCTTGTAGACTCTTTTTGCTCCCACCTTGCTCTTGCCTCTCATCTGCCACCCCCCTGCTTCCCCACCCCTACTCCTCATGGAGTCGCATCTTGGGAGGCAGTACTCTTTGGAGGCACAGACTCTGGCATAAGACAAACCAATGTTCTAACCTCAACTCCTAATCTCCGTGGGACAGATTAGTTAACTTCTCAATTTTTTCATCTGTAAAGTATACATCATACGAGTACCTACTTTTATAGTATGAAAATGATTGTGAAGAGGATCTGATGATACTTAGCTGAAGGTCTAGCTCAGTAAAGGGTAGCTTTCATGGTGAACTTGAACCCGTCTCCCATGTCTCCCTGTCAGAGATAAAGCTGGATTCTGGTTAAAATGGCAGAAAACAAAAAAAAAAAAAAGAAAAGAAAACAAACAAACAAACAAAAAAATGGCAAAAAAGATGGGTGATATTTAATTAGTAGTAAAACTGTTTTAATCAGTAATAAGCTTTTTGGTGTGAACTGAACTCCAGTTTGATTTGTGCAGAGGTGAGCATTTTCAAGGGAGCATGAGGCAGTGGGAAGTGGGACGGTGGGGGCTTGGGCAGATTCTCTCTTTGACCAAACCCTAGTCGGGTTCCTCTGAAGTTGGGAAAGTGGACGTGTAAGAAAAACAGGAAGGGGCGTTGGTCCATGTGAACCTGTCTAGTTTGCTAACCGGCACTTGTCAAAGTCCCACGGAGTCAGAGAGCTGGGCCCTATCTTTCAGGTGTTGTCTGGAGCAAACTCAGTCCTTCTGGCACCTTCAGTTTTCCTGGGAAGTGACGTCAGGAGACTGGGGTGGTCATTCCGGAGCTGTTAGAAACTGGTAGATTTGTTCGTCTTAACGTGGGGGTTGATAGAGGGGCAGGTGAAATCATTTGTGCTGAGAGTCTGTAGTCTTTGTAGGCCAAGTTCGAGGCCTAGTCAAGAAGCGGGTTCAGAGGAGCCTGGCTAGAGTGTGGCCAAGGAGAGACTCTGTGTCACCGTCCCCTCCATCCCCTCCCAGGATTTGTCTGAGCTCTGTCACCTGGACATCTCTTACAACCACCTGCGTTTGGTGCCGAAAATGGGACCCTCAGGGGCTGCTCTGGGAACCCTGATTCTGCGGGGCAATGAGCTCCAGAGCCTGCATGGTGAGTGGGGGAGTGTGCTGGGGGTGCTGGTGGGGGTGGTGGTCCAGCATGGAAGGGAATGGGGGCGGTATGAGACTCAGGGTGGCCTGGGATCCATGGCCTACCAAAGCCTCCTGCGGCCTTCAGCCAGGTATGGGGTGCCCAGGCTGGCCTTTCTGCCATGCCTTCCCCCAGCACGCCCCCTCCACTCCACTCTGCCCCACCCCACACCCCTCCACCCTTGCTCACCCACAGCCTTGCTCACACCTCCCCTCTCATCTCTGCCCCAGGCCTGGAACAGCTGCGGAACCTGCGGCACCTGGATGTGGCCTACAACCTGCTGGAGAGACACAGGGAGCTGGCGCCACTGTGGCTGCTGACGGAGCTCCGCAAGGTGAGGCCCGGGGAGCTGGCTTCGTGCCCTCCCCCCACCTCCCCCCATGCTGAGTTGGTCAGCCCCCTTCCTCATAGAAGGAGGCCCAAGGCCCACCTCAGTCTCCTCCTCTGTGCCCAGCTCTGCTTGGAGGGGAACCCGTTGTGGTTCCACCCTGAACATCGCGTGGCCACCGCCCGGTACCTGTCGCCCCGCGCCCGGGATGCTGCTGCTGGGGTGAGTGTCTGCCCGTGTCTGCTCCGCATTCCCTTTCCTGCTAGGCCTCCCTCACCCCTGCACGCTCTTGCCTTTCCCCACATCCCTTGGTGAGGGGCTGAGGCCTCAGGCTGCTGGCTTATTATGCCTTTCCCCCTCACCGAACCTGCTGGTCCTTACAGGACTAGGAGGGCTCCCAACCCTGGCTAGGGGCTCCCCAGAGTGTGTGCTCCCCACTGACACCGCCCTCCCCTTTTATCTTTGCTCAGTTCCTTCTTGACGGAAAGGCCTTGTCACTGACTGATTTACAGGTTCGTGTGGTGGGAGTGACGGGGCAGGATCGATTTGGGAGGAGGTGAAGGAAGGGCACTAACCGAGGGAAACTGAGGGGAGTTGGGGAAGGATCTGTCCGGTCGGCTGGAAAGTAGGCCCCGTCTCTCGGGAGCATGAGCAGAAGAGGGGTGCACCCTGGCTCCAACCTCTGTCTCCTACCTGTCGTCACACGCCAGACCTCCACGTCCTCGGGGCTCAGCACCACGGCACCACCTCCGCCCTGGCCAGTGGGGAGTATGATCGAAACCTCCGGTGGCCCTGACTTGAGTGACAGCCCCTCGTCAGGGGGCGTTGTTGCCCAGCCCCCGCTCCGCAAGGTGAAGGTAAGTGGGGTCCTAGGCTGCCTCGTGCCTGGGCCTGGGTGCGTTTACGGGGGCTCTGGGCTGCGGGTGTCCTGGGAGTGGTCAGGGCATGTCCTTGCCTGCGGGTGGGTGTTCCGGGTGGGTGGGGTGGGAGGCCATTGGCTTTCATAGGACGTGGGTTCCCTCTCCCAACCTCAGAGCCGAGTCCGCGTGAGGCGGGCGAGTATCTCGGAACCCAGTGACACAGACCCGGAGCCCCGGACGCTGGACCCCTCCCCGGCTGGTGAGTCGGCCCACCCCCAGGCCCCCGGCCCCAGTCCCATGCGCTCCAGTCTTGTAGTTGGGAGGACTTCTCTTTTTGGTGGAGTGGAGCATTGCGGGGACCTCGTCTTCCTTCCTGTTTCAGTCTGAGGGACGGAGAAGAGACTGCTCCTGGGCAGCACTTTCCAAAGGGTTTTTCAGGGAATGTTATCTTTGTTGGGTGTCAGCGGGTTGGATAATGAGAGGGTTCCGAGGCCCCATCAGTTTGGGAAAAGCTGGGTTAAACCAGAGGACGTCTCCGGACCTTAAACGCGCTGCCCTGTCTCTCCAATCTCCCTAAGTGTCAGGCGCTTTGTGTTTCTGAGTTGCCTGTGACCCCAGTGTCATATAGAACTCATTCAGGACCTGCTGCCGAAGGGGCAGACTTCGGCTTCCCTCTGAACTGGCCATCCCCTGCTGTCACACCCCCTTTTTTTACCTCACCCTGAGGGGCACGCCCAGAAGATGGGGCGGCTTGGGGGTCGTGGTGGGGCTGGGCTTGCTAAGCCGCGCGCTCCCCCGCCTGCCCAGGGTGGTTTGTGCAGCAGCATCGGGAGCTGGAACTCATGAGCAGCTTTCGGGAGCGGTTTGGCTGTGACTGGCTGCAGTATCGGAATCACCTGGAGGCCTCTGCCCCCAGCACGGTGTCCCCGGACGCCCTGAGCCCAGGGCCTGTGCCCAGCCCTCCACCGCCTGAGAAGGAGTCTCCGCAGGAGGTGGCAGAGGAGGTCCGGCCAGAGCTGGAGCCTCAGGAGGAAGAGGAGCTGGAGGAGCAGGGAGAAGAGGAGGGAGGAGAGGAGCAAAGCGAAGTGGAGGGTGAGCGCTCAGTGGCCGCGAGGGAGGCCAGAACCAGGTGGTGGTCATGTGTCCGGGGGTTAGGAGAGCCCACGTATGGGGGTGGACGGCCGCCCCACAGTGGGGGCCGAGTCTTGGCCACCTCTTCCTCCTCACGGCGTCCCCCTCTCCGTCTCTCCTCAGTGGAGCTCTGCCGGCCCATGTTGGTGTGTCCCCTGGAGGGGCCCGAGGGCGTGCGGGGCAGCGAGTGCTTTCTCTGGGTCACTACGGGCCACCTATTTGAGGTGGAGCTCCAAGCGGCTCGAACCCTGCAACGGCTTGAGCTTCAGAGTCTGGAGGCAGCTGAGATAGAGGCAGAGACCCAGACCCAGAGTGAGCAGGTGCCCGAGGTGAGCTGTGGGAGCAGGGCTTCTGGAAGGGGTGCTAGGCTTTTTTCTGGAACTGACTCTTGACAGCCTGGTCAGGCACTGGGCCGGGTGTTTCCCATGCTCTGTCACTGGGCTTGGAGCTGGGAGGGGCACTAAGGGGGCAGAGGCAGGCCCCAGGTGGCTCGGAGGCTGGGCTGAGGGGCAGAGCTTCTGGGCTGCAGCGTGGCTGTCAGCAAAAGCACTTTGACAGAGGCCAGAGCTTTCGTTTCTGTCACGCTCTCAGCATAACCCTAATCCTGCTGACCCCTCTTCCTATGCAGGGCTCAGATCCACGACCCCAGGGCCCAGTCCTTGCTCTCCGCTTCTCCTACATTTGCCCCGACCGGCAGTTGCGTCGCTACGTGGTGCTGGAGCCAGATGCCCAGGCGGCTGTCCAGGTGACAGAACCTAGCGTGGGGCCCAGGCAGCTGGGGGAGGCTGGAAGCCTGAGGACTTGGGTCCTGCTCACAGCTGTGCCCGGCCCACCCTGTTTCAGGAGCTGCTGGCTGTGCTGACGCCAGCAGCCACCTCTCAGCATCAGCTTGAGGAAGCAGGGGGCCCGCCAGGGGACAGACTCCAGTGTCTGCGCTGTGGCCGCGAGTTCAAGCCAGAGGAGCCCAGGTTGGGGCTGGACAATGAGGAAGGCTGGAGGCCGCTGTTCCAGAAGACAGGTACCAGCCCTGCCCTTGACCTCAGTGTCCATGCGCCTGCTGCTTCAGGGAAAATGGCTTTGAGCTGGGAGTGTGGAGGGGGAACCCTAGGGAAGAAAGGAGCAGGGGCCAGCTTTTCAGCCTGGAGGAAAAATTAAAACTGTCTGCCTGCCACATTTACAAAAAAATAAACTATATCCTCTTTTCCTCTTAAGTCAGGAAGTACAGTCTGTGTAACTGCTTAAACATATCCATTATTTTCCCATAAGTTGGAGCATTTCCCTCCTTTTTTTGGGCTCCTGTTTCAGAAGCCACATAAAACATACGAGCACTCCCTGCAGTGCGGGGCTGTCTGGCAGCCGTAGTGGGGTGCTGTGTGAGGGGGCTTAGATTGTCCTTCCCTGACTGACCTTGTGAGTCACTTGAGTAACACCTCATGGCATTTCTTCACACTCTGTTAAGATGACAGATTTTTCCATTGCAGACCAGTCAAAAAGTCATGTCTTTGAAGACATTGAAGAAGAAAAAAATATTCTTGGTAACACCTGCACTGAAATGTTTGATTTTTATTAATCACATTTTTTTTTTTTCCGTGGCAGTAGCTGGAACAGGGGTTTAAGTTTTATTCAGAAATTGAGCCCTCTTCATTCATTCTCCAACCTGAATTTGCCTGGGCAGCTGCAAGCCCAGCAGTACAGTGTGTATAACAGAAACAGCCCTACCTGGTCCCAGACCCTGTCTATCCTCCGAGGGTCATGTGGCCCTGGCGTCCCTTCGGTGGTGGCATTAGTCTTGTACATTCCTATGTGCTCTGGCCTCCTTTGATCTGAGCCTCAGTCACCTCGTCTGAGCAAAGAGGAGGATGGACTTGCTCCGTGACATGAGGAGAGTTCAGTGTGACAGAACAGCACCAGGCACCATGCCTGGCTCAGAACCGAGGTCTTCCACACACAGTAGCTGCTGCCTTGACCCCAGCTACATGGCCTTGGCAGGGCACATCAGTGACTCCATCTTTGCTTTCCTTACTTGCACAATAGGGTCAGGAGAGTTTCGATACAGCTGTCAGAGGCTCTAGCACATTCCAGCATGTCATAGCTGCTCAAAGAGTGTTTCCTGTCTCGTCGCTGATCTGTGGCCTGGTTTCTTTACCCAATTCCGTTCACTCGTCCTGACAAACCTCTGGGATCGTCATCATCCCCATCTCACAGATGGGGAACCGAGCATAGAGAACCTGGAATTCTACCCTTATCTGTTGATTTTGGGCTCTCAGACTTCACGTACATGCCCAGCCCAGGGCTGTGGGAGGGGCCCACAGCAGGGCCTAGGTGGGTGTGGGCCTCCTGAAATGAGAAGGCAGGTGTATTGAGGAGCTTGTGGGCCTGCTCATCTATCACTGGGATGGGGAGTGATTGGTCAGCAGTTTGGCCTGCTGAGGGCATCAGGTTGGGTGGGAGCATGGGGAGCGTGTGAAGCTGGAGATGGGGCCCAGGTGAGTCCCAGAGTGTGGAGGAAGTATTGTGAGCACAACGGGGTGGGGTCAGGGGGGAGGGATATTATGTATGTGTGTATGTGTGTGGTTGATGACCTGTCTCCATCCCCCCTTCAGAATCATCTGCTGTATGTCCATACTGTGGTAGTGATCACGTGGTTCTTCTGGCCGTGTCCCCCGGAACCCCCAGTGGGGAGCGGAGACGGGAAGAGCAATCCCTGGCCCCCTCGCAGTCCCCGAGTGCTGTCCACGACCCTCCTGGCCACACCGACCCCAGCAACGGGGCTGGCAGTGCCCCATCCCAGGCCCCAGCCTCCCATGACCACCACAGTTGGAGCCTCAGCCCGCGTGAGTATAGGCAAACAGAGGTGTTGGGGGAGGGGTGCAGGGGTGGCCCGGGCAGGCTGACGGCCCACTGCTCACCCCCAGCCCCTGAGCGCTGCGGCCTCCGCTCCGTGGACCACCGACTCCGACTCTTCCTGGATGTCGAGGTGTTCAACGATGCCCAGGAGGAGTTCCAGTGCTGCTTCAAGGTCTGTGCCAGCCCGCCCTGCCCTGTGTGCCCCCTGCCTGTTTCCACCACAGCAGACTGTCTGGGCAGTCACTCTGGAGCCACCAGGCTTGGCTTCCAGTTTGAATCCCAATGGTGACTCTCAGTGTGGCTCTGGACCTGCTCCTTGGTAGTTGAGCCTCTGAAGTGTCCCCTTTCCCACGGGGAGGACCCTGCTCACCTCACAGGGTGTGTGGCCTATGTGCGAGCTGGTGTCTGCAGGCTGCCTGGTGCAGCCTCTGGCCATTGTTGCAAATCCACCTAGCTCTCGGTCCCTCTCTGGATCTGTGAGCGCTTGCAGGACACTGAGGGCCTAGAGGACCACAGTCTCGCTCTCCATCCTCTCTCTTGGTGTGAGGAACAGGCAGCCATGATGAGGTGTGCCCATGCCAGAATCAGGCTCAGGCCCTCGAGGGGCGTCTGATCCCAGCCTGTGGGGTTCGGGGAAGCCTCTCCTTCCTGCAGGATGAGTGACGGGAGGGAGAAAAAGAGTGTTCTAGGGAAAGGAGGCAGCAACTACACAGAGGCCTGAGAGGAGCTGGTGGGGAGAAGTGGCTGAGTGGCGCAGCCAGGGTGTGGGCGGGGCAGGTGTCCCGAGAGGAGCCAGGAAGCATCGTCTGGTGTCTGTCGTAGCCCGGACTTGATCCTGAGGCCTGTGGAGCTTCTGAAGTCTGGGGAGCTGGGGAGTGGCGGTGGGTTTTGTGTTTGGGGGCAGTCGTCCTCTCAGAGGGTGGGCTGGAGGGGGCGAGATGACAGTCAGGGAGACCTACTAAGAGCCTGACGTGGGTCCGAGTGCAGGCGGGGCTATGGGCTAGAGAGCGAGGCCGACGGAGAGGCCGGATGGCTGAACAGTGTCACCAGAAGCTTGGCCCTCAATCTGCCGGCTGCCTCCCTAGTCCTCTCTGTTTCTCGTCAACCTTCCTTTCCCCTTAGGTGCCGCTGGCGCTGGCAGGCCACCCGGGGGAATTTCTGTGTCTTGTGGTTGTGTCTGACCAAAGGTTCTACGTGTTGAAGGTGACAGGGGAGATCTGGTGAGTGGGCAGGGCCGCTGCCAGGGAAGGGCCCGGGCCCCCAGGCTCTGACTGTGCTCTCACTTTCCTGCCACTCTGCCCTCACCATCTCCACAGCGGGCCCCCGGCGAGCTGGCTGCAGCCGGCCCTGGCTGTTCCCCTGCAGGATCTGCGGCACATAGAGCTGGGCCTGGCGGGACAGAGCCTGCGGCTGGAGTGGGCAGCTGGGATGGGGGCCTGTGTCCTGCTGCCCCGAGAGGCCAAGCGCTGCCGGGCCTTCCTGGAGGAGCTCACTGGTGAGAAGAGGCAGGGGGCGGAGGAAGGCTGGGGCGGGGGGCTGTGGACCACAGCGCCACAGTGGCGCCCGCAGTGAAGACAGACGGGTAACAGGACCCATCCCTCTTGGAAGTTCCGCAGCGTGGAGGATGGGAAGGTGTGGAGAGGTTGGGATGGAAGAGCCGGAGTCGTTGAGGGCTCTCTGTCCCCGGCTGGCTCTGTCCAGATGTCTTGCAGTCCCTGCCCCCCACTCGGAGGAGCAGTGTCAGCGCCACGGAGGAGGAGGTGACCCCGAAGCACAGGCTCTGGTGAGTTGGAGAGGAGGCTGAGGCCCAGACGGCTGCTCGTGGAACACAGCCCCTCCCCTCACAAGCCCCGGGTGGAGTCCTGAGCCCCCGTGCCTCCTGACCTGGGCCTAGCCTCCTCACTCCACCCTTCCGTGGCTCTTCCCACCGTGTGGCTGACCGCTCCTTCCTGGGCCTGCCGCCTTTTCCCCAGGCCACTGCTGAAGACAGACTCTTCCTTGGAGCCTCCCCGGTTCTTCTACCTTCGAGCGTTCCTGGTTGAAGGTGAGGTCCGGCCCCGGCCTTCCAACCCTCCAGCCTCTGGGCACCTCTCTGTGCCTTTGTAGTAATTCGCAGTGCTGGGATGTGGACTTCATCCAGTAGCAGTCTTGGTGTCTCAGCCTCTTTGGAGAGGCAAGGGAGTGCCCTGGGTTGCCTTTGCTTTGGGGCCCAGGCTCTCTGGGAAGTGGAGCAGATATCTCAGTCCGCCCTGTCCTACCCTTTTGGTGAGGGGAGAGCGGGTGCCTCTTTCTGATGTGGGGATGGGGGTGGGGCAAGTTCCCTTTGACTTGGGCCTCGGAGCTTTTGGAGGCTAGAGATCCCTGGACTTTGGGAAAGGGAGGACCTTGGCCCCTAGAGGTACAGGCCATGCTGTGGCCGCCTCTGTGTGGTCACTTCTCCTCTCCGGAGCAGCACTGGGACACTGACCTGGGGATCTAGGCTCTTCCAGGGCCTTCTTCTCCGGGCCTTACCCTGTCTCTTATACCCTAGGACCCGCTGCCTGCCCTGTGTCCCTGTTGCTGACTCTGTCCACCCTGTACCTGTTAGATGAGGACCCTGTAGAGTCCCAGGCAGAGCCCCCTCCTCCAGCAGCGTCTGGCGAAGCGTCTGAGAAGGCCCCACCCCCCAGGCCAGGCCCCTCAGTGAGCGTCAGGGAGCAGCAGCCCCTCAGCAGCCTGAGCTCCGTGCTGCTGTATCGCGTGGCCCCGGAGGCCCTGCGGCTGGTCTTCTACGACGAGGTGTGGATCGAGTGCGGGGGGCGGTGCGGCAAGTGGGTCTAGGAAGACTCGGATCTGGGCTCTAGGGAACTTAACCACAGGCAGTCATGATGGGGGGAACGCAGAGAACAGGGTGCCGGGACCTGGGAGGCTGTCACAGGGTGTGGACAGTAGTGAGGAAGCAGTTATGGGCAGTGGGAACACTGTGGACTTGGAGCCCAACTTTGTGTTAGCTCGGAGGCCCTGACGAAGCAAACGCTGCTTGGAGTTTGTATCTCTTTGGGCCTGTGCGCCAGCCGTGTGATTTTTACAGCCTCTGCGTGAGGAGGCAGTATGGTTTTAGCTCAATTACAGTTGAGGCCTCTGAGGCTGGGGGGTGTTAACCAGTGGGCCCAGGTCATAAATGACAGAGCCAGGAACTAAGTCCCAGCGATTCCTTGGAGCTGACTCCAGAACTGACAGTCTGAAAGCAGGGAGGGTTAAAGATACAAGGTGGTAAACGAGAAAGCCTTTTTGGGGGGTCTTCCATCAGTGCCGATTGCGTTCTGTTTTAAAAGCTAGGTCAGGATCTTTTCTGGAGAGAGACAGGCCTGGGGATGCCTTGAACTGGGAGGGGCAGTGGGTGCTCCTGAGACCCACCCTGCTGCCTCCCTGCTTGGGCACGGCCCTCGTGCGTCTCACCTCACTGCTGCTTGTATGCCAGGTGTCCCGGCTGGAGAGCTTTTGGGCAGTCCGAGTTGTGTGTCCGGAGCAGCTGACAGCCTTGCTGGCCTGGATCCGGAAGCCCTGGGAGGAGCTGTTTTCCATCGGACTCCGAACTGTGACCCAGGAGGCTCTGGACCTTAACCAGTGAGGCTGCCAGGCTGGCCCCGCCCCTGCCATTGAAGCCACAGCTACAGATGTCCTCTCTCCAGACTCTGGCCGCTGACTCGTCTGGCCTCTGGGCACTGGCCAGCAAGGCCCCGGATGACCCCCGGCGCATGGGCAGGGTGAGAGGACTAGTCCGGCCTCTAGTTGACCTGGCCCCAGGGGATGGGCTGAGTGGTCAGAAGGAGTGTTTCTCTTGCACTTTCCTCAGGTATCAATAAAGCTGTTTCCATTCCAGATGCCATGGGGGCACCTGGAAGTGTCACTCGTGAGGCCTGCTGTCCCCCGCTTCTTCTAACAGAAACTGCCCCGCCCGTGGCTCTTCCACAATGGACCAGCCAGGCAACCTCGTGTGAACTGCAACACCAACCATCTTCCAACCCTGCTTTGGCTCCGCCGATGGGATCAAGTTGGACTCCTACCCACGGGCACTCGTCCTCAGCCAGCAGCGCCTGTCATGTGACCTGGCGAGGAAATCCCTGCCCAACCAACAGCTGGGCCAGCTAGGTTCCCACTCTCTCGAGTTTCAGCTGGGGACTAACGAGCATCTCAGGCCACTGGCAGTGTGAGCTGGAAGGGAGTGTGACTGGGGAGCGGGTGTGCAGAGCTGGGGTGTGGAGGGAGGACGGGCGAGCGGGCATCTGGGGGTTTCCGTCCCTGCCGCCTTCTCTCCTCACCACCTCGTTCAGCCCAGGGCCTGGGTGGGTTGACCCCACTGCTTTACCTGTGTCTCCACAGCCATGGTGAGTGGTTCAGGAATGCCCATGGTTTGGCCTACCAAGCCTCAGGCCTGGCTTTTTGCCAGAACAACCAAGAAAGAGGCAGATTTCCCCCAGGAGGGCTGCTGAGAGAATAAGCCTGCAGCCGCTGATCGTGAGAGGCGGGTACCCAGGCCAGGAGAGGGAGTCAGAGCTGAGAGGCAGGTGGGGTGAATGAGGCCAAGTCTGGGTGGTGTCCATGGAGTCCTGGGGTCCGACTGTGCCCAGAGGCAGATATCCCTGGAAATTTTGGTTTTGTGAGCCAAAGGAGACCTGTTCGTTTCTTTTTGGCTTTAGCTAATTTGAGCCAGATATGAGGCACTGAAAGGGCCCTCATTGCATACACCCCTACTCTGACTTGAGGCAGCCTGAGTCGGGATCTGTTTCCGGCATGCAAGAATAACCCAAGGGGAGTGGTGGTACCCATATAGTTGTGTACAGAGGTCCTGTGAGAGGACTTGAGCAGGGAGTGTTGGGGACTCCCTTTGAACTCCTGAGCCCGGCTCGGGCTGAGTTTGTGTGTGGTTTTGAGAACTAACAAGTGGGTTTCATTTCGGGAGCATGTACACACCAGACACTGAATTCAGTGCTGGTGGTCTGCTCCACGCAGAGATCCTAGGAGACAGTGGCATCTTGTTACAGGTGAGGAAACTGAGGCTGAGAGGAGGTGAATGACTGGCCATGATCCCATCAGTAGGTAGAGGAGACCTGATGAGGTCCAGGCTCATATGACTTCAAACCTGGGCTGTCAGCAAAGGAGTGTAAATGTCCTTTAACAGAGGAATGGATAAAGAAGATACAGTACATATATACGATGGAATGTTACTCAGCCATAAAAAGGATGAAATAACAGCATTTGCAGCAACATGGTTGGACCTAGAGAGTGCCACACTCCACCCCTTCACCCCACCCCCACCGCTTCCCTGCAGTGCCTGGGCCTCTGTGCCAGGCCTGCTTACAGAGGCGTCACCCTGTACCCTGCTGTGGGCTGGGGATCTTCGAATAATTGTACACTTGTCTAGGACAGACAGACCCCAAAGCGTCGTCTTTGAAGTTCTTCTTCTTTCCCATGGTGAGATGGTGAGATATTAAGAGAAATATTAATTCATGGCTGTTTTTCACCCCTCCCAGCTGGATTGGGAAGCACTAGATGCTGGGTCTTCCAGCTTTAAATGAAAGGACTAAGCCGTAGGAAGAGATCTGAAAGGGGTCATAACTAGTAAGAGGTCTGGAGTGGGAGAGGGGAGGGTCTTTAGAGAAGAGCATTAGAGGCAATGTTGGTGCAACTCCCTGGACTGTAGGGAGGTTCTCCTGGTGGAGGGCCCTGGGCCCTGTCCCCTGTTTGGAATTAGGGAAGACACTGACCTGTCAGATGCTGTCAGGGCAGGCCACCATGGCAGATGGAGATTCGGCGGTCTGGAAGGACCTGGAAGAACAGGGCTGGTGCATAAAAGCAAAAATAAGTAAATGGGATCTAATTAAACTTAAAAGCATTTGCAGAGCAAAGGAAACCATAAAGAAAATGAACCCTCAGAATGGGAGAAAATATTTGCAAACAAAGCAATCTACAAAGGATTAATCTATATAAATGGCGCATGCAGCTCAGTATCAAAAAGGCACACAACCCAATGAAAAAATGGGCAGAAGATCTAAGTAGCCGTTTCTCCAAAGAAGACATACAGATGGTCAAAAAGCACATGAAAAGATTCTCAACATCAGTAATTAGATGCAAATCAAAACTACCATGAGGTATCACCTCACCCTGGTCAGAATGGCCATCGTCAAAAAATCTACAAATAAGAAATGCTGGAGAGGGTGTGGAGAAAAGGAAACCCTCTTACACTACTGTGGGAATATAAACTGGCACGGCCAGTATGGAGTACGGAAGTTCTTAAGAAACTAAAAATAGAGCTACCATGTGATCCAACAATCCCACTCTGGGCATATGTCCAGAGAAAACCGTAATTTGAAAAGATAACGTGCTCCCCAGCATTTATTGCAGCACTATTTACAATAGCCAGGACATGGAAAGAATGTAAATGTCCATTAACAGAGGAATGGATAAAGAAGATATGGTACATATATACAATGGAATATTATTCAGCCATAAAAAGAATGAAATAACATCATTTGCAGCAACATGGGTGGACCTGGAGATTGTCATAGTGAAGGAAGAGACAAATGCTGTATAATATTACTTTTATGTGGAATTTAAAAAATGGTACAAATGAGCTTACTTCCAAAACAGAGTCACAGATGTGGAAAACAAATGTTTGGTGACCGGGGGAAAGCAGTGGGAGGGATAAATTGGAAGACTGGGACTGATACACACACTCCTATATACAAAATAGATAACTAAAAGGATCTACGGTATAGCACAGGGAACTCTACTCAAACTGTAAGGCCTATATGGGAAAAGAATCTGAAAAACAATGGAGATACATATGTATATAACTGATGCACTTTATACCTGAAGCTAACACAATACTGTAAACTATATACCAATAAAAATGAAAAAAGAATAGGGCTGATGACACTTGCTCAGATATTCCTCGACTGGAGAAGGAAGCTGGCCCAGAAGATCCTGTGGGCCCATAGTGGGGCCCAGAAGCCAGCTGAGAGGGTGCTGGAGAGTGTGCAGGGGCCACTGCAGAGAATGGGATAGGCCTGGCCGCCATGTGGGGAAGTGACCAAGTTAGACTCAAACCGATTGTGTTTAAATCACTGGACTGAGTTCACTGGAATGTTAAGCTAACTTTCCTATTGGTTATCAGTGAGGACTCATTACAAAGGTAAGCTGAGTTATAGAGGAAAAAGCACCCCTAGGTGCTCCTTCGGCTGGGGGGCAGGGAGGAGACTTAAATCCTTCTGGGGTCTGGCCATCCTTGACCCACCCAGCCCTCTGTAAACTCTGGGTCCTGGGAGAATGGAACCGTGTGAGAAAGAATCAGTACTGCTGGGGGACGGTCACTCAACCTCAGGCTCCCATGAATGGCTGAAAGTCCTGTCTCCAGGTTCTTGGATTTTGAGGAGGGAGAAGAACTGCTGGGCCCCAGTGGGAAGAAGGCATTTAGGGTAGTTAGGGTCACTCTTAGCAGCTCTGCCTTTCCTGGCCTCTGTGTGGGTCAGCATTGTCTGTCTCCTGAAGCATGTGCATTACATACTCATTCATAAATCCACTGATGGGATGCGTTCATCCGTCCCTTCACTCAGCAGGGGTTAAAAGGACACAGGTTCTGCCGCAGAGCCTATTAGAGCATAACTCAGGGCAAGAGAGGTTCTCCATTGCTCATAAATGACTCCCATGAAACAACTGCTCTCTGGGCCAGGACGGCAGGGTGGGTGTGGTGGGGTCAGGACTTAAGGTTTGGAGATTTACAGAGGAACACACCTAAACAGTCCTCACCTGTAGCAAGATGCCATGGCTTAGTGAGCCCTTATGACGTTCCATGCATTGCTTAAAGCATCTAATCTTCCCAGGCATTTCTCATATTCCTTTAGTCAAAAGATAAACAGAGCTGATAAGCTCAAGAAAAGAGGCTTCAGTGTATAGACATGACCCAGACCTGAAGGCTGGTGCTGAGGCTCCAGAGACGGGTTTTTCCTGTTTTCTTGGAGCCAGATGGTTTCTCTATTCCCTTCCCTACAGGGCCCTAGTCTGGTCTGGCAGAAGAGTGGGTATAAATCCATGTGAATCTGAGAACTGGCCAATTGGGAAACGCTGGCCAGGGTGGAGGCTCCCTCACTGACAGGCCTGCAGAGGGCTGGAGGGGCCCAGGGAAGACAGTGCAGAGGTTCAGGAAATAAGTTCACCTACTTCTGTTTTGCTCAGAGCTGGCCTGAATTTTTAATTGATGCAAATTAAAACTTCCCAAAAATATTAGTCCACTTTGTTGGCAGTGAGCACACCCCCTTCCCCATCAGTGATTTGGCACCATCTGCAAACAAGAGTCTGTGCTGGTCCTACCGAAGGCCTTCCCCAGCTGCCGGCCCAGAGTCGCCTTTCAGGGAGGCTGAGTCCATGGATGAGCACATTCCCAGGAGCCCCACTGGGTCATGGTTCAGATGGGGTAGAATAATCTCCAGTCATCTCAGTGTGACCTGAAAAGCGGTGTGAGGCTGGGGGACCTGAAAGAAAAGCTTCATCCATTTCCTCCTGCTTAAAATCTCTGGGCATGTTTTTGTTTTCTGTGACAATTGAGCAGTCCTCTGCACCCTCTGTCCTGTGGATGCTGTTTGGTGAGCCAGAGCACAGAGGTGCTGGTGGTGTCCGCCGCGGCCATCACGCTCCTGGGGGTGTCTGACCTTCAGCCCTGCACCCCACCTGGAGGAGGTGCTGGGACATTAGTCCTCTGACGGACCACAGCTTTGCCACCTGGCACGCATGCATAGATGTTAGTCAGCAGGACTTGCCTTCTACACCGTGAACTGACCCCAGAGATCGATTTGGCCGCTCAGCCTGGCCTTTCCCTTCCAATGAGTGCTTATCGATTGCCCGATTGGCCTTGGGCTTGCAGGCAGAGGAGGCCCGAGGTGGTGGAGAGAAAGGATTCGCTCCCTAAAATTGTACACAACAACACTATGTCACATTTTCTGTAGAAACAAGGTGAGAGAGGGGGAAATAGACATTCACATTTACTTCTATTTGTATTAAATAGATTATGGAGGGAATAAAAGGATTTGGGGGCTTCCCATGCGGCACTAGTGGTAAAGAACCCACCTGCCAAGGCAGGTTAGATGTAAGAGATGCAGATTCGATCCCTGGGCCCAGAAGATGCCCTGTAGGAGGACACAGCAACCCACTCCAGCATTCTTGCCTGGAGAATCCCATGGACAGAGGAGCCTGGCAGGCTGCAGTCCATGAGGTCACACAGAGTTGGACACGACTGAAGCGACTTAGCACACACACACATTAAATATTTTATTAAATAAAAAAAAGTGAAGATGGGACAAGGTAGATGGAGAGGGGTGGTATTGAGGGTTTTAAAAAACTTTTTATTGAGAAATATTTAAAACTCAAGTATTAGGATTCAAAAATTATATTAAACATTTATATGAGGCTCTGGGGTGGGGATCAGTTGCCAAACTGAGTGATGTAAACTTTGGAAGAAGGGGAGCAGGTCAACTTGAAAACCTCGCCCTCTTTCTTTGCTGATGGGTCACTTCACGTGGACTGAGGGGTGGTGTCCTCCTTTGCCAAGTTGCTGCAGTAGCTTCTGAGAAGACTTTGCCCAGATTGGGTAGCTGGGTCTGGAACTTCAGCCACTGTTCTGTGTGGTTGCTCTGCCCATCTCTGGGTGTGTGCAGTGTTTTGCACCAGTGTTTGCACCCTACTCAAGAGTCAGCATGTGTGATGGTCACACATGAAAAGGCACAGGGGATTTAGATCTGAAAGATCCAAGATTATGTCTTAGTCTCGCATCTCACTGTTTAACCATAGGAAGGCAACTTGCCCTTGCTGCTCTGTGGCTCCTTCGTCTACAGTGAGGGGATGACTAATCAATCACTTACCCAGGTCACAAAATTGTTGAGTGTGGTAATACACATGGAAGTGCTAGGTGAACCACGAGGCAGTAAATAGCTGGTTTTAAAAAACCCTGCCTGTTAGTACAACATGCTTTGTTGCCTAGAAAAGTCCTTTGTAAGCAGGAAAGACTGCATCTTCTGCCTGGGTGTTTATGAGTGGCTAATTCTCCAGGGTGCTTCAAAGGGAACCTCAGACAGTGCCCGGCACGTGAGTAGGCCATGACATGTTTCTCTTGGCCCATAGTTGGTCATTTGATCATCTTGAAACTAGTGACTTCTATGCCCTCCACAAAAACACTCTTCAGTTTATTAGTTACTATAATTACTTGTGCACTGGCCTTCAATGCCATGACATAATTGAACTCTTGGTGCACTAGGCTCTCTGTGAGAAGAAGGTGGGATATGAGGCTCTGGCTCTCAAGGGGTTTACCTCCCAGGAAGGGACTGGGGAAGGACGCCTTGGAGCTGGGTCTTGAGGACGGGAAAGATTATAGAAGGAGAAGGTCATCGTAATGGCCATCTACTTTGTTCTACTTGGAGAAGGAAATGGTAACCTACTCCAGTATTCTTGCCTGGGAAGTCAAATGGACATAGGAGTCCATGGGGTCATAAAGAGTTGGACAAGACTGAAGTGACTAAACTCTAGACCAGCACTTTGTTCAAATCATTTCATTGACATCATTGCACTCAGTACAATCCTGAAGGAAAAGTGTGATCTCTGCTTTCCAGGGGAGGAAGCTGAGACTCAGGTTAAGAAAGGTGATTCTCACCAAGGGGATGCTGGATCCCAAATTCATGCTCTCTTTCTGCTTCCATGAAACCGTATACCCTCATAGACCTTCCAGGATACCCACCCTCTAGTCCTTTTAAATCTGTCTCCTCGTGGCACCAGGTTCCCGGGCTGCCACATCCCACCACCATACAGATCTTCCGCACCCAAATCCCCACACAGATGCTGTTCTTTCCCACAACAGGGCTTTTCCAGAGCTCCTCCTTCTGCTGTGAGTGCTTCTCCTGCTTCCCCCTCATTGCATGACTGATTCTCACCATTCAGGTCTTTGCATAACTGTCTCCTCCTCACAGAGCACGTTTGTAACTACGTTACCTGAGTGTTCCCTGTAAATGTGCCTTTCCCCCCGTGGCACTTGCCCCATTTCATAATTATAAATTTATGCATTTGCTTGCTTGTTGTCTGTAAGGTGCCTAAGGGCAGCAGCCACGTCAGATTTTCTTCACTGATGTGTACCCAACACCTGGTGTAGAGTGTAGAGTGAGTGTGTGGGTCTCAGTTTACATACTTGGGGTGCAGGAAACATGACATTTTCAACACAACCTTTAATTTCAAGTCCCCATCCCGTGGGGTTGGCAGGACTCACTGACCGCCTCCTCCTGGCCCCCCACCTTGGGATGTGGGGGAACCTCCTTCTTTGCTAATGGGGGAAGGCAAAGAGTAGTTTCTCTACCTCCCTCCTTGCCCCCAGCTCCTGGCCAAGACACTTTGGGTCTTGCCAACCTTTTCTTTTCCTCCTCTTCAGACTTTCCTAGGTTTCCCAAGACTTTGGCTCTGAATGAACAAAAGGCAGAAAGGCTCGCTGGCTTTCTGTCTCACCCATTTCCCCCAAATAATGAAATCTAAAGCAGGCTAGTTGTCTGGGGAAGGAGAGTGAAAGGACCTAGACTCATGTCAAAATGCCACCCCAGTGCAAATAACTCTGCACCTCTGGAGCTGAAAGGTGGACTCTGTAGGGTGAGAGCCTGGGAGGGGTTTGTTTCAAAGCTGGGTCAGGTTTACTGAGGGACACACGGACTACTACAGGATAAACCACTGCAGAGTAACAACAATAGTAAATAAGAAGAATGACATTTATTGAGCACCTATTCTGTGCCAAGCATTGAACTGGCATTTATATATAGCATCTCTAACTCCAGAGTCTGGGCTTTTTATCAAAGCCATGTTGCTTCTCTAGTAAAAAAAGGTCTTGTTCACCATGAGGCTGGGGCTTCCCTGGTGGCTGAGATGGTAAAGAATCTGCCTGCAATGCAGGAGACCTGGTTTTGATCCCTGGGTTGGGAAGATCCCCTGAAGGGAATGGTTACCCACTTCAATATTCTTGCCTGAAGAATTCCATGGACAGAGGAGTCTGGCGGGCTATAGTCCATGGGGTCCCAAAGAGTCAGACATGACTGAGTCACACACACACACACACACAAAATGAGGCCAGTCAACAGCATTCAGCACTGGGTGGTCTGGTCTGGGGAGCAAGGAGGAGATGCTCTTGGCAAGAGGGAATTCCAGGCCAGTCTCAGTGACAGCCTGGAGTTACCTGAACCCAGACCTTACTGTCTTCCAGAAACTCTTCATCCTGCCAAGTTAGGGTTATAAATGCAAAGCTTGGTCCACTGGCCAAGGACTGTCAGAACCTACCTGG
Source organism: Cervus elaphus (assembly GCF_910594005.1). NCBI lineage: Eukaryota > Metazoa > Chordata > Mammalia > Artiodactyla > Cervidae > Cervus > Cervus elaphus. The sequence continues at coordinate 27,353,194 of NC_057822.1, read as the reverse complement.
TGGAGGTAGATTTTGCATCACATCTTTGTCTTCTCTGAACTGGTGTGGTTGGTAGCTTCAGTTTGGCTGCAAGACACACTGCCCTTTGAGATGTAAGCCAATTTTCACTCATTCCATGTGTGTACATTTCATCATTTTTCAAACTGCGAGTTACCTTTTGTGTCTCTGGTTTGTAGTAGTATTGAGGCTAGTTTAATGTTTATCAAGCACTATGTGTCAGGTACTGGTCTAAGTGCTTCACACAGAGGCGTTCATGTCATCCTCTTAACAACCCTGTTCTTTTTTTTTAACTTAAAAAAAATGTTTTTGGCTGTGCTGAGTCTTCGTTGCTGCAGAGGCTTTTCTCTAGTTGCAGTGAGTGGGGGCTATTCTCCAGCTGCGGTGTGCAGGCTTCTCATAGCGGTGGCTTCTCCTGCTGCAGAGCATGGGCTCTGTGATGCTTGGGCTTCAGTAGTTGCAGCATGTGGGTCAGTAGTTGCAGCATGTGGGCTCAGTAGTTGCAGCATGTGGGCTTCAGTAGCAGCATGTGGGCTTCAGTAGTTGCAGCATGTGGCTCAGTAGTTGCAGCATGTGGGCTCAGCAGTTGCAGCATGTGGCTCAGTAGTTGCACCATGTGGGCTCAGTAGTTGCAGCATGTGGGCTTCAGTAGTTGCAGCATGTGGCTCAGTAGTTGCAGCATGTGGGCTTCAGTAGTTGCAGCATGTGGCTCAGTAGTTGCAGCATGTGGGCTCAGTAGTTGCAGCATGTAGCTCAGTAGTTGCAGCATGTGGGCTTCAGTAGCAGCATGTGGGCTTCAGCAGTTGCAGCATGTGGCTCAGTAGTTGCAGCATGTGGGCTCAGCAGTTGCAGCATGTGGCTCAGTAGTTGCAGCATGTGGCTCAGTAGTTGCAGCATGTGGGCTCAGTAGTTGCAGCATGTGGCTCAGTAGTTGCAGCATGTGGCTCAGTAGTTGCAGCATGTGGGCTCAGTAGTTGCAGCATGTGGGTTTCAGTAGTTGCAGCATGTGGCTCAGTAGTTGCAGCATGTGGCTCAGTAGTTGCAGCATGTGGGCTCAGTAGTTGCAGCATGTGGCTCAGTAGTTGCAGCATGTGGCTCAGTAGTTGCAGCATGTGGGCTCAGTAGTTGCAGCATGTAGCTCAGTAGTTGCAGCATGTGGGCTTCAGTAGCAGCATGTGGGCTTCAGCAGTTGCAGCATGTGGCTCAGTAGTTGCAGCATGTGGGCTCAGCAGTTGCAGCATGTGGCTCAGTAGTTGCAGCATGTGGCTCAGTAGTTGCAGCATGTGGGCTCAGTAGTTGCAGCATGTGGCTCAGTAGTTGCAGCATGTGGCTCAGTAGTTGCAGCATGTGGGCTTCAGTAGTTGCAGCATGTGGCTCAGTAGTTGCAGCATGTGGGCTCAGTAGTTGCAGCATGTGGCTCAGTAGTTGCAGCATGTGGCTCAGTAGTTGCAGCATGTGGGCTTCAGTAGTTGCAGCATGTGGCTCAGTAGTTGCAGCATGTGGGCTCAGTAGTTGCAGCATGTGGGTTTCAGTAGTTGTAGCATGTGGGCTCAGTAGTTGCAGCATGTGGGCTCAGTAGTTGCAGCATGTGGGCTCAGTAGTTGTGGCTCTTGGGCTCTAGAGCACAGGCTCGGGAGTTGTGGTGCATGGGCTTAGTTGCTCCATGGCCGTGGGATCTTCCTGTACCAGGGATCAAACCTGTGTCTCCTGCACTGGCAGGCGGATTCTTTACCACTGAGTCACCAGGGAAGCCCATCATTCCAGTTCTGATTGCCATTTTGCACATGAGAAATCTGAGGCCCATAGAGGGTAAATAACTTGCTCCAGGTCATGCAATTACCAATGACTGGTCTATGAACTGGTGCTGCTTGATCCCTCCCCTGTATGGCTTCTGGTAGCAAAGATGCGGTCTCCTTAAAAAACTCATCTGGAAAGTGAGTGGTATATTTCAGTTTGTTCTCTGGGCATGGAAGGTTTATTTATTTATTTGTATATTTGTTTGTATATTTTTACAAAATATATTTTGTATACAAAATTATTGTATACAGATTTGTATGCAAAATATGTATATTTATTTGTATATAAATTTATTTATATATTTATTTACAAATATACACAATTTATTTATTTTTCTCTACTGGGTCTTTAACAGCTATGGAAAGGCACCAAGGTGTGGTGGTGGGGGCAGGGAGCACTGTAGTGTATGCGGATAAACATTAGACATGGAGCCACAAGTCCTCAGGTTCAATTCCCGGCCATGCTGGCTAGGAGCCTTTGACCTTAGGCAAGTCGCTTGCACTTCCTGAGCCTCACTCTTCTCGCCTGTTAAATGGGATTAAGATGCTCTACCTTAGAGGGTTGTTGTGAGCTCATGAGAATATGAATATTAAAGTGGTTTGTACCTAAATTTAGGGTGATGAAATGATCATGGTTGCTACCTTTACTTTTTTTGTTGTTGTTATTGTTGTTGGCTGCACCGTGGGGCCCGCAGGGTCTCATTTCCCTGACTAGGGATTGAACCTGGGCCACAGCAATGAAAGCCCAGAATCTTAACCACTGTGCCAACCAGGAATTCCCATTATCTTAAAAAAATTTTTTTGTATTTAAAAATTTTATTTATTTGTCTCCACTGGGTCTTAGTTGCAGCTCAGGATTTAGTTGCAGCATATGGGATCTTTAGTTGCAGTGTGTGAAAATTCAGTTGTGGCATGTGGAATCTAGTTCCCTGACTAGGGATTGAATCTGGGCCCCCTGAACTGGGAGGGCAGAGTCTTAGCTACTGGATCTCCAGGGACGTCTTTCTCATTATCTTTAGGATTAAAGGATGAATATGGTGAGGAATGACTAGTAACAGAAAAGGCGGGGCTACTGGGCCTGCTAATAGGATATCATTCTCTCTCTTGTGCTCTTCCCCAGCTCCCTGATAATGCCTCTAATGCCTGGTGCCTGTTCAGCCCATGCCCTGGACTCAGAGCCCGTTTCTTTGGTTCTGTCAGTCAGGATGCCGAGCTGCAAACAACAGCTACTCTCAACTGGAAAGGAATTTATGAAAGGGAATAATGAATATTAGGTGGTATTCTGGGGAGGAAGGGAGAGCTGGGAATAACGACCAGCCACATCACCAGGGCTTTTATATTTCTATTCAGCACCAAAACCTCCAATACACACACACACACACACACACACACACACACACACACACAGAGTGGCTATCCTTTGTACATGCAAGGCACACTCTTTTGTTATAGCAATGACTTCATTGGGAACTTTCCACAGTTCAGTTGCTCAGTTGTGTCCGACTCTTTGTGACCCCACGGACTGCAGCACACCAGGCCTCCCTGTCCATCACCAACTCCCGGAGTTTACCCAAACTCATGTCCATTGAGTCGGTGATGCCATCCAACCATCTCATCCTCTGTCGTCCTCTTCTCCTCCCACCTTCAATCTTTCCCAGCATCAGGGTCTTTTCAAATGAGTCAGCTTTTCGCATCAGGTGGCCAAAGTATTGGAGTTTCAGCTTCAACATCAGTCCTTCCAATGAATATTCAGGACTGATCTCCTTTAGGATGGACTGGTTGGATCTCCTGGCAGTCCAAGGGACTCTCAAGAGTCTTCTCCAACACCACAATTCAAAAGCATCAATTCTTCGGTGCTCAGCTTTCTTTATAGTCCTAACTCTCACATCCATGCATGACTACTGGAAAAACCATAGGGGACTGACAATTTACAGGTGCACTGGAGATAGGGGGACACAGTGGAAAAGCCTCCTGATGCCAGGAGATCTTAGTGGGAATAACGAAAGCACACATTGCTGTTAATAGGAGAAGTTGGTCTGAAACAGCTGGGGCCATTGGCATCTCGCTGTCCACCCCAGAAGAAGCGATGAGCACAGGTGTCCAAAGACCCTCTAAAGGGAGATTTCACTCCATCTCACTCCCCAGGGGCTAGGGGATAGAGGAAGGGGCTTGCAAAGCTAGAGACCAAAGCTTCTGAGTGGGGGCAGGGTGGGGGACTCCCCAACTGGGAAGAGGATGGGAGTCTGAGGGCCCTAGGAAGATGAGACCTCTACTCAGGTTAATCCCTGGGGAGGATGGGGCCTCAGAGGGATGTTCTGCGGTGCCCTTAAGGCATCAATATCCAGGGACTAGGTTGGCAAGACCCTCCCCAAGCTACCTCGGTATTAAAGTAGCTGCCATCTGACTTTACAAGCTAGAAGACGGAGCCCAAGGCCACGAGCAGTACCAGGTGTCAGAGGACCCTGGGAAATGTTCCCAAAGGTGGGGACTCCCAGGCTCCTGTTTACCTCTAAGGAAGGGTAGGCTCCACCAAAGCATGCAAGGTAGAGACTTGGAACCGAGTTACCTGGCTCAGAGTGATAACGGACCATGTATTAGCGTGCTGGGGCTGCCATAACAGAGTCCCATGAACAAAATGGCTTAAACAACAGAAGTCTGTTGTCTCGCAGCTCTGGAGGCTGAAAATTTGAGATCAAGACACCGGAAGTGCCGTGTTCCCTCTAAAGGCCCAAGGGAAGGATCTGTTCCCAGGTTCTGGTTGTTCGTGGGCTGGTGGCAGCTCAACTCCAAACTTCACACGGCACTCTCCCGAGTATGTCTGTGTCCACATTTCCCCTTTTTATAAGGATACCACTCAATACTCTGGCCACCTGATCCCAAGAGCCGACTCATTGGAAAAAAACCTGATGCTGGGAAAGACTGAAGGCAGGAGGAGAAGAGGGCAGTATAGGATGAGAAGGTTGGATGGCATCACTGACTCAGTGGACCTGAGTTTGAGCAAGCTCCGGGAGACAGCGAAGTACAGGGAAGCCTGACATGCTGCAGTCCACGTGCTGCAGACATGACTCAGCAGCAGAACAACTTTCATATTAGAAAAGGAGCCCACCCTCTCCCAGTATAACCTCATTTCCAAATAAGGTCACCTTTGGAGGTACTGGGGATTAAGATTTCAACCTATGAATGGGTGGGGGGTGTGTGTGTGTGTGTGTGTGTGCGCGCGTGTGTGCACGCGGGGGAGGGTGCACAATTCAACCTGTAACAGATGGGTCTCACACCCTGAGTTTCGGGGCACAGTTCACACACTCTACTTAAACCCAGCTGACTCTCATGTGGGTGTCTTGGTTCACCCTCCCCACACCCTATGAGCCTGGAAGGCTGACCACCTCTCCTCTGCTGAAAGAGGTTGGGAGCAGTAACGGGCGGTGGCCAGGACATATACTGAAGATGCCCTGTCAGCAGCCTGCTTCCCGGCTGCGACCGTGGCAGGGTCACAGCCTCCCTGAATCTCAGCTGTGATGAGGCCAAGAGGAGGATGGAGGGGGCCCAGACTGGACGCAGTGCTCAGCCTATGCTAGCTGCCTTCCCCTCTCCCTGCTGTTGACTCTGAATGTAGAAAACCTTCCTTCAGGTTGAGTGGAGACCCAGCTGCGGCCAGGGTTTTGTGGGTGTGTCAGTCATTCGGTTGTGTCCCATGCTTTTGCAACCCCAGAGGACTCTTGAGCGTCCCTTGGATGGCAAGGACATCCAACCAGTCCATCCTAAAGGAGATCAGTCCTGAATATTCATTGGAAGGACTGATGTTGAAGCTGAAACTCCAATACTTTGGCCACCTGATGTGAAGAGCTGACTCATTTGAAAAGACCCTGATACTGGGAAAGATTGAGGGCAGGAGGAGAAGGGGACGACAGAGGATGAGATGGTTGGATGGCATCACCGAGTCAATGGACATGAGTTTGGGTAAATTCCGGGAGTTGGTGATGGACAGGGAGGCCTGGTGTGCTGTGGTCCCTGGGGTCGCAGTCGGACACGACTGAGCGACTGAACTGACTGACTGACTGGACTGTAGCCCACCAGGCTCCTCTGTCCATGGGATTCTCCAGGCAAGAATACTGGAGCGGGTAGTCATTCCCTTCTCCAGGGATCTTCCTCACTAGGGATTGAACCCGGGTCACCTGCATTGCAGGGAGATTCTTTACCATCTGAGCCAGAGGGCAGGGCTGGGAGAGGGGAAATTACCCGTACAAGGTAACAGGGTTACACCTCTTTTCCCACCTGGAGCCCATCATGCCCAGCACCCTGTACCCCACTCGCGATGTTGGTTACCCTCTCCTGGGTCTGGCCAGTGCCACTCTCCCCTGCCCGTCAGCTCCATCCTGGGTTCTCCCTGCACATCCTCCTAAGTTCTCCTAAGGATTCAGGGACGTGTCTTCATCAGCTGTAAAGCGAGGGGCAGTTAGGGACATGTCAATGTGCTAGGTGCCTAGTTTCATCCAGACCCCAGAGGGTCAAACTGGGATCCAATGTAGCCTTCCAGAGACTTTGCCCTTGGGAAAGGAGAAGTGACTACTTCAGGGATTGGAGGAGGGGGGAGGTTGAGGAAACTGAGCCAGAGAATCTTAGAGCTGCAGGGAACTTTGGAACGCCCCGATTCCAGGCCCCTCTGGCTACGATGGAGAAACCAAGGCCCAGGGAGGGGAGGTAACTGCCAAGGTCAAATGTTGGGCGGTGCCCGGCAGCAGGAGCCAGGCATCTGGGGCTACGTCGGGACCGAAGGGACAGGTGGTGGGTGCTCCCCCAGGTCTGCGAGGAGGGGCTGGCGGCTGCGGAGGGGTCGCCTCCAGAACTCTTGTGGGGAGGGGAGGCTAAAAGCAAGGTTGGTGCGTGAATCTGGGGATTGTGGGAGTGGAGGGTGGCGCACGCGCCCGGGGCAACGCGTGGGGCGCGGGAGAAGGGGCTGGTGGAAAGGTGGGGTCCTGCGGGGGCCGGCGCGTGGGAGCCGGGCCGGCCGGGGCGGGGTGAGTCACCGCCCGCCCGCTCCCATTGTGCGGCCCAGCGGCGGCGGCGGCGGAGCTGCGGAGCCGAGCGCGAGGAGGTGGAGCCGCGGGCTGCGGGCTCCGGCGCCTGCGTCCGCCCGACTCCCCGCGGCCGCGGGCGCCCCCCGGCCGTCCGACCCTGCGTGGCGACAGGCCCTGGAGCCCGCGCCGGAGGGAGATGGGGCACGGCGGCCGGCCCGGGCCTCGCACGCTCCGGAGCCCCGAGGTACCGCAGGGCGGGGCGGGGCGCAGTGCGCCCGGCCCGCGGGCGTCCGGGGTGCGGCGGGGCCTGGATGGGCGCTGGGGAGGCCGGGGGATCCGGCTCTTAAGAGAGGGAGGGGGCGGCGGCGCGAGACTCCTGACCCCGCCCTCCTTCCCCAGGGCTCCCCATTAGGTTCGCGCAGCGCCCCCTTCTTCTCACCCGGGTCACGGGTCCCTCAGTGAGTCCGAGCCTCCCAAGCCGCTTCTCCGGACATGGCCAACGGAGTGATCCCGCCACCCGGGGGCGCTTCCCCCCTACCCCAGGTGACTGACGCTCGCGGGGGTGGGAGAAGAGGAGGGGGAGGGACCGCAGGAGGAGGTGGGGGTGTCCTCTGGTCGACTCTGGGACACCCCCCAAACCCCGATCCAGGGATGGAGCTGGGCGGGGATATGGAGAAGGAGGGGGGTGGTCTTTTGGTATTTTTCCTATCTGTTGACCCCTCTGGTCCCAAGCCCTTGAGAGCCCGGGAGGCTGACCCCAGTCTGGGCCTCAGGGAGTAGAAGGTGGGGTCTGCTGGTCTCCCCCACCTCCACCTGGGGCTTGGAGTCAGGGTAGGTGTGTCAAGTTCATGGGTCGAGGGTCCTTAGGAGGGGCTGCTGGGTCTGCAGGTCCGGGTGCCCTTGGAGGAACCACCTCTGAGTCCAGACATGGAGGAGGACGATGACTTGGGCAAGACCTTGGCTGTGAGCAGGTTTGGGGACCTCATCAGCAAGCCCCCAGCCTGGGACCCCGAGAAGCCCAGCCGCAGCTACAGCGAGCGGGACTTTGAGTGTGGGTAGCCCGGGGACCCCTAGTGTGGCCGCCCTCACCGCCATCACCTTCATTTGCCACCATCACCGTGCTCACCACTGGCTGGGTCACCCAGGGCCATCTTATGCTGGACGCTGCGCTGGGCCACCACGCCGTGTTAAGTCATCCTGCCTCACTCACCCATCACCTGTCTGCCTGCCAGGGGAGCTGGGCCCCAGACCCAGGGGAGATGTAGGGAGATGGGCCTGAGGCTGCCCTTGGTGACCTTCATCTTCCTCAAGGCTCTGTCCTTCCTCTGGCCCTGCCCTTTCCTCTTGGCCACCTCTCATCCTCTCCTTGTCTCGCCTGACTCCACCTTTACCTTCCTTGCTGTATGTATCCTGGCCTCTCATACCCCCATCCTCCCCTCTCCATCACTCCATCCCCCACTCTACCAGGCCTTACCCATGACAGGCTGTGGATACAGGTGTTGGGGGGAGCCTGACTCTGGAGGAAGGACCAGGGTGCCCTTCTTTGCGGCCTTGAGCTAGAATAATAAGGTGTGTGCCCCTAGGGTGGTGAGGGGCCCCCTTCTGCTGTGGGGGCCCCAACCGGCTCTCCTGCACCCCCAGTTCACCGACACACATCCCACCACACCCACCACCCGCTCTCGGCGCGCCTGCCTCCACCCCACAAGCTGCGGCGACTGCCCCCCACCTCTGCTCGGCAGACCAGGAGGAAGAGGAAGAAGGAGAAAACCTCTGCTCCCCCCTCCGAGGGGACCCCTCCCATCCAGGAGGAGGGGGGAACCGGAGTGGATGAGGAGGAGGAGGAAGAGGAAGAAGAGGGGGAATCTGAGGCAGAACCTGCGGAGCCCCCACCCCCAGGGTCCCCACCGAAAGCAAAGGTAGGGACCCCCGAAGGGGTGCTGGCTGCTGAGGGAGGGACGCGGGGAGGAGGGGAGGCTTGGCAGTGGGGGATTGAGGGGCTGGGTTGGAGCACGGACCCAGGGCACACGCGGTTTATCCACAGTTTTCCATCGGAAGTGACGAGGATGACAGTCCCGGCCTCTCCGGGAGGGCTGCCTTCACCAAGCCCCTGCCCTCGGTGGGCCCGAGCTCGGACAAGAGCCCCCAGCACTCGGTCAGGTACTGGCCCCAGGCCCAGCCCAGCGCAGGTCCCTTCCTGAACCCCAGAGAAGAAGCTGGGAGGAGATGAGAGAAGGGGGCAGAGGAGGCAGACAGGGTGTGCCCCTTCTCTGCACGAAGGACCAGGAGGAGAGGACCGGAGGATCGACAGGGACAGTCTTCCAGGAGAGAGAGGGTGTTTGAGTGGAGAGGAGAACGGGACAAAGAGGACCTGGGGACCGGCGTGATAGGCTCAGGAAGGTGGAGATAAGCTTTTTCTCTGCCCAGGAGAAGCCTGTGTTTAGTCCCCAGGGAGGCCATTCCAGCCCCATCCCAAGCTGGGGGAGGGTAGGGCAACCCCCTCACCTGGCCCATCTCCACGGAGCTTCCCTGCCAAGTTCAAGGCTGCCGTGTTGCCTCCTCAGCTCTCCTAGTCCCCGGGCCCGCGTCTCCCGAGTCACCGGAGAGAAGGGCCGACCGTGGAGCCCATCGGCCAGTTATGACCTGCGGGAGCGGCTGTGCCCGGGCAGTGCCCTGGGCGGCCCAGGCGGCCCGGAGCAGCAGGTGCCCACTGACGAGGCGGAGGCCCAGATGCTGGGCTCCGCGGACCTGGACGATATGAAGAGTGAGTGACACCCACTCCCAGGGGCGCCCAGCCTGTGAGAGACCTTGGAGAAGCTCGGTGCTCTCCCCTACCCAGGGCTGAGCCCCCTCTGCAGTATCGCTGCTTACTGGAATGTGGCCAGTGATGGGGAGCTCACTACTTCACTAGGCCATGCCTCGGGTGCCAGAGCTGAGATTTCCCCTGGCGACACCTCTGCCCTTCCGTCCTGGTTGTGTCCTCTGAGTCACCCCTGGAATGAGGCAGCCCCCACGTGACATTTAGAAACATCCTTGTACCCTCTCCCCCGAGGCTCCTCTCCTTGGGGCAGACTCTTATTAACCCCCCCGCCCCGAACCAGCCCCATGAGTCTGGGCCACTCATCTTGGTCCTGCCTCTCCCTGCGTCGGGGCCCCTCTGCTCCCACCACACCACCCTCGACCGGGCCTGGCTGTGATCTTGGCACATTCCTTCCATCTTATCAGTGCCCTGGTTTCTGTGGCACCTGTCATCACCCATGGGGCACTGTGCCCAGGGGCATCACCCACCCCTCCCTCCTCCCCCTTGGAACCACCGTGTGTCGGGGTGAGGGGGGGCAGTTGGAGGGAGGGCTTTGAGCTCAGTACGTCATGGAAAGTTGCCAGGGCCTGAGGACAGGGGCAGGAACAATCCGATGGCAGCAGGAGCAGCAGCAGCGGTGGCGGTGGGATGGGGGGGCCAGGGGGAGGGCGTGTTTACAGGCCCAGCGTGGGGGCTGGAAGCAGCAGGCAGCAGGCTTGGGGACCTAGGGAGTCAGGGTCGGGAGGCCCGGCCACTTGCAGCTCTGGTTGGACCAAGACCACCGCTGTCCAGGCTCCCATCTCTCCGGAGAGCCAGGGCTCTGGGAAGGAGCAGGGGCTGCAGCCTCGGCCATCTAGGGGATGACGAGCCCACTGGAGGAGGTCACAGAGCCCAAGGGGGCATCGAGCCCTGGGCCCGGGGATGCTGAGGACCAGGGCCCTGGGAAGGCTCCAACCCCCAGCCCTCGAGACTCGCTGACCTCAGAGGACTTAGAGATGTTTGTGCTGGACTTTGAGGACTATGACCTGTGGGAATCCATCAGGGGCCAGCTGAGCCCCATGGCGGGGGGACTGGCTTGTGAGTAACTGGGCTGCTGGCCTTGTTCTGGCTCCGGGCCTGGAAGGGGCGCGTGGGGAGAGAGGGAGAGAAGCTCTGCCTGAGTGTACCCATGCGAGGGACGTGGGTGCCAGGGGGCACAGGCAGAGTCCTGAGGGTGCAGAGCCTGGGGACTTACTGTGGGTCCTGGCTCTACAGATTGAGAGGCAGTGGCCATGGCAGGGGCTGTGGACTGGGTTGGGTGGGGGTCTGCCTTTTTCGGTGGCTTAGCCAGCATCCCCTGTGTGACTTTGGACTCGTCCTGTCCCCTTTCTGAGCCTCAGTCTCCTCATGTATGAGATGCACCCCCCCCCACCGCAGACAATGTGGTTTTGTTGGCGTGGCCCCTGGGTGACTGTGGCGCCCCCTCCAAGTAGACTGGCTGGGCGGAGCTGGGGGAGCTGGCCATGACCCCGGGGGGCCCTGAGCTGGTGCCCTGGGACGGCTGAGCCCACCTTCTCCGCAGGTCACCGGCTGGAGGACAACCCCGGCATGCGGCGGCACCTGGTCAAGAAGCCGTCTCGGACGCAGAGTGGGAGGGGCAGTGCCGGTGGCCTGGCCCCCGTCCTGCGCAGGAAGAAGAAGCAGCAGCAATTTGACCGGCGGCCTCATGAGGTACCAGACCCCGTGGGGATGGGCCTTTCAGTCCTGCTTGCCTCTCTTCCCACCTTTTCCCTCCTTCCCTGCCTGCCTGGCCCATCACCCACATCCCCAGGACAGCCGGGCCCACCTGGTGGCCCCTCAGGCCCTCACCCCGGGCACCCCACCCCAGGTGTTTGTGGAGCTGAACGAGCTGATGCTGGATCGCAGCCAGGAGCCCCACTGGCGGGAGACGGCCCGCTGGATCAAGTTTGAGGAGGACGTGGAGGAAGAGACGGAGCGCTGGGGGAAGCCCCACGTGGCCTCGCTCTCCTTCCGAAGCCTGCTGGAACTCAGGAGGACCATAGCCCACGGTAGGGGCGCTGCAGAGCTCGGCCGGGGCCAGGCTGCCCAGCTCCCAGGACGATGCCCTGGGGCCGGGCGAGGTCTGGCTGCCCCTCGGGAATGTGGGGTCTACACAGTCGTACTCTGAGGGGCGGGGCTGTGCATGGGGACCTGGCTCTATCCCTGGGGCACAGTAGGTATCTGTCCAGGCAGTAAGCGGACAGATGACCCCTCTCTGGGCAAGGAGGGGCGGTGCCCTCACCCCTGCTCTCTTTTCCATCCCTTTCGGGCTGGGTTGTGGCCACGTGGGACTGTGTATCTGCCTGGGCACATGGGATGCTATGCTCACCCGGCATACTTGCCTGCCCCTGGGGGAGCAAGGCCACTGGGAGGGGTGTTTCTATATCTAACGGGAATGAGATCCCTTCCCCGTCTGTTCCCCCAGGGGCTGCCCTTCTCGACCTGGAGCAGACCACTCTGCCAGGCATTGCACACCTTGTGGTGGAGACCATGATTGTGTCTGACCAGATCCGGCCGGAAGACAGGGCCAGTGTCCTTCGCACTCTGCTGCTGAAACACAGGTGCCAGGGTGGGGTGCCTGGGAGTGGGGATGGCCTTCAGGTTCAGCTGCCTTCCAGGAGCACAGACTCTCTCAAGAGGCTCTTTCCCGTCTGCTTGAATACCTCAAGTGACAGAGAGCTCATTCCTTCACCCTTTAGAAAATATCAACCATTAGAAAGTTCCTAATTACACTGAGGCAGAGAGAATGGAGGCCCCGACCCTCCATATCTCATTTCCCCATGACCTCAGGCCACCAAGGACCTCTCCTGCTCACCTGCCTGCCCCCTCTGCCCTCTCTCCAGCCATCCCAATGATGACAAGGACAGTGGCTTCTTTCCCCGAAATGCGTCCAGCTCCAGTGTGAACTCCGTCCTAGGGAATCACCACCCAACCCCCAGCCACGGCCCTGACGGTGCAGTGCCCACCATGGCCGATGACCTGGGGGAGCCAGCCCCTCTCTGGCCTCATGACCCTGAGGCCAAGGAGGTCAGTTGCCTTGCTCTGACCTGGGCTGGGGGACAGCAAGGGTTTCATTGAGTGGATCAGGAAGGTTGGATGCCTGGTGCCAAGCTAGGCATGGAGAAACAGGAGGTTTAAGTGGGATCATGGGGCAGGGCCAGGGGAGCCACTTAAATAAGATAAAGCTGCGGTGGTGGTGGGGCTTGGAGGAGGGGTCCAGATCCTGGGCTGGTCCCCTCCTGATGTGGGGCATATCACCAGGAGCCCCCACCCTGGCTGGGTTGGGGGGGTGGCGGGGAGAAAGCAAGGCCCAGATCCAGGGGTTGGAGGCAGAGTCCAGGCCTGGAGTGAGGGATGGGAGGGCCTGCCACGGCCTCCGGTCTGGGTCCCAGCCCTATTCCAGTTCTGCGTCCTCAGAAGCCCCTGCACATGCCCGGGGGAGATGGTCACCGGGGGAAAAGCCTGAAGCTGCTGGAGAAGATCCCTGAAGATGCTGAGGCTACTGTTGTGCTCGTGGGTAAGGAGGGCTGGGTGCTGGGGATAGGGGTTACGGGGCGTGGATGCCTCCACAGCAGTCTGCTTGTCTTGACTTTGGCCTGCAGGCTGCCTCTTCCATTCCAGTCAGGCCCTCAACCTGCCCCTTCTCTTCCTCTCAGCCCATCTTGCCCCAACCTTTTCTTCCCTAATCCTCTGTCTGCTTCTTGTTCAGTTTTCTGCTATCTTGGCCTGCTGCTATTCCATATAGCACCTTTGTGAGAATTAGACAAAGGCAACTCTTCCTTAATACCCTTGATCTCCACCTGTTGGTAAATTATAATAAATATACAAACATATAAACAAATAGGGCTACTTTAGATTGGGGTTCCTTTGTGCAGTGTGCAACCTGCTCAACTGTACATGATGGCCCCAAATAGCCCTTGCAGGGCCTGCCTTGACCTCTCCCCTTGGCCCAGCACCCTGTGCCTTGCTCTCCCTCCAGGCTGTGTGCCTTTCTTGGAGCAGCCAGCGGCTGCCTTTGTGCGCCTGAACGAGGCCGTGCTCTTGGAGTCTGTGCTTGAGGTCCCCGTGCCAGTTCGCTTCCTCTTCGTGATGCTGGGGCCAAGCCACACCAGCACCGACTATCACGAGCTTGGGCGGTCCATTGCCACCCTCATGTCTGACAAGGTGGGTCTTGTTCCCCGGAGCCCTGTTTGTTCCCCGTCCCTCTTACTGCCCCCCAGTGGCACCCACAAATGCAGGGGTGCTTCGGCCCCCCTGGATGGAGACAGTACTCTGGAGTGGTGGAGGCAGCTGTGAGCTGAGACAGAAAAGGGAGCTGGGACACAGGGAGGTGGATGCAGGAAAGAAGCCCAGACTCTGAAGCTTTGGATGTGACAGGAGACTTGAAAGGGAGGCAGGATCCTCCAGGGCTTGGACAGGAGGGCCCTCTAGCCAGGGATGGTGTTTGAAATACTTACTGACCAGCAGGCTGTGGGCACTCTCCAATCAGAATGGAGGTTGGATTGGTAAGGCCATGCCGGGCGTCACTGTTGCATTGTGGAAAAGTCTGGAGGTTCTCCCAGGGGGATAGAGAACGCTCCCGGGGGTGAGGGGTGGTGTTCAGGGCCGTGGCTCCCTGCCAGAAGGGACCTGAGTCATAGCTCTGACCAGCATCCTGGACCTGTGTGTGTGGCTGAACATCCCCCTTGCCTCTGGCTCTGTGATGGCCCAACACCTCCTCCCTGAAGGCCCCCTCCCTGGGCTGTGGGCTCAGCCCCTGCCTCTCCTGCCCCCAGCTGTTCCACGAGGCTGCCTACCAGGCGGACGACCGGCAGGACCTCCTGAGCGCCATCAGCGAGTTCCTGGATGGCAGCATCGTGATCCCCCCGTCCGAGGTGGAGGGCCGAGATCTGCTGCGCTCTGTGGCTGCCTTCCAGCGTGAGCTGCTCAGAAAGCGCCGGGAGCGTGAGCAGACCAAAGCCGAGCTGACCACCCAGGGTGGCTACGTGGCCCCCGGGAAAGGTCTGACCCTATGGGGCCCGGGGCCCCCCGCACCCATGTCTCCTTGGCCCCATCTGACTCCTGAGTCCTGCACTCCGGCTTCTAATCCCTGACCCATGACTCTGCCCTGGGACCTGGGCTGGGAAGGATGCGGCCCAGGATCTGCTCCCAGCACAAGGTTCCAGCAGCCCCTGTGTTCCCCCAGAACTGTCGATGGAACTGGGGAGCTCTGAGGCCGCCCCTGATGACGACCCCCTGCTGCGGACCGGCTCGGTGTTTGGGGGGCTTGTCCGGGACGTGAAGCGCCGGTACCCGCACTACCCCAGTGACCTGCGGGACGCCCTGCACTCCCAGTGCGTGGCCGCCGTGCTCTTCATCTACTTTGCTGCCCTCAGCCCCGCCATCACCTTCGGGGGGCTGCTAGGTGAGGGGCAGGAGGAGAGGTGAGGGGACTCAGTGTCACCTGCAGTATTCCTGGGCCAGGGGGTCCCGTGGTCACTTCTGGGATGCCTGTAATGTGAGAGGGAGTGGGGCATCTGGTGACCACCCTGGGGGGCTGGTGCTGACGGTGGTGAGGGGCCCTGTCTACCACTCTGGAGGGTGCTGCTCTGTATTTCCTAGGTCCCCAGGTTAGGGGAGGGCTTCCCTGGTGGCTCAGATGGTAGAGAATCCGCCTGCAATGGGGGGAGACCTGGGTTCGATCCCTGGGTTGGGAAGATTCCCCTGGAGGAGGGCATGGCAGCCCGCTCCGGTATTCTTGCCTGGAAAAATCCTCATGGACAGAGGAGCCTGGCGGGCTACAGTCCAGGGGTCGCAAAGAGTCGGGCATGACTGAGCGACTCAGCACAGCACAGCACAGGTTAGGGGAAGCTAGATGAGAAAGGGGGGCCAGGTGGAAGGAGCCGGGCCACGGCCACCCCACTGACCCTCGATCGCTCCAGGAGAGAAGACGGAGGGGCTGATGGGTGTGTCTGAGCTGATCGTGTCCACGGCTGTGCTTGGCGTCCTCTTTTCTCTGCTGGGGGCCCAGCCGCTGCTCGTGGTCGGCTTCTCGGGGCCACTGCTCGTCTTCGAAGAAGCCTTCTTCAAGGTGACTGCCACCCAGTCCCTCCCCAGGGGTCACTGGCTCTACCTGGAGCCCCTGGCCCAGGTGATGGGCCTCCGGGGTGGCCCCCCCGCTCCCCTCAGGGTTCGCCTGTCCCGCCTGTCCCGTGGGGCCCTGACAGCCAGGGCAGACGGCTGTGGTAAGTGCCTCTCTCTGCGGATCTCTAGTTCTGCCGGGCCCAGGACTTGGAGTATCTCACGGGCCGTGTGTGGGTGGGCCTCTGGCTGGTGGTGTTCGTCCTCGCCCTGGTGGCCGCGGAAGGCAGCTTCCTGGTCCGCTACATCTCGCCTTTCACCCAGGAGATCTTCGCCTTCCTCATCTCGCTCATTTTCATCTATGAGACCTTCCACAAGCTCTACAAGGTGGCAGCCCCCAGAGGTCTTGGGGGCAGGTTTACTTCGGGGCTGAGCAGCGCCCTGGGTGGGGTGCGGAGCACTGGAGGGGGAGGGGACAAGGAGGAAGGCTCTGTAGGTTGTGGGTGTGGGGGGTGAGGATGCGCTCAGCCCGATCTGAGCTGAAGTGCAGGTGCCAAAGCCAGAGGTTTAAAGTCTGGATTTCGCTTGCACCGGTATGTGATGAAAGGGGGGCCCTGTCAGTGCTTCTGGGCTGGGGGTCCTTGGGTCACTGTGTGTAGAGGAGCGGCGTGAGTGTGTGTGTGAGATGGAGCTGGATGTCCTGTGTTACGTTGCCTGCTCACGTGTGGGAGGGGAGGGGCACGCCCTCTCCCTCACAGGTGTGTACTGATGCTGTGAAGTCAGGCTCACCTGCCCAGGTGAGCACCGGGGCAACCTCATAACCCACCCAGGTCTTCACGGAGCACCCGCTGCTGCCATTCTACCCGCCCGAGGGAGCCCTGCGGGCGGAGCTGGACCTGAATGCGAGTGCCCTGCCCCCCACTGAGGGGCCGCCCAGCCCTAGGAACCAGCCCAACACGGCTCTGCTGTCCCTCATCCTCATGCTGGGGACCTTCCTCATCGCCTTCTTCCTGCGCAAGTTCAGAAACAGCCGCTTCCTGGGCGGCAAGGTGTGTGGTCGGCAGGAGTGGGGCCTGTAGAGTCCCCGTGGGTGTCCCTCCGTTCCTGCTGGCACCACCAGGCTCCGCTCTGGAGAGGAGGGGCTCCTCCCTTCTCCTGGTCATGGGAGATCCCAGCCAAGTCCATGCAGCCCCCCGCACCCTGTCTGAAGCCCTCAGAGAAGTGTGACCAGGAGAGGAGTGCCCTCCTGGGCTGGGTGGGCACCTGTGGGGTTTAAAGGTTCAGGTCAGGAGACTTCTGGCTCCTGCTCAGGCTTCCCTGGTAGCTCAGCTGGTAAAGAATCTGCCTGCAGTGCAGGAGACTGGAGTTTGATCTCTGGGTTGGGAGGATCCCCTGGAGAAGGACAAGGCAATCCACTCCAGTATTCTTGCCTGGAGAATCCCATGGACAGAGGAGCCTGCTGGGCTACAGTCCATGGGGTCACAAAGAGTCAGACAGAATGGAGCAACTAATGCTGCTACTACAGCAGGCTCAAGAAGGGTCTGGGTAATACGCCCCCAGGTCAGTCTCCTGACCCTTCCCTCATCCCCCTCTGGCTCCCTTCCCCTGACCGGTCCTTCTCAAGGCTCGCCGCATCATCGGGGACTTCGGCATCCCCATCTCCATTCTGGTGATGGTCCTGGTGGATTACTCCATCACAGACACCTACACACAGGTGAGTGAGCCCCAACCCCCTCTGGCAGCTGGTTCTCACCCCCAG
Source organism: Cervus elaphus (assembly GCF_910594005.1). Classification (NCBI taxonomy): domain Eukaryota; kingdom Metazoa; phylum Chordata; class Mammalia; order Artiodactyla; family Cervidae; genus Cervus; species Cervus elaphus. The sequence goes on along the minus strand of NC_057822.1, from coordinate 27,335,731 downwards.
GGCCTTGACAGGGTGGCCATAACAGGTCCCCACTGCCCCAGCAGCCAGTCAGGGCTGGAACCCAGCTTTCCTAGTGGAGTGGCTACATGCTGGTGCCACACACGGGTGGGTGGCCGGGGTTTCAGAAGCAGCCGTGTGGTCCAGCTGTGGAGGCCAGCAGGAGGTCTGGGGCTGTGTGCGACCCTTAGTCAAGAATCTTGGAGGAACCGGTGTGGGACTGGGGGCAGAATGACAGGTGCCCCCAGAGCAGGTCTCCTGACAGCTTCCCTGGGGCTCAGGGAGAAGGTGGATCATTTTCTCATTCACTGCCAGAACCTTGGAGGGACAATGACTTTGGAGGATTACAGAACTAATTTTCCCCAAAGCTGTTCACATCCCAATTCCCTGGAGCTCTGGTGCCGGGGACACAGAGCTGGGTGGGAACAGCTGCTACGTGGAGTGGCTGGCGTCCCCGAACCCAGTCTTCCTTCTGGCCATGCAGAAGCTGACGGTGCCCACGGGGCTCTCGGTGACCTCCCCCAGCAAGCGCACGTGGTTCATCCCGCCCCTGGGCAGTGCGCGTCCTTTCCCGCCCTGGATGATGGTGGCGGCCGCTGTGCCCGCACTCCTGGTCCTCATCCTGATCTTCATGGAGACACAGATCACTGCGTGAGGGGACGGGGTGGGCCCCGGGCGGAGGAGGTGGGGGAGGAGTGGGGTCGTGGGACTGGCAGCCTCCTGGGGGGGGCGGTCCCTGGGCCTGGGGCATGGTGTCCCCATGGTGCTCTGAGAGGATATCTGTCTGTTGCCACCACCACTTGCAGGGTGGCACTTGACGGTCCTCAGAACGTGCTGGCAGCACGCTCTCTCAGTCAGGGATCCTCACATGTGTCTCATTTTGGTTAAACCACAATGACGTGGTGAGAACTGGCATCTGGCTTTTGTGGTATTTGAATATCCACAGTATTGGGAATTTGCCTCAAACTTGCTTAAATGTGAGAACTTCAGTTTGAGAGCTTGGAAGAGAAAGCTGGCAGGTCCTGGCGGACAGCTTCCACTCTGCATGTCCTCCGCCCACTTCTGGTCCCCGCTGTGTGTGCCCACCTGCCCCTCACCCCTGCTCTCCCCCAGGCTCATCGTTAGCCAGAAGGCGCGGAGGCTGCTCAAAGGCTCTGGCTTCCACCTGGACCTGCTTCTGATCGGCTCCCTGGGTGGGCTCTGTGGGTTGTTTGGGTTGCCCTGGCTCACAGCTGCCACCGTCCGCTCAGTGACCCACGTGAACGCGCTGACTGTTATGCGCACTGCCATTGCGCCCGGCGACAAGCCCCAGATCCAGGAGGTGCGGGAGCAGCGGGTCACTGGAGTGCTCATCGCCAGCCTTGTAGGTGAGAGCGCCCGTCTTGTAAAGCCCCGGCCCCCACCCCACAGACTTGCCTTCTGGGACCTGAAATCCTTTCTCCATCCCCGACTTGACCCAGATCTCTTCTGAGTTTCCAAATGCATCATGAATAGCCCCGGCTCTGACCCCAGACCTGTTCCTTGACACTCCACGTTCCTTGGTTCTCTGTCCGGCTCTATCTTCTCTTGGTCGCAGTGACTGCACAGGCTCATCCGTCCCCACAGGGGCTGTTGGAGGGGTCCCGTGGGTGTCTGTCTTCTCCAGGCCTGTCCATCACCATGGGGGTGTCTGTCTCCTCCTCCAGGCCTGTCCATCGTCATGGGGGCTGTGCTCCGTCGGATCCCACTGGCCGTGCTCTTTGGGATTTTCCTGTACATGGGGGTCACGTCGCTGTCTGGTATCCAGCTGTCCCAGCGTCTACTGCTCATCCTCATGCCGGCAAAACACCATCCCGAACAGCCCTATGTGACCAAGGTAGGGCCGGGAGGCATGGAGATGGGGAGATGGGGTAATGGGGGGGACTCTGAGGGATCCCAGCACTGGAGATGAACTCGATGACTCCAGAGGATAAGTTCGAACCTGCGGAGCCGAGTCCCCAAGGATGTGGTGAGACCCGACACCTGTTCCCCAGGTGAAGACCTGGCGGATGCACCTCTTTACGTGCATTCAGCTGGGCTGCATCGCACTGCTCTGGGTGGTCAAGTCCACGGCGGCCTCACTCGCCTTTCCCTTCGTGCTGCTGCTCACAGTGCCTCTGAGGCGTTGCCTTCTGCCCCGGCTCTTCCAGGACAGGGAGCTGCAGGCGGTAAGGGATGGTGCTTGGGTCGGTCTTAGGGGGCCTGGGCCCTGGATCAGGGAGGCCTGGCTCCCAGTCTCTCTGTTGTGTGACTGATCTTCTGAAATCTCAATGGGGCTCCTGGGTTTCTGGTAGCTCAACTGGTAAAAAAATCTGCCTGCAATGCAGGAGACCCCAGTTGGATTCCTGGGCTGGGAAGGTCCCTTGGAGAAGGGATAGGCTACCCGTTCCAGTATTCTTGGGCCTCCCTGGTGGCTCAGTTGGTTAAAAATCCACCTGCAATGCGGGAGGCCTGGGTTCGATCCCTGGGTTGGGAAGATCCCTTGGAGGAGGGCATGGCAACCCATTCCTGTATTCTTGCCTGAGAATCCCCATGGACAGAGGAGCCTGGCAGGCTTTAGTCCATGGGGTCAGAAAAAGTTGGACATGACTGAGCGACTAAGTACAGCACAATGGGGCTACTAATAGATTCTCCCTTATGAAATTGTGGTGAGGATTAAACACGAGTCCAGGTAAAGCAATGAGAAGGGTGGTTTGGCGTGAAGGAAGCAGAGGTGCAGGTTGTGTCCTGAACAAAAGCACACAGCTGAGGGACGGGTCGGTGGGGGGGTGGCATTGAAATCCATCCTGAGCCTTGCTTCGGTCAGCTGGAGCAGGCATCCCCACTTCCCAGGATCTAATGCCTGATGATCTGATGTGGAGCTGATGTAATAATAATAATGGAAATACTGTGCACAATAAATGCAATGTGCTTGAATCAGCCCGAAACTGTCTCCACCCACCACCCCCATCCCATTCTGCGGAAAACCTGTCTTCCCTGAAACTGGTCCAGGCTAGGATCCTCTGAGCTAGAGGAAGGGGCATCTTTTTGAAAATGTCCATTCACACATGGTGTACAAAGGCACCCCAGGAGCTCGGAGCACCAGGAAAGTTTTTCTGTGTGCTAGCTGCTATCATCATCATCATTATTAGGAGGCATCACTAGGGGGTGACCTGAAGCTTTTGACCAGAGGGAGGTGCTTCAGCCTGGGGCCATGGTCCCTGTAGACAGTGAGGCTGGAAAGGTCTGGGGGCAGTGAGGGCTGCCAGCTAGAGGAGGAGCTGGTGAGTGGGAGGTGGCAAGCCCACTTCCCCTGCCTTTCCCAACTTTCCACTCCCTTCTACAGCTGGACTCTGAAGATGCTGAACCAAACTTTGATGAAGATGGCCAGGACGAGTACAACGAACTTCACATGCCCGTGTGATCCTCCACCACGGTGCCGCTGGGCGACCCTGACACCTTAGTGATCAACACCTGGGCCCCAGTCAGAGCCCAACCCCAGGGCCAGCTGGCTCCTCATGACCCAGAGACGTGCCTGGAACCACTACTGTTGCCTCGGCCAGAAGGACCCCCTGACTCTACCCCAGGCGCTGACCTCGTCTCACCCAGGTCCTTTCACAGACCAGACCGGCACAGGCTTTGAGCTCATTATAACCACACTCCTTGTCTTGTGTCTGCTTCACTTTCTTGGTTCCCTTTCTGGTTTCTCGGGTCATACTTACCATCTGGAATTGGAAGTATTCTGTTTTCAGGGTCATCAAAATCAGAGTTTTGAGGCAAGGACAGAATTCTTGGGTGAAAGGGAGAGAATCAAGACCACAAAAGGTCAGAGTTGGGCCTTATCACCCACCCCCAACCCTACCCCTCACTCCTCTGAAGTATAGTTCAGCTGCTGGAGGCTCAAGGTCTGGCTTAAGGTCATTTGCCATTAATGCAGCCCCAGTTTAGAAGGGGAGGGAGGGAGAGGGGAGAGAGCAGGTTGCTGTGCTTTAGCCACTAGGGAAACCAGAGCGTCCCAATGACTGTGGAGCTACTGAGGGGAATGGAAAATGTTTATTTTCTTTTCATGATCCTGGACATTCCGAAGAGCTGGGACAGTAGCTGCCCAGTCCCCTAGACGCCAGGGTGGAGCTGGATTTGGGGTCCCTGGACCATTTTAGATTCTCCAAGCTTAAAGGAGAGGCGATTCTGGGACTCCTGAGGCCACTCCTTGTGCAACAGTCTTTGTTAGTCCAGAAATAACCTGGGAGGCCTTGAGGAGGGTGCAAACTGGGAGCCGGTTGCGTCATAGTTACTAGGCAACCCGCAGCGTGGTTCAGCCGCTAGTCCCTGTGTTGCCCTCTGGTGGCCGCTCTCTTACACTGCAGGCCCTGTCCGGTCTGAGCCCGGGAAGCACTGCCACCTGGTGGACCCTCTGTGGTCAAAGATCCCATTCAAGTACATGTAGTTCCTCCTAGGGAAACAGCTCCTAAGGCTTCCCTGGTGGCTCAGTCGGTAAAGAACCCACCTGCAATGCAGGAGACCTGGCTTCGATTCCTGGGTTGGGAAGATTCCCTGGAGGAGGGCAGAGCAACCCACTCCAGTATTCTTGTTTGGAGAATCCCCATGGACAGAGGAGCCTGGTGAGTTGCAGTCCGTGGGGTCGCAAAGAGTTGGACACGGCTGAGCAGCTAAGCATAGCATAGGGAGACAAGGGCGTGGGGCAAAGAGGTGTCATGGACTCCCGTGAGCACCCGAACTGGGATGCCTCGACCCTACGTCAACCACTTCCTCTGGGGCTAGCTCAACTCCTTCCTTAGTCTTTCCCCATTTTCCTCCCAGATGTTCAGGCCGACAGCTAGAGCCCTGAAATTTGGAGAGGGCATAGAGAGCTGTGAGACTGTGTGTGTTCTGTTCATAAGGAAGAAGAGAGATGCCAGGTGCCCCTCCATCTGTCCTCGGTTGTCATTCAGACTTAAGTATTAATATTTCAGTCCAGTCGGCTGCTTGAGTCTCTGGCGCCATGAAGGCCTCCAATTGCATCTGCCCTCTGTGAGGACAAGATTCCTTTTCCCTTAGATGGGCCAAGGCCAGGTGGAATTGCTGAGGAACTTCGCCAAGGAGCAAAGTGAAGGTCAAACATAAACTGGGACAGAGACATGCAAAGCCGATACAAAATGCGGAGATGGCAGAGGCCACACATAGAGATAGGCTTGGCAGAGAAACTTTGTACTTTCCTGAGCTCTAAATCAGGTTGCCCGGTCCCATCTTCTGGGTCTTGGGGCAGCTTCCCTTTTGGGTCTGGGGGATGCTGAGATGACCACAGGAAGGAACCTACTTCTACCAGAACACCTGAGAGGAATAGTGACCTGGACCCTGAAATCTAGGCTCTTCATTGGACAGAGTTTGTGTCAGTCATCTCTGCCTGGCGAATAACTGAGAACCGTGGGCGTTGCTCAACTGGAAAAATGAGAAGAGGGCGGGGCCTTTTGAAACTGAATGAGTCCTGGTCCTGGCTAATGGGTCAGGTGGCCTCCAGTATAACTAGGCCTTTGAGGCCTCAGAACAATGTGGATGATGATTTAGCTGCTAATTCGTGTCCCCCTCTTGCGACTCCATGGTCTGTAGCCCGCCAGGGTTCTCTGTTCATGAGATTTCCCAGGCAAGACCACAGGCATGGGCTGCCATTTCCTTTTCCAGGGGATCTTCCCAACCCGGGGATCAAACCCAGCGTCTCCTGCATCCTTGGCAGAATCTTTACCAACTGAGCCACCAAGGAAATTAGAATAATAAGTGAACAAATTTCAGTGAAAGATTGAGTGAATTATAATCTCTGGCTATGGACATCCCTTCCCAATCCCCTCCATGGGAAAGGACACGAATAAGGCCTAAGAGCTTGGAGCCTTAGAGATCATCGCCTTTACCCTCCCCTTCCCCCACCCCTACCCCGGAGGGAAGACAACTGTAGGGAAGTGCAAGGCCAGAGTTGGCCAACATAAGCGCTGAACTGGGCCTGCATTGGGGGGAATTCTTTCTCACCCAGGATGGGGGTCTGTGGAGGTGCTGAGAGCACTTAGGGGGCTGAGCAGCTCACAGGTTTGCCAGGGATGGGTCCCTTGAGGGATGGCCGAGGAGAGGGAGAGTGGGGGCCAGGGTAATACAAGGGGGATGGGACAGTGACAAACGCACAGAAAGACTGGTGGCCTGGCCTTTCAGAGATCATTCAGAGATCTTTACGTTTGGAGACATTCAGAGTGTGCCCTGAGGCCTTGGCATCTGTGTTTTCTCTGACTTTCTCTTCACTGACCCTTCAACTTTATCCCCCCGGGGGTCTGCAGCTTGACTGAGGCCACCTTCTTCCAAGAGTGGAGGGGACCCAAGGGAGAGGAGCCCGTGAGGCCCTGGTGTTGCAGCTCTGGGGGATAAGGGCAGGTAGAGGCCATACTTCTGAGTGACGGGCCCCGCCACCTCCTGCTTTATAATGGAAGCAGCTTGGCAAGTGGGCACATCCGGGGTGGCCCAGGACCCTTCCAATAAGGAGGAGAGTGGGCTCATTGCCATTTTATCCCTCCCCCTTGCGGCTCTCTGAGCAGGGATATGGCCACATCTTGGGCAGCTGCCCCAAGCTTTCAGTATCCTTGGACAAGTTCAAGTCCACTTCAGGCCCAGAGAAGGGCTAGTTCATTCTTCTCTGAGCAAAGAGGGCGGCTGGTGTTTCCTTGATCGGTGCTGAAGATTCAGCTCACTGGTGACTCTGATGCCCCTGTGAAAGCTTCTGGCTGTCAGAGCTCATAGACCATCTGCTTGGATTGCCCCGGTCTCCTCCCTCCAGGCACACAACCTGGCAATAATGTGTCCTGTTTGGCAGCTCGTGTGACATCTCTTCTTGTATCGTATCAGGTGACTCAGATAACGATCGTGCCTGTTGCCACTTAGAGTTCTCAAAGGGAATTCTGAGCAGCAGTGGAAAGATGAAAGGAACCCAAGGGCGCTTGCACCAAACCCTGCCTGAACAGCTGGTGCTTAAGCCGTTGCTGAAAATAACAATCAGACAGCTTCTGGGCACGCATCGCACGGGGGATTGAATCCTATCTGGCAAATAGGAAACTCAGAGTGAGGAGTCTGGGTTCTAGATAAATAAATGTTATAATTACCCGAGAGAGAACTTGATCGGTTGTGTGACTCACCACTTGTGCCAAGAACAAACTTCAATATTTGTAGGGTTTATATTCTAGAAGGAAGATTTAATATTCAAAACCTCTGCTGGGATTATTTTTAATTTGGTTGGAAATGTTTCTTTTTATTGAACAAATTTTATCAAGTGCTGACTAAGCAGACAGCTCTTGGGATGTTGGGTGGGTGGTGGGTGAATGCCGCTTGGATCTGAGGGGCTGGGAGGAGGAGCAGGGAACTCCAGGGAGGAGGTTGCCTGGATCATGGAAGGGGAGGGATGGAGAGGAGGAGGGACACAGCTGGAGATGGAGTGGCTGGGGAGTGGGGGGCGCTGGATGCTTCTGGAATGACAGAGGGAGGGGGAGGGGAGCATTGAGGAGCATTAGAAATGACTTTTTTTTTTTAAAAAAAAACCTTTTATTTTGTATTGGAGTATAGCCGATTAACAAACAATGTTGTGAGAGTTTCAGGTGAACAGCTAAGGGACTGAGCCATACATATGTATATGTACATGTATCCTTTCTCCCCCAAACTCCCCTCCCATCCAGGCTGCCACATAACACTGATCAGAGTTCCATGTGCTGGACAGAAGGACCTGGTTGGTTACCCATTTTTTAAATTTTATTTTTATTTATTTATTTATTTATGTTTTGGTTACCCATTTTAAACATAGCTGTGTGTGCATGGCCTTCCCAAAGTCCCTAACTATCTCTTCCTTGTTCCCACACTGGGCAACCATAAGTTGGTAAAATGACTTTTTTAAAAAAATGGGTTGGAGTGTAGTCTTTTCCCATGTAAATCATTGGACAGTATTAAGTCAAGTTCCCTGTGCTATATACTAGGTCCTTATTAGTGATCTGTTTCACATATAGTAATGTGTATGTGTCAACCTCAACCTTTCAGTTTACCCCTCCTCTCCCCTTACCCCCCAGTAGCAAGTTGTTTTCTGTCAATACATCTATAACTATTTCTGTTTTGTAAGTAAGTTCATGGGTAGCCTTTTCTTAGATTCCTCATATAAGCGGTATCATATGATATTTGACAAGACTTTCTTTAGAGATTCCCTTGACGTGCTGAAGTCTTCTCTGGTGGTCAGTCAGTAAAGAGTCTGCCTGCAATGTGGGAGACCTGGGTTCAATCCCTGGGTTGGGAAGATGCCCTGGAGAAGAAAATGGCAACCCACCCCAGTATTCTTGCCTGCAGAATTCCATGGACAGAGGAGCCCGGTGGGCTACAGTCCATGGGGTCACAAAGAGTCGGACACAAAGAGTCACACTTTCACTTTCTTTCTTTGACATGCCTACTGTGGCACCTCTTCCGCCCCACCCCCATGACTTGTACTTGTTCGTCTCCCTTCTCAGCCATAAGATGGGCAGAGACCCATCCTTAGCCTTTTTTATACCCTTAACAACAAAACAATGCCTGGCCACAGGGTGCTCAGGGCATATGACTGAGCAGGTGGCAGAGAAGGAAGGACCAAGAGGTCAAGGACGCTGCCCCACTGAGGATCCAGTGATAGCCAAGGGTGACGGCAGTAGAACTTTTAAAGAATTCTGAGAATGTTTTGCTTTTTTATGTTTGTTAGTTTCGATTACAGCATCACTTTCTCTGTGTCTGTTGGTAGTAATATCCTCCAAACCCAAAGAGGCATTGTGGCTTTCCTTCCCAGCCAGCTGGTGGGGGAGATGTTGGCGAGTCTGCATACCAGGCTGATGGGAAAGAGAAAGTGCTGCCAGAAGCCCCAGGAGTCACAGGAGACAAGATGGGGTTTGAACTAGCAGGAAGGTTCAACTTCCATCTGAGCTGTTCTGTTCCTGCTCCACCAGTGGTTCTTCAAAATGCTAATAACGGAGGGACCAGAGCATCTTCACTCTGGCTTTTGGAGGGGATGTCCCTGGTGGTCCAGTGGTAAAGAATCCGCCTTCCAGTGTGGGGATGTGGGTTTAGGCTCTGATTTGGGGACTAAGATCCCACATGCTACAGCTAAGCCCTCGTGCCACAACTAGAGAAGTGCAAAGAAGCCCACGCTTGTCACAACTAGAGAAAGCCCAGGTACCACAAGGAAGACCCAGTGCAGCCAAGAAAGAAAATCTGGCTTTTGTACAAGGCTCTTTTGTAAGGGCTTTCCCCAAGGCTGGGACTCCTGGAGGCCACCCTCATACCCTGTTTTCTTTCCTTCAGCCCCTGCTCCTTGGGCCCCAGCCCTGCCCCCAGATTCCCACCATAGCTGACAATCATTTCTTATTATTGCTTCTCCCTAGTATGAAAATACAAATACCTGGTATGTACATTTATTTTCAGTCACCGAGTGACTTTTTTATTTTAGAAATGGCAGGAACCATGCCTATTTTGATGCTATTTATCAAGCAACTGAAAGGGCTGTACCCAGCCTGCTCTAATGTTTGGGCTGGTTGGGGCTCTGATCTCTGAGCTCCTTCCTGTCTTTTCTGACATTGCTCTTGTTGAGGGCATTGTGGTTGAGTGGTCAGAGCACAGAGCTGGGAGTTGGGAGTCCTGGGTTGTAGCCTTAGTTCAGGCACCGGTTGGTGACTTGGTAATGTTCCCTCATCTTTCTGGGAGATTAGGGGTTTGCTCCAGTGTTTCTGGATGTGGCCCTTGTTCTTCCAGGAGACCTTGGCCATTGCAGTGCCTGTTCCAAGAAGGTGGGAAGCAGGAGGCTATAGTGCCATTGTAACTCTAGGCTATTTCTGAGAGAAGGTACTAGGCTTAAGAATATGTTCCTTTGCCTTGCCAGGTAGAAAGGAGCATAGATCTTGAGAGGAGCCTGCTTTTCCACCCCCTGGAGAATTAGGAACTCAGGGACTGAAGTGGGTAAGGTAGGGTGGGAGGATGGGGCTGAGTGATGACCTTGGAGAATGACCTTGGGAGCTGTAACAGTAATCAGGCAAAGCTCTGAGAGAGAACCAGAATTAAATTGATAAAAGTTTAATATCCATAAGAATTATGTAGTCCCAGAGGATAAGAAGCATATGGAAAGAATGTAGGGTTCTTCAGAGTTATATGAAAAAATACGTAGTTACGCATAATGAAAGTGAAAGTGAAAGTAGCTCAGTCCTGTCTGACTCTTTGCAACCCCATGGACTATACAGTCCATGGAATTCTCCAGGTCAGAATATTGGAGTGGGTAGCCATTCCCTTCTCCAGGGGATCTTCTCAACCCAGGTCTCTTGCATTGCAGGTGGATGCTTTACCGGCTGAGCCACCAGGGAAACCCCTTGAGTCAAGCAAATACGAAATCAGGGGACTTCTCTAGTGGTCCAGTGGTAAGACTTCACCTTCTAATGCAGGGTGTACAAGTTTGATCCCTGGTTGGGGAGCTAAGATCCCACATGCCTGGCCACCAGAAAACCCAGACCATATTGTAACAAATTCAATAGAGACTTTAAAATTTAACAAACAAACAACAAAATATAAAATTAGATGTGGGTCTTGGATGGGGGTTATGGACTGGACTCTGGCTTGAAAATCAGTGATCAATCACTTGTATCTAATGGGGTGATCTCTTTGGTTACCTCCATTTTTTAAAAAAAGGCTTCCCTGGTGGCTCAGGGGAAGCTTCCCTGCAATGCGGGAGACCTGAGTTCAATCCCTGGGTCGGGAAGATGCCCTGGAGAAGGACATGGCAACCCACTCCAGTATCCTTGCCTGGAAAAATCCCATGGACAGAGGAGCCTGATAGGCTACAGTCCATGGGGTCACAAAAAATGTTTTATTTTTTGAAAAATGTTTATTTCTTTAGTCATTTCCGCTGCACTGGGTCTCTGTTGCTGTGCGCTGGTTTTCCCTAGCTATGATGAGTGCGGGCCTCTCTTTAGTGGTGGTGCGCGGGCATCTCATTGTGGTGGCTTCTGTTTTGCAGAGGACAGGCTCTAGGGCACACAGGCTTCAGTAGTTATGGGGCACAGGCTTTAGCTGCCCCTGGGCATGTGGAATCTTCCTGGACCAGGGATGGAACCTGTGTCCCCTGCATTGGCAGATGGATTATTAACCATTGGACCACCAGGGAAGTCCTGGCTACTTCCATCTTTAAATCAGAAAATTAGAGACTGCAAATAGGGCTTGACCGGTCCATAGAGTCCCCTGTCTAGTGAAGATGCAGTCTTGTTGATTAACAACCTGAGAAGAAAGGAAATAACCTCCCTTATGCATAGACATTTTAGTAGCCCAGGGAAAATTAAGAATTCAGCACACAATTGTTTAAGGGAATCAAAACTAGTAATGTTAATGTTTTCAAGTTCAAATAATTTGTTCATATATTGTTATCTTAACCCATTCAGGGTGCTATGATAAAATACTATAGACTATGTAGCTCATAAACAACAGATAGTTACTGCTCATTCTTCTGGAGGCTGGGAAATCCCTGATCAAGGTGCTACAGATTTGGTGTCTTGTGAGAGCCCACTTCCTGGTTCATAGACAGTAGTTGTCTTTTTTTAAAAATTGATTTGTAGTTGATTTACAATATTATATTAGTTTAAGGTGTTCAACATAGTGATTCAATATTTTTATAGATTATACTCCATTTAAAATGATTATAAACTATTGGCTGTATTCCTTGTGCTGTGCATTATATACTTGTATCATATTTATTTTATATCTAGTAGTTTGTACCTCCTGATCCCCTTCCTACATCTTGTCTCTCTCCTACCCATCTCCCGCTGGTAATCACTAGTTTGTCCTCTGTATCCGTTTGTCTGTTTCTGTTTTGTTACAGTCATTCATTTGTTTTAGTTTTTAGATTCTCCTTACAAGTGAGAGCATACAATATTTGTCTTTCTCTGTCTGATCTATTTCACTAAGCTTAATACCCTCCTGTCCATCCATGTTGTTGCAGATTGGTCATCTGTTTTCTTGTTGTGTTCTCATATGGCTGAAGGGACAAGGAAGATCTTTGGGGTCTCTTTCATAAAGGGAACTAACTTCATTCATTCCACCTTCATGACCTAATCATCTCCCAAAGGCCCCTATTAATATCATCACTTTGGGCACTAGAGTTTCAACCTGTGAATTTGAGGGGGGCACAGACATTGAGTCTATAGCAGTGATACTTAATGATACTTTATATTCATGCAATTTTAAAGAGATTTTGGTTCCTCTTTTGTATTTCACTGGGATGATTGATTGAGATTTGTGATTTTAAGATGAAATCTTTCTAAGTTTGCATATAGATTGGAAATTTAAGAGAATTTAAACCTGACCATTTTTTGTATGCTTAATTTATAAGAGTCACCTTACTACTCGGGAAGGTTTGTCAGATGAAGTACTTAAAGAGGAATTGAATAAATTAAATTATAAATGCTGCTTAAAATGTTAAAGAGGTTTAATTAACTAAGTGTATAAATGGGACTAAACATTAATCAAAATCCCTCTCAAAGTAATTGTTAATATTTGCTAGACTTATAAATAGGATAATAAGATTCCTAAGCTGATTTTTTTTAAAGCTGCTTAAGGAAGAACCATTTATTTCTGAATCTACACATTTAGTAAATCAAATTCTAATTTTCAGGACCTAAGTAAAACTATGAGTGATCTTTTTAATGCACAAAAGCCACCTTCAAGGATGTAAAAAATCTTCCCTCTAACCAGTGAGTGAGTCTTCAATGGTGTGGGAGGGAGGAGTGAAGAGAGCATAAGATTTTAATGTCATCGGGATTGTCTAATTCACGAGGTCAGGCTAGTTAGTGTATTCCACCCAATGCCCACTTGCTCATCTCAAAGCAGAGACTGTAATTAAGTTCGTGCTCACTGTGTGGGAGATCAGAATAACCCATGGGAGCATTTGGCAGCTAAGACGGTGGGTTCCATCGTTGTATCTTTGAGCTCCTAGCTGCCCCTCTCAGCAGCCCCTTCTAGGTTAAGTTCCACTACTCCATTAGCTATAAGTTACTCTCCAAATTATTTTCCATAAGCAAGAATAAGGATGTTTGTGGTAAAGGCTGAGGTTTTCGTTTCCCAGAGGGGTTTGCAGCTGAGAGCCAGTGGAATGTGCAGTCAGTCAGAATGCTTATTTGCATCCAATGGAAGCTAGATTTAGCCAATTTAAGCAGAAGCAGACTGTGGAAAGCCACCCACAGAATCACTAGGGAAGTAGGAGAATGCAGCTCAGAAGCAATACTGACCAGAACCACAAAGACATGTCACAGAAAAGGTTTGGTGAGTACACTGCTGTCCCCACTGGGCATGTCCTGGTCTGAGCCCCTGGTGGTGGATGCTCTCCCTGGAATTGTTGCCATGGTTGCCCCTGGAATGGCCACCAGAAGGAGCCAACAAGTCTCTTCAACACCCCTGCTGGGGTGGTGTCATGGAGGCCAAGTCGGGGGCCTGGATTTCCTCCCCACATAGTAGTAATGAAACCCTTTTTTCCTCCCATCAGGGTGATTTCAGAGGGGTCCTAGTGGAGAGTCAGAACTTTTCTTGTTGCCCATCAGCAGGAGACAGAGGGAAAGATGATAGAATGATGAAAGAGTCAATCTACCAAGATTAACAACCCCAAATGTTTATTCATCAAACAACAGGGCAATGGAATATTTGAGGCAAAAACTGAGCTGAAAGGAGAAACAGACAAACCATAATTCTTGTTGGAGACTTCAACACTTCTCTCTCAGCAACTGATAGAACAACGGATAGAAAATCAACAAGGATGTAGAAGAACTCAGCAACACCATAAACCAGTAGGATCAAGTGAACATTACAGAACAATAACCCAACAACATCAGAATACACATTCTTTTCCAGTGATTGTGGAGACTATACCAAGATAGACCATATCCTGGGCCATAAAGCAAATTGCAACACACTTAATAGAATCAAAATTACACAGAATTTATTTTCTGACCACAGTGGAATTAAACTAGAAAATGAACAACAGGAAACTAACAGGAAAAGTTAAAACTTAAAAATGAAGTAACACTCTTTAAAATAATCCATGAACCAAAAAATTCTCAGGGAAGTAAAAAAAAAATGCTAAATTGAATGAAACGAAAATATAACATATCAAAATTCATGGGACACAGTTAAAGCAGTGCTCAGAGAGAAATTTATAGCACTAAATGTATACATTAGAAAAGAGGGAAAGCCTCAAATCAATGACCTAAATTCCCACTTCAAGAATCTAGAATCAAGATGGGCAAACTAAACCCAAAGCAAATGGAAGGAAGGAAATAATGAAGAGCAGAAGTCAATGGAAATGAAAACAAACAAACAAAAAGCCAATAGAGAAAACCAATGAAATGAATCACTTGTTCTTTGAAAAAACCAAGAAAATTGATGAATCACTAGCAAGATTGATAAAGAAAAAAAAAAGAGAAGGCACAAATTACGGCTATATGGAATGACAGGTGATGTCACTACTGACACTCTAGACTTTAAAAGACTAATAGGGGACATTATGAAGAAGTTTGTATATACCACATTCCAGGTAGATTCTTTACCATCTGAGCCACAAGGGAAGCCTAGGAATACTGGAGTGGGCAGCCTATCCCTTCTCCAGTGGATTTTCCTGACGCAGGAATTGAACCAGGGCCTCCTGCATGGCAGATGGATTCCTTACCAACTGAGCTATCAGGAAAGCCCCAAAGTGAAAGTTGCTCAGTCGTGTCTGACTCTTTGTGACCCCAAAGACTATACATTCCATAGAATTCTCCAGGCCAGAATCCAGGAGTGGGTAGCCTTTCCCTTCTCCAGGGGATCTTCCCAACCCAGGGATCGACCCCAGGTCTCCCACATCACAGGTGGGCTCTTTACCAGCTGAGCATCAGAAGGGAAGCCCAATAAACTTGACATCTATGTGTATTCTGATGTTAGGTGTCAAGTTATGTTAGGTGAAATGTACCATTTCTCAAAAAACATGAACTATCATAACTCAATATAAAAGAGATAATTTGAATAGTCCTATAATAATGAAGGAAGCTGGATTCTTACTTTAACAACTCCAGAATAAAAAATCTCCAGGCCCAGATCATTTCACTGGAGAGTTCTCTTAAGTAGTCAAAGAAAAATTAACATCAATTTGACATAATCTTTTCCAGAAAGCAGAAGAGGAAGGAACACTTCCTAATTCATTTTATGAATTACTACCTTGATACCAAGACCAAAAATAAAATAAAATGAAACTGAAGACCAGTATCCTTTATGAATACGATGCAAGAAATATTTTTTAGAATTTGCAAATTTAAATCAGAAGTATAAAAAAGAATTAAAGGATTTCTCTGGTGGTTCAGTGGCAAAGAATTTGCCTGCCAATGCAGGTGACACGGGTTTAATCCCTGGTCCAGGAGGATCCCACATGCCACGGAGCAACTAAGCCTGGGTACCACAACTATTGAGACGGTGCTCTGGAGTCTGTGCACTGTAGCAAGAGAAGCCACCCCAATTAGAAGCCTGCGCACTGCACCTAGAGCGTAATCCTCACTTACCTCAACTAGAGAAAAGTCCGGCAGCAACAAAGGCCCTGCACAGTAAAAAAAAAAAAAAGAATTATGCATTTTTAGCAACTAAGTTTATTCCAGAGATGCAAAGCTGGTTCAATATTCAGAAATTAACCAACATACCCCCTATGTTAACACATGATTGTATCAATTGATACAGAAAAAGCATTTGGCAAAATTCAATATCTGTTCATGATCAAAACTCTAAAAAATAGAAATAGAGGGGAATTTCCTCACTGGAATAAAGGAAAAAAATTGATAAATTGGACTTCATCAAAATTTTAAAATTATTCTCTGCAGTAGACCTCAAAATGATGAAAAGATAAGTTACAGATTAGGAGAAAATATTTATAAACTACATATCTGACAAAGGAGTAGTATCTAGAATATATAAAGAATTCTCAAACCTCAACAGCAAACCCCAAACAATCCAATTTGAAAAAACAGGCAAAACACACAAAGAAACATTTCACTGAATGAAATATACAGATGACAAATAAGCATATGAAAAGGTGTTCAGTGTTATTGACTTTTAAGGAAATGCAAATTAAAATTGCAAGATACCACTGCACACCTATCAGAATGGCTAAAATAAAAAAATAATGACAACACAAAAAGCTGATAAAGATACGAGGAAACTGGGTCACTCATACACTACTGGTGGAAAAGTAAAATGGAGCAGCCACTCTGAAAAACAGTTTGGCAGTTTCTTAAAAACTTAGACATCCAAGTATCATATGACTTAGAAATTGCCCTCTTGGGCATTTATCCCAGAGAAATGAAGACATGTGTTCACATAAAACTTGTACACAAATGTTTATGGCAGTTTTACTCATAGTAACCCCAAACTAGGAACAACCCGTACATCCTTTAATGGCCGAATGGTTAAACAAACTGGACTAATAGTCAACAATGAAAAGGAATGAAATTTGGATACGCATACAGCCTGTGTGTATCTCCAGGGCTATAATGTTGAGTGAAAACAGTCAGTCCCCAAGGGTTACATGCTGTATGATAACATTTATATAATATTCTTGAGGTGAGCAAATTGCAGAAATAAGGAACAAGTTAGTGACTTGCAGGAGTTAAAGAAAGAATGTGGATAGGAAGGAAGCGGGCAGCTATAAAAGGACAGCATAAAGGGTTATCCTGGTTTGTATGTTGGCTGTGTCAAGGTCAGTATCTTAGTTGTGATATTGATGTCAGCATAAAAAACAATTAAAAAATAAATTATACAAACTCAATGGAATACATTATATTAGAAACAAAAGTATTAAATACTCAAAATTTGTCACTTCCTAATTATTTTATTACTTTTACTATTTTTGATGCTTCTGAAGTTATTGATGCCTTTTGTATCTGGATGGTGGAAATACTCTATAATGGTGGGCCATGGAGTCTCTCTTCCCAATTCTGCATTTGATGACATCACCTTGCTCCCCTGAAATCAGCTGTAGTAGGAGAATCTACACCACAGAAATGGGCAAACACTGCAAGTTAGGTCTCCCCCGCGTTTCCAGTAGGTTGTTAAACTTTTACCAGGACACCACTGCTTATAAGGTAAGACATTTCCCAAACATCAAAGTGGATTTAGATATTGGGTGACCTCCTCAATAACAATACCTCCTCATCCTCCCAAATAACAAACGTCTATCAGAAAAATGAATAATGATTCAGATCAGTTACGAGAGGGAGAAGAAACTTGGCTTCTTAAGGCTATTTTCTCTTTAGTTCATTGCCACCCTTATTTTATACAAGCAATTGTGGATTGCAGGTGAGGTGGACTCTGGGGGAGTGAAATTGTTACTGTTGATGATCTTGTTCTTTGAATGTTCGACAAAGAAATGGTGAGATGGTAGAACGACAAAAAACTGGAACCGTATGAAGGCTCAGATATCTTTGTATGTTTCCCTAGGTGATATCCCCTCTAGTCTCTCTCCATCAAATTCTGATTCTTTAGCACCCTAGCCTCAGGCCCATGTAGTTATTTGTTTTGCTCTTCCAGCAAACTTCTTCCTATGCTTCTCCGTTTGGCTGGAGGTGGGATGGAAGTGGGAGGAAGTAGGCCTGCGGATAGGGATCTGATCAACCATTCTGTCCCTTATTTGGCCATGTTGACTGGTCCAAACGGTGGGCATGCACAGACAAGGGATACATGGACATTTAGTATGAGTTCTCTTCATTTACTGGGATTGCTAGGTTGGCACCGGCAGCCTCCACGCTTCCTGCCACACAGAGACGGCCTCTCTGCAGCCAGAGTGTGGCCAGCACAGAGCTAGTGCCAGATGAGAAATGGACAGACAGACGGATGGGGTACTATTTGGGCTTAGTCCCTGGGAACCCCTGAGGTTCTGTTCCCTGCGGCTCATTCTTCCCAGGTAATTTCACTTTTTGCTGAAGCAAATTCTAGTTGAGATTGTTTGGCATGTGCACCCACCCCATTCCAGCATTCCTTGTAGACTCTCTGCTGGTCTCCGTGGCTTCTTTTCCCTTTTCCTGCCCCTGATTCCTCTCCCCTATATTTGGAATTTATCTATGTGGTCTAAAATTGCCAGCCACAACCTAAAACACCCTTTCCACCTAGAGATCTGGTGAACTTACAGAGATCTTCAGAGGGCCCTGTGGAGGCTGCTCCCTCCTCTGAGTGTCTTTGGATGCTGCAGACAGAGAGTTGAGTCAGAGGCAGGGGGAACAGCACGTTTATAGCCTGCTGGTTTATAGCCTGAAAGAAACATTTGGGCAGAAATACACTTTTTTTTCAATATAGAAGAAATCTCCCAGAAGCCAGCCAAATACTTATGAGAAACACTTTACTGTGGTAAACTGCGCACTAATACACCTCCGTCTTCGGCTCCCATATTCCCTGATTTATTTTGGCACCAGAATGTCAGCAGTGCCAACATCTAGCCACATGTTATTATTATTATTTTTTTGACTGTGCAAGGGGGTAAACTGCATACGCTTTATTTCAATTAGCTTAATTGTTTTCGGTATTTAATACTAATTGTTTTAATTAGTTTCCAAAGCACAACAATGCCGACAACGGGAACGACTACATCTTATCCGTATGGTTACAGAAGACGGATGACTCAATTTCCCATCCTCAGTCTGTGCGAGTCACGGGAGGAGGACCAGGCAGATGTGAGAGGAGGAAGATGTAAGTCCTCCAGAGAGCTGACCTAGCCTTGAATGCAAAACCTGAATCTCAAGAATGAATGAGGAGGTGATGGACAGGAGAATAAAACAGGAGAATGAAGGATTTATGCAGGATTTGGGTCATCTATTTTCTTAATGTGCATACCATGGAGTGATGCTGGCTGAATAAGAATAACAACAAATTTCCCTGTGCCAACAGCCTATATTGGCTCTGAGCTGAAGATGCAATGTTTGAAGACCAAATTGTAGGAGACTGCAAGTGAGAAATGTCCCGTAGTATAATCTGTCTTGGGAAAAGCTCATACTAGTCAAAAACTGGGTGACATTTCTCGGGCAAATCTGGCTTAGAAAAAGTTCATAGCTAGCGTCTGGCATATATTGGGAGCTTAATAGATGTTTTAATCAGCATCTGTCAGAAAGTCCTTTGGGCTTAGTCTTCAAAGTATATTTAGAACCTGACACTTAGCACCTCCTACAACTGCCACTATCCTGCTCTGATCTACTCTACTCTTCCACCTGCCCGCCCCCACCAGCCTCTCACCTTGTCTCCCTGTGTCTACCTACCTTCAGCCCCTACTGTGTATTCTTAACAGAGCAGCCAGAGGAATCTTTTAAATCATAAATCATATCACTGCTCTTCTCAGAAACCTCTGATAGCTCCCATCTCACTCAGAATAAGAGCAGAGTCCTTGTGATGACTGGCAGGGTCCTTCTCCATGACCTGCCTTACCTTTCTGAGCGCCTCTCCTCTGGCTTTCCCCCACTGCCTCCTTCACTGTGCCTGCCCTCAGCATCCCTGGCATGACTGCATTGAAGGACTGAATCGCCCAGATCCATACCCACCAGCCCCAGGTGGCTAGTGACTCTTGTAACTGGACAGCGCACAGATGGGGTGCTCCCACCATCACAGACAGCTCTACTGGACAGGGCTGTCCTGGGACTTCACCCTGGCTGGAAAGCTCTTTCCAAAAGCACCACGTGGCAGACTCACTGAAATGATGACTCTTTGCTCGAATGTCACCTTTCCTAAACGAACCCTCTGAAACCATCCAGTTAAAAATCACACCCCACAACCTAGTTCCTTATCAATCATTCCTGGTCCTCTCACTCTGCTCTATTTTTTCCATAGTACTTAACACCTCATAGCACACTGTGTGTGTGCTAAGTCGCTTCAGTTATGTCTGACTCTTGGCAGCCCCATGGACTGTAGCCCTCCAAGCTCCTCTGTCCATAAGGTTCTCCAGGCAAGAATATTGGAGTGGGTTGCCATGCCTTCCTCCAGGGGATCTTTCTGACTCAGGAATTGAACCTGCATCTCTTATGTCTCCTGCATTGGCAGGTGGGTTCTTTACCACTAACACCACTTGGGAAGCCCCAATAGCACATTATACAATTTAGTTATTTATTATTGTCATGGATTATTGTTAGTCCCCCCATGAAAATGTATATTCCAAGAATAGAGGGTTTTTCATTTTTGACCCCTGCTGTATCCCCAGCATCTAGTGCCAGCGCAGAGTAAACATTCATGAAATATTTGTTGAAGAAACTAGTCAATAGGTCAACATATTTTTATGTCACCCACTGTATCCCAGGCTCTGGGCTGGGCACTGGGATACACAGAACAGTGAAATATACATTGTTCCTGCTGTCATGAGGCTTCTAGTCTAGTGGGAGAGATATTCTGGGAAGTTTTATAGAAGAGACAAATAGCAGAAACAGTGAATATCATGTGTGTGTGTGTGTGTGTGTGTGTGTGTGTGTCTGGGTGTGTGTATTGGGATGGGAAAGACTTTTTGATGAGGACAGGCCGGCTAAGTAATGAAGGGTGAAGGGGGAGTGTTGCAGGGGGGGATTGAAGGATATTACAGAGGAAAGAGCAGGTGCAGAGGCCCTGACACAGACAGACGGGCATGCAGAGGTAAGTGAAGGGTGTGTGTGAGATGGCTGTGAATTAGGAATCATTGTCAATCAGGCACTGGGTGGGGGCTGCCTTCTTCGACAATGCTACCCAGAGCGTGATCTCAAACGAGCATTGTTCAAAACATCGGGGATCTTGCTAGAAATGCAGATTTACAAGGCCAACCCCACACTTGGGAATCCGTGTATTAACAAGCCTTCAGGTGGTGCTGATGCTCACTGTTCTTTACGGCTGTGCCCCTTTATCGAATGTAAGCACATGGCAGGTGCTCATGACCGTTATGGGGCTAGATGGATGGATGAATGAATGAATGATGAGGGGATATGTGTAACTATCACCACAGTGCCCGTTCCTTTTTATGTCCTCTTTCTTTGGCTGAGGTTCAGATGATAATTAACATGAAATACAAAGAGATTCTCTGTTAATTGAGCCAGAGGTCCATCATTAACTGCAAGAATGAAAAAGCAGGAAATATCTGAGTATCAGAGTAATTCAGAGATTTGGATTTAGAGGGGAGGGTGAAGGGTGTTCCTGAAGGGGTCAAGCAGAGGTTTGAGGCCAAGAGGAGCATGGCTTGATCATGGCAGAAAGGAGGCCGCCACCAGAAAGGGCAGTTTGTGTGAGAGGAAGTGGGGAGGACCCTCGAAGATGGACAGGTCTTTGCTGCTTGTGTAGCGAGTACACAGAACGTGAGGGGAGTTGGCCTGTGGATGTTTTAGGAAGGTGGTGTCGTGATTTGTGAGATGACTGGAGTGCCAAAACATACAGTGGTTTTGGCATTACTTACAGAATACCTTGGCTGTGCGTTTAGCATTTAGAAGCGTAGGAAGGTACTGTCACCATCTAGCATTTTTAATATGCCACACACTGTTTTAAGCATTTTACATGCATATGCAATTCAATCCTTGTAGTCCGGTGAGGTAGTTACTCTTTTATTTGACCAATAAGGGGATTGTGGCACAGAAGGGTCAAGGTCACCCTTGACAAGGGTGTATAACTTCCCCAAGGTCACCCAGCCCGTAAGTGGTCAGCAGGTACTGAATCCGGGTGACCTGGTTTCACTGCAGGCTGCTGCCTTGACTATATTCTGAGTCCAAAAGACCTTGGGAAGCAGCTCTGCCTTGCCACTCACCAGTCCCCTGGGAGGCCCTCCTGGGAGTGGGGACTTCAGAAAGCCCCTCTCTCCTGGCTCCCTCTTCCTCTCGTCTGTCTGTCCTCTCCCTGGTCCCAGTCCTCCCTCCACCACCCTCAGGCTCCTCTGGTCGGTGGGGAGGGGGAATGCTGCACATAGGAGGAAGGGTGGTGGCCTAGTCCCAGGTCTGGGTAGGGGTGCAATTGGATTTTATAGGGCCTGAAGTTTATGCTTTCTGAGGAGTCTTCTTTAAGAAAAAAATACAAAAAATGTCATGCTTTTGCAAACTTTATTAAATCATTAACCTTGTGAGTTCTCTAGAGCCCTCTCCCCCAACCCAGGGCCTCAGAAGGGGCTCCATTAGCTTCTCAGAAAAGCTACCTCTGGGTCTGTGCCTGGTTTTTTCCAGTCATCCAAGGCTGGAAAGACAAACATTTTTCTCTTTCTCATATCCATCTCCTTTTACAGCATAAGTCAAGTGCATGAATACACTCCTGGAATCTCTTTTTCCTGCCTCACCAAAGCCTTGGGGTTGCTTTCCATCATCTTAGGTGGGGAGAGAGCAAGGAAACCCTGTTCTGCTTCCTTTAGAAGAACAGGGGTTTATCGAAGGGCAGGCAGTAAGGTGCTGGAGAAGACTCTTGAGAGTTCCTTGGAAAGCAAGGAGATAAAACCAGTCAGTCCTAAAGGAAATCAACCCTGAATATTTATTGGAAGGATTGATGCTGAAGCTGAAGCTCCAATATTTTGACCACCTGATGGGAAGAACTGACTCATTGGAAAAGACCCTGATGCTGGGAAAGATAGATGGCAGGAGGAGAAGGGGACGACAGAGGATGAGATGGTTGGATGGCATCATCAAACCAATGGACATGAGTTTGAGCAAGCTCTGGGAGATGGTGAAGGGCTGGGAAAACTAGCATGCTGCAGTTCATGGGGTCGCAAGGAGTCGGACATGACTTAGCGACTAAACAACAACAAGGACAGTAGTGGAGGGTCCTGCAGTATTTGAGTCCTCAGTTCCGACCCCATGCTGTGACCTGGGACACATGGACTTCTTGCCAAAAAAGGAACTGGCATTCTTCTGGCTGGGCTCCAATGTACAGGCTGCCATCCACTGCAGCAAATGACCCCAATTCCTTCCCTTTTACTGGTTTCATATTTATTTTAGCCCGTGTTTGCACATGTTTTGTAAACCTGGTCCAGTCAGGGAGTGGTCTGGCTGTAGCCTCCACAAAGACTTGGCTTTTTGTGTAAGTAATTTAGCAGATGGCAAAGCTAGATATGTAGCTTCTAGATATAAACCTTTCCCCGGGCCCCCTCTGGGCTGTCAGGGCTATGCCAGAAACTGGTTCTGGCCTGTGCATAACACAGGGACAAGCATACTATGGTTTTACAGGGGCTTCCCTGGTGGTTCAGTGGATGAGAATCCACCTGCCAATGCAGGGAACATGGGTTCGATACCTGGTCTGGGAAGATTCCACATGCCACGGAGCAGCTAAGCCCATGTGCCACAACTACTGAGCCTGTGCTTTAGAGCCGGGGAGCCGCAACTACTGGGCCACACTTAGAGCCCGTGCTCTGCAAGAAGACAATGAGGAGCCCACACACCACAACCAGAGAAAGCTTGCTCACAGCAAAGAAGACCCAGTGCAGCAAAAAAAAAAAAAAAAAAGACACGGTTTTAGGGGTGTTAATCGAGGGGTTTGGACCGGATTCAAGCCAGGAGAGGCAGAGAGACAAGCTAGGGGGTAGGGACCTGAGGTGAGGGATGAGGGGTGATGCTTAGAGGTGGGGGATGAGGCTTGAACACTTCCCACCGTCAGTACCCACCATAGGGGTTTCTCATCAGAGAAGGCTCCACTTCAACAGGGGGTGACGTGTGGTTTCAGCTTGTGGGCTGCCAGCTTCACTGTGGTTCTCCTGGGACTTCATTGAAAAGGCTCACTTGATATTTAAGTATTCTCCCGTTTCATTTTCTTCTCTCTCTCTCTGAGGAAATTGACTATCAATGGCAACTTCATAGACAGTCTTGAGCTGCAAATTAAGCTAAGCCAACAGTCCTGGGATTTACAATCATAACCTTGTGGAATTGAACCATTAACTAATCCAAACACAAGTATATTAAGTGGCCAGCCCTGGCTTCAGCAATTTTCAGCAGCACCTCGTCCATCAATAATTCTAAAATGGCTGGAACTGCTGCCGTCTGTTTAATCAGGTCTCAAGCCTCGGGAGGCTGACAGGTTCCTGTTTTCTGCCTCCTTCATGTTTTCTCTGAAAGAATTTCAAGGACCCAGATGGGATGTCTTTTTTTTTTTCATCCCTAGGGGAATCATGTGATACAATTTGAAGGCTGACCATAGTAAAACAGAAAATTAAGTGCTAAATGTTCAAGTGTCTTAAAATGTATCTGTTCCTTTTAAGAAGGACCACTTTATTTGAACAAGAACAATGGGCAGAGCTCAGGAGGTACAGAAATGACCAGTGAGTTGTAAAAGAAATACTTGTTCAAGGTAACGAGTCAATAAGGCAGATTGACCTTGAGAGCAGGAGTTGTTTTTTTTATCAAGGTCTCCACGTAGCGAATACTAGTCCTGACTATAAATGTGTGGACCTGGGCCGGCCTGTCTCCCTCCTGATTCAGGCTGCTCTCGCTCAGCGGTTGCTGAGGGATGGGGATTTTAGGTGATGGATGTACAGCATTAAGTAACATCACGAGAAAGGGATTCTGATTAGAGTCACACTGGCTTGAATCCTGGCTTCACCATGGACTTAATCTCCCTGTTTCAGTTTCCACGTTTCTCGTGGAGCTGAAATTGATTTCTGCCTTTTGGGATTGTTATGAGAACTGTGCCTGGCAATAGTTATCTAAGTATTTATTGTTACGATGATGAATTTGTTTTCAATGATTCTGGTTAGTTAAAGAAAAAGTCTCAGTTTGATACTAACATGTCTTTAACACCCTCTCTAGGCATTTGCTAATTTCTCTTTAATGGAGAGCAGGGCTTAGTTTCAGAGTTAGCTAGAATGTAATGATACTGTTTTTCATTATATTTATTTTTTATGATTATTTCCTATTTATATGGCAAGTGAAACTGATTTTCTCTTTATAACAGTGACATAAGTTTAAAAAATTTAAATTGAAGTATAGTTGATTTATAATATTGTGTTAATTTCAGGTGTACAACAAAGTGATTAAGTGATTTCAGGTTATTTTCCATGAGAAGTTATTGTAAGACATTGAATATAGTTCTCTGTGCTATGTAGTAAATTCTTGTTGTTTATCTATTTTATGTATAGTAGTGTATATGTATTAATCCCATACTCCTAATTTATCCTTCCCACCCTCTCTTTCCTCTTCAGTAACCATAAGTTTGTTTCCTAGTGACATAGCTTCTTTATGAAAATAACTTTGCTTAAATAAATTGTGAGCTGATATAATTAAAAAGATACATGTACCCCTATGTTCATAGCTCTTTCATAATAGCCAAGACATGGAAACAACCTAAATGTCCTCCCACAGATAAGTGGATAAAGAAGATGAGGTATCTATAGACAATGAAATATTAACCATAGAAAAGAATGAAATGATGTCATTTGCAGCAACATGGATGAAACCAGAGATTAGCATATTAATTGAAGTAAGTCAGAAAGAGAAAGACAAGTACCAAATGATATCATTTACATGTCGAATCTCAAATATGACACAAATGAACCTATCTATGAGACAGAAGCAGAATCATGGACTTAGAGAGCAGACTGGTGGTTGCCAAAGGGGAGGGGGTTGGGAGAGGGATGGAGCGGGAGGCTGGGGCTAGCAGATGTAAGCTTCAGTATCATACAGAATGGATAAACAACCAGATCCTACTATACAGCAAAGAGAATCATGTTCAGTATCCTACGATGAACCATAATGGAAAAGAATACAAAAAAAGAATGCATGTATGTGTATAACTGAATCTGTTTGCTATAGAGCAGAAATTAGCACAACATTGGAAATCACCTGTACTTTAATTAAAAAAACTGGTTGCCAACATTTGAAAATTGAAAGATTTCAAAGAAAAAAAAGTGAGTTGATGTAAACAAAAATATTAAGAAAATGGTATATGTAAGTGGAAAATGAAGAAGACAGAATAACAGTGGGTCATGACTAACAGAAGTAGCAGATTAGGTCACCTTGTGTAAAAGAATTTCCAGCTCAAAAATGTTGAGGTTGGTGACACCTTTGGCATTTTTATATTTGGGTGGGGGTGCTGAGGAGGAAGTTTCCTCTGGTTTCCTCCTGTCTTTTAGTCTCTCACTTGTGAATGGCCACAGGAATGAGTCACTGGGTCTGCCGAGCGACTGCCCCATCGTAGTGCGATGCCCTCCCCACGCCCCTGCCCCCTCTGACCGCTGGGAGTCAGGCTTCCAGAGCAAAGAGGCAGACTCGGATCCTCAGTGCAGGGCGCGGGGCTGTCCCACGACATGGGAAAGTGGACTTTTGAAAAACTGATAATTTCGATCAATCATGAACAACTGACATGGCTTGGGTAAGCCTGAACCCATGGCTTCCCTTTCCTGACAAGGGACTCCTCACTCCTCCTAAATGAGGCAGAGCAGGTTTGCCAAGTCTCAGGAAAGCAAAGGAATTGAGCCCGAGCTATTTCCACCGCGGGGGTGATGGGGAGGCTGGCAGAATAGGATGGAGGCGGAAAGACACAAAGAACATTTTTAGATACCACAGATTAACTGATTTAAAAAGATGGAAATGAACAATTCTGGAGATGACATGACGTAAGTGAGTTATTATAGAAAGACAGGTTTGGGGCTCATCTGAGGAAAATCTGAGTAACATAAGCCATACATTAATGGATCACATGGTTGGTTAAATATAGATTTTTAATGAAACCCCCAACTGTGAGAATTTCTGTTTCTCTAACTATCCCTTGGACCTCCAGAGTCCTCGTCTTGGGGCTCCATCCTAGGGAAGTTTGTGCCAGCTCTCGACTGGTTCTGTGTGAGGGGAGGTAGGCTACCATAGCTCCACCAGAATGTCCCACTGTTACTGTAAACTAAAGTATCCTTGACTTTTTCTCTTCAAATCCCATTTTTGCATCCATAGTATTCCTGGTATATAGGCCCTAAGGTTCAAAACCTTTGGGTCCAGAGTTCAATTTTCCTTCCTCTTTGTGTCTCCATCCAACAACTCATTAATTTCTCAAAGAATTTGTGTGTGTGTGTGTGATTATTACATGATTATTGTGAGCTCAGGGTCTTTATGTTCATTCTTCTGATTTCCACTGCCATCTTCCTCAGCTGATTCTTCATTCAATAAACACCAAGTACTTACTGTGTGCTGGAACAAGACCTGTGTCATCTTATGTCTGAATCCTTTTTTTAAAAAAATTATTTATTTTTAGAATTGAATTATAATTGATTTACAATGTTTCAGGTGTATAGCAAAGTGATTCAGTTACACATTCACACACATATATTCTATAAATATGTATTCCACATCTTCTTTATCCATTCATTTGTTGATGGACATTTAGGTTGCTTCTGTGGCTTGTTTGGTTATTGTAAACAGTGCTGCTATAAACATTGGGCTGCATGTACCTTTTCAGATTAGAGTCTTTGTCTTCTCCAGATACATGCCCAGAAGTGGGATAGCAGGATCACATGATAACTCTATTTTTAGTTTTTATGAGAAACCTCCACATTTGTTCTCCAGAGTGGCTGCCCTGATTTACATTCCCACCAACAGTGTAGGAGGGTTTCCTTTTCTCCACACACTCTGAAGCATTTATTTTTGTAGAGGTTTTGATGAAGGCCCTTCTTACTGGTGTGAGGTGATCCTTCATTGTATTAATAGTTTTGATTTGCGTTTCTCTAGTATTTAGTGATGTTGAACATCTTTTCATGTGCCTGTTGGCCATCGGTTATGTCTTCTTTGAAGACACGTCTGTTTATGTCTTCTGCCCACTTTTTAAAATTGGGTTTTTTTATGTTGACCTGTATGAGGTATTTGCATATTTTGGAAATTAATCCCTGTTGGCTGCATTGTTTGAAAATATTTTCTCCCATTCCACAGGTTGTCTCTGAATCCTTGACTACAATTTCAGGCATATAATTGGTGCTTAGGAGGTAGTTACTGAATTAATATAAAGGTGTCTCAGTCTTTTTTTATTTTGCTGGGGATGTTTTTGATGCCTTGGTGGGGAGAGAAATGCTGTCATGATACTTTGGTCCTGCTTGAATCTCTAGGACTTCCCTGAAACTAAAGTCTTCACGGGGACCAGTTTTAGGGATCTACTCTTACTTGTCCTCCTAAAAAGTCCTATCCTGGGAGTATGAGAGGGTAGGTGGACATCCATGGAGCTTCATTCACTGGGTGCCCAGAAGGTCAAACCTATCAAGGTATGAATCTGCAGGCAGCTATGGGCTGGAGCTGCAGGTAAACATCACCAGAGATGCTCTACCTTGGGTCCTTGAAGTTAACCCACCCTCTGCTTTCACTTCTAGTTAGTTTTCAGAGAATCTTTTTTCACTGGGGGAACCTGTTAGCATTTTTTACTACTAAAGGTAACTGACAAACCATAGGAAGTATTTATATACCTAAACTTAGTCCCTGTGTGGAGAAACACTTTGTTGACGTAAGCAGGGTGCTTTATTATAGATAGATTTGTCCTGTGCTCATTGAATAAATTTGGCTTCCCTGGTGGCTCAGATGGTAAAGAATCCACCTGCAATGCAGGACACCTGAGTTTGATCCCTGGGTTGGGAAGATCCCCTGGAGAAAGGAGCAGCTACCCACTCCAGTATTCTTGCCTGAAAAATTCCATGGACAGAGGAGCCTGGCGGGCTATCACTCATGGGGTCGAAAAGAGTCAGGCATGACTGAATGACTAACACTATTACTACTACATTGAATAAATAATCAGACTTTAATGCTGGGGTTGCATGTTGGAGTTGAGAGGAAGATGGCTCGTCACATTTCATTACACATTTTTCAATAGAATCCCCTTGGGGTAAATATTTCTTATTCTGAAATGATTTGCCATAGCGTCTCCAGAAAGATTTCTTATTCAACAGTAAACTGGTTGTGTTATTTTGATTACTTTCTCGCTCCTTGGTAATTGTCTAATTTTCCTTTTGTAAAAGGAATTCAGACACCTAACACAATTGTATGTTGACATCAGTTCAGATCATCATGAAAAATTTTGTGGATAGGATTCAGTGTGTTGTGAAAACCTCCTTTGTCCACATTTGGTTTCCTCCAATCATCTGTGATTCAGAGGTAGCACAGATGTTCCCAGCTGCTGGAAAATGAAGCTTGAAGTTCATGCTGATAAGGAGAAAAATACCTAATTCAAATTCCAAGGCTTATTTGACCTAAATCAATTTCAACTTGAGAAAATGGGGTCAACTCTCTTTACCCCAGAAGAACCACCCTGGTGATTAAAAAGTAAATCTTGGAGAATTAAATTATGTTGCTGTTCAGCTTTCATATGCATACTTAGGGAAAAAAACCCAGAGCATCAAAGACTGTCGGAATAACTCAATTTAGTGATGGTGGCAAAGCACTGCTGAAAAAAAGGCTTTTCTAAGGCGTTGAGCTTTGCTCCAGGGAACTGCTACACACTTCAATTGGTATCCAAGAGAAAAGGAGAAGGCTTTCAAATGAATAATTTTATAACTTTCAACCACACACATACTGCTTGAATATCAAATTATTTTAAATGAGAACTTCAAAAAGATCTACCTGTTAAATGAGTAAAAAGCCCTAAACCTCTGCCTAACAGAGCAAAGAGATTTGGATTAAAATGCCAAGCGGAGAGGGATCTGGGGTGGGACACTGTTAGGTCAGGAGTCCCAAGATGTGTCCAAAGAAGAGTTTACCCCCTGAAGAAAGGGGGGCATTGACCCCAGGATTTTAGAGATAAACATGCAGTTGTGTTAGGTATCTGATTTCCTTTTACAAAAGGAACATGAGACAATGACCAAGGAGTGAGAACGTAATCAAAATAACACAACCAATTTACTGCTGAATAGGCTTAAAGCTCAACATTCAGAAAACTAAGATCATGACATCTGGTCCCATCACTTCATGGCAAATAGATGGGGAAACTGGAAACAGTGGCTGACTTTATTTTTCTGGACTCCAAAAATCACTGCAGATGGTGATTGCAGCCATGAAATTAAAAGATGCTTACTCCTTGGAAGGAAAGTTATGACCAACCTAGACAGCATATTAAAAAGCAGAGACATTACTTTGCCAACAAAGGTCCATCTAGTCAAGGCTATGGTTTTTCCAGTGGTCACATATGGATGTGAGAGTTGGACTATAAAGAAAACTGAGCACTGAAGAATTGATGCTTTTGAACTGTGGTGTTGGAGAAGACTCTTGAGAGTCCCTTGGACTGCAAGGAGATCCAACCAGTCCATCCTAAAGGAGATCAGCCCTGGGTGTTCATTGGAAGGACTGATGTTGAAGCTGAAACTCCAATACTTTGGCCACCTGACATGAAGAGCTGACTCACTGGAAAAGACCCTGATGCTGGGAAAGATTGACGGCAGGAGGAGAAGGGGATGACAGAGGATGAGATGGTTGGATGGCATCACCGACTCAATGGACATGGGTTTGGGTGGACTCCGGGAATTGGTGATGGACAGGGAGGCAGGGCGTGCTGCGGTTCATGAGGTCACAAAGAGTTGGACATGACTGAGCGACTAAATTGAACTGAACTGAAGATAATCCAGCCTTTCTTGTTTTACAGATGAAAACACTGAGGCTGGAACACAGGTGTCTTGCCAGACTCCGCCCCCAGCCTATGCAGTGTCTAGTCTAGACACATCTCAGGTTGGGTTTTTCTGAGCAACATGGGGAACAGCTAGTGGTTAACTGGTCTGAGTTGTGGGATTAACAAAGGATAGTGGTTTATATATGTCTCCTGAAAGACAAAATGCTCTGTGAGCTGGGAGACATAACAGGAGGCTGTATTCCTCATGTTTTTTATTTTGTGTTTTTGATGCTTTGACATCTTGGGGCTTTGCTGACTCTGGAGAGATCTCCCTTCCCAAGGAGAGCTAATTCCTAGAGATAGCCAATGACTCACCTGCAGGCCCACCGATCCAGAGCCAGTGCCCCCAGTCACCTCCCACATCACATTCATACCCTCTGGGTGGCTAGTCTCCTGCCTTAATCACGTGACATCAGGTACCAGACACCTAGACACAGCCCCTCTGCCCCGGTGCCCAGGGAATCATTCAGACTAGCCAGTGCTAAGCCTGCCTACCCTGCCTCACCTGTTTCTTCACGTGGGAACCACAATAAACGCTCTGTCTTTTTTAATGCTTATTTTAAAAATTCATTTATTTGGCATGCAGGATCTACTGGGAATCGAACTCCTGCATTGGGAACGCAGAGTCTTAGCACTGGACCACCAGGGACGTCCCACACAATAAAGCCTCTTGACTCCATTTTCCCTCTGCTCCTTCTGCCTCTTGACTGGCCCTGGTGCTTCCCTCTGTGTCCTGTGGTATCCTGGTATGGCCCCCTTTTGGGGGCCTATGAGTATAACAACCTTTTAAAAAATAATCAACTAATTATTATTTTAAAATCAAGACTTTATTTTATAGGAGTAGTGCAAAGTCCACAGCAAAAGTGAGGGGAAGATACATAGATTTCCCATGTGCCCTCTGCCCTCACACATTTATAGCCTTCCCTAACTATTAACATTTCCTACCCCCAGAGAGGTACATTGGTTACAAACAATGAACCTACACTGATCCAAAGTCCATGGTGTATGTTACTGTTCACTACAGGTGTTCGGCGTTCTATGGGTTTGGACAAATGTATAATGACATGTACTCACTATTGTGCTATCACACAGAGTGTTTTCACTGCCCTAGAATTTCCTCGTTGCTCGATCTATTCATCCACCACCAACCCTTTGTAACCACTGATCTTTTTATTGTCTCTGTAGTTCTGCTTTTTCCTGAATGTCGTATAGTTGGAATCTCACAATATGGATGTTCTTCAGATTGGCTTCTCTCACTTGGTAACGTTCAGAAAAGTTTCCTCCATGTCTTTTCATGGCTTGATAGCTCATTTCCTTTTAGTACTGAATGAATTCTGTTGTCTACATACACCACAGTTTATTTGTCTACTCACCCACTGAAAGACATTTTAGTTGCTTCTAAGTTTTGGTAACTGTGAGTAAAGCAGCCATAAAAATCCCTGTGCAGGCATTTGTGTGGACATAAGTTTTCAGCTCCTTTGAGTCAGTACCAAGGATTGCAATTGCTGGATCAAATGGTAAGTGTATTTTAGCTTTATGAGAAACCACTGAAGTGTCTTCCACAGAGGCTGTGCCGTTTTGCATTCTCAATGAGAGTTCCAATTGCTCCACATCCTCTCCAGCATTTGGTGTTGTCAGTGTTCTGGATTTTGGCCATTCTAAAGTAGATAGTAGTATCTCATTGTTTTTATTTACATTTTCCTGATAACAATGATGTGGAGTATCTTCTCACATGCTTATTTGCCATCTATATATCTTCTTTGGTGAGGTGTCTTTTGAGATCACTGGTCCATTTTTAAACTAAGTTTTTTTTTTTATTGTTGAATTTTGAGTTCTTTGTATATTTTGGATGACGGTTCTTTATCAGATGTGTCCTTTGCAAATAATTTCTCCTGGTCTGTGGCTTGTCCTCTCATTTTCTTTACGTGTCTTTCACAGAGCAGGTGTTTTAAATTCTAATGAAGTCTAGCTTATCAATGATTACTTTTATGGATCATTGAAGACACCAAACATGCCTTTGGTATTTTATCTAAAAAGTTATCACCACACCCAAGGTCATCTAGGTTTTCTCCTACGTTATCTTCTAGGAATTTTATAGTTTTGTGCTTTACATTTGGATCTGTGATCCATTTTGACTTAATTTTTTTTTAACACATATAAGGTCTGTGTCTAGATTTTTTTTTTTTAACATGTGGTTGTCTAGTTGTTCCAGCAACATTTGTTGAAAAGACACAAACTATCATTTTCAATGGCAGGCATTGCCAGATTTACTGGCTGTTCCATACTTAAATAATACACAAATCTATATTTAAAAACAGAAGGTCTAAGTACTTCCCTGATATCCAGGGGTTAAGACTCCACACTTCCACTGTATGGGTACAGGTTTGATCCCTGGTCAGGGAATTGAGGCCCAACAGTGTGACCAAAAACCAAAATCAAAACAGAGGGTCTGATTTTTATTTATCTGGGATCGGATGCTGCTTGGGTTAGCAGCCGTGCCTCTGCTGACCAGTGTCCACCTTTGCTGGCTTGTTCAGTCCCAGGTCTGTGCCTAAACCTTGGGGGCCTAGAGTTCAACCCATTTCCAGTGGGGAGTGTTGACTCAGAGCTGGATGATGGAAATACAGAGTAGCTCCTCCCCAGCCTTGCGCAGAGCCGTGGGCAACCACACTCCCATGGGCTCAAAAAGAATTCCAGCTTCTCTTTTCCCACCTCTGCTCCTCTTTTCTCCTTTAGCTGGTGTCTCTGATCCCCATTCTCTGGTGCCATGTGTGTATTCTCCCATTCTAACTAATCATCTGCCTAGCTTTTAAAAATTTATGGGATTTAAAAAATTTATAGCATTTTAAAAGTTTTTCTTCATATAGGTTCTGCACATGCCTTATGGGGTTTTTCCTTAGTTTTGTTTGTCTTGACTTTTTGGCTTTTTTTGATTGTTCCCTTTTAAATGGATTTTTTCTTTCATTATATTTTCAAATTAGTTATATGTATGTAGCATGCTATTGATTTTCATATATAAATTTGTACAGCTAGCCACCTTATTGAATTTTCCTATTGATTTCAACAGTTCTTTTTTTTTACTTGATTCCCTTTGGTTTTTTAGGTATCCAGTCAAAACTAGCTGCAAATAAGGATAATTTTTCTTATTTATGTTTATGACAGTCTCTGAAGAGCAATGTTACATTATAGTGGTGAGAGTGGGCATTCTTTTCCTGTTTGCTTGGCTTTTCAATTTGGTTTCATGAGGATTCTGCCTCTGGTCTGGGATACTGAACCTGAGTTCTGACATAGCACTCTGGTCTCTCAGTGGTTGAAAGTCAAAGATATTAGCAGGTCCTGAAGTTCTCAGGGCTCGGAATCCACTTAAGAAGTTAATGGACCACTTAATCTTTTCCACATCTCCAACAGGTATCCCCGTCCCCCTCCCAACTTCTGTTTTGGAAATTCCTCCGCTTGACCTGTATTTTTCAAGAGTTTAGCAAGTAATCTTAGGGGAAAGGAACCACAGAAAAAAGAAATAGTCACAAAACTAGCATTATTTCAATGAATTGTGTAATTCATTGAGACATAATGAATGTATTTCTAAGTATTTTTGCCCTTGAAATTTTTTTAATTACTCAGCCAACGACAGAAATCCAAATCAAATTAAAAAAAGAATTTTTTGATTCCTATAGGCAAGCTGCGGGGAGACTGGGTTGCTCATTCCTGCCTCCTTTGAAGACTGATTTACCCCTAAAGCTGGTGCCATGGCATAGGCAGCTCTGGAGATGTTGTCTCTAACATAATAACAACCATCTATAGAACTGGTTAGTAAATCAGGCTCTGTCCTAGGCACGTGATATACATTCTCACTGAACCCACCGAACAACCCTATATGTGTGTGGTTATCCCATTTTACAAATGAGGAGATGGTTCTTCTTGGTGAAGAACCTCCACAGGCTCACAGAGACAGGGAGGCGATGGGCCTGGGATGTGGGGTCATTCTGACTGAAGAGCTTGGGTTCTTCTCTTCTGTACACTCTACTATCCAGACCAAAGTGACCTCTTCCTACAAACTCCAGTTCGAAACATTCCTGAGTGTGGCCTCTGATTGGCCTGGTTGGGTCATTTGCATATCCCTGGGCCAATCATTGATGTCAAAAAGACCAGTTACTAGGGTTAGTCCAGACTGAGTCATACGCCGATCTCAGGGCAAACGAGAACCAAACATGATAGAAAAAATAATACATGTCCTCTCCAGCTCCTAAATCCAAACCCTCCACTCCAGGTAGGCCAGCCATCTTCATGCTCTGGGAAGAAACCTGGCATTTCTGGCTTCCCCACATCTTTGTGCATGCCGTTCTTTCTCTTGGAAATGCCTTTTCACCTAAGTTTTGGGTAACATGTCCTTGCTTTCTATGTGCAGTACCTTTAGATAGCATCAAGCTTCCTTCCTTCCTGCCGATTTTGGGGAGTAGCTCTGTAGATTTCTCCAGTTGTTTGACTGATGAGAAGATGATTCTGTTTTCTTGGGGAAAAAGAAAAGCTTCCTCCTCTCACTTTTCTAAGATCTTGCTCACCCCTTCGAATTTTCCAGCTGATGGAACTTAGTTGGGAAGTCAGTGGCTCAAGGTGCCTGTGCCAAGATATTAGCATATACCGCCTGAAGCAAAGACACCACTGGAGCGCTCCGTCTGTTTTGCCACGTTCTGTTATGTATGTGACAGCTGAGGGTATCTTTTAAGAAACGCAGTGTTTGTGAGTGATGTGTCTTAATAGAAAAACGATGAGACACACCAGAGTGCAGAACTCACTTTGTGGGAGCAGGTTTTCCACTGAACCGTAGTTTGGAGGTTCAAGGATGTGTAGGAGGAATGGCAATCAGGGTGGGTGGTGGGTTAGCGTGATGGCAGGAGGAACCTTTTCATTTCGGAAGCATTGTTGGCAGCTGAGACTCCTCCAGAGTGCAGGCCTTACAACAGGGTGGACTCGATTTTGGAAAGACAACCCCTGAGGAGTTGGCTGGGGCCACTCCCCTCTCTTCTTCCACCAGGTGAGAGACCACCTCATGTGTGAAAAGTCACATCTGACTTGTGATTCTGGATCTTATCTGTAAACTTGGGAGTGGTTGTGTTCACTTGGTCAGTGTGGGGGTTATAAAACATGGCTCCAGACTTCCGTGGCGCTCTTCCTGTCAAGGGGTGAGATCTGTGTCTCTTCCTGTTGCTTCTGGGCAGATTGTGATCACCTAGGCCAAAAGAGTGTGATGGAAAGTCTAGAAAAGGCTACGAGGCTTCCTTCTGGTCCTCTGACCTTGCTTGTTCTTCAGAGACGCCATCTTGGGAAGCCGCCTGCCACCGTGTTGTGAGAAACCTAACCCACATGGAGAGGCCACGTGTAGGCAGGTGTGCTGGCCAGTCCTTTAGCCATCCCAGCCCAAGGGCCAGACATGTGCCTGCAGAAGCCAACTTGGAAACCCCAGATAATCAGGAAGCAGAAGAGAGCCATCCCTACTGTGCTTGAATTCCTGACCCCTGGAATCTGCGAGGGCTTCCCTGGAGGCTCAGACAGTAAAGAATCCGCCTGCAATGAGGGAGACCTGGGTTCGATCCCTGGGTTGGGAAGATCCCCTCGCTGTGAGCAAAAGATGATGGTGGTTGTTTTATACCGTGCAGTCCGAAATGTTTCTTATAAAACAGCGACACCAGAGTCTCTTGGCATCAACTACAACTGAGGGCCCCAGAACCGCCTCTGGCTCTGTGTGTTCTGTGCAGAGCAGGGTTCTTTAAAATACTAGGATCCCAGACTGTCTGGTGGTATTTTATAAGCCTTCTAGTAAGTAAGAAAATGATGCCCTCTTTCCCAGGATTATTTTCCCAGCTTGAGTCTGTTTTTGACATCTGGGCCCTCTGCCCTACTCTGTCAACCTTGATGGAAAATTCCAATGGACCTTTTTCTTCTATAGCTATATTTAGTTTATAAGAAGCAAGATCTGACACCCTATCCCCAGGGTTTGCCAGTTTATATGGAAGATTTGTTCTCAGTACGTTTCCTTCTCCTGTCATATTATTCATCTCACTGAAAATGAAACTGGGTTTTTAGATTGTGGAAACTTCCAGGAGTTCTACTAGTCAATCAACAATCGGTAGTAGAGTGACTAATATCTTTTAAGGGTCTGTGGAAGAAATAAAGAACTATGTGACTTAATCCACACTCTCATTTGTGTGTTCATGCTCAGTCGTGTCTGACTCTTTCTGATCCCATGGACTGTAAGCCCACCAAGCTCCTCTGTCTAAGGGATTTTTCAGGCAAGAATACTGGAGTGGGTTGCCATTTCCTCCTCCAGAGGGATCTTCCCCACCCAGGGATCAAACTTGAGTCCTCTGTGTCTCCTGCACCAGAGGCAGCAGAGTCTTTAACCACTGAGCCACGGGGAAGACCCATAATCCATGCTCTCAAGAGCTGGCAATTTATTTGCGGAAATAAGACATGTACATGAAAAGTAAAATAGCTCAAATATATGATATTTCTAGTATTTAAATAGTGCATTTACCTATGAGAATGGGTAGCAAGTACTTCTCATCTTTTTTGAGTCTGACAGAACCCAGGAAACTCTTTTATAATACATACAATTACAAAACAAACCAACCACTAAAAACAAAAACAAATCTGTGAATGTAGTAACAGCTATAATCTTCTGTATTGACCACTAAATAAGATCTAGCAGTAGTCTTTTTTTTTAGCAGTTAAAAAATTATAATTGTCACAAAGGCAAGTCTAGCAGCAGTCTTTTTAGAAAATATTTACTTATGTAGATATTTGACTTCCTCGGGGCTTAGTTGCAGCATACGAAATCTTTGTTGCATCATGTGTGATCTTTCGTTGGGGTGCACGGACTTTATAGTTGTGGTGTGAAGCCCCAGCTGCCCTGTGGCATGTGGGATACTCATGGTATTGTTTAGTTGCTAAGTCGTGTTTGTGACCCCATGAACTGTAGCCCACCAGGATCTTCTGGCCATGGGATTTCCCAGGCAAGAATACTGGGGTGGGTTGCCATGCCCTCCTCCAGGGGATCTTCCCAACCCAGGGATTGAACCTGTCTTTCCTGCATTGCAGTCAGATTCTTTACCATTGAGCCATCAGGGAAGACCATTATTTCCCAGACCAGGAAGCAAACCTGTGTCCTCCAGACTGCCCGCTCGATTCCTAACCACTGGACCACCAGGGAAGTCCCAGCAACAGTCTTATAACCACCATAATTTTGAGGTAACAATGAGCGTAAACGACATCCTGGGACCTGGGAGATGCCTGCATGAACTGTAATATGGTACAAAATACCTGCAGTTTCTATCAGTGACAGAAATCACAGGTACTGTTAATAAGGTAACCCCAGGGGACTCAGTGGTAAAGAATCCACCTGCCAATGTAGGAGATATGCAGGTGATGTGAGCTTGATCCCTGGGTTGAGAGGATCCTTGGAGTAGGAAATGGCAATCTGCTCCAGTATTCTTGCCTGGAAAATCCTGTGAACAGAGGAACCTGGTGGGCTACAGTCCATGGGGTTGCAAAGAGTCAAACATGACTGAACGACTGAGCATGCACACTATTACTATATCCATACAGTGGATGGGGGCTTGCCTACATTTATAACTGAGAGAGATGCTAAATTTTAATTAGTGCAGATATAAAGGGTACATGGTCTTTAGCAAATCAATAACAAAATTGAAGTCAGTCTTGCTTTTATTATCATCATGCACCATCAATTTAAAACAATATCAGTGACAGAAGCATTCCTGCAGGGGCCAATGATACCATTGTCCACCCGCACGGGCAACACCAGGATGCCACTGAGTAAGCAGATGGCTTTTCCCTATCCAAGCTCACAGACCCCTGAATTCCACCTACAGACCCCCATGCCAGTCTCAGACTCCAGGTTACAAACACTAGTTGTGTGTTATGTCCTGGTTTAGAGGAGGATCTTTGGAATCAGACAGGACTGGGCTTGAGTCTGTTGTCCTAGTTAGTTACGTGACTTTGAGAAAACTGTTTAACCTCTTAGAGGATCAGTTTTCCTTCTGTGAAAAATGGAGTATAATAATGGCACCTTTCCCATCATTGTTGGGTGGATTCATGGAGATCAAAAAGTAGGTGAAGTGGTTTGTCCACTGTTGGTGGGAATGTAAATTGATGCAGTCACTGTGGAAAACAATATGGAGATTTCTCAAAAAACTAAAAACAGAAGTACCATATGACCCAGCAATTCCACTTCTGGGTATGTATCTGAAAAAACAAAAACACTAATTTGAAAAGATATAGGCACTCCAATGTTCAGAGCTGCATTGTTCACGATAGCTAAGATTCGAAAGCAACCTAAGTGTCCATCAACAGATGAATGGATAAAGATGTGACATATATGTATATGTGTGTGTGTAGAACAGAATGCTACTCAGAGTTAAAAAGAATGAAAATTTGCCATTTGCCATAACTTGGGTGGACTTAGAGGGTATTATGCTAAATGAAATAAGTCAGACATAGAAAAGCAAATCTACATTTACATGTAAAATCTAAAATATAAAACAAACTACTGAATATAAAAGAGAAAAGACATAGACTCACAGAGAAAAAACTACTGGTTATTAGTGGGGAGAAGGAAGGGGGAGGGGTAAGAAAAGGGTTGGGGATTAGGGTGTATCAACTATTAGGTATAAAATAAGATA
The DNA here is from genome assembly GCF_910594005.1 of Cervus elaphus. Taxonomy (NCBI): domain Eukaryota; kingdom Metazoa; phylum Chordata; class Mammalia; order Artiodactyla; family Cervidae; genus Cervus; species Cervus elaphus. Next base: position 27,296,453 of record NC_057822.1, on the reverse strand, counting down.
CAAGGATACATTATACAACATGGGGAATATAGCCAGTATTTTACAATAACTATAAATGGATTATAACTTTTAAAAATTGTGAGTCACTACATTGTATTTCTGTAAATTATATAATTTTGAACATCAGCTATATTTTTTATATTTCAATAAAAAAACAGAAGTGAGTGAAGTGGGGAACACTGCTCCATCAATGGTGGTGTTGCTGGTGGACATAGTAACAGTTGATCTTCCCACTGGCTCTGGGAGGAAGGGACTGATGTCTTGTTTTACCAGGTGAGAAAGCCAGGTCTTTATGCCTGCCGAGGGGATCTGATGGGTCAGGAGATGCCTGCTGCTCTGCTGTCACCTACCTGCCAAGGGTGGCTGGCCTTTCTGAATTGGTTTCCTCCTCTTCCGTCAGCGTCCTCCTGTTCATAGTGGGAGCTGGGTCACAGGCTCGAGCTGCTATCCCTGCTCAGGCTTGAACTGACCTGGGATGAGGTGGGTTCTCCTGGACCTGCTGATATATGTTAGATTTCCAGCCCCTTGGGAAGGCTGCAGTGACACTGCAAAGCCAAAGTCTTTTGACCTTGAGGGTCACTCCCCTGTTAGAACATTTGGAATCCTCCTGGTCTGGGCCACTCATCTGACACTTGATGTACATGGGGCTGTGATTGTTTTTCTTATTCCAGCTGCTATCCTCGGTTAGATCATAAATGGATGGAGGGCACAGTGTGGCAAGATAATTCCTCTGGATGGAAGGAACATTTTATCTTTCTTCCTCCCTCTCCAGCTGACAGCCTGACACTTCATAAGTGCTTGATGAACGTTTGTTGGATGAATAGACAGATCAGTGGGGGAAGGGTCTGGCCACAGGATATCGGGGCACTTCTTAGAGCAGCCAGCTCTGGGCCCTGTGCCCCCGGCCCAGGTCTGTCCATGCTGTGGTCTATCACAGAGTTCATGCCACGTGTTTGCATCACTGGTTCCTCCGCTGGGGAGGTTGTCAGGACAGATTGATCATGTCAGAAAGGCAAACAGCTGGTCAGTGTGTGTCCTCAGAAAGGTAGCTTTTCAACTTCATCTGGAGTGCAACTGGGAGCTAAAAACCCTGATGCACTGGCCTCGTACTCAGAGGTTCAGACCTAAGTGGTCTGGGATGGGGTCCCCAAAGTTCCCGTCAACCCTGGCTGAGAACCACTGCCCAACACTAACATGGAGGGGGTCCAGGCAGTGGGGGGCTTTCTCTGGTCTGAGTGTGTGGGATCTCCCACCCAGTAGAATGTGTGATACTAGGTAAGTGGCATAAGCTCTTTTTAAAAAAAATTTTATTTTATTTTTTGACCACCCTATGCGACATGTGGGATCCTAGTTCCCTGATAAGGGATCAAACCCATGGCTCCAGCATTGGGAGCTCAGAGCCTTAACCACTGGGCCACCAGGGAAGTTCTGTGATATTACCTCTTGCGCCTCAATTCCCTCACCTGTAAAATGGGAGTCGTGATAGTTCCCAGCCTTTAGGGAGGTCAAGAGGGTTGAACGAGACTGTGCGTGCAATGCTCTTAGCATGTCTTAAGTGCTCAATAAATAGTCACTGCCATTATTATTGTTAATTATTGTTTTACTAACACGTATGAGTGAAGGTGGAGGAGAATGTTTGGTCATAAAGACGGTCCTGCCTTGACTCCCTGCCGTGCTGTGTTTTTGTGTAAATCTGTATCTACCAACCCAGCACACACGTACACTCCTGTCAGGAGGACTGACACACTCCAGCAGGCCACATGTCAGGAGGAACGTAAAGGAAGAGACTTCTGCACTTAAAGCATTTTTACTTGATTAAGAGCCCTTCTAATGTAAAAAACGCTCGCTCAGTCACTTTCCGTGGCAGCCACATTACCATTATTTTCAATGCTCTGAGGACAAAATGAGATTAGGTGTGAGGAAGGGGCGAGGTAGGGTGAGAATTCAAGGGCTGGATTTAAATCCAATTCTGCAGGTTGAGCCCGTGTTAATGCAATATTATAGGATTTGAAGGCAAGGGCCTCTGTGGCTTAGTCCAGGGTTTCTCCAACATCTGGGTCATTGGCAATGTCACCGCTGCTTTTATGCTAACTATATCAAGGGGATACTCAGAGAGAGAGAGAGAGCTGATTCTTAATTTCCACAATTGCTTGCTTTAAGGCACCAAACAGACACTGCTGCCAGGCAACCTTTTTTGATCACAGAGACCTGAAATAGAAATGTGTTAACCCTTTCTGATGATTAGACAAGGCACAGAAACACACGTCCCCGAAATCTTTCTACTCCAACCAGATGAATTTCAAACAGGAGAGCTCAGAGATCAAAGAAGAAGTACATTTAATTACCCCACTGCAGCCACACATCTGGGAGCTCAGCCTGCTGGGAGGCCCCAAGAACCAGCACACACACTCACCAGGCACAGATGTACCAAAGTGCTGTGTACTGGGCCCTGGGAGTGGTTCAGTGATTGAGAACTCAGTCCCTTCCAGAGAGAGTTCAGAGTTGAGCATGTGAAAAAGAATAATAAAAGAGATGACTATGACCAAGGCCTTAAGAATACAGGGCAGATCCTCTCACAAGGCTGGCCTGAGAGCCATTATTAACTTCTTTCTCCTTTTCCTTATCTACTTTATAGTCTGGGGAATTATAGTGTCATTTCCTACCCTCCACTGCAACTAGAAGTGGTTGGTGATGCAGTTTGGGGGTATGAATTATTAAGTAGAAGCCTGTTGGTGGGTTTTTTGCCAGGAAAACTTTTGTTTTCTCCTGGCAAAAAAGGAGAAGAAGCTGGAAAGCAAAAACGATTTACCTGGAAATCAAACATGATGCCTGGATGTGTGGCAGCCATCTTGCAACCACGAGGCAATGAACCCAGAAGAAAGGCCTCTGTCGAGCTGTTACCTGGATATTGTGAGACCTTTCAGTCAACTGGAAGCTACCTTCCTTGAGACTTCTTGTTGTGTGAGAAAAATACATCCCTAAGCTGTGACTTTATTTTTCTGGGCTTCAAAATCACTGCAGATGGTGACTACAGCCATGAAATTAAAACAGAGTTATTCCTTTGAAGGAAGTTATGACCAACCTAGACAGCATATTAAAAAGCAGAGACATTACTTTGCCAACAAAGGTCCGTCTAGTCAAGGCTATGGTTTTTCCAGTGGTCACGTATGGATGTGAGAGTTGGACTATAAAGAAAACTGAGTGCTGAAGAATTGATGCTTTTGAATTGTGGTGTTGGAGAAGACTCTTGAGAGTCCCTTGGACTGCAAGGAGATCCAACCAGTCCATCCTAAAGGAGATCAGTCCTGGGTGTTCTTTGGAAGGACTGATGCTGAAGCTGAAGCCCCAATACTTTGGCCACCTGATGCGAAGAGCTGACTCATTTGAAAAGACACTGATGCTGGGACAGATTGAGGACAGGAGGAGAAGGGGATGATGGAGGATGAGATGGTTGGATGGCATCACTGAGTCAATGGACATGAGTTTGGGTAAACTCCGAGGGTTGGTGATGGACAGGGAGGCCTGGCATTCTGAGGTCCATGGGGTCGCAAAGAGTCGGACATGACTAAGCAACTGAACTGAACTGAACTGAAGCTGTTGTAAGTCAGCTTTCTATTTCCTGGAGCTGAGTGTCATTCTCATGGACACAGAAAAGTACAGATGAAGTGTCAGTGGCCTGTCAAGGTGGGAGAAGTGAGCTGATACAAGAGCAGGTCAAGAAAGGCTTCAAGGAGGAAGTGGTGGTGGCATTTGAGTTGGGACTTAAAAGCCTTTAGGGTTCAGGGTGTAGAGATGAGAGAGAAAGACTATAATATGAGCAGAGACAGAAGCTGGGTAAAGTGGTGAATTAGTGCTTTGTCTGTAAGCTGCAGAAACCAAACCCAAACTAGACTGAATGACAAAGGATGCTTGTTTACTCATATGATTGGAAAGCCCAAGAGTTGACTTGCTTAAGACCCACTGGATCCAGGAACATAAATTACATGGGCAGGAGTTTACCTTGTCGCCTTTTTCGCTCTTTCCTCTCGCTGGTTTTGCTTTTAGAGAACTGTCTTTGAGTAGCAGAAAGATGACTGGCCGCAGGTTAGACTCACATTCTCCCAGCTTAGAAACCTCTGGAGAAGGAGAAATTTGGAGTCTTACTGTTCATATAGTTTATCGTTCGTTTGGGCAAGACCTCTGTTGGCCTTGCTTGGGTTATTTCTGACAGATGTTGTGTAGAGAAGGAATCTGAAATGAGGGATCTCTCTAAAAGGGCAGCCCGAGCCTGAGACGTCCCACCAGATGTGACAGTCCCAAGGCACCTCAGGGAGCGAGGGAGGGGTGAGTCCCCCAAGGGACTAGAAGATGGTGGAGAGGCAAAACCACAGTGACTGTGGTCCTTGATGAGCCAGTTGCTTGGCTGCAACTAGATTGGGGAGCTCTTGTCTCAGGGTCATCTGACCCTCCTTGATGGAAATTGTGAAGAATATGAGCTCTGGAGGGCTTCCCTGGTGGCTCAGATGGTAAAGAATCTGCCTGCAATGCAGATGTGTTCGATCCCTGGGTTGGGAAGGTCCCCTGGAGAAGGGAATGGCTACCCACTCCAGTATACCCACTCAAGTATTCTTGCCTGGAGAATCCCGTGGACAGAGTAGTCTGGCAGGCTACAGTCCATGGGGTTGCAAAGAGTTGCATGCAAGTGAGTAACTAACATACAGACACACAGACACACACACACACAAGCTCCGGAAAGCAGGGCTTCCGTGCTGTGTGGTCAGCAGCCCTCCAGAAGACACTACAAGGGTTCTTACGAGGCCAGCCTCTCTGGACGTCCCTCCCACATTTATCACTTTTTTTCCTCCTTCACTTGCCCTCCAGTTGGATGCATGATTTTTTTCTTACTGCTAAAGACACATCTCTCTCATTCTTCCTCACACTGAAGCGAGAAAGGAACAAGAGGGATGGGAGAAGCAGCAAATCCCAGGTTGCTTTCATTCATTCCATCATCTCTGGAATGACACAGAACCAAACGTGGCTCAGAAAGCGTGGCACCCAGTATCCCACATTGCCCTGCTCGCTTTTCAAGCCGGATGGAGGCCCCAGTCATGACTCATCTTCCAGGAACCTCGAGGAATACTACAGCCCGGGGCCTGATCTCTGGAATTGCCGGTAGCTCCTCCCTGGACAAAGGCATGAACAACAGAAGAAAAACCCACTGCTCTCTGACCAGCTGGAAACCTTTCAAGACAGAGACTCAGGCTTAGGTCATCAGTGTAAGAAGGGAACTTTGTGCAGTGCAGGAGAGAATCCTAATTAGTATGCCCTAAATTTCTTTGTTTCTGTTCAACTCCCAGAAGCCCCTACTCCTACTGCACTCCTTTGCCATTAAAGTAGCTGAGAAGCCAGTCTTGCTCCTGCATTCATTCCACAGCTGTTTACTGAGCTCTCATTATGCCCCAGACATTATTCTTGGTTCCCTTCCTTGGCTGAGCAACGACTCCCCCACTACTTTTGGCCATTCTCAACCTCTGCTGTACAGTGACCATTTGGAATTTAGTGCCCATCTTCCCCCTTTCTCCTCCCTTAGAATCCAATCCTTCCTTCTCCCCTTGTTGTTGAGACGCCAAGTCATATCCGACTTTTCATGACCCCATGGACTGCAGCATCCTAAGCCTTTCTATCCCCTACCATCTCCCAGAGTTTGCCCGAGTTCATGTCCATGCATCAGTGATGCCATCCAACCATCTCATCCTCTGTCGTCCCTTTCTCCTCCTGCCTTCAATCTTTCCCAGCACCAGGGTCTTTTCCAGGGAGTCAGCTGTTTGCATCACGTGGCCAAAGTATTGGAGCTTCAGCTTCAACATCAGTCTTTCCAATATTCAGGGTTAATTTCCCTTAAAACTCACTGGTTTGATCTCCTTGCTGTCCAAGGGACTCTCAAGAGTTTTTTCCAACACCACAGTTCGAAAGCTTCAATTCTCCGTCGTTCTGCCTTCTTTATGGTCCTTCTCCCCTTGGTCCTATTCTACTTCTCTCCATGACCTCTGGCTCCCACTGGCCTTTGGAAAAATTTCATTGTTTGCAGTTGTTTTCTTTTTAATATATATGAATCTCTTACTCTTGTTGTAGTTTGCTCTTGATATGCAGTTGTAGTTTGCCTTCTTATACACCTCCTGGCTCTTATAGAAATATTTCTACTTGGAGGCAGCAAATGTGGTGGGAAGAACAGGCAATTCAGATGTGAGTGCTGGCACTGTCACTCACTGTGACCTTGGGCAAGTGGCTTAAGCTCTCTGAGTCCATTTCTTCAACTGGACAATGGGTATGATGTTCACACCCACCCACAGGTCTTTCATGGGGATTAAATGAAATGATTCGTGGGAAAGCACGACACAGGCATTTCATGTTCATGGGTTGTGCAGAAGGTGACTTTAGTCCTGACTGTGGCAAAGGGGTGTTCATGCGCTCACTGGGAACCGTCCTTCACATCCAGCTTCAAGATTCAGGAAATCTTGAAATCTTTATTTACAGTGCTTCCTATCCAGGCCCCAGAGGAGGATATTGGAAGCTGACAGAGATGTTTTCTGGATGAATTGCCCCCAAACATTCAGGGTTTTATATTTCAGAAAGTCTGAACAAGCTGGAATTTTAATCTCCTTTCTGCCACTCCTAGTCTCATTTTGGAAATGGACTTAAAGTCACATTTTTGAGATTCTGAATGCGTGACCCCCTGAGTTATTTGAAGTGTCGTTTGCTGTTTATAATCTGGGCTCCTGATCTTGTTTCTCTCAAAGCTTGGACTCAGCTGAAGACCCCAGTCTCGCTAGTGTCATCTCTCCTTTCTGGCCTCTGGTTTTGGGTGTCATGTCGCTTGGTTTCTGATTTAGATTGGGCGTCTTGCAGGTGCCTTGGCTACTGACTGTACATCCTATGACTCTCAGCCTGCCTTTCCTTCCACCAGCCTATCAGCTGCCACTTAGCCTTTTAGGTGGTCTAAACCTTTTCTAGAATTTTCTGGTGGGAAGGCTATCATATACCTATTCCTTCCTTGACCTTAAGCAATACTGCTTTCTTTTTGCTTTGAAACTGAATTCCAACTGAATTCTTTATGCTCCAGTGAGAATTACTTTATTTACCTGTGCAAAAGATACATTCTTTCCTTTCTCCACAAATATATACTTTGGCCACCTGATGTGAAGAACTAACTCTTTGGAAAAGATCCTGATAACTGGGAAAGATTGAAGGCAGGACAAGAAGGGGACAACAGAGGATTAGATGGTTGGATGGCGTCACTGACTCGATAGACATGAGTTTGAGCAAGCTCCGGCTGTTGGTGATGGACAGGGAAGCCTGGCGTGTTGTACTCCATGGGGTCGCAAAGAGTCTGACACAGCTGAACTACCGAACTGAACTGAAGTATATACTGTATACACAATATATCATTTGATCATATTTTATATAATGTATGCTACTTTATACATTACATATAACACATATATAATACATTTTGTATTACATATAATACATACAATATATAACAACATACAGGTTTCCCTGTGAGTCTAACACATTGGTTTTAGGGCTACATATTCAAAGTAGGAACAAAGATGTAAAATAATGGGCCATGCTACCCCCTAGTGGCATAGCGTGGCAACACACATCTTAGCCAAGGGGAAAGTTTGTATTTCTCTTCTTACCGAAAGTAAAAAACCAGAGACCATACAGATGAACATAGAATTTAGATAATTCCCTTTCTGTTATAGATTTAAGTGTACTTCTGCTACAAACTGCATTCTTTACGAAGTTTTTTTTGGAGTTCAGTGATATTAAGCCTTTTATTTAGGGAAATCCACTGGAGAAGGGATAGGCTATCCAGTCCAACATTCTTGGGCTGCCCTTGTAGTTTAGCTGGTAAAGAATCCGCCCGCAATGAGGGAGACCTGGGTTTGATCCCTGGGTTGGGAAGATCCCCCTGGAGAAAGGAAAGGCTACCCACTCCAGTATTCTGGCCTGGAGAATTCCTTGGACTGTAGTCCATGGGGTTGCAAAGACTTCCAATAGACTATTAGGCAAAAGTGAAAGTGAAAGTCGTTCAGTGTGTCACTCTTTGTGACCCCATGAACTGTATAGTTCATGGAATTCTCCAGGCCAGAATACTGGAGTGGGTAGCCTTTCCCTTCTCCAGGGGATCTTCCAAACCCAGGGATTGAACTCAGGTCTCCTGCATTGCAGGTGGATGCTTTACCAGCTGAGCCACCAGGGAAGCCCCCAATAAATTTGCCTTGAAAAGAGTTATTTGGAAAGTGAAAGTGAAAGTTGACCAAATAACCAAATAAACAAAAGGTATTATTTTCTTATGGATACACAATACCATATCCTGTATTTATATGAATAATGTTTTCCTATATAGTTGATATATTTAAAAACAACTCTGTAAAACTGAGATGTGTCTTACACCTCTGGATATTTCCCATGCTGACAGATCAGGTCTTATACTGGTTCTAGAGCACAAATAGCCTTTGCATGCCCACCCACAAAAGACTTCTTGGGAGCCAAGAACCCTGAGCATCTGACCTCAGGTTGTCTTCTACTGGAGTCCAGTAGGCAGCCAGGCACTCTGAATGGGGTTCTTAGCTGCTGCTCAAGCTTCCTTTGGTCCCTTTTTGTTGATGCTTTGAGCACCTCCACCTGCTACCTCCCCTCTTCCTCCCTCCCACCCCAGAACCCAGGCCCAGGACTCTGGCAATAGACGTAAATGATCCTCCAGCTGCTGACCTGACACTGCAGCGTCCCGAGGCTGTCCACGGCAAAAAAAAAAAATATATATATATATATATATATATTAGGAGGAGCATTTAAAAATTTTTTTATTTTATGTTAGAGTATGGCCTATTAACAACGTTGTGATAGTTTCAGGTGAGTGGCAAAGGGACTAAGCCATGCATATAGATGTATCCATTCTCCCCTAAATTCCGCTCCCTGATGGGATGTGCCGCATAACATTGATCAGAGTTCCCTGTGCTATACAGTAGGTCCTTGTTGGTCAGCCACTTTAAAATACAGCAGTGTGTACATGTCCATCCCAAACTCCCTAACTATCCGTTTTTCCCCATCTCCCCACCTGCTAACACACTGAAAATAGTTAACACTTACAACACACCAGAGCGAGAGTGGGCAGACTTCCTGAAAAGAGCCACAAAGTAAATATTTTAGACATGTGGCCCATGCCGTCTCTGTCACAAGTCTTTAGTTCTGCTGTTATTGGATCGAAGCAGCGGTAGGCAATATAGACACGAATGGATGTGTCTGTGTCCCATTAAAACTTCCTGAACACAGAAATTTGAATTTCATCAAACTTTCATATGTCAGGAAATATTATCCCCCCTTTGATTTTTTTTTTCCCCAAACATTTTAACATGCAAAACTCACTCTTAGCTTGCCAATGTTATTAATATAAAAATAGCTCACAGGCTGGAGTTGGCTCATGGGCCTTGGTTTGCTGACCGTGGAGTCAGAGTGAGTATTCCATCACACCTTTCTAGCAGATGGCAATTTTCCGACAACCACCACCAACTGGATTCAGGACTCTCTTCTATCCAGTTTCCAAGATAAAACACAGTTCATAAGGGGTTAAACTTTTTGTCAATTCCAAACAGACTTGTATTTATTTAGGTGTTTGAAACTGCTTGGCTGAGCAGGCCTTTTATTTCCTTAAAAGAATTTGTTGATCGACTGAAAATTCTCTTTGAAAAGCAGCCTCGTGGATGTTTTATAGAAGTCAGATTGAGAACCTTTGGGGCCTCGCTCAGTCACTTCTGCCTGCTTTTCTCTCTGTGTCTATACCTCTGTCCCTTTTCTCCTTCCCTCTTCCTAACTGGCTGATTAGATAATTAAACATTTCTTCATTTAGAGCCCTTTTATCATCCCGTGGCTCTCCTGTGGCCTCTTCAATTTCCTTCTGAGACAAGGTGCCCAGGACCAAATGGCAGTCAAGGTCAAGGCGCCCGTAGTGGTACGACATACTAGCACCATTACCGTGGCGATGGTGCCTCTTTAATACGGACTAATAGCTCATTCTCCTCGGTGACCTCCAGTGAGCACGGGGCAGTCACCTTCTGTGATAATTTCAAGATCTCCTCCTCAGGAAGTGATCACTAATTCAGGGTCCATCAGCCATCATAAAGAGCTTAAATTGCTCCTTTGAGCGTGAACTGCCTCCCATGGGCCGTTTAATTGACCAGGTGTCCCCTGACTGTGCTTGTCCCAGACCAGCAGCTGTCCCTGCCCTAGTTAACTGTTTCCATGTCTTCCTTTGGTCCAGCCGGGAGAGATGGAACTTACATTTGGGAATGAACAGGTGTCCTGCTATTGACCCGTCCCGCAAGGCATTCATGATGGATTTGATCAGACTGAAAGTGTTTTAAACCCAAAGAGGCTGCCTCTGGATGATTTTCGGGAGGTCAGACTGATCCTGGATTGTGCTCAGAGTTTGTTTGCTTCTGTTCAGGGAAAACAGAGGGATTTTACTTTACTTGAAACTTTCCCCGTTTGGGGGTTTTATTGGTTTTTTTGTAATTCACCACTCTGGAGAACTTCTGAGACGGGGTTTGGCCCAGCTAGGTTTTTAGGTGCTCCCAACTGATAATTGTTGCAGATGTTTAAATTCACTAATTATATTGGTAAATTTTGAATATAGATTGTGATTAGATAACAATATTGTATTAATGTTGTTCACCTTCCTGAATTGGATAATTGCTGCTGGGATTAGAGGAGAGAATGTCCTGGAACTTGAGAGATGCATGCTAAGGGAATTAGGGGTGAGAGGTCATGATGTTGACCCCTTATTTCAAATGGTTCAAGACACATTCATATATACATATATAATGTGCATATTAGTGCATACATCAACCTACATATATGGAGACGATGAAGCAGATATGGCAAAATGTTAGTGAAGGGCAGTGAAGGCTGAGTCTAAATGAAGAGGATATGGGAGTTCGGTTGTATTGTTTTTGCCACTTCTATGTTGGTCTGACGGAGAAGGCAATGGCACCCCACTCCAGTACTCTTGCCTGGAAAATCCCATGAACGGTGGAGCCTGGTAGGCTATAGTCCATGGGGTCGTGAAGAGTCGGACACGACTGAGCGACTTTCACTTTTCACTTTCATGCACTGGAGAAGGAAATGGCAACCTACTCCAGTATTCTTGCCTGGAGAATCCCAGGGACGGGAGCCTGGTGGGCTGCCGTCTATGGGGTCACACAGAGTTGGACACGACTGATGTGACTTAGCAGCAGCAGCATGTTGGTCTGAAGTTCTTTGCAAATACATAGTTTAATTAGGAAGGTTTAGTAATGATAATGACAGCACCTGAGACTTTCACAGCTGGCTGGCCTGGCCTGGCCCTGCCCGCCCCCCCCCCCCCCCCCCGCCCCCGTCCTCCTCTTCCTTCTCATCCACTCTGCCCAGTGCATGTTCTTACTCTTTCACTCTCTGTCCCCACTGGTCTGCCCCATCTCAGTTAAGACTCGTCAAACATGGGTTGATTATCAGTAGGTGCCTGGCGCTGGCAGGGCCAGGGGGGTGGAGACATTGTCCCCATCCTCGGGGAGCTACCGTCCAGCAGGAAGGACAGAAACTAAACAGAATCACCAAAGGCTGTACAGGAGAAGTGCTGAAAGCGTGTCATAGGATCTAATCCCTTTAGGGGCTCTGGGCAGCCCTCCTGGGGAAGTGGTATTTGAGCCCAGAGTTATCAGAGCATGGGGATGAGCATGGGAAAGAGAGGGTGGCAGAGGGACCAGTGTATGTGTATGGGGCTTGAGGGGTGTGTTGGAGGTGTGAAGAGAAGCTCAGCCTGGCTGGAGCAGAGTGGGGGCCACTGCAGAGGAGGTGGCGGGGGAAGGCAGACCACTTGCATCATTTATTTTTCCTTCTTCTAACCCTAACCCTGGGACGGCAGTAGACCGTAACATCATGATTAGCTTTGCATTGTTTTTAAAAAAAAAAAAAAAAAATCCCTCTAGCTGCAGGGTAGAGAGTTGGGAAAAGCACATGTGTGGTAGAGAGAGAGGCTGCAGCAGTCCTGCATGGAGCAGTGACGCTCTCCTGGACCTCACGGAGCTGTGTCTACAGAGAGAACTGGGTGGATGTCAGAGATATAGAGGAGGGCTTGGCGGGACTTGGTGATTGATTGGACAATCTCATTCTGATGTCCCTTTATTGAAAAGTTTCTCTGTTTTTCTTTTAGTTTTATAGATCTGGTTGGAAAATAGTGTTTTTCTTCCCCCCAAAAGCATTTGCAAATATACCCCTTTACATGACATTGACTAATTGTCTTTACCTTGTGCGCCTGAGATGAATAAATATTCCTTGCACAAAGACAATGGTTTATCTGGTTCAATAAAATCCTGATAATTTGGAAATGAGATCTACACATCTCACACATTCTAGAAACTAGAGAGGTGGGAGATAGAAATTAATGTAGTTTTAGAACAATCTATTGCACTTAAGAAATTGCACATTAGACTATAGGGTTTGTATTGGAAGGTACAAATTTTGACAGGAAAGAGACCCTGTATGATGCAATCACCATTCTGACAAATAAATGCCATGGTACTTTTCCATGGCAAGGATGATTTACAATTATAGTCATACGTGGTTTTCTTTGATTTATGGCATCCTGTTAGCCATGGAATTACTTAGCGAAATCAGTTTGGCTTGATATAAGATTTTTTTTTCCTTGCCTAGAAAAAATTTTGGCCTGAAGAAAAGATGACATTAATTTAGGAATAGTGGAGTTATCATTGAGTTATCAAAATAAATCTGAGGACATAAATCAATTCTACTGCACGGAGAATGCTAAATCGATAAGTCCAGAAAGACTTATTGATTTCATGGCAATCACTCAAGTCTTTCTCAGTAGGTTCCTCAGCCATATGTTTAATTGAAATGATAATGTAGATAACTTTGGGTAAATCTGTGAATCCTGTCTTTGATACGAGGTTGTTTGAGGTACTGGAAATGATTTAGCCAGGCTGGCTTTCTCCTTCAGATTCAGGAGGTTCCAAGGACAACAGATCTTCCTGTGTCCTGGAGCAGGTGATGTCTCAGCAGCTTGTTCATTTGCTTTTTCTTTTTGCCTTGCCATGTGACTTGTGGGATTTTAGTTCCCCGACCAGGGATTGAACCTGGTCACAGCAGTGAACGCTCCGAATCCTAACCACTGGACCACCAGCGAATTCCCAACTTAAAAGTTTTAAATCACTCTTTTTAAATTTAATTTACAAATTTAATGCACACGTAAACTGATCACATTGTTAGTTGCTCAGTTGTGTCTGACTCTTCGCAACCCTGTGGACTGTAGCCTGCCAGGCTCTTATGTCCATGGAATTTTTCAGGCAAGAATATTGGAGTGGGTAGCCAGCCATTCCCTTCTCCAGGGGATATTCCTGACCCAGGGATCAAACCCAGGTTTCCTGCATTGCAGAAAGATTCTTTACCGTCTGAGCCACCAGGGAAGCCCATATAACTGATGACAGTATTAAAGGAACAGTAAAAAAACATTATTTATAGCTAACACCCTGACATATCAGCAACTATTATGCTGAATTGTACTATTTATTTCTGTGTCTTGTCTCTCTCACTTATAAGATTTGAGCCATTGAGGGCAAGAGTCTTTTTATCTTAGTAACCCCTAGATCTTATTTAAAGGCAGGTATATTGTTACATAGTTGTAATCAGAACAGTATCTGTTTGCTTTTGCTGCCTAATGAACAACCTCAACTTTAGTGGCTTAAAACAATGATCCTTTTATATTTTGCTCATTATTCTGTGGATCAGATAGGTGGCTCTTCTGTTCTTAGCTGGAACTGGGTAGTTTAGAATGACTTCACTCATGTTTCTAGCAGTTGATGATGACCTTGTGATGAAGGCCACCTGTCTTATTATCCAGTAGGCAGTTCACATGATGGCAGAAGGGTACCCATCAGCAAGGAGGGGAGTAATTGTCAAGCACTTGTGCAAGTACTATCAAGCTTTTGCTTGTGTCACATGTGCTAATAGTCCCTTGACCAAAGCCAGTTACATGCCAAGCCTGTATTTGAGAGGTGGAGAAATAGATTCTAACTCTTGATGAAGGGACCTACAAATATTGTGATCTTTTTTCAATATGCTGCAAAAAATATAAGTAAAATTGTATTTTATGCTTTTTGTCTTAACTATAGATACTTCCTTTTGTTATACTTATTATTTTTAAAAATCTAATATGTTGACTGCCATGTGCTAATTGCTTTAGAAACATAAAACATTTAGCCTTCAGATAGCCCTAAAAGATGGGCAAAACTATTATCCTCATGTTACTAATGAGGAAATGGAATCTCAGAGACATCAAGCAACTCACTGAAGGTCACACAGCTAACAAGCAGGAAAGAAGAGATTGTAGCTCTGATTTCTTTGGCTTGAGAGCCTAACTTTTAGCAGGCTTTTCATGATGATTACCACTTCCTTCTTGATATTTAAACATTGATAATTTTTTGAAGTTATAGAAAATATCACCCGGAGAATTTCCTAAATTGTGTACAAGACTGGCCTTCCACTCTCATGCCTTCCTTACCTAAGGGTGACTTGGGCTTTGCAGAAGAGCCATGGAATCTCCCAAGCCCACAAATAGGACTCCTTCTGACTTAGAGTAATTTTGATGTTTGTGTTTTCTTAGGCTTAGGCCATGGAGGTGAAGTGGTGATAGATCTGTTAAGCTCTAAGATAAGGGTCTGGGCACCATCCTGAGTGACTGAATGGTGTCCAGGCAGGCAGAATACTGCAGTGAGTCTCACCTAAGCACTAAAACGTGGTCCAGGAATTTTATATTCTTGCCTCCTCTTCCTGGATCAAGTATCTCTCAAATGATGTCATGGAATCATTCAGGTATCCTCTTGCCTTATTCTGCCTGCCATCTTCTTGGGGTTGATCAGCTGACCATTGCCTCCTGGTGGAGCCAAGCTATTCAGACTGTATGTTGCAGAAAGAAAAGCCAGGCTCAAGAACCCCACCCCGATCCTTTTGTAGTTCATGAGCATGATGATTGGGTGTTCACGCTGCTGCGTGACATGTGCCTCCCTCACTAAACCTTGTTACGACATCGGCACATTACCTGTCTGACGTGAAAAAAAAAAAAAAAAAAAAAAAGAACCCCACCCCTTAAATGGGTGGGATTCAGGATAAAACAAAATAGTTGTTTAGATATAAATTTTGGACTGGAAAGATCATACATGAAGATTTACACAGACACTTAGGAGGAGCCTTCGGAGATGTCCAGAAGTTTGGTCAAGAGCTCAGAGGGGTTTCTCCACATCTTAACCACCATTTCAAGTACGGGGACCAAAAGTAGGCATAAAGGAAAAACCACATTCTTCCTGTGTTTCTCCTTTGCTCTTATAATACTACTGCACGCACAACACTTATGACCCCAGATGTGTGGGTTTTCCACATTTCAGATAATTCTGTGGTACAAGCTAGGCATCTACCATTCTGTTCAGTCCTGACACCAGAGTTATCGTGGCTCCACAAGTTAGGGACTCAGTCCCACAAGAACCTTGCTTCAGATGCCAACTGCAAATAGTAGGTCTCCAGGTTACCCACAACTTCTGTCTCACTAGTTACAAGTTGGAGTTTCCCATTATGCTCCTTCTTGGATTTAATCATTTGCTAGAAGAGCTCACAGAACTTAGGGAAACACACATTTATAAGTTTACTATATAATAAAGGATACAGATGAGCAATCAGATGAAGAGGTTCATAGAGTCAGTTCTCGCAGTGTTCCGAGTGCAGGAGCTTCTGTCCTTGTGGAGCTGAGGTGCACCATCCTCTTGACATGTGAATGTGTTCACCTACTTGGAAGCTCTCTACATCCGGTACTTTTGGGATTTTTATAGAGGCTTTATCACGTAGGAATGACCAGTCATTAACTCAATTTTCAGTCTCTTTTCCCCTCCTGGAGAGTATGGGTGGGGTGGGGCTAAAAGTTCCAGTCTTCTAATCATTTGGTCTTTCTGGTGACCAGTCCCCCCTGCAGAATGGGGAGGGATTCAGGAGTTGCCTTATTAGAATAAAAGACACTGCTATCACCCAGGAAATTCTGAGGGTTTAGAAGCTCCATGCCAGACACTGGGGTCAGAGACCAATGCTTATGTACATATTTTTCTATTATTTCACAGTAAGCAACTTCCCTATACATATAAAACCTATGTGCATGAATGTTTCAAATGCTCAGCCTCTCAAAAAGTCTAGCCCCTGTGGGTGTATTTTGGGTACACTTCAGAGGTGTATTGGTACTGGTTCATACCAGCTTGCTTGTCCTATAACTTATTATCAAATTGTCAGGAATTTTGCACCCATTATTAACAATTAAATTATATACACTTACAATTAAATAAATTATATGAAAGAAGCAAATCAGACCTCATCACTTACTATTTATTTTACATTTTACTGGTATCTATGCTGCTGAGGTTATTTATATCTATTTTATCAGTGTGGTGGAATTATATCATCATGTACTGCTTCTCATTTCTTCCCAGTAGCATTCATGACATCATATTGGTAGCTTGGAATCAGTCATGGTGGGCTTATTTACACCCTGGAAATCTGAAAATATGACAAATTAGGGCTTGATTTATTTTTGTTTTGTTGATTGCCTAGACTTAAGACAATAATGGAGAAAAGCAAATAAGGCATATTAAACTTAAAAGTGGGTCATATCTGTACCTGTGGCATTGAGAACAGTCCAAAAAATGGAGGAAATTCTCATGGTATTTGATACTAATATCTGATTCAGCAAGGAGGTCACCATGTTGTTGATGAGCAAGTGAAGTTCTGACATCCATCTTCATCATTTTACTTTCTTTTTTCTTGTTAATGGGAAGGAAGCTATCAACCAACATTTGTGTTGGAACTATACTGGTTTGTCATTTGCAGCCATAGCTTGACTATGGATACAGGGATTTGACAAAAGTCAGGAAAACGCTGTGTGAGTCCATTGGCTACATGGGATTTACAACAAAGGGTGTTGTATAATTTATTATTTCTTAATCAGTGCTTTATATCAGTAACATTTATATTAAATCTATAAACATAGTATAGCCATATATGCACACATTTTTTTCCTCTAGAGAGATGTTGTTAATCATTTACCATCACTTCATCAGCACACTCCCACCATTCTCTTACTGGTTACTTATGAGAAATTGGGGGATTTTCCTCTTCAGTCTGTACGCTTGAAAACACCATCTTTCTTCTTATCCTTGGCTCACTCAGTCACAGGAAGCCCTGCAAATCATCAAATTCAGCCTGCAGAGGAAGTCTAAAGGACCAAAAATGACTTTCTTACAATCTGAATCCTTTTCTACAAAGAAAGTTACAAAAAAGTTTCCTACCAAGAAAGAGTTGGCAGTTCTTGGGTCTTCTGTAAGCGAATATCTTGTTCATCACAAAGGAGCACTTTAGGGTTTTTGTATGTGCATGAATCAAATAACAATGACAACAAGTATTTGTATGTTTTATCAGCATATCGAATATATTTTTTCACCAAAGCCTATCCACATTTATCAGCTCATTTCATACTTCTCAAGTTTTCTCTGTTTCTTTTTAAAGAAATTCTAGTATTTCATATATTTACTTATAACGCTTCCCATTACAGTATTACATGTAGTTTTGATGAAACAAATATTCACCACATCCGTGAATTTCTCTTTTTCTAGAGATTCACATGCAGCTGGAGAAGGGGAATATTTATCACAGCTTTAGAGGCTAGCCGGTTCTTTCCTCTCCACGATGTTATTGCCTCTCAGACATGGTATTAAAGGCGTTTACTTGCTATTTCCTACACTATTATACCAAGTCTGCAGTGAATTCAGGGCAGGAAACAAAACCCCTTAAGGGGATATTAATAGTTCTAGTGGAAAGAGTAATCCCACTTGCCAAAAGTAAGTATGATGTAGTTGACTTTCAATCTATTTCTCTCTTGGGGTGTCGGGTGGAGAAGCATATTGGGAATGCTAGGGAGAGGAGAGAGGAGCAAGGAGCTGCCTCAATGATTGTAGACAGAGTTCTTGACTAAATATGGTACTGTTTTAGTTTTCATCGTTATGGAGGAAAACACCGATCCAACTCATCTTCTTTGTTGTTGTCATCAACATCATAGCATGTAAGGTTTGCTCTGGAAAATTCTGCATGGAATAACGTATGAATTTATTCAAAATTAGGTAGCAACTCATTTGTAATAGTTTATACCTGTTAACAACAATTAGACGAGGTCTCTGTAGCACTTAGGGTGCTGGAAGTTTGGCTAGTAGCCAGTTAACATGATTGATTTTCAGAGCTACTCAGGATCTCTCAGATCTGAAAAATGGGCATTTGGGACTAAAAGAACTGATTTGATGATCTCTGATGATCAAACTAAATCAGATTGCTATCAGATCTTAACTTTATGCTGCGTGAACTTGGACTGTCTACAATAGCATCCTCGGCAAGCTTGGGAATGAAAAAATTCAATTTCAAAAGTAAACACAGAGAACAAGAATAGTTCAGAGGACAGCTTACACTAGAACAAAACCCAGCTAATTAGGGGTAACAAATACAGCTGAAGGTGGCAGAACTGAAGTAGTATTTTACACAGCAAAGAGAAACAAATATATTTTTTTCACCAAGATTTGCTTTTTTCTCTTAAGTTATTGATTACCTTTGTGAAGGAGAGAATATTGACATGTGCAGAAGACTGGAACGAGTTGAAATAGTTTTAGATAGAGTATCTTTGGCAGGTCTTCGTGTTCTGATTTAAGTGGGAACCACTGTGGGTTCTGAAATAGCTTCTATAACCAGTTTCATCACAGACCTAATCATCCAAATCGTCATTCTCTGTAATTTGACTGAAAGGCAGTGGGACAGCAAAAGCTTCAATTCTTGAAAAGGATTTAGCAGCCAGCCAGCTTATGCTTATTAGAGACGCTTTTACAACATCTCCTCCCCTGTCTCTTTACTCCAACCACGACTAAATAAATCCAGAGGTTTGAATCAAAGTACAGAGTGGGGAGGGTCAGGAGAGAGGATCTGAACAGACTCCTGGAGAAAAATAGTTCAGTTAAAAAAAGTATTACACAAGGCTTTACTATCCTACAGAAGTGCCAGTCTCAAATACTGAGAACTTGAAGATAAATCATTTTTTTTTTTTCAGAGAATGGGCGAGGACACACCCTCAGGCCAGATTAGAGTGGAAAGAATCCAGCGCTTCACATGACCTGGATCCTGGAAACTCTTCTCCACTATGTGACCTTTGACGAGACTCAGCCTCAATGAGCATTAGTTCCTTGTTTGAGTCTGTTTGCTTTCAACTCTTTACATTTTTTTCCCCGTGGTAAACCTTTCCACCTTTAGGATTAAGATCTTTTCAAGACTTTGCTTTCACACTGGGTTGTCTTTTAATTTTTATGCTTTCGATCTTTAGCAAACATCATTTAGAAACTATATTGGGGATATCTGAGAAGGCCAGATATTTTTGTAAGGAAATGTAAGAAAAGTACCATCCTTCAGTTACACTTACTTTATCACAAACCAGTCCTCATTTTGATTATGTATGCCAAGGCATTGAATTAAAAAACAAACACATACAAACTAGTGTAAACATGTGACCCAAGTGTCTGCTTCTCCCCTTGCATATTCTAGACATATATTACAGACTGAGTTCCTCTAACGTATTATTTTTGCTTATGTCTGTGTTAGCTGTGGCCCTCCTTTTGTCTTCACCATTTTCTTCTCACCTTTACACTGTCTCCTGGGACCGCTCAGTTCAGTTCAGTTCAGTTGCTCAGTCGTGTCTGACTCTGCGATCCTATGAACCGCAGCACACCAGGCCTCCCTGTCCATCACCAGCTCCCGGAGTTTTCTCAAACTCATCTCCATTGAGTCGGTGATACCATCCAACCATCTCATCCTCTGTTGTCCCCTTCTCCTCCTGCCCTCAATCTTTCCCAGCATCAGGGTCTTTTCAAATGAGTCAGCTCTATGTATCGCGTGGCCAAAGTATTGGAGTTTCAACTTCAACATCAGTCCTTCCAATGAACACACAGGACTGATCTCCTTTACGATGGACTGGTTGGATCTCCTTGCAAAGCAATGTCTCTGCTTTTTAATATGCTGTCTAGGTTGGTCATAACTTTCCTTCCAAGGAGTAAGCGTCTTTTAATTTTATGGCTGCAGTCACCATCTGCAGCGGCAGCTGAGAGGAGCTACTCCCCCGTCCAAGGTCAGGGGTGGCAGCCAAGAGGAGCTACCCCATGTCCAAGGTAAGGAGCAGCAGCTGTGCTTTGCTGGAGCAGCCGTGAAGAGATACCCCACGTTCAAGGTAAGAGAAACCCACGTAAGACGGTAGGCGCTGAGAGAGGGCATCAGAGGGCAGACAGACTGAAACCACAATCACAGACAACTAGCCAATCTGATCACTGTGACTGTTACTGATGGCAAAAACTTGGATCCTATGCACTGGTGCCAAATTAACTCTTGGAGACAAAGTTTTGGGTGGAGTAGAAAAGAGTAGCTTTATTGCTTGGCCTTGCAAAGGTGGACACGGCAGGCTAATACCCTCAAAACTTTGTGTCCCAATCCTGGGGAGAATTTGGTAAGGAGCTTTATAGCCATGGTGCAGGGGTGGGGTTGCTGATAAGGATCAGAGTGTGTGTGCAGGGCCTATATTCCTTTAACCTGGGCTCAGATGGTCTCCTGATGTTCTTCAGCTTATCAAGCTGTGACCTTTTTTTCTGGAATGAAAACTGCTTCATCAAGTAGTTAGCACCTTCCATTTGTGGGGAGTTTTAGTTCTGCAGAAGAGTTCAAAGATATTGCTATGTGTATCCCTTGAGGCGGAACCTGGACCCTGCCCCAAGGCTGCACTATTGTTTTTGGACTGCTCCTTCCTTGTCTCTGCATCCCATCCCTTCTCTTCCTTGATTAGCAACTGCTTGGAATGGTCATGGAGGCTGAAACCTATTCCTTACAAATAAGAAAGGGGGGACACAGACATGTTCCTGCCCAAAAGCCCCACAGGGTCCTATTCCATTTCACCAGCACTTCTTACCATCTTCACCCTGAGAAATTGAATATTTCCTGTCATATCAGTAAACAAGGATGTCATAGTCATCAGTAATTACAGTCCCCCAATCTAAGCTGGTGAGCCCTAAGGGCACTCAGGAAAAAGAATACCTGCCATGTGGCAGCCACCAGACTGCAGTCACTTCCTACGGTGAGCCCCAAGGGAGCTCAGGATGTGAAAGACCTAGGATACTGGCCCCAGAGCTGAGACGCATGTGAAAGGAGTGATTTCTGGGAGCCCAGACTCTTGCATCTTCCCACACATAGAAAAGTGCTCAAACCCCTAACTTGGGATGTCTGGTTTTCTTTAACTAATGATAATCTTTTGATGTTCAGACTACCTGTCCTTTGTTGCAAAGCTTCTATTTTACCTGGCTCCTCCCTGGAGCAGTTCTGTCAGGGTTACTTGAGGTGCTGTCTTCTGGGCTTGAAGTCCCAAAAATGTCAACCAAAGAAAACATAACTCTCAACTTTTAGGTTGTGAATATTTTTTTAGTCAACAACCCTCTGCTGGAAACTGGAAATTTATCAGTGAACCCCCACTGTGGTAGTTTTGTGGTAATAAGGGGAGAGAGAAGATGACTAAATGGAACTTTTAACAACTATCCTTTTTTCCACTCCCCTTAGGAGGTCCTGGAATTGGAACCTTACAACAGAGATGGCAGAAGGCATTTCAGGACAGACAGGGAAGGGAGGACGCTGCAGAGAGCAGGCTGCCTTATTCACAGTTTGCCTGGACCTGGCTCGGTTAGCTATCATCCCGTAACTAGAAGACCTTTTGAAAAGGCTTTGACTTCCAACATCTGGTTAAGCCACATCATAATGAAAAGAGAGTCTGGTTGATGAGGTTGGCCTGAGCCCCACATTTTCCTCTGTTAGCTCTCTTTCTGCTCTGTCTTTGTAAAATCTCTTTGAGGGTGTTCAAGCACCTAGTGACAGATGTGGAGATTTAACAAGTTTTAGGCCCCTTGGTTTTCTTGGTGGGTTACAGAGACTCATCTGCTGCCACTCATCTGATCCAACCTGTCTTCAGATCATGTTGAAATTCCTTTTTGTCACATCCCGCAAAACATGACAAACAGGCAGATTAGGCTGATTATTGAGGCCCATCAGCTCTATGCTCTTAGCTAAATGATACCCAGCACGGATCATGGAGCAGAGCTTTGCAGGGTTAGCTGGGTGTGTAATTACAATGACTTCATTTAATAAACTTGCCATCACTGTCTTAATCCTCAGTCAAGTAAAAGCATGAGAATCCTTGTTAGCCATGATTAGGTGACACTGATGGTTAACAACATTTTCTCATCTCACCAGATTCATTTTTATTAAAACTCTTAGCTTGGTTAAAGTATTTTTTTTCCCCCAACAGGATCACCTGATTGATGGTGACTTTGTGGGTTTTCATGATGAAGGTGTGTTATAAGTAAGTTTAATTTGGTTTTGCATTTGGATTCTTGCTGGGATCTATTTCATATATGATTTCTAACCCTCTAGCCTCCCTTCCTGTCTTATCTGTACTTGGCTCCTGCCCATCAGACTGGCTAGGTATTCTTCAGGCACATGTTCGTTCTACTAAAGGTGAAGAATATTCCGCAAAGGGGTTAGTATCAGGAATGGTTTTGTCTCCCCTCTCATCAGAGTCTGGAGTAGAGCTGGGCTGTGTTCTTGGCAGTGCCCAGGGTTCTGGTTAGATGGGCAGATTCTGACCTGACTTACCTTCTTTCTCCCACCTGTTTCCTCCTGGGAGTGCTGCCCTGGTGCCCCTGCCCCCATACCTAACAGCACCAGGTGTGCATGGATATTCGAGGGGTGAAAGAAAAAGGGGCTGAGGGTCCCAGATTCTAAATAAACAACTGTTGTCTCTTTTCCTGAGAGCTGTGTTCACCTGGGTCTTGGGGGAAGCAGACCTGGATACAGCATTAACCCTGCCAGGATTTTATTAGGGACAATGCCTATGCAAGAGAAAATGGGGGAGAGCTGTCCACTGTGATGGAAGTCTGAGCTGAGCAGAGGGGGAGGGAAGGTTGGTGGCAACATCCTAGATGGCCACTAAGGAAGAGGAAGGTTTAGCCAGCTTCCTGGAGAATCTTAGAGCCAACACAGCCGCCAGCCTGGGTTATGGACCTGCTGTTCTCAGCCATGGGCCAGGATCAGCTCGTGGGAACGGTGGCCTCAGCACGAAGGTGGCTCTACCTTTCTGAGGGTGGACCCTGGGGCCCTGAGTTAATCATGTCTCCTGGGTGTGGGTCTGCGAGGGGCCCTCCCATGACTGCCACAGGGCAGGGCCGATGGTCAGGGTTGAGCCTTCTGTGGAGCTGTGGAGGCTTCCTGTCTTGGGGACACTCACCCGTGTCCCCTGTGCTTCACTGCTAGGCCTAGTTGCCCATGAGGCCATCTGCTGCGCAGGGCTTAGTTTGCCCACACCTTCCTGCCATCTGAGGACTACGCTGACTCTGCCAGTGAGAGACGGGGAGTGGAGAGAGGGCCATGGTATCAGAGTGATTTGGCAGAGGGCCTCAGCCTCAGGTGCTGTACTGAGGAGCTCATAAGCCACCCTGAGGGCCGCGGGGAACTGCTGGGGGTTTTCAGCATGGTGAGCAGTACGGTTGGTTTTGTGAACGTAGACCCTAGCAGGCAGAGGAATTGCTTGGGGAAGGAAGTGGCAGAGAGGTGAAGTAAGCAGAGAGACTAGTTAGGAAGTTGCTGCAGCTACTTGGTGGGATGAACAAAACACAGAATGAAACACCTATATGATATCATCTTCTCCATCTGTAACTTCCAGCTACTTCATGAGGGCCGTGTCCTTCCTTGGCCCTTCCACCCAGGCTGCTCTTCTAGGACATCTTTTCTGGAGAGCTCCACCTAGGGCTGGTGTGCATGGGTGCTAAATCTCTTCAGTCGTGTCTGACTCTTTGTGACCCTATGGACCTGCCCGGAACCTCTGTCCATGGGATTCTCCAGGCAGGAATTCTAGAGTGGGTTGCCATGTCTTCCTCCAGGGCATCCTCCCAACCCAGGGACTGAACCCATGTCTCCTGCGTCTCCTGTATTGGCAAGTGGGTTCTTTACCACTGGCACCACCAGGGAAGCCCCAGGACAGGTCAGTTCCCTAATATTAATAACTACTTTCTCCCGTCCCTTCCCCTGGCACCAGCTAAACAACTTGGAATAAGAGTTTTCGTTAAGATCAACTTTGTTTAGCTGTGGTTATTTAGACTCTTGGTGTCTGGGGAGGTAACTCAGGCCCCCGGCTTCTGCTATGGGAGCAGCGATATTTGAGTGAAGCTCTTAGGCCTGATCCATGTCAAAGTTCATGTGTGATTCCTCGTTGGTAGGAAGTCAGTGCTTCACGTGTTGCTTTGATCTTCATGTTCACTGTAGTTATATTCCTGTTGTTCTGCTCTGTAACTTTATCTCATTGTTTCTTCCTGTTTTCTTTCCAGGAGTTTTCTGTGAAAGGCAAGGTCTCACTTATCCTCAGTGATCTCAGATGATCCCTTCTTGAGAATGGCATGTTTTGCCTGATCACACACATATCTTCTATTAATATTTCATGGTTCTACACCCTGCCTGGTTTTTCCCTAGGTCTTTCCCCTTTTGTCTTAACACATTCACATCCCAGGTTTATCAGAAGAGGGTGCTTTCTATGGATGGTGGAACTCCTGGGGTTCTAACTCTTGTCTCTGGAAATTTGTGACCCTCTTGGTCGGCTGTTAACTGCTGTCTCGCGCACTAGTTCCTGGGCTCTGTTCCCTAAATACCAGGAAAAGACACAGATTTTCCTCTAAAGTACAACTGAGACCAGACTGGTATGTGATTCAGACATAACTGTAGGTTTGTTGGGGACAACAAAGAGACAAATGCAGAGAGCCACTTGCTATGTGCAGCCAGCTCTGGCTGCAGCTGGAGCAGCTGTCTTGGGTCTCTTCCTTTGCATGCTCCAACTGGTGGCCCTAGTCAAAGGTAACATCCCCATCCCATAACCAGGAGCACCCTCAGAATCTCTGCATTACTAAGAAAGAGTCCAGTATAGGAGGGCCAGGTCCACCAAGAGGAAGGATGTTGCTGCCTCTTATCTCAAGTTTACCTACTGAATTTGAATGTCCTGTTCTAGGATCATTGGCTTCGCGAAGGGTCTGTCCTTTGAAACAGACCCCGCACTGCCACTCACAGCAGTGTAGCCTCACACCATGTTCAGACAAAGCAATCTAATCAGAAGACAATTGCCCAGTGATCTCCTGTATCGACCTTTGCAGGAGATCTTTCAACCATGACATCATGGTTTCCTGTTCTGTCCCTCATGGTGCTCACACTTCAGCTTAAGCCACAGTTAAATGCAGATTTCTGGGGTTTTGCTTCTAGCAATTCTGTTTCAGTAGGTCTGAGCTGCTTCACTGATGAGCCTAATTCAGCTTAAACCCACAGTTTGGTTTCTCTAAGCAGTGTCTGGCTCGTACTTGTATTTAGCAATATGAGCTCAACTGTGCGTGGAATTCAGCTTCCAAGGAGAAAAGTAAGAGCCACGGTCACGTGTGAAGTACAGCCGCAAATTAGAAAAAGAGACTTTGGTGCCTGGATCCAAATTCAGAACACTGGGGGCAGATCTTGCTACCTGTTTATAATCACCTCTTGGATATCATATTTTCCATTTGGACTCTTGATGTTATAGTCCACAGTCTATCAAAGACATTTTTAATAGGGAGAGAAGAGAGATGGAGTGACTTGGGAAAACAAAGGTGATATCTAAGTTTTAGGATTTTGCTCCAAATTTGATATTTTCCTGCACTGAAAAGAACTCCTCTTTTTTGGTATTGGATTGAATTTATTTGATGTGAACACACATGCTTTAAATACCAGTGTGTTTTTATGTTCAAATACTCTGCATGAAAGACCAATGATTATTATGCACAGCAGCAAACAACATTGTAATCTCTATAATGCAATAAATTAATTAGTAAACTGTTACCAATTTTAAATGATACTAACACATCCATAGTTGGCATGATTATAAAGCTACTGAAATAAAAATTTACTGTTTTCAAATTGGCATTTTAAAATGAAAAACAAATTGCTTTATGTAGAACATTTACTTAATTGTATATGCTCTAGTGGGCTTTTACCTGAATTATTTGGCATGTGAAGAAAAGGAAGTAGGTTCTAAGCTGAGAAAAAGAATAATAGGGGGGTTTTCTACAATAATTTTCAAGGTTTTCATGAAGTTTCACGTTTTACCCTATATCTACTATTGTTGTTGTTCAGTCGCTCAGTTGTGTCCAACTCTTTGTGACCCCATGGACTGCAGCATGCCAGACTTCCCTGTCATTCATCATCTCCCAGAGTTTGCTCAAACCCATGTCCATTGAGTCAGTGATGCCATCCAACCATCTCATCCTCTGTTGTCCCCTTCTCCTCATGCCCTCAATCTTTCCCAGTATCAGTATCAGCCAATAAGTTGGCTCTTAGCATAGGGGGCCAAGTATTGGAGCTTCAGCTTCAGCATCAGTCCTTTCAATGAATATTCAGGGTCAATTTTCTTTAAGATTGACTGGTTTGCTCTTCTTGCTATCCAAGGGACTCTCAAGAGTCTTCTCTAGCACCACTATACAGAGAATTTTAAAAAAAGGTACACCATATACCCAATAGTATGCTCTACTGAAGATTAAATCTGTGTTTTCCCCCTGTTCTAGCAAGAGAGGGTGAGAAAGATACCTTGTTTGTCTTACAAATGATGCATCCTTGAAGCACTGAAAATACCTCCTATGCCATCCCCATGAAGAGATCTGGAACTCCTGTAGACCTACCTAGAAAAGAGATAATTCTGTTTTCCAGAAAAGGGGAGTGTGACCACACATTTGAGACCAGTGTCTGGGAGGAGAAATGAAGACTATTCTGGGAGGAGGCTTGGAGAGAAAGTGCTTGGGGCTCTGGGTTCATGAGGTGGTGAAAGCTGAGCTCATTTCTGTCCTGAATTCTAGGGCTGGCTTTCAGTAGAAGTAGGTGAGGATGGGCACACAGGGAGTGCTGTGCAGACGGGCATCCTGCCACCTGGCACCATGTTCTTGGCTTCTCCCTCCTGCCTGCTTGGGCTGTCCTCCCAAGGCTCTCTCAGGTGTCTCTGCGGACAGTGATACCCCCGAATCCAGTGAGGGAGTGGAGCCCAAGGGCCCATACTTTGGAAAGAGGGTGAAAGCGACCCCAGGGGAAATATGTGTGAGTCTGAAAGGCTGGCCATCTCCCTTACATAAGTCTTCATTGTGAGGAAGGGTTTTCTGATAATGATGGAAATTAGTCCTTTGAAACAAAGATCAAGTGGGCTTTCCTAGGGGCCTTTGACCTAAGAAAGTGTCATCTGTTTGGGATGGATTTTGTGTGGTCTTGCCTGGTGGGGAATGGGGCACAGGAGATGTGCGAGGGGGTATAGGAGAGGAAGGGCAGACAAGGAAACCAAAGCAAGTTTACT
Organism: Cervus elaphus; assembly: GCF_910594005.1. Classification (NCBI taxonomy): domain Eukaryota; kingdom Metazoa; phylum Chordata; class Mammalia; order Artiodactyla; family Cervidae; genus Cervus; species Cervus elaphus. The sequence goes on along the minus strand of NC_057822.1, from coordinate 27,268,873 downwards.
TCTCACATTGGGATTATCTGCCTACTCATCTGTTGATGTTGGGGCGGGTCCCATCATTCTTCCTGCTTCTTCTGGTTTGCTCCAACTCCCCCAGGGCATATTAAAAAATAGCTAAATCAGGTGCATTATCCTTTATGCTTGGTTTCATAAGAATAAATCACTGGAAAAATATATGCTGTGATGTGTCTCTTTTTATCCTACTGAGAAAGGAATCTTTGTAGCACTTTCTCTTGTGAATAGAACTCAATAGTTCTCCTTTGTGTAGTAAAATGGTATATAGTCATGCTCGATCATGGTATTGCATGTAATTACAAGCCTGTTGAGTTCAGCATTTAAGCCCAGTTTGGGGTATGTGGAGCTCAGCTTTTTTCAATCACACAGAATTAGACCTGGCTTTCAGGTCTTTTGTATAAAGCTGGTGCTAGCTGGTTCATACCCATGTCATACCTGCTGTCAAAATAGCTTGACTATTGCCTCTTACTTATCTCTCTATGTTTTTTCAGGTTGGCTGCATCACCAAGCTGTAAGTCAAGATGTCTTGTCCAGCCTTGACTGTAAGTGCCAGCTGACACATCTAAAATTTATGGGTAACTGATGAAGTGCAATGGATTTACAAGGAGCTATCTCCAGGCTTCATCCATCAGATGAGACAACTGGGTACTGTTGAAATAATTGTTTTATTTACAGTTCATTAAACTTCCAGTGGGCAGAATTCAAAACCAGGGTTGACCATACCTGTTTCCCCAGGCCAGTAACATCCTTTACATGTGATGGTGTCTCCCTGGGGTCCAGTGTAGTACACATGCTCATCTGGTCCAAATATATCCTGGCTGACTCTGTGATGGGTTAGCTTGCTAGGTTTTTCATGTAGGGATGTGCTTTCATGTAAGAGTGTTTCCCAACTTGGATTTTTGGATCCCTTCACCCAATGCACAACAAAGCCAATCTATTGAAACTAGCTTGTGGTGAAGGAAAGTACAGCATTTACTGTAGAATGCCAAGCAAGGAGAATAGGCAGTTAGTGCTCAAAAGACAAACTCCCCTATAGCCTTCAGGAAAGGGTTTTAAAGGCAACATTAGGGGTGTGGCTTGCAGGATGCCCAATCAGCTCATGGACATTGATGGTGGTGATGGAAGTCAACATCATCAACCTTCTGGTCCCAGCTGGTCTGAGGTCTACTTACCTGTGGTCAGAAGTTTCCATCTGATGGGAGTCTGGTTTCTGTAAACTGCTTAGAATGTACATCAGACATTGTTAGCTATGTCCTTCAGGGAGGAACTAAAAGTTCTCTGTCTCTGCTATGGCTGATCTATTGTTTAAATTGTTACCTGTTTCCTGGCCCAACAGCTATTCTTTGTTCCTATGTGCTCACATTTTTCTAACCATTAACCCTTGAGATAACCTTCTGAGACTCAGGAGAGGCCTGAAGTGTACTGCTCAACTTCAAGAGGATAAAAATTGTTTTCTTGGTTCCCCTGGAGTCCTTGATTCTGAATCTTGAACCCTGCACTGAATTTCTGCTACTCTGCCTAGAAAGAGCTGAGAATTAGGAAGAAAGATGGGAAAAGATAAAATGCTTTGGAATTTATATTACAAGCAGTGACATTGGAGGTTGAATTTCTCTTGTTCAATTTTCCCAGGCAGTTGTAAACTCTTCTTGTTTAAGTTAAGTCAGTCATATGTTGTAGACCTGTCCTGTCTTACTATTCCAGACATATAATTATGACTTAAAATAGTAATAAGTAGGATAATAGCTGTCAAGTAGTAGAGCAATGGCCACTTGCCAAACCCAGGGCTAGTGGTTTCACATACATTATTTCATTTAATTTTTAGAATAACAACCCTATAAGTAGGAATTATTTCCTACCTTTTGTGGATAAATAAACTGAGGATCTGAGAGATTTAGTAACTTTCCCAAGTTTACTTAGCCAAACTCTGCCCAACACCAAAGCCAAGAGTCCATTCTTGCCACTGTGTGGCCTTCTAGGGAAACCCAATGATTCCATCTGGCCAATGTGTTTTCTAAAATGAGATGTGGCTAAGTGTTTCATGTGCTCCAACTTTGTATGCAAAGTTCATATTTCCTTTAAAATTTCACTGCTCACTCCTTCAGTCAAGGTTATCTTGGACGCAGAAAGTTCTTCAAATATTCAGACCACCTGTCGCCCATGGAATGTTCTGAACCTTGACAGTCTCTGAAGTGTTCCTCCCCTTGCATGAAAACAGCTCTACCTGGCTTATAATTAGAAGTGAAATAATTTTTAAATGGCTTCCACACGGCTCAGCTTTCAAAGAGGTTCCAGTTACATGTAACTTCACATAAACAGATAATCAGAGACCAGAGCCAGAGAGCACAGTTCCTGGCTCCTAATTGGCATGAAGCAGAGACATCTGCTCTGCATGAAGCCTGGGTCAGGTCGGCCCTCTCATCTGTGACCTCCTGCGGTTGTGAGGGGCTTGCCCTGGATTGCATAAAGACTTCACAGGGGCATTGAAAAATGGGATGGAATCAACTTGAACAGAAAACCTAATTGGTTTGAATCCTTCCTTAACCACCATTAATTATTTTGGGATTGAATGTCCATCTTATAAAACAGATGCTTTTCTTCCAGAGGTAGAATTTCTTGCTTTGGTTGCAAGTCCAAACAAGTTAACTTAAAAGGCTCCATTTTACATGATTCTGACATGATTCTACTCTCTTCCTATTTAAGATGAATTTTGTGGGTTGGAGGATATGAAACACCACATATTCAGCAAGTTTTGTCTCAATTTCCCCCTCCATTTCTTCAACACCCCTGCTCCCAGACTTTATTATTACTTCTATTTTTTAAATTCCAAAACTGGATGGAGGTTGTGGGGTTGGAAAAACTAACCTACAGGGCTTGGGTCTGAGATTTCTCTTGAAGCTGGTTTTCCAGAAGACCAGTTGTTACAAAGGTACCTAGAATGGAAGAGTCCTAATTCACCTTGCATGCTCAGTTGCGTCCGACTCTTTGCAACTCCATGGGCTGTAGTCCAGCAGGCTCCTCTGTCCATGGAATTTCCCAGCCAAGAGTACTGGAGTTGGTTGCCATTTTTTAGTCCAGGGGATCTTCCTGACCCATGGATTGAACCTGTGTCTCTTGCATCTCCTGCATTGGCAAGCAGACTCTTTACTGCTGTGCTACATGGGAATTCCAGTAATTCACCTTACTCCAGAAATTTTTGAACTCGTGGCAAGGATGCTAAAAGCTGAAGGCTCCCCTGAATGAGGTCTATGGGAATAACATGTGCTTGTGAGTGAGGCAGAGGGAGATTTATTTTAGAATTTTGTTCCAAGGTTCTAGGACCAACACCCTACCTGCTCACACCATTTCTCTTTCCTTAGCAAGTCTAAATCCTATGCCTTCATGGAAGATGTTGACAGTACGTTTAAAATGGGGTGGGGACTTTGGAGAGCCCTACCCCCAGGAATGAAAATGAAAGGCATACATTCAGGATGGCTTCCAGCTCAAGACGATGTAAGGACCAGGGAGCAGGGACCACGGTAGAGGAGGCTTGTGAGTATCCTTAAGCTGGTGACCTGTCTTACATGTATCATATCTATTATCACCACCTTCCCAATGTTACCTTCTAGAGATTTAAGGGATCTTACTGGGATGGCCATGTGTCAGGCTAAAATGGAGGGTTCTTTCATTAAGGAGAAAAGGGAGAAGGCATGCAGGGGAAGGCAGTTAATTGGTAGACTCTGTCTCAGAGTCTGTATTCAAGTAGTAGCAAAGAGTGGAGAGGAAGGGGAGAATGTATGAGAAACTCAGTGACATAGTGATTGGGTTTGGCAGCTGTTTAGAAATGGCACAAAAATATTAAGAGAGATTTGGAGCCTGGGTATAGTGAAGTGGTGGTAACCATAGTTAGTATGTGTCAGGCAAGATTCTAAGTCCTTTCATGTGGATTTTACGTTGATTCCTCAAAACAACCCTATGAGATAGGTCTTAGTATTATACTATTATTATTATTTTTTAAAATGTTTCCCATCACATTCTTTCAAAATCCCATAATTCAAATTCATATGTCACAGATATTTCTCATAAAATGATAGATTCTAGTATTATTATCACTATTTAACAGATGAAGAAAGGGGGACCTGAGGAGGGTAAGTTGCTTGCCCAAAGTGATTCAGTGAGTAGCAGAACCAGAATTTGAACCAGGCAGCTGATTCCAGAACCTGTGTCTTAAGCAGTATGCTGTGGTGGCAAAGACTAGAGAGAGGAGACACAGGAATACCTAGATTCCTACGCTCACACCCCATCTTTTCTTCACAACATTCCCCCACTCCCTTGAGTATATTTCCCTTTGGTAGTGCTCAGTGGTAGATAGTAGCTGATGTTTGCACGTGGACTTGAAAGAGCACTGGAAGTTCTGACAACCTTTCCTTTGTTTTGATCATTGAGAATTTTGAACCTTGGCCTGAGGGGGATGCTGAGCTCTGGCAATACCTTGAAGGGCCTGAGGGTGGTTCTGGGGACTGCATCTCAGGAGATTTCCCAGTCGGTCCGGAAGTAGACTGCCCAGAGCCCATGTTACCAGGTCCAATTGGGGCAAGCAATGAAGGAAAAGCCAAGAAAGAAATGGTAGTGCCCAGAGCTTGGGGAATTCATGCTTGGGGAAGCCTGGATGGGGCGTCAGGAAGGTGGGATCTGGACAGATTCAAAACAGGAAGTTTTTAGCATGGTTTCTTGGGACAGTGGGCAGCTCTGTGCTCCAGGGGCTTGGGGCTGTAGCTTTCGAAAGGACAGGGAGATTGATTTTGTGGCCAAATGTAACTTGGAAACAACACTCTCTGTCTGCCCATTGCTATTTTGCAGAAAGCATGATTGAGGTCAGGTCTGTGCTAGGGCTAAAGACCAAGAGTAGAGTGAAGTCTGCAGAGAGATGGGCAATTAGCAAATTCCTTAATTAGAGTTGGGTTCTGATTTCTCCAGTCAATTCTAATCACTTGTTAGGTTTTAACTCAGCTCCTTTGGCTGGCAGTATGCAGTCACAGAGTTCAGAAAATCAGGGCCCAGCGATCTTGGGAAAAAGTAAGTAAAGACCAGGTTTCCTCTTCTGTAAAAAGATTATCACAAAATACTTATTCCCTGAGACTGTGAGGAATCAAAACACTGACCTGTGAAAGTGTTGTCAAACTCTCAAGATTAGTTATTTATTACATTAGTAATAAAGATGCCTTATTAGTCATTAATGCCTGCTAGTAAATGATTCGGTGCTTAAATTTCATGCTCCGTTGAATTCACTGTCTTCCATTTCTCACCAAGGTGCTGTTCTGCCCTGACTCCTGTAACGAAAGCTTGGAGATTTACTTAGGCACCGTAAGATTAATCTTGACAAAATTCATTAAGTTTCTATTTTTTCCCCCTGTTTACTGGGCATTAGCCATCATCCTGGGGATGTGACACCTTCCTCTTATTCTGATGGGAATTTGTATTTAAAAATATATTTAGAGAACATCTTGTGGAAAAGCTGCAGCAGGTCAACTGTGGGAAAAAGTCTTTCTTTGAACAGAAGTCTCACACTGGAATGAAATTTCATGTTTTGATGCATAGTGCGTCCATTCTAGGCTGTTACTGAACATGTCCATCTTCCATTCCACACTTCCTTCCTTTCCTTCAGTCAAGATTTATTTGCAAGAGACCAAATACATCAGTAATTATTCTGTTCTAAAGACGCAGACAGGAATAAGATGTTGGTTCTGTCCTCAACAAGCTCACTGTCTGGGAGAGAAGACAACTTGAAAATAAATAATTGTAATATGATGAGACAAATGCCATTAAATAAATAAATACAGGGTATAGAGGTGGCATTTAACAGGAAGGAGCAAATGCATCCTGGCATTTTAATAGGAGGAAAATGCATCTTGGCGTTATCCCTACCTGAACATGCAACCCCAGAACTCATTCATCACTTAGTGAAACTGACTCTTGTTTGTGTACTGTGTTTATTTAACAATCTTTTTAATTTCAGAGATTAAGAAGTAATTTGGGTTTTTATTAGTCACCTTTCTTCTTTCATCTCAGTGTAGTTCTTAATCCCTAGTTTGTGTATGTATAATGCAAAACACACTAGGTCATCCCTGCCGCCCCCATTCTCTCCAGTGGCCCCTTCATGCGTGGCTTTATTTTTCCATTATAAAGCTTTAATGTGCGTAAATGTGTTCCTTTCTTTAACATACAACCTAGGCTCATCAGATTGGCAAAAATTTGAAGCTTAACAGTACACTTGTTAGCAAGCCTGTGGGGAAGCTGGTATTTTCATATACTGTTAGTGGGAATGAAAAGTGGTACAATGCCTATGGAAGAAAATTTGATAATATCTAACAAAACTATAGGTGCATTTATCCTCTGACCCAGCCATCTGACTTCTAGGAATTTATCCTGGTATACTTCAAACAATGTGAAAATAAAAACACACAAGTTTATGATATTTAAAATTAAATATTTCTATAGTCAATATTAAGTATTACTATATTTAAATAGTACAAATATTAAATTAACAAGGTAGTGTTGTTTATTTTATTATTATTGTATTTATTATTATTAGTAGCAGTATTATTTGTAATCATAAAACATTGGAAACCACCTGAATGTCCAAACATAGGAAATTGATTGAAAAATCATGATCCTTACGCACAGTGGAGTGCTGTGTGGTTATAAACAAGAACGAGGAAGAGCTCTATGAATTGACATTCAGTGATTTCTAGGAGATATTGTTAAGTGCAGAAGAACATATATAGTATGCTACCTTTTGTGTAAGAAAGAAGGAAAATCAGAAAGCATATGTATTTGCTTATTTTTATAAAAGAAATACAGGAAGGATACATCAAGAAACATTAAAGTTGGTTACCTATAAAGGATAGAACAGAAGAGATATTGTGGGAGTAATACTTCTCTGAGTGTTTATCTTTTTGTATAGTTTTGACTTTCAGGAGTGTGTTAATGTTCTACAGATTCAAAAATAAAATTAATAAGAATGGAAAGGGGAAAAATCTCTAAAGCTGAAAGCAAACTGCCAATCACCCAATAAAACTTCAAATGGAAGACGTAACTGAAGAGAGAGAGAAAGAAATGACTAATTCAAGTTACTTAGGAATACCTCAGGCTTGGGTGGGAGCATGGGTAGGGGGGAATTTCACAGAAATCCTGAACTCTTTTTAGTAGACTTGTTTTTGTATGGTTAGGAAAAAGCAATTCTGAAAAAATTTTGTATGTATTATAGGATTGAACAAAGGAGTACAGGTGACTCAAACAACATAGGTTTGAACTGCATGGATCCACTTACATACAGATGTTTAAAAATAAATACTACAATATTATCTAACCTGTACCAGGGCTTCCCTGTGGCTCAGAGAGTAAAGAATCCTACTGCAATGCAGGAGACTTGGGTTCGATCCCTGGGTTGGGAGGATCCCCTAGAAGAAGGCATGGCAACCCACTCCAGTATTCTTGCCTGGAAAATCTCCATGGACAGGGGAGCCTGGCAGGCTACAGTCCATGTGGTTGCAGAGTCGGACACGACTGAGTGACTAAGGACAGTACAGAATTATCTAATCTGACCTTAGTTGAATCTGTGGATGTCAAACTACAGATACAGAGGGTTGACTACAAGGTTATATGAGAATTTTCAACTGTGTATAGGGGGGAGGTTGACACCCCTAACTGCCCTGTGTTGTTCAAGGATCAACTGTAAATACATTGTTATTCTTGGGAATCAGGGTTCTTGCTAGGAAAGAAGGGACATAAAATGGAATGGAAGAAGGCAAAAAGAACTCTGCTGAGTTGAATTGAAATTGAAATATCAATGTGTACCATATTTCTAAAACATATATAGTATGTATAAAAACATACATACGTATGTATGCATATGTACACATAAATGTATATTTATAGGTATAATGTATATACATGCATATGTTGCCTACCTTTGTCTGATGATGGGGCCAAGAAACAATAACACCTCAGTTAGACTGAACACACCTAGTGCCCAGTCTTGGTCTCTAAAACCATTCCCTATGGAAGGAAACCAGGGCTCCTGGGAGAAATAGCTGATTCCAGGGCTGGGGCAGGGTAGGTACGAGATGAACCTGGAGCATTTTGTTATGCTAGAAATTAAGGAAATAGGCTAGAAAAATGATGGAAGCATGTCACAAGGACACAGGAGCTAGCTTGAAAGGATTCCTGCTAGTTAAATCTGGGACAACTCGAATACCAAAATAATTAAATAAAATAATCTATCATAAACCATTAAAAATAGGAATTCATGAGTTCCCATGATAACAAATATATATACTAATAATGAATATATGGGGAGGAGGGAGAACTGTTGCTACAAAATGCTAACTTTTCAACTGTAGTACCTTCTCCCAATTTATCAGCTGGCATTCAGCATTTCATTGTATTTTGTAAACATTATGGAAAAGATTAGATAAGCAAGAATTATCAGTACATGCTAAATTTAGGGGGAAATTTAGATGAGGAGCAGAATATTTGTATGGTCTTAAAGTATCTCCCACAGATTAATCACTAGTTCTAAGAGACAGAAATCAGGTATTACACAGTGGCGAAATTCAGCACTGAGATTGATCAAAATTTACATCAGCCAAGAGAGCAGATTAACATCACATGCTTCTAGATGTGATACCCTGAGAAAAGATACAACAGCATCTGGGTAGTATTTTGGCCAAGATTGTGTAGCCTGAATCATATATTAAACTCCAAATGAAAAATATTTTATTGAGAATGGGGGCATGGGGAACTCTGTATTTAAAAAATGTCATCATGATGACCAGGAAAGGCTCTGGAAATGTTCCAGATTAAAGAAGGATAAAGAGACATGACAGTTAAATGCATCCCTGACCCTGGACTGGATTCTTTACTGAGAGGAAATGCTGTAAGGACATTATTAGAACAACTGACAAAAATGGAAAATGGACAGTCGATTAGATGAAGGTATTGTTCCAATGTTAAATCTACTGAGGATGATGACCTTACTATAGTTTTGTGAGAGAACGTCTATTCATAGGAAATACAATGAATATATTTAAGGATAAGTGGCCATGGGCTTCTCTTGTGACTCAGTGGTAAAGAATTTCCCTGCCAGTGCAGGAGACGTGGGTTTGATCCCAGGGTCAGGAAGATCCCCTGAAGAAGGAAATGACAACCCACTCCAGTATTCTTGCTTGGGAAATCCCATGGACAGAGGAGCCTAGTGGGCTAAAGTTCGTGGAGTCACAAAGAGTTGGACAAGACTTAATGATTGAGCATGCATGCGTGGCCATGATCTATGTAATTTTCCTTAAAAAAAAAAGAAAAGGGGAAAGTATATATGAGAGAGAGAGAGAGAGCAAGAGGAAGTAATCAAGTCAGAAAATAAACCACATGAGTAAACTGTCAGCAATAGGTGAATCCAGTTAAGAGAAAATCAAGTATTCGTTTACTATTTATATTCTCATACTTTTTCTCTAAAGTTAGTTCCAAATAAAAGGTTAAAAAAATCTTGCATATCCTGCTTTAGTGCAAGAATATTTATCTTCCTACTATTCTGTTTTGGTTCTGGGGACCATGTTGAAGTCTGACTACTGTTAGAATAGATAATATTAGTATTTAAGAATTTTTTTTTTTTTTTTTTGGTGAAGCCTTTTCTTTGCAGATGAAATCTTATGTAGAACATAAGCTGTAGAAAACATAAAGGAAGGTCTGCTCTGATTAAAGCATGTGTGTATTTTTTGGGAGAGCATTAGGATCCTGTCCGCCTGTCTACTTCACCTCCTGCTCCCAGGTAGGCAGCCCTAAGGCACCTCCAGGGAATAGAGTTTGACAACCACTGCTCTAAATTAAACAGGGCATGGTCCAACTGACCTTGGTAACCAATGAATGAGAGTGACTGTTCTGAGATCGGGTGAAAACCTCAGGATTGCTTCACAGCATGTGACTTGGGCTTTTTGGATGTGTCCTAATGCATGCCTTCAGTGATAAATGACCGTTTTTTTTTTTTTCCCTGTCTCTCCATGAGGTTATTCCATCCTTGGCCTGCAGTTCACACTTGACAGGTATTCAGCAACAGCACACTGTTTGTCAAGCCCAGTGTGAAATTGTTTCAAAGGACCAAGTCATTTCTGAAGTATGTATAGATAAGACTTGTACAAACAGAATTACATTTTCTCATAGCTGATTCATGGCTGTTTGGGATTCATTTTTGAATGGCTGTGTTGTCTCACAGATGGGATTTATGTTTGTCCAACTGTCTTTTCCTTTTCTTTCAAGTAGTTAAGGGTCTTGAATACATTCGGTGGAGAGAAACTTGGCATTGTAAGAGAACTTTGGCAAACCTTTTTGTAAACTGACTTAACACCTTCCAAATTAACTGCTCTGAAAGTTGGAAACTCTGTATATAGTTGACCTTTGAACAAGATGGGTTTGAGTTGTAATGGTCCACTTATCTGTGAATTTTTTTCAGTAGGAAATATGACAGTACTGCATGATCCACTGTCAGTTGAATCTTTGAGCGTAGAACCTCAGACGTGGAGGAACCACCTATACAGAGGACTGACTATAAGGTGCTCAGATTTTCAACTACGCAGAGTCGGCACCCCTAACATTCATATGTTCAAGGGTCAACTGTATTTGTATCTACTTTAAAGCTCAAACCTTAGTAAAAAATTTAAGACTATTATTTGTTCAACAAGCCTTAGCCTTACTGGAGTGGGTTTCTATGTCCTCCTCCAGGGGATCATCTCAATCCAGGGATCGAACCCAGATCTCCTGCATTGCAGGCAAATTCTTTATTGTCTGAGCCACAGGGAAGCCCGCCATTTTAGTAATTTCCTTCAAATCTCCATTAAGACTTTTTGTAGGGCCCAAGACTCTAATTGCAACCACTCACATTGTTCTTTTCATAGAAAGACAAGTCCCTCCTACAGTGAATGGCTACAAAGCTGAAGATAGAGATGGTCCTCAGATTTAATCTGTTGTGACATTCCTGTCAATTGGTAGAGAGTACCTGGAGTCCGATGTTGAAAGGGATTCTGGGGCAGCATTTGGGCTCGGTGAGAATGAGATCATGATTGATTTGTGAGGTCTGCTTGGGGTATGGAATGGGGAAGTTATCCAGGTGTCTGCAACATGTGTGATATTCCTGGCCTAAAAGTAACTCTCAGGGGCCCTGTTTTGTTGAAAAGAATACATTTCCCCATAGGCCATAAATGCTGGTCTGTTTTATGTACTTTCTTACTACAAACAAAAAATTGTTGCTCACTATTCCAGTTCTACAAGGATCAAGTTATAAGCCACTTCAGTTGCTGACCTACAGTACACCCTGGAAGGAATTCAGGATGGAGCATTCAGTGTTTTAGATATAGGAACGCCTAGATAGTTAAGATGCATATCTAAGGAAGAATTTCAATGACCCCAGATTCTTGCATCCCCCATATATAGATAAGCATTAAAGTCAGTTAACCTGAGATATTTATTTTTTTGTGATTAGCAGTAATATTTTACTAAGATAAGAGCTTGACTAAATGTATTTCCCAGCAAAATGAAATCATGTATACATTTTCCTCTCTCATACCTCTTTGAAGCAGTTCCTTAGAGCTATCAGAAAGGTTATTTCCCAGGCTATAGTCTTCAGCAGGACACTGAGTAAAATTCTAGGCATGGCTGTTACATTGTATGTGTGTGTGTTTCCAGCTGGCATTACTAAACCTTGGATCTGGAGCCCCAGATTACATATGGGAGAAAATGAGAAGCCTCACTGAAACTTTGAACTGTTTCTCCTGCTCACATATGGCACCCAACTTCACAGAGGAATTCTTAGTGGAGGGTAAGGCAAAAGACAGGGCTAAAAATCTGCTATACCTTATTTGGGTTCAATTGCTTGTCATGCTCATCTTGAGATTTTACAGTGCCAGTATTTTTTTTTTTTTTTTTAAGATTTCAGGATCCTGACATTTTTGTACTGTGCAAACTCAGTTATGTTTACTTGTCATTTAAGTGGCAAGCAAGGCTGACCCTGGGAAAGCCCAGTCTCTCTCAGAACCTTCCTCAGCACTGAGACCTAAGAAACAGAACAGAATGTAGAGACAATTTCTCTGTGAAGCTATATGCTTGATCTCCACAGAGGGGTGCGCTATTTTCCGTCTTTAATTCCACATCATCTTGTATCACTTCCAGGGAGCTGCATACTGCTGCCTCACAGACTTGTCACTGAGATCCAGCTCATCCACCCCTCCCCCCACACATTGGTTGATAAGAACCTCTCAATAAAGCTTTAAGCAGTAAACATTTCTGAAGGCCATTTATTATGTCTTGCTCTTCTTTGTTTTCTCACGATTCCTGGCAAGGATGCAAACCTCCTAAGACCTCGTTATGTGTTTGCAAAGTGGATTGTTTCAAAAAGACTTGTTTGTGGAATTATTTTTCAGGATAAGAATAAAAAGGCCATCTGCGTGTTGTTAATCCCGGCAACTCGGGAGGGAACTGTGCCTTCTGCACTGTGAGCCTTTCTTCCCTCCTCTGGGTGTTCGGACTCGAGTTACTTTTGGAAATCCGCAAAGACAGCTTCCTGAAGCCCAGTAGTTGGAGGTGTTCTTACCGGGAGGCAGGATATTAAAAGCAGCACTCAAAATGATTCAATATGTGTTTTATTCACAAACAGCCCCGAATAAGGAAGACTTTGTGCGGGAAGATGTTGTCATACTTCCCAATAACACGTGCTTGAATTAGCCAGGGTGACCCTCCCTTCCCTATGGCAGGAAACAGCTCCCCATTCATGCCAGACCCTGTTTACATCCACACTTGCCAGGGTGGGTTCTAACTTTGGGGCCAGACAAATAAAGTTCAGCACAGAAGCAAAAATACCTCCATCAAGAGAAGTCGTGGATAAAAGTGGGTTCTCCCCCCATTAGAACAGAAATAGGTGCTGGGGACTGGAGAGCAGGAGGTTTAAGCAACACTGCATGCTAAGTCACTTTAGTTGTGTCTGGCTCTTTGTGACCCACCAGGCTTCTTTATCCATGGGATTCTCCAGGCAAGAATACTGGAGTAGGTTGCCATGCCCTTCTGCAGGGGATCTTCCCAACCCAGGGATGGAACCTGTGTCTCGTTATGTTTCCTGAACTGGCAGGCAGTTTCTTTAACCACTAGCGCCACTGGTAGTTCCACTACTTAGGAGGAAAAAGGAATATCCACATGTCAATTTCAAAAATTGTATAAAATGGCTCTTTCCTGTCTCACTTCCCCTGTATCCTCCCCCCACACCAACCTTGATTGAGGAATCCGTGAGGATCTTTTGATTAAAAAGTTGAAATTATCAAGAAAAGATATTGAAATGACATGGGTAGGTATGCTTTATCTCTTTTAATTAGAATAAACTGAAAACACATTAAAATTCTAGTTTCAGAGAATTTTCATGTAATTCTTCAATGTCTTGTCCCAATTTTATTCTATCCTGGTGAGTTGTCTTGACATGACCATGGTTTGAGAAACTTTGAAGAGTCTGAAAAAACAATTTGGTTGTTTCTGAAAAATGTTAAAAAAAAAAAACTCAACCCTGAGGTATTTAAGAATTTTAAATCCAGATAACTGTGGACGCTGAATTCTGACAGATGATTTAGAATGTAACTATACCTCTTGTATGAGTTTGAGTAAACTCCAGGAGTTGGTGATGGACAGGGAGGCCTGGCATGCTGCAGTCCATGAGGTTGCAAAGAGTCAGACACGACTGAGCGGCTGAACTGAACTGATATCTGTTGCACACCTGCCTGTCCCCCAAACTCACCTCCAGTTTTTCTCCCCCTCATTCACTGGGCTCCAGGCCTTAATCATGCTGTCCCCTTTGTCCTTTCCCACCTGAGAGATACCCAAGGGTGCCATGCCCCATCCGAGAAGGCTCTGTTCCCCTCCAGTACCTGGCAGGCACCAGCCAACTCCTCTAACTTAAACCTCACCTCCTCTGGTGTGCCTGTCCTTGCACCCTCATTGAGAGTGAGCCGTACTGCACATCTTATTCTTCCTTTTAGTCTTCTTTTTTATATTCTTCAAACTATCCAGCAAAATTCAAAGTCATTTTATTGGTTAGTTTACTAGTTTGCGGTGCCCCTGAAATGTAACCTCCTTGAAGGCCGGGACTCTGCCCATTCTTTTTACCAGCATTGCTGGCCGCAGACACTTGTTGGATAAATGAACACTCGACTGGTGGCAGGTCCCTCAGTGGAGCTGGCAGGAACAGGTCACAAGGGGCCACTTGCTGCCAGGGGCCAGGCCAGGACAGAGAGACCTAGGCCAGGCCAGGCCAGGTTGGGGTGCTGGGCCGGGGAAACAAGGAGAAAAGCTGAGTTTTTGATTGGAATCCTTTTGATTCTGGGTGCTCTCTCCACATTTTAGTGATGAGGTCATGTGAGTCAGCCAAGGCATGGGCTTGGAGCTGTATCTTTTCTGGCGAAAGAGGGGATATAGGTCCTAGTTACTACTTTTAATATCAGCAATATAGCTCAGAGTTTTTCCTGGAAAAATGTGGCCTTTCAATAGCAGACATTCAGCAGGCTGTGAAGATAGCTGAAGCCAGGGGAGTTCCAGGGGACACAGGGAGGAAGGGTATGGTGACTCAGTGTCCAGAGGGAAGGCTGATATGTAAACAAATGAAAACAGAGTGATGAGCGCTGCTGCTGAGGGATGCAGAGGAGGTACCGGGGTGTATCGGGGAAGCTTTCCAGGATGGTCGGCCTCAGCTTGTTGCCTCCTCACTGGTTCCTTAAAAGAGGATTTGGTGACCTCTGCTGGGAGATGACACGGCCAGCCTGAACTGAGCCAGACTGATCCAAGGAGAGGGGAGATTTGCACAGAACCAAGGAGGCTTTCTAAAGTAAAACACTGGCTTGAAGAGATAAAGCTTGAAGGAGATTTGATAAAAGTGGAGGGACTTGGAGCAACAGCAGACAGAACATACTTTGTGAACAAGGCCAGAGAGTGGAGAAGCCTGGATGGGGGTAGGGATGGGGAAACGAGAGGGGAAGGCAGTTACCCTGGACAGGTAAGTGGACACGGAAGCCTAGCTGAGTGGGTTCAGCTGACTGGGGACTCGAGGAAGCAATTCTACTAAGAATAAATTCTACTTTATTCTCAGATACGTGTGCAATCAGATACATGTGCAAAGACATCTATCCTTTCATTGATGGTAAACTCTAGAGTTGCTTAACACAGGGATCAATTAAATAATTTATGGTATACCCAGAATTGGAGAAGGCAATGGCACCCCATTCCAGTACTCTTGCCTGGAAAATCCCATGGGCGGAGGAGCCTGGTAGGCTGCAGTCCACGGGGTCGCGAAGAGTTGGACATGACTGAGCAACTTTACTTTCACTTTTCACTTTGATGCATTGGAGAAGGAAATGGCAACCCACTCCAGTGTTCTTGCCTGGAGAATCCCAGGGACGGGGGAGCCTGGTGGGCTGCCGTCTATGGGGTCGCACAGAGCCAGACACGACTGAAGCGACTTAGCAGCAGCAGCAGCAGTAGCAGCTATTGGTTAGGACTCCGAGCTTTCACTGCCAAGGATTCAGGTTCAATCCCTGGTCAAGGAGCTAAGATTCCACAAGTTGTGCAGTGAGGCCTAAAAAAGAAAAAAGATGGTTCAGTTTTATTTATGTTGAGATGAGAAGAGATTCAAGAGCTAGTGAATAAGAATATATTGGGATGGAATGATATATTAGATGTGCCTGAGTGCTAAGTAGCTTCAGTTGGATCTGACTCTTTGTGACCCCATGGACTGTAGTCCTGTAGGCTCCTCTGTCCATGGGATTCTCCAGGCAAGAATACTGGAGTGGGTTTCCATGCCCTCTTCCAGGGGATCTTCCCAACGCAGGGATCGAACCCCCCACTTCATGTCTCCTGCATTGGCAGGCACGTTCTTTACCACTAGCACCACCTAGGAAGCCCCTTTAGCTATTAATGAGAGATATTGATAAGTAACAAACCAGATTACAAAATAATTTTAAAAATACATAAAGATCTAGAAGTAAACATATAACATTCACAGTGCAGGGGCAGGGGGGAGGTTTAAGAACAATTATTTTTTGCCCCAAATATAATAAAAATATTATATTTACCCTACTGTGATGAGCAGACATTAAATTTACAACTAGGAAATCAGTAAGGTTATTTCCATTTTGAAAGGAAAAATCCAAAGGGTTTTAAAAGAGATGATTAGGGCTAGAATCCTGAGTGAGTGAGTGACTGCTAAGAAATGCTGAAATTCACTCAGTTTCCCAAGGAGATTCTCCCAACAGGCAGAGGCTCTGGATCCTGTAGTGTAGCTTCTGGGTGGAGAGATGAACGCGTCTTTGGGTTTGCTCTCCAGTACTGACCTCGGGATGGGGAGGTGCTCCCTCTTAATGCTCCACAATAGGCATGAGAAAGGAGGCACCTTCCCAGGCTCGCTGAGTGAGTTGCATTAGAATCACTAGGGGAGCTGAAATAAGCACCTGTCTGTGCCCACGTCCCACCCCTCGGACCATTAAAGCCAGATCTCTAGGGCTGAGGCCCCTGTGATGCTATTCTACAGCCAAGATTGAATACCTCCTGATAAGAGGATAATGCATAAAATATAATCAGATAGCATCCTAAATTTGGAACTGAGCATTCCAGCCCTGAGTGTGTTGATCCTTGAAAGAGAGATGTCTTGGTCAAGCACATGCACAAACAAAGGCTCTGGGAAGTCCCACAGTAAAGAAATCTGTTTGATTTGTTTCACCTGGTGTTTCCAATTGTACTTCTGTGGAAACCTTTGTCTAGGGGAACCCTTTATCTTGGGTTACAGTTGGCTGGCAGCAGTAGCCTGGAGTCTTTCTTGAAAGCCACAAAATTTGGCCACCCTGTCAGAGTGCTTCTCTACAATTGCCCCTAAAACCCTGGCAAGACCAAAGGGGATCTCCAGACACAGAGTTGTAGAGGTGAATGGAGAGCTCCCATTCTGGAGCTTCGGGGTAAGCCTGTTGCCCACTAGAGCACCTGACCTGGGACAGTGGGGAGGGGACACCCTGGCCACAGATTCAGGCATACACAGGAGGAAAACGAAATCCGAAGAGATTATTGAGTGCCCGCTTCAAATCATACAGCTGAGCAGGAGCCCAAAAGGGGCTAAGTAAGACCCAGACTTTCCGCTTCTCATTCAGGCCCTCCCCCTTCCCCCACCAAGTTAAAGACTTTATTTCAGGCATTTTATGATCTTTGAATAAAGGAGAACTACCCTGATTAATGGGGAGTTTCAGCTTTCTTATCCCATTTTGCCTTCCTATCTCCATCTGCTAAGAAGATACCCAAAGCTCTAAATATCATTTGGTCGTCAGGAATGTTTAGAATTGAAGAGCTGGTTTGACACAATTAAAAGCTTCCAGAAGGCTGTTATGGCGCCAATTATTTACTTAGTGATAGCAAGCTATTTAAATTTCATTATGGAGTAGAAAGTAGAGAGATAAGGGCAAAATATGGTCAGGCTGACTGTGACCTCAAAACCCCTGCTCCTTTGGTTCTTAAAAGATAGCAGAAGCAGAACACTCTGACTCTAGCATCGTTTTTTTGTTAAACTGTGCCGTTCTCTTAAATAGAATTGTTTCTTAATCTCTTTGTGGGCTGCTAATGGGCCATTTATCGGGACATTCCAAGGCAAAGAGAATCTGGACCAAACAGGGCTGTCGATATGGGGAGGGGTCCTCTGTATTGCTGGTGGTAGAACAAAGACTTAGTAATTCCCTGCCTTGAGCAAAATGAGGTTTACCACAGTAAAAAAAAGTCAGAAACATCCTCCTCAACAAGGCAAGGAAGTACATTTCACTCTTTTCTTCTCCTGCCTTCTTTTTATGTACACCACTTTGATTGTTGAAGCTCTTACTCCTCTTCGCCCAGTCCCCTTTCAAGGTTATTCTTTACAATAATTTTAGCCATAGTGTTTCCAGTGACACAATTTCTCATTTTGTTCTCACAGAAGGAAAGAAGGAAGGACTGGAGGACAGAGCAGGGTGAAGGATCTGGAGATATATATATATACACACATATATATTTGAGGAATAATTTACACACAGTAAAGTTCACCCTTTTCAGTGTATAGTTTTATGAGTTTTGACAAATGAATACAGCTTTATAACTCCTGCCCAGATCCACACATATAACAGCTTCCTTACCCCAGAAAGTTCCCTGGTATCTCTTTGTTGTCAGTTCTTTCTTTCTACTTCCAGTCCCTGGCAACCACTGATCACTTCCTTATCTCCATAATTCTGCCTCTTCCAGAAAACTGTATAATGGGCTCTTACAGTATGTCATCTCTCGAATCTGGCTTCTTTTGCTGAGTGTGGTGCACTTGATATTGACCCATCTTGTGCACATGTTCTGCAATTTGTTTCTCCGTTCACCAGTTAGAGGAGGTTGGGATTGTTTCTATTTCTTGGCAATTATGAATCAAGTTGCTGTAAGCATTCATACATAAGTTTTTGTGTGGATGTGTGTTTTCATTTCTTTCGCATAAATACCTAGGAGTGGTATTGTTGGATCATCTGGTAAGTTAATGTTTAACTTCATAAGATCTTTAATTTTATAGAGATTTAAGTTTATAAGTAATGTATGTTTTTATTTTAATTGTTTTTTGATTTAAGCAGTTATATTGAAATAGATTGATTTAATTGTTTTAAATTTTATGAAAGAGTATCATGCTGAGCTAATTTTTCCCTGTTCAGTTTCATATTGTTAAGATTTATCCGTATTTTCACATCTGGCTGTGAATGTAATATCCTAGCAGGTTAATATACCATGGTTTAGTCATCTCTTCTCCTACTGATGGGCATTTGGCTGTTTCCAGATTTTTAAAATTGTTTTGCTTTGCCACTGACATTCTTGTTTATGTCTCTGTTAGTTGTGTTAGTTGTCAGTTGCTGTGTAATGAAATTACCAAAAACTTAGTGACTTAAAATAGCACACATTTATTATCTCAGAGTCTTTGGGAGTTGAGAACTGAGGTATATGGCTTAGCTGGGCCTTCCACTTCCAGTCCTCATAAGACTGCAGCCAAGTTGTCCAAGGCTCTGGGCTAATCTTAGGGCTTGACTGGGGAAGGGTTTACTTTTAAACTCCTGTGGTTGGCAGCAGGATTTAGGTGCAAGTTGTTGGACTGAAGGCTTCAGGTCTTGCGGGCTGTCAGCCCTTTCACCCTCGAGTCCTCTCCATCAGGGTCACTGCATCAGCGCCAGCAAGGGAAAGCATCTGCTGGCGTGACAAACATCGCAGTCTTGTGTAACATAATTGCTAAAGTGACGTATCATCACCTGCGCCCTTTTCTCTTGGTTCAAAGCAAGTGTGGGTCCTGCCCACATTCAAGGGGAAGAGATTGCCCAAGGATACAAGTAGCAGGGAGGAGGAATAGTGGGGGCCATTTAGAATCTGTCTATCTCATCTACTGCTCACGTGTACAGTTTATCCTTGGCTTTATAGCTGGGAGTGGAATGGCTGCGTCCTAGGGAATTCTCATTTCTAATATTGTACTTTACTTAAAGACTGTGTTTTCTGGAGTCAATATAGCTAAATCAGCTTTCTTCTGGTTAATATTTGTCTAATGTGTCTTTTCCTATTTTTTGCTTCCAATCTTTGCATATTCTTATGTTTGATGTATGTGTGCTTGCTAAGTTGCTTTAGTCGTGTCCAGCTCTTTGTGACCCTATGGACGGTAGGCTGTCAGGCTCCTCTGTCCATGGGATTTCCCAGGCAAGACTACTGGAGTGGGTTGTCATGCCCTCCTCCAGGGGATCTTCCCCACCCAGAGATCGAGCCTGAGTTTCTTACTCCTCTTGCATTGGCAGGCGGATCCTTTACTGCTAATATCTCTTGTAAATAGCACATATCAGAATTTAAAAGATAAATTCAATCTCTCAGTCTTTAACTGGTGAGCTCAGTCCATCTACATTTGTTAGAATAAATGACACACATGGACCTAATTTTATCCTCTTAATTTTTCAACTTGCATCACTTTTACAAGATTTCTTCTTATCTTCCTTACTTAGAAAATTCTTTTTGGCCATGTATCAGGACTTGCAGGATCTTAGTTCCCCAACGCCAGGATGAACTTGGGCCCTGGTAGTGAAAGCAGTGAGTCCTAACCACTGGATAACCAGGGAATTTCCTTCCTTAATTTTATTCCTAATGATATAACTGTAATTCCCTAATTTTGCCTACGGTGAAAATTTAGGATTTCCTGCTCTCTCCTCCATCCATCCCCTATTATGCTAATATAATCTAGGGTTTAATTGTAGACTGTTATAGATGTAATTTCTCTTTTTCTTTGATCTTAGCTTGCTTTTTCTTTCTTTTTTAAGCAATAAGAAAGTTTATTAAGGTATTTGAACGTCCTTGTTCTAAAAATCCCTTTTAGAATCTCTTAGATTTTTCCCTCCCAAGATTATTTATAGTGCACATATTTCCACAGCATATCTTGTGTGCTTGAGAATATTTTTATTTGGTTCTAATGTTTGAATATAAATATTAGGTTTGGTTGAATGTAAAATATTAGATTCTGTATTCTATTTTGGGCTTCCCTGGTGGCTCAGATGGTAAAGAATCTGCCTGCAATGTGAGAGACCCAGGTTTTCTATTCCCTTCAATTTTGTGAAAACATTGCTTCATTTTTTTTTTTTTTTTTTGCATTTAGTATTGCTGACATCAATCTGATTTTTGTTCTTTTGTGTGTGATCTGTTCTTTCTATGATAAACTTTCAGAACTTTCAAAAATCCTTAAATTTTATTATTATATCTCTATGTTTTCTGTAATACACACAGATATATTTTAATGCGGAAAAACTGATCTCCATTAAGTCCTTAAGTATTTCTTCCTCTCCATTTTTTTCTCTTTTGATCGAGTTCCTATTATCTAGATGTTAGTACTCTATGTCTATCTTCCTTATCTTTTAGCTTTTTCTTTATGTTATCTATTTCTTTCTTCTATCTTCTTCTTTCTGGGCTATTTCCTCACTCAGGTCTCCCAACTCACTAAGTTATTTTTGTTGCTGTTCAGTCACCTAGCCATGTCTGACTCTTTGCGACCCCATGGACTGCAGCACGCCAGGCCTTCCTGTCCTTCACCATCTCCTAGAGTTTGCCCAAGTTCATGTTCATTGCATTGCTATTTTTAGGCAGTAACAGTTCTGGCCTGTCTTTATTTCTATTACTATATTTATTACTAATATTCCTGTTTGATTCTTTTTATGTTTTCTTGCTTATTATTATGAATTCTCTCTTGTATATTTTATAGGACCCAAGATATAGGATACATTACTGATGAGACTGACTAAAACACTTGACCCATGTATTTTCATATTTCTACTTCTATTGGAATGTGTATTCCAGGAGATTATTTTCATTTTGAAATACCTGTCCTCCTCAGATATTTTGTTATTTTGTTTTATGTGCTCATTTCTTTTTCTAGGACACTGGTACTCTGTCAGGCAATGCCTATGGGGAAAGGTAAACCCCCAGTGAACTCAGAGGATTAGGGGCAGATGAGCTCCAGGGTCTAGAACTCTGACATCAGAAGGCTATATCCAGTTCTACTTAACCCACAAAACAAGCCTCCTGGTCAGGTCTTCATCTTTTGTCCCTGAGAGAGAAGCACATTCACAAGAAACTCAGAATTTCATGGTTCTGAATCTTGGCAGTACATCGAAATCACCTGGGAAGTTTCTAAAAGCCCTGCTGCCTAGCCCATGCTCCAGACCAATTTCGTTGGAACCCGTGGAGGTAGAATCCAAGCGGCAGTGCTTTTAAAGCTCCCTAGGTGATTTCAACAGGCAGCCAGGTTTGAGACCTGTCATCAGGACTAGATTGTAATTTTCCATGCATGCGTGCTAAGTTTCAGTCGTGTCTGACTCTTTGTGACCCCATGAACTGTAGCCCGCCAGGCTCCTCTGTCCCTGGGACTCTCCAGACAAGAATACTGGAGTGGGTTGCCATGCACTCCTCCAGAGGATCTTCCCCACTCAGGGACTGAACCCACATCTCTTATGTCTCCTGCATTGTCTCTCTATGTCCACTATGTCTATATTCTATGCCCACGATGGGTGTATGTCTATGTTCACTAGCACCATCTGGGAAGCCCTGTAATTCTCCAGCCCTGGGTATTTGAAAGAGAGGGGATATGGAAATAATTTTTGAGGGTTATCTGGTTTCCCTTGGTTTTTCTATTTTTCTCTGAGGACATTTGCACCAGATTGCTATGTCTTCACGGGAGGAGGGCAGGCTCCGTTAGCCACAACGTGATGAAAGGAGGATTGGGGGAAGCAGTAACAGAATTCCACCAGTTCTCCTATTTTATCCTCCTTCAACCTTGTTGCGCTGTGTCCTGCCCCAGGATAAAGCCCACTAGTCCACAAACACCAGACCAAAGCAGCCGAGTAAACTCAGAAGCTTCTCACAATGTTCTCCTCTTTACTCTTCTGTTCTTGTGGAGTTGGTAGGGAGGGGGCGATGCAGGTGAGGGTTTCCCTGTGGCTCAAACAGTAAAGAATCTGAGCAGACCCAGGTTCAATCCCTGGGTGGAGAAGATGCCCTGGAGAAGGAAATGGCTGTAGAAGTGAGGATCCAGCAGTCATATTAGTTCAGGATCTTGGCCTGAACTGGAGTTACTCAGAGTCTGATCAACAGACTGGAGTTATCAGCATTACCTGCGGGCTTGTTAGAAATGCAAAGTCTTAGGCCTCACCTTGGACCTACAGACTCAGAATCTGTATTTGGACAATTCCCCTCAAGTAATTTCCATGCATATTAAAGTTTGAGAAGCACTGCTCTATACAGCGTAGATGCTGAATAAATATATTTAAATTGAATCAGGCACATTTTTGACCAAATACCTCAGAGGTGGTTGGGTCATGTTGTGCCTATAAAATGTTGATTTCAGTTCTTTGATTTGAACTTTTCAAAAAAGTTGAATTTGGCTACTATGCAGATGGAAACAGAATTCTTTAGTTTAAGAAAAACAATGCTCTACTAGCACCATCTACCTCTAGTCTGTAGCACCCATCACTGTTGTAATTTTATATTTACTGGTGTGAATAGCTGACTGATGTCTGGCTTCTACATGATATTATAAAGCTCTGGAAAGACTGGGAGGATGTCTGACTTTATTAGCTACTGTCTTCCTAATGCCCAACACAGTGTGTGACATATCGCAGGTGCTTAATAAAGAGCAGTCAAATGAGGGAAATGACTTGAGCATTTGTACAGATCTACCTAATTGACGGTTGTTTATTGAATGCTCATATTAAATATTATACTTGTAAAGGGTTCTTTTGTTAAGAAAACAACATATAGTTTTGGGAATATATTTCCTCCATTATTCATATTTCTATTATTCATATTAAATCCAGCTGCTTGAGTTTTTTGTCTTATGTTTCTTTTAAAAAAAATCTTGAATGCACACTGACATTTAAATAAATGCTAACATTTAGAACTTACTAATTTCTTAATTCAATATCTACATTCTTTTCCATATAAAACGAAACAAAAAATGTTGATTTCAAAGAATTTCAGATCTCTTTAGTATACTTAGCAAAGAATGAATACATTTATTGTATGATATAAAAAAAACAAGGAGGTGAGGGACTGAGAATGAAGCCCATCTGAATTATTTCTGCCACTGTTCTCTCTCATTCCAGTCTGGGCCTAGGACAGCAGCCCAGGTAATTAATATTGTTTACTCTTTCCCCTTCTCTGTCCTCTCTGCCAGGTTTCCAAAGAGGTGTTGACTGTAAAATAGTCTGGTGTCTCATCAGCCTGGCAGTTGTGGGAAGGCGTGTATGCTGACTTAAGAAAAGCATCTGAGAAAAACCCGATTTTTGATTACGTAAGGCCTATAAATGTGCATTTAAATGAACACTTTATTTAATCTGAAATTAAAATTTATTGGTAAAGCTAGATCATGTGTTCCCTTATACTGCATACTGATGTCTTTTATTGTTATGGTTCCCCAAAGATATATGATTCCCCCCAGATATAATCCAGTTTATCTAATTCTGAATGGGATTCCGAGTCTGCTTGCCTGTGTGTCCCTGTTTCATTTCCTCCCTCCAACAAGCCTGATTACACATACACAATAATTACATGTGCAGCAGCCTTAGACCATTAAAAAAATTAGGAGTTGAAAAGGCTCCTGCCTAGTTTTTCCCCAGAAAACTTGAAGTATTTGGCTTTAAACTTGGCAAAGCTAAAGACCAAAGTGGCGTCTATGATCAGGGAAAGTCTGACTAAGAATTGAAGACTATTAGAAAGCTGGTAGCACAACACAGGCTTTTTGCTCGTCAAAGGTGATGAAAGATTCTCAGAGAGGCAAAATCAGGCAGCATAATGAGGGAGCTATGGAAATGATTTGGTTTTGAGCACTGCTGAACTTTAAAGCAAAGTAGCTTGTTTCAAGTTTTTCATAAAGCATTGAGTTGTAAGATGTAGATACTATTTGAACATGTTTAATTTTTAGTTCCTAAAATGTGTATTTATCTGACAAATAAATGTAAACCTTAATAAGATATTTGGGGACTGTGCTTTCATTTATTCTAATTAGTTGCTACATTTCAAAATCAATGGCAGATTCTTCATTTCATTAATGAAATATGTAAAATAATAAAAGAGAAGGAAAGAAAACAAATTACTGAGTTCCAAATAAAAGTGTCCATTTTTTTTTCTAGAGAATGATTGTTAAACACAATAAAAGCCTAGTTGAATCTCATTTCTACACATCATTACAGAATTATTTTTTTAAAAAAATTATTTATTTTTGTCTGTGCTGGGTCTTTGTTGCTGTGTGGGCTTTTCTCTAGTTGCAGTGAGTGGGGGCTGCGCCTCATTGTGCTGTGATGACTTCTCACCGTGGTAACTTCTCTTTTTGCAGAGCACAGACTCAGCAGCCCAGGCTCAATAGCTGTGGCAATGGGCTCTGTTGCTCTGCGGCATGTGGGGTCTTCCTGAACCAGGGATCAAACCCATGTCTCCTGCATTGGCAGGTGGATTCTTTACCACTGAGCCATCAGGGAAGCCCCGTCAGACTTCTTGAACCACACAAACCATGATCTTTTTCTGAAGAGATTATAAGAATGGCTAGAGTGGAAAAAATGATAATTTGTTCAGAGAGGACATGGTCACACCCTTACCTTCTCCCAGCTCTTTGCTCACTTCTTTTCTTTGCAGAGTTGGGGGAAACAACCAGATTTAAAAAGGCTCATTCCACCAGCAGAGGTCACCCTTTCTCCTTTATCGTTCCCAACAAATGGCTTTTTAGCTGTGATTTCTTAGTCCAAGGAAATGCAGGAGTTTTCAGCTGGAAGCACAGCCAGAGGGCTGGTGGAAATATATGCATCATTCATACCATCTGTATCTTCTTATATATGCACCGTTTAACTATATTATCACCTGTTCTCTTAAATGGGGCTTCCCTGATGGAACAGATAGTAAAGAATCTGCCTGCAATGCAGGAGACCTGGGCTCAATCCCTGGGTCTGGAAGATCCCCTGGAGAAGGAAATGGCTACCCACTCCAGGGGGCTTCCCAGGTTGCGCTAGTGGTAAAGAACCTATCTGCCAGTGCAGGAGATGTAAGAGACGTGGGTTAAATCCCTGTGTCAGGAAGATGGCAACCCACTGCAGTATTCTTGCCTGGAGAATCCCATGGACAGAGGAGCCTGACGGGCTACAGTGCATGGGGTAGAAAAGAGTTGGACACTACTGAGTGACTCACATTTCACTTTCACGTCTCTTAAATGGATAACTTGAATACATACGATAAGAACCTTTTGGTTATATATAGTAATCCTATTCTTTAGTTAATCCACAACATTAAGTGTTATTCAGTGCTTACTAGTGCCAGTTCAAATTCTGATTCATGGATCAAAGAGTATGTTGTCATAACCTCCTGGAGGTGACTGGCACAAACCCTTAGAGAGAATCCCCTGGTGAGTGCCTTCAGGGGAAAAAGGGAAAATTAAATAGGATGATGATGTATTGAATATTGACCAAGCATGGAGCCCAGTGCCAGGTACTGGAAGGTAAGTTGGAGAGAAATGAATCCCAGTCCTGGCATCTGCTTTTTGTTTTGTTTTGTTTGGAGTATTAAAAAGCATATGTCTGTAGTTCATTTGAAGACTAACACTGGATAATAGAATGAAATTCTAAGCGGATTCTTCATGAATGTCCAGCGTATGCATTGGTTGATAGGACTCATCTACAGAAGGTCAGGGGTAAGAAAGTGATGGGATTGGAATTCTCTTGTCCTGTTGCCTTGTGCTCGGGGGGAGAGAGGTCAAGGGAGGGAGGTGGGGATATACTCAGCACATGTCTGGCCAAATCCAAAGATGGATGTCAGGAATTCCTTTTCTCTTACTCACTTTACTGGGGAAATAGGCATTTTCTTTTTGCCTTTTCATACTGTTCATGGGATTCTCAAGACAAGAATGCTGAAGTGGTTTGCCATTCCCTTCTCCAGTGGACCACGTTTTGTCAGAACTCTCCTTTATGACCCATCCATCTTGGGTGGCCCCACATGGCATGGCTCATAGGTTCATTAAGTTAGACAAGGCTGTATGCAGATGACACCACCCTTATGGCAGAAAGCGAAGAGGAACTAGAGTCTGTTAATGAAGGTGAAAGAAGAGAGTGAAAAAGTTGGCTTAAAATTCAACATTCAAAAAACTAAGATCATGGCATCCAGTCCCATCACTTCATGGCAAATAGATGGGGAAACGATGGAAACAGTGACAGATTTTATTTTCTTGGGCTCCAAAATCACTGCAGATGGTGACTACAGCCATGAAATTAAAAGATGCTTGCTCCTTGGAAACAAAGCTACGACAATCTTAGACAGAGTATTAAAAAGCAGAGACATTACTTTGCCAACAAAGGTCCATATGGTCAAAGCTATGGTTTTTCCAGTGGTCATGTATGGATGTGAGAGTTGGACTGTAAAGAAGACTGAGTGCTGAAGAATTGATGCTTTTGAACTATGGTGTTGGAGAAGACTCTTGAGAGTCCCCTGGACTGCAAGGAGATCAAACCAGTCAATCCTAAAGAAAATCAGTCCTGAATATTCTTTGGAAGGACTGATGCTGAAGCTGAAGCTCCAATATTTTGGCCACCTAATGGGAAGAACAGACTCACTGGAAAAGATCCTGATGTTGGGAAAGATTGAAGGCAGGAGGAGAAGGGGACAACAGAGGATGAGATGATTGGATGGCATCACTGACTCAATATATGAGTTGGAGCAAACTCCGGAAGATGGTGAAGGACAGGGAAGCCTGGCGTACTGCAGTCTATAGGGTTGCAAACAGTTGGATAAGACTGAGTGACTGTACAAAAGCGTTTTCTTGGGGTCTTTGGGTTTATTGGTTTCACAACGGTTGGCGAAAAATCTTTTCTAAATTGAGTTTCTTCCCTTCTAACATTTATTTTCTTTCTTTCTGTAAATGCCAATGAAAGTTCTTGTTGGCATTTTGGAAGTTTCAAGATGTGATGGGTTTGGGGTTGCTGCTCTTCCCTTGGGCCCCGGGCAGTATGCTTGCAGTGTCCAGGGGATGAGCAAGTGCACCTGCCCCTCCTGAGGAAAGGACTAGTCAAATGGCCATGACAGTGGACCTCCATTAATGCGTGTGAGGTGACACATCCCAGAGAGAAGAATCTCCCCGTGTTCTTGACATCATCCTTTGGGGTCCTCCTCTTTCTGCTCATAGGACCTCTGACCTTCCCAGCTGGTTCTGTGCCTGACTGCCTGCTACCTTCCTGCTTGGCATACTTTCTAGTAGAAATCTACCTGAGCCAGATGGTGCTGGCTGGCCAGAGACTGTGAATAAACAGGCAAGAATTTTGCAAGCTGATTTTTAAACCATTGTTAGCTCGAAATCAGCCTTGGTGAGAATATTTACAACACAGAAATTGGCAAACACTACAAATGAAGCCCCATCTTCTGCCAACTCACCAGTACTCCATAGCTGCTATGGCCCTCTTAGTACCACTGTACCTTAGTACTTCTTAGTACACATCACCTTATTTTGACAATGACACATTTTGGAATTTTTTGAGGCAAATATTTACTGGGAAAAAGAGAAAAATAGCCTGATTTCCTTCTCCTCCTCCTTCAAAAACTTTGAAACAAAAGGTTTTTCTTTAATCAAGAACAGATTTCTGGTCTAAATTTTAGCCAGAGTTTGCTCAAAAGACAGGCAAGTTGTCCCAGCTTTCAGGCACAGTCTGATTCCTTTCTTTAAGCCCACACTAGTCCAAACTTCCTTTGAAAATCCCCCATTTTCCTCTTTCTGACCCCTGTGGCTTCCTGAGGGTCACTGTGCGGACACTGTCCCTACCCCAAGGCATCAGATTCTTCATTGGTCCTTTTTTGGCTTGAGAAGCTCCTCCAGGTCTGCAGGCCCATCTGGGCTGCCTGGCCTCCTTGGGTTTAGGAGGGACGATGACTGTTTCCTCTTTCTCCACAGCATCGCCTTTTTCTTTCCTGACAGGGCAAACCTGGACTCAACGGCACTGCACCTGCTGAGGCAACACTTGGGAGGGAAAGGAGAATCGTTCACTCCCTGCCTTCCTCACCCAGATGACAAGCTCTGCTTCTCCCCGCTCTGAGGAAGGCACAGCTATATAGGTCTGGAGGCAGTGTGTTAGGAAAAAGGATGTGGATTCTAGAACCCACTGGCTAGAGGTATGTGAGGACACTGCTGGGAGCCCTATTGTATTTACTGCCAAAACACTAGTGCCTAGAAAAGGAGTTCATCCCCATTTATGGACTGACCCAGTTTGTTCCCCTCCCTCAGGCAGAAACATTAGTCACCTGGTCTGCCATAACCAGGGACCACAGACTGGGTGGTTTAAACAATTAACACATATTTTCTCACAGTTCTGGGAGTCTAGAAGTCTAAGAACAAGGTTCTGAAAAATTAGGTTTCTGGTGAGATTTTTTCCTCCTAGCTTGTAGATGGTGGCCTTCTCATAGTGTTCGCACATGGTCTCTTTTCTGTGCATATTTGGAAAGAGACCTCTTTGGCTTTTGCTCCTCTTACAAGGACATCATAAGATTAGGGCCCCACCCTTACAGCCTCATTTAACCTTAGTTACCTCTCTTCTCCAAGTACAATCATAACGAGGATTAGGGCTTCAACCTATGAATTTTGGGGGGAACATGATTCAGTCCATAACAAATGGGAACAGATTCTCTTGGAAGAATATTTAAAGGGAAAAGAAATGTCCTCACAATTTCCTTTAATTCCCTCGTTCAGACTTAAAAACTCTTTATTCAGGCAAGTCTTCCACAGGCTAAAGCCTGCTCAATGCAGAATGAAGCTATTTTCTCTTCTGACCTCTGTGGGGAGGGTAGAGAGCGAATCCTAATTCTTTATATCTGTGGTTTCCATCTGTGTATCTACACGTATCCTTCAAAACTTATCCACTCAAAATTAATTTTTTTCTTTCAAATTTAAATAATAAACATGTGCAGTAATCTAAGGAGAGGTACACGGAGCCAAGTCAAACAAACAGTGATGGGGCTTTATGACACTTCTAAGTGAGAACTTTTATTTCATAAAAACCCTAATAACACAGTGAGTTTGAAAATCGCTCTTATGTGATCCCTCACCCTTCTCTTCTCCTCCAACTAATTCCTTCTCCAGTGCTATTTTTTTTTTTTTTGTCACTAGTTGTAAAGGATGTAAAATAAATCAGGGTGGAAGCCAGGCAGAATGTCTGTTTACTCATCCCTATTTAGCTTTTTCTTCATAAATTTGGGTTTCATGCCTCTGTCCTGGTGGGGGAAGTTTTTGTGTTTGTCAGATGTTTTGGGGGGTCTGGGGAGTGGCGACGGGAATTGGTGAAGGTTAGTGACGAGAGGGTGGCACTGGGGAAAAGAAACTCAAAGGCTGAGTACACGCTGTGCTTTTGTGCACGTTTGCCTTTAACAGGAAACTTCTGGAAGCAAGATGCTTGAATGCAAAGAAACCAAGTGCCTGTGATGAGGATTTCAGGCAGGTCTGCGAGAGATGTTTTGTGGGGTGTGTGGGGACTTTCTTCAGATCACACCATCTAGACACGCATCTGCTTCTCCCCCACTCCCTGGAGAGTGTGGTCCAGGGACTGGGCGATGGGGAGGGGGTAGGGCTGAGACTCAGCTGTGGTGAAGTGTTAGAGGTATGACTGTATTTGACACACACACACACACACACACACACACACACACACACACACACACCTCCCAGGGGGTTATAGCTGGATTTTGGGTTACTCTGCCCACGTGTGGCCCCAGGTGCACAGGCTTGAAGGGAGCTGGACCTGGGCCATGTCAGGGGTGGGGCTGGCAGTTGGCCACCCCAGGGTGGGGCTTCCCCTTCCCTTAGTGGAATCTTGAATCTCAGGACTTCAGAGCTGGGAGGCACCTTGAAGCCCAGTGAGCGTTGTAAGCCTTTCATTTTACAGATGAAATCACTGAGGCCCCAGAGGGCTCCACCCACTTTCTGGGCTTGTCAGAGGCACTTAGGAAATACATGTTGACTAGACATGACCCACTGTGAAATAGGCATAACAAAACTCCCCACATGGCAGCCGGATTAGTCTACCAGCAGCTGGGAATGATTCTCCCTCCGCTGGTTAAGCCTCAGTGGAGGGGGAGGAACAGAGGGGCATTGTGGGAAATTGGGAGTGTACAGCTGGAGTGGAGGTCAAGCCTTCTCCTCACCAAAACCCTCCAGTTTAATAGAATGTCAGAGCTGGGAGGGACCTTCTATATAAATCATTAAGCTCAATCCCCTCAGGTCACAGATGAATAAACTGAGGCCCAGAGAAGGGAAGCAATTTACTGGCACAACTAGGCTTTGAACCCAGATCCCTGGCTTCCCAGTAGATGATCTTCCTGCTGTGCCACTGAGCCTCGCTTGGCAGCAAATTGCAAAGCTGAGATAAACTTTATTGTCTGGATTCAGAGAATATACGAACTGTAGTGGAAGGGAGTCATGCATACGGAGAGCCGAGGCAGAGATGCAGGCCTGGTGAAGCGCAGCCTGGCTTTCTTTTACACCGCCATTTTGTGACTTAAGATGGAGCCAGAGTTATTGTCCCACCAGTGAAACAGAACAGTATAAATTAAACCTACAATGAACTGTCTGTTGAAGGTGTGAACAAGGCCGATAAATCCCTAGGAGCTTAGGAAACATCTGCTCCTTACCTCGAAGGCAGAAACTTCACCATAAAGCAGAAAAAGTCAAGCCAGGACTGGAATCTCTCACTCACTCTGAAGGGATAAAGATGGGGCCCTAAGCTGCAGATAAACTCCACCACTGAGAGAGATTTTGTGAACCCATGGGCTAGCTTCTCCCTTTCTCATTTACTAGTCTGGAATTTTCCCACTCTGCCATCCTTGTCTCAGTTCTTCAGGGATTTCTGTGCTATTGTTACGCAATTATGGAAGGGAATCTTGACCTGGACAAGGTACTTTGTACTGAGCCCCAGTGGGTAGATTGGTAAATTTGAGTCTGTGGAGGAAGGACAAAAGGCTGCCAGACAGAACAGGAATCAGGAGTTGGGTCAGGTCACCAGGCTCTGGTTAGAATACCTGGTCAGAGGTCAGGGTCTGAGGGTAGGTCTTGGGGACTGGGAAGAGTAGATAGTAATGAAGAATTGAGGTCAGGAATCCAGAAGGTCAGAACTGGGTTGCTAATCTAATATCAGGAATCAGAGATGTATGAGGAAGCACCATGATTTAATCCTAATACATGAAACGTGATTTCCAGCAAGAGGAAATGGTTATAAATGCAAATTAAATAGGTGACATTTAAAAAAGTAAACAAAAATTATGTACTTATTTATTTGATTTTTGGCTGCATCGGGTCTTAATTGCATCATGGGGGATCTTCACTGCAGAGCGAAGGCTTCTCTAGGTGTGCTGTGCAGGCTCAGTAGTTGCAGCACTTGGGCTTAGTTGCCCTGTAGGATGTGGGATCTTAGTCACCTGCATTGGAAGGTGGATTCTTAACTACTGGACCAGGGAGAAACAGATGATATTTTGCTTGCTGATTCTTGATGAATGTTGGTAGCCACTTGAAGTGTGGGATATAGGATGGTCAGAATCCCTGGCTGGGTTCAAGGGTGCTGTGTCCTTTGATGATGTCTGCTGTGGACAGGTCAAAGAAGAGCCTGGCTTGTGCCACATATTTTCAATTCCTCCTTTGATTGATGGACTCTCCTAACACTTCTTATTTCATCTTGTCCTGGTTTGCAGCTTATACCTTTGTGCCCTGTCCACCCACACTCTTTCAGTGTTCTGTATAGGTGCTATGCTGCTGGTCCAAGTCATGGAACTGCTTTAGAGATGAGCAGCCTCCTTCAATTTACACCCTAGAGTATGGTGTAAAACTTGTTTTCTTTATACATCACTATATTCAGTAGCAAAGAATATTGCTTGTATAAATCTTCCAGATAGAAAATAATAGATAATTTCAAAATTTAGAGGCTGTCTTTAGCTATAGACCTCTATCTTTGTCCTTGTGGTCATGAATTCTGTTTATTATGTTTGCCAAAGGAGAGTTAGAACTTTGGAGTCTAGTGGATGGTGATTAGTAAGAAAGCAAGGTGATCCATATCATTCTCATTGCTCATCCACCTCACGTCAATGACTCAGATTCATTCCTTTTTATGACTGAGTAATATTCCATTGTATATACAATGCAATATTATATATACATATAAATATATATATCACAACTTCTTTATCCATTCATCTGTTGATGGACATCTAGGACTTTTCCATGTCTTGGGCTATTGTAAATAGTGCTGCAATGAACATGTTCCTTGCTGTACCCTAGGATAAACTCTCACATTTCCAGATTGATAAGGAGTGGACAGTTAGTAAACAGTTGGTAAGTAAAATGAACTCTACTAGGAAGACCATCCCAAAGCAAGAATGACCCAGTCCCTGCCCTCCTTGGGCTTCTAGTCTAGAGTGTAATGTGACAGTGGGGTGAGGAGGAGGAACAGCAAAAATTATTTATTTCTTGGTGAGAAGGACCAGTGCAGTGGACTATTTTATGGTTTTGGTTGTAGTCATATAGACACAGTTGTGCTTGGTGGGGGTCGGAGTGGAGGTGGGGTTGGGGACAGAAAAGGAAAAGTCAATATTTCTTCTCCTTCCACCTGCACACATGAAATTGATCAGAGTTGCAACATTGAACGTTTTGGTATTTCTCCAGAAACAAGTGTCTAAATCCACTTATCTAGGAAGTACTGTGCAGAGATAAGCACTTGGAATTGGACCTGGGGTTTCTCTAACTGCTTCATAGAGTGACTTTTGGCAAATTACTTGATCTCTTTGAGCTTTCAGTTCAGTTCAGTCGCTCAGTCGTGTCCGACTCTTTGCAACCCCATGAACCACAGCACGCCAGGCTTCTCTGTCTATCACCAACTCCCGGAGTTTATCCAAACTCATGTCCTTTGAGTCGGTGATGCCATCCGACCATCTTTTATCCTCTGTCATCCCCTTTTCCTCCTGCCCTCAATCTTTCGCAGCATCAGGGTCTTTTCTAACGAGTCAGCTCTTCATATCAGGTGGCCAAAGTATTGGAGTTTCAGCTTCAACATCAGTCCTTCCAATGAACACCCAGGACTGATCTGCTTTAGGATGGACTAGTTGGATCTCCTTGCAGTCCAAGGGACTCTCAAGAGTCTTCTCCAACACCACAGTTCAAAAGCATCAATTCTTCCGCACTTAGTTTTCTTTATAGTCCAACTCTCACATCCATACATGACTACTGGAAAAACCATAGCCTTGACTAGACGGACATTTGTTGACCAAGTAATGTCTTTGCTTTTTAGTATGCTGTCTAGGTTGGTAATAACTTTCCTTCCAAGGAGTAAGTGTCTTTTAATTTCATGGCTGCAAATTTGAGCTTTAGTTTCTTCTTTTTCAATCAGTAATGAAGGCTGGATAATAATGTTTGCCTTGTCACCTAATAAGATTTTAAAAATATTAACATGTGTGAAGTGAATGTCAAAGTCTCTCAGTCATGTCTGACTCTTTGCGACCCCATGAACTATACAGTCCATGGAATTCTCCAGGCCAGAACACTGGAGTAGGTAGCCGTTCCCTTCTCCAGGAACATGTGTGAAAGTATATTATAAATTTATAAAGCCCTATAAAAATACAAAGTCTTATTCTTGTTGTTTGTTTTTAGTTGTTAAGTCCTGTCTGAGTCTTTGTGACCCCGTGAACTATAGCCCACCAGGCTCCTCTGTCCATGGGATTTTCCAGGCAAGAATACTGAAGTGGGTTGCCATTTCCTTCTCCAGAGGGTGTTCCTGACCAAGGGATCAAAATCACATCTCCTGCACTGGCAGATGGATTCTTTACTGCTGAGCCACCAGGGAAGTCCAAAGACTTATTATTATGGCTTTAAACATGAATAATTGCTAAGTACAAAGTGCATATATACGGCATTCAAATATGAAGAGTGGGGCCTCTTTTTAATGGGCTATTCACTATAAATATGTAAATATATAAATATATATTTAAACTGAAGTATAGTTGATTTACAATGTTGTGTTAGCTTCACGTATATAACCCAGGGATTTGGTTATATGCAGGTAACTGAATATATCAATATATATTCTTTTCTAGATTATTTTCCCTGGTTATTATAGAATATTGAGTTATTACAGAATATTGAGTAGAGTTCCCTGTACTATATAGTAGGTCCTTGGTGGTTATCTATTTTATATAGTGTGTATATGTTAATTCCAACCTCCAGATTTATGCCTCCACCACACTTTCCCCCTTTGGTAACCATAAGTTTATTTTCTAAGTCTGTGGGTCTGTTTATATTTTGTAAATAAGTACATTTATATGTATATATTTTAAGATTTCACTCCATATTTTATTTACCAATCTAAAAGCCTTAGTAGCCTTCTCTTCTTCTACTCTTTGATGATGCTGGGCTCGCACTTAATAGTGAGACCTTTGACTTGAGCTGTTTTAGCAAAAGTGGAGACTGTTCTTCCTTCCCTTTGATGGGCTGGTTATTCCATGCAGAGA
This sequence comes from Cervus elaphus, assembly GCF_910594005.1. NCBI lineage: Eukaryota > Metazoa > Chordata > Mammalia > Artiodactyla > Cervidae > Cervus > Cervus elaphus. Next base: position 27,233,761 of record NC_057822.1, on the reverse strand, counting down.
AAAGGCTTGCATTTTAAGATGGATGATCAAGTAAGAGGTGCAATCTTGGACTGAAAACTTGAGTGAAACTAGCTGGCCCTCAGAGACCTTGGTCTCTTGGTTGGTTCTTGTTAACCAACTGGGCCAACTGGACTAAGGAATGACAGGGGATACTAGGACAAGAACTAAGGTTGAGTGTTTGGAGCTTACTTTTTTCTAACACCTGACTCCTTTCCCTGTGGCTTGGCCAGGATTCAGTTTTTGTTGCTACTGACTTTAGATTAGGGAGTTTCATTGCAAATTCTGTTTAGTTAATTTGGGCAGAAGAAGGTGTTGTCCCATTTGAGTTCAAGGAGGGAGGCTTAAGAGGGAGGGGACATATTTAAACCTATGGCTGATATATGTTGATATATGGCAGAAACCAACACAATATTGTAAAGCAATTATCCTTTATTTAAAAAAAGATAAAATGGTATGCTGGTGACTTGTTTTTACTTTCAATTTCTTTAGTTAGAAAAAAAAGAGATTTCAAATGTCATTTGCTGTAATGATTAGGGCCACTGAGGAACTCTATCTAAGGTTATTTGCTTCAAAAATTTGATTGGCTGAAACAAGTATATTTGATCATTAACAAAATGATCTCCTCTTTTCCACCATGTTGACAATCTTCTTTAGTAGAAATGCAGCTTTGATTTCTTTCTGGGCTAGGTTGCTATTTTTCTGGCATTGAGAAATATTGGTTTAAGATTTTACCATGTTGTGATGGCAAAATTCCATCTTGGAAATCTCTAAGCTTGGGACAGATCAGAAAGATGGGACTAGAATGGGTATTTTTGGTCCAGGTGTGGGAAGCTGTTTGTTTAGCTCAGAATAAACCAAAGAAGTTGGCTTATGTGGAAACTTTATACCTGTCCCACATATTTTGGGGACTTCAGAAAAAACAAACAGCTGCATAGTTGCAATTACAAGGTCAAGAAATTGCAAGTCAACCCCAGTGACAATTTAGCTGACTGGGTCCTCAAGCAGTCGGCAATAATGTTGTTAAGTAAGAGGAGGTTGTGATCTTGTAACCAAGCTCTGCACCTGGAAAAAATAAAAAAATACAACAAGAGAGCAAAGTGAATTTGAAACCAGAGTGGGCTATGGTGACAGTGTTCAGATTCTGAGCTCCTGAGCTGTCTTTGCATCCCAGACTTGGAGGGATATTTGCAAAGCATGCCTCTGGATGCTCAGAAGCTCCTTAATCCACATCTTAGGGGCAAGATTAGCAATGTGCAACATCCAGTGTGGACCCAGATTTCTGGAGCTACATTCTCATGACAAGTGTCCCATTGACCACGTCATCTTTTTCTTCCTCCTCTGTCTTGAGACAGCTGGTTCATCTCCTGAAATTCAATATGCTCCAGGTTTTTTTTTCAGATATGTTGCTGCACAAAAGAGGCTCGTGAAAAGAAACAGCTGTGCTGATACCAGCAGGAGCTGCTGCAGATACAGATTCAAATCTGTGCACCTGCATGGAGATGGGTGACCGGAGATTTGTCAGGGGAGGGAATACCCTGGAATATCAGGACTCTGAAGCTAGAGGGATGGATGATTCTGGGGGTGGCCAATCAGATACCCCACCACTCACCTGTAGGTTATGGGATCACACCTGACTTGGATTAGTCAAAAGGATTCCAGGATGAGGGTTAGTTGGTTGTTTATTAATGAAATGATTAGCTGGTTGTAGCAGTTCCTAATAGTGAGGTTGTCTGTATCAATGACATCTATTCAGTGAGCCTTGAACAAGTGACATCTCTGTAGCTGTCATGCAGTAAGGGGCATAGTTGATGAGACTTGGAAGAAAACCATTAAGGTGGTGTCCTCATGTAGCAGTGAGTAAGCTGGGAGCTCCTGGGGGTGGGGTGGGGGTGGTTTAAGCAGATGAACCACATGATCTGATGTATGTTTTAATAGACTCATTCTGACTGCTGCATTGGAGCTAGGTAGTAAGGGGGCAGGTTAAAGTAACCAAGATCAAAACGGTAGTGGTTTGGAGGATGAAAGTCTTGCTGCAAGTAGTGAGAAGCTGTTGGGTTCTGAGTATATGTTGGAGGTAGAGTTATGGTTTTCCCAGTAGTCGTGTACAGATGTGAGAGTTGGACCAGAAAGAAGGCTGAGCACCAAGGAATTCATGTTTTTGAATTGTGGTGCTGGATAAGACTCTTGAGAGTCCCTTGGATGGCCTGGAGATCAAATTAGTCAATCCCAAAGGAAATCAACCCTGAGTATTCATTGGAGAGGACTGATACTGAAGTTCCCATACTTTGGCTGCCTGATGTGATAAGCTGATTCAGTGGAAGAGACTCTGATGCTGGGAAAGATTGAAGGCAAAAGGGGAAGAGGGCGACAGAGGATGAGGTGGTTGGATGGCATTACCAACTCAATGGACATAAGTCTGAGCAAGCTCCAGGAGATGGTGAAGGACAGGGAAGCTGGCATGCTGCAGTCCACGGGGCTGCAAAAAGTCGGGCACGACTTAGCGGCTGAACAACAACAGCAACAACAAGAGTTATAGTGCGAAAGAACGGGAGTAAGGATGCCTCAGAGGTTTCTGGTCCGAACAACTAGAAGGACTGAGTTTCCCAGCTACTGGGATGAGAAAGACTTTATGGAAGAATTGATTTTGAGGTGGGAGTGTATCAGGATATCGGTGTTGGTTGTGTCTATTAGACACCCAAATGGATTGGATGAGTAGGCATTTGGATCCATGAGTCTGGAGTTCCAAGACAGGTTCTAGTTGAATTTTCAGTAGGGGATTGAGATCCACTGGGATAGAATGAGATGACCAGGGCAGTGGTGCATATGGAGAAGAGTTGGGCCCTGGGCCTTTTAGCAAAGAGAAATTATTGGAGACCAAGAGGAGCTGGTGGAGGAAAATGAGAAGGAATGGTGATGAGGTAGGAGGAAAACTGCAAGATGTGATGCCCTGGAAACCAACTGAGTGAAATATTCTAAGGAGGAAGAAGGGAGCAGCCACGTTCAGTGTTATGCCGGACAAGCACTGAGCACTGGCGATTTGATTCAGCCACGTGGATGTCCTGGTGACTTTGATAAGAGCACTTTCGGTGGAGCGATGGAGTCATCCTTGGATTAGAAGGAGTATTCAAGGGAAGGAAGAAGGGATTTGGCAAAGGAGTACTGACAGCTCTTACAAGGAGTTTTGTTAACTGGAGGGAAAATAAGAGTGAGGAAAGGTTTTTAAATTTTATAATATGTATTTATTTTTTTAAAATGGGAGAAATAACATGCCAATGGAAATAGTCCAGTAGAGAAGGAAACTTTGGATAACTTGGGAGAGAGAGGGGAGGGTTGTTAGTGCCAGATCCTTGAGTGGAATTCATAGTACAGGTGGAGAGGCTGGTCTTCTGCAGGGACAAAGTCCATCCATAGAGAAGGGGTGGGAAGCATAGTCTACGGAGCAGATGCCTGTGGGTGGGTAGAAGTGGAGGTGTGTGACTGTGGCAGTTCTTTTCTGAGAGCTTCGACTTTCTCAGTGAGTTGGGGAGCAAGGTTAGCAGGTGAGAGCAGAGATGGGACAAGGAGTGCTGGAGGCTGAGGAGAGAGGATGGTCATCTCCAGAAGGGTGGCCAAGTGAGTGGGCAAGGAAAAGAAATGTGATGGCCAGGTGGCACGAGGACCCGGAAGAGGTCATGAAATTGAATTATGTGAAGACTGTGAGTGTTGGTTGTATGATTTTCTCGAGCCATGTTCAGCTGAGGGGTACAGTCCAGAGGTGGATTGCAGGGTTTGCTAATGGAGTTCTACAAAGCAGGGGACATGCACCCTGAATATTTCTCTTTATTGTCTTTAATATAAAGATATATATCTTTAATATAAAGATGTCACTGGTTCCAGACTTACTAAATTGACTTAACAAACTAGTAATGGGTTGTGACCCGGGGTTTGAAAATCACTGATCTAAATGGCATACATTTTTATTTTCCTACTTGGCTTCTTAATGTAGAGACAAAGTCACAGCCAGGATTCTCTGAAAACCCACCAGATGTTTGCTGAGTATCCTAGGGGAGCTTTGTACAGATTTCAGTGCCACTGGGGAGACAGAAGAGAGATGAAGCATGGCTCCTGCCTTCAGAGAGAAGAGTTGGTGAGGATGCGAGTCATTGGCTCCTCCCTCACCAAGCACTTGGGTCAGATTTTACTCAAAGATGATCTGAAGTGCGCTACTGCCTAAGGAGTTAGATGCCAAGGGGCCAAAATGTCAATCTGAGAAAGCCTGTTCTCCACGTGTGGTCAGATCACCTGACTCTAAGACTGTCATCTCCTTTCACCTGAGCAGTAAACTCTATTAATGCATCCTAAGACAGTGCCAGGCTTCCCTGATGGCTCAGTGGTAAAGAATCCACCTGCCGAGGCAGGAGATGTGGGTTTGATCCCTGGGTCTGGAAGATTCCTTGGAGAAGGAAATGGCAACCCACTCCAGGCTTCTTGCTTGGGAAATCACATGGACAGAGGAGCTTGGCAGGCTATAGTCCATGGTGTCCCAAAGAGTCCAACACAACTTAGTGACTAAACAAGACAGTACCTTTTGGGCAACCTTGGAAAATTGTTGGCTCACATTGAACTCATGGTCAAATTTTATACTCTGAGACTTAAAATATATCTTAGTTCTTACCAAGTCTTTATTATATATTTGATTTTTAAAGGGGTGTGAGGTAGGCTAAATGTTCTTTCTGTTGGAGGTTGGAGACTATGTGTTTTGGAGCTGTAGATACACTTACTGAGTGGGGATAAAGTCTCGGTGCTGGTTCTCTCAAATTTTGGTCCATCCTAGAATGTATGGCCTTGCAGGACCCAGTTTGGAGGAGTCTTTGATACAAAAGGAAAAATATCTATTTTCTTCACCTTTTTGTTCTCTTTGTGGTCTTTGAAAATGAATTTGGACCAAAGTGATGTATTCAACCCCATCTTCTCATCATATTTTAATTCAACATTAAAGGAGTTGCTCTCGCTCTCTGGGACATTCAAGGTTTATGGTCCCAGACATGGCATTTGCATTCTGTTTATGGTCTGGTTGCTTTGTGCTAACACACTTGCCACTGATGCAGTTGGGTTTGCCTTTCCAGGCAACAGTTAAACCAGCAGGAGACCACTTGTGTGCAATTTGTTGGAATGAAATCTACATTTTGGGATTAGATTACTTAGCAGTGTCATTTTGCATTGAGTCGACTTTGTGGGTGGTCTCCAATAAACCCTGCATGTACAGCAAGTGTCAGCCCTGATTATCTCCAAGCAAGCTTGTAATGACTGCATGACTTCGTATTTACAAGAAAAAGCCAGCTTCCCTTAACCTTTAATTCAGGGAATGTGCGGGTGTGGATGAGCACCCCTCCTCCCCTCCCTAAGGTGGCAGATGGCCCACTGTAGGCCCTTTCTTGAAGGGGCGCAGCTTAACTTTCTGTTCTTTCAGAAGATCAGGGTAACAGCCACAAATGTCACCTGGGGCTCACCAGTTAGGACATTTGTCTTTAATGATGTCTTAAGGAACTGTTTTATCTTGGAATATAGAAGGACTAAAAGCTTAGTTGAGGAGAACAGATGAGGGGAGTGAACCATATGGTTGGCTGAAGCGTGAATGTGTACAGTAAATAACCCACAATGTTCCAGGACCACCCTCGTGTCATCGTGGTGATAGGAATTTTCTAGGGCAGTGGTTCTCAACCAAGCGTGATCTGACCCTCCAGAGGATGCTTGGCAAGTCTGGAGACATTTTTGTCATCACGACTGGGAGGGTGCTACTACATTTCATAAGGGATGCTCTTAACCATCCTGCAATGCACAGACCACTCCCTGCTCCTCCTCCAATAAAGATTTATAGTACACAAGCATCAGTAGTGCCGAGGTTGAGATCCTGCTCCAGGGAATGGGAGGACCCTTACCTGGGAGCAGTGGGCATAATACAGTTTTGTCCTTCCCATCTTCATTTTTTTTTTTTTAACCATCATCTTCCTCTGATCCATGTTGATTCCTGTGCATCCCTGCTTCCCTGGAATGCCTGGGATCCTGGAGCTAAAATATCACAGAGTTATGTCCTGGAGAGTGTCGTGGAACTAGGCTGATCTGAATTAAATCCCAGACTAATGCTTTCAGTTGGGGTGGCTTTGGGGGCAAAGTACTTAATCTCTCTGAGCCTCAATTAAAAAAAAAAATCTGAAACAATAGGGGCTGCAGTCCTTACCTCACTGGATGGTAGTGAAGATTAGGTTTATGTAAATTTATTAGTACTTGGTCTGCTAAGGAGAAGATACTTCATAACACTTTTATCATTGCATGTCCTTGCTTGTCATGACTAGTTTGCCCCCCTTTAAACATTATCCTGGCAATTTCTTTTTATTGTGGTAAATGTATAAAAAACGCAAACAAGTCAGAAGAAAAAAGCAAGTCACCTATTATCTTATGCCTCAGAGATAATCACTGTTAATGCTTTTTGTGTGTGCATTTTAGACTCTCTGACTCCCTCTCTGCATCTTTCTCTGTGTGTGTGTCTGTAGGTTTTTGCTGGGTATACTGTTTTGTGACTTGCTTTTTAGACCTAATGATGTATTAGGAATGTCTCTTCATGTCGATAAATATAGATCTAGCACCAACTATATCATTGTTTTAAAAAGCTGTCTAGTATTTTACCATGATTTAGTCAATCAATCCCTTATATCCTTGGGCATTTTGATCATTAGGGTTAGTCTTCAAAGTCCAGAGAAAATCTCATCTAGGTTGTCCAAAGTTCATGATTTGTGGTTCTAGAAAGCCAGTTCTTTCTGTGCCCACTTGCCGTATCAACTTCTGAAAGTAGTTCATTCAGGAGGGCAGCTCTCTGCACAAGGTCACGTCCTCTGCTCCCACTCTCCCGGGGCTGCCCGCTCCCCTGTGTGTGTGTGGTGAGGGGCAGTTGAGTCTGTGTCCTTTTGTATTTATGACACAGTATAAAACAGTGCCTCTGAGCTCAGGCTCTGGAGTCAGGCTGCTCAGGTTCAAATCCCAGTTCGCTTGCTTGGGTACATAACCTCACCTCCCTGACCCTCAGTTTCCACATGTAAAACTGTGATAGCAACTGTTCCTGCGTCACGGAGTTGTTCTGAGAACTAAATGAGGTAAGATGCATCAGGCGTATGATGCAAGATCTGATATATAATAAACACTCAACGCCTTTTAAGTCCTAAGTACTTCTTGGATGTCTTTCTCCTGTTACTATGTGTGCATCATTATGTAACATTATCAAGTGTCTCCTATCCCTCCACCTCCAGGAGCAGCAGCGCTGGAGATTAAAGATCTCTACTTGCTGCCTCTAGAGACTTTTACTTCCCCCGTATTGCTGCTAACAGATAACCACAAACAAAGTGACTTAACACAAATTTATTATCTTACAGGTCTGCAGGTCAAAAGTCCAAAGTCAGTTTTGCTGGGCTAAAATTGATACACTGGTGGGGCTTCATTCCTTCAGGAATGGGGGAAGGAAGGTTCTACGGGACAACTTGTTTCCTTGCCTTTTCTGGTTTCCAGAGTTGCCCATAGTCCTTGGCTTGTGGCCACATCACTTGACTTCTGTTGTCACGTCTCCTCTGACTCTGACCCTTGTGTCTCATTCTTATAAGGACACTTGCGATGACATTGGCTCCACCAGATAATCCAGGAAGATCTCTCCATTTCAATGGACTTTAACACTTTAATCACTTCTGTGAAGCCCCCCTGGCCAAGAAGGGTGGCATATTTACAGGTTCTGGGGAGTAGGAAGAGGACATCTTTGGGAGGTCATTATTCAACTTACCACATGCTTTGTGGACCATGTTCATGACTCCCCTTCCTGAATTCAGATGCCGCTACTTGCTCAGGCTCTGGGGGTACCTGACAAGTATGCAGCACACCCACAGGTATCTGAGTGCTGGGATCCTCGCTTTGGACCAAGTTTAGCACCTGAACAGTGCCTTGCTGCAGGCATTGGGTGGGCACAAGGGAACACTGCTCAGAGAATGGTCAGAAGCCAGGCACTGGGCTTGGCCCATCGCTCAGCTTCTCTCCTTGACGCCCACGGTGCCTGGTTGCTCCAGAGTCTCTCCCATTTGTGCTTTGCTGGCAGTCAGGCAATTTTTTCTCCTAGCCCCTGTCCCCTTGACAGGCTCCCACTGCCCTGGGACAAGCTCTTCTTCCTTTTCTTTCCCTTCACTCTGCCTGACTTGGAGCACCCTACACTCCCACTCCCTACGATGGATTCCTGGGTGCCTTCCTCCAGGAACTTTTGTTCTCCAGATTGTAGTTGGCAGAGCCCTGCTCACTGTCACAAGATCATCTGGCATCCCCAACCACAAGTGCCCCAACCCTCATTCTTCCTCTCCCTCATCCAGCCTGTGCTGTCTTTTGCTTAGATCCTAATGGTCTCCATGTTCAGTGTGGCCCGAGGAGCCCCCTGCTGGCTTGCTGGTCCACAGGAAGACCCAAGGCCCAGGCAAGACCCGGCCACCCATGGACCAGCAGAGGTGGGCACTCTGAAGGCCAGTGTGCAAGTGTCCTCCAACGCTTGGGGTGGTCAGCAGGTGAGATCCCCTGGGCCGTGGCTGGGGTGGGCTTTCCCTTGGCACCTCCCCACTGAAACCCTCTTAGACCTTCTGGGGTGTGACCATGGGAGAATGGGCCCCAGTCCAGGTCCTTCCTGCTCATCTTTCTCCCCAGTTCTCTCACCCACCCACACCCAGCAGAAAGCTCTGTTCTTTTCATGTTGTTTTCCTGCCTTAGTGACCTTCAAGGCCCAATTAAGGAGGATGGATTCACCCTTTAGATGATGACCCCGAATTATTAGTAACATAAAGCTTGGCTTTCCCAGGCAGGGCCTGGTTAATTGCCTAGAAGCATGAGGCTCTGTTTTTTAAGTAGCAAGAAAACAAGTTGCATTTTGATATAAAAATCAGTTTGATGATTCCTATCCTGTAGAGATCCTACTTTCTCACCCTCAGGCAAACAAGAATGACTGCCTAGCCTCGCCACTTCCATAACATTCTTAAGTCTTTTTTTCTTTTAGTTTTTCAAAATTCGCTCAATGTTACAGGATCTGTAGCCAAATATAAAGAGAGAAAAATATTCACCCATGATACCACCGTTGTCCTCAACAAATTAAACTATTTTAATTTTTTTCCATGCTCCCTTCTGGTTTTTGTCCCCATGAAGATATAATTGAAATAGTCATAATCATAGTGTAGCGATCATTTGGTGTTCTGCATTTTTCCACTTAGCATTAATTATATCATAAGCATTTTTTCCGTGTTGCTGCAAAGTCATTGCAATTATCATTTTTAATGGCTGTATGAGAATTCATCGAGAGGGGAGTAGATTACTTAACCCTTATTCTGTTGTGGGGCCTCCTGCGATGGTGTTCTGTTCCTCCTTCAAGCCTGTCCTCTGTATCCTATCCCTTTGCCATCCTCTGGGTAAGGGAGGGAGCAGTGATGGGGTGGTTAGGAGGAGAATTGGAATGAGTTATGAGAAGCCTGCTTTATGCACACCCACAGTTAAGACTCCTAAAGGTGAGAACTGGAAGGAAACCCAGCCTTTACCTCCTTCAGGCCCTTCACTCATGGCTGTTTTTGAGAATGACTTTTTCACTTACATTTGGATGCCTTTCAATGCCCAGAGGAAAGGTAGGAAATTGACTTAGAAAACAAACACATGCTATCAGTTTTAACTCCCTTCGTCATCAAAATCAACTCCCAAATGCTAAATTCTGAAAGTAGAGATAAAGCTGTTATTAATCATATATTTAGTGCTGATGAGAGCTAACATGATAACCGGAGAGGATTTCAACTATGACCATGTTTCTTACAGTTCCATGAGTTCTAGGTCCACAAGATGCTCTGTAAAACGAGGGCCCCTGGACAAAAAATATTTGGAAAATGGTGGTGCTGCATCCCCTTCTGGGAGATTCACAATGCTCATGAACATATTCTAGTCTCTGAGAAGGCTTGCAGGGAGGAAAACTCCCTGACTTTGATTGACCCAGAGTTTCTCAAGGTTGTGTGGGCACTTTTGTCATATGTTACTTCCACCAGTCAGAGCCTACTCAGGGAAATGAAACAAGCTAGGTAATCCAGAGAGTGTTTGCTACTGAGATCTCATTTAAAAAGTGTTGGGAGAGTTGAATGAGCTGAAAGATGTTATGACTCAGAGATTCCAAACTGCAGAAAGTGGCTGCAACCCCAAAGGTGGGTATGGTGTTCCCAGAACATGGGACACACTTGTTTCTGCAACATTGGGGGTAACTCAGAGGGTGGATGAATATTAGGAAAACTGCTTTGGGGAATTCTGGTACAGCACATTTGAACTTTTGAAATGGGTACTTTGATACCTCCCATAAAATGAATGAAGATGATGGTGATGTGTGTATGTGTTAGTTGCTCAGTTGTGTCTGACTCTTTGTGATGCTATGGACTTAGCCTGCCAGGCTCCTCTGTCCATGGGATTCTCCAGGCAAGAATACTGGAGTGAGCTCCCATTTCCTTCTCCAGAATGAAGATGATATATTAATGCTAATTTTATGAGATTGCGAAAGGGGTGAAGGGGAGTGTTGTGGAAAGAACCCCATAGGCTGGAGGTCAAGTCCCAGCTCTGCACTCACTCCTTGGTGGCTGTGGGTAGTTTATCTTCCTAGAGCCTCAGCTTCTGCTTGTGTGGATCGAAAAGAATTGACTAAAGTACCTATCAGATCCTTGTAAACTCTGAAGTTCTCTACCAGGAGAATAATTTTACCCTTGTTTACATTGTGGATTCTCTGTAAATGATTCTAATTATATTTATGATTGATTTGTTGCTGAATTCTTGATTAGCACCAGAACTTCCAGTCATGAGATTGTCACTAAAGAAAGTTATGATCCAGCTTACAGTTTTCTGCTCACCAATATGGGACCAACGGATTGACTCAATAATGATAATCTGTGGCCCTAGGTAAATCGAAGGGGCCTCCAGTGTAGGCACAAGATTGATTTTCATTGTTAAAACAAGTGGTAGCCATGCTGTATTACCCCTGCACCGTGAGAGGAAGTTAGAACCATGGATTGTAGAACCTCTGGCTTTAGGAAGCTTCTGATTTAGTTGAAGAGACAAGCTGGACATGGGGAAATGATTGGATGATGATGGAGAGACTAGAACTGTGTTTTAAAGCACACAGCAGATTTATGTCAACTTGGTGTTATTTCGCAGGGCGTCTTAGAAAGGAGGTCTTTCACTTTATCTTTCTACATCGTAGAGAGAGGCACACACCTCCGAGCAGCAGTGGGTCAGAGCTGACTTTTGTCGGCCTTTGCATTCTTCCCTGGCTCTAACTGCGAGCAGCTCCGTGAAGCTGTGAGTGTCTTTTGTGACAGGTTCCCACAGGTATGAAGTGGAGCTTGCCACCCACCTTGAGCAGGTTGTTTTTGGAGGCAGTTGAAAGTAAGACAAAGTACCTGCCATTAATGAAAAGCTAGAATTTTCTATCTGCTTGTACTTCTGACAGGTTGGGTGATGCTGTCACCGGCTGTGTGTGTCTTTTCAAAATGCATGTTTTTAGCTTGTTCCTCTTGTGCGGATTAATTCCTAGTGCTCTTCTTTGATATGTAGTGATGCCATGTTCTTTATACAGCCTCCTAGGGGTGTTTCCCACAGTGTAGAAGCAGCAGCTCTGCCTTCCAAGAACCTGCATATCTGCACAGGTGGCTGAGGTTTGCATTTTGCACCCAGATGTTCAGGGATCGTGGAGACAGAGCTTCTGAGCTTTCAGCCTCTTTGATATTAGAAGCATCTTTATATGTTGCTTGCTCAATGTTTCTTTTTCTTCCCTAGGGACTGTGCAGTTTTGGAAACTTTCAAAATGTGACATGGAACAAATTTTGGCTTTTCAGTCCTGGAGTCTTTCTCTGATAGTATGGATCAACGGCATGGGACTGGGAGCGCTTCTTGGGATTGAGTTCCAATTTCAGCATTTCCTTGGAAAACGTTCTTAACCTTTCTGAGACTCGTTTTCTCATATGTGAAGTGAGGGGAAAACAACCGAATAAGAGTTTTTGAGGATTAATAAGTGGTTAATACACATTAGCTAACATTATCATTACCTTTATGATAATGATTATCATGACCATCACATTATTGCCATTGCAATCCTTACCATGACTGTCATCATCAAGATCGTCATCATTATTATTACCACCATCACCATCATCACCACCACCACCATTATCATTGAGATCACTATGGCCGTCATTATCACCACCACCACCATTGTCATTATCATCACCATCACCATCATTGTCATCACCACCACCATCATCATCATCAAGATCACTGTCATCATCATTATCATCACCATCACCACCATTGTCATTATCATCGTCATCACCATTAGCATTATCAATCACCACCACCATTATCATCATTAAGATCACTATCATTATCATCACCACCATCACCATTATTGTCATCATCGTCACCATCACCACCATTGTCATCAACACCACTATAGGAAGCAGCAACATCAGCAATGTTCTGTCCTCTCAAAGACTCACTTGGTCCTTGAAGTGTAGCAGTATCTGTCAGTGAGACAGATCTCATGTTTCCGCTCTGCCCCAGCCTTGGCTGAAGCTACTGTCCCTCTGAGGAAGAGTGTGAACCCACTTTCCCCCCAACCATGATGCATAACCTCTTCTTTGCTTTCCCTTCTTGCCCAGTTCTCTACTTGGCCTGGAGTCCAGAAGTCCAGCCTGGTATTGACCAGTTCCCTCTTGAAGGAGGTTGCAGCTTCCCGTGGTCCAGTTACTGGTAAAGATCTGGCTGTGTAATGGCTTTCTGAGCCTGTGGCCACTGCTGCTGAACTCTGAGAAGTCTCTGCTTCCCAGACTCACATCACTGTGGGTTTAGGTCGGACCTATACTGACTTCACTTCTTTAGATCCTGGTTGGAGGGAGTTGGAGGAATTTGGCGCTGAGCAAAGAAAAAGATATGACCACAAGGTGGCAGTAGCTCATTCAGGCTTCATCTGGGCTATGCTTCAGCAGGTTTACGTGTGGGGAGTCCTTCCCTGCATGAGACTCTGGAGGCTGTGTCATGGGAGAGTCACTACTCAGAAAGCTGGGGGTACAAGGGAGCTCCCAGGGGAGAGGGGGATTGGAAGGGGGTTTAGGTGTCTAGATAATGTTGCACAGCAGCCTGGCTTGAGTCAGAGACCCCAAAGGGCAGCAGTGGGTAGGGGTCTTAACTATGGCTTGCAAATGTTGGGTGTGCAAAGCAAGCAGGCTCTGAATGCCTAAACATCTGCTTAGTTGGTCTAAATAAGTCAATTTGATGTGCAAAAATTTGAGTTTGGCACTAGTGAGCTTTTGAACTGTCACAGACTGGGTGGCTTAAACGACAAACTTGTATTTCTTGCAGTTCTACTGTTTGGAAGTGCAAGACCAGGGTGGCAGCAAGGTCAGATTCTTGATGAGGGCTCTCTTCTTGGCTTGCAGATGGCTGTCTTCTTGCTGGGTCCTCAAGTGGTGGAGGGTGAGAGAGAAGGAGGAGAGAGAAAGGGAGAGGGAAAGAGAGAGAGGAGGAGGGAGAGCTCTGGTCTTTTCTTCTAAAGTCAATAATCCCATCATGAAGACCCCACCCACATAACCTCATCTAAACCTAGTCGCCTCTCAAAGGCTCCACCTCTAAATATGATAACATTTGGGGTTAGGGCTTCAATGTGTGAAGTTTGAGTGGGGTGGGTTGTTCACTTGCTAAGTCTTATCTGACTCTTTGAGAACCCATGGACTGCAGCACGCCAGGCTTCCTTGTCCTTCACTGTCCCAGAATTTGCTCAAACTCATGTCTTTTGCGTTGGTGATGACATCCAACCATCTCATCCTCTGTAGCCCCCTTCTTCTCCTGCCTTCAATCTTTCCCAGCATCAGGGTCTTTTCCAATGAATTGGCTCTTTGCATCAGGTGGCCAAAGTGTTGAACTTCAGCTTCAGCATCAGTCCTTCTAATGAATATTCAGGATTGATTTCCTTTAGGATTGACTGATTTGATCTCCTTGCAGTCCAAGGATGGGGTGGGAGAGCACAAACATTCAGTCCGTAACACTTTGAATATAGAACTTTCTTTTCCCCACCAGAGACAATAAATGGAAATATATTTTGAAAAGTAAAGAGCGTTATACCAATGGAAGAAATATTTTTTTTTTCACTACTTGGAAGGTTAACTTGTAGCTAGTCACAAATTATGTCTGATAGTAGGTTTTCTGACAATGTAGCCAAATGGTGACTTTATCCTATCTTTCTTCCAGCTTCTCCACTGAACAATGTCAAAGAATGCCAGCCACCACAATAAAACCCATACCTTCTGTCCCCTCCCCTTCTGTCTGGCAGGAAGAGGGGTGAAATCGCAGTGTGACAAGCAGGCTGTACACATTCGAGCCGCCTTCCCTCAACTTTTGGGAGGGCTTTTTCAGGATGACAGGGGGACAAAGGGTTGCAGTGTAAATTACCATGCAAATTGCCTCAGCGTTTGAACTTAAGACACCTTTGCCTGCCGCAGATCAATGAAGCTTCTGTGACTCCCATGGAAGGGGAGATGTGCGATACCTTTCAGAGCTGAGATGCAGAACCACCTAAGAGCCACATAGGTTTGATTCCAGGAAGTTCCTGTAAATACACTTGAGTGGCCGCTAAAATATGACAACCAAAAGGAATATACCGTAAGGCGTTTCCCTGTTGACCTTTGAGTGGGTTTCCTCTTCAAAGGCCAGTCCTTGTAGGCCAACCCTGGATGGTTTTGTAGTGCGATGCTCTGAGTGTGTCTTGGAAATGCAAGGATTGCCAACCACATTCTTTTCTCTTCCTCAATCTCCCCCCACCCCTTTGTGTCTCATTCCCTGGATTAATGAGCCAACTGCTTGCTCACTTGGGAGCTCTCCCTTATCTCCAAGCCTGGCATGCTTGATAGTTAGTCCTGCCCTGAACCTGTGATGGAGAGGCAGGCAATCATGGGGAATTGTCTCCGACTTTGTTGGTTTCTTGCCTCCATTCAGATGGCTAACATCTGCAATGATGAAGGCTGAGGCCACCTCCAGAGGTGCTGGCTTCTTTGGAGCTCTTGATTCATCTTCTGTTTGTAGGAAATGACTCCATGAGCTCACAATCATCATTTAGGGACAAATAGGGGATAGGAAATGCCCTGAGGAATTTCAATGCCAGGTTGTAGGGCAGTTTCTAAAGAGATATTGGATCTGGTCTTGGTCCTGCTCTTTCCCTCTGTCCATTGTGGCTTAATAATAACTCACATTTGTAGTCACATTTTTTTGTGTTTGAAAAACATGACCACTGTGGTTAATGTTTATTAACTTTTTTCTTTAGTTTCAGGTGTACAATACGATGATTAGATATTTTTATACCTTATGAAATAACCACCACAATAAGTTTAGTTACCATCTGTCACTATCCAAAGCTGTTACAATATTATTGACTATATTCCTATGTGTATAGTACATCCTCAAGACATTTATTTTGCAACTGGAAACTTGTACCTTTTAATTGCCTTTACCTATTTTGTCCATTCCCTCAATCTCTTCTCTGGCAGCTACCAGTTTGTTTTCTGTGTCTATGAGTCTGTTTGTTTTGTTTGTTCATTTCTTTTCTGGATTCCACATATAAGTGATAACATACAGTATTTGTCTTTCTCTAACTTATTTCACTTAATGTAATGGCCAGGTGGCTCAGTGGTAAAGAAAAGGTGGCGCTAGTGGTAAAGAACCTGCCTGCCAGTGAAGTGGACACAAGAGACTAGGGTTCGACCCCTGGGTCAGGAACATCCCCTGGAGAAGGGAATGGCAACCCACTCCAATATTCATGCCTGAGGAATCCCATGGACAGAGGAGCCTGGCAGGCTGCATTCCATAAGGTTGAAAAGAGTCGGACAGGACTGAAGAACCTTGGCACAACAATGCAGGAGACGAAGAAGATGTGGGTTTGATCCCTGGGTCAGAAAGATCCCCTGGAGGAGGAAGCGGCAACCCACTCCAGTATTCTTACTGGGAAATCCCATGGACATAGCTGCCTGGCGGGTTCCAGTCCATGGGGTTGCAAAGAGTCAGACATGACTTAGCAACTGAGCACACACACAGTCATATAGGAGAGAAGGACTGGGGATAGGAGGAGGAAGGGTTAATAAACACAAGAGTCTCCATTTATTATTACTGTGTGGCAGGCACTCCATAAATATTAGTGTATTTCTACCATTATTTACACTAATACACTAATACTATAGTGTATTAGTTTATTTCTACCAACCTCCCTGGATAGCAGGTACTATTATTTTCCATATTTCATAGTCGGGGAAACTGAGACTCAGAGAGGTTAAGTAACTTGCCCCAGGGCACACAGCTAGTAGGCGGCACAGCCAGGGTTGAAGCCTAGATCTGTCTCCTGCCATCATTTCCCCACACTCTCGTCATGACACTCACTTCCCAAGAATCTTCATCACAGAAGCAGCAGGAGAGGAAATGTTGGTTAAAAGCTGTAGAAAACTGAAGACAGGCTCCCCGTGTTCTTGCTTTTCTTCCCAGAAACCTCCACCTCGGGTGAACAGGCTGCAGACCCAGGGGTTCCCACAGCGTCCCACAGCACCCAATGGCAGGTCACACTTCTCCTGTAGCGGAGGAGCCTTCTGTCTGCCTGGGCTGCCTTCCCCTCTGCCTCTTGCCTTTTCCTTTTCCATCTCAGCTCTTTGGCTGGTAGTATTTGGGCACCCCTCCCCTGCCACTTTCCCCCCCCTTTTTTCCATTTTTATTGCTGCTCTTTCTCTTTTATTCCTTGATTTTGGCCACCCACAGAGGGAGGATGAAAACAGCAGGAGGAAAGGGAGCAGAGGGTGGGCCAGGCTTTCCAAAGCCAGGCTTCTGCAGGCACCTGTGAGTTCGTGTGTACAAGCTCCGGGGGGGCGGCCAGGCCAGGTCCCGCCACCCCATCAGCTGTGCATCCAGGAACTGACAATGACCCCTGGCACCCAGGGTGATGGGAGACACAGAGCGGATCTGAGCAGCCCAGTCTGCGATTTAACAGAACAGGTTATCAACAAACTTGGTCTAAAAATACCACGTTTATTTTTGAAATGACTTGTTTTGGCAGTTATAAATACTCCACGCAGCCTGCTTAGGAGGTAGTCTAGCAGCTCTCCGACAACTGAATAATATTTTAGATGCACACATTATTTCTATGCAAAATCCAACATGCAATTTCTAGTCAGTGCTTCGCTCTCCTGAATGATGGAGGAGGAGAGATTGGGTGCAGATAATACTGGTGCAGAAACTGGGGTTACAGCCCAGGTTGCCAAAGTGAGAAGCTTGTTTTGGAATAGAGGGTACAGGAAGACATGTTCAAGGGAGTTTTCTTTGCCTGCCAGGTACCCCTTTGTCCTTGGGTAGCAGAGAACTGAAGTGAATTATTGTTAACTCCCTTCTTCCCTCCATCGTTTCCTTCTTTCTTCATCCATCCACCCTTCAATTACTGAGCACCAACTTTGTTCCTGACTGCGTGCTGGGGAGATGGTGATAAACGAAACCGACTCGATCTGTGCGCCCCTCCTCCTCAACATGCAGCTGAAGGTGCACTGGGATGGTAATTGTAAGTGGGCAATGGAATAAATAATTACAAATTGTGATCCCCGCTCTAAGCAGCGACTAGGAAGGAGGAAGAGAGGTGGGACTGATACCTCCTTACCGTGGAAGGGATGGCTTCTTGGAGGGGGTGGCATTTCAGCTGAGCCTGAAGGATGAGGAGCCCCCCTGAGGGTGGAGGTGGGGGACGTTCCAAGCAGAGAAACAACCGCACTGGGGAAGCCCTGGGAAAATGACCAGTCTGAGGAACTGGCTTGATAACTCTTATTTATGAAATTTCCACGGAGAGTTGGAGATGTTGAGGACATTCTCCTCTACCATTACCACCCATCCACTTTCCAGTCCCAGCTTCTTCCTTAGTAGGAACTACCATTAACAGTTTAGTCTATACCGGGCTGCTTGCCTGGGGCTCTTGAGGGCTTGGCACTGATTTTTTATTCAGTCTCTGCCTCTTCCCTTCCCTTCCCCCTCTCCCTGGGGGTACTGTCTTCTCTGCTGAAAAATCCCCTCCCACCATCACCTCCAGTCACCACGGCCGCCTTGCTCTCCGCAGCTTTGCATCCACCAGCACAGTTTCTGCGGCATCCTCCACGCTCCGGCCTCAGAGGTGCCCAGATGTGCCGATGAGAAAGAGACTCCTCCTCCCCATCGCCCCCATCACCCCAGCGTGTTTGCCACCACGCGCTATGGCGCCAGCCTCATAGCACCAGCAGGAACACTGGGTCTGACCTTGTGGCTGCAGTGCTGCTCAGACACCCGGCCAGGCCACCAACAGCCATGGCCATCATCCCCATCCCTCCCGTACCCTCCTGCCTCTTCAGGCTCCTCGGCCTCTCCTTTCCTGGCACAGGTGCCAGCTCTTCTTTCCACTTTCCCTTGTCACCCCTGGGGTGTCCCTGCTCTGCTCACCCCAGGAGGAAGCCCTGAACAGGGAAGAACTCTGCAATGTGTTATGGCAGAAGGAACATGCACTTTGGCATCAGGCCTGGACTTGGGAAAGTCCCTGACCTTTGTGCTATGATGGTTGGTCCACGGTTATGATGAGGATGGTGGACATGATGGATGTGATTGTGTCTGGCACTTAGGGGGTGCCTAGTAAAAGGGCAATTTCTTCTCTCTCTCTACCCCCTTGGATGCTGGGGACTCACAAACAAGAAATGAACCAATATACTGTCACCGGCCCCCACTCACAGCACCTCCACTGCTGGAAACAACTCGAGGACTT
This sequence comes from Cervus elaphus, assembly GCF_910594005.1. Classification (NCBI taxonomy): domain Eukaryota; kingdom Metazoa; phylum Chordata; class Mammalia; order Artiodactyla; family Cervidae; genus Cervus; species Cervus elaphus. The sequence goes on along the minus strand of NC_057822.1, from coordinate 27,214,905 downwards.
CCCAAATGCCATTCCAAAATTTTTGGTTAATGATGCTTAATATTGTTTAGAATCACACAAGTAGTACATTAATATATTCTTGTGAAAATATAAACAACAGAGAAAAAGGGATGTTCTCTTCAACCATTACCACCCATCCATTTTCCAATCTCAACTTCTTCCTTAGGAATAACTACTATTAAGTCTACAGTATAACCTTCTGAACTTTAAAACATACATTTACATGGGTGTGTGTATATGGTTTTGGGCTTTTGTTTCTTGATAAACTGGCATCATAATGTAATATGCATCATAATGGACTATCATCCTGCAACTCGATAGTTCACCAATGTGTTCTTTCCTTGACAGTATGCATACAACTGTATCTTTGTATAGAACTTATGTCTTTCATTTGGGAGATGATACTTTATTTTTAACTTTTTATTGTGGAAAAATTTAAATACATGCAAAAGTAGACAGAATAATATGATGAATATGTACCCACTACTCACTTGCAACAATTCTCAGCTCACTCAATCTGGAAAATCTAATACTGCTTACTTTCTTCTCCTTTATTATTTTAAAGAAAATCCCAATTATAGCATTCCAACCATAAATATTTCATTATGTATCTCTAAAAGAGAAGGGCTATTAAAAATATAAACACAGTACCATTGTTACAATGGTAAAAAATCAGCAATTCCTTGATAACAGGATTTATCTAGTTTGAAAATCATTTATTTAAACCAGGATCCTATTAAGATCCTGTATCTCTTCAGTCTCTTACACTATAGGTTCCCCCTCCATTTCTCTCTCTCTCTCATTGCAATTTATTTGTTGAAAAGATCTACCTTTTTACCTGCTACATAGTATTTCCCAGTAGGGATCCATCATGGTCTATTTTCTCATTCTTCTATTGGTGGGCACTTAAGTTGTTCTCAAACTCCAACTGTCACGTGTATGCTCCAGTGAGCATATTAGCGAAAGATCTTTGTGCAAATTTGCCAACATTTCTCTAGGGTAGCTACAAAGACATGGACCTGCAAAGTTGAAGGGTGTGTACACTGTATTTGGCTGAACCGTATAAAATTTTTATAGGTCAAAGGCAGTGGAATATGGGCAATTTTTTTGTGGTTCAACCTAAAACCTAAAATAGATTTTAATTGAAATTACCAAACTGTCCTTCAACATCTTGTATTGATTTCCCCTTGTCCTAAAAGTTTATGTGTGTACCCATTTTCCTATGCCATCAGCACATTAAAAGTGATCAGTGTTTTAAATATTCTATGACTCTGATGGGCAGTGACAAATAGATCCAAGGGATTAGACCCGATACGGTGCCTGAAGAACTGTGGATGCGGGTTTGTAGCATCGTACAGGAGGCCGTGATCAAAACCATTCCCAAAGAGTAACATGGAAACTTATATTACAATATGCAAAATAGATAGCCAACGGGGAATTTGCTGTCTGGCTCAGGAAACTCAAACAGGGGCTCTGTATCAGCCTAGAGGGGTGGGATGGGGAGGGAGTTTCAAAAGGGAGGGGATATGTGTATACCTATGGATGATTCATGTTGAGGTTTGACAGAAAACAACAAAATTCTTTAAAGCAATTATCCTTCGATAAAAAATAAACAAGTTAAAACAAAAACAAACAAACAAGCAAGAAAACCATCCCCAAGAAAAAGAAATGCAAAAGGGCAAAATGGTTGTCTAAGGAGGCCTTACAAATAGCTGAGAAAAGAAAAGCAAAAGGCAAAGGAGAAAAGGAAAGATATATTCATGTGAATGCAGAGTTCCAAAGAATAGCAAGGAGAGATAAGAAAGCCTTCTGTGAACAATGTAAACAAATAGAGGAAAACAATAGAGTGGGAAAGACTAGAGGTCTCTAAGAAAATTAGAGATACCAAGGGAACATTTCATTCAAAGATGGGCACAATAAAGGACAGAAATAGTATGGACCTAACAGAAGCAGAAGATATTAAGAAGAGGTGGCAAGAATACACAGAAGAACTATAAAAAAAGATCTTCATGATGCAGATAACCACAGTGGTGTGGTCACTCACCTAGAGCCAGACATCTTGGAGTGCAAAGTCAAATGGGCCTTAGGAAGCACCACTACAAACAAGGCTAGTGGAGGTGATGGAATTCCAGTTGAGCTATTTCAAATCCTAAAAGATGATGCTGTGAAAGTGCTGCACTCAATATGCCAGCAAATTTGGAAAACTCAGCAGTGACCACAGGACTGGAAAATCCACTTTGGGATTTCATTCCAATCCCAAAGGAAGGCAATGCCAAAGAATGTTCAAACTACTGCACATTTGCATTCATCTCACATGCTTAGCAAAGAGATGCTCAAAATTCTTTGAGCCAGACTTCAACAGTATGTGAACTGTGAACTTCCATATGTTCAAGCTGGATTTAGAAAAGGCAGAGGAACAGAGATCAAATTGCCAACATCCATTGGATCATCCAAAAAGCAAGAGAGTTCCAGGAAAACATCTACTTCTGCTTCACTGACTACACTGAAGTCTTTGACTGTGTGAATCATAATAAACTGTGGAAAACTCTTAAAGAGATGGGAATACCAGACCACCTGACCTGCCTCCTGGGAAACCTGAATGCAGGTCAAGAAGCAACAGTTAGAAGTGGACCTGGAACAATAGACTGGTTCAAAATTGGGAAAGGAGTACATCAAGGCTGTATATTGTCACCCTGCTTATTTAACTTACATGCAGAGTGCTTAGTCACTCAGTCGTGTCCGACTCTTTGCAACCCCATGAACTGAACCCCACCAGGCTCCTCTGCCCATGGGGTTTCTCCAGGCAAGAAGACTGGAGTGGGTTGCCATTTCCTTCTCTAGGGGGTCCTCCAAACCCAGGGGTCGAACCCAGGTCTCCCACATTTCAGGAGGATTCCTTACTGTCTGAGCCACCAGGGAAGCCCTATGTGCAGAGAACATCATTGGAAACGCTGGGCTGGACGAAGCACAAGCTGGCATAAGGATTGCCGGGAGAAATATCAGCAACCTCAGATCTGCAGATGACACCACCCTTAAGGCAGAAAGCAAAGAGGAATTAAAGAGCCTCTTGATGAAGGTGAAAGAGGAGAGTGCAAAAGCTGCCTTAAAACTCAACATTCAACAAACTAAGATCATGGCATCTGGTCCCATCACTTCATGGCAAATAGATGGGGAAACAATGGAAACAGTGACAGGCTTCATTTTCTTGGGCTCCAAAATCACTACAGGTGGTAACTATAGCATGAAATTAAAGGATGCTTACTCCTTGGAAGAAAAGCTATGACAAACCTAGGAAGCATATTAAAAAGCAGAAACATTACTTTGCCGACAAAAGTCTGTATAGTCAAAGCTATGGTTTATCCAGTAGTCATGTATGGATGTGAGAGTTGGACCATAAAGAAGGCTGAGCACCAAAGCACTGATACTTTTGAACTGTGGTGTTGGAAAAGACTCTTGAGAGTCCCTTGGACTGCAAGGAGATCCAACCAGTCAATCCTAAAGGAAAGCAACCCTGAATATTCATTGGGAAGACTGATGCTGAAGCTGAAGCCCCAATACTTTGGCCACCTGATGCAAAGAGCCAATTCTTTGGAAAAGACCCTGATGCTGGGAAAGATTGAGGGCAGGAAGAGAAGGGGGCAACAGAGGATGAGGTGGTTGGATAGAGCCATCGACATGATGGACATGAGTTTGTGCAGGCTCTGGGAGATGGTGAAGGACAGGGCAGCCTGGTGTGCTGCAGTCCATGGGGTTGCAAAGAGTCAAACATGACTGAAGGACTGAACAACAACTGATGGTCAAAGAATGACTTTTTATTGGGCTCCTATGATTCTCAAGAGCCATGTGGCATATGCATTCCTAGGATTGTTTTTCTCTGGGAGACAGATCCCCTGTGTGTGAACCTACCACAATGGGTAATATTGCTGGTGACTGCATCCATAAAGGGAATGATCCATTGGGTGAGTGAGCTGTAGGCACAGAGAGTGGATTGGCTGTGTTTTCAGGTGAATTCTTCTTTTCACTCCTTGCCCTGACCCATGACTCCTAAGGGGGGCTTATGTCTCATTGAAATAAGTCATTCAGCTGAATCCCCTTGACTCACAACTTGTGGCTACGTAGGTAACCTTCACCCATTCTGAAGGCACCCGCCTCAGCTGGTGGAAAGAGATGACAGGCTAAAGGCTTAGAAGGATACCTGGACTTTGAAAAGACTGCATCCCTGCCCACTTTTGCCCTTTCTGTGTCTAAGAAGTTTCTGGCACCTATTTTCCTTTGTCAAGAGATATAGAGGGAATGGAGGGGCATGGGGGTGCAGGGGTGAGTGGGGGCACTGTGTAATCTGATGGAAGAAACACCAGATTGAAAGTTAGGAGATCTTATTTATTTATTTTTTTTCCCATTTATTTATATTAGTTGGAGGCTAATTACTTTACAATATTGTAGTGGTTTTTGCCATACATTGGTATCAATCAGCCATGGATTTACATGTGTTCCCCATCCTGAACCCCCCTCCCACCTCCCTCCCCTTCCCATGCCTCTGGGTCCTCCTAGTGCACCAGCCCTTAGCATTTGAGGAGATCTTGCTTCCAACCCTGTCTTGCCCTGTGGAGCGTGGTCACCCGCACAGTGGGTCTATGCCATAGATGTCCCATCTGGAAAGTGGGGACACGACAGCATGCCATGCTGACTCCTTCCAGCATCATCAGAGTGAAGGCATTCTGAATGCTTCTGTGCGCTCTGCAAAAGCAAGACTCAGTGCAAACCCCATAGACTCTGCAAACTGGAGAAATGTCCCTTTTCCCAGCAATTATTCAGTAATTATTCACATAAGAAGGATTTCATTGTTATGTTTCATATTTTCGTCGCAGTTGATGGCCTTTTAATAGTGGCATTGAGTTTGTGTACAGAAAGGTTATTCATTTTAAGATTTCTGGGCCTTAATTGTTATTTGTTTTGCTTGGTTCCAGTGCTCTATAAATTAGTGATATCCACACAGCATATTTGTCTTGGCCCCACGGCGTATTGTCTGCCCTGAGCGCTGTTTGGCCTGGCACCGGCCTGGATTTCCCCATCTGTTTCTGATGTTTACATTGTTAAAGATACGATAGGCACAGAGGACATGGCCACATGCAGAGAGGGAACTTTTTTCCACTCCAGTGCATCAAACAAGGTCTGAGCCTGTAATAAGCAGAGCCCTAAATTACACTTGAGCCTGCTAACGGCGGTCCCGGCCCGGTGACAGGAGAGCTTGATTGCCGGGGCCCCGGGGTATTCGCTCCTGGGAATGCTTCTAGCTGGCACAGAGGCTCAATCTCGAGAAACTCATTTGTGTCTTGTATTTGAAAAGAGAGACACACACAAATGGCCTTCCAAACGGGACCCCGGAGCGGGTGAAGCAAGGAGAAGATCATCTGCCCCTTAAGAATCTCAGTGCTGTGCCCTGGGTGGGGGGAGCGGGGTGAACCTGTCCTGGAGGATCCAGGAGGAACAGATGCCTTTGTCAGCTCTGTGGAGTGACTGGTCCTAAGCCCTGATCAATTCTCCCACATGGTCGTCCCCAATTTGCTAAAGTGGGGGCCACATCTTTGTGTGAGGAGATCTTAAATTTTCCTTGCTGTGCCCGAGACCATGGGAAGGGACGAAAGGAGAAGGGGGATGAAGAGGCTGGGTGGGGAGGGGCATTTGGTGTCTGTAGAGAGCAAAGGCTTTGAGGAGAGAGGAGATGGGGGCAGGGCTCTCTTTACACTCCCTAAATGAGCGTGTGTGTGTGTGTGTGTGTGTAAAGGGTTGAAGCGAGAGCATGGTTGAAGGCTGTGTGTGGTGGGGACATGGTTGCTTGTGGCTGCTTAGGATGATTTTGATGTCTGCTGTCACATCATTGTTTTCAGTCTGGGATTTCCTCCTCTGAACCAACTTGAGTGGAGTCCTTGGGTCAGAGAAAACCTGCTCACTCTTGCTAAGCCTTCTTCCCCTCCCAGTCCCCTGAACGGAAGGAGCTGATGGAGAGACTGGCTGAGTTAGTTCCTCCCCATATATCCACAAGGGCGCTGAGGTCTGGGGTTTTCCGAACTCAGAGAGGAGACAACATCTTCACACCCTCAGCTTCTGTTGGAGTAGAAGCCCCGTCTCCTCCCTCCTTTGCCTTCCACTTGCATCCTTTTCTAATCCATAGTCCTGTTCGGCTAGATCTAGCTCCCTGTGGAGAAGAAGGTGCCAAATCATGAACCATGGTTTGATGTTGTGGGCCCGTTCAAATATCTGCTCACTGCCCATAGAAAAATGCTTAAGTCCCCTAATTCTGGCCATCCATTCTGTGCCAGAAGCTCTGTCTCCTAAACCATCTCCCAACTCCTGTCTCCAATACTGCAGTTAAGAAGAACTTTCTAGAACATTCGTGGAAGGATACTACTCTGAAATATTCAGTGGTGTTTGTTCTTGTTGTATTTTCCCATCAACAGGACTCCTACCCCTCACTTACCTCTAAAGAAGGACACCAGACCCGCAGCCCCGGGAGAGGTTTGTGTTTCCTGGGCAGAAAGTGGGAGTGGCCTGCAGAGAAGCCAGTGCCCTTTGTAGGCTGTTTTCCCAGAGCTTGAACTTCTTGTGGGGCTTATGCTAGGCAGGATCTTGGGCTAGGTGCTGGGAGAGGGAGGAGGGGGAAGGGCAGAGCCCTGGAAGTCCACCTGCTTCCAGCCGCTCTGCTTTCTGTCCTGCTGTCTCCTCTCCCTGGAAACACTCAACTCTCCCCTGTACACCCCCAACCCCACCCCACATCATTCTTCAAAACTGAGCTCCGGTGTGATCTTAGGGATTCATCCCTGACTCCTCCTTCCCTGGGTTGGTCTCTGCTCCTGCGAATGCCTATAATCATCCTGTCTGTCTCCATCACAACACTTGTCACACTGGGTTCCTATTAGCTTCTCTCCCTCTCCAGGGCTGGTGACTTGCTCATCTTTGATCCATGGCACCTGGCAAGGCACTGGGCACCCAGGAGGCAGGACCGCACTTGCTGTGTGGCTGGCTGTCTCCCAGGGCTTCTCTCCAAGGTCTCTGGGCCATCCTCGGTATTTGCTCGGTGACATTGGGCAAGATCCTTTCATTCCCATTGGCCTGTCAAGCAAGGGGGTAGGTGCTGGGTAATCTCCCCAGTCCTTCCCAGTGCCTTATCCCCAGGGGAAGAGGATGTAGGAATTTGATCCAGTAGAAATGGCCACACAAAGTGGCCTTTTAAACTCCATCATCTTTTCCACTTTGGCTATGGTATCTGGTGGGTGGTATTGTTAGGGAAGGGCAGGCATGGACCTATCAGCCAGAGTTCCAGAACTTTCCCGTGTGTGTGTGTGTGTGTGTGTGTGTTTAAGACCACACCTTGTGGCATGTGGGATCTTAGTTCCCTGACCACGGATGGAACCAGAGCCCCCTGCATTGGAAGCACAGAGTCTTAACTTCTGGACCACTAGGGAAGTCCCCAGGAGCTTCCATTTTTAACTGGGCCTCCTCCAGCATCTAAAAAGCAATCTCAGTTTGTGGCACTCCCCTTCATCCAGTTCTACAAGCCAGAAACCCAAGAACATCCACTGACACTTGGTTTGTGTTCACCACTGTTCCCACTCAATCTACTCCCTTCTAGATAGCTTCAGAGTAGCTCTTGAATCCAACCACTTCTTTCCACCTCCACCCCAGCAAACCACCAGCACTCTGCCAAGGTTGCCTTCCCCTTTTCTCTTGCTTCTACCGTCTTGCAAACATACCTAGCTGGTGTCCGCACATCCATCCTGCCTCCCACCATCCCATTTAAACTCCACACTGTAGTCAAAGCAATCCCAAAATTCAAATCTGACCCTGTCACTCTCCATCTTAAAACCATTTGTTGGCTTCCTGTTGTTCCTAGGAAATGATGAAACTCCTGCTGACAAGCTCCTACTTGCCTCTTCAGCCTCATCTCATACCACACCCCTCCTTAGGCTTGTTGTTCCAGTTGGCTAGCTCTCTGCTCCTTTCACTGAACACTCCAGGACATGCTCTGTCACAGGGCCTTTGCACATGCTTATTTATTACCCTTTTCAGTTGAGATTTTCCATTCACTAGTATAATTATTTGATTAATATCTGTTTCATTTACATAGTTGGACTCAGGAAGGCAGGATAATCTCATTAGTATATCTCTAACCCTAATGTGGAACTTGACACTCAATAAACATTTGTTAAATAAATAAATGAAAGAAGGAAGGACAGCATACTCTAGTCAACATTTGTACACTTATTTTATGGGAACATATCTGGTTTGTCATACTAGCTGATAACTGCTAATGTTCAGTAAGAGGAAATTTTACTTGGGCAACCCTGTTCTCTGCATTTTATTAGTCAAAATCTTAATATTTTAAAGAGAATAAAGATTTGCTCCATTGTAAAAAGGTTCCATATGGCCCTGTGAATTAGTTCTAATAAAATGATGAATGGTTCTTCACTCCATTAGCGAATGATCATTAATTTTAATTTATATGTCTGACATCTGTTCCTGATCTTTATCCTTTCAAGTATAATTAAAATAATTGTAAATATGCAACCCATCACTGAAAGTTATAGGTGATTGTATCGTACTGTGTCTATTCTCCAGCCAGTGAGGCTGTATTTCCTTGAGGGTGTGGTCCATCCCAGCTGGGCACTCAATCAGTATGGGGGAAATGGTAAGTGTTATAAGGGAACAGAGATGATGGTAGTCTGTGTGAGAGGCAACTGTTTAAAGAGATGGCTTGAAAATAGATTTCTTTCTGCTATAACCATGAAGTAGTTCTCCAAAGGATAATTCTATGTCTGTGGCCTTTTTGCTTTTGAGGCCATGTTTAAGTATCCATCCAGAAAATGGTGGAATTTCATGGAATAGGAAAAGTCCTCCTTCTCACTCTCTATCCCAAAAAAAGTCTAATCAAATATGCTTGAGATTTTCTAAGAAATAGTCTTTCTCACAATTAGAAGGGTTATAAATTAACACATGTTTGGAAGGGGAGATATTTGAATTTTCACTAAAGTGTGAATGACTGACATGAGGTCATTTCTTTCCTGAGAAGTGTTGATATGGAAAGTGTCCTAACTGCCTAGAGTAACAGAAAGGACCCCCCAAAGGGAGGCTTAACAATACTCTGTTGCTTGAGCATTTCCAGAACTCTCAGGTTTCATACCTTACTATGTCCTTCCAAAGTCTGGTACAGGTAGTGTGTGGAAGAAGTTAGCTCTAGGGTCAGAAATTTGTGCTAAGGGTGTCCCTAGGCTCAGTTCTAGGATGATTCACGGGAAATCTATAGAAGATGACCTTCCCCATGACTGCTGAAGTTCCTAGTCCCTAGTGCACTGGAGAAAACGCCTCCATAAACTGAGTCAGCAATACTGTGAAGCCACTCCCTTATTAAACCTTTCATATCTCTTTCTGGGAGAAAACAGCCTTTATTGTGGATGAAATAAAAATTTTAATACACTTGGGAAAAACTATACAAGTGAAGTGTTTTCCATATACCTGGGTCTAAACTGTTACAGGGAAATTTTATTGTCATAGGTCCCATGATCTCAGAAACCAGGTTTTTATCTGGAGGCTATTCTATTTTTAAAACCACATCAAATCGGTGGAACATATGAGCTGATGACGATTCTGTTTTTCAGATCTGCGGAGTTCGTGAAGCCAATTTCTGCTCTTGACAGAGATTCAGCCATGATGTTGTTGGAGTTGTACTGGGGGGAAAGAATGGATGTCCTTCTTCCCTTTCCCTTTTCTTTCTTTCCTCCCTCTCTCCCATCTTTCTCTCAAGGTACCTAACCAGTAAGAGAATTTAAGTTTTCTGAGAACATTTTCTCTTCTTGGAGATGCTGGTTCTGGGAACAGAGGAGAAAGCTCTTTCATTCCCTTCCCATCTTCCACTGTCCCTGTGCTTTCTTTTTTCTTCCTATGCATTTATATAGTGGTGATGAGAGCGGGTAGGAGAGATTCCTCCACTGACCACAGCCCACTCACAAACAGAAAAGATGGCTGTGGTGTTGTGGTAACCATGGCAGAGCAGTTGGTTTGAATGAAGAGAGATATGAAGCCCAGACCATCTTTTCTGTTTTCTCCTGGGCCCTTTTGGATACAGTGAATCTGTAAACTTCCCTGAATTAAACTGGCTATTTCCAAGTTAGTGACTTAGCTGTTACATTCTTCCAAGATGGGATTTTCTCCATCAATTACCTTGCAAATAATTACTCTAAATGTTTAAAATATCACCTTTGGCTGTCTCTAGGCATACATTCAACAGAAAGGGACAATTATTTCTGGCATTAAAATCAACTATCTGAACCTGTATTGGAATCTTCCTTTAATGCCAACATTGTAATAGATGAAACATACCTTTTAGTTGGTGGGAAGAAATAAAATTCTGTATGTGGAAAGTTGGATGGCTGGGTGGAGAAGTTACTGTATTTTCCTTTGCAAAAAATGTATTTCAGGGTATTTAGTTATATGCTCTGGAAAAAGGAACATAGTTTCTGTAAAAGTAAGTCATTGCTGTAACAGTGGGAGCTGGGGAAAAATGCTCCCACTGGGAGCTAACCACTGTTAATATTCGTCTAGACTTTTCCTATGGATGGATGCATGCTTGCGTGCCCAATCATGTTCGACTCTTTGAGACCCCATGGACCGTAGCCCACCAGACTCCTCTGACCATGGAATTTTCCTAGCAAGAATACTGAAGTGGATTGCCATTTCCTCCTCTGGGGGATCTTCCCGACCCAGGGATCAAACTCGAGTCTCCTGTATATCCTGCATTGCAGGTGGATTCTTTACCACTGAGCTACTGGGGAAACCCATTTTCCTATGCATGTATCTTTATAATTTTCAAAAGTCATCCCATGTTACATATAGTAGTGGTCAACTGCTTTTATCACTTAGCAATATTCTGTGGATATATTTCCATAACAATATGCAAAAATCTACGCCCTATGTTTTATTTATTTTTAGAAGAATTTAATTTATATATTTACTTTTATTTTTGGCTGTGCTGGGCCTTCATCGCTATGTGCGGGCTTTTCTCTAGTTGCATCAAGGGGAAGCCACTCCATTACGGTGCTTGGACTTCTTGTGGTGGCTTCTCTTGTTGCAAGCTCAGGCTCCAGGGTGCGGGGGTTTCAGTAGTTGTGGCTCTTGGGCTATAGAGCAGGGGCTCAATAGTTGTGGCACATGGGCCCAGCCACTCCGCGGAAAGTGGGATCTTCCTGGACCATGCATCAACCCATGTTTCCTGCATTGGCAGGTGAATTCTTCGCCGCTGAGCCTCCAGAGAAGCCCACACGTGCGTTTTAAATGGTTACATGGAATCTAGTTGTATGGACGCATGTTAATTTACTTAACTTGTCCTGTTTTTCGCTGTTATAAGTAACAATGAGGGGATTTACATCATTTAAAAAAATTTTGGCTCATTATTTTCACAGAATGAATCTTAGAATTCCTGGGTCAAAGATATCTACCTAGAATATATGACTATTTCCCTGTTACACAAATTCAAGGAAAATGCTCCTCCAAGCCCAGCCCCTTTCCACCTCATATTTGTATGTGTTTGTTAAGCTGAGGTTTTTACTAAAGATGAATGAGACCCAGGAAGGATAACTTCCCATTAAAAAATAACAACATCAACGACTCCTGTTAGTGATTTTCCTTCTGATTCCTCTTCCCTGGTTCCCTACCCTTCCCCTCTGGTATCACTGTCTCCCTTTAGTCTCCTTTGCTGTTGTTGGTGTTTAGTCATAAGTCATGTCTGATTCATTGCGACCCTATGGACTATAACCCACCAGGCTCCTCTGTCCCTGAGATCCTCTAGACAAGAATATGGGAGTGGGTTGCCATTTCCTCCTCCAGGGGTCTTTCCAGGGATACAAACCTGCATCTCTTATCTCTTCCATTGGCAGGTAGTTTCTTTACCACTAGCGCTAACTGGGAAGCCATTAGTCTCTTTACCTCCTTGATTTCTCTTCTATTTGGAACCCAGGTGCCTACTTGTCCTTCAATCATTTAGTAAGTCCTCATGAAATATTACTGAGATCATGTCCTGTTTTATGCTTTAGGTGTTCAAAAAGGAGCAATAGAACTCTAATCTTCCCACAGAACAATTTAGGGAGAGAACAAGAGGGGGAGAAACCATGTGCTAATAACCGGATACAGAGATCTATTTGTTTGTTTTGAACCTCTGTCATATTGTTTTACCTGTTGCAACTTTATAGTACATTTTACTATTGGGCAGGGCAACACCCTTAGGACTATTTGTAAGGGGATCAGTTAAGCAGAGATACAGGGTAAATATCATAAGAAAGGAGGAACCTAGAGGGATTTACTGGTAGGGTTTGGAAACTCTCTTCTGGTTGGCAAAGATTTGAGCACCCAGTGATTTTTTCCCAGCCTCCTGGGAGGGACCCATGTTGACTGCACATATAGGAAATCTGAGGCATCCTAAAGTTCTGTCAAAGCAAGCTGTTTCCCTCTCTTGTCTAAAAGAAATGGGTGACAACAGCAATCCTTGTGATTAAAATGATAAGGTGGCTCAGATGGTAAGGCATCTGCCTATAATGTGGGAGACCTGGGTTCAATCCCTGGGTCGGGAAGATCTCCTGGAGAAGGAACTGGCAACCCACTCCAGTATTCTTGTCTGGCAGATCCCATGGACAGAGGAGCCTGGTAGGCTACAGTCCATGGGGTCGCAAAGAGTTGGACACGACTGAGCGGCTGTACTCACTCACTCACTGGAATGGGCAAGAACATTAGCCATAATAACAATCAAATTGAATTGCAACATCCTCAGCATAGTGCACAGAGGCAAGGCTGATGAAGATGAGAAGAAAAATCATCCAGTTATTCAGACCAGGGCTAACCTGGTTCCCTGAATGTAACCCAAGTATGAAAACTCACATTTCCTAGGCAGCTTTTCCTTTCAGTTTGATTCCTAGCAAGTTCTATTTCTTCCTAAAATTCAAATAAATATTGAGTTTTTATTGTTGCTGTTGATGTATAATTTGTTAGGTCGCATCTTGCCACTCTTGAGTTTTAACTTACTACTGTACTTCCTAGCCTAAGTAGAAATTGATTTTGGAAAATCAAAGGATACAATTCTGTTGAATGATTTTCATTTTACAATGATAGTGTGGTAGTAAATGAGGACATTAGAATAAACATCATGAGGTCCTGGCTGAGAGTATCAGTAGTGTTTTTTAAATAGCTACTTGGGTTATTGAGTTTTCCATTTTATACAACCATTTGTGATTATGCTGGAGTGAGCAGAAAAGAGGAAGATCTAGTAATATGCATTATTTTTTGATGCATTAAGGAGGCATGTTGGATTCAGAATTCAAGCATTTGGTGTTAGATACAGTCTTACGAGCTATGTTTCCTCAGTATGCCATTTCTCTTCTGTGAATCTCAGTTGTAGTGTCTATAAAATAGGGAAAATAAGATCTGCTTTTCCCATATACTTTAGGTTGTTCAGTGGACTCAAAAAGATAAAGCAGGGGCAGTGTTAACATACTGTTTTAGAGATTATGCCTATATAATGCCAAGCAATTATCTAGGGACACAAAATATTGGTGACATTCCTTCTGAGTGGCACTTTGTAAATAATTCATTTGTTGTTGTTGTTCAGTTGCCAAGTCATGTCTGACTCTTGGTGACCCCATGGATTGAAGCACATTAGGCTTCCCTATCTTTCACGATCTCCCGGAGTTGGCCCAAGTTCATGTCCATTGAATTGGTGATGCCATCCAACCGATCGGCATTAAATAATTCATTTAACCCATGAATTAATTCTTGGATCTGATTAAAACAGTCTCAATCCATCCAGCTTTATGATTTGTAGTGTTGCTGGCTCTTCTCTAGGTTTGTTAGTTTGTTTTTCGAGGAATAATCAATTACCCTTTGGTATCTGGGCATGGTACAGATTAGTGATTCCTAAACCTGGATCTTCATCAGACTCACAGGAACTTTAAAAAATGCTGATTCCAAGTTCTCATATAGAATCCTCAGAGCCTGCAGTCCCTGCTTCTAACTAGTCCCCCAGTGCTTCGGATACACAGCAGGCCTGGCGTGGAAACCAGGAGGTGAAGATTCTAGTTCTTGCTTTGGGACTAGTTGAGTCTTTCTGGGTCTCACTTTTGTCATCACTAAGATGACTGTGTTTTTAAGCTGTAATCAAAATGCAAGAGTAGCACAGCTTCAGCTTTTTCAGATCTGTAAACAGTGAAGCATTTAAGGCAATCTGAAGATCTGAACTGTCCTGAGAGCCCCTCATTGCTTTTGCTTAGTATTTGGGATTTTGAACACTTCTGTCTGCAATGAGTTCCATAGCTAAAGAAATTTGGAACCCACGAAGCATCTATGACCTCTACATTACCTTCTTACTCTGACAATCTTTGGTTATATGGCCACGGTTAAAATGCTCTCAGAGAAGGTGGTATAAAACTTCTTTCTTTTGTTTCATGCTCTGGTTATTAAAAGTCAGTACAAATCTCAGCAAGGTTGAGACCAACTTTGAGGATAATTTGGATCTTCAAGGAATACGTATTTGCCTCCTTGAAACAGTTATGTTAAAGCAATTAAATGCTATTTGAGGGAAAGAAAAAATGCACACTGACTACTGAATAACAAGAATGGTGTTAAAAGACGAAACAATTCCTCACCCTGGGATCAAAGCCAGAGAGAGGCAGAGGGGGTAAGGGGAGAGGGGAAGAGAGGGAGGTGTTACAATGGCCTCGGCTCAATTAAAGATGTGAATGTGCAGTTTGGGGATAGTCTTCTGAATTCAGAACAATAGCTGGCAACGGAAACGTGAGTGAGAACTCCCAGTGCAAGAAACCCTGGATTATGCATCTCTACTCAGACAAGCGGCCACGTAAAGGAACAAAATAAACAAGTGGACACAATTGTCTGCCATTCAAGGGAGCCACACAGGCCCCTCGGCATATGGTGTGGGGAGATTCTGGAATGCACAGGAGATCTCACTGGGAACGACTCTTCTTGTTCCAGAGACCCGGGAGCCAGAAGAGAATGGAGCTGACTGAAGTATGAAGTGAATTGTATTCTCCATTTTTGATTTGGAATCTTATTTCTCAACTTCACCGCCCAAGTCATTCACTAAACTTGGTTCCAAAAGACACTTATTGTTTCCAAAACTCAAATCTCTCCCACAAAGGGCAAGGATATGCCATTCTGGCTCAGTGGTAAAGAATCTGCCTGCAATGCAGGAGACACAGGAGACTCTGGTTCAACTCCTGGGTTGGAAAGATCCCCTGGAGTAAGAAATGTCAACCTACTCCAGTATTCTTGTCTGGAAAATTTCATGAACAATGGTGCCTGATGAGCTACAGCCCATGGGGTTGCAGAGTCAGACATGATTGAGCACACATGCATTCAGAAAAAAAAAAAAAAAAGCATTCAAATGCCATTCCTGAAGATATTTTTGAAAACATGCTACAGATGCAAAGCTCCTTTGAGTAACATCGGGACTACATGCGTTGGGAGTCCTTGTGTACCACTGGGGATCTGTGATGCCTGGTCCTCTGCTGCCACAATGGTGGAATCTTCAGAGAATGGTGAAGACTGAGTTGTAGCATACGGGGGCCTGCACAAGGGCTGTGGGACTTTTGGGTTTAGATGGAAGCAGTCACAGAGCACCATGTTCTCTGGGTGTGGGGAAGAGAACAGAATGTATGTGCATGCTAAGTCGCTTTAGTTGTGTCCAACTCATTGCAACACTATGGACTGTAGCTTGCCAGGCTCCTCTGTCTTTAGGGATTCTCCAGGCAAGAATGCTGGAGTGGGTTGCCATGCCCTCCTCTAGGGAATCTTCCTGGCCCAGGGATTGAACCCATGTCTCTTACATCTCCTGCATTGGCAGATGGGTTATTTACCACTAGAACCACCCAGGAAACCCAGAAGCAGGACAAATTTGTTAAAAAAAAAATCTAACTCTCCAAGTCTGTACATATTAAGGGAGTTAGTACATCAGAGGCAGAAAGAGAAACTCTTAGGCCAAATACATCTGGGAAACAGTTGAAGCAAAACTTTTTTAAATTGCAGGATGTCTCATAACTTTTGGTATTCTAAAGAAGAAATATTGTATGCAGCATTTTTTTCAAGTGTATTTACTCATGGAAACATTTATTTGGATAGCATTTCTTAAAACGAGTGTTCTGTGGAACACACATCACAAAGAAAAGAAATGGGGTCAAAGAATCCTAGGGATTTTAGAATCTGGTTCCTCATCTTAGAAATCAGGTTATAGATCCTAAGAGAGAAGGATTTTCCCAGGATCACACAGATGGTTTTTGGCTCTCATTGGATGAGAAACCAGGGTATCATGTAGAAAGTAACAGGTCTTAGGAATCCAAGCATATCTGTTTTTATTACATCACATGGCTCTTGTCACTGCCCCTTTGTACAGGGGTTGAATGCTATTCTCCAGTAAAGCTGAGATGAGGAAAGGCACATCATCAGGGGTCAGGTTCTGGAGGGGTTCCCATGCTAGATCCTGTTGGACTTTCCCCTGTGGGTTATAGTTTCATCTTGGCCCTTATCACGTGGTGTCACCATTGTCTCCAGCGGCAGATTATATTATTTCACTCACAGTTTTGCTTCTCTTCCTACCTTTGCTATGGTGAGTGAAATCTACATCCCTGTCCCATTGATGTTGGCGTGGCCATGTGTTATGGACTGAACTATATTCCTTCAAAATCCATATGTGGAAGATCTAACCCCTAGTACATTGGAATGTGACTATATTTGGAGAGAAGGTCTTTAAACAGGTTATTAAGTAACATGAGGTCATTGGGAATGGGTGCTAATACAATATGACTGGTGTTCTTATAAGAAGAGGAGATTAGGACACAGATAAGCCCAGAGGAAAGGCCATGTAAAGACTCAGAGAGAAGCTGGCTGTCTGTAAGCCAAGGACAGAGCCCTCAGAAGAAGCCAGCTCTGCTGATACCCTAATCTTGGATCTCTAGCTTCCAGAACTATGAGACAATACATTTCCATTGTTTCAGCCATCCAGTTTCTGACCTGTTGTCACAGCAGCCCTAGTCAACCATCCAATGTTTGAGACTGTGTTTATGATTAGTCAGTTAAGTTCACTCGTTCAGTCATATCTGACTCTCTGACACCATGGACTGCAGGACGCCAGGCTTCCCTGTCCATCACCAACTCCCGGAGCCTACTCAAACTCATGTCCATCGAGTCAGTGCTGCCATCCAACCATCTCATCCTCTGTCATCCCTTTCTCTTCCTGCCTTCAGTCTTTACCAACATCAGGGTCTTTTCCAATGAGTCATTTCTTTGCATCAGGTGGCCAAAGCATTGGATTTTTAGCTTCAGGATCAGTCCTTCCAATGAATATTCAGGACTGATTTCCTTGAGGATGGACTGGTTGGATCTCCTTGCTGTCCAAGGGACTCTCAAGAGTCTTCCCCAACATCACAGTTCAAAAGCATCAATTCTTCAGTGCTCAGCTTTCTTTATAGTTCAACTCTCACATCCATACATGACTATAGCTTTGACCATATGGACTTTTGTTGGCTAAGTAATGTCTATGCTTTTTAATATGCACTCTAGATTGGCCATAGCTTTTCTTCCAAGGAGCAAGTGTCTTTTCATTTCATGGCTGCAATCACCATCTGCAGTGATTTGGATCACCCCAAAATAAAGTCTGCCACTGTTTCCATTGTTTCCCCATCTATTTGTCATGAAGTGATGGGACCAGATGCCATGATCTCAGTTTTCTGAATGTTGAGTTTTAAGCCAACTTTTTCACTCTCCTCTTCCAATTTCTTCTTCCCTTTCTGCCATAAGGGTGGTGTCATCTGGGTATCTGAGGTTGTTGATATTTCTCCTGGCAATCTTGATTCCAGCTTGGGCTTCATCCGTCCCTGCATTTCACACGATGTACTCTGCATATAAGTTAAACAAGCAGGGTGACAATATACAGGCTTAATGTACTCCTTTCCCAATTTGGAACCAGTCTGTTGTTCCATGTCCAGTTTTAATTGTTGTTTCTTGACCTGCATATAGATTTCTCAGGAAACAGGTCAAGTGGTCTGGTATTCCCATCTCTTTAAGATTTTCCACAGATTCTTGTGATCCACACAGTCAAAGGCTTTGGCATAGTCAATAAAGCAGATGTTTTTCTGGAACTCTCTTGCTTTTTTGATGACCCAGTGGATGTTGGCAATTTGATCTCTGGTTCCTCTGTCTTTTCTAAATCCAGCTTGAACATATGGAGGTTCACAGTTCACATACTGTTGAAGCCTGGCTTGGAGAATTTTGAGCATCTCTTTGCTAGTGTGTGAGATGAGTGCAATTGTGCAGTAGTTTGAACATTCTTTGACATTGCCTTTCTTTGGGATTGGAATAAAAACTGTCCTTTTCCAGTCCTGGAAAACTGCTGAGTTTTCCAGATTTGCTGACATATTGAATTCAACACTTTCACTGCATCATCTTTTAGGATTTGAAATAGCTCAACTGGAATTCTATCACTCCACTAGCCTTGTTTGTAGTGATGCTTCTTAACGCTCACTTGACTTCTCACTCCAGGATGTTTGGCTCTAGGTGAGTGATCACACTATCATGGTTATCTGCATCATGAAGATCTTTTTTGTATAGTTCTGTGTATTCTTGCCCCCTCTTCTTAATATCTTCTGCTTCTGTTAGGTCCTTACTATTTCTGTCCTTTATAATGCCCAACTTTGCATGAAATCTTCATTTAGTATCTCTCATTTTCTTGAAGAGATCTCTAATCTTTCCCATTCTATTGTTTTCCTCTATTTCTTTGTATTGATCACTGAGGAAGGCTTTCTTGTCTCCTCTTGCTCTTCTTTGGAACTCTGCATTCAAATGGGTATGCCTTTCCTTTTATCCTTTGCCTTTAGCTTCTCTTCTTCTCTCAGCTATTTGTAAGGCCTCCTCAGACAACCGTTTTGCCTTTTTGCATTTCTTTTTCTTGGGGATGGTCTTGATCCCTGCCTCCTGTACAATGTCATGAACCTCCATCCATAGCTCTTCAGGCTCTCTGTCTATCAGATCTAACTTAATCTTATGATTTGTAGGTGGTTGTTATGCAAGGGGTCATCAGCAGCCTAGAGATTTCCTGTTGTGGGGCTCTGTCATCTTCAACCTGTGGCTTCCCTGGTCACTGTGCTTGTCTGCAAAGAGACAGTAGAAGGAGAGGAGCATAGGGGGACACAGTGAAGAAAGGTTTTACAGACTACATCTGGAAGTGACACGTATCCCCTTCACCCACTTCCCACTGGTTAGAACTCAGTCACATGGGCACTCCTAATGCAATGAATGCTTGGAATTGTAGTCTAGCTGTGTACCCAGGAAGAAGAAGAAATGGATTTGGAGATTAGCCAAACAGGCTCAGCCATTGTCTCTTAACTACCCCATGGGGTAGGTAGCATGAGATAAAGGAAATAATTTGCCTCAGATCATAGAGCCAGAAAGTGGCATGCACACTGTATCCCATCTGGCTCACCTGTCCATGGAATTCTCCAGGCAAGAATACTGGAGTGTGTTGTTATTTCCTTCTCCAGGGGATTTTCCCGATCCAGAGATCGAAACAGGATCTCCTAAACTGTAGGTGGATTCTTTACCATCTGAGCCACCAGGGAAGCCCCAGATGAAATTTGCACTTGTAAAAGGTAACAGCACTGTTTGTGCCTCCTATCCCAAATCCAGGTCCCAGGGGAGACCAGAGCATCAGTGCCCTGGCCTCACGTGCAGCATCCTCCATCTGCCAAGGTAGGTTGGGGATTCATCTGATGCTCAAAACAACTGCACAGAGTGTATGTCTCTTCCCTAAGACAAAACTTAACCCTGAGAGTGCCCTGATTGGAAAATCGCTCCGATTTCTACCACAGAGAACCTGATGGGTCTTCCATTTCTGACCAGTGTTTATTTGGTGGCCACCGATGGAGACTCAGGCAAAGTCAGGAGGTCAGGAAAGCATCAGCTCATTCTGGCTGAGATGAGTTGATTGTTAGCTGGAGGAACAGCCTAGACACATCCTCAGAGTGAGAATTCTCATTTTTAATGTTGGTGGCCTGCTCTAATTTTATTTGCAAAATTAAAACAGAATCTTTCTTTTAAAAAAAGTTTTTGGGGACTATGTCAGGTCTTAATTGTTTCTGACAGGCTCGGTAGTTGTGGCAGGCAGGCTTCGTTGCCCTGTGGCATGTGGGATCTTAGTTCCCTGACCTAACCCGTGTCCCCTGCATTGGAAGGTAGATTCTTAACCTCTGGACCACCAGGGAAGTCTGTGAGACAGACTCTGACAGAAACTCCAAGTTTGATATGACAGTGGTGTTTTGACTCATTTGTGTTTCTCCTTCCACTGGAAAACACTGACGCTAACTCAGCCCTGTTTAAGCCTGGGGCAATTTACAGTTTTCGTTTCTCACATTAGGCAAAGAGGTGAATTTAGTTGGATTATTACCAAGTCATCTCTTAGGGGGAGTGTTTGCTCTGTGCACGGGAATACCCCTCTGGCTTAGCTCCCTGACACTTGCTACACTCACTTTGGTGTTTCGCTGCTCAATTCTCCTGGGTGGCTCTTATCTCCCTGGAACACTTGCCTTGTTCAAGAGCTATTGCGTTGCTAGAAAACAGGTTCTAATTCTTTTAAGGTGAAACACTGCCCTCATTTACTTTTCATTCGTTCAACAAACATTTATCAAATGCCTTCTAGTGCCAGGTCCCCCAGGAACGAAAGTGAATCAGACAGTCCCTGCCCTCCAAAACCCAGTGTCTAGTGGGGTTGGCCCTATTGTCATGGACACTTGTTCCGTGTGTTGTGCAAAGCCTGATTATCTTATCCTGTGTTCCATGGGCAGTTGAACACACTGAATGAAAATTCTGAACATCATCTTGATTTCCTTAAAATTCTAAAATGTGCTTTCCTAGACTTATACATAAATGTAAATAATTTCCCTTATTATTATAAAAGGTACTTAAGCAGGAAGTGAAGGTGGTATTTCTGGAAAATACACATTACTCAAAAGTGACATGGAATGAATCATGGACTTTTACTGTATTAGCTAAAGCTCTCTGTTAAATAAATTATTGAATACATTAGGAAAGAGCTTAATAGGAAATAGTCTCTATTCTGCCTTTTCCTTTTGTCCTTCCCTCCCTCCCTCCATCACTCCTTTCTTTCTTCCTTTGTTAATTTAACATTTTTGGAAAACCTGCATATTCATGGGGGTTCTATGTCTAGGATATTCCAGTATAGACTAAATTTCCTATAATTTTATTCTTTTAAAATAAGATTTTTATTGAATATTTAACTAAATATGATTTGATTTCTGTACCTTTGTTAAACTTTTCAGGTAAAAGAGCCCACCAAATGAAAAATAAATCCTTACCAGGCCTTGCGCTTCTCTCTGTGGTTGGGACAATATGGCCCCTGGATGTGTTTTGGATTCAAGGGGAGGCCCTAATGGATAATGTGGGGACACAGATGAGTAGGGCCCAGCCCAGCTCTGATCCAACAGGAGATGGAAGGCGGAAATCCACATCTCTGTCATAAAGGCACGATTTGGTGCATTTACCTCACACCCTCACAACCTCATAGATTTTTCCCAGCTGGTCTTTCAGGAAGAGTGTGAAAAGTGAGGAATTACTTCATCCGCCTAAATTTATCCCTGCACATTTATGTTCAAAACAATCCCTCTTGACAGTGTGTTTCCTAAGAAGGCGCTTTTTGTAGATTTGATAAAATGCAAGTCCCTCAACTCCTTGGGAGCATTTCTGACTTCCTCTGTGGCATATTGCAGGGGTCAGCAAACCATGGCCATCTGTTTTTGTAGGGCCTGTGGGCTAAGAATGGATTTTGCATTTTTAAATGGTTGAAAGAAGAAAAAAGAGTATTTCATGACTTGAGAAAATCATATGAAATTCAAACTTCTGTGTCCATAAATAAAGTTTTATTGGAACACAGCCATGCTCATTAATTGATGTATTTTTATGGCTGCTTTTGCTACAATGGCAGTGTTGAGGAGTTGTGATAGAGGCCATATGGCTGAGAGGCAAAGCTGGAAATATTTATTATCTGGTCCTTTAAGAAGGCTTGCTAACCTCCTGATATATTGTTTTGTTTGCTAGTGGAGAAAAGTATAAAAAAAAGCATCTTCACACCTGGCCCCAGAGTCTCTTCTAGAGAAAAAAATTGTCTTTGTTTAGAAAAGTCCTCTGATGGACCATTTGGATGTGAAAGAACAGGCTCCAGGTTAGGTGGGAGTAGCACCCAGCAGCTCTGTGAAAAAATGGAGGACTGGGCCCCTGTCCCTGGACCTCCTTGTCCTGAGGGAAAGAAGACGGCCCTTGGAATGAAACATATTTAAATGTGAATTCCAGTCCTGTCTGACTTTGGGCCAGTCATTTAACCTTTCTAAGCTTCAGATTCTTGATTTGTAATATGGGAACAAGAATCAAATTGACCTCTCAGGTTTCTGTGAGGTTAAAACAAATTAATGTATATAAAGCACTTGATACAGAGCCTGGCAGCCCCTTTTAGCTTTGAGTTACAATAATTATTATTATATTTATAGGATATAGGAGAATTGAATGAATATGTGAAGTACCTGGAACCCTGGCTAGCAAAATCCCCTTTGTGTTCTAATGGGAAACCCCCTGATGTATAATCCTTGTTGGACCCAGGTCTGCAATCCAGTCAGTTCTGCAATGTCAGCAGTGTTCAGTTGCTCAGATGTGTAGAGCAACCAGGGCTGGTAACAGGGATCCCTGGAAGGATGGGGTAGTGTGGCCCTTGGATGTGAAGGATGCCAACTACATATTGGCACTTGCCATCTACCTCTACAAGTATTAAATAAAGAGCCTCTGCAGCTGCCAACCTTCAAAACCTCCTGAAAGGAGTTCAGGATAGAGATTAGGAAGGAGGCCCTTTGTGCTCTGGGAAAAACTAGCAGAATAGGTCTTCAGATAGATGTTTCTAGAAGATTTTATGAGATCTATTCTTGCATTTCCTCATATCTGTGTGTGTATGTTAGTTGCTCAGTCATGTTCAACTATTTGCAATCCCATGGACTGTAGCCCACCAGGCTACTCTGTCCATTGAATTCTCCAGGCAAGAATACTGGAATGGGTTGCCATTTCCTTCTCCAGGGGATCTTCCCAACACAGGGATCAATCCCTGGTCCCCTGCACTGCAGGCAGATTCTTTTACCCTCTGAGCCACCAGGGAAGCCATCATATTCAGAAAAGCACTAAAAACATTAGCAGTGACACTTGCTGCTCATGACTGGCAGCAAGCCTCTGCCTAAACATGTGCTTGACTGCCCCTAACCCCCTTCACTAAAATCACATATAATACTGACCTTCCTACCTCTTTGGAGCAGTTTCTTTCAAAAAAATACTTCTTTATTTGGCAGTGTTGGGTTTTAGTTGCAGCCTGTGGGATCTTCATTGCGTCATGTGAGATCTGTCATCATGGTGCATGGACTCTCAGACTCTCTAGCTGCGGTGTGCAGGCTTAGTTGCTCTGTGGCATGTGGGATCTTAGTTCTGCAAGCAGGGATCCAACCCTGGTCTCCTGCATCACAAGGCAGATTCTTCACCACTGGATCATCAGGGAAGTTCCTGAGCAGTTTCTCAGAGCTATCTAGAATGCTGTCTCCCAGGCTATAGTCCTCCTTTTGCCCCAAATAAAACTTAATTTACAACTCTCACATTGTGCATTTTTTTTTTTTTTGAGTTGACAAGGAAGAATGTGCTTAACAACAGATGTTAACACAAGTAGTGTCCTTACCTAGAGCTGACAGTGATTAGAGGAATTCAATCTCAGAGTTTGAAGCAGGAAGAAGTGTATCAGTGGTGCAATGTGAAATACACCTAGAAAGAATCTAGTAGTAATGCAGGCTGTTCTCTTGAGTTTCCAAGAGAGTAAGGAATTCCCAGGAAATGGGAATATTTCCCTCGCACACAACAGAGGCCAGGGGACACAAAGGAGCATTTTTTTTGGTGATACTGAGTAGGTCAGATCTTTCATCCTCAGCCAAGGTTCTCTATCATCTATGAATTTTTTTTTAATTTAAAATATTTATTTATATTTATTTAGCTGTACCAGATCTTAGTTGTGGCCCACAAGATCTTTAGTCGGGGCATGTGGGATTTTTTTTGTTTGTTTTTAGTTACAGCATTCAAACTCTTAATTGTGGCGTGTGGGATCTTGTTCCCTAACCAGGGATCAAACCCAGGCCCCCTGCATTGGGAGCACAGCGTTTTAGCCACTGGACCACCAGGGAAGTCCCCTCACCCATGAATTTAGAACAGACACTACTGGCTGGCCTATAAGCATATGATAAATGGTTCACACATTTTGTGTGTGAGTAGTTGTTCAGAGCTTGGATTCTAGAGACAGAATGTCCTGCTAGATTCCAATCTTAGCTCTTCCATTTATTAACAGTGACCTTGGGCAAGTGACTTCACCTGTCTTTGCCTCAACATCTGTAACTCAGGAATAATAATACCCATCAGGCTTTCAGTGATCCCCATCTACAGGTATTCACTCTGTTGTGTAGGCCCCTCCTCCATTGTGCCAGAGTCATCTGTGTGACTGAGTATAGCAGAAGTGATGGTATATTGCTCCGATATTATAAAATACACTGTGGCTTCAAAGATACTCTTCCCTGTATTTCTTCTCTGTCTGTACTGTCTCTCTCTCTCTGTGCTGCTCCTTCTCTTAGGCTAGGGGAAGCCAGATGTCATGAAACAAGGACACTCAGGCTGTCTGTTGAAAGGCTCACGAAGGGAGAAAGAGGCCTGCAAACAACCACATGAGTGAACTTGGAAGTGGATCCTCCAGCCCCAGGTGACGGCAACTCTGGCCAAGAGTTTGATCCTTATGAGAGATCCTGAGCCAGACCACCCAGCTAAGCTTCCCTCCCGAATCCTGACCCACAGAAACTGTGGGATGACAAGTGTTTGTTGTTTTAAGCAAATAAATAATGGACACAGTACCTTATAGGGTTGTTAATCTTTATAAAGTTCTAGAAGAATATCTGCCACATAGTAAACACCATGTATGTGTCTGTCAAATACATGCATTTACACATACATACCTAACTGGGGAGGGGGGCGCGGGGGTTAGTGGAAGGAAAGTGGCCTTCCAGTTGGTCAAAACCCAGTCAAGCCTTAGCTGTTTTAAACTCAAAGGTTCGTGCTTTCTTTGAGGCAGCCTTGCCTGTTTTCACAACAGCCTGAAATAAGGAAGAGACCCTGATTTATATCTCCCGCAGAAGAGAAGAGAGATTGAAATGGTAAGTGCCAGAGAAATTAAAAGTAATTTCGGTTTTTCAATTCATTACTTCTGGAAAAAAAATTTGAGCCCAGCTTCATTACTAGTGTTCTGTTTTAGTGCTGATGATAATTGCAAAGGCAGTATTTTAAATTAGAATGTATAAGACCACATGTAATTAACCTGTACAGAAGGGCTGAGACTTCATATTAGACTATTAAATCAATCCCAGCAGAATCACTAATGCTGAG
The DNA here is from genome assembly GCF_910594005.1 of Cervus elaphus. Lineage (NCBI taxonomy): Eukaryota > Metazoa > Chordata > Mammalia > Artiodactyla > Cervidae > Cervus > Cervus elaphus. Next base: position 27,189,348 of record NC_057822.1, on the reverse strand, counting down.
CAATTGATTTGAAAATACTGTAAGGGCAGAGTAAAGAAGCAGGATGCTAATTACCATCCAGGAGAATTTAGCACACTCCTCAGTTATAGTTAGAATGGCAGACTTTTTCCTCTGGCCCTTAACCCACTCAGAACTGAGGATGCAGATCAGGTCAGAATGAATACTTAAAACAATCTGGAGTTTAAGGCAAGAGAGGGTTTTTCTGCCACTCTGTGAGTCTGATGCTCATAAGGGGACTCTCTGACTGCCTGGGTGCTGGAGGACCTGGCTATGTGCATGTTTCAAGCTCCTGGGAGAAAGTTCCAGGAAGAGTCTGCCTGTAGCATCTCCTGATGCAGTGGGCAAGAGCTGCTCCTTCTCCAACTTGCATTTTGTGTACCAATCCTTTACACATTCCTCTTTCAACTCATCTCCTCTCATTTCTACCCTGCAGCACTCATTTTCTTTTTTTTATTCTTCTTACTTTTTACTGACTCATTCAAGCAAGCAGCAAATACCTACTGGCTTACCAAACACAAAGAACAATGACAACAACAGCTTGTGTTTACTGAGTTCTGGGGGAGAGAATGCAAACTGGTTATCAGAATTCAGCCCCTGCTTCCCCTACAGTAAGATGGCTGTAACAGGCATGTGGCTAAATTACATTTCCCAGCCTTTCTTGCAGTGAAGTATGATCATGTCCCTCTGTGGCACTTGGGAGGGGGTGGGGGGTGGGGGTGGTAGGATGAAGCCGGGCGGGGAAGTGATGCATGCTCCTTCCAGGCTGAGCTTTAAAAGAGTGGGTATGCATCTTCATTAGCCTCTCCCTTTGCTGCTGGATGCAGATGATAACGTGGCCCTAGCGCCACAAGATGGAGTGAGCCTGGGTCCCTGAATCACCATGTAGAGTTAGATAAATGTCAACCAGGTTCACATTCCTGGGTCTGTCATGTGAACAAGAAATATATTGTGTCTGAGGCATTGTAAATATCAAGGACTACTTTTGCATCCTTTTAGCTCACCCCTACTAATGTTTACATGCATTTAATCCTTATAACAACCCTATTAAGAATACTATTATTATTCTATTTTACAAAAGAACAAACAAAGGCTCAGAAGATTAAATAACTTGTCTGAGAGCACCCAAATAGTAAATGACAAATCCGGGAGTATTTTAACCTGGCACTGGGCAAGTGACAAAGAAGTTTAAAATGTTGTCTTGAAGCTCTAATAGCCTACAGCTGTGGAGGGTTATCTTCTTTATGGCCAAGAATTGGAGAACCCAGGGATACTGATTGTTTACAGCTGCCATCCATTCCATTTGGTTGGTACCTATGCCATGCTGTTGTCAAATATTTTGAGTATTATTCTGCTTAAGGCAACTGGTGCTTCACTCCTCTGTGGCTGTTGAGGCTCTATGGGGCTCCAGAGTGAAGAGGACAATAACACAGGCAAGAACTTTATGGACATCAGTCTTAGTGATGATTTTGTGGATCTTCCTCCAAAAGCTAGGGAAATAAAAAAAAATAAATCAGTGGGACTACTTCAAATGAAAAAGCTTCTGCACAACAAAGGCAACCGTCATAAAAACAGAAAAGCAACCTATAGAATGGGAGGAGATATTTGCAAATCATATATCTGGTAAGGGGTTAATACTGAAAATATGTAAAGATTCATACAACTCAACAACAAAAAACCAAACAACCTGATTACAAAATAGGCAGAGGATCTGAATAGACATTTTTCCAAAGAAGACACATGAATGACCAAAGAACACATGAAAAGATGCTTGACATCACTAGTTATCAAGGAAATGGAAGTCAAAACCATGATGAGGTATCATCCTGCATCTGTTAGAATGGCGATCGAAAAGATCAGGAATAAGAAATGTTGGAGAGGATTGGAGAAAAGGAAACCCTTGTACGTTGTTAGTCAGAATGTAAACCGGTGTTGCCCCAGTTCACGGAGATTCCTCAAAAAATTAGAAATAGAACTACCGTGTTGTTGTTTAGTCCCGAAGTTGTATCTGACTCTCTTGCAACGCCACGGACTGTAGTTTGCCAGGCTCCTCTGTCCATGGGATTTCTTAGACAGGAATACTGGAATGGGTTGACATTCCCTTGTCCAGGGGATCTTCCCGACCCAGGGAACAAACCTGCTTCTGTATTGGCAGGCAGATTCTTTATCACTGAGTCACCAGGGAAGCTCATAGACTATCACATGATACAACTATTCCAATTCTGGTTATTTATTCAAAGAGAAAGAGAACACTAATTTGAAAAGATAAAGATAGCTCTATCTTCACTGTGGCATTATTTATAATAGCCAAGATATGGAAATGACTGAAGTGTTCATTGATATGAATGGATAAAGAAGATATGGTACATATATACAATGATTACTACTCAGTCATAAAAAGAATGAAGTCCTGCCATTTTATGACAACGTGAATGGACCTGGAGGGTATTATACTAAGTGAAAAATTTGGATGGAGAAAGACAAATATCACATGATTTCACTCATATGTAAAATAAAAAAAAACAAACAACAAAACCCAACAATCAAAACCCCCTCAAACCAAAGAATAAACAAAATAAAACAAAAACAAACTCATAGATACAGAGGACAGGTTAGTGGTGACGAGAGGGGAGGGAATTGTAGGGTGGGTGAAATGGGTGAAGGGTGTTGGCCGCATGGTGATGGTTGGTAACTAAGCTTGTGCTGGTGATCAATCTTCAGTGTATACAGATGTCAAGCTCTAATGCTGAAAACCTGAAACTCACATAATAAAGATTAAATTTCAAATAAAAAAAGTTAAAATCTGAGCCTTGGTTGGAGATTTTATAGAGGGACAGAGAGAACCACTCTCATCCTGCTTGGACTGGATTTTACTTAGGTCTAATTAGTTTAGGGAAATAGTGCATTCCACATGTGGAATTTAGGGTCAAACTGTTGGGTAATAATAAAACGTTACCTTATTTTGGGACTTCCCTGGTGGCTCAGATGGCAAAGCGTCTGCCTATAGTGCGGGAGACCTGGGTTCGATCCCTGGGTTGGGAAGATCCCCTGGAGAAGGAAATGGCAACCCACTCCAGTATTCTTGCCTGGAAAATCCCATGGATGGAGGAGCCTGGTGGGCTACAGTCCATGGGGTCACAAAGAGTCGGACACGACTCAGTGATTTCACTTTCTTTCACTTTACTTTGCTAGAAGGGTTTTGTGTTGAGGTCTGGTTATAGAGAATACAAATTTTCAACAAAACTCCATGGAGTTGCCTCATTGGTTTCCCTGTGCTTTTGCCTAGATATTTTCATGTTTATAATTTTTGTGACATTTCATAACATTTGAAGCTGGAAAGGATCAGATGCTAATGGGTTAAATTTAGAGGCCACTGTTGCTTGCTTGTATTGTAAGACAAACAGCTTTACTAATAAGGTTTTAAAATACCTTTTAATTATTTGCAGTTGATTAGATCTATCTGAGGAATGTTGCATACAAGTACCACATTAAAGAAAAAAAGTAGGAGAAGAAAAGAAAGAAAATTAAAAAAAGTCTTAAATTCTTTAAAAGAATTTGATGTTACTGTTTATGAAACTTCTTGGCTAAGACCCCACTGAGTTGTGCTTCTCAGTTGTAGCTATTCGCTGATCATCCAGAAAACTTCCACAGAACTTGGAGATTTGGAGGAAGACAAATGAGAATCCCATCTGCAAATTTCAGTTACCCCCAAGTTGCCAAGATGTCTGGGGATCAAAGTTGAGCAATTCAGTTTTCTTCCTTTGTCTGTCCCAGACTGAAAACCAAAAGCGGGATTTAGGGATTCAAAGAGATTATCACCCAAACAGAATTTATGTTCAGTTTGTATAAACAAGTATCCTTCAGGAAATTAATGAAGCCTGTTGAGCTTTAATATTCGATAGGCCCAAACTTAATGTGTTTCAAGATTTATTTGGGATAGTTCTCACGTTGGAGGTATGGTCATTGCTGTGTTCTAACCACCTGCTAAATTAGATAGCCTGTTTCTGTTTGACTGATTTAATGCATTCTCTGAGGTGGGGAAGGGCCACTGCAGCTCAAGCATTTGGACTTTGTTAGATACATGAGTCTTGACTTAGGACTTGTCTCAGAGTGATTTATTGAGCTCTGTTCTTCAATTTCCAGGTTACACCATGGTTCTACACATGTTTCAGAAGACCAGTCTTCCTTATTAATCCAAGTGGGGGATAAAAGCAAGACACAGGAAAATGGAGTCGTATAGTGAAATGGGGTTGAGATGGAGAATTCCAGTTATTTTCGTTCCTTAGCTCCCAGGGCAGCAGGGGATACAGGCCCTATCAGAAGCAACAGGCAGATTCAGTCAAGTTTGTCTTCTAACCTTTTCAAGAACCTATTGGTGCTGTTTTTCTTTAATCTTTCATATTTTCTTCCCTTTTCCCCTTCCCTGCTGGTTAGTTTAACTGAGGTCTGGCTTTAAGCATGGACACTTAGATGTGTCTGGTGCGAATTACACTTTACAACCTTGCACTGAGAGGACAGAGGTCTCAGCAAATGATACGAGCGGATATCAGGTTGGGCCCCACCATGAGAGATGTTGATGTTGGTTACCAGCCTGTCCAAGTAGCAATCCTACAAGTTGGCAGAAGCCTTAAAGCTGGGTTTTCCCAGAATCCTGGGCTCCCACCCATATTCTGTAGAACTTAAAAAATTTCCCTAGCCTTATTATTTGGTTGCAACAACTGCTTTTAGCAAACCATGTTCTGGGATTTATTACAGCTTTGGGTACAAGGTCACACCACGCTAAGAGTGTTATATTTCTGCATTAGCCACAGGGTATATTACAAGTGAGAATTACATAGTCGGTTTGTGGGCATGCTCATTTATCTGCTGGGGCAGGAAACCAGAAGGACTGAGCCTGGTGTGACTGATCTTAACACACCACACTGTCCCAGCTCCTTCTACCCAGTGGCAAACACCTTCCCTAGAGAAGAATATTGGTTCATGAATGAATGAATTTAACTATATTCATGAAGAGCCTATTATACCCTGAGGGACTTTGCTGGGCGTGGGCATGTGTTAGGTGAGCAAGATGGACGTGATCTCTTTCTTCAGGGAGCTTAGAGTTGAATGGGGGTGTTACACACTCACACCAGAGACCTGATTCCAGCACAGAGGGGGTCATGGAGCCACCACCATCACATTCACAGGAGGTACTTAGTATAGAGTAGACAGGGAAGGCTTTTCTAAGGGGTGGCATTTAATCTCCAGCATGAAGGATAAAAGGGTACCATGGTTGAGAAGGGGAGGTCAGGGAGTGAGGGAAAGGGGCAGATGACCTCGGTGAGGAGTGGTGGGGTGGGGGGGTAGACAGTCTTTCTACAGTTTCTCCAAGCTAATTTAAAAATCTTAAGAAAATTCCTCAAAGCTTCCATTTATCTGTTAGAAGGTCAATTTCTTTCAGAGGTGTGCTACATCAAGGTTATTTACATAGATTTTGCTGGAGGGAAGGGTATTGCTTATCCAACAGAAAGTAAATCCACGTTTCTCGTGCTTTTTTCTTTTCTTGTCAAGAGTGTTTGAGACAACTCAGCATCTATCTTTTTGGAATCTGACTCTGAGCTCCAGTGCCTCATGTCCCTGATTACAGTGGCTTCTAAACCTCGGCTCATCTGAATCCCTTATGTACCAGGATATCCTGTGGGGACTCAAAAGACATCTTATTGTAAGTAATCTCAGACAGTTTCGCCAACTATAAATCAATTCCCAAAGCCTTGAAGCTTTGGGAATATTCCTTCTTGTTTTTTTTCTCATGGAATTATGCAGTTTAGTCCCCCTGAGTATGGTTTAGTAAGATCTCAAAGTAGAAACTTATTGAAAGTAATCCCCAACACAACTTCAAACTTTGTTTGAACATTTCTGTCAGCAAAAAGCATAAAGTCTAGTTTTCTCCCTGCCCCTCTAATAAATGCATAAATTGTACAGTTCTTTCTTTCCCAAAGTTAGGAGAGAATAAAGTGTTATAGGAGAAGGCAATGGCAGCCCACTCCAGTACTCTTGCCTGGAAAATCCCATGGATGGAGGAGCCTGGTAGACTGCAGTCCATGGCGTTGCGAAGAGTCAGACATGACTGAGCGACTTCACTTTCATGCGTTGGAGAAGGACATGGCAACCCACTCCAGTGTTCTTTCCTGGAGAATCCCAGGGATGGGGGAGCTGGTGGGCTGCCCGTCTATGGGGTCGCACTGAGTCGGACATGACTAAAGCGACTTAGCAGCAGCAGCAGCAAAGTGTTATAACCCTAGGCTGGAGTCATTACTTTTTGTCTCTGTAAGGTCCTGGGATTCACTAAGCCATCACTGAGCTCGTAGGACTTGATGGGTACCTGCTGTGTGTCATGCTCTATGCTAGGCGCTGGGAATATACTGCTGTTCAGGATACAGCCTCAGACTTGGGGTAACTGAGATCTGCCTGAGGAGAGAGACATGCAGAGAATCAATCACAAAATGGAATGACAAAGACAAAGGGAGATATTACACACACACACACATAAAAATATAAAATACAGGAATATAGGTTGTTCTTGTACAGTTACCAAGTCATGTTAGACTCTTTGAGGCCCCATGGACTGCAGCATGCCAGGCTTCCCTGTCCCTCACCACCTCCCAAAGTTTGCCAAAGTTCGTGTTCATTGAATCAGTGATGCCATCCAACATCTCATCCTCTGTTGCCCTCTTCTCCTCCTGCCCTCAATCTTTCCCACCTTTGGAATCTTTTCCAATGAGTTAGCTGTTTGCATCTGGTGGCCAAGGTATCGGAGCTTGAGCTTCAGCATCACTCCTTCCAAAGAGTATTCAGGGCTGATTTCCTTTAAGATTGACTGGTTTGATCTTGCTTTTCAAGGGACTCTCAAGAGTCTTCTTCAGCACCACAGTTTGAAAGCATCAATTCTTCAGCATTCCACCTTGTTTATGGTTCAGCTCTCACATCTGTACATGACTACTGGAGAGACCATGGCCTTGACTATATGGACCTTTGTCAGCAAAATGATCTCTTTGCTTTTTAACACACTGTTTAGGTTTGTATATATATAATATTGTATATTATGTAATATACAGTATATATTATATATGAGTCAGACATGACTTAGCAACTGAACAACAATAAAATATATTGTATATAGGCATATATGTGTAATAGAAGTATACAGATGGAAGAGGAAATCCTTCTGCAGTAGGCTGGAGGAGGCAGTGGGGTAACTTGTTCCTTAGGAGACATGTGGCAGTGTCTGGAGACATTTCTGATTGTCAGACTTGGGGGAGGAGGGGCTACTGACATCTAGGAGGCAGAGGCCAGGGATGTTGCTAAGCATCCTGCAAAGCCCAGGCCAGCCTGCTCCAAAAACGAGTGATCTGGTCCCAAATGTCAAGAGTGCCAAGGTTGAGAAACACTGTTTGAGTGTTTAGGGTGCTGTTTGAGTTGGTCCTTAAAGATGACTGGAGTGTGCTAGGCAGCAGCCAAGGAAGGTCATTAAGCTCAAAGGCTTCACTCCATCCCTATCTTTGGGGACCCTGGAGGGGGCAAGACTGAGAAGAGTTGAGGCTCTGAGTTTGAGGGGGTGGTCAGCTCAGAATGGGGGGTGTTCCTGGGTGGCTTCAGAGCTGGCTCCGGGTGGGTCCTGCACCCACCATGATGCAGCTCAGGGGTCCCTGGGCAGGAGAATGTGTTTTCTCCTTTTGATGGCAACTCAGAAGGGAGAACTGAGGACTTCATCACTCTCTTGGCCCCAAAAAGGGTGGGTGGTCAGCATGCCAAGGGAAAACAAGAGCAGGGAAGATACCTACCAGAAGAAGTGACTTCACTTGGGCTTGTGGTTTACAACAGTATGTGAGGTGTCAGATCACTGAATACTTAGAGACTTTTAGGTGCTAGCTGTTTCATTAAACCTCTTCTATCCCAAAATCTGGAATGAAAGGACTGTACTATCGAGTCTGCAAAATGTCTTTGGATTGATGCCAGGGAAATGTTCTTAAATGAAATGAAACGGCATTATCCGAATGGTCATTCTGATATCCCCATGTGTGCTCAGTCACTTAGGTAGTGTCTGACTCTTTGCAACCACACGGACTGTAGCCCACTAGGCTCCTCTGTCCATGGGATTTTCCAGACAAGAATACTGGAGTGAGTTGCCATTTCCTTCTCCAGGGGATCTTCCCAACCCAGGAACCGAACCCGCGCTTCCTGCGTCTCCAGCATTGCAGACAGAATCTTTTACCACTGAGCCATCGGGGAAGCCCAATATCCCCATAAGGTTGGCCAAAATCGGTAGAGTAATAAATGCAATGGAGACTCAGAGCCGTTCAGTGCTGCTCTGTTGAGAGTGGAGAGGCCAGAGTCCCAGTCTGGTTGGTAGACCAAGGCTGGGCTGTTGGCTGAACTTGTCGATAGTTGATCAGCTCTGCCCTTTATCCCTCTGACTGCTGTTCTCATCATGCTGGCCTTTGACTGTTCTCTCATTTATCACCACCATGAGAACACTCCAAGGTATAAGGAGAATGAGATCTCCCACAATACCTCACCCTAAGACAGTTTTTTTTCCCCCTGCTGTTATCCATACAAATCGACAGATGCAAAAATAATATAACTGGCCACTGAGTTCTTTTTCACAGATGATGTGTTTGTCCATGTTTTTGCCTAGACCCCATGAATCATGTTAATGAGTCCTTGTTATTCCATCAAGGTGATGTGCCATCACTTACCTGTCAGTTTCCCTCTTTGGTCATTTCAGAGGCTTCCAGAGTTTCAGTATCACAAATAACATTGTAGTGAATATCTTTGTGTAAAGAGATCTTTTGCTCCTTTTCAAAGATTTCTTGAGGATACATCGTCAACAGTGAGATTAATGTGTCAAAGGCTATGAATGTCTTCATGGATCTCGATATATATTGTCAAATTGCTTTCCAAGAGTGTAGCAATTTACATACCTGACATGAATACATGAGTGTAGCTGCTTGGCAAAATATTGCCAGCATTGAATATTATTATTTTACTTTCAAACCTCTTTTGCTGATTTAATAGAGGTAAAAGGATCCCATTAAAGATAGGTAAGCCACCTAGCATGATGCTTGACACATAGTAGTTGTTTTTGCTAGTGTTTCCCTTGCAGCTTTCCTTTGATACCTTTCCTGATCCTTGGATCACAGCCTAGACCTTCTGACTGTCCTACCCTCCAACTCTCACCCCCTGACCTTGATTGCCATCAGTCTCCAGTGAGTGCCTGGCCTTGGCTTGGCCCAGCTGCATATAAATGTTAACCATTCATGAGAATATGGAGCATCTGGGTTGAGTCCACGTGTAACACAGTGATTAAAAGACTGGTCATATTCATCTCTTGTCTCCTCAATTTATCAACTGTGTGATCTTCAATAAAGTACTGAGTTTTTCGAAGCCTAAGATTGAGATAATGTATGTTAAGCAAGTAACACCATGGCTGGATACAGAGTAAGTAATGTTAGTGTTAATAATAGTAATAATCTATTTTGATAAGTCATGCCAGTCTTCGAGATAGGTGACATTCCTACCCTCATTTTAAAGATGAGATGTTGAGGCTCTGAAAGGTCCAAGTACTTTGGTGGATGTGGACCCTAATGTGGAGTGACCTCTAGCGCCACCCCTTTGCAGCACTGGGGAGAGGGCCCTGTGGGTGGTAGGAAGAAAATTCATGAAAACCCTTTCTACACCAGTACAGCCAGCACTAACTTACTTTACGTGGTAATGACTGCAGACTACATACATACAACCCTCTGAACCCAAAGTAAATGCGCTTCAAACTGCTTCTTATCTAGAGTCCATAAATTCCAGCAGCCACTCCAGTGTTACCCAGCCTGAGGGCAAGTAGGGTAGAGGAAGAGTTAGAATGGAAAGAGAGATGAATTTTAACCATTTGTGGTTCACACGTCTTCAGAAAAATTTACAAAAGCATGTGACCACGTGAACTGACTGCTTGGGGCCTTGGAAAGAGCCACGAGGAACACGGGCAACACAAGGAACCTTGAAGCTGAAGTCTCATTAGCTTCACGGTACATTAGCCACTGGCCTGATGACTTGACTGGCAGTTAACCAGGAATCGTGTGGGCTAGTTACTTTTGATCGCTTGTCGCTTTCCTCTGAATCAAAACTTTGTCATTAGCATAGTTTCAGTCTGAGAGTTACAGCCAGGGTGGAATTACTCTAATTAAGAGGAAAAGAAAAATATGTGGCTAGTCATTAATTTTTCTTGATTAGAGGGTGACCCAGTTTGAGGTTAAGCGAAGAGGACTGAGGTAGTAATTTAGCACTCTAAGAGGCTGGTGGAGATTTTTGTGAGCTGGAGAAGTAACAGCTGGATCCCAAGATTGCCATCTGATCTGAATTCTTAGCTCCTTGCCAAATAGATGTGTATGGGATCTTCGGGAATGGTATGCTGATTTCTACAATGAACTCAAGTAAGCAGAGGGTTGGAGTCTATAAATTGAATGCGATTGACACATCACTCAAGTGGCAATAGAGGAAGTTTTTCCTGTGTGAAAGTATCATATTTTCATATTTTCTTGTTTTGAGGCTCCAGGCCTTGACTTGTCAAATTCTGAGAGAGTAAGAATTTGCCGCAGCACTTTCTCAGCACTCCACATCCTCTTTCATCATGTGGACTCTTTTTAATTCATGTAAGGAGAAATGGGGCAATAAGATTTGGTAGAAGAGAAGGAATTGGTCATCTAATCCGGTCTTACTGCTTCAGTAAAATCCATCCACGTTATACCCCATCAGAAATGCCCTAAGAGTCATGCCACAGAGTCATGAAGGGAATGTAGTTTTAAACAAGTTCTTTTTGTGAGATCCATTCAATAAGTGTTTACTGAGCACCAACTTTCTAATTTCTGTAGTTAATTTCAGTGAAGAAAGTGGACAAAAAACTCTGGCTTTGGGAGCTTACAGCTGGGAGTAGAGCAGAGAAGATAAACAAAAGAAATAACTAAATCATATGTTTTAGATGGTGATAATTGCTATGGAGAAAAAGTAAAGTAGAGGAGGGAAATGAGGAATGTGTGCGTGTGGGCACTGGGGGGTGGGGTGGGGTGGTGGGAGGGTTGCAATTTTAAAAGGGCTGATCGGGAAAAGACTTGTCCAGAAGGTGACATGTGTGTAAAGCTTTAGAGGACACGAGAAAGTGACCCTGTTAGTATCTGGGAAATGGTGTGCGGAGGGGACAGGGGTGCAGTTGGGCCCAAAGCAGCCATGTGCTGGGGTGCTGCAGAGATGAAGTTGGGGGTCAGCCATGGGGCCAAGGGCGTGGGGCCTCCAGGGCCCTGGGTGAGAGCTTGGGCTTGGACTCTGAGCGAAGTGGGGAGCCGCTGGTGGTGACTGAACAGAACCTCTATGAAGGAAGCCCAGGGCTCTCGGCGGCCTCTACTAAGCTGCATGCACCTTTTACAGATTGTGATGGGGGTGAAATGGGCCCATGTGTGGAGCACTCCCAGTGTAGGTGGGGCTGACTCAGAGTAAGGCTTCACAGAATGGAAGCCGTTATTATGGCCAACAGTCAGACACTTTATACCGAGGTATAAGTTATTGACTTCAGGTATTCTCTCTCTCTTTTTTAAAATATGTATTTATTTAACTATACTGGGTCTTAGTTGTGGCATTGGGGATCTTTAGTTGCAGCATACAGGGTCTAGTTCCCTAACTAGGGATAGAACTTGGGCCCCTTGCCTTGGGAGTGTGAAGTCCTAGGCACTGGGCCACCAGGGAAGTCCCGACATCAAGTACTCTCTTTAAGGCAGATTTGAAGGTGACACACATAGAGAGTTTGAGTCATTGAAGAGAGGAAGGGAGAAGGGAGGAAGTGAAAGTGAAAGTCACTCAGTCGTGTCCAGCTATTTGCAACCCCACAGACTATACAGTCCATGGAATTCTCCAGGCCAGAATACTGGAGCGGGTAGCCTGTCCCTTCTCCAGGGGATCTTCCCAACCTAGGGATCAAACCCAGGTTTCCCGCATTGCTGCTGCTGCTGCTGCTGCTGCTACTAAGTCACTTCAATCGTGTCCGACTCTGTGCGACCCCACCTTGCAGGCAGATTCTTTACCAGCTAAGCCACAAAGGAAGCCCAAGAATACTGGAGTGTGTAGCTTATCCCTTCTCCAGCAGATCTTCCTGACCCAGGAATCGAGCCAGGGTCTCCTGCACTGCAGGTGTATTCTTTACCAACTGAGTATCAGGGAAGCCCGAGGGAGGAAGCAGCCCCAAAAAAGGGGGGTAAAGAGAAATTGGGCTGCTCCCCACCTGCACTGTTCTTATAACATGTTTTCCAAGGGCCGATGCCGATAGCCTGTTTGGAGCTTCATGCTATTCAGAAGTCCTTCTACTATATGGAGTATTGTGTAGACCTTGTTATCAAGTGTAACCTTCATAAATCAGTGTTTAAAGAGAGAATAAATGGCCCAGTTTGCAGCATCTTTACTGAGCTAGTCACAGCAGGTACCCCCGTCCCCTCCCCAGAGCAATTGAGTCACTGTTGACTGGAGGACAGCTGGAAAAGGATTGATGTCTCCAAGATCATGGCTGAGCACCAGGAGCTTGCGATGATAGTTATTATACCTTGGTTCTCTTTGAGTCTGAATGCCTGTTGGGATCTGTCAGCTTCTAAGTTTCATTTTAAGGGCGAAGCGGCAGGAGTTACAAGATGTGGAGGTGCCTCTGGGCTGGTGGGAAAGGCTGTCTGGGCCCCCAGGGAACACACACCTTCCTCTTTCATCCGCAAAGGCTCCCTTGGCCCTGGGGACTGCACATTTTGGAGAGATGTAACTTCATAATTTTTTTATGGTCTTCAGCTGAGTTTAAGGAAGAGGTGGCAGCTTGTAAAATTTTTATTTATGGCGTGGTTTTTAGAATTCAGTGTTTGCAAATATAGCAAGGTGGGATTTATGAAAATGGTGGCTATTTTAATATGTTATCCACGCAGTTTCAAATGTTACCCTGATGGAGATCTTAGGATTTGGCTGCAGCAAATGACATCCTGGGAGCTGCTTGTCCTCAATGGACACTTTACCGAAATTGTTAGGCCTTGCAATTGAAAGGCTGAAGGCCATGCATTCAACTTGTAACTCACATATAGGTTTCAGTTTGACTGAAGAAAATTCTGTTTTGCTAGGTCTATTCCTAATTAGTAATTTGATTCAGGTTTATTAACATTGTCTAGTGGCTGTTTTTGCCTCCTTAGCCTTCTTTAACCTGTTAGCTTTGAAATTTGAAGTCACTATCTTAAGTGCGTAGTCTTTTTTTCTCGAGGAAAGTTTCTTACATGGAAATGTGGTAATGCACAGTTATTTGCAGTTGGTATTAACGGGTGGAACAGGGGCCAGGAGTTGGAGTAGAAGTTGTGATGGCGGGCATTGCACCAGTCCCCAGAGACCGCTGCTTGTTGCTGCACATGCAGTGTTGGTCTGACTCATTAAACCAAAGTCTTGGGCCAATGTGTGAACATAAAAACCTACCTAGACTATTTTTGAAACTTGAGCTGCCTTTTGCAAAAGAGGTCTTGCATTTATATTCTCAAGGGAAATACTGAGTGTCTATGAGCCATGGATCATTTTAGAGAGATTCTACGTGACAAGAGAAAAAGACTGTCATATATTCAAGTTTTTCAGAAATGTGTAGAGAAGCCCAGTGATATAAATAATCAATAGTTCCCAGAATGGGGAACTGGTGTTCCTTAAAATGGGGCATATTTGAAAAGAGGAACCTAGAAAAAAAATTCATTAGCCTGATGATGGATTTCCCCAATGCGAACCACAGTGTAGCAGAAGTATTGGAAGAAAAGTAACTCCTGAGTGGAAAGGAGGTTGTCCCAGGGGTCCAGAGTCTCTTAGGAGACATTCTCAGAGGCCTTCAGGAAGCAGAGACCATCTAATACACTCGAGCTTGAGCCCAAGTAGCTGGATCACTGGTGACCTCCTGTGCTCTGTAAGGTCTTAGCAATTTAGTGAGGAGCTCAGATGTGGGTCAGAATCCTGGCTTCATCCCTGGCTGATCACAGGACCTTGGTCAAGTCATTCAGTCTCTCTACATCTGGAAAATGGGGATAACAGGCACGTGTTGCTCTCAAGGAGGGGCTTCCCTGGTGGCTCAGTGGTAAAGAATCCACCTGCCAATGCAGGAGATGCAAAGGTCTGGGACGATCTCTTGGAGAAGGAATGGTAACCCACTCCAGCATTCTTGCCTGGAGAATTCCATGGACAGAGGAGCCAGGTGGTCTACAGTCCATGGGGTCACAGAGTTGGAGGTGACAGTGACTGAACACCACCACCACTCACTCTCAAGTGGTTGTTGGGGTGAAATGAGACAGTGTGTGTATGTGGTCCAGTGTGTGTCAAGAGGCACGTCCCTTCTAGCCTTAGCCCCTTGGAGCACAGCCAGTCACCTCTCATTTTTAGGGGCTGTTCTCAAGAGAGATAGAATAAGTCAGCCTGCCTAGGAGATCTTTGTCCTTAACTTGGAGATGTTTGTCTTGGAAAGGCACCTCTGTCTTTCCTTTGGCAGAACTCGGCACCTGTGATTATAAGGAGAGCCTTGTGCTTGGGCTTTGCTGAGTGTCCCAGCTCTCAGGTTCCTCCTTGGTTTCCAACAGACAAATATTCATGCTCCCCTAGGGCCTGGGAGATGAATTCTGAGACCAGAAGTGCACAGGGGATCACTGAGATCCCGGGCAGCTTTGGAGGATGGGTGAGTGTGGGATGTTGTTTTCACTGAGCGGTTCCTCTGGTCTCCTTAGTTCTGCTTGAGGGATTAGGAGCCCTCTTTAAAGGCATCATCAGCTATCCCTGGTGAGGTGTGATCATCTGGTCTAGCCTTCTGTTGCTTTAGCATCATCCTCCATCCCCTGCAAGGCTTTCCATGTGGCATAGTGGTAAAGAATCCACCTGCCAATGTAGGACACAGGAGATGTGGGTTCAATCCCTGGTTCGGGAAGATCCCCTGGAGAAGGGCATGGCAACTCACCCAGTATTCTTACCTGGAAAGTCCCATGGACAGAGGAGCCTGGTCGACTACAGTCCATGGAATTGCAAAGAGTCAGACATGACTGAGTGACCAATCACATGTGACATCCTGCAAGTGGGTCATGGAAGCTGCATCTTGCTTTGTAGTGAGTGACATGAGGAGTTAAAGTATGCTCACATGTAGTGAGTGGGCACAGCAAGGAGTTAAAATATGAGCAACAAAGAAGTAGCCAAGAGTTAAATACTGAAAGGCATAATTCTGAGTTGTTTTATAGGCAGAGAGTAGATGCTTAGATGTATACTGTTGAGTTCTGGGTTGATTTTCCTTCTCTGCTGTTCTTCACTCCTGTTGGTAAGAAGAGGTAAAGAAATTTTTTTCTGATTTCATCTCCCCATGAATTTAGTTTTTTCCTCCAAAAAGCACACAATAGTCTAAGGTGGGGTAGAGACTGTGTTTAGAAATTCTGTATATGCCTTTCCTTCCCCCACAAGATGGGTGAAATGGGAGTCCCCAAACCAGGTTCTTCTGTGTATTCCTGCCACCTCTTCTTAATATCTTCTGCTTCTGTTAGGTCCACACCAATTCTGTCCTTTATTGTGCCCATTTTTGCATGAAATGTTCCCTTGGTATCTCTAATTTTCTTTAAGAGATTTCTAGTCTTTCCCATTCTATTGTTTTCCTCTATTTCTTTGCATTGATCATACCAGAAATGGTATGGACCTAACAGAAGCAGAAGATATTAAGAAGAGGTGGCAACAATACACAGAAGTACTATACATAAAAGATCTTCATGACCCAGATAACCATGATCACCCACCCAGAGCCAGACATCCCATAATGTGAAGTCAAGTGGGCCTTAGGAAGCATCACTAAAAACAAGGCTAGTGGAGGTGATGGAATTCCAGTTGAGCTATTTCAAATCCTAAAAGAGGATGCTGTGAAAATGCTGAACTCAATATGCTAGCAAATTTGGAAGACTCAGCAGTGGCCACAGGACTGGAAAAGGTCACTTTTCATTCCAATCTCAAAGAAAGGCATTGCCAAAGAATGTTCAAACTACTGCACAATTGCACTCATCTCACATGCTAGCAAAGAGATGCTCAAAATTCTCCGAGCCAGACTTCAACAGTATGTGAACTGTGAACTTCCATATGTTCAAGCTGGATTTAGAAAAGGCAGAGGAACAGAGATCAAATTGCCAACATCCATCGGATCATTGAAAAAGCAAGAGAGTTCCAAAAAAACATCTATTTCTGCTTTATTGACTATGCCAAAGCCTTTGACTGTGTGGATCACCACAAACTGGAAAATTCTGAGAGAGATGGGAATACAAGACCACCTTACCTGCCTCCTGAGAAATCTGTATGCAGGTCAAGAAGCAACAGTTAGAACTGGACATGGAACAATAGACTGGTTCCAAATTGGGAAAGGAGGACATCAAGGCTGTATACTGTCACCATGCTTATTTAACTTATATGCAGAGTACATCATGAGAAATGCTGGGCTGGGTGAAGACCAAGCTGGAATCAAGAATTCTGGGAGAAATATCAATAACCTCAGATTCGCAGATGACACCACCCTTATGGCAGAAATCAAAGAAGAACTAAAGAGCCTCTTGATGAAAGTAAAAGAGGAGAGTGAAAAAGCTGGCTTAAAATGCAACATTCAGAAAACTGAGATTATGGCATCTGGTCCCATCACTTCCTGGCAAATAGATGGGGAAACAACGGAAACAGTGAGAGATTTTATTTTTTTGGGGGGGCTCCAAAATCACTGCAGATGGTGACTGCAGCCCTGAAATTAAAAGACACTTGCTATGAAGAAAGCTATGGAAGAAAAGCTATGACCAACCTAGACAGCATATTAAAAAGCAGAGACATTACTTTGCCAGCAAAGGTCCATCTAGTCAAAGCTATGTTTGTTCCAGTAGTCATGTATGGATGTGAGAGTTGGACTATAAAGAAAGCTGAGTGCCAAAGAATTGATGTTTTTGAATTGTGGTTTTGGAGAGGACTCTTGAGAGTCCCTTGGACTGCAAGGAGATCCAACCAGTCCATCCTAAAGGAGATCAGTCCTGAATATTCATCAGAAGGACTGTTGCTGAAGCTGAAGCTTCAATACTTTGGCCACCTGATGGGAAGAACTGACTCACTGGAAAAGACCCTGATGCTGGGAAAGGTTGAAGGCAGGAGGAGAAGGGGACAACAGAGGATAAGATGGTTGGATGGCATCACTGACTCGATGGACATGAGTTTGAGCAAGCTCTGGAAGTTGGTGATGGACAGGGAAGCCTGGCATGCTGCAGTCCATGGGGTCACAAAGAGTAGGACATGACTGAGCAACTGAACTGAACTGAACTGAAGCCAGGTTCTCTTCATATAAAGTCTACCATGAAGGGCAAACAGAAGGCATGACCAGAAGCAGTGTCCTCATTGCTTTTTCCTTTTCACCATTCTTCTCAAAGGTCTCATGTTCCAAGATGTGATCAGGGCACAGCAAATCCCAGCAGTCTCCACGCTCTTCCACACCATAACAAACTGAAGGAATGGGCAAAGGAAGAGGGGAGCAGGACAAAAGCTGATGGTGAGTGATTGGCTCCTGTCCCTCTGCCCACCAGATCCCACTCCTCTGCACCCAGGAACACCTTCTTGAGGCCTGGACAGTAGGGAGCAGGGAGTCCAGGGCACTAGAAACCTTTCTGTTAAAAAACTGAGTTTAGTCCTTTGAAAGTGGGAAATGGTTTCAAAAGAAACCACCCTTGTGGCAGAAATCAAAGAAGAACTAAAGAGCCTCTTGATGAAAGTGAAAGAGGAGAGTGAAAAGGGTGGTGGAAAGAATGGTTTCACTTTCATCAGGGTCAGACTGGAGAGCCTACAACCTTAACAGAACTTTAGAATTTCAGAGCCAAATGGATTTGTCCAATTTCATTTTTCCAGGGAGGGATGGAAGGCCCGGGGAGACACAGTGGCTTCCGACATGTGCTATACCTGGAGATACAGTGAAGATCTGACATGTGGGCTGTAGAGAAATAAAAATGGGCAGACTCAGAACCAGAATTCTTTGTTCCTTTTGTAAGGAGGCAATTACTTTTGTTTCACTCACACATCATCTTGGTGGTTTAGTTGCTAAGTCGTGTCCGACTCTTGCGACCCCATGAGCCTGCCAGGCTCCTCTGTTCATGGGATTCTCCAGGTGAGAATACTGGAGTGGGTTGCCATTTCTTTCTCCAGGGGATCTTTCCGACCCAGGAATCAAACCCGGGTCTCTTGCATTGCAGGCAGTTTCTTTACCGACTGAACTACGGTCAGACTCAGAACCAGAATTATTTGTTCCTTTTATAAGGAGGCAATTACTATTGTTTCACTCACACATCATCTTATATGTGGGAAAAAGTCTTTAAAAATCAAATTTGATCATTCATAGCTGAATCTCTGTTACCTGCTTAGTGGAGAAGATCAATAAATGCAGTTTGATGGGAAAGTTCTGAGGCTGGAAGTAAGAGGGGAGGAGTCAGAAGACCTAGGTCAAGTCCCAGGTATATCATATGTACCATGAAGGGTTGGGCTGGATACTTTCTAAATTACATGATAAGGCTAAAGTTCTGGAACTTCATGACTGCACAAGCAGCATTAGTTAGGACATAGTTTCTGCTGTCTGAAACAGAAGTAAAAAAATAGCAGTGGTTTAAAAAGATCTGCATATATTTCTTACATAGAAGGTCAAGTTGATATGGTGGCTTTGCTCTCTGACATTATCAGGGAACCCAGGCACCTTGTGGGTTGTTGCTCTGCCAACCTTAGACTGTTCCCACATCTTCATAGTCCAAGGTATCTGGCCACCTTGTTCACGTCCATGTTCTAAGCCAAAGAATGAAGGATGGAGAAAGAAGGGAGGGAGAACCCCTTTCCTTTATGAGGCTGGCTCATAAGTTGCACTTAGCACTTTTGCTCAAACCTCAAACCCTGTTGGCCAGAATATAGTCCAATGGCTATACCTGGATACAAGAGAGCCTGAGAGAAGTCACTTTTATTCTAACTGGCCATCTGCTTAATCACAAGTTCTAGTTTTGTAGGAGAAGAAAATAGAGTTTGGGGATAACTATCAGTTTTTGTCATGCATCACGTTTGAGACAGTGTAGAGGACAGGATCTCCTGTTGCCTGCATTGGTGGTCAGTGAGGCATGGGGGGAACCAGGTGGGGAAGTTCCTGATATCCTTGACAAAAGCCCAACTTGGAGGAATAACTGTGGGTCTCAGAGACCTGGCTGCTCAAACTCTATTATTCAAATAAGTGAGCAATGGTTAGAAACTCCTTGTGGGAGAATCTGCCCAGTCCCTTACATTCCCCTATCTCTGAGCTTTACTTCTTGCTCTCCAGCATGGGGGGCAATGGTAGCCATGTTTGTACCTAACACACATGTAGCCGTGTTTCCCATCAGGGGCCACAGACTGAAACGGGTGTGGACACCTGAGCTAGGCTGGGCCCTCACATCCTTTCTCTTGGGCATTCAGAGCTGTAACTGAGAGGCTCCTGTTAGTTGGGGCCCGTTTGCTTGAGCTTGAGTGTTATCAACTCAGAAGTGGTGAGCACCATCTTTTGTCATTTGTGTGGGGAAATCAGAGAAAGGCAGTCCTCAGACAGAGAAGGATGAGACCAGTGTTTGGAGAGAGCAGCTCCCGAGCACTGTAGGGCCTGAGAGAGAAACTGAGAGCCGGTGGCTGATTCTTGTTGGTGCCACAGTTTCCCACAAGGCTGAGATGCATTCACTCCTGTTGAGTTTATTAAAAATACATCATGTATTTATAGACAGAGCTTTTATTTTTTTAAAAAGAACTGCTAATCTGACCAGTTTTCTTTCTTTTTTTAAAAACAAACCTTAAAATCTCATGTATCAGTTTAGCAGCTAATGGCTTGCAAATTTCAATTTTCTGCTTGTCACTAAGAGTGACAACTCAGAAGGGACTATATAAATTGATTCACCTAGCCAAACTTATCCAAAGTGGGGAAGCTAAGTAGGTCAGTCAGTGGAAACCAAAAACCACGGTGTCTTTTCCCAAATAAAACAGCAAGAGATCCACATAGGAAGGGATGAAACGCTGTGCATTTGTTCAGAAGGGAGACTGAAAACAACCCCTTCTTTATTTTTAAATATCTCCCTCTCTAACTTCAGGGAATGTGGTTTTGAAAAAGATCATATACGTTGGTCTTAGAGGACAGAACTCACTCTACATTTATAACTTGACTTCAAAGGGAAGAAAAAAAGATAGGCAAGTCATCAACTTGCTTAAATAAAATTTAAGAGTGGAAATTCTGATGAGGAATAGAGTCCATGCTGTGAAACTCCCCATATGAAATATGAAATCCGCTAACAGAAATATGTTAGTGTAAGAGTTCCACTAACTGGAACCTAATTAATCAGAGCTTTCGATGATTATCATTCTTAAAGCCTTCTTAAATCAAGGATATAATAAAACAAATGAAGTCCTTGGGAGTGTCATAACTTTAAAATAGGCTTAAAAGTTGTTTTTACTTCCAGTACTTATCTAGAGCCAGGGAATTGACCAAATACTTGCATTTTAGAGCTAGTAAGACCTTAAAGGCGGTCAAGTGTATGGGTTTTCATCCTTAGCTGCATATTACAGCCCCTTGGGGAACTTTTAAAAATCTGGATGTTCAGGCTATACCCCATACCAATTAAATTTAAATCTCTGGTTGGGGGGATACTGGGCATCCGTAGTATAAACAAATCTCCAGGTGATTCCAGTGGGCAGTCAAGTTGGAAAACCAGGGATCTTCTGTAACTGTCCCCAGAAAGGAAGTGATCGAGTCAGATTGCCAGTGGATGCAGAACCAGGACTGTCATTGAGGACTTTCCAGACTAGTGTGGCCTCTTCCTCATTGAGCCACACAGGCTCCCAGCTTCACAGGGAACCCCACTCTGACTGCTAAGCTCCTGTGACTTTGATGAGTCTCCCAGCCACCAGAGATCTTATGAAGTCCAGGTGGTGCTGATGTTGCTGGTCCGGGTACCACACTTGGGGAACCCCTGCTGTAAGCGCCTGAAGGGCTCTCCCTTCACCCATAGGCACACCTGCCGAGCACCCAGGGCAGAGATTTGGACTCTTCTCATCCTCACTCCAGTACACAGTCACTGTATATTGCAGTATCTCCTGGTTCCTCCACAAGCCTGTGAAGCTGCTCTGTTCACTCAGAACCTAAGAACCATCCACAGATGAGGTGTCCTTTCAAGGGATTCTATAGCCAGTGTGCTTTGCTGAATTGCAACATTTGGCTGCATCGTTCCAGAACAGGTTTTTTTCCTTTGTTAGCTTATCCCCGAGAGAGTGGAAGATGTGCTTCATAATGGGCAGCACTAAGGAGGTTAAAGTTCATTGACAAGGACCATTGGTTAGGCAGGATGAGTGCCTGAGCTCTGCTTATCGGCCTACACATGTGGCCCGTGATGGAGAAACTGACAGGTGGCAGAATGAAACCCGGGTACCTGCGGAAATCCAGGCCTAATCCCATCCCATAAAACAAAGTGGAAGATAAGTGAAAACGGTTGAAACCTGAAAGCAGATGGCTGAGTTCCTTCACACTGGGCTGTAAAGTGGGACCTTTGTGACAGCGTATTTATGGGTTTGGGGAAACCTGACAAGGTGTTAGTGTAAATGCCAAGAAATACATAGAACAGTGATTTTGTTATTTGAACACATCTCATGGTTACTGCAGCTTTGGGAAGATGGAGAAAGATAGCCACTCTGTCTGATGTGTGTGTGCAAGTTAGTTTAGCTCACATTACTATAAGCAAGGCTGACTGGGTGGATGGGGAAAAGGGCTGCCAAGGGAAATTCCTTGCAAACGCAAATAGAGGCAAGTCAACCATTTGGTTCCCAAGGGAGTCAATGTGGGGGTTTGGGAAAGGGGGTTTGAAAGTTTGGGCTGTAGTGTTCTCCTTAAAGAGCTGCCCAAACCAACTTGGGTCCAAAAAGCCACCAACTAAAGCAAGTATATTTTGACTATCTCTGTTCCAGGGCATTCTGCTGTTTTATGAGGCCACAATGCCATAATATTTTTGCATTGTGCATTTTAGCATCAGTACCTAGAGCAATGCTGTGTTCTTTGTATAGGTATCAAGCAGTGATTAATATTATCACTGGTCAACCGATAATTCCTCATCTTTTAAGGTTCTATCCTTGCTCCTGGCCTGACCCATAAAGTCCTTTTGCTAGATAAAAGGAATTTTTTAACAGGCAAAGCAGTAGCTAACTGGACATTTGAAAGCTATTCTCTCTGAAAGAAAAAAAGTCCCATATGTATTATTTATAAATCCATTTTTAAAATCCAAAGAGCCCTTTCTAATTGCAGTGCTGAAACAAGCCTTCAGAACTGTGGCTGGGGGGAGGGGCGGCCCTTTGTCTCCCATCCGAAGAACACGTGCTCTCTGTTT
Organism: Cervus elaphus; assembly: GCF_910594005.1. Taxonomy (NCBI): domain Eukaryota; kingdom Metazoa; phylum Chordata; class Mammalia; order Artiodactyla; family Cervidae; genus Cervus; species Cervus elaphus. Next base: position 27,166,891 of record NC_057822.1, on the reverse strand, counting down.
CAAAGTGGGTGAATCAAGCAGGAAGATTTTCAATTGTTGTTTAAACCAAGTGGACCCCTCGGATTTTCCTGGAGCTTGTCGGAATTCTATTTCTGGGAAACTGCATTGTGATAGAGAAAGACAGGGAGGGGGGAGAGAGGAATCAGAATGAGAAACATGCAAAGGGAAAACAGATGTCTGGAAGTCACATGCCGGGCCCCTCGTGTGCAGCGTGTTCGGGTAAACGGGGCCGAGTGTGGAGCAGCAGCATCGGACATGAAGAGACCCTGTGAAAGGAAGGAGGCAGTGGTCCTGGAACCCCCTGCTTGGGGATGCTCCACCTGCCGTGTCCCAGACTTCAGACAGCAACCGCAGCTGCCTTCCCACCTGGGGGTGGTGGTGGGGCTAGCAGTGTGTCCTGATGTCAGGGGAGTGAAGGCCCCCTCACTTCCCACCCTATTCCCCATGGAGTTTTTCCAGGCCCCAGGATTCCCCTGGCATAGGCTGGTCCTCCAGTGAGACTCTGCCGACTGCTGGGCAGCACCCTTCGCCTGAGATTACCTTGCCTGCTTTCACTGTTGAAATTCCCAACTATTCTCAAATGCATCCTGTCCCTTCATAAGAGGCTCCCTGCCAAGTGGCAGATGCCAGGCTCAGTGAAGCCAGCAGCGGCTCTCCATGCAGACCTGCTGTTCTCAACAAGTGGTCCCTGGAAACTTGTGTGTGTGTTCAGTCTCTAAGTTGTGTCCAACTCTTTGCGACCCCGTGGACTACAGCACGCCAGGCTTCTCTGTCCTTCACTATCTCCTGGAATTTGCGCAAACTCATGTCCATTGAGTAAGTGATGCTATCTAAATGCTTAGACTCCGGATCTGCCCTGGGAGTGGGCCAGCACCTTCTGATTTTAGAAGCCCTTCAGATGACTCATGCTGAGGTTTGAGAACCACTGTTACAGACACTTAGGGGCCATACTTGTGTTGGAGCAGAGACTGTCATCTCTGTGGACAGAGGTGAATTTCTTGGTGGGAATTTGGGGAACTGTGGCAAGTCAGTGGAAGAGGTAGAACTTAGGGGTGCAGCTGGGCCCCCTTTAGACCTCTAGGTGGCTTCCTGTTTTGCCCACATGGGAGACTCACCCTTGGCCATGTTTGGTGGAGTTGGCCTTGGGTAGGTGTTGTTACTGCTGCTAACAGGGTTATTCACGCCTTAAGGGAGCAGATGGCTCAGCCCACCCCCTCCCATCTCTCCTCTTTATTATCCAGCAGGGTTTGGATGCCTCTTCTGTTGGGGCTGTCTTTTCTTTTCTGGAGTGGTTCTCACTCTTCCCTAACACTGTACCAACACATACACACACACACATACACATGCACACACACACAGGACATCCCTACATGCTCTTTCTTTTCTCCTGGGAGATGAGCCCAAGAGAGGCAGGCAGCAGAGTTTCTTTGATGAAAACTCTGTAAAATATTGCTCACAGAGCTGCTTTCCACATGTTCTGGCTGTAGAATTTCCAATTGCAGATTAAATAGTGCATGTGTCTATTTAAATTAATTCCTCCTTGCTTTCTATCCTAAGTCGACTATATGGTGTTTCTGACCTCTGTTTGCTGCTTGCATGCCAATGCTGATTTAAGAGGTGTATTTAGCCGAGTCTTCGGCTGGACCCCTCTGGCCCATGGTGATCTCTCCCTCTGTGGGACCTGGGGTTGGGGTTTGGGTTCTTGGTTGTAAGGGCCAAGCTTCCATTGGGTCGCCTGTACATTCTGGGTTTTCTTATAAGTGTAAATAGAGGAGGCTGACTATACCCTCTTCATTCCATATCCCTCTCCCTGGCAGGAGAAAACACAATCTTATCCTGAACTTTCTAGAAGGTCAATCAATCCCAGTAACCAAGGGACAGCCTTTAAAAGGTACAAAGGCTTCTCTCCTGAATTTTTCTCCCAGGATAGAGCTGAGAAGAACCCCTGCCCCCCCTCCTCCACCCCGGCCCATACTGCATTTTGAGGGGGATCATGCTGGGGAAGGATTAAGTTTCTAGGAACTTTACATAGCCTTCTCCTGTGTTATCATTCCTTGATGCAATTTATCCCAACACTTCAATAAAGAACTTCATAAATTCCTGCCCATCCCTGTGTTGAAATTTTGGGGAGACTGAATAAACAGAAGGTAAAGGAGTAGGGGACTCCTTGCTGATTTTGGTGAGGAGGGCCCATCCTAACTGTTGAATTACCTACATTCAAGCTTAGAGGTGGCCCTGGGAGGAGCTGGAGAAAGACCGCAGGTGGGGAGGAGAGCTTCTCAGTGGGAAATCCGAGAGGAGCAGTCCAGGCAGCCTACGGGTCATGGATCTCTGGGTCCTAAGGGAACAATTGCCTGGAAATCCAGGCAGAGCCATAGAGCCAGCCTCAGGGAGGGTGGGATTGGAGGCTGGACCCAGAGGCCCCAAGGTTGCTTTGGGGACCACAGGGGTTTGTGAACTTGGCCCTTTGTCCCATCACTTATTTCAGGGACTCTTCTCTCCACTTGTCTGTGCCTTAGTTGCCTTCTCTATTGACCTTTCTCCCCAGCATTTACTCTGAAGAGCTTTGTTTACTCCTCTAGATCCATTTCCCCTTCTTCCCTACCCTGCTCTATGGGCTTCCCTGGTGGCTCAGCAATTAAAAGAACAACAAAAAACGACAATCCATCTGCAATGCAGGAGACTTGAGTTCGATACCTGAGTTGGGAAGATCCCCTGGAGGAGGAAACAGCAAGTATTCCACTCCGGAACTCTTGCCTGGAAAATCCCACGGACAGAGGAGCCTGCTGGGCTACAGTCCCTGGGGTTGCAAAGAGTTGGACTCAACTTAGCAACTAAATGACAAGCCTGCTCTGTGCCCTGGGAGGCACACAGACCATTAAAAGACAGAAATGGAGCATTTTAAAAACTTGCCAGGTAAATGAACAACACTCCAGTGAATGAATCCTCTGCCTTGTTCCCAGAGGAAGAAAAGCTAGGTTTAAAAAAAGACCCAGTAAGAAGGTTTCAGGGTGGTAATGCAGATTAAGGATCAGATATGAGCCTTCTCAATAGGTAGGAGCCCAGTCAGTTGAAACAAGTCCCATTGTTAATTGGTGAGGAAGTAGACAGCAGTAAGGGTCCAGTAAGGACCCAGCCTCCACTCAGAGTTCAGAGTCGGTGGACGACTTCAGCCGGTCAGAACCAGCCTTGACACCTCGCAGATTGAGTGTTGATCTCCTTCGGGGCAAAGCACCCTTGCAGGGAGGACTCTTTCCCTCCCCGCTTGAATGGATCACCCGCTGGCTCTGGTTTGTTTTGGCCAGTGGAGGTGGGGCTCGGGAGCCGGGGGCTGGAGGAAGATGGGACTAAGGAGTCACTCCTCCAGCTCCTTTCATCCTAGGAGGCTGGGGCTGGCTGACTGCCTTCTTGGCCTCAGAAAGGCTCTCTGATTAACTCCCCTCTCCTGGTTCTGATGACGTCAGGCCTGAGGGTGGCAAGAGTTCCGCTGTTACCAGCTCTCAGGTACTGCATCATCCTTTGTTAATTTCCCTTAACCCTGCCCCCTGCTTTGAACATAATCTCTTTACCCAGTCTTTCTCAAATTACTCAGTTTGAGTGCAGAATCCTTTTCCTGCCAGGACCTTGACAGGTAGGTTGATAGATACAACCTACACTGCCTGACTTTTTCCCTGCCTTCTTACTCACACTTTTTACATCCTCCCAACTTCAGCTCGCATGCAGCTCGCATCATGGCACTGTTAGCTGCCTTAAAACTTTTCAGCGTTAGCTCCCACTGCAAAGCGCCCTGGTCAGTTAACATTTCTGAGCAAGTATCAGATGGGATGAGAGCCTGTTCTTATTTCGGGGCCACATCACTCATGCCTGGCAAACCTTTAAATCAGCCCATTTGTTCAAATACTCTCAGTCCCATCTCCCATGGCTAAAGGTGGAAGGAATTCTATGGAACAGGAGTGCAGGGTGGGGGCTGGGTGGGGTCAGATGCTGTGAATGACATAGAACTTTTCATTCATTTCTGTCTCCTCTCCCTTACTTGTAGGCCAGGAGCGTATCTTAACTGTCTTTGTATCTACCCAAGTGTCTAGCCCGGGGCTTGCCAGGTGCAAGTAAAGAACCCACCTGCCTAGGCAGGTAGACGTAACAGACCTGGGTTTGATCCCTGGATCAGGAAGATCCCCTGGAGGAGGGCACAACAACCCACTCCAGTATTCTTGCCTAGAGAATCCCATGGCCAGAGGAGCCTGGTGGGCTACGACCCATAGAGTCTCCAAGAGTTGAACATGACTGAGCACGTTTAGAGACTCAAACAGGACTAAGTGACTTAGCACGCAGACAAGTATCTAGCCCAGCTCTTTGTTCGGTGAGTCTGAGTTCTTTGGGTGGGTGAGGGGCTCCTTCTACAAACCCTCCTGTCCCCAGAGAATCAGCAGGCTGCCGAGTTCAGTAACAAGGGAGGAGGAGTGGCTTTGCAAAGTCTCTGCTCACATTCTCTACTCAATTTCTGAAATGCCTCAGTCATCTTTCCCCGTGTCGGATCCAATTTCTCCCACTCCCAGCTGATTCTTTTTCTCCCCTGCTCTGCTGACAGGGCCAGAGTGGACGGGGGAGTTTACCTTCCTTGCTGTGTCCATGTACCTCCTCCTTGACGTGACGGTGTGGAGGAGAGAGTTCATGTTTGTTCTCTGTCAGCATGGGACCCCTGCCAAAGACCATGCAGAGAAGGGGAGATAGCTGATATCAGTCAGCACCTGCCTGGTCTGAGGCATGTCCCAGCAGTTTATATGTTGCATCATTCAATCTTCCATGAAACCGCACAGGCTCGTCATTTCTCTCCCCATTTTACAGATGGGGAAACTGAGGCTCAGATCACTTACACTCCCTGCTCAAAGTGAGGACTTGGGACACTTGTTTCTGTGACTGTAAACCTTTGTCATTTCCACTCAGCCACACTGACAGACACCTGTGATGTGAACAGCCACCTCTCCTTGCTGACTGACTCCCCCCTCCTCCCACCTGCAGAAGGGTTACCAACTGCCTCTCCTTCACCCACATGCTGGATAGTTTGGAGAAACCTGAGGTGCAGACATGTCTTAGGCATTTTCCCCTATAGACCCTACAATGCTTAACACATAGTAGGTGCTCATAAATCCACAATAAACTGACTTATAAACACAGTGATGGAAGGTTGTTTTGATTAGATAATTTCTTTTCCAGTGGGGCCAGGGTGGAGGAGACATGGCTCTAACATAATTTACCTTGGCTCTCATCCTGGCATTGTTTCTCGCTTTTCATCTCTTTGGCCCTTAGATGAGTAGATGTTTGATGGCCCCCATAAGTTAGAATCCAACCAAAGCACTGCAGAACTCAACCCTTGGATGCCCCCTCTCAGCAGCCTGTAATTTTCAGAATTGCTTTCTTGATTGGCTATTGTAGCTAGGTAAGAAGGGGCTGGTGCTCAGGTAGAGATGCTTCTGGAATTTCAATGTAGGTCTGCTTTGGATGCTGCGTACTTATTCATGAGAACTCTTCTACACAGAATCACACTTCCCTCACAAATGAAAATATTTATATGATGGTATTCATGCAATTTGAAAAAAAAATCGCAGCCTGCAATGCCTGCCTTGCCTCTGTGCCCCAGCATCTTGGAGTATTTTCTTTTCCTCCCCCAATATTAATGAAAAAGAAATCAAACTTTTGCAGGCTTCACTTAGTTCCTGACTTTCAATCAGATAAATTTGTGACCTGAATATTTCCTTCTCCTGTTTCAGTATTCATGACAGATCGCTTGTGGCCTGGCTGGTGGATGTAAGCATTTGTCTAGTTCAGGAGAGACAGATTTATTCCTCGGGAGTTGTGTGTAACTTACAACCTACATATTTCTTGCCCCTCCTCTGCTCCCCCTTCCTTTATTTCTGTTTTTAAATTTAGAGGGCATTGCTTTTTTTTTTTTCTTTCTTCTGGTTTGTTGTTAGTACAAAGTTAAGGAGTTTGGGCTTAAAATATTGATCCAGCTTTTCCTACAGAAACGGAAGTCTCTGAGTTTGGCAGCTTGGATGGCTGATTGAGAGCAGTCTGGGCTGAATTTGCTTAATAGAATGTTGTTCTCCTCTCCTGGGTCAATTTTTATCCACTTTATCAAGTTACTTATTGATTACAGCTCTTGTCACATGCACATTAGTTTGCTCCGAAACTTAAAAGATATGTTTTGCTTCTTTCTTAGAGTAAGCCAGGAATATTGTGGACTCTAGGGACTCTAGATTCCCCAGTTTTAAAACTGACTACATTCCCTCTGGGGGCTTCCTAGGCGGCTCAATGGTAAAGAATTTACCTGCCAGTGCAGGAGACGCAAGAGACACGGGTTCGATCCCTGGGTTGGTAAGATTTCTTGGAGTAGGAAGTGGCAACCCACTCCAGTATTCTTGCCTGAAAAATTCTGTGGACAGAGGAGCCTGGAGGGCTACAGTCCATGGGTTCACAGAGTCGGAGAAAACTGAGCGACTGAGCACACACACATACGCACGCATTCTCTCTTAAGCACTTGGCTCAGAATTGTGAAAGTGATACTGATTGTTGAGAATGGGAAAACAGATAAGAACAGATAAGAAATCCCCGCCTCCCCCTGCCCGCACCAGTTAATTTTCTGGGAAAATGTATTGTTAATCTTGTCTTGAATAAAGGGAATAAAAAGAAAGTCCTGGGATGGAAGGGCTTCCCAGGTGGTGCTGGTGGTAAAGAGCCTTCCTACCAATACAGAAGATGTAAAGTGATGCGGGTTCAATCCCTGGGTGGGAAAGATCCCCTGGAGGAGGGCATGGCAACCCACTCTAGTATTCTTGCCTGGAGAATCCCTTGGACAGAGGAGCCTGGTGGGCTACAGTCCATGGGGTTCCAAAGACTCAGACACCACGGAAGTGACTTAACACCCAACGCACACACTGTGATGGGAACCGAGACTCGAGAGGGGGAACAGAACAGATACAACTCAGGCTAAGTCACTGAGTCCAGGCGGGGACGGCTGAGTGTTTTCATGAAAGAAATGATGTGGAAAGAAGAAGAGGAACATGCTTTATGCTTCTGTGCTTTGGGCCTGTCCACTCTTCCAGATATTTGCTGCCTTTCGTTTGCAACCAGGTACAGAAAAGTCCATCATGAAAAGCAGAACTCATTATGAGCCTGATCCTGGAGATTTGGAGCCCCTCGGCAGGTCATGGATTCCTCCCCCATCATCGGGATGTCACTGCCAGGAGAACAAAGCACAGCTAGGAACACACTCAAAATGTAAACACGTATTTTCCTTATTCGTGCTCAGTCGTATCCGACTCTTTGCAATTCTTTGTAACTAGCCCGCCAGGCTCCTCTGTCCATGGAATTCTCCAAGCAAGAAGATGGGAATGGGTTGCCATTTCCTTCTCTAGGGGATCTTCCCAACCCAGGGATGGAACCCTTGTCTCCTGCATTGCAGACGAATTCTGTACCAACTGTGCCATCTGGGAGGTCCATTTTCCTATTGAATCTCAGTTTTTTATGTGCAAGTGGTAATTTCTGGGGCCAAGTTTAAGTAGAACTGTGAAATTGTCTTTGGTAACATTTTACTAATAACCCAATTCAAAATAGTGGATAATGTCACACAGAGAAGATATAATTTGACACTCATACCACCAGGGAAGCCCAAGAATACTAGAGTGGGTAGCCTATCCCTCCTCCAGGGAATCTTCCCAACCCAGGAATTGAACTGGGGTCTCCCGCATTATAGGCAGATTCTTTACCAGCTGAGCTACCAGGGAAGCCCAAATGGAGATAGTATTATTTTATATGTTATTAATATTTTCTTCTATCAAAGTGTCAACAACCTAGAAGGCAGACTCTGTGCCTAGATGGTACTTGCAATGGCCAGTAACTATTATGGCCTTCCTAGTCTCTTAACAACCTTTCCTAGTTTTGGGGAAACCCAAGTGTAGTTGCCAGGCTCCGGGGTAGCCCCTAATGATCCCTGTTGCCTGTCTTTATGCCCTTCTGTGGTGCCTTCCAACATCATGATAGGCTTTGTCCATGTGAAGGATAGGATACAGCAGAAGTGATGGTGGAATGTGATAATGAGGCTGGGTCACAGAACACCCAGAAACTTCTGCTTCACTCTAGCTTTGGATCCCATGCTCTGGGGGAAGCCAGCTGCTCTGTTATGAGCACACTCTAGTGGCTTGATGGAAATCTACATGGGAGGCTTCTTGCCAATACTAGTTGGCAATGTGAATAAGCCACCTTGGAAGTGCATCCTTCAGCCTCTGTCAAGATACCTGGCTAACATCTTTCTGACACCTTCACAAGAGACTCTGAGCCAGAACCACCCAACTACTTCCAGATTCCTGACTCTCAGAAACTGTATAACACATGCTTATTGTTTTAAGCTGCTGAATTTGGGGATTATTTGTTACACAGCAATAGCTAAATAATAGCCAAAGGGAGGCATGCCTTCCATCCCAAAGTGGAAGCCAGAGTGGAGTAGACATTTTTTCTCCCAGGTTCCTGGCAGTTTGCGTTTAGCCTGTGACCTCCACTGAGCCAATCAGGTGCTCATGTTTGGGCTTACAATCTATACCTGGAGTCTGATGAGAGGCATCCTCAGGCAGAATCTGCTTTAGAATTAATTCCTTCTGCAGCAACAATAGCAGCAAATGGTATCTTTTGTTGGCAACAATGAGAATAAGCTTCTGTTCATTGAGCCTGGCCATCTTGGGGGGCCACACTGAAAGGTGAGTTGGCCACTCTTGGGTAGAATGTGGTGTCTGTAGCCTGATTTTTGCCTGATTTTGGGTGTTATTCTGCTTGTTTGGCTTCCCTTGGTTCCTCCCTGTTTTCAAAGATGTCCTCTCTAGTTTTTGTAGTAATTCTTCCAATCTGATATCCTTCCAATGAACTCTATTTAAAAGTTAAACTAAATTAGTTTATATTTTATGCAACCAGGAACCCTGACTAGGACAGCACTCAAATACATCTTTTAAGGGTGGTGCTATCTTCTTTTTAAATATGTCCATTGCCCTGAGCGTGGTTAAACACAAAGCAGATGAAGAGTAGATCTTTATGGATTGAAGAACTAATTAGTGAGCCTCTTATCTCACAGGACCCTACGTTCTAGAGAAGCTTTGTGGAAACGGCAATGTTAGGGGCAGTACCCACCACTGAGGAGTTTATAATCTGGATTAGAGACAAGCCATTCTACCTCCCTACCCCCTGTAGTGACCTGACCCTACCCTGATGTTGTGGAAAGAGGTCTGTCTTTGGAGGTTATGCCATTCCATCCATTAGCTGTGTGATTTGGGAGAAGTTATTTGACATGTTGGAGCCTCATTTATCTCATTGACAAAAATCATAGCCCCTACTCTACTGGTTTGCTGTGAGATTCAATTAGATAGTGAAAAAAACCTGGCATCCGTGGGGTATAGGAAGGTCATGCCCATGCATGCGTGCTAAGTCGTGTCTGACTGTTTGCGACCCCATGGGCTGTAGCCCGCCAGGTTCCTCTGTCCATGGAATTTTCCAGACAAGAATACTGGAGTGAGTTGCCATTTCCTCCTCCAGGGGATCTTCCCAACCCAGGGATTAAACCTGTGTTTCTTGCATCTCCTGCCTTGGCAGGTGAATTCTTTAGTCCTGCACCACCTGGGAATCTCATAGGAATGTCATGACTGCACACTTACTACCTGAATCTGGCTCAGGGCTGGCGGGGTGGCTTGACCCTGACCTGTGAATAGTGGGATCTTGACCATCACCGGCCTTTAATTCTGATCAGTTTCCTCATCTGAAACATGAGCAGGTTGGATTAGAGCCGAGGCTTTCAACTCTTTTTGTTTTTCTTTTGGAAATCTAAAAAAATAAAAGTCATGTCTGGACTTGAACATAAAATAAAGAAATAGTATTCTGTTAGCATGAATTTACTCAGTTATAGAGAACAATGGAGCTATTTCAATGAATATAAACATTTGAAATCAGGGCTGTGAGTAACATTTGCCATCCAGGCTTAAGTATCAAATTTAGTTCTGCATATTTTTTTGGATGTACATCAGTGAGAAAGTTCTGTTTCATATACATAAGTAGTTGCAAATGGTAATTCTTTTTGATAGTGTATCTTGCAGTCTAGGAAGATTTTTAGTTAAACAGAGAGGCATTGGTGTGAGGCCTGCATGAACATGAGATCCTTGAAGTGCAAGTTAATGTGCTTACGTGTGGTTTCTGCCACATTTGGTGGTGCCTGTGGAACCCTCAGGAAACCAGTTTATAAACTCCCAGAGCAGGTAACAACCCTAAGGTTCCTTGCAGCTCTCACATTCAATGGTTCTAAGCTCTGACACAGGGGTGATGTCTGCATGACATTAGTCAGTCATCTTTTTAACTTGTGAAAGTGGCATGTGAACATACGCATGATATGAACAATTCTAACAGCATGGGAGTGTTAGGGGAGCCACTGATTAAAACCACCTCCTCTGGCCAGGCTCCATAGCAACCATTTGGATGAGTTACTTTATGACAGGAGGTCCTGGTAAGGAACATGGAACTAACAAGCCACCACCAACAGGAAGAGTTCAGGAAAGGTCAACAGGAGACAGGAGATGCCAGTCCGTATGTCCTCCCAAAATCTTTTTTGCTGGAACCCATGTTGGCTGAGCAATGTGCGGGTCACCGGGAAGGACCCTGAGTCAGAATGATTGGCCAGAGACAACCTGGAAACTTATCCTATCACCATATAATGGGAGACTGTGAGCCACGAAGCAGAGTAGTTCTCTGCGGGCTCCTTTACCTTTCTGCCTGCCACCTGGGCGCTCTTTCCTGATAAAGTCTGTTGCTTTGTCAGCATGTGTGTTTCCTTGGACAATTCATTTCGGAGTGTTAGATGAGAGCCCACTCTCAGGCCCTGGAAGGGGTCCCCCTCCCTGTAACAGGAGCATATAGAACTAAAAGTAAGCGTTTCCATTCGGTCATCTTCCCTATGGCCCTGTTCCCCCTCCTTTTCTCCCAAATAACTCCTCTCAGCATTTACGGTTGTTGTTCAGTCACTCAGTCACATCTGACTCTTTGTGACTCCATGGACTGCAGCATGCTAGGCTTCCTTGTCCTTCACCATCTCCCGGAGCTTGCTCACTTGTGTCCATTGAGTTGGTGATGCCATCCAACCATCTCATCTTCTGTTACTCCCCTCTCCTCCTGCCCTCAATCTTTCCCAGCATCAGGGTCTTTTCTAATGAGTTGGCTCTTTGCATCAGGTCGTCAAAGTATTGGAGCTTCAGCTTCAGCATCAGTCCTTCTAATGAATATTCAGGATTGATTTCCTTTAGGATTAACTGGTTTGATCTCCTTGTAGTCCAAGGGAGTCTCAAGAGTCTTCTCCAACATTCTATTGCTCTGCATTTACATATACAGGCATGTAGGTCATTTCTTTTTTCACATAAATGAGACCATACTATCCATATTGTTTTGTGACTCTCTTCTCTCTCCCTCTGGCTTCAGTCTTAGCAGGATTTCTGTGAATATATAGCTCTGCCTTATCCTTTAAAACACTTATTTAATATTTTATAATGTAAATATCAATAATTCATGAATCATTGCTCTATTTAACAGACATTTAAAATATTCTGTGTTTTTCATGATCCCAGATAGTGCTGAAATAATCACCTGTATGCATGTAACTTTTGTTGGCCTTTCAGCAGGATAGGTCCTGAGAGTTGAAATTATCTCATCCCAAGTGAATAAATATTGATAAATACTGCCCATTTCCCCTTTCAAAAGTCTATGTCAATGCATACCCCACTAACAGTTTTTGTTATTTTGATTTACACTTTGGTGGTTACTAGTGATATTGAGCATCTTTTCTTGCTTATTGGCCACTTATGTTTATATATATTTTTTTTTTAGGGGGGCGGCCTCTGGGGGAGACCCAGGGTCTGCCCCGGGGGCCAGCCCCTTATGTTTATATTTTGATGCAGTGCCTCTAACTATCTTTTCCCATTTTTCCATTGGCTTATAATAATTTTTTTCTTTGCTAACTGGTATCTTACATCTTTCAAGCAGTATTTGACATGAAACTACTCCAGAGGAGCAACCAAGCCCAATGAATTTTTCAGCAACTTGTTGCAATAGCAAGTGATCCATATAAATAAATGTTTCTATCTATTCATTGACTCATCAAACATTCAAGAAGTGTTACTGTGTGTCAGATATTAGAAATGCAAAAATACATGTTGTGCTCCTTGTAGTCAAGGCACTCACATTTTACTTGGGGGAGAGGGATATGTAAACAGTTACAGTTCTCAGTGAGAAGCACTCTAACACAGGTGTGTCTGCGGAGCTGTGGGGGCACCAGACCACCAGGCATGTTTATTTGTACAGGGCGTGCTCTCTGGAGCATTATACTCTATTAACTCTGAAACCGAGTGGTGGAGGTAGCCAGACACTGCCTATGCCTTTTAGGGAATACATTTTAGAAAGTTGGAATTTCAAGAGATGTTTGAAAAGCTGGAAAGAGAAGCTTAGCAGACTTGGGAAAAGAAAATAGCATCAGAGAAAGCTTTGAGCCTGTGATGGGGAATTAAATGAATAAAGGAGTGAACAGAAGGGTTTGGGATGAGTGGAAGGAAAAGACGAGCAATAAAGAAAAAGGAGAGAGATGATGAATGGGGCTTGATGTTAAGAGTACCTTATTGTAGACATGCCTGGAGTTTGGGGACAGGGAATCATAATGTCAGACAAGTCAGGAAAGAAAGACTCTGTGACTCCCACTTAAGATTTCCCAATGTGACTTCTATAGGAGGAGGATGTGACCCTGAGGGGAATTACATCAACTCTTCTGGGGGAGAGTCATGAGCTTGGCTAAAGAATTGGATTTCAGGGTCAGAGAGAAACAAATGCACCCACAAATATTTGTTTTGGTGTTGGATAGTGGTGTGTGCTAAGTCGCTTCCGTCGTGTCTGTCTCTGTGCGATGCTATGGACTGCAGCCTGCCGAATTCCTCCGTCTATGGGATTCTCCAGGCAAGAATACCGAAGTGGGTTGCTGTGCCCTCCTCCAGGGGATCTTCCTGATCCAGGGATGGAATCCGCATCTCTTATGTCTTCTGCATTGGCAGGCGAGTTCTTTACCACAAGCACCACCTGGGAAGTCCTGGATAGTGGTAGGAAAAGCATTGAAACTGGAAGTCAAGACAATGACTATCTTAGCCTAGAGTAAAATACTAGAGTTCTCTAGAATTTTCTAGAAAGGAGGTTAAAGGGCCGAAATTTTATTTAAGAGACCAAGCCTAGGGCAATGAGGGTGAGGAAAAAGAGGTAAGGAGAGATGGGAAACACTGGATGCAACATGTGATTACAATGGTCACCACTTTCCAATGAACCTCAGGGAAATACAGGAGGCCACACAACACAGGTGTTTGCCTGGCACACAGGGCATGCCAGGAAGGACTGGAAAGGGGAGATCAATGAATGAATGAATGTGAATGAAAAGTCACGCCTCCCAGTTATCCACAGAAGAGATAAAGTGTGGGGAGTTTCACAGCTAGCCTCCTTTTCTCTCTGAGGAGGGGGAGAACAGGGAGGAGGGGGGAGGGGGAAAAGGAGGGGAGGGGGAGGACATTCTTTAGTCTTAGCCACATAAAACTAGTTTTTTTTTTTTCTTTAAGCCTGGAGCTGATGATTATACAACAAAACAACTCAGCTTAAACTCCATACTATGGATTATACAACAGTGTATCCTGCTTGAGGACAGTTTCTCCTTCTTGAAAACCTTCTGACTAATCCTGTTATCTTAAAATGTATATTATGGGAGTGAGTCTCTTAAGATCTTTACAACCTTGAGACATTCTTTGGATTTATTGTAATAACTAATTTAAAAATTATATAGTTCCCTTTCTAAAACTAGCCTGTGGGGCACTCTCTGTCCCCCTTCTGATGTCTATGTCAGAAGTTTTCTCTCTCCTCTTTCACTTTAATAAAACTCTGCTACACAAAAGCTCTTGAGTAATCAAGCCTAGTCCCTAGTCCCGAATCTAAATCTTCTTTGGAGATGATGAATCCAACACCATTCACTGTAGGCTATCATTCCCCTGATCAGATTTCATTTCAGTGGGGAGCCGATTGCCCCATGCTCCTTTCTGCTTAGAAGAGGCAGCTTCTGCTGCTTGCAGTAAGGGACCTTGACAGACCCCTGCTGTTGCGACCCGCTTGGGTTCCCATCTCCATGGCTTACCTCTCTTGAGTCCAGTTATCAGGTGACACAACCTGATAGAGAGTGTCCTTAGGAAACGTGCTAAGCTCAAGGGATTCACCATCAAACTGCTCATTCTTCCAGCTATTCCCATTCTGACCACAATCTCTCTTCCTAGTAGCTTCATTTTTATCTCTTCTATGATCAAGTCTCAATCCTATGTGCCAGGTCCATAATTGGCTCTATGTCTTCATCCCTGCCTCTCTTCCCTTATGACCTGGGAGGGATTTACAAGGAAGTAGATTGGAAATTAAGGTACTGGTAAGTCAACGCCAACCTGGACCTCATGTGGTCTAGCCTTGTGGAGAACTGCACAGGAATTCTGGACAATGAATACTGTCTTGACTCTTAGGAATCCTGTCCAACAACTAAAAGCAATTAAGTTAATTTAAAACTTTACTGGTGGGTTTGGGGATAATGTCAAAGGAAGTAAATATATTTTTAATGTATAGCAAAATGTGTGAAACTTTTTCTCATTTCTCATACTTTCTGTATCTTCTACTCCCTGCCCCACCAAACACCTCTCTCCTTCACTCTTGTTCTAAAACAAGAGTTTTCCCCAATATCCTGTCTTTGTGAATTCCTTATTTTCTGCCTTTCCTGCTTTCCTTCTGTCTTTATTGTTTTATGTGAACTTTTCATACATGTTTTCCAGCTTTGCATTTCCATTTCTGTCATTTTTCTTTCTCCCCATTGCCCCAGAAACTGAGCTGACAGAGACAGAATTCTCCTTTAAAAGGGTAAAGGAAAGGAACACTTAGACATTAATGATTTTTATTTTCATCTCTGACAAAGAAGTTGCTAATCATCAGAGCAGTTCAGCGATGGAATAGACTGCTTTGTTAGGTAATGACTCTCCTGTCATGGGGATGATTCAAGCAAAGGCTAGATGATCAGTGCTCAGGATGCTGGGAAGGCCTTCTGGTTCTGGGTCATGTTGGGTCAGATGATTTATAAACTCTCACCATGTAGGAAATTCTAGGTTTATATTTGCATTGTCTAAACTCTGCCATAGAATTGAGGCTAAATCCTGCAAGCCTGTCCCCCTTTTATAAATCTCTATTCCAAGGATTGGGAGCAACGAATGCTGAGCTTGATCTAACTCTTGTCTTGATTTTAATTTCTTTTGAGATTTGTTGTCCGGTTGCTCAGTCATGTCCAACTCTTTACGAACCCATAGACGGCAGCACACCAGGCTTCCCTGTCCATCACCAACTCCTGGAGCTTGCTCAAACTCATGTTCATTGACTTGGTGATGCCATCCAACCATCTTGTCCTTTCTTGTCTCCTCCTCCTGCCTTCTTTGAGATAAGTTGTCTAAATTACATTTTTAACACCCTGATCATTCCTGCTACAGTCAGTGAGCAAAGTTATATGTGCCCTCAAACAGTTCAGGTTTCCCACAGTTGTGTCAACAGAGGATGAGATGGTTGGATGGCATCACTGACCCAATGGACAAGAGTTTGAGCAAGCTCCGGGAGCTGGTGATGGACCGGGAAGCCTGGCGTGCTGCAATCCATGGGGTCACAAAGAGTCAGACATGACTGAGAGACTGAACTGTGACTATGTGTGTCAACTACACAGTCTGGCTGGGCCAGGCCCTCGTTTAATGACTCATTTTGCTTGGAGACAGCATTTTCCAGGGGAAGAGTGGGCATGGCAGACATTGGATTGGTGGGAGGTCAGAGCCCAGATTTCCCGGGTGAGGTTGATTGGCTCCCAGACTCACCATTTTCTAGGCAGCAGTGTGGTGCGGGAGGAAGGGCTTGCACTTGGGGGTCGGATGGGCTTGATCTGGATCGGCTGCTTACACACAAGGAATGTTAGCCAGGATCTCTTGGGTTTAAGTGGCAGAATTCATGCCGGCTTGAATATAATAAAAAGGGTGGTGGTGGCCATGGGAACCCACCAGCTTCCAAAGCTGGAAATACAGCCACGGCTGCACACAAGGGCCCAAGGAACTTGTGAGGACTTGTCTCTTGGTCAGTCTCTTTACCTGTTTCCCCACCCTCAGCTCTCCCTTTTTGTATGTTCGTTCATTTTCTAGTAGAAAGAACTCCTCTTTCTGAATGTTTTGAACTGAATTCTCAGGGTGGAGTCTCCTTGCCCTGGATGGGATCCTGTATTTGCCCTGCCTCAGTCTTGGGTTCCTGGGGAAGAGGTGCACTGATTGGCCAGGAGAGGGTTTCTCCAAAGGGGAAGGGAGCCTTGGTTACCAAAGAAGAGGGTATGGATGCTGGGTGGACAAAATAGCTCACTGTTATTACAGCCATCAGTTATTTCTCCAGTGTGGCCTCCAGTACAGACTTCGTTATTTCTCTGCACCCAGTTTCTTCAAGTGTAATATTCCTGCTTCCTAGAGCCATTGTGAAGACTGTAAATAATACATTCACAGCACCTGTTATGGAGCAGGCCTTCACTAACTAGAAGCAATTTTTATTGTTAGGTCCAGAGAAGCAGGTGGTGAGAGGGAGACTTGTACCCAACAGGAGGATGGGCGTGTGTGTGCACACGTGTGTGCATGCACATGCATGTGTGTGCATTCCTATGTTGCAATCAGGGAGGCACAGGCTATTAAGACCTGGCTCCTACCATTCCAACCTTCCTGTCCTTTTCCTTCCCCCTTTGCGCTCTGACTCATTATGCTTCCATCTTTCCTCCTTTCTCTCCTCTTCTCTCCTTTTCTTTTCCTCTCACTGGCCGTGTGTATACATGTACAGTAAGTTCCCTACATACGAAAACCTTCAAGTCGCAAACTTTCAAAGATGTGAATGTGCACCACTGGATTGTTTTTTCAAGAGAGGAGATAGAATCGAATCCAGCGAGGAACCAGAACCTGTGCCTTCCACTTCAGGTGTGAGTGATATTGCAGCTTGCCCTCCATCTCCTATTGCAGATTATCCTTCAGCTCTCTCATCTCCCATCTCCTCTCCCTCCTCCAGTCATAACTCCTCCTGTCTGTTCACTCGGTGCCAGCCCCTGTGTGTCAGCTGTTGTACATACTACAGTACTTTTCAAGGTACTGTCCTGTAAGATTAAAAATGTTTTCTTTATTTTGCGTGTTTGTGTTTTTTAATGTATTATTTGTGTGGAAAGTATTATAAACCTATTAGAGTCTAGTGCTATATAGCCGATCGTGTTAGTTCGGTACCAAGGTTTACTTTGCTGGACTTATGAACACATTGGACCTATGAATGGGTTCTTGGAATGGAACTCATGTGTATGTAGGGAACTTAACTGTATTATAAAATCCCAGTATTTTCTTATTTGTGACGTGGATCAAATTTATTTATGTGTTTTTACATCCTGACTTAAAAGAAACGACTTGAGATATCTCACCCAGGTTCGTGCCACAGGATTATATAAATAGTTGAAGGAATTGAAATGGAGAAAATAAGGAGAAATGAAGTCAAATTAGAAAACAAAATGGAGGTTGCCATATCTTGTATGATTCCTTGAGGTGGGCTGCATTTACTGAAAATAAAGTTTCACATTCCCTATTCTGAATTTAAGTGAAAGTGAAGTCGCTCAGTCGTGTCCGACTCTTTGCGACCCCATGAACTGGGGCCTACCAGGCTTCTCTGTCCATGGGATTTTCCAGGCAAGGATACTGGAGTGGGTTGCCATTTCCTTCTCCAGGAGATTTTCCCGACCCAGGGATTGAACCCGGGGCTCCCGCATTGTAGGCAGATGCTTTACCGTCTGAGCCACCAGGGAAGTCTGCACTGCCAAGCAAATAGATTTTTTTTTTCTTTTCTCCAAAGAAAGCCAAGCAGATGAAATCAGCTGAATGTGATTGTTATATATGGTCCTTGATCTCATCCTTTGAGTAGTGGATCTTGACAGTGAAAAAGTTCCACCCATTTATAGGGACCGGGGGGGAGTGTTAAAAACAAGGCAGGATAGGGGGATGCCAGACTGTCAGGCAGACAGGAGAAGGGAGACAGCAGATCCTCATCTCAGGACCTTTGGAGTGGAAAGAGATCAGTATAGCAGGGGTGTGTTTTGAAAGGGAAGTGTAAATAAAAATGGAAAATCTGCCTCGTTAGCACCCAGCTTCCTGAAGAATCAGACTCACAGGTTTACCTCTGTGCTGGGATCCTGTGTAGCCACAGGGCTGGCTATTTTCTGGCTGATCCTTTGGGGAAATCCCTTGTTGCTGAGAAAGGTGGTTCCATGTTGGAGTAGTCAACAGGACGCGGTCATCTGGACGACTACGTAGAAACCAACTTCAGTCAGTTCAGTTCAGTCGCTCAGTTGTGTCTGCCCATGGACGGCAGCACACCAGGCTTCTGCTTCTTTAATGCCACCCACAAACACAACTGCCTATGATTTCATGTTCGTAGGGGCCCCAGCAATCCTTGGGAAGATGGGAAGGGGAAGGGGCATTAGGGAGAGATGAGGAATTCTGCCTTGTTTCATACAGTTAGTGGAGAAGGGCAGAAAGTAATAGTTGAGAAAGCTGAAACACTTGAGATGTGTTGTTGGCCATGCGGGGAGGCTGTGAGATTTCAAGGGACCTTAACCTTGCTCTAGAGAGGGGCCCGAGCTCATGAAAGTACATGAAGCTGTATGTGGTGTATGTAGGCTCTAATGTCATCACAGGGGATGCAAAGCTCACCAGACCCCTCACATCCTGGTTGAGTCTGGGGGCCCTTGCGTGGGCTGCGCCCTCCTCCTCTGTAAATGTGATTCATGTCACATTAGGAACTATAATCCTTGCCTCATGTCCTTCCTGGGCCCATCCCAGGGATTCTCTCATTTGGAAAGAATTTACTGAGTGGCGACCACACATTCTGCACTGAGTCGGACACTTTGGGGAATAGGGAACAAGGTTAATTCCCAGCCTTTATCCTTAAAGAACTAACAGATGTGAGTGGCTTTATAGAGCTGTTAGGGGTGTTTGTAGATCAGTTATGCAGCCTGGAGTGGGTAATCCGGCTGGCTGGGCCTCCAGCTCCGTTCTGCTCTGCCCATTACTGACCTGGCAAGGCCCCCCGTTCCGGGGCCTCACCTACAAAACCAGGAGGTGGGAGTTGTTGCTCTTGGAGATGGGGTGGGGGGGCAGGGGCCTCTTCCACTTCTGCTTCAGTCTCCTGACCACTCAGATCTCTGGCTTCTGAGGTTCAAACTGGGGGCCTGGAGGTGCTGGACTTTTACTTATAGAAAAGCCGGATCATCTACCCTGTCCCCCAGCCCAGTTTGGTGAAGTGCTGTGACCCTCCAAAGTTCAAGTTGCAGGGTAGCAGGCTGATTGTTCTGACCCTTGGCTGTGTGTCTGGGAGGGTGCAGGGCCCGTGGGTCCATCCTGACAGGTGGGGAGTGGGAGCCAAGGCTGCTGGTTTCCACCCCAGAAGGACAGGAGAGCTGGCTGGTGGTTCCTCCTGGGGTCACGAGGAGGGCTGTCTGATGGTTACCTCTGGCCTCGACACAGGCACTGCCATTGTTGTTCTTCTCCTTAGGGGTCCCATCAAGGCGGCTTTAGATTGGCAGAGCCTCTCTGAGGCCAAATGTTTTCATTTTTCTCTTGGCTGGACTCCTGGCGCTGTCATTCTCAGTTGTCATGGGCAGGCTTGTGTTTCATGAGCGTTTTCTGCTTCGCTCTGTGGGTCTTCTCCGAGAGCCATCTAAGTGCACAGTCCTGACCATTCCCCATCTGCATTGCCACTGAGCCACAAGCCAGAGGCGAATTCCTGCACCTAGCCTCCTGACAGCTTTTGCAGTCTGGTGAAACCATAAGCTCCCCATGCTTCCCCATTTTTAAGATAGTGTAAAGAAAAATGGGTGCCCGCTGGTCTCGTCACATCCCCTATAAAAGGATTGGCGTCTCTACTTCTTTTTTTTGTGGGAAAATAGCAGAGGTGGGGGCTGGGAACTCTGATTAAAGGAAGGCTGAGCAGTGTGGGAAAGCAAAGGAACCCGCCATCCACATCTTTCTCTGTAGAGCTGAGCCCTTTGTAAGTTGAAGAGGCTGCCTAGAGGCGGAGTGAGCCTCCAGGCTCAGGCAGTGATCAAGCAGGGGCAGGGCGGCTGCCAGGGGGAAGAAAGCATATTAAGGTGACTGATGAATTTGGCAGAGGTTGGAGTAGAGGATCCTGAAGTTTTCTGGTGAAGCTGAAGTTGCCTTTCAAAAGCTGAAGGACAGGGGAGTGGACAGCATTGTGTCTCCCTTCTTTCTATATTTTTAAAAACAGTTTTTTTTTTGGTGATAAAATACACATGACATAAAATTTGCCATCTTAATAATTTTTAAGTGTGCCACTTAGTGCCATCAAGTTGGGCAGGTATTGCCACCATGCAACTCCAGAACTGTTTCTTCCCAAATGGAAGCCCCACATTGATGAAACAACCTTCCCCAGTTCCCCTTTCCCCCAGCCCCTGGCAACCAACATTCTCCTTTCTACGAACTGGACTACTCTAGCTAGATACCTTATGTAAGTAAAATCATACAATATGCCTCCTTTGGTGACTGGCTTGCTTCCCTGGTGGCTCAGCTGGTGAAGAATCTGTCTGCAGTGCGGGAGACCTGGGTTCAGTCCCTAGGTTGAGATGATCTCCCAGAGAAGGGAAAGGCTACCCATTCCAGTATTCTGGCCTGGAGAATTCCGTGGACTGTATAGTCCATGGGGTCACAAAGAGTCAGACATGACTGAGCGACTTTCACTTTCTACCTTTTTTCTTCACTTTTGTTTTACTCAGTGTCAAGTCTTCAGGGTTCATCTATGTTGTAGCATATGTCAAAATTTCATTCCTTTTTTAAGACTCATATCCCATTGTATGTATATAGCACGTTTTGTCATCCATTCTCCCTCCAAAGTGATGGACTTCGGAGTAGTTTTAATCTTTAGGCTATTATAAATAATGCTGTTGTGAACATGGGTGTACAAATAACCATTTGAGCCCCACTTTCAATTACTTTGAATATATACCTGGGACAAGAATGTGTCCCATGTGGTAATTCTACATTTAATATTTTGAAGACCTGCCACACTGTTTGGGCTTCCCAGGTGGTGCTAGTGGTAAAGAACCTGCCTGCCAATGCAGGAAACATAAGGGATGCAGGTTTGATCCTTGGGTCGGGAAGATCCCCTGGAGAAGGGCATGGCAACCCACTCCAGTATTCTTGCCTGGAGGATCCCATGGACAGAGGAGCCTGGCTGGCTACAGTCCATGGGGTCACAAAGAGTTGGATACAACTGAAGTGACTGAGCACACGCCCACACATGCCACACTGTTTCCCAGGACAGCTGCACCTTTTTACCTTTCTACCAGCAATGCATGAGGGCCCAGTGTCTCTACTCTCAATAAGTCACTTCTTTGTAGTCTCCCAGCACACAGAGGTAGCAAAAGATGTGCCATTGTGCTTGCCTGGCCTGGGTCATCGAAAGAGAGTAGAAAAGAGGGTCTCTCTGCCTGCACTCATAAATGCCCCAAAGCTGGAAATGGAAATAGCCCTGAAAGTTGCCAGTTCTAATCAGTAGTTGGGGTGAATTAAGCATTTAACCAGAAGGATCCAGTCACTATTACTAAAGTAGAGTTACGGAGATCTGGGTCTTTGTTTTAAAAATCAGGGTTGAAGGAGGGTCTGCTGCAACTTAAGGCATGGTTTGTGGCCTTCAAGAGTCTCTTTCAGGGTAGGTACCAGAGTTTCGGTTTCTCTTACCTCTTCCAAACCCCAAGAGTCAAATGCACCTTCAGGAATCAACATTTATTGAGCGCTCACTATGTGCCAGGCATTTTATAGGTACTTTATGTTCATTTGCTCATTAGTCCCCTTTAACATCTGGAAGGCTTATGTCCTTCACCAAATTAAAAATCACCGCTGTAGCCTAGCCTCCCTCCCCATAAAGTGCAGCAGAGCGTGACCAAACATTCGAATGAGCGCTAAAGACTTTAATGAGCGTTTCTGAGAATGTGACAGTAGGGGGACAATAAACTCCCATGAAGATTTGGAGGCTGAGCCCGGGCTCAGTCTGACCCTAGGCTCTGTGCCTTTTATTTTGCTGCTTAATGAATCTTCACTGATTATCCTGCTTCTGCAGTGACTCAAGGTCTTGTCAATTAGCCCTTTCCTAGCCTAATTGTCAACTCAACTTCAGACAAAACTGTAAGTAATGAGTTGATTCTGATTTTCTCTTGAGTCAGAAACAGGAGATGGAGCTGTCCTCCCAGGTCCAAAAGGGAGAAGGGTTTGTCTCTGGTTTCTGGACAAGGATGCCCATTCCTGGCACTTGCAAAGCTTAGGGATATGGTTCAAATTCTTCCTTCTTCTCCAGCCCTGACCTTCACCCTTTCTCTTTGACTGGGTTTTCCTAGGACACTAAACACCTGGCTGCCTAAGCATCATGCCCTCTCCTGTGCTCCTGGGCATGGGGGCATCCCGGCCTCCCAAAGCATTCAAACTTTGGCATCCTCTCTTGGTCGCCCCACTCAGAATGGGCTGGCACTTCTATCTTTGGAATCTGACCTTCCTGAGCCATTGACACAGCCAAGCCTCCCTCGGCATCCAGGCTCTGATGGCCTCACGTGATGGTTTCCGCTGCAGCCTCCTTCCTCACCAGCTGTTCCACCTGCAGCCTCACCCCTCCCAGTCTTTTCTTTACCCAACAGCTAGGCTAATTTTCTCCGAGCACTGTTTTGGTTCTGTCATTTCTCCGTTCAGAAATCGGCAGGAGCTCCCATTTGCCTCCCACCTTTAATCTAAACTCCTCAGCATGTGTTTTAAGACCTTTGCAAACTCACTTTGAACTGCCCTCATCTTTGGCCACCCTGGCTTCTCATCTTTGCTTTGGCCTGACACAGACCACTTAAGTCGCTGGGCTTCAGGGCATGGCTCTGCCCCCAACCCCCCTCAGATTCCTGTCTGTCCCTATGAAGACACAACAAAGACCTGGAGTAGGACCTCACCAGGCTCATTTGACACTGTAGTCCTACTTCCTGGGCCAGGCCTGTCCCATAGTAGGTGCTCAATAAATGTTCATTGAATGAATGAATGTTGAAGGCATCCCCTCTTGGATAACACTACTTTGGGTTAATCAGCAATCATACAAAAGACTTTATCTTCAGTGTTCAGGACACAAAATGAGGAAACTCCAGCTCAAGGAGCTTATGGTCTAGTCTAGGCCTATAAAGGAACAGCATATTTTCTTGATTATATGATAGACTGATCATGAGATGTAGTGTTAATTTAAAAACAGCTTTTGGGAATAAAAGAAACTCTACCACTTTAATGATACACAATGTATGCTGAACTTTAATCTTAGAAACTTTGAAATATGAAAAAATGTGCTTCTTAAAATGGAGAAAATAAAGTGTTGCAATAGGGGGCTTTAGGTGTGACACTGGAGGGATGTACAAAAAGCTACCAAAGGATGCTGTTGATTGGATCTTAGCTGGGTCTTTGTCCGTTTCTCAGGTGGATTGGGGAGGAAGGTAGATGTCAGTGGGCTTTGAACACGCTTGTCTTTGGGTCTTCCAACCTGTGAGGCCCGAGACTAATGACTTCATCTCTTTCAGCCAAGTAAAAGGGAGATTCCCACTACTTACTAAGCATTGACTGTGTACCCACCCCAGGCATAATGCTTAAAATATATTATTTCATTGTCGGTTGTTGTCTTGTTAAGCCAACCCAGGGCATATAGTAAACACTCAACAAAGGGATGGGCTTAGTGAGTATCAGCTTTGATGGTGGTCAGTGTCACAGTGTCTGCCAAGTCTGTGTGCGTCCCTCTTTTCCTGGGAGCAACCCTCACTGTTCCATTTGGGGAAATGCTTTCTCCACTGTTGGTTCATACTGGTCTGAGTGCTCAGCCCACCCCTCCCTGTGGGACCCAGGGGTGGGCATACGGCCCAGGCTTGGCCAGTGAGACCACTGTATCCCCTGGGGGCAGTGACTGGCTCAGAGATGGTGCCCGACCCCAGCCTGCTGGACTGTAAAGAGGAGCCCTCTTACGGTAGGGGCTGCTGGATGGGGGGTGGGATGTGAGCTTGAACCAGGAGGTGGGCCTCTTGCTGTGGTGTCCTGAGCACCTGTGTGGGTGCGGGGCTGTCAGGGAGGCATCGATCCTGTTTCATTGTTTGGCTCCAGCTGTACCTTTTTATCACAAGGCTTCAGCATGCCTGCACATCTCAGTTACTAGAGCCAAAACATTCCCTTTTAAAGTTCTAGCCAGTTTTGGTTGGAATTCTATATTTTACAGTGAAAAGTCTTCTTTGACCCAAACAGAAATTGTGATTATAATGATGCTTAGTATATTCTGGGAGGATGGAGAAGCTTATGGAGCTGGCACACAGTGAGGTATACATGTGGGGAGTGGAGGCCACGTTAGGCACTTGGGTATCTCACTGCACAAGCCTGAAGATGTGTGTTAAGAGAACTGAGCGCTTGATTGGTCCTGGAGGGAGGCGGCTTGCTGGGGTGTGTGTGCGAGCAAGGCTTGGGAAAGGTCATGACTTGAACTAGTTGGGGAGACTGTGGCCAGCAAGGAGGAAGGGATGGGTTCCCCAGGCAAGGGATGAGCATCCTTGTGGTAGCTGGCAAGGCAAGGTGTACTCGGGCCAAAGTGGGTAGATCAGCCTGGCTGCTTCCATCAAGGGGAGAGGACCCAGGGCAGGCAAATAGTCTGGGAGTCGACACCTTGGGCTTTGGGCTCGAGACCTGGAAGATGAGGTCAGTACCTCCCTCCCCAGCAGCCCTGTTACAGAAGCAGCATGGGTTTAATCTGTGGAGCAGGACT
This sequence comes from Cervus elaphus, assembly GCF_910594005.1. Classification (NCBI taxonomy): domain Eukaryota; kingdom Metazoa; phylum Chordata; class Mammalia; order Artiodactyla; family Cervidae; genus Cervus; species Cervus elaphus. The sequence goes on along the minus strand of NC_057822.1, from coordinate 27,141,907 downwards.
TCTAATCAGCTGCGAGTTTGTTTCGTTCTGTCTTCCAGCGTGCTTTTCACCTTTCTGCATTAGAACATGGGCTCCTTCCCTTGAGGAAACTCTCCTATTTTCTCGTTTTGTATCTTTCAGCATGGCAGTCCCACACAGTCTGCCTGGGTTTGAACACTGGCCCAGCGCTTACCATCCATGACCCATGGGGCAAATCACTCCTTCTCTCTGTATCTCAGTTTCCTTGTCTGTAAAATGGGACTATTAGTAGTAACTACCTCAGGGGGTTGCTGGGAAGATGAAATGAGTCAGTGAATGCACAGTGTTTAGTGATTTCCCTGGGGCAAATCACTCATTTTCTCCATGCCTCAGTTTCCTTGTCTGTAAAATGGAACTAATAGCAGTAACTACCTCAGCGGGTTGCTGGGAAGATGAAATGAGTCAGTGAATGCACAGTGTTGAGAACTGTGCCTGACACAGAATAAGGCTATATATGGGTAAGCTATTTATTATTATTTTTATTGTTATTCATTCCTTTTCACAACACTCAGCATAGACTGTTACATAAAATGGGTGCTCAGAAGCATAGTTTTCCAAATGAGGACCCCGCCCCCCACCACAGTGTGGCTAAGTGTCTCCCCTAGGCATGAACTGATTTGGGAGAATAAGCATCTTCGCTGTAATAGAAGGACTTGTGTGTTTCTAACCAGAATCTCTCCCTGTGTGTACTTGGCTGTTTTTACTTGGCCCCCCTGCCCATGCCCCCTTTAGGGATTTCACGACTGGCCTCATCCTTTGGGGCTCCTGACCCGGCAGAGGCTCTGACTGGTGCGGCAGTGAAATTCCCTGTTGCTGCAGTCTTGTCTTGAGTTTTCTTTGTTACTTGGGCTTCTTTTTATTTTGATTCCAGGAGCATCTGCTCACAGGATTTCTGACACTCCTGGGCTCTCAGAGCAATGGGGTCTCGCTAACGTTCAGCCTCTCCGTTACTACATCGGAAGACGATTTACCTAACAGATGGGATCTTTTGAATATTTATGTCTGGACACATCTGTTCTGGACTTGAAAGTTTAATAAAGCTTTTCATTTTCTGAAGCGCGGGTGAAGCCTGTCTGTGGTGAGCTGACAGCCCCATGGGGTCCAGCCCCTCAGTGGTGACTCTGGGGCAGGGGGTACGGCTTGGGACACCCCAGTTGGCAGGCAGCCATCATTTCCAAACCCTTCCCCCTTCCTGCACAGGTTAAGGGGTGGGGGCAGGTGGTGAAGGGCTAAATGCATGGACCAGTTGAATGTGTTTACAGAGAGAAGGCAGCAACAATTATTTGCGAAAGGGGGACATGTTTTCTTGTAATCTTTGCTTCCCTGGGGAAGATGGGTCCCCTGGTTTGGGTGCAGGATAGAGCAGTCTGGCCTTGTCTGAATCTTTGCCCCCATAAACCACTGGGACTCTTGGAGGAGTCCAGATGGATGTGTAGAAGAGGGTTTTCACAGCAGTTCTCTCAGAGTTAGGATGTAGGGAGGGGTTTGTCTTGAGGATCTTCAGTTTCTCAATTGTTACTGCTGGTTCCCTCCTCTCCTGATCTCGGTGGCATTCACTAAAATCCCCACTCCTGGGACCTTCCTGGCAGTCCAGAGGTTAAGGCTCCATGCTTCCACTGTGGGGAGCACAGGTTTGATCCCTAGCACGGGTGAGATCCCACATGCTGAGTGGCCAAAAGAACCAAAACATAAAACAGAAGCAATATTGTAAGAGCTTCAATAAAGACTTTAAAAATGGTCTGTAAAATCAGTTCAGCACAGTTCAGTTCAGTTGCTCAGTCATGTCTGACTCTTTGCGACCCCACGAATTGTAGCACGCCGGGCCTCCCTGGCCATCACCATCTCCCAGAATTTACTCAAACTCATGTCCATCAAGTCGGTGATACCATCCAGCCATCTCATTCTCTGTCATCCCCTTCTCCTCCTGCCCCCAATCCCTCACAGCATCAGGGTCTTTTTCAATGAGTCAACTCTTTGCACGAGGTGGCCAAAATATTGGAGTTTCAGCTTCAGCATCAGTCCTTCCAACGAACACCCAGGACTGATCTCCTTTAGGATAGACTGGTTGGATCTCCTTGCAGTCCAAGGGACTCTCAAAAGTCTTCTCCAACACCACAGTTCAAAAGCATCAATTTTTCGGCACTCAGCTTTCTTCACAGTCCAACTCTCACATCCATACATGACCACTGGAAAAACCATAGCCTTGATTAGATGGACATTTGTTGGCAAAGTAATGTCTCTGCTTTTTAATATGCTATCTGGATTGGTCATAACTTTCCTTCTAAAGAATAAGTGTCTTTTAATTTCACGGCTGCAATCACCATCTGCAGTGATTTTGGAGCCTAGAAAAATAAAGTCTGACACTGTTTCCACTGTTTGCTTATCTATTTCCCATGAAGTGATGGGATCAGATGCCATGATCTTAGTTTTCTGAATGTTGAGCTTTAAGCCAACTTTTTCACTCTTCTCTTTCACTTTCATCAAGAGGTTCTTTAGTTCCTCTTCACTGTCTGCCATAAGGGTGGTGTCATCTGAATATATGAGGCTGTTGATATTTCTCCCGGCAATCTTGATTCCAGCTTGTGCTTCATCCAGCCCAGCGTTTCTCATGATATATTCTGCATATAAGTTAAATAAGCAGGGTGACAATATACAGCCTTGATGTACTCCTTTTCCTATTTGGAACAGGTCTGTTGGTCCATGTCCAGTTCTAACTGTTGCTTCCTGACCTGCATATAGGTTTCTCAAGAGGCAGGTCAGGTGGTCTGGTATTCCCATCTCTCAGAATTTTCCACAGTTTATTGTGATCCACACAAAGGCTTTGACATAGTCAATAAAGCAGAAGTAGATGTTTTCCTGGAACTTTCTTGCTTTTTTGATGATCCAGCGGATGTTGGCAATTTGATCTCTGGTTCCTCTGCCTTTTCTAAAACCAGCTTGAACATCTGGAAGTTCTCGGTTCACGTATTGCTGAAGCCTGGCTTGGAGAATTTTGAGCTTTACTTTACTAGTGTGTGAGATGAGTGCAATTGTGTGGTAGTTTGAGCATTCTTTGGGATTGCCTTTCTTTGGGATTGGAATGAAAACAGACCTTTTCCAGTCCTGTGGCCACTGCTGAGTTTTCCAAATTTGCTGGCATATTGAGTACAGCACTTTCACAGCATCATCTTTTAGGATTTGAAATAGCTCAACTGGAATTCCATCACCTCCACTAGCTTTTTTCGTAGTGATGCCTTCTAAGGCCCACTTGACTTCACATTCCAGGATTTCTGGCTCTAGGTGAGTGATCACACCATTGTGATTATCTGGATCATGAAGATCTTTTTGTACAGTTCTTCTGTGTATTCTTGCCACCTCTCCTTAATATCTTCTGCTTCTGTTAGGTCCATACCGTTTCTGTCCTTTATCAAACCCATGTTTGCATGAAATGTTCCCTTGGTATCTCTAATTTTCTTGAAGAGGTCTCTAGTCTTTTCTATTCTGTTGTTTTCCTCTAGTTCTTTGCATTGATCACTGAGGAAGGCTTTCTTATCTCCCCTTGCTATTCTTTGGAACTCTGCATTCAAATGGAATATCTTTCCTTTTCTCCTTTGCTTTTCGCTTCTCTTCTTTTCACAGTTATTTGTAAGGCCTCCTCAGACAACCATTTTGCCTTTTTGCATTTCTTTGCCATGGGGATGGTCTTGATCCCTGTCTCCTGTACAATGTCATGAACCTCCGTCCGTAGTTCATCAGGTACTCTGTCTCTCAGATCTAGTCTCTTAAATCTATTTCTCACTTCCACTGTATGGTCATAAGGGATTTGATTTAGGTCATACCTGAATGGTCTAGTGGTTTTCCCTACTTTCTTAAATTTAAGTCTGAATTTGGCAATAAGGAGTTCATGATCTGAGCCACAGTCAGCTCCCAGTCTTGTTTTTGCAGACTGTATAGAGCTTCTCCATCTTTGGCTGCAAAGAATATAATCAATCTGATTTCGATGTTGACCATCTGGTGATGTCCATGAGTAGAGTCTTCTCTTGCGTTGTTGGAAGAGGGTGTTTGCTATGACCAGTGCGTTCTGTTGGCAGAACTCTATTAGCCTTTGCCCTGCTTCATTCTGTACTCCAAGACCAAATTTGCCTGTTACTCCAGGTGTTTCTTGACTTCCTACTTTTGCATTCCAGTCTCCTATAATGAAAAGGACATCTTTTTTGGGTGTTAGTTCTAAAAGGTCTTGTAGGTCTTCATAGAACCGTTCAACTTCAGCTTCTTCAGCATTACTGGTTGGGGCATAGGCTTGGATTACTGTGATATTGAATGGTTTGCCTTGGAAATGAACAGAGATCATTCTGTCATTTTTGAGATTGCATCCAAGTACTGCATTTTGGACTCTTTTATTGACCATGATGGCTACTCCATTTCTTCTAAGGGATTCCTGCCCACAGTAGTAGATATAATGGTCATCTGAGTTAAATTCACCCATCCAGTCCATATTAGTTCACTGATTCCTAGAATGTTGACATTCACTCTTGCCATCTCCTGTTTGACCACTTCCAATTTGCCTTGATTCATGGACCTAGCATTCCAGATTCCTATGCAATATTGCTCTTTACAGCATCGAACCTTGCTTCTATCACCAGTGACATCCACAACTGGGTATTGTTTTTGCTTTGGCTCTGTGCCTTCTTTCTGGAGTTATTTCTCCACTGATCTCCAGTAGCATATTGGGCACCTACCGACCTGGGGAGTTCCTCTTTCAGTGTCCTATCATTTTGCCTTTTCATACTATTCATGGGGTTCTCAAGGAAAGAATACTCAAGTGGTTTGCCATTCCCTTCTCCAGTGGACCACATTCTGTCAGACCTCTCCACCATGACCCGTCCATCTTGGATGGCCCCAGATGGCATGGCTTAGTTTCACATCAAAAAGTCACTTCAATGAGAAGCCCTTGCACCTCATTGAAGAGTATGTAGCCCACACTGGCCACTCGCTGCAACTAGAGAATGCCTGCATACAGCAACGAAGGCCCAGTGCTGCCAATAGATAAATAAATAAAATCCCCACTGCCTTAGATTCTGTTCCAGCCCACACAGGCTCTCAAGAAAGAATAGTAACAATAGTAATAGCAGGAATAACAAAAATACGCAGTGCAAACATGCTTTGAGCCCTTCCGTGTGCCAAGCACCGTGCTTCAATTTTTATCTTTATTTTCATGCCTGAATATTCCCACAACCCCAAAGTGAGAACTCTTACTATCACCATTTTATAGATGAGGAAAGCGAGGCACAGAGAATTTAACTGACTTGCCCGAAGCCGCACAGTGACTGAGTGGGCCAGCGTGGATTTGAACCCAGGCCATCTCACCCCAGAGCCCAGACTCTCAATGCTTTATTGCTTGTTGATTGGGATCTGTCAGCCAGCATTTTCCAAAATACATTTTTTTTTAGAACCTGTGGGACAGTGATCAAATAATTTCAAATGTAATTTCCCCTCAGGCCAATATAAACTACACATCAACTTCTTAAAGGCTCTGAGGAGTCCCACAGTAAAGAATCTTTGTGACATTCAGTGTTTTCCAAATTAACTAAAAAAGATTCCTTTTCCCTAACACCAATTAACAGAAGTCTCGTAAATCTAATACACTACAAGCCACTTTGGGAAACGTGACAGAAAATGAGTGTTGGCTTAAAGTATTACCTTTCCCAAGGATGCTTGCCTTTTAAGAAAGTTCAAAGTTCTAAGTCTCAGAAAGCAGAGGATGGCGGTGAGTAGATACCACATTGGTGGAATCTTAGGAATCATCAGCTGGAGAGAATTTAATGGGGACATTTCAAAAAGCACTGGATTACTGTTTTATATAAATTTTAAAAATATTCTATTTTAAAGCTATTTTCCTGTTCATATAAATTTATGAAAATAGGACAGAGATCTGTATAACTTTTCTCCAAGACCGCAGTATGTTTTGCCAATGTTCTGGTAACATCCTCTTCTGTTGGGGCCAATTTGGGATCACAAATGGCACTCACTTGTCATGTCTGTGTGGACTCTTTCAACCTGGAGTGCTTCCTCCTTTTTCTTTGATTTTCAGGACTTTGGAAATTTTGAAGTGTATAGGCCAGTTATTTTGTTGAATGTTTCTCAGTTTTTGTTTGTCCATTGCTTTCTTGCCATTATACCCACAGAGGATAAGACGGTTGGGTGGCATCACTGATTCAATGGGTGTGAGTCTCAGGAAACCCTGAGAGATAGTGGCGCATGGGGAAGCCTGGCGGGCTGCAGTCCATGGGGTCCCAGAGAGTCGGACACGACTGATCGACTGCACAACAAATGTATTTTAGCCAGAATATCATAAATGTTGTGTTCTTTTCATGGAAACCCATTGGGTGGTAGGTGCGTGTTTTTCCTGTTATGACGGGTGTTAACTTTGATCCTTGGTGCATGTAGGTTTCTCCACTTAAAGTGATACTTCCTCTCTCTCTGCATTTAACAAATGTTTCCTGGGGAGGTGCTTTGAAACAGTGTAAAATCTCATTCCTCATTCCTCCTGGGCCCACTTGAGGTAGCTGTCTTTTGCTGTTTCTTGCCTGAATTGTCCCTATGGTGGTTGTCAAGTCGTGAATTTCTAATTCCATGACTCCTACATTTAGTAGGTGCCTTCTATTACAAGGAAGAGCTTTCTTTCTCCTCATTTATTTATTCATTAAAAATTTTACTTTTGTGTAAATTTATAGGGTCTTATTTTACTCAATGTCTATAACTTATTATTATCGTAATTCATTTTGATGTTCTAATCTTTCCAGATTTGGCCAGTGGGAACACCTTCACACTGGCTCCTACATCATTCTGACACATTTCCGTCAATCTCTGAGCACTTACTTTACGGCAGCACAGGGTGTTCCAGACGTATCCCCTGCTTTTCCTGTTCTAACCCTAGAACAACCACTTCTCCAGAAGCTCTGGGTCCTTTTAGTGGAGCTAGTATTTCAAAGCCAAGATTTGGGCAGTAGGTGTGCTCATTGCTAGCAGAATGTCACAGTTCTGGCCTTATCAATGAACAGAGCTAGGAAATTATACATTATGTAATATACACACATTTGAATCCATATCGATTGAAAACCGTGAGTTCACATCGATGTTTCCAATTCCAACACAACATCATAGAGTATTTCCGTTTCTCTCCCTTTCCCTATTTGTACCTCCTTTCTGGTTGTGAGAAGGCCGGCTGCCCGTATTTGAACCCCCTCTAGGTAGTCAGTCTGTGGACCCTCTGACTCTTGCCCTCTTGGGTGCGGACTCTGACACCAGCCAGGCCTGCTTGCCCCAGGCCTCCCGTCTCGTTCAGGCCTGTCTGATGGCGTTTGGATGAAGAAGGGAATAAGGAAAGAAGGAAGGGTGGGAAGAAGGGAAACAGGGGAAGGGGAAAGAAGGGAGAAAGATAGCAAATGTTTTTTAAAGAAGGGAGAGAGAAGAGTGGGGATAAGGAGAGCCATAGGGGTTTTGGAACTTGGTTTCTGTACTCAAAGTGAACAAAATCTGGGTCTGTGGGAAACAGTATTAACTTATTTTATTCTTAGTATTCCAATGGGCAGGACCAAGGTCAGTAGGTAGGAATTATATGGTGGCAGATTTCAACTCATTATAAAAATATTTCTCCAGTCGTTTGGGATTAACAGACACCCACTATTATACTACAGATAAACAGCAAGGACCTACTGTACAGCACAGGGAACTGTATTCAATACCTTATAATAACCTATAAGGGGAAGGAATCTGAAGAAAAATGTATATGTATAAGAACATGTATATGTATATGGGCTTCCCTGGATGTTCAGACAGTAAAGAATCTGCCTGCAATGTCGGAGACCCAGGTTTGATCCCTGGGCTGGGAAGATCCCCTGGAGGAGGGCATGGCAGCTCATTCCAGTATTTTTGCCTGGAAAATCCCATGAACAGATGAGCTTGGCAGGCTATAGTCCATGGGGTCACAAAGAGTCAGACACAGCTGATCTCAGTGACTAATGCTAACATACATACATACATACATATATATATATATATATATATATATATGTAACTGAGTCACTTTGCTGAGTACTTTCCCAAAGCATTGTAAATCAACCATAACAGTGGTGGTGCTGTGCTTAGTCATGTGCAGTTCTTTGGAACCCTGTGGGCTGTAGCCTGCTAGGCTCCTCTGTCCATGGGATTCTCCAGGCAAGAATACTGGAATGGGTTGCCATTTCCCACTCCAGGGGATCTTTTCAACCCAGGAATCGAACCCGTGTCTCCTGCATTGACAGGCGGGTTCTTTACCACTGCACCACCCGGGAAGCCTTCAGTAAAAATACTTTCTCCAGTTGCAGCTTACTGACACTGAATGCTCTTGGTTGCAAAGGTGTTAGCTCCTCATCAATTGAAGAGTTCTTGTAGAGACTGTAGGACCGCTAGTCAGAGACAGTGGAAAGGTTTCTTGTGTTGGGAGAGAAAGGTCTGCAGAGTTCAATGCGGACTCAATGATAGCACTGTAGCTGAGGACCAGAAGTTGGCCGAGCTTCCCAAGGACCAGTGACACCAGGCTCCTCCATCGATAGCTGAGGTGGCAGGTGGGGTTCCAGAAGGCGGCTCCTCTCCCCTTCTTGCTGGCGCTTGCAGAGTCCTCTGAGGATGCAGCATTGGAGCAGGGCAGCCCAGGGTTGCCCTAGTGTGAAAGAGCTGTAAGCCTGTTTGCATGACAAATTTGCATCTCGAGATAAAACATAGCTCCAGATTGAGACAGCCTTTAGTTCTAGTGCCAACAATCTAATGTTGGCTTCAAAGGAGAAACGAAAAATGTCTTCTTGGAACCAGTTCTGGCCCTCATAGTTCTTTTATTGTTCCCAAATGGACCACATACTGGGGAGCTCTTGTGATTGCCCTAACAACAGTAACCTGTCAAACACAACAAGCAAAATCCTAAAAGGGTTTCTTGTTAAGAACAATTTTGAACATCAGATGTTTTTATATTCAGTCCTCTTGGTTTTTACAGCCCCCACCAAGCCAATCTACCTATAAGTGTATTATTAAGAAGCTGGAGTTTTAACTTCTTTTCAGATGTTGAAACAAACTTAAGACAAGCTTCTATACAATACCAGCAAGCTTGCCTTTAATCACCTGGGACCGGTGTCAGTTCAACCAACATTAATTGAATGCCATTTTTTTTTGTGCCAGCGACTGAACTACAGAACAACTAACATAGCAACACTGGTCCCATTTCACAGGTGAGAAAACTGAGGCAGAGTGGGTTAAAAAATCTTTATCAGGAGCAATAACAACCTCCAGGGTCAGGCTGTAGCTTCCCTTTCTGCTTCCCAGAGTAGAGTGTCTACCTCGTTAGTGGGAAGGTATGGGTTGCGGGCTCACACACCTTTCCCCAGGTAAATGGCAGTATTCAAAACTGCTTTCTGTTTTCTTGATGAAACTGCTGTAAATCAGCACTATTTGGGGACAATCAGGAGGACCAGGGATGAAATCCTGGTGCGATTCTGCATTTGGGCATTTCTTTAATATTTTCACAAATACCTGATGCTCGCTCCCTGGCTTGTGTTAACGTGTGTGAAGATGTTTGCGTGTGTGTATCTCAGCATGAGGTGTTTGTGCTTTGGGTGTGACTCTTGCAGATAGACCCACACTTGAGTCACTGTGAATCCTGAAGCACTAGCTCTTTCTTCAGGGAAGAGTAATAATAGTGGCTGTTGACTGAGCAGATTGCTGCCTGGGTTCGTATGTATGTTATCTCCTTGAACCTTCCCAGTGATAGAGTTTTGAGGAAGATTAATTTATAGAGGAGGAGGCTGAGCCTCAGAGGGGTTACGTATTCCATCCAGAGCTCCCCAGGTAGAAAGTGGCAGATGTGTGTGCCAAGTCATTTCAGTAGGGTCTGACTCTGTTCAAACCCATGGGCTATAGCCTGCCAGGCTCCTCTGTCCATGGGATTCTCCAGGCAAGAATACTGGAGTGGGTTGCCATGCCCTCCACCAGGGGATCTTCCCAACGCAGGGATGGAACCTGTGCCTCTTAAGTCTCCTGCATTGGCAGGTGGGTTCTTTACCACTAGCACCACATGGGAAGCCCAGAAAGTGGCAGAGTCAGATGTTAAACTCAGACTTGTCTGATTCCAAAGGATGGTAGCATCCATCATGCTATGATGCCCCTTGCAGGGCACTGCCCCTAAAGCCAAGTGGACAAATGTTGGGTGGCAGTGGGCCACAAGAGGATCTGAAGAACTAAGTTATGTAAGAGTTAAAAAGAATCCTACCAGGGAGGTTTTTTCATGAGTCTTCTCCAAAGGCCAGAGCTCAGATTTATGATGTTGGAATATTCATGAGTTGCCGCAGTGTGCAGTACTAGAGGGAAAAGTTGCCTGTGATAGAAATTAACCTTAAGGAAGAGTTCTTCTGAATGAAGGTTCAAATATGGAAGATGTGATCAAGCAGGCACACAACTCATCTGGGAGGCTATGGATCCACATCTTAAAATGATGATGATTGGGAACGTGGCAATATCTATTTTCATGTATCCATCCATCCATCCATCCATTATCTGCTGTTTGCGCAAGCCCTACTGAAGCCTAGAGAGTTGTACCAAAACCAAAGCAAAACAAACCAAACCCTCATAAGTGGCTTTCAGTCACTCTGGGGAAAGACAGATTCACGTAAGAATAGACAAACCACACGGCAATGAGGTGTCTAGTTGAGTATCAAAATGGGTGGTCCAGAGGCTGGTGTTTCCTAGTGACCTAGAAGAAGGATGTCTTGCAGGATGTGGTATGGCCCGTCTGGCCATACTGGTTGCCTTCAGGGACCATTGTGAAACCCGTGAGACTGCCAGGAGTCCAATTAATTCTAGTCTTGAGACAGGCTGAGCTGCAAAACTGGATATATAGTCTACCTGCTGCTGAGATACAGTTTGGGTCTCTGCAGCTCTCTGTTTGAAAATGAGATGTCACCTTTAATCTTAAATACCAGTATGATGGTCCTGTAGGACTGAAAGAAGATGAAACAAGCCAGGATTCATTTGAGGAAGGACTGTTCCTCTTCATTCCCTGGTTTCACTGAGAAAATGTAAGGAGAGTGTTGTTTGGATGTCCGAAGCCAGAAAAACCAGTAACAAAGCCAGCTCTCCAGCCTCAGACTCCCTGGGCTTTTATGACCTCCAGGGCTGCAAGGTTGACAGTAGGGGACCCAGACGCTGAGGGGGCCGTGAATGTGAGGTGCAGACATATGTGAAATAATTAGTCAGCCTTTATGAGGAAAGCAGAGAGAAGTCATTAGGACTGCTGTTTAACAAAGGGCAACTTCCTCTCCCACCCCCCTATTAAAGAGGTGCTTTGCGACTGTGTTGCCTTTCTTTGATCCCCAAAGGCCCATGATGTTTCGCTGACATCCTGTCATGATATTTAATGATGCCTCACATGTGCCCGGGAGTGTGGCCCGACTCAGCATCCTTTGGGGAGAGGCATGGTAACATGGCAAGTTTTTGATGTGGTTCCTTGCATGGCAAAGGTGAGTGAGGCAGCTGCACACGCTAGTGAAAGCCCTGATTCTCGGCGGTGGAAGCAGGTGAAAGGACTGATGGAGGGAACAAAATTCTGCCGAGTTCTCTGGCAGAAACTTTGTCTATTATGGGGCCTCTAGACTGAACCGAACTGAGCATCGGCTGGTGCAATGCTCAGGAGAGGAGAGAATGTGGTCTTGGATGGTCTTCTTTCAAAAGGCGGGGGAATGTTTCAGAGAGATGGATCTTCTTCCAGCCTATTGTTCCCTGTGGTCATACACACGAACAGCTGCTTAAAGGAAGATTAACAGGCCCGTAGGGACCCTCCAGCCCATTCCAGATCTGTGAATCCTCCTACAAAGTTTCTGGTGGGCCGCCTTCCCCTGTCTGCCCGAATGCCTCCGGAGCTGAGGAACTCCCCACCACGAGGTCCCTGGTGCCCTGGGGCTGGTCTCACCGTTCCAAAGGTCCACTCAATTTAGCTGTCTCTTGCAGCTTCTAACACTGGTCCCAGCTAGGCGCTTGACAGCTACACAAGATGACTGAACTCCTGTTTGGAGTAGTTCTTCAACTCTCAGCCCTCCCTGTCCCCCCACATTCTCATTTCCAGGCTAAGCATTCCATTTCTGTGACTGCTCCACCTATATGCCCTGGTTTGTGCTGTGCTAATTCACTTTAGTTGTGTCCTCCTCTGTGCGACCCTATGGACTGCAGCCTGCCAGGCTCCTCTGTCCATGGGGTTCTCCAGGAAAGAATACTGGAGGGGGTTGCCATGCCCTCCTCCAGGAGATCTTCCTGACCCAGGGCTTGAACTCGCATCTCTTATGTCTCCTGCTTTGGCAGGTGGGTTCTTTTCCACTAGCGCCACCTGGGAAGCCCAAACCCTGGTTTCCACACCCTCAAATCTGATGGTCCTTCTTAGAATGTTCTGGCAGGATATCGCCATCACCCTTGTTCTCTGAATGCTGGTTAAATTTCCTTTGACCTCTTTGGTAGCTCGAGGTCTGAAATGGAGCAATAATCTCAACATGCAAAGGCAATAATTTGCATTTTCCCTGAGAGTCTCAAATGGGTCCAAGTTCATATTCCAAGGGTTGGCTTGTGTGAACATTTCCTTTTTCTCCCTGGTTATTCAGATGAAAAGCATGTCAGGGCTAACTGATTGGGCCTGGCTTTTTTGTGATTTTTGCCTTTTTCACTCGGAGGACAGTCCCAGTGCCCCACAAACCAATGCCGTGGGATTGAAGGGAGCCACTCCTCACTACCCCTTAGTGGCAATGTTCCCAATCCACTCTCTTCTCTCCATCGGCATTGTTACTACCTTGCCCCTGCCCTGTCACTTCTCTCCAGGATGACAGCCAGAGCCTCTGAATGATCTCTGGACATGTTCCTGTCCCCGAAAACACACATTGCTGACAGTGTTTCACTTAGCTTCCTCAGGCATGTGTAGTCAGACCCAGACATGCTGTCTGGCCCCACTTGCTTCTCCAGGATCACCCTGAATTTGTCATTCCCTCGACCCTACACTCCACCCACTCTGGCCCCCTGTCAGTTCCTTGAATATGCTGGCTCCTTTCTCCTACCTGGGCTGTAACTTCTGGTTCCCTCTGCCTGTAATGCTCCCCGCGCCCCGTACTTTGCCTGCCTGGGCTCCTTCCCATCTTCAGACCTTAAATACTGTAGGCCTATATACTGTGCTCATGGAGAGACCCTCTCTCCTGGAGCTCAGATTCCCTGTTACCATTGTCTGACCCACTCTATTTGCTTTACAGAACTGATCACAATGTGTAACTTATATTTGTTGACTTGCTTACTTTCTATCTCCCCTTGCCTTCCCCACTGTCTCCTGTTGCCTCCTCCCACCTCCTGGTCCTCCATCAGGCCAGGGTTTTGTCTTCTCTGGTCTCCAAAGTATCCTCAGTCCCAAGTTCAGCTCCTGGTGTATGATAAAGGCTCAATGCCTACTTGTCGAATAAGTGGATGGATGGACAAATGCAGTGGCATATTTGTCTCCAGCTGTCCATCAACCCAAATACAAGATTCATTCTTGAGTTATAAACTATAAGTTTTAGGAGAAACTTTCAAACCTTGCAGAAGGAAACATCCCTTTTGCTTTCTTTATTCTCCACGTCCCAACAAAATGGAGTTTTACTGGAATCTCATCACAATGTAAATGCAGGCCCCTGATTGTCCTGGTTGAATTATAGATCTTCCAGTTAGATTTAGATTGCTGTTATTTTTGACAGGTTGACAATATTTTTAAAATAGTCCTTTCTTCAGTGTCTTAGTGCCTCTTCTAGATGAGAAAAGGGAAAACATTGAAACTTTGAGTACCATTCCTCACTGTAATCTCAAAACAAAGGATTCACATGTTTCTATTTTTTAATGTGAATTGAATTTCCCTGCAACTCCACCCCAAATCACAGAATGGCAAGAACTGACACTGAACAAACTGATGTTTTCAGGTGTAACCTCTGAACTGGAAAATCTGTATTAGTTTCTCAGAGCTGTCGTAAAAAGTACCACAGTCTGTTGTTGCTCAATTGCTAAGTGGTGCCTGACTCTTTGTGATCCCATGGACCGCAGCATATCAGGCTTCCCTGTCCTTCACTGCATCCCAGAGTTTGCTCAAATTCCTGCCCATTGAGATGGTGATGCCATCCAATCATCTCATCGTTTGTTGCCCCCCTTTTCTCCTGTCCTCAATCTTTCCCAGCGTCAGGGTCTTTTCCAGTGAGGCAGCTCTTTGCATCAAGTGGCCAAGTATTGGAGCTTCAAGTTCAGCATCAATCTGGGTGGCTTAAAACTACAGAAATGTATTCTGTCACAGTACTGGAGACTTGAAGTCTGAAATCAAGGTGTCAGCACTGTTGGTTCCTTCTGGTGGCGCTGGGGAGAATCTGTTTCATACCTCTCTCCTGGCTTCTGGAGGCTGCTGGCTGCATGTGGTGTTCCTTGACTTGCAGTGTCTCACTCCAGTCTCTGCCTGTCTTCCCCAGGCCTTCTTCTCTCTGTGTCTCTATGTCCACATCTCAAATCTCTCCCTTTCTCATAGAAGGACATCAGTCATTGGATTTAGTGTGTGTGTGTGTGTGTGTGTGTGTGTGTGTGTGCGTGCGCAGGCTCAGTCATGTCCAACTCTTTGCGACCCTGTGGGAGCCCATCTTAAATCCAGGATGATTTCTTCCTGAACCCTTAACTACATCTGCAAAGACTCTATTTCTAAATAAGGTTACATTCACAAGTACCAAGGGTTAGAACTTTGACATATCTTTTTGGGGTACAGAGACTGAATGGTGAGATCCAGAGAGGCAACATGACTCGCCCAAGGCATACAACTATTTATCGATGAAATCGGAACTACAACTCAGACCTTTTGGTCTTTTCACTCTAGTGAACTGTCTCTTGAAAGAATACCCCTTGGGCTTCTAAGGCATTGGTTACTGAGATCTTTGTTTTTCTGCTTTAGAGCCCCTTTTATGAGCTGGCTAGTGACTGTGTAAGTTCCTACCAGGCCAAAGTAGTTTGTCAAAATAGTAATCATGCCGGTTTGTGCAGGTGATGTTTCTCTCAGTTTGGAAAAGAAGACAAAGGATCAGAAAATACATTTTTTGTTGAGTTGATTAAATCTATCTGGCGTAGTTATATTTGTTGATGTTCAGTTGCAGCCATTCAGGCTTTTGTAAATTGACATGATAATTTCCCCAGCTCTGCCAGCTCTGTCCGTGACTGCATGAGCTAGAAGCATTTGGTAGAACCCAGTGAGTAGCAGCCGGGTCAGAATGGTAGCTTGACCACAGGCCAGGGCAGCTGGTCTCCATCACATTCAGCCTTGATGCCTGCCTTAGCTGATGGTTGTACATGTGATAAATGCCTATGACTCCACCTAGGTTTTCACAGAATCCAAACCATTTTGCAGGAAAACAAAGCAGGTAACACCACAACCATTTCCTTTCTCTCTCTCTCTTTTATTTTTGGGAAGGAGTGGTATGAGAGGGAACTTAATATTCATGAAAGCATTTTACAAGCGTGTGAGTAATAAAATCCATCTTTTAAAGATGTAATGTATTTTACAGGCTTTCTTAATCTATCCTTGCCTTCCTTCTTCCACATAAAAAATTTAGCAGTGATTAAATTAAAAGGAAAATGGAAGTCATAATAAAATTAAAACACACCAGTACCATGGTACTTTGAAATTGCCACAAGTATTAATGATACATCCCTAGCTGGCATGTATGACTCCTGTGACTGAGATAGGACAGGATACATGTGCCTGCGAATTTCTTGTATCTAGCTGCTTCACCCGGAGAAGGCAATGGCACCCCACTCCAGTACTCTCGCCTGGAAAATCCCCTGGGCAGAGGAGCCTCGTGGGCTGCAGTCCATGGGATCGCTAAGAGTTGGACATGACTGAGCGAATTCACTTTTACTTTTCACTTTCATGCATTGGAGAAGGAAATGGCAACCCACTCCAGTGTTCTTGCCTGGAGACTCCTCGGGACGGGGAGCCTGGTGGGCTGCCGTCTATGGGGTCGCACAGAGTCGGACACGACTGAAGCGACTTAGCAGCAGCAACAGCAGCTGCTTCACCATCCCTTCCTCTCCACTCCAGAGTGTTTGGAAGGCAAATGACTGGATAGATAACTACAAGTAGCCCATTCTTAGGGCTTCCTGGTTGGCGCTAGTGGTAAAGAGCCTGCCTGCCAGTGCAGGAGACTTAAGAGACACGGGCTCAATCCCTTGGTCGAGAAGATCTGGAAGAGGGCACAACAACCTATTCCAGTATTCTTGCCGGGAGAATCCCAAGGACAGAGGAGCCTGATGGGCTACGGTCCATATGGTTGCAAAGAATTAGAGATGACTGAAACGACTTAACATGCATGCACGCACAACCCATTCTTAGACTATAAAACTAAAGTTTATCATTACTTGGCCACATAATAGAGAACCCAACTTGAAATTCTTCTGATACTATGGATTTACCAATGGGAGCACATTGACCTGGTCCTCAGACCAGTGTCCCTCATGGTTGCAAGATGGCTGCTATAGCACCATATAAGGGACATTCAAATATGAGGAGAGGATATTCAGAAGGGGAAGCAAACTCTCTTGTGTCTTTTTTTCCTAAAGCAAGGAACTTTCCCTAGAAGTGCCCAGAAGATTTTGCCTCCCATTTAGTCAGCAGATTTTGGGTCACATTTTTACCTTAAACTAATCCCCAGTGGCATGCGGTCCCATAACTTCACGGCAAATAGATGGGGAAACAGTGGAAACAGTGGCTGACTTTATTTTTCTGGGCTCCAAAATCACTGCAGATGGTGATTGCAGCCATGAAATTAAAAGACGCTTACTCCTTAGAAGGAAAGTTATGACCAACTTAGACAGCATATTAAAAAAAAGAGACATTACTTTGTCAACAAAGGTCTGTCTAGTCAAGGCTATGGTTTTTCCAGTGGTCATGTGTGGATGTGAGAGTTGGACTATAAAGAAAGCTGAGCACTGAAGAATTGATGCTTTTTAACTGTGGTGTTGGAGAAGACTCTTGAGAGTCCCTTGGGCTGTAAGGAGATCCAACCAGTCCCTCCTAAAGATCAGTCCTGGGTGTTCATTGGAAGGACTGATGCTGAAGCTGAAACTCCAATACTTTGTTCACCTGATGAGAAGAGCTGACTCATTTGAAAAGACCCTGATGCTGGGAAAGATTGAGGGCAGGAGGAGGAGGGGATGACAGAGGATAAGATGATTGGATGGCATCACCGACTCAATGGACATGGGTTTGGGGGACTCCGGGAATTGGTGATGGACAGGGAGGCCTGGCGTGCTGCAGTTCATGGGATCGCAAGGAGTCGGACATGACTGAGTGACAGAACTGAACTGAACTGAACCCCCAGTAAGGAAATGTGACTACCACCATTAGTTTAACTAATCATATAGTCAGTGTAGGGGGTTTAGAATGCCAAACAGGGCTTTTCTGGTGGTCCAGTGGTTAAGAGTCTGCCTTGCAATGCAAGGGACACAGTTTTGATCCTTGGTTCAGGAAGATCCCATGTGCCGTGGAGCAACTAAGCCCATGTACTACTGAGCCTGAACTACTGAGCCTGCTCACCTAGAGTCTGTACTCCATAACAAGAGATGTCACTGCAATGAGAAACCCATGCAATGAAACTGTAGAGTAGCCCCTACTTGCCGCAACTAGAGAAAGTCTGTGCACAGTAGTGAAGACCCAGTGTAGTCAAAATAACTAACTAAATACATATGTGTGAGTTGCTCAGTTGTGTCTGACTCTTTGCAACCCCATGGACTGTAGCCTGCCAGGGTCCTCTGTCCGTGGAATTTCCCAGGCAAGAATACCGGAGTGGGTTGTCATTTCCTTCTCCAGGGGATCTTCCCGACCCAGGGATCAAACCCAGGTCTCCTGCATTGCAGGTAGATGCTTTACTGTCTGAACCACCAGGGTAATACAATAATATGTATATATTTTACATAAAAAATTATAAAGATATATATGTGTGTGTGTGTGTATATATATATATATATATATATATATATATACACACACACTCTATATATATGTAAAAGAATCCCAGACAAAATTGGGATTCTGTTCCAAAGGAACAAGGGGGTATATTAAGACAAGTTTTGGTTACAAGTATCAGGACAACCAAATAAATATGGCCTAAACAATAATGGAAGTTTTATGGTTTTGTATAACAGGAAGACCAGACTTAGGTGGTTCCAGAGTTGATGGATTCAGCAGCTCAGGGATGTTGGCTCCTCCATATTTCTCCTGGCTTTATCAATATGATTGGTTTCACTATGGCTGCCTCAGTTCAAAACACTGGTCCACAGTCAAATGCAGGAAGAGGACAAAGTCTCTGGCTTGTGTCCCTTTTAAAGAACACTGCAAACTTTTCCAGTGACCCACAACGGTCATGTCCTTATGTCTTATCAGCCAGGGATATAGCCGATGCCTGGGCCTATGTCTGTCACTGGCATAAAAACAGGATCAACATGACTGGCTTAAACTGATCATCATTTACTATTGATCCCTGATGGTGGGATGTGTGCTTGACTGAAGACACAAGGAGGAAGGGAGAATACGCAGACATCTGCCAGCAAGGAGAGAAGAGGTTGAGAAGACCCTCTGGTAGCCCAGCACCATGAATTAACTGTGAACTTAATATACATGAGGAGAATCCATGTTTGATTAGAAAGATTTAGAGACCACAGACTTCTCCATGATTTGTCATGGATACCTCATGGAAGCAGCAACCAGCAATGCTGCCCTTAGGGTTTCTTTTTCTGGGGCCAGAACCAGAGATTGTGGAAATCCTTTAGGTTACACTAGAGTTATGAGCTGGGTTCTCATGACATAACCTCCCCGCCTGGCCCCCGTGGAACTCTGTCATGTAGGAACCAGAGGCAACATAGACCTCCTCCCATTGCTCAACTCTGATTTACAGTTGGGAAGGAAGGGAGATTCAACTCTCACACCCCAATACTACCAGTAAGGAGGTCTTTTCTCTCCCATTCCCCCCCGAGTTGTCAAGAAATACCTCTAGGACCTACAGTTCTTTCTCCTTAATTTTTTCATAGGACATCACTAGAAAGTAGCCAGGGTGAGCAGAGGGGTTGTTGACAATATCTTTTCATCAAGATATAAGACATCTGGTCACTTTCTTTTTGGAGCTCAACATTTTTTAAAATTTTATTTTTACTTGAAGGATAATTGCTTTACAATATTATGGGTTTTTTTTTTTTTTTTTTGCCATTCATCAACATGAATCAGCCACAGGTATACATATGTCCCCTTCCCCTTGCACCTTCCTCCCACCACCCATCCCATCCCACCCCTCTAGGTTATCATGTCACTGCTGCTGCTGCTGCTAAGTCGCTTCAGTCGTGTCCGACTCTGTGTGACCCCACAGATGGCAGCCCACCAGGCTCCGCTGTCCCTGGGATTCTCCAGGCAAGAATACTGGAGTGGGCTGCCATTTCCTTCTCTAACGCATGAAAGTGAAAAGTGAAAGTGAAGTCGCTCATCGTGTCCAACTCCTAGCGACCCCATGGACTGCAGCCCACCAGGCTTCTCTGCCCATGGGATTTTCCCGGCAAGAGTCCTGGAGTGGGGTGCCATTGCCTTCTCCATATCATGTCACAGTGCAGCTCAAATCTTGAAGGCATCTAACTTGACTCAAAAGTCTCAGATCCCTTACCGTCTATTAATAGTTTCTTATCTAACTTGCTGTCACTGGCTGGCCTGCATGCAGAAGGCAGGCAGTGCCTCATCACCGAGGAAGGGGAAGGACCTGAATAAATCTTCTGACAATTGTGAGGCCTGGTTCTCCATCCCTCAAATTGGGGTAATTACTCCTGCCTTGAAAGAGCCAGGCATGCTGTATTCGTGCTGTGCAAGGATCTCCTTCCCTCTCCCTCCTCTCAGCCTTGCCCTCTCACATCTGTGTTTTATAATCTGCCTGTTTGTTTGGTTGTTTACTTATTTATTTGTGGCAGTGAAAGCTGGGCCCCTTTACCTGATGGCTGAGGGTTCAGAAACCGCTCCTCTGGATTCCTCCTTCATTGACATTCAACCCAGTCCCTTGCAGATGGCTCTGGAGGCCTCCCCTTCCTGGGAGCTCTAATGTGGCAGTTATGAAAGCAGCTCAGACCAAGCTCGATTAGCATAATAATGAAGCTTCGGCTGCAATGTTATCATCCTCAAAGGGGATAGCTGGAGTGGTCACAGAGCCTTTAACAAGTGCTGCTTTAGGATAAAAGAGGACAGGGTGGGAAATGATAGATGGCAAGTGGGGAATACTGGGGGTGATTAGGAGGGGTGGGAACCAGCAGGGGAAGTGGGGAGGGATCTTGTTTGCTGGCCTCTGCCTTGTTTCGAAGAGATGTCACTGAAACCACAAAATTTCCTCTACAATTGGCCTTTTAGAAATGCACTGATGTGAGCATTTCTAGAAAAATTTAATATCTGTCTCTTGTGGCTGTAGAAGGAAATAAAATTGATCTGCAACAATCGCAAGCTCTTTTGGATGCTCAGTAACCAGTGAATAGGTTGGGCATTATTACCTCCCTTTTACAGATGAAAGTCCATCCATCCATCCCTCCATCCCTCTATCCATGCATGCATCCATTCATCTTCTATCTTGTTCTGTCATTTAATGTAGTTGCCAGATGAAATAACTGCTAGCAAGAGACATTGAGTTCACAGATACAAACTCAGATCTGACTCCTGTAATCAGTTAAAAATCCAAACCAAAGACCATATGTCCCAACTCTGGTGGTTAATTGTAATGAAGCAGGTTCAGCTGGATCCTTGAGGTTGATCCACACTTACTCCCTCTCAGTTGTCTTCTCAGCTGAGGAATCCAAACATGTGTATGACCAATGCCTCTACCAGGGCCATTTTGATGGCCATTGGCCCAGTTTAGGCCAGGGTGATAGCTTCAGTTTGTACATTTAAACCACTGGTTATTGTGCTGGGTTTAAAAACAAAACAGAGATCAGTTATCCCCTCATTACACAGGCGTGGAAAACAGCAGGAAAGCTGAAGCACATCCAGGCTTTCTTGTGCCATGTAAAATTAGGCACTAACTGGAAGGGCTAGTCTGGGTAATTCAAGAAAATCTCCCCAGGCCCCACCCCTCTTTCCCCAGCATGCAGAGGGCAGGAGGAAGGAAAATCTCTGATGAAAATGAGGGCCAACTATGACTGGTCCAACAGATGAGGCCAGAGGCACACTCAATGAGGGGAGAAGGTTCTTGGCTTAGGAAACTGCCCTAATGGCACCTTTAGTGTGAAAAATGAAGGCCCCACCCAACCTCCCCCAAAAGCTGATTTGGAAGGAGGGTGAGACCGAGGAGATCAGAAGTGTCTGCATAATGAAGGTGAGACAACACAGAAGAGCCAAAGAGGGGGAGTGATGCCAATTAGTGAGAGAGTCAGGCGCTGAGGAAAACAGCTGTCCGACGCAGGAGACACCCAGGGCGGAAATGGCCCAGGAGCCCAGCTTTTAAGTTGCTTGTGGTTCTGTGACATAGTTCCCTCTAGAATCCCCAGTCTTTAGGATACAAGCCTGTTTGCAACATGCAGCCATTTTAATGTGGGGTGGAGCTTTGGAGATTGACGAGGAAAAGGGAGGCACCTCACGTTCATCTGGCAAAGGACAGAAAGAAGGGAGTTGACCCCAGAGGGGGAGATGTGACAATTTGAGAGAGCCCCTGAAACAGGAAATGTGATTGAGGGCTGACTACGTAAGAGTCCTGGGAATCCACCCCAAATCTTTCAATATGTGGAATGGGGCTTAAGTCAGATTTCTTCCCAGATTTAAAGGAAATGGGACCACAGAGGCTTACCTAGACAGAATATATTTGTTTCCATTGTCTTGAAGTGTTAATAGAAGTCTGAATGGTCAGTTCAGCAATTAGAGACCTCTGCATCTTTTTGTAGATTTTGCCATCCAAGATCAATGACCAGAGTTGTTGCACACAGTTCTTAACAGTTTATAAACACTTTGCATTACTTCACTTAATCTTCATAACCACTTGGGGAAAGAAGCCGAAAACCCATATCATCCTGGGAACATTGATTTATTGTCAGTAACTTAGAGTTTACACACTTGAAGTGATTCAACTCATTGTATATGCAAGCACAATACTCAACCCAATGTCTATATGGGGACATTGCAAGGCTCTTGATTGAGGGAAGTGGAGGGTAAAGAATAGAGTTTGCAGCTATAGAGCAATTTCTTTTCCAGTTGGTTTTTTAAGTTTTAAATACAAGCTAAGAAGTATCAGCTTGTGCAGTCCTATTGAGGCAATGGCTGCATGTGGTCCCATCTCATAGTCAAAGAAATCACCCAGAAACCAAAAACAATTTTTATAATATCTGTAGTTCTTATCTTTGTTTCCATTTAGCAAAATTTGATCTAATTTAGTATTTTTTCCTTCTGGGATGCATTATAAGACAAAACTGAATCTAGCATAAGTCAAGGGAATCCATTCATACTTCAGGTCTTATGATCTTTAAATATCATGAACTGGACACAAAGGCTACAACAATGATTCTAAAAATTTGCCTTCTTTACTTGATTAATTCTCTCACACTTCCCTTCATTATTCAGAATGGCTGTTCTCTGAAATCACTCCCTTGAGGTCTTGCTTTGGTGGTATCTCTGTTCCTTTTGTCCTTTGCTATTCCACTGAAACCTCACAATCTTTCCAATTCTGCTTCACAAAAGCACCATTAAATAAACTTGGCAATGGCAGTTCCTCCTCTCCAAAGGAGAGGAGGAAAAGAAACTAAGAGAAGTTAGAAAATGGTTTTGTGGTAGGGGGAAGAGAAAGACAAAGAATACATTTACATAAACATTTCAGGGTTGTAATAAATAAATGCTGAAAGTTAATCTGGCAATATGCATGATTATTGTTTTGTTGTATATTAATTAGGCAATAAATGGTAATGGTTTATGCAAATGATAGCACTTATTTATTTTTAAGGAAGAAACTGTGTTTTTATTGTTCTTCTCTTCTGGCTCTGTGAGTTCTTCGGTGTTTTTAAATAAAAATAATGGCTATCTTGTCGACTCTTTATCTGACACCATGGATATAGTTTAATTCTCATCTGAGACAGACTTGTCAGAAGACCAATACTTCAGTCTGATTCCTCAGAAATATTGGTTCCAGAGGAATATTGGTTCCAGTAATTCCTCTACTAATCCTTTATGACTCACGGTTGTAGATTCTTGAGCAAATGTTTTTTTCTTCCCAAAATATCTTAAAATAAATAAAGGTGACTTGCCTACAAGATCAACCTTATGGTGATCACCCACAAAAGTGATGTGATTTGGGAAACAAAAAAAGGTCCTCTTGTCCCTACATCACTGTTTGCTAAAACTTACTATTTGCTAAAAAGATTTCACTATTCTGAGCAATATATTTTCTTAGCTCAAGGAGAGAAAACACTTTGAAGTCATTCACACATCTCCAAGGAAAAAATGAGTGGGGAGGTGTTTTAGGTGCTAAAAGGGTTTAGAAGGACATTCATGTGTGACTTTCTAGGAATTCGAAATCCAGGCTTTTGTTGGTTATAGAAAGTAGGCACGAAAGGACCTGACAGCCACATTGGGTTGTGTAGGTCACAGATCAACTGGTGGACTGGTAAGAGGAAGAATTTGAGTGGTGTTTTCTATAGTTTGTAAGAGAGACTCCTTCCACGGCATCCCACATCTGTGGGTATCTTGCTGGTCTTTGTGACTGCTCTTTTCCTTGAAAGAAGGGGAGCCTGTCTTCCCCTTCCAGGTATGAGATGTTCTACATCCACCATGATATTGTGGAGCTTTGTGTTCTATCATTTCCCACTATCTGGAGACAGACAAGATGGACAGACAGTTGAAATTCTTACTCAAGGCTGAGGCTGACTGTGATATTTCTCACTTCTTAATCTTTAGCTCTTCTTCTTTCTCTGCAGGTAAACCAAGGCTGATTCTTCTACCCCAACCTCTTCCTCTCCCAAGTTGTTATTTAAAGCCCAAGGGTTTCTGGACAGCTCCTCTCTGCCTTGGAGCTGCTTGGAAGGCAGGCCAGGATCACGGGGCAAATGCTCATTGTCCTTCTTCCTGACAAGGTGGGACAGATTTTCTCCTCTGAAGCCTCAGAGGTGGGCTGATAAGCAGCCACATCAACCGCTTTTCCACATCTGCAAAAAGGAGACCATAATATCAACCCTACCATGGCTTTTAGGACTGTTAAATGGTCACAAAGAGTGAGACATGACTTAGCACAGCACAGCACAAACGAGATACTGTATTTGAATCACATAGCGTGTTGCACGTTGAGAACTTTGACTATTATCCAAATCTGATGCAAACTTTTAAGAGCCAGCTTGAGTCCTACCCCCTTCATGAAAGTTTTCATTTCCCCCACAGCTTGAAGTAATCTCTATGTGCTTCTGAGGTATTTGTTAGCTGTGCAATGCATATGGAAATTAAAAATGCATTGTTTCATGACTTGCCCTTTGTTGTTCTCTTATTAATTAACCTGTGTGGTTATTTAATTAACTCTTCATATCTTTATTCTTTCCCCTCCATGGATCACAGCCTTGTTGTGCCTAAGAGACTTGTGTGACTCAATGAAGCTATGAGCCTTGCTGGGCAGGGCCACCCAAGATTGATGGATCATAGTGGAGAGTTCTGACAAAACATGGCCACTGGAGAAGGAAATAGCAAACCACTCCAGTATTCTAGCCACGAGAACCCCATGACTAGCATGAAAAGGCAAATAGATATGACACTGAAAGAATGAGCCGTGCAGGTTGGAAGGTGTCTAATATGCTACTGGGGAAGAATGGAGGGCAATTACAAATAGATCCAGAAAGAATGAAGGGGCTTGGCCAAAGCAGAAATGATGCTCAGTTGTGGATGTGTTTGGTGGTCAAAGTAAAGTCTGGTGCTGTAAGGAACAATATTTCATTGGAACCTGGAATGTTAGGTCCATGAATCAAGGTAAATTGGACACGGTCAAGTAGGAGAAGGCAATAGTGAACACTGACATCTTAGGAATCAGTGAACTAAAATGGATGGGAATGGGTGAATTTAATTCAGATACCACTATGTCTACTGTGGGTAAGAATCCCTTAGAAAAAATGGAGTAGCCCTCATAGTCAACAAAAGAGTCTGAAATGCAGCACTTGGGTACAGTCTCGAAAATGAGAGGATGGTCTCAGTTTGTTTTCAAGGCAAACCATTCAGCATCACAGTAATCCAAGGCTATGCCCCAACCACTGATACCAAAGAAGTTGAAGTTGAAAGGTTCTATGAAGACCTACAAGACCTTCTAGAACTAATACCAAAAAAGATGTCCTTCTCATCATAGGGGATTGAAATCAAAAGTAGGAAGTTAAGAGATACCTGGAGTAACAGGCAAGTTTGGCCTTGGAGTACAAAATGAAGCAGGGCAAAGGCTAACAGAGCTTTGTCAAGAGAACACATGGGTTGTAGCAAACACCCTTTTCCCACAACACAAGAGATAACTACACATCGACATCACCAAATGGTCAGTATCGAAATCAGATTGTTTACATTCTTTGCAACCAAACGAGGAGAAGCTCTATATAGTCAGCAAAAACAAGACCTGGAGCTGACTATGGCTCAGATCATGAGCTCTTTATTGCAAAATTCAGGCTTAAATTAAATAAAGTAGGAAAAACCACTAGGTCAATTAGGTATGACCTAAATCAAATCCCTTATGATCATACAGTGGTGGTGAGGAATAGATTCAAGGAGTTAGATCTGGTAGGCAGAGTGCCTGAAGAATTATGGACAGAGGTTCATAACATTGCAGGCACAAGAGGCAGTGACTAAAACCATCCCAAAGAAAGAGAAATGCAAGAAAGCAAAGTGATTGTCTGAGAAGGCTTTACAAATAGCTGAGGAAAGAAGAGAAGTGAAAAGCAAGGGCGAAAGGGAAAAATATACCCTACTGAATGCAGAGTTCCAGAGAAAGGTAAGGAGACATAAGAAGGCCTTCTTCGATGAACAGTGCAAAGAAGTAGAGGAAAATAATAGAATGGGAAAGACAAGAGATCTTTCCAAGAAAACTGGAGATATCAGGGAACATTTCATGCAAGAATGGGCATGATAAAGGACAGAAATGCTAAGGATCTAACAGAAACACAAGAGATTAAGAAGAGGTGGCAAGAACATACAGAACTACACAAAGTCTTAATGACTCAGATAACCGCAGGGGTATAGTCACTCACTAGAACCAGATATCCTGGAGTGTGAAGTCAAGTGGGCCTTAGGAAGCGTTACTATAAACAGAGCTAGTGGAGGTGATGGAATTCCAGCTGAGGTATTCAAAATCCTAAAAGATGATGCTGTCAAAGTGCTTCACTCAATATGTCAGCAAATTTGGAAATCTCAGCAGTGGCCACAGGACTGGAAAAGGTCAGTTTTCATTCCAGTCCCAAAGAAGGGCAGTTCTTCTTTGGGAACAGTACAATTGAACTCATTTCATATGCTAACAAGGTAATGCTCAAAATCCTTCAAGCTAGGCTTCAGCAGTACATGAACTGAGAACTTCCAGATGTATAAGCTGGATTTAGAAAAGGCAGAGGAACCACAGATTAAATTACCAACATCCATTGGATCACAGAGAAGGCAAGGGAATTCTGGAAAAAACATCTATTTCTGCTTCATTGACTGTGCTAAAGCCTTTGATTGTGTGGATCACAATAAACTGTGGAAAATACTTCAAGAGAAGGGAATACCAGACCACCTTACCCGTCTCTTGAGAAACCTGTATGCGGGCCAAGAAGCAGCAGTTAGAGCTGGACTTGGAACAATGGACTAGTTCAAAATTGGAAAACGAGTACGTGAAAACTGTATAGTGTCACCCTGTTTATTTAACTTATAAGCAGGATACATCATGCAAAATGCCGGGCTGGATGAGTCACAAGCTGGAATCAAGATTGTCAGGAGAAATATAATACCTCAGATATGCAGATACCACTCTAACAGTAGAAAGTGAAGAGGAACTAAAGAGCCTCTGGAGGGTGAAGGAGGAGAGTGAAAAAGCTGGCTTTAAAACTCAACATTCTAAAGACTAAGATCATGGCATCAGGTCCCATCACTTCATGGCAAATAGAAGGGGAAAAAGTAGAAGCAGTGATAGACTTTATTTTCTTGGGCTCCAAAATCATTGTGGATGGTGACAGCAGCCATGAAATTAAAAGATGCATGCTCCTTGGAAAAAAAGCTATAACAAACCTATACAACATATTAAAAAACAAAGACATCACCTTGCTGACAAAGGTCTGTATAGTCAAAGCTATTGTTTTTACAGTAGTCATGTACAAGTGTGAGATTTGGACCATAAAGAAGGCTGAGCACTGAAGAATTGATGCTTTCTAATTGTGGTGCTAGAGAAGACTCTTGAGAGTCCCCTAGACTGCAAGGAGATCAAATCAGTCAATTCTAAAGGAAATCAACCCTGGATACTCATTTGAAGGACTGATACTGAAGCTGAAGCTCCAATAATTTGGCCACCTGATGCAAAGAACTGACTCACTGGAAAAGATCCTGGTGCTGGGAAAGATTGAAGGCAAAAAGAGGAGTGGGCAGTAAAGGATGAGATCGTTAGATAGCAACACCAACTCAATGGATATGAAAGAGCAAACTCCAGGAGACAGTGAAGGACAGGGAATCCTGGCGTGCTGCAGTCCATGGGGTCTCAAAGAGTCGGAGACAACTTAGCGACTGAACAACAACAGCATCTTTAATATTTATCTTCACAACTTGGCTTTAAGGTCTTTGAGGAGGGAAACTGTGTCTAGTATTTTATAGCCTCCCCAAGATGTCCAGAACTGTGTTTCATAATAAATACGGATCATGTTTCTCTCCATAGATTTAAAAGCAGGAACTCAGGACATCACTGAGTCCTACTTAGTGGTCATCTAGACCATGGAATATAACTCTTTACAGGAGGAGCTTATACTCTAGCAAAGTACCCCCCCCCCACCCCTTTGTGCTCATACCCATGTTTTCTGTCTTACAAATTCTGTTTTAATGCAGAACAATAAAGTACAATGTTAGCCCACAGATTTCAGCAGAAGTTAATAGCAGTAGGCACAATAGTCTTAGAAAATAGATGAAGAGGTGGACAAAGTCTCCTTAATTAGATCCTGCTTGTTGAAAAGAGTGGCATTGGGACTTAGCACACTCTGCACCTCCTCACCAGATCTTTACCTTGATCTTTACCTTGAGAGAACCACTATTCACCTCTTCACCACTTCATCTTGACTTCACCCTATGAAGCCACATTCTTAGCTCCAGGTCCCTGTATTTCAGGGTTGGAGCACTGTCATGGCAGAATTTGTTTTTTTCCCTAGAGTAGACCAGGTGATCCTAGGTGTAAAGATCAGGAAGTCATCTGTCCTGCTGTGCTGCTTAGCACTCTGGAGAAATCTTAGGAAGCAGATGAGAAGCTTAATGTAAAATCAGTCAGTGTTTTAAACAAAGAGATGAGATGGGCCCAAATTTTCCCTCCCCATACTCTGATAAACAGGGTTATCTTGTGGTTAAAGTGATACACTCTATATCTGGGGTCACGTTTATTGGACAAGGCCTCTTATTTTCCGTAAGTTCCAGGGTGAGAACAGAAAATGTGAACAACGGTAAAAGTTTAATATTACTCTCAGGGTCATCATGAAGATGAATGAAATCTGCCAGAACTTTGGTTATAAAATGCTAAATGCAAAAGCAGGTTCAGGAAAACTAGAAGTTTTCCTTTTAAATGGCATTGTTAATGCTAAATACTCCCTGTGCATTTGTCATATTTGCATATAAATATGGGTTTGTTTGAGGATCTGGGTGACGAAGTCAGACCAAAGAACAAAGTTCTGTTGACAAAGCTGGTGTCCTCTGTACTTTGTTCTTGGGTGGCTGTCTCCCTTCTTCTCCTCCTGGATGTGTGGTTGGTATCAGGTCTCAGGCTGCTGCCCAACAAGTTCATTTTCTTTCTTTGCTCTCTTTCTCCTTCTTTTGCTCACTTTTCTCTTATTTTACTCTTTCTCAAGTCTTGTCTCTTTTTTCTCCCATTTCATCTTTCTTCATCCACCTCTCCTAACCCTCCACCTATATTTATGCTTTTCCTTCCTTAACCTTGACTTTTTTCCCCAGTAAAACACCATTAAATTATGCATTAAATAAGTGATACTTGCCAGGCTCTTTATTACTAAAAAGTACTCTCTGGTATAAATAAACAGATTTCAAACTGAATAGACTTCCTATAAAAAGGGAATAAAAGGTGAAAACAATCATGACGTCTGGGTGAGGAAGATCCCATGGAGGGGGAAATGGCAACCCATTCCATTATTCTTGCCTGGAAAGTCCTGTGGACAGAGGAGCCTGGCATGCTACAGTCCACAGGGTCACAAAGAATTGGTATGACTGAGTGACTGAGCATGCACGCAGTCTCTGGGATAAGCAAGCAGATTTCAAATCAAATAGAGTTCTTTGAAAAGGGGGAAAAAAAAGATGAAAACAATCATGACATCTAGAAACAAACTATGCACATATTTCTCCTGTAGTGGAATTACAGAAAGGAGTGATTTTTTGGAGATTAAAACTGTGCAGTGGACAGTGCCTGACATTCATAGAAGGGCAGGTGGAAGGAAACTGATTTAGTTTTTTTCCCTTTTCTGTTGACTGAGCTCAGGGAAGTGTTGGGAAAGAAGAGATCTGGGTCTGGGGCCAGAAAGAGACCCCAAAGAACCCTGGGGTCTTTTCCCTGCTGCAAAAAGAATTGTTCAGTTTTTCTGATTAACCTCTGGGGAATATTGGTCTGACAACAGTTTGTCATTGCCAGAAATGGAACTCTCATAGGTGTGCGTGATTATCTCAGCAATTCCTCACAGTAAGGAAAATAGTAAGGAAAGAATCCGCCTGCAATGAGGAAACCCCAGTTCAATTTCTGGGTTGGGAAGATCTCCTGGAGAAGGGATAGGCTACCCACTCCAGTATGCTTGGGCTTCCCTTGTGGCTCAGCTGGTAAAGAATCCACCTGCAATGTGGGAGACCTGGGTTTGACCCCTGGCTTGGGAAGATCCCCTGGAGAAGGGAAAGGCTACCCACTCCAGTATTCTGGCCTGGAGAATTCCCTGGACTGTATAGTCCTTGGGGTTGCAAAGAGTCAGACCCAACTGAGGGACTTTGACTTCACTTTAAGGAAAGTAGTACAGATTTTCCTGCTGTCTGAAAGGAGAGTGTTCTTATGAAATGTTTCATAAGCAGAAATGATGTAAAGTGGAGAAGTAATTACCTTAGGACACATCTTGCTAACGGATGCACAGAATAAATCAGGATAAAGCATGGATGCTCAAAGATGCAATTTAAAGCTCTAGTGCCTTGATGCTGAGATGCTAAGTGTAGTTCCCAGGGAGGGAGCTTGGTGGTGCCAGTCTCACTGCTCAGGGTGCCCATTCCCTTCAAAACAAATGCTGAATGTAATTTTTGCTTATTGCCTTTACTGTATTACTAAATCAAAAATCCTCTTTGGATTTCTTTCAGTTAGCGAAAACGAGAGTTATAGTAGGTCTTTTGTAAAATCAAAGTGCTGTAAAGTGAACTTTCCAAAATCCAGACTTCTTGTATTATTATTCATCATTTTACAGATGAGGACGGTGCTCATTGAGGATTTGGTCAACTGCTAAGATCACTTGATGAGGAAGTGATGGGGCTGGGAATCAAATCTGGGTAATCTGACTGGGGAGTTCCTTCTTAACTTGTCTCAACTGTACTGTCTCTGGACACTGTAATCAAAAAGTCTGCTTGTATTTATTCCACCTGCTTTATTTTGCACTCTACTTTTCCCCTTTATCAGTACCAGTATTGCTTGTCCTATCCATGATATCCAAATGATGTGTATCCATCAGAACTAAACAGAAGTCAGAAAAAATTTTGTTATTGGACTTCTTTTTCCTTTTGTTCCCTCTGCCTTCTCTCTTTTTTCTTTCTTTCCTTCTAATATTTAGTCATTTCCATTCTGGAGGTATAGGTCAGATATCTCTAGTTTTGGTGGTTAGCTTTATCTGATTAGAAACAAACAAACAAACCGCATTTCAAGCCTTCATTCCTAGTCCTGCTAGAAGTCTGGAGTTGTACTTTTTTTTTTTTTTCAAATTCCCAAATGGTTGATGTTCCTGTGGTTGCCTCTCACTGATTTCCTGTTCCTGCCGAAATTCTTGCTCGAATGCATGTCTTGCTTTCTGAATATCTTTTTTTTTCTGCTCTGTATCATCTTCAACATAGCAGGAAGCCCCTGCTCCTTTTCACAAAATTCCTCCCACCTCAGGCTCTTGCCTGAGGTTACAGCTGACGTTACCAAAGATTTTGGATCACATTGCAGAACTAGATGTTTTATTGAAGGTCATATACCCCTGTCCCAAAATGTTTTAGGCCTTCCCATCGTGGGGCTTTCTTTCTAAGCTTCCTTTTTAGGTCTCCAGATCCCCTCATTCAGTGCCTCCTCTCCTGAACATTTTTCTCCTTTTCATGTTTTCCAAGTCTCTTTCTTCAGTTACCAGTAAGCAGCCATTGATAATCAACCCCCTCCCTACTGTCGGGGGAGTTTGTAATTTCCTCAGTTCTGTCTCATTGCAACAAAAATTTGAAGTGACAGACCAGCGGTACAGCCCCTCAGATGGACCAGTGTTACAGCTCTGTGTTACAGTTCAGTTTTATTTAGAAAATAAAGGAAAATACATCCTGAGGACATGCCGACCCAAAAGTCATGAAGAGAAGAGAGGTCCTCTGGCCTGACTTTGGCTCCTCTTTTTATGTTTTTTCTCCTCCCCCTGAGCTTGCCCTATGTAAATTGGGCCAGCCAGGAGTGCAGTTTGTTTTACCTGAGGTCCTCACTCCGGTCCTCGGACCTTCCTTTGTTCTATTTTTGTGGTCTTTTCCCCTTTCTTGTCTTTTAGCCACCACCATTCTGGACTCCTTTTTCCTATTCTAACTACCTAACACTACCAATTTCTGTTACTTACTCAGCCAAAATGATTTTTCTGTTTGTCTAAACCTTTCCAGGGTTCCTATCTTCTGTAATCAAATATTTTAATATATTTTTCTAACCAAAAGAAAAGTTTTATGAGAGAAATCCTGTCTTCCTCCTCAGTTTACTGGATCAAAGTGCACTCGACCTATGAAAATGCCAGTTTTCTTCTTTGATTGGACATCATCTGTATGAAATCTATATACATGCTGTATTTTTATTTTATTTTCTGTTGGCCTCTGGAAATCAGGTGACTTGATGGTATAAACTCCTTTTGATTCAACTGGTGTTTAACCCTGTTTGTGCATTACTGTGTTTTTCTTTTAAAAGTCCAATTAATTCTTCTACCTTGAACAAAATAAGTATATAAAATCACTTTCTCTTAATATTAGGTTGAAATTCACACCATTCACTTTAAAGATAACTCCAAGATGAAACCATGAACTGAAACAATCAAGTTTTATATCCCTTTTTATTCATTTTTCATTGTTTTTCAGTCATGTCCGATTCTTTGTGAACCCATGAATTGCTGCACGCCAGGCTTCCCTGTCCTTCAGAAGTTTTCTGTCTCGTGGAGTTTGCTCTAACTCATGTCCCTTGAGTCAGTGATGTTATCTAACCATCTGATCCTCTGCCACCTTCTTCTCCTTTTGCTTTTAATCTTTCCCAGCATTAGGATGTTTTCCAGTGACTCAACTCTTTGCATCAGGTGGCCAAAGTATTGGAGCTTCAGTTTCAGCATCAGTCCTTCCAGTGAAGTTTTCAGTGTTGGTTTCCTTTAGGAGTGACTTATTTGATCATTTGCAGCCCTATATTACATTCCTTCAAGTATGGAAGAGATTTCAGGGGGAAATGAAACAGTGTTATCTGATTATGAACTCACATAATATGTGAGTGTATGACATCTCTTTGCTTTTGCCATCAGACACGGATTAATCTTGGGTGAGCATCCAGGGTCTCTTCTCTCTCTGGCCTCCCTGTCTTTCTTCTCTGTTTCCCTCATGCCCATACTCAAGTTCTCTCCCACCCTAGGGTCTGGGTGTCATCCTGGCTTACCAGTCAAGGTAAAGTACCTTGGGATGTTTCTGGCTCCATCCTGGTGGCTGTGCCTTCATAGAGCCTACTGAATTGAGGAGGGGAGAGAACAAGTCAGTGAAAAGGATAGAGAACCTCCTCCCTCCAGGCATGCATACATTCACGAATCAGGAGGGTTTCTAGAAGGCTTGCAGTCAGCTCACAGAAGAGGTGGTAGGAAATCCAAGATCTGGCTTTCTAAGGGCTTTGTCTCCGGAGGAGCTCAGAGTTGGAGATGTATTGAGAAGGTTTATGTGAGAGCCATGTGGAGGAGTGATCCTGGTTGAAGTGTCTACATTCACCAACTCCCTGATTTTTGTAACATCTTAACAAATTTCCTCTCTCTGCTGGCAACTACCAGGAGGGTCCTGCTTTTGTGGAGGGTCCTACTTTTGCTTGGTGTCCAGACTGGCTTCTTCCCCCACTGGGCAGCGTCTGTGTTTGCTGTAATTGGATGATACCACACAACCCACTGCTGTTGCCAGATTTCATTATGACTTGGCATTTTCTGTATTAATTCCCTCACTTTGGGGCTGTTTCGAAGCAAGTGAGGCCAATTTCCTTTTGAATAGCACAAATCTGGAGGCCCGGTTTGCACTGTGAGCTAAGTGGGTGCATTTGTGCCGCTCTCATTGACTCACAGTGTACTCTTTGTTTGATTTGATTTTTTTTTTCTAAACGAGAGCTTGATCCTGAGAGGCAGCTGGCATTCACTGGAAGTCGGAGGACCCATCTTTGGAAAGCCAAAGAATATATTGGGGCAGCTGGTTTTATCCAGAATTATTTCTTGCTGAGGAGTGAGACCACAGGCCTGCAGTTCTGAGCTGGTGCTACTTCTTGGCAGCACCCACTCTAACTGACCCCTGGGAGACTTTACAATCTGGAGGAATTTGGAGTCACAAGGATGTAGGGGGATAGGAACAGATTTGCCTGATAAAATGCAAGAGGCCCAGTTAAAATTTTTTTTCAAAGATTTTTGTTTTTTTGATGTGGACCATTTTTTAAAGTCTTTACAATACTGCTTCTGTTTGATGTTTTGGAATTTTAACCCCAAGGCTTGAGGGACCTTAGCTCCCTGACCAGGGACCCAACCTATAACCATCCACATTGGAAGGTGAAGTTTCAACCACTGGGCCATGAGGGAAGTTCCAGGCCCAGTTAAATTTGAATTCCAAACAAGCAACAAATACTTCCTAGTATAAGTATGTCCTTTGCAACTTCTGGGAAATATTTCATTTATCTGAAATTCAAACTTAACTGAACATCTTGTATTTTTATTTGTTAAATCTGGCAACCCTAGATACCTATGAAGAGGTAAGGGCGGTGTTGGTTACTGTAAAAAAAATCAAGATGAAGGATTCAAATCCAAAGAGGAGGGGGAAAGAAGGATAAAATGTATCATTTGAAAAAGGAGCATGCCACAGGAAAACTTGTTTGATTGGCACAAAAATAAAAACAAAAAACATATTTCTTGGGAACCAAATGTGCTATTTTAGGCTCCCTAGCAACAGGAAACAGAGAGAGTTTGTTTTTTAAAGACTCATATCCCCCATTAGACATTGGTGGTTGTATGAATTAAAAGCATATTAATAATTTCTGATTTGGCAGCAGGTAGACCAGTGGTTCTCAAACTCAAGTGAGCATCAGACTCACCTGGAAGGCTATTTATTTATTTATCTGTCTATGCTTTGTGTGTACCACATGGATCTTAGTTTGCTGACTAGGGGTCGAACCTGCAACCCCTACAGTGGAAGTGTGGCATCTTAACCACTGGACTGCCAGGGAAGTCCCTGGAAGCTTTCTTTAAAAAAACAAATCACTGGGCTGCATTCTGAGTCTGTGACTTGGTGGGGTGGGACATGAAAATTTGCATTTCTAACAAGTTTCCAGGAGATGGTGATGCTCCTGGTCTGGGGACCAAACTTTGGGAATC
This sequence comes from Cervus elaphus, assembly GCF_910594005.1. Classification (NCBI taxonomy): domain Eukaryota; kingdom Metazoa; phylum Chordata; class Mammalia; order Artiodactyla; family Cervidae; genus Cervus; species Cervus elaphus. The sequence goes on along the minus strand of NC_057822.1, from coordinate 27,106,807 downwards.
AAGAGATAAACCTGAACTATTTAATATGGTGGCCACTGGTGCCTGAACTATGGCTTGTCTGAACTGAGAGGTGTTATTTACTTGTAAATACATAGTAGATTGTGAAGACAGTGTGAATAAAGAATGTGCAACATCTCATTAGTAATCTAAAAATATTGATTACATGTATTTTGCATACATTGGGTTAAATAAAATTATTATTAAAATTAATTTCACCTCTTTCCCCTTTTTAAAAACTAGGTCTACTAAAAAACATAAAATGACATCTGGACTTATGTTTGTGGCTTGTATTATATTTCTATCAGACAGTGATATTTTAAGCCATCGTTTGGGTCTGAATTTGGGCATCTGTGAATTAGTGAGAGGGAGGAGGGTAAAAATGCTTTCAATTTTTGTGACCTGTTTTTTTTTTTGGCTGTGCCAAAAACTTAGTTGCTGCACATGGACCTTTGTTCTTCCTTGTGGCATGTGGGATCTAGTTCCCTGACCAGGGATGGAAACTGGGCCCCCTGCTTTGGGAGTGCAGAGTCTTAGCCACTGGACCACCAGGGAAGTCCTTTGTGACCTGTTCTTGAGTGGAATAGTTTCTCGTCCAAGATTTACTAAATCCTCTCACTTGGGTGTAACTTTTGCTCCAGTGTCTTGGTGCTTGATACTATTAGGATTTGGGGTGTGCCCTGAGTGACTGAGCACGCACGCACACACACACACACACACACACACACACACTGGTGATAGTACAGCTGTCTGTGAAAGCAAGGACTTCTATTGGGGAGGTATAAGAAATGACCAGGCTGTCACTGATGGTCAGGAGGTCTGCTCCGTCTTAAGGGGTGATGCTCACAATCAGAAAGGTGGCTGCTTCTCTTCCTACAATCAGCTCCTTGCCGCATATTGGCTACTGGGTGGACTGGAAAGAGAACCTGTAATAGTGAAATTGCTAAATAACCATTTAATCGACAGATCTTGAGACCCCCTTTTCTTCCTTGTTTTCTCTGCAGTCAAAACTCAGCAAGAAACCTGGACCCAGGTCTGGATTCTGAAGCTAATAAGGACATGTAGATCTTGGACAAGGTTAGAAAGAAAGCCCCAGAGAAGTTTAAAGCGTCAGAAAATTGAATTTATGACAAAAGGTCAACCTAACTTCGACTATTTCCTCTGGAGAAGAAAAGCCTTCAAGTATGTGAAAGGTTACTCTACGGAAGGTTGTAGATAATGGCTATGTCTCCACTAAGAATAAAGCTGGTAGAAAAATAAAGCTGGTAGAAAAACATTTAAACTCCTACATGGGGGATTTGATTTTCAGGGAGAGACGAATTTCCTGACATTGAGCACAGTTTATTATTGGAAGAGTTTCCATTAATGTCTGAACAACCTTTCTCTCCAACTTCTTGCCCTGACAGCAGTGACAACCTTGGATGAACTTTGCTCCCTAGTTGGGGGATCAGGAATTATCCTCAGAGAGGTAAGGGGAAGGCTTAGAGTCATTTTGGTCAGAGAAAGAGAACAGAAGTCGTATCTATGATGTCAGACTTTGGTATTTGTCCAATTCCTGATTCCCAACCTGTGTAATCTTCACCCTTGCTATTGATTTTGTTGTTTAGTTGCTCAGTTGTGTCCAACTCTTTGTGACCCCAGGGACTATAGCCCGCCAGGCTCCTCTGTCCACGGGATTTCCCAGGCAAGAATGCTAGAGTGAGTTGCCATTCCCTTCTCCAGAGGATCTACCCCACCCGGGGATCGAACCCGTGTCTCTCCCATTGGCAGGTGGGTTCTTTACCACCGAGCCATCTGGGAAGCCTTCATAATCTTCCCTCTTGCCATTGATTTTCGTTGTTTAGGTTTTTAGTTGAAAACATGAAATTAATTTGAGCAGAAAAGGACTTTCTTGAAAGATCTTAAGAAAGGGTGAGCTGGATACAGCTCATACTGATTCTTGACAGCCAGTAGTTAAGTTTTCAGGAACTCCATGAACTGGCCGATGTCACCTTGGAAGCTTGCAGTCAGACATGGTTGGAGTATTTTCACTGCAGAAGTTGGCAAACAATACAATTCAGAGCCCTTGCTCCATCCTTCCCCTGGGGAGCCTGTTAATTGTTAAATACCAGCACCTGGCTGGATGTTAGGTAGCATAGCAAATGCTCTCTGTTCTCACATCTTATTTACCTTCATGGACCACTTTTGATTCCAGCTAGGGCTGTAGCGGTTGGTCCCACTGCACACACTGCATCTCCCCTCTAGTGTCCTCTGCTTCTATCCTCTTCTTTTGATTCAGGGATTCTCCTGGCCATGAGATTCACCCAGCTCTTACATAGGACAGCCTAGTAGCATGGAGGAATCAGTGTTTCTAGGTGCAAACCTCAACAAATGGAGCCTGAAAACTAGAGGATGGATGCCTCTGACACTCATCCTTTGGAGAGATGATTAATTCTGCAATACATTCTGCATGATTCCTCAGTGGGTCCCCTGTAGCACAGAGTGCCACTCACTCATACTTACTGACTATTCCTCCTTCTCTGTCCTGATTTCTGAGACTATCTCCAAGTAAACTACTTGCACTCATATTGTTACCTTAGGCTCTGCTTTTGAGGGAACTCAAACAAGGACAGGTTGCTCAGAGAGTCTCTAGGAAGGTCAGAAAACCAGGCTTGGAGGCCACATAGCCAGAAACGATGTTACAAGTTGTCTACAGAGCTGGTTCATTGTCCATACCACTGCTGCCTTGCTGGACCACAAACACGTCAGTGCTGATCCCGGCCACTGGACATCCTTTTTAGATTCTTTGCACTGCCCCTTGAAATCCAGACATAGTTGACTCTACTCTTTTCAGAATGCTTGTTCAAACTGCTAATTTCTGATCAAGTGAAAGTGTTAGTTGCTGAGTGTCTGATTCTATGCAATCCAATGGATTGTAATCCCCCAGGCTCCTCTGTCCATGGAATTTTCCAGGCAAGAATATTGGAGTGGGTTCAGTTCAGTTCAGTCACTCAGTCATGTCCGACTCTTTGTGACCCCATGGACGGCAGCACGCCAGGCTTCCCTGTCCATCACCAACTCCCAGAGATTACTCAAACTCATGTCCATCAAGTTGGTGATGCCAGCCAACCATCTCATCCTCTGTCATCCCCTTCTCCCCTCACCTTCAATCTTTCCCAGCTGACTTTCCAATGAGTCAGTTCTTCACATCAGGTGGCCAAAGTATTGGAGTTTCAGCTCCCTGTCAAACAACAGAGAGGGAACACAGCCCCGCCCAACAACAGAAAATTGGAGTGGGTAGCCTTTCCTTTCTCTGGGGCATCTTCCCAATCCAGGGATTGAACTTGGGTCTCCCACCTTGCAGGCAGATTCCTTACCTTCTAAGCCACCATGGAAGCCCAACTTCTGACCAAAGCCTGGAGTAAGTGTGTGTCTAATTGGTGGACCCTAGAGCTCATGTTTTTTTTTCCCTAGCTGTGAAGAATGCTGAAAAGTAAGTGTTTCAGTTATTTATTGCTGTGTAAGTAATGATCTCAAACACTCAGTGGCTTAAAACAACTATTTTCTTTGCTCATGATTGTGTAACTAGCAGATTGGGCTGGGTTGAGCTGGACAATTTTTAAAATTGTTCTCGCCTGCTGTCGCTCGTGTGATTGCACCATCTGGTCATTCAGCTCAGCCTGGACAAACTGTGATGGCCTATGTATGTGACTGTTGGTTGGTCTTGTTGGCTGGGCATCTCTTTCTTCTGTCTGGTCTTTCATCCTGTAGGAAACTAGCCTAGGGTTTCTCCCTGGGCGGCAGGAGTTTCAAGCAGGTGACTGTGAAAGTTGCAATGCCTCTTGGGGCACAGGCTCCAAAGCACCAAATCACCACTTATGCCCAGACTCAAGGGGTTGGGAAATAGATTCCAGCTCCTGATGAGAAGACCAGCAGGGTCACATTGCAAAGGGAAGGGCAACAGGGAGGAGAGGATCATTGTGGTCTTTTGCTAACAATTGACTCTGGAAGTATCTGACTTCTACAGTGGGAGATGGGAATTCATAAGGTGGGGAATTCCTCAGATACCAAAGAGGTGTTCAGAGGTGCTGGGTGGCTCAGAAGGTGACAGGATGTTCACTCTGATTGGCTTGTTCCTGAATTGGGTGATTACATCTCCCATTCTTATTCCCAGGCACTTCTGGTTCTGATGGCCTCCTTGGAGAGCTCCTTCCTCATGGGTGCCTGGGCAGGAGCGCACTGAACCTGACTTTGTGAGCAGCGTGACTCTGAGGGGAGGCACCACAGATGCTGTACAAGATTGGAAGTCTGATGCTGCATGTAATTATTAAATAATCTAAATGAGGGCTTTTAAAAGGCACCTTTTTTTTGTTTGTTTAGATGCAGCATGTATTTTTGGAAGATGACGGAAGCCTGAACTAGTACTAATTCTTGCTTTAATTATCAGTTTTCCTCGAAGGAGAGTATAAGGATTAGACAGGAAGAAGAAAGGAACCATGAGAAAGGGTTTATTGAGGACCAATATTGTTGCGATAGGTGTTACACCATTCTGGCACATTTGCACTTGCTCTATCCTAACCTCAGCTTTTGAGAAGGAGAAACTGAGGCTCAGAAAGTTTACTTAAGTTGATCAAGGTCATGTAACTAACAAATACTAAGGGACAGAGTCAACCCAGATTCAAGTTTGATTCCAAAACCTATGATTTCTTCACCTACTCTGCTTTCTAGCTGGACATAACTGAGGCTACTGGGCATGCATGCATGCATTCTAGCCAGATAAAAAATTTTAGGATCTGCCAAGAATTTCTCTAAAGAGGTGTTATCATATGCCAATAAGCTTGCTATTCGAGGGTGCAGCTCCTGCTTTGGAGTCAGAAAAGACTTGGCTTCTCAAATCCTGGTTCTGCTGCTTAGGAACTCAGATGATAACTAAATCATTTAACTTCTTCGATCCTCAGTTTTCTCATCTGTAAAATGGGGCTAATAATAGTAACTTTCTAAAATGTTAGCATTGAGCGTGGTGCCTGGAGCTAGTAAACTGGGTAATGCCAACTGTTATTGTTAATAATGGTCAGCAGATGGTTTTATTATGGAATATGTTTTATATTCTGTCTATATTCAGTCACGCTGAAAAAATACTGTAGATTTACTTTGTGGGGTAATTGTAAGTGCTGACTATGGTACAGTTGATGGGATTGTGTGTGTGTGGGTGTGTGCGTGTGTGCTCAGTTGTTCAGTCGTGTCTGACTCTTCGCAACCTCATAGACTGAAGCCTGCCAGGCTCCTCTGTCCATGGAATTTTCCAGGGAAGAATACTGGAACAGTTTGCCATTTCCTACTCTAGGGGATCTTCCCGACCCAGGGATTGAACCCGCAACTCTTGCGGTCTCCTGCGTTGGCAGGTAGATTCTTTACCACTAGCGCCACCTGGGAGACCCGTTGATAGGATTACTGCATAGATAATCTGGTTTGTTTTTAGGTATTTAGATTCTTGTTGAAATAAATTGTGAACAAAAAAACAAACCCAAAAACTGAAAGCCCTGTTTCATCTGTTTAATGATATGTTTAGTGGGGATATGATAATGACTGAATTGGATTAATTATGGGGTCCTTCAATGGATTGTTTCATAGTAGATTTGCAGATATTTTTTTCAGATGAGTCCACATGTTAGATGAATGGTTTGAATTTCAAGTTTACCTGCAGCAGCCTGAAGGCTGGTTTTCTTCATTTCTGAAGAGGTATTTGTAAGAACTAATATTTTGGGTCTTCCAGGGCATGGACACTGATATCACTAAAACTGCAAAGCAAGGAGAAGGAGGGGTTTGTGAATTGCTGATTTACATTTATTTTTGTCTTTGCAAAACTCACACAGAGCCTGTATGAGACCATTCTGCATAATCATCATTGCCAGCGTCTATTTAATGCTTGCTAGTTTCTAGGCACCATGCTAAGTACTTTGCATGTGTTTTCTTATTTATTCCTTATATTAAATTGTACTTGTGCCAGTAGATATCATTAGTTTGCCCATTTCTACACACAAAGAAACTAGGCTCAGAGAGGCTAAGTCACTTGCTCAAGAATGCATAGCTGGAAAAGTGAGAGGATGGATATAAACCCAGGCAGACTGACTGCAGAGCCCTCATTCTTAGCCTATGCCAGAACTTGTGAATGAAAGCCCTTGTTGGCAATGAGATTATATTGGCTCTGAAATAGGGAAAGATATTCAACGTGTATCCTGTGCAGCTTAGTGTCTGTGCTTAAAGGTGGCCCCTTGCTTCCTTGTTTCTAAGAGAGATGAACGGAAAGCCAGAATCACTTGCTGTATTGGAACAAAGAGGCATGTAGCCTGAATGTATTGGCAGCCATCCCACCAAGTGGAGAAGAGCTGGTCTTAGGCTGAACTCAGTGCTCTGAATAGTCGAATAGAAATGTCTGGGTCTTTGATGACATCACAGGATTGACCTGGAAGCCTGCTCTGCTTCTGGTCTTTGGCAATGTAATTGATTTCCTTATTGACTGTGGCAGAAACATCTAGCTGCCTCTCCAATATCATTCTTTCCTCTTTCATTACTAACCAAAGCCTGGTTTGGTTCATGGTGGCTGTTGCTAGTTAGAAACCTAACCTTCTCATTCTTCCTTGTGTAGGGTCAGCATTCAAGATGGTTCTAGCCAATGAAATATAAACAGAAATCCCTGCTGTGGAGTTCTATTAATAGTAAAGCTTTGCTTTTCTGATAAAGACATTTCTCTTCTTTCTCCTCAGCGCCTGTAGAATGCTGGTAACTGGGGCTGGAACAGACATTCTGGTTGCATGATGGAAAGACCAAGAGATTTGCAGAGACCTGGGGTCTGAGCTACCAAATCAATGCTGGGAAGCCTTACCTTCTCATTATATGAGAGAAAATAAAACCCTAATATGTGTAAACTAGAGTTTCCCAGTCTTTGTTATTTACATACAAATGCAATTCCTAACTCAGAAATTGAAATCTTTCATTGAAATGGATCCTTTCTTGGTGTCTGGTTAACTATTGCTGCATAAAAATCCACTGCAACACTAAGTAACTTACAACAACAATTGTTTTCTTATTTTACACGTGTGTGTGACTGTGGGGCAGAAATTTGCACAGGGCACAGGGGAATAATGTGTCTCTGCTCCAGGATTTTTAAAGCTCAGATGGGATGACTTGAATGGATGGGGGCTGGGACATCCAAGATAGATTATTGACTCACCTGGTACTTTAATGATGCTCCCACATGGCTTCTTTCTCCAGGAACATAACCTGGTCCTCTTCCACAGGGGCTCAGGGATCCCCTGAGCAGCAATATCAACAAGGATGCAGAAGTCCAGGGGATACACATAGGGCAGATGGCCATTTACCTGGTAGGAAGTGCACAGTATCATTTTCATGTGAAAATTCACCCACATGTGGTATTTGAGGGCACACAAAGTGTGTGTGAGTGCTTAAGACCCATCTTTGAGGAAACAGATGAGCCAGGATCAGGGTCAGTCTCCTCTGTGGTAAGGGGTAGGCACTGCTAGGCTTACATCATTATGAGCGACTGCATTCTCAGTTAATTCTCTGCAGAAAACAGGGCTGCATGTGCAACCTTCCACAGACCATGCTGGCGATGCAGACATCAGTGGGGGGAGGCAGGGCAGTGGCTCTGCCTCCTGCTTTCTTTTGTCCCCTGTGGTGGATTTCCCTGGCTTCCTTCAGGCTGGTCCAGACGAGGAACACATGTTGGTTTTCAAAATCCCCATTATTATTTGCATAGATATACGTGCAGTTTGCCTCTTGGTTGGCTCATGATCTTCCTTTCTGTTTTCTGTCTTTAGAATTTCAAACTCCACTGTCTGGCCACAGGCGTCCCTTTTTTGAGTTCCTTATGGTGTCTTGGACTGCATGGCCACTACCTGGGTGACTGACCCGGGCTCATTAATTCTACAGTTTAACACCTCACTGCTGCTGACTCTGCTAATTGTAGGTACTGCCCTAGCCTTGGTTCTATGTTTTCCATTTTGCTGTTTTGAGCTGAACCCTCAGGGAGACTGATTTTGTCATATTGCTCATTTCCATTTTTTATTGTTTTTCATTATTTCTGTGGCAGACACAGTGACAGGCAGAATATATTCCTGTTGTTTTATCTTAGACGCAATCTAGGAAAATCCAGAAGAGAAGGCACAAGCATCATTTTCCCCGAAACACGTTCTTTACTTTCCCTATGGTAATTATTTATTTTTTTAAAAACAAAGCCTTTGGAGAGTCTTAAAAAATCAGGAGATGAAACATAACAAAATACAACAAAAACACCACACTTGCCCAGATATTCTCAAGCAGACGGTGAGAAAACAGAGTGAAGCAGTCACTCCAGTGAATCTTCACACCTTCCTGGATACTGTAACTACTTGGTTACAAATATGACTGTCGGGAGGGAGGGGGACTTGGGAGTCTTGAATTAAAAACAAGAGCAACAACAAACAAACTGACACCGCTTGACGGGTTGAGGAGACATGAAATAGAAGATTCTAGAATGGAACTCGGGGATATGATGAGATAGGATGAAGTGGGGCGGCGCCATCAAGGGCCGTGGCTCTCGGCTTCTCTGAGCTTTCCAGTTGCTCTTCCATTCTTGTGAAGGGCAGCGTGGGTTGCTGGTGTCCAGAGAGAGTAGCAGAGGCGCTGGTGTGAAGGTGTTAAGACCTGGCCAGCAGCTGATGTGGCACAAGCGCTGGAAGCTCTGTGGTGGGGCCTTGCATGTCTCGGAGTGAATGGATGTGGTGGAAAAATGACACTGGTGAGGGGGCTTGGGGTCAGACGCAGGAAGGCTCTGAACGCCACGCTGACTTCACAATGATGTCTGCCTTCTGGTGACGTTTGTGTTAATCAGGGTCCCAGCATGCTCATATGAGGATGAAAGAGAGTTTCATAAAAGGATTGTTTGTGAAGAGGAGAGCAAAGTGCAGAGAAGTCATTAAGGGTTAGTACAGGCCCCCTGGTTTAGTAAGAGAGGGCTTGAGTATCACCTGAAGGCCTGACGGTGTGAGGGGAATGTATAGTCACCTCACCCAGAGGTGGCCAGGGCTGCATCCTGACGGTGCCTGTCCAGAGTGAAAACCTTTGTGTGACCCCGCAGGGGAGGAGCTGGCAATAAATACCTGCTTCTCCTCCTTGCTCTGATTTCTTACTATTGCCATCTGTTTTGACCAGGGTTATCCAGAGAAATGGAACCAGCGGGATGTGTTCACACACACACACACACACACACACACACACACTTGATTGATTGATGGATTATATTCAGGAATTGGCTCACATGGCTGTAGGGACTTAGTAACTCAAAAGTCTGATGAGGTAGGCTAGCAGGTTGAAGACCCAGGGAAGAGTTGCAATTCAAATCCAAAGGTCATCTGCTGACAGAATTCCATCTTGCTGGTAGGAGGGAAGTCTTTGTCCTAGGCAGGTCTTCAACTGATTGGACAAGGCCCACCCACAATAGGTAGAGTCAGCTGCTTTACTCAAGGTCCACCAATTTAAATGTTAATCTCATTCAAAAAAAAAAAAAAAAACTAAACAGAAAACCAAACCACCTTCAGAGAAACATCTAAAATACTGTTTGACCAAGATACCATAGCCAGCCAAGTCGAAGGATAAAATTAACGACCACACTGCCCAGTGGTCAACGTCAATCAGAAGCCAAAGAACCTCTTGATGCTATGCAGGTGGGTCAGCCTCCAAGGCACAGAAGCTGGGGGAGTCTGGGCCTGCAGGAGGCCAACCATTCACCCCAGTGTGGTGTGGAAGAAACTCATGTCAGCATTTTGTTTTAACACCCTCACTACCCTGTCTAGGAGCTCAGTTGGAGGTGGCAGGTCTTTCTGAACTTTAAGTGTTTCCAGAGTCCCTGTATAATCTAATACCTCCTCTTGCCCCCAGCAAATGGATCCAAACATCAAATAGAAGGGAAATCTCTTAAAATGCTGCTGGTTTTCTTTTATGCTTTTACTTAATTGTTTTCTTAAAGTACAAGAGTAGGGATATAAGCCACGTGCAGTTTTGAAATACAAGCACCTGGACAGTTTGGAGAAACAAAACTTTAATATCAAGATCTGTGTACTGCTTTCACTTTAAGACTTCCCCCTCCATGTGTCCCCCCCATCTCTGTCACAGTGCATATGTGAGTGTGCACACACAGACACGCACACACAGATATACACACACATTGGGCTGTTCTGTATTTCCAGAGGATGACACAGAGAACTTAGCCCTGAGAGATTTAAGTTAGATCCAATAAGAAGCTTCATTACTGAGACTATGAAATACCAGAAGGGGGTTTCTCTGTTGTGTTGTTTTGAATGTTGGACTTTATTGAAAAGTAAATACACTGGGGTCAAATTTACATTGAATGAACACACGTAAAACAGAGACTTGATGAGTTATTTAGCCATTCAAGTCAGAAATGGATTTTAAAAACCTGATAATTTCCGCAGTTCTTCATTTTGTATGACTCTATGTCTAATGAGTTCTGAAATGTTCTGCAGAAGTGGTGAGAATCTGAAGACAGCTGTTGTGGATAAACAGATAAGGCGTTATGGTGGAGACACTAAGGTGTGTCTAAGTTTCTATGGTTGAAACTCAAGTGACCTAAGGAGTGGTTTCTAGATGTGGAAAAGCGTGACCACAGGTGCTGCCCAGGTTGGGGGATGTAAACCACCCTCAGTCCTTGTTAGTGGGAAAGTAACTGGCTCCTTCTTTTAGGCAAATCTCTTCTCTTTCCCTGGGGTCTTCCTCCCTGAAATGGAAAACAGTCAAGTCTCAGTCCTGGAGTGGCCGATGTGAACACACATCAATCCCCCCATCAGATAACAGCCCTTAGACCATTTCTTTGCCTCATCTCACATGTGGCTTAGGTCGTGGGTCTGAGGGAAACAACTTTTATTCTGGCTACAGCTGGTTGGAGAGACAGATGTATCGAAGATCTGGGCAGCCATGTCTGCGTTTGGCACAATGAATGTTGAAGGAGTCTAACGTGCCTGGTGGGAGTCTTCTTAATCAGAGTGCTTAGTTGATTCATGGAAATTTGGCCAAATCAAATCGTCTCTCTTCAAAGGGAATGCTGACGACCTGGCAGGTCACTTGAGTTCTGTACCACCCAAAGATGCCGAGTTGCAGAATGGCCATTGTCAGAAAGTCTGCAAACAATAAACAATGGAAGGGGTGAAGAGAAAAGATAACTCTGCTACACTGTTGGTGGGAATGTAAATTTGCACAGCCACTATGGAGACTTGAATGGAGATTCCCTAAAAAGCTAAAAATAGAGGTACCATGATTCAGCAGTGCCACTCTTGGGCATATATCTGGAAAAAACCATAATTTAAAGAGACACATGCACTGCTATATTCACTGCAGCACTGTTTACAATAGCCAAGAGATGGAAGCAACCTAAACGTCCATTGGCAGAGGAATGGATAAAGAAGATGTGGTATATACATACAACGGAATATTACTCAGCCATAAAAAGAATGAAATAATGCTATGTGCAGCAACATGGATGGACCTAGAGATTATCATACTGGGTGAAGTAAGTCAGACAGAGAAAGACAAATATCATACTATATCAGTTGTGTATGAAATCTAAAGGAAAATGATACAAATTAACTTATAAAACAGAAACCCACTCACAGACTTTGAAAACAGACTTATGGGTAGCAAAGGGGAAATAAGAAGTGGGGGGGGGAGGATAAATTAGACATTTGAGATTAACATATACTCACCACTATATATAAAAATAGATAATCAACAAGGACCTACTGTATAGCACAGGGAAATTCTACTGAATATTCTGCAATAACCTGTATGGAAAAGAAACTGAAAAAGAATGAATATATATATAACTGAATGACTCAGCTGCATGCATGAAACTCACACAATATTATAAATCAACTCTACTCCACTATAAATAAAAATGGAATTAAAAAAATATGGTAAACTGAAAGAAAATATGTTGAACTGGGGCTGAATCTCCAGGAGACTGCTGGATGTCTCAGAACTGGCATGCAAAGTCTGTGAGCCATCTTCCTGTGATTCCCCATTTTCCTATGTAGCCTTGCAATAAATCTCCATCACCCAAGGTAACCTGAGTGCCTCTTTTTTGTCCACTTACCCAGCTTGACTCATGGGTCAGAACATTCAAAACAGTCAAAACAACTAGTTATAAAACCAGTACGATACCATCTAGCTCTAATATTTGTTGATTCCAATTCTACTCTGATATATCGCCAGGGAGGCAAGGTAGTGCAGGGGCTGAGGGAATGGGTTCTAGGGTCAGATGCCTGGACACAAAATAACAGGGCCTTTGACAAGTGAGATGGAAGTTTATTTCATGTTCCCATAGCAGTGTGGATATAATCAATACAATGCTGATTCCTGTAGTCCAATGACCAGAGAAGAATGAGAAAAAAGACATTGGGGTTAACTAGTGGTCTCTGCAATAGTAACACTAACCATCTGGCTTGTTGAAGGCTCTTAAAAAAATAGGAATAGTCATATTAACTCACTTCTAGGGTGGCTGTGAGGCTTAAATAAGTTTGCATATAGAACAGTACCAGACACATTAAAATACCCTTTAATGGTTAGCAATTCTTTTTCTTCTTATTCTTCTGCTTATATTTTTTCTTCTGCAAAATTAGGGATGATACACAGGAATAAAATATGGGAAAAATTCAACAGTTGTCAAAAAATGTAGCAGCATCTTTAATGCTTGGTGGTGGCAGTTTAGTTGCTAAATCATGTCCAGCTCTTGCAACCCCACAGACTGCAGACTGCCAGGATCCTCTATCCATGGGATTTCCCAGGTGAGCACACTGGAGTGGAATCTTTAAAGTTTAGTGGGTACGAAATAAGGCTTGTTGAAGTCTTTCTGGTTTGGTGTTTTTTTTTAGACAACCGCTAGGATAAAGAGGAACCTGCAGGATATTTCCAGCTTTTTGGGCTCACCACTGCCTCATGAATGATGTCACACAGTCAAGAAACCCCTTCGATTACATCATATCCTGCAAGGAGGAGCCACTACAGCAAAACCTCAGAGCTTGATGGGTGTTTTTCCAGGGCAACCTGAGTTGCATGATTTCTACCAACTTGAAAGTTAACTGTACCCAGTATGGATATAAAGTATATATGCACACGTGTGTGGTGCGCCTGTGTGTGAAATTAGCCACATACTGATTAAACCTTCCTATATGCTGAGGGGATGGGGTGGTTTTGAGAGCCATCGGGGGAAACAAAACAATGAACTTATCATGTTGCTTGACTCCAAGAGCTCTGGGATGTAGAAACTGAATCTGAGCCATGAGTGTGTGGCTTTACTTTTTTAATAGGAAAATATTCCACACAGGTTGAGCTGTGTTCACGTTAGGGTTGCTTAACACTTTCCCGTGCTTCTGAAATACTGAGCGCGGAGTGTTCCTCAAGTAACACAGAATACAAACAATTATTTTAGACATTCCAGAAATGAAGTGCTACCAGCCTCATTGTGTCCCTCTGCTCTGGCAAGTCATGAAAGACATATTCTTAATGGGAAACAAAAGAGGATTGTGAATATTAAAAAAGCAGCCCAGCCAGCTAGAGTTAAACTGCGGGGATAACATGTTAACTGAAACCACATGTGAAGTGCAGCTGTTTCTGTTGAAGCTTTCATCAGGCTCAAGTGGAAAGATTGGTGGGTTTTAATATGTGGTTTCCAGCCAAGCCAATAGGAATCTGGGGAAAATGTGTGTGAAATCAGGGCTCTGCCAGGGGGGGTCCTGGGCTCCGGGCTGGCTTTTCTTTCTGTTAATGTAAACAGGGGTAATCCAGTGCTGAGGGCAGGCCTGCCCCCATCCAGAGGTTTAGCTGAAAGGGTGACCAGCTGTCTGTGGGGTTTGGGGCCTCTTCAGATTCCCTTTCCAAAGAAAGGAAGTAGGTCCCCTGGCGTCAGCAGTAGGGGATGAAGGAGGGGTCTTCTTGTACCCATCCTCTGCTACTTCCTCTCAGATGAACTATAGACATGAACCCTGAAAGCAGTCTTTTGCTACTTCCTCTCAGAAACATCTAGAATTCATTCAGCTTCTAATAACTTATAGCATTGAGAGATGCCAGCTCTGTACACGCTTCCCAATATGCCCATTGGGTCCAACCTCTGTGGATTTAAACTTGCTAAGGAAAGTGGTGAGGGGTACATATCATATAACAGATATGTATGATATCTGTTACATGAGCATGAAGACATTAGAAATTAACCAGAGTATCAAAGGTGTGAGATGAGTGCAAAAATAAGGATGGATTGCACAGTATTTCTTTACAAGGACTACATTAGTTAACTTCCTTAAAGGTTGGTTGGGGTGCTGCCTGACTTTGTCCAGTCTACTCTTGTGATCTTAGATTATTACTAGATTATTAATAATCTAGAGATCCTAGACTATTACTTCTGGACAGACTACTGGATGACATCAGCCTTCCACCATGTGCCTCCAGCATCGCAAGTTACTTTCAACCTAAGAGGCGTGTATCAGAATAATCTTTATGGGTCCACAAATTCAGGCAAGGAAGGAGGAAAGTGAAAATATGCAAATTGTACTCAGTGATCTGAGTTGAAAGACCACCATTTACATGCATTGATTTATGTGTTCAGGAAGCATTTACTAGGCAGCTGCAAGATTCAAGGAAGTTGCAAGGTGCTCTGGCTCTAGGGGGTACAAAGATGTATAAGGAGGAAAGGAACTAACATTTATTGAGCACATACTATGTACCAGGCATCAGGTAGGCCTTTTAACAACATTTTCTCGTTTAATTCCTAAAACTGAAAGGGAGAAATTATAAGACATGGTCTTTGCTCTCAAGAGCTTTCAAGTCTGAGGTTAACTAGTAGATACAAAATATATCCAAATGCCCATTAAATAAGATAATTATAATCATCTGCCAAAAGAGAGGCTTCATTGGGAGCTAAGAGCCTCTGTGATTACTTGAAATCAAAGAAAGTTTATGGGAGGAAATGCAACTTGAATCAAACATTGAGGCTTGGGAAGGATTGGGATTCACAGAGAGGTAGCCCGGGGGGGCTCGAGAAGAAGGAGAGGATGGGCAGGGGAGAGAAGAGGGAAACAGAGTCTGTGAATCACACACTACTCAGAGGTCAGGCAAAAATCACTGATGACCAAATTTCTTCTTCTTATTGCTTCCTGGGTCCAGCACAAGTGGCTGTATGTGGCTTACCCTCAGGGCCACATGGCATGAAACATGCCAATCTCCAAACACTAGATGCATATTCAGTGTGGCAAGATGCTTGTGCCGTCAGAGATCTGTTCAAATTAAGGCCTGCTGAGGGGAGTGCAGGTTCTTGTCTCCAAACTCATGTCCAAGTGCACAGAGTGGGATGGCTGACAATGTGGCCAGCGCTGTTGAACGTGTGGTCATCTCTCTGTCTAGTTATGCTGGGACTGGGCTGTTGAATTTCAAAGGTTAACTCCACATAGGATTTGAAGATTGAGAGGGACCACAGCAGTGTCAAGCCCAATTTAATTATACCACAGGGATGTGTGTGTGTGTGCGTGCGTGTGAGTGTGTGTGTGTGTGTGTGTGTGTGTGCATGCATGCGTGTGTGTGTGTGTATGCTGGGAGTGGTGATAGGAGGTAAGAGTAGGGCTGGGCCGAGCTGGCAGGGAGAGAGCAGAGAGCCAAGGGCAGGAGTTTGGGCTGCATTTTGTGCAGGGTTTGGCAAAAGTAGGTGGAAGGAAAGGACTGGGGGGCACTGTGGAATTGCAGCTGGAAAGCAGGGCTGTATTCTCTGAAAACTAGCCACCCCAGTTCTGTTTTGCCACGTTGCTAGAACTCGCTGAATCCGAGTAGAAAGCAAGTGTCCTTCCTAATGCAGCGCCTGTTCCTGATGGAACACTGAGAGCCGCTGTGCTTGAGGTTACATCCATTGAGCCCCTGGGGGGTCTACAGAGGCACTGGAGAGGCAGTTCCTGTGTTTAGGCAGTTCACAGGCCTATGACGTGCTCACGAGAAGACGAACCAGGTATGTACAAGCCCAGGGAATGGCCTGAGATGTTCTGGAGGCTAGCAGTCCAAATTCAAGATGTCGGCAGGGCCATGCACCTGCTGAAGCCTCTAGGGATGAATCCTCTGTTGGCTTTTCTAGCTCTGGTAGTCGCTGGCTATCTTTGGCTTGTGAGAGGATAACTCCAGTCTTTGCCTCTGTGCTCACAGGGTCTTCTTCTCTGTATCTCCTCTGTATCTTCAAAGCTCCCTCCATATAAGGACACCTGTCATCAGATTTAAGGCCCGCCCTAATCCAGCACGACCTCATCTGTATTTGAATGTATCTGTAGAGACCTTATTTCCAAATAAGGTCACAATGATAGGTATGGGAGGTTAAGACTTTGGCATGTCTTTTTTGGAGATACCATTCATCCCACAGCAGATATCAATGTGTGCGCTGGCTGGAGGAGGAGAGAAAGACTGTGGGTTGGGGCAGTAAGGGATGACATTTTGGAAATGGTGGGACTTGCACTTTTTCTCAAGGAGGTGTGGTATCTGGATCGAGAAATGGAGGGCTGGGCTTCAAGGTGGGTGGAGGGGAAATAGGGAAGTATGTGCCCAGAGTCACAGAGGTTGGCATGTGTGAAGCACGTCAGAGAGTGGCAGGGAGACCAGCCTGGAAGGAAAAGAAGAGTCCCCTGGGGAGTGAGATGGAATTCCCTGGCGACTCAGATGGTAAAGAGTCTGCCTGCAATGTAGGAGACCCAAGTTTGATCCCTTTGGTTGGGAAGATTCCCTGGAGAAGGAAATGGCAATCCACTCCAGTATTCTTGCCTGGAAAATCCCAAGGACAGAGGAACCCGGTGGGCTACAGTCCGTGGGGTTGCAAAGAGTCAGACATGACTGAACGACTTCACGCTGGGGACATGGAGCTTGAGAGTGGAGAGAGATACTGGGGCCGGCTGTGGAGCTGCCCAAGGATTATCAAAGAACTGATGGCCAGGCTTGGACCGTATTTCCCATATTCTGGAAAGTTTTTGGTTAACAGTCCCGAATACATTCAGAAGACAGAGATGATAGGGATCTTACACCCAAATCTGCTTCTGGGATGTATCCCACTTGAGAAAATCTTATGGTCCACCCAGTGAAGTGAGTGCTATGGATTTCTCTAGCCTGAAGAAGATCTGCTGATTTTGGCAAGGGCATCCCGAATTTAGCCAATATGTCATCAGCAAGGTGGAGGCAGTGACCCAGAGGTCAGGGTTCTTTCTTCAATTTGAGCTGTAGTTTTCTGTCTGGTTTCCTGTCTATAAAGCAATGACTTTGGTTGTGCCACACTGTAGTTCCTTTATATAATACGTGGTATAATTTGAATAGATTTAAACTATGTTCACCTATAAATATTACTTCATTTGATATAGCGTCCCCATAAGATGGATATGGCAGGGGTGTTTTACCTCATTTTGAGAGATGAGAACGTAGAATCAAAGAAAGTTTACTGACTTGTGTGGGGGCCCTACTCAATTGATTCATGTCAGAGCTAGAACTTGACTGGCTTCAGATCACTAGAGTCTTCAGCTCCCTAGTCGAGTGTTTTCCATTCCCACAGAAACCGTTATTCCATACCTCCTATATTATCAGAATCTCTGTTCATTCATCTATTCATTCAACAAGCAAATATGCACTCAGGTTCACTAAGTGACAGGTATTCTGCTAGGCATTGAGATGTGTAGATAATTTCATATGGTCTCTGCCCTCACTGGTCCCCTGCTGGCCCAATTTGAGGTTGAGACTAGAATCCAGTTTGTATGTCCTCCTTCTGCCAAACCAGGTTCACCTTGAGATCAAGGGTCTACAGGGCAATAGTCCTGGGTCAGTTTTTTTTTTGTTTTTCCAGTTTATAAACAGAGTTGCTACTGAAGGCATGTCTGACTTCTTGTGTAATTTAGTTGTGTCTACTTTCAGCAACACTTAATATTAAAAAGAGAGAGGACCATCTAAAGGGAAACTCTCAGTCAGCCACACTACTGAAATAGTTGTTGTTCAGTTGCTCAGTCATGTCTGACTCTTTGTGACCTCACAGACTGCAGCATACCAGGCTTCCCTGTCATTCACTATCTCCTGAAGTTGGCTCAAACTCATGTCCATTGAGTCGATGATGCCATCTAACCATCTCATTCTCTGTCACCACCTTCTCCTCTTGCCCTCAGTCTTTCAAAGCATCAAGGTCTTTTCCAATGTGTTGGCTCTTTGCATCAGGTGGCCAAAGTGTTGAGTTTTCAGCTTCAGCATCAGTCCTTCTAATAAATATTCAGAGTTGATTGCCTTTAGGATTGACTCGTTTGATCTCCTTGCAGTCCAAAGGACTCTCAAGAGTCTTCTCCAGCACCACAGTTCGAAAGCATCAATTATTAGGCTCTCAGCCTTGGCTAGTGCGAAAAAACAAAACCCCTCTCAGGCCACATTCCTTATATTTATATTGTATTTCTCAGTTGACAAAGTCCTTTAATATGTGATTGTACTTTGCTCTGTGTCACAATCTGAGGCAGCATCTACTTGAGGATCAGGCAGACCTTAGATCCCTTCCACCTCTAGGTAAGTGAAGTTCAGCTAAGTGAATCTCAGATAAATGGATTGCTCAGCACAGCTAAACCTCTGTTTTCTCATTTGCAAAATTAAGGAGAGGTGGTAGTGACACCAACATTATAGGGTTTCTGGTGAGAAGCTGAGTATGAGACCCTCAGGAAATGTGAGCGCCTTCTCCCCCAACTCTCGGTCAATAACTCCCTGACCTGACAGAAGTAGCTCAGGCTTTTCTTGGATAACAAGGTTTTCTTTGCATGTATTTTAGACTCTATGCTGTCCTTTGCAAGAAGAAGACATGTTTTTATGGCTCCCATTTCATCTAAGATTTTCACGGACTCTTCTATATAAAAACCAGTAAGTTGGACAAATTAGTGAGGTGTAACTTGGGAGATATTAAAAAGCTGAGACATTACTTTGCAAACAAAGGTCTATCAAAATCAAAGCTATGGATTTTCCAGTAGTCATGTATGGATGTGAGAGCTGGACTATAAAGAAAGCTGAGCGCTGAAGTTTTTGAATTGTGGTGTTGGAGAAGACTCTTGAGAGTCTTCTCTTCTACAGATCCAACTTCTCCTTGCAGTTGGATCTGCAAGGAGATCCAACCAGTCCATCCAGGAAATCAGTCCTGAATATTCATTGGAAGGACTGATGCTGAAGCTGAAACTCCAATACTTTGGCCACCTGATGTGAAGAACTGTCTCATTGGAAAAGACCCTGATGCTGGGAAAGATTGGAGGTGGGAGGAGAAGGGGATGACAGAGTATGAGATGATTAGATGGCATCCCTGACTCAATGGACATGAGTTTGAGCAAGCTCTGAGAGTTGGTGATGGACAGGGAAGCCTAGTGTGCTGCAAACCATGGGGTCACAAAGAGTCGGACATGACTGAGCGACTGAAACGAACTGAACTGAACTGAACTTGGGAGACTTCTGATGGATTCTACTATTTTTAGTTGCTTTTAACTTGGTTAAATTCATGTCTGAATGTATACAATGATGTGCCCAAGGTTCCAGCCATGGATCTTGTGACTCTAAATCCAGAGTTCTTCCCATTAAGCCCGCTTTCTGTGATACTGGCCCCAGAGATGGGGGCATCCTCAGTGCAGATGAGAAAGGAGTTTGTTGGGTTTCTAGACTCAGGGGATGCTATTTCTCAAAGATCAGCCTAGGGGCCTGGAATGAAACACGTGGCTTTGTTTTACAACTGCTATGGTGGTGGTTTTGTCGCTAAGTCGTGTCCGACTCTTGAGACCATGGACTGTAGCCTGCCAGGCTCCTCTGTCCATAGGATTCTCCAGGTAAGAATACTGGAGTGGGTTGCCATTTCCTTCTCCAGGAACTCTTCCTGACCTAGGAATCAAAGCTGCGTCTCCTGCATTGCAGGCAGACTCTTTACCGACTGAGCTATGAGGGAAGCCCCCTTACAGCTGCTATTTCCGCTTAATTTTTTTTTTCTGTTCAGCTTGTCTGAATTTCAAGCTGCTAATAGGCTTCCCTGGTGGCTCAGATGGTAAAGAATCTGCCTGCAATGCGGGAGATCTGAGTTCAATCCCTGGGTTGGGAAGATCCCCTGGAGGAGGGCATGGCAACCCACTCCAGTATGCTTGCCTGGAGAATCCCCATGAACAGAGGAGCCTGGCAGGCTACAGCCCATGGTGTTGCACAGAGTTGGACATGACTGTGTAGCTAAACACAGCACAATGAGTAAGGATGATTTGTTCACATGCTGGTCACATCTATCAGTGATAAACATGATCCAGAAATATGTAGAAACCCGGGGAGCATAGAGCTAGATTCCTTAAAAAATGATTCTCCACCAAATTACCTTGCTAGGGTTGGAGTACTGTGTGTTTGCGCTCAGTCCTTCAGTCATGTCTGATTCTTTGCAATGCCATGGACTGTAGCCTGCCAGGCTCCCCTGTCCATGGAATTCTCCAGGCAAGAATACTGGAGTGGGTTGCATTTCCTCCTCCAGAGGATCTTCCAGATCCAGGGATCAAATCCGCATCACCTGCATTGGCAGGCGGATTCTTTACCACTGAGCCATGCGGGAAAATTTCAGGCTGTTAAAAAAAATATCCAACTGAATAAATTTCAAAGATCTTATTGGCTGTATTCAGTGATTCATGAGTTGGGCAGCATCCTATCCAGCAGACAGAAAGTGGCTCTGGAGAGTTGTACAAAATGAAAGACTTATAGACAGAAGGGATCAGGGGCAAAGAGGTTATTAGCAAAGAGTGGACTGTTTGTGGCAAGATTACTTTCCAGGGACTTCCCTGGTGGTTCAGTGGTTGAGAATCTGCCTTCCAATGCAGGAAATGTTGGTTTGGTCCCTGATGGGGGAACTAGGATCCCACACGCTGTGGGGCAACTAGAAAAGCCCTCACGCTGCAACTACATAAGCCTGAATGCCACAATGAAGACAGCACAGACACACACACACACACACACACACACACACACACACAAAGGAAAGAAAGAAAAAGATCATTTTCCTTTAAGGGGATGGCAGGGGTCTAATGGGGCTTCCCAGGTGGCTCAGCTGGTAAAGAATGTGAGAGACCTGGGTTTGATCCCTGAGTTGGGAATATCTGCTGGAGAAAGGAAAGGCTACCCACTCCAGTATTCTGGCCTGGAGAATTCCATGGATTATATAGTGCACGGGGTCTTAAAGAGTCGGACACGACTGAGCGACTTTCACTTTCACTTTCAGGGGTCTAATCAGGCATATTCCCTTGGTAATACTGACCAGGGGATTCCAGAATGGCTGGGTGAAGATTCTACTCTTGGGAGATGTTGAAACTGTAAATAAGTTAAATATTAAGTCTTGATTTGGTCGCGCAGGCTTAGTGCAAGTGAGCCCATTTTGGGCCTGTTGTCTCTTTTTTAAAAGGACGATGAATGGTTAAAGTCTAAGAAACTGTAGGCAATAGAAGCAGGAGTTATAATTTCTTCCCAATCCTGGCACAGTGTCCAGCGATTGCACACCATCTCATACATCTCTTCGGAAGGAAAAACAACTAGAATTTGCCACTGGGACACAGGCATTCTTTCCTGCTAGGGAGCCAATGGAGCTGTTGGAAACACTCTATAAATCTTGTCTCCTGTACCGTGACCTTCGGCTCTTTGGGGACTGCACTCACTTTCTGTTCCTCCTGCAGACCATGTAGATGAGACCTGTAGCAGGACCCCAGGGCTCTGCATCTGGCATCTTTGCCAGGTGAACAGAGGGAAAGGAGCTGCCGCGGGCCGAACTGATGTTAGGAGTTGGGCTCGGGTTTTCCCGGCTTGAAATCAAGCTCACATTCCGGCCGCCAGAGAACAGCAGTGCTCTAAAGGTTGCCGTGCGCTGAAGGGGGAAACAATTATATGCCTCTCTTCTCGCCCTTATTAGGCTCGGTGCATCGTAGGGAAGATGACAGCATCCTTTTGTCTGCCCTGTTATGAAGCTGTGTCCATTGCATAATAAAATCGGGTGCAGAAAAGACTGCATTTGGAAGAGGGAGGCTCATACTTTATTGGCTAGAAGGTAGATACCTTTCTGATTTTATTTTTCAGTTTCATGCAAGGTGTGCCTAGAAAAATTCTTATATTAATTTGAAACAGGACTAAACCAGGGGCAGACCCTTGAGTAGCAAGGCCCAGTCTCTGTGATTACTGTGGGTATCTGGGCTATAAATCCTCGCCAGATACTGGCTCCCAGGCTGGCAGGAAGCAGAGAGATGCTGGGATTTGTTGGGGTTCAGGGCCCTGGCATCTTTTGCTCCTCCACCAGGCTGTGTGGGAGACACAATCTGGGATGCAAGATGTGGAGGGAGATACGGTAAAGAGCTTGGCAGCAGAAACCACAGTTATCTTGTCATTGGATGAGGAGCGGTGCTGAAGGCCCTCAGAGGGCCCTCTGTTTAAAATTCTGAACCGTACCATAGACTTCTGGGCGCAGCTCACTCTGCACCTAGTTCAAGGTCTCTTCCCTGCTCTCCCCCGGGACTTCCTCTTGCCTCAGAAACTGGATATGCTCAGAGTCTTTTGTGTCCATTTTTGGCCCTGGACTGTCTTCAACTATTGCTTGTGAGTTTTAGGGTTTCCTCGGTGAGACTACAGAGGCCCCTTGGAAAGTTCTTGCTTATTTCTCTGATTTGAAGCAGACCCAGGCAGGAGAAGCAGGCCCACACAGTGGGTCAGATACTTCTCTCCCCCACTGCTGTTTATCCTGTGCCCTTGGCTTTTGTTGTTCAGTCCCTCAGTTGTGTCCAATTCTGTGTGACCCCATGGACTGCAGCATGTCAGGCTTCCCTGACTTCACCATCTCCTGGAGATTTCTCAAACTCACGTCCATTTAACCGATGATGCCAGCGAACCGTCTCATCCTCTGTCTTCCCCGTCTCCTCCTGCCGTCAGTCTTTGCCAGTATCAGGGTCTTTTCCAATGAGTTGACTCTTCACATCAGCTGGCCAACACATTGGAAGTTCAGCTTCATCCTTCGTATGCATCATGCCCTCTGGCAGGAGAGTAGAGTGGCTGGAACACAGAAGTTTTGTGCTTCTGACTTCACCGGGGCCTGACTGGGCTCCCTGGAGAGAACATTTGCCGTGGTTGCCTGGGGTCTCCGTGGGTGTCTGACGTGGCTGCCAGCTCCGCTCTTGTCTTCCTGCCCAAGGCACCATTGTCAGTGGAGACCCAGGCCATAGCACTAGTCATGGCAATCCTGCCCTCTGACACTGAGCTTGACTCAGTGGCTTTTACGTCCAAGTCAAGTCATAGCTCCTACCCTCCAAGCCTCACGGGGGATCACGAGACAGGAAGACGTGTGGAGCAGAGGGTGTATTGCACACACGGGAGGCAGAGAGCGTAGTGGTTAGTGCCCCACTTGCACTCTGTCAGGTCAAGGAGTCGGGAATTCTGGTCCTACCGTCTCTGGTCTGCATCACTCCAGCACCTGAGTACTGTCTCTGAGCCTTGGTTTTTTGATCTGCCGAATGGGCTTAATCATGGTGCCTTCCTCGGGGGATTGCTGTGGGAATCAAGTGAGATGTGTCCAGCAGGCCTTGATATGCTACAAGCACACAGACATCAGATCTCCCTCAGGAAGGTGCTGGGCTCCTGGGTGGGGTCTTCAGCGCCTCTTCCTAGCATTGCCTTAGAGCACACATCACGCAAGGCCCCCTGCCTACTTGACTCTTCTGTTAAGCTCTGACTGCCTCTGTGGAAGAAGCCATTCTTATTCATCCTGGTGTCCCTCTGGGTCCCACGAACAGTGCCTGGTGTAGAGGAGACACTCAGTGTGGAGAAATGTTAGTGGGGAGGTGGATGTCCGTGCTGAGAATGGTGTGGACAGAGTAGAATGGAAACCATATTTGGATCCTAGTTACTGAGAACACCGGCTCTGGAACCAGCCTGCCTGCCTGGCTCTGTTCCCTTCTTTGACTCTTGCCATCTCTGTGACCTTGAGCCAGTTATTAATACTTAGCTGCCTTCCCCCTCAATCTCCTTATCTGTAAAAATGGGGAAAGTAATGGAACCTAGTGCATGTGGCTATTCTGAGGATTAAATGAGATGATACATATAAAGCACATAGTGTGGAGCCTGGCTTGTTGTAAGTTCTCAAAAAATGTCAGCTGTCATTATCACTACTGTGACAGACATATTGAATTTTAACTCACCTAGTACTCAAGACAGCCCTCCCCTGTAGATCTTGCTCCCCCATTTCACAGATGCGGAAACTGAGGAGGAGTGGAGTATGTGCACATCTAGTGTGTAGCAGAGCCAGACCCAGTGCCAGACCTGCTGCTTCTGAGACCCAGTTCTCCAGCTGGCCTGAGCTAGGAGGGGCCGAGGGTGCAGCTTCTAACATCTGCTTTCCTGTGGGGACGTAGAGTAGGGCTGGCAGGTGATGCCCCTGAAACCAACTACAAATCCACCCCCGTGCTGGCTCGTCCAGGCTGTCTTTGTTCCAGCTCACTGGTCAGCAGCCAGCATGAGGCAGAACAGAAGCTGATAGGAGTGAGGACAAATAGACAGATCCTGGCTTACTTCTCAGGGGCCAGCTCCCAGGCCCTGTCCCGGCCTTGGAGGAGCCTCAGTTGGATTTCCAGAAGACTTCACTGAGGAGCATCCTTTTTAATGATGATGTACTTTGGGGGCATCTGCTGATCATTTGAGTGAAGGCTTTTCCAGCCTTTTCTTAGGTGGATTACATAGACACGGACTCACTTCCCTGCAAGTGGCAGAATTAACAACAGCAGCAAACAAAACCAAAATCAAAACTGAACTCAGGCCCCATGCTGGCTGCTTCTCAGCTCTGCCTTCATTACTGCCACTGTCCTGGGTCTTGCGAGTCAGTGGCTCTTTCAGTATTCTAGAAGCTTCTAACATCATAGGGTGCAGTTTTAGCAGACACAGCCTGTCTGTCTAGCTTGTACTCCAGTTCAAGTTCCCTCCTCCCTGATTCCTGTTAGCTGTCCAGACTTCCAATTTAATGATTTTGGGGCTGAGGATAGTGAGTCTGCATAAAAACAATATCACAAGATGTGTCTCTGGGGTTACCCAGGTAGCTGCTTTCTCTCAGCAATTGACAAAAGAGCGACGGTTTTCTTGGCTCCTTTCCTCTCTCTGGTGTGTTTGGTGGGGGTGTGGTGGAAGAGATGGATTTGGAGTTAGTGAGATTTGGGTTCAAATGCCTCTTCCATCACTTTTGACTGTTAAATCCAGGTTAGAAACTGCCTGTGTCATTGTAAGATGGGGGGTGGCAATACCATCCTCACGTGGTTTTAGTAAAGATCAGAGACGTTCTTGAGACACAGTGTGAGTTCCACTGCCTTTAATGTTTTAGCAAGGTGACTTCAGATTTCCTTCTTAGCTCTTCTAAACTTACTAACGTATCATTATTATTAGTCTTCAGAAACCTTCACTTCGGATGGTTTTCTAATAATTAGAACTTCTGGAGGAGAAGGAAGGGATTTTCATGACAAAGGAAGGGATTTTCATGACAAAGGAAGGCTCTAGGACCTTGTCAGCAGCCCTTACTCAGGCTTCCTGGGTGCTCACTGTACAAGAAGAAATCACTCATTTATTATTTATTTATTTTTCTAGTGGTTCAGACAGAATAGTAATAAAATACCACCGAGTGCTTATTAGATACTAGAAACGATCTACTCACTGCTTTAACCCTCATAAGGACTCTGTGAAGAAGGTACTATTAACATCTCCATTTTGGAGATAGAGAAATTAAGATTTGGAAAAGTTAACAAAATTGCCCAAGGTAACACAGCCCATAAACGGTGAAGCCAAGATCTGAATCCCAGTACATTTACTTCTTTTATTAGGAGTTTTTCCTTTGACCTCTTCCATTGTTTTATCTCTTCTACTATTAAGATCTACTTCTACTTGTGGAAAGAAAAGTGTTAACGGTAGAGGGTTGGGTGCCCACTAATTAGAAAAAATTAAATCCAAGCAACAGAAACCCATCCTTCCTCTGTCCCCCAAGAAAAGCAGCATAATGCAATGTTTGTGGAAGGGCTCTTGGTTGTGGTGGGAGGGAAAGTGAGAACATAGTTGGAGGGATCAGAGGCTGTTCTCTGTGGTCACCGTTGAGGTTCATCCTAGGCATTACAAGGAATTAAGGGGCTGTTCTGAGACTTAGGACTTTGGCTCTGTGGTCTCTGTCTTGGGCCAATGGAGATAAATTTGAGTTCTCTCTCTTTGTCATTCATCATGGAGATCAGCTCACACTTGGTTGAGTTCCTCCAGCTACTGATCCAGAAAAATGGAACCAGAGTTAACTCTCTGTTCAATGGCTGGATAATAAGCATTCAAAGGGCTCCTTCCCAAGTCACGGCGATGGTACTGTGTGACCGTAAATGGGGAATTTGTGCAGGAAGCCTACATAGAAGCTGTAAATGAATAAACAAGTAAAAAGGCTTATTATTACAAGTGTAGTAGGTGTTAGAGGTTGGAGCATTGGGAATTTTAAAACGAGGGGAAGTGTTTGCATTCTCCATTAAAAAGAAATATTAGATACTTGGATAGAAATCATTTGTAAGGAAGCAACGTTTAGAGGCATTGCTCCAAATTGTGCACCAGTGAGGCCAACTCTGCACGGGTGTGATGCTTGGGAAAGACATCAAGGCCTGAATTATTGGAGGAATTTAGGAAAAGGGAGGGTAGGAAAGCACCTGAACATTGTGTAAAAATAAAAATTCAGTGAGGAAGCATGGGGCCAGATCAAGGAGAAGAGAGTTCTTGGCAGAAATCCCTTCTGTAATTTATCCCAGACCCTTTAATTCCTGACCACGACCCTGGGGAGGAGATTATCACCTTCCCCAGCCAGCACAATTGACTGGTACTGAGGTTGTTAACTTGAGAAAATCACCAGAGATAGTATTGGGCAACTTCAAAAGTCCACTGTCTTTTTCAATGAGCTTGTCATGAAAGGGCTTACCCAGAATACTAATAACAGCTAAAGATCTAACTGCAGGTGGCTGTCTAATTCCAATCAAAATAATTTCCCCCCAGTCTTGGTGGATAAAGGAGGGCAGAATTAAAAAGGGAACCAGGAGTGATTTTTGGCACGGGCACCGAGTCTGTTGTGGAAGAAGACAATTGGTGTTGGCATTGTGCACTTGGGTTCTTTCTCAGCAACAAATTTCCCTCTCCCCTCGATGGCCTGGAAGGTCTGAACACAAATGCTTGTGTCAGTTGTCCACAGCTGCACACGCCATGGGGCACTTGCTTTAGCTCATGGGATGGCAGGGCTAGGGTAGATTGTTGGATTTTGAAAAATCAGAATTGTTAGAAACCAATATGCTGCCTCTTCTCGAAGTTTTCATGTACTGTGCTCTGCTCGGTTGCTCAGTCATGTCCAACTCTGTGACCCCATGAGCTGTAGCCTGTTAGGCACCTCTGTCCATGGGGATTCTCCAGGCAAGAATATTGGAGTGGGTTGCCATGCCCTCCTCCAGGGGTTCTTCCCAACCCAAGGATTGAACCCAGGTCTCCCCCATCACAGGCAGATTCTCTACCATCTGAGCCACCAGGGAAGCCCAAGAATGCTGGAGTGGGTAGCCTATCCCTTCTCCAGAGGATCTTCCTGACCCAGGAATTGAACTGGGGTCTCCTGCATTGCAGGCAGACCCTTTACCAGTTGAGGCCTAGAAGTTTCCATGATGACTTGCAGATATTCCATTTGAGGATTTCAGACTTGATGTCATCAGAGCTTCTTTCTTTGTGGTAGTTTGTGTTTAATCAGTGTTCCATCAGTGTTTCTAAGACCCTGTTTCTTTTCATTTGTCAAAAACTTTTTAGTTTATATTGGAGCATAGGTGATTAACAGTGTTATGTTAGTTTCAAGTGTAAAGCAAAGTGATTCAATTATATGTATACATGTATCTTTTTTCAAATTCTTTTCCCATTTTAGGTTGTTACATAATACTGAGCAGAGTTCCTTGTTCTGTACAGTAGGTCCTTGTAGGTTATCCATTTTAAATATAGCAGTGTGTACATGTCCGTCCCAAACCCCTAACTGTCCCTCCCCCTCTTCTTGCCCCCCCAAATCAACCATAAGTTTCTTTTCTAAGTCTGCAAGTCTGTTTCTGTTTTGTAAGTAAGTTCATTTGTATTGTTTTTTTAGGTTCCACATGTAAGCAATATTATAGGATATTTCTCTTTCTCTGTAAGACCCTGTTTCTCCACAAGGCATGTACCTTGAATAAAATTTACAGTCATCAAATGGGACTGCCCAGTGTTAGGTCAAACAAAATTTAACAAGTATCTTTACTGTAGCACTTCCCAGAGCATTTAATATGAAAATTTGTTTTGAATGCCATAGAAAGAAACAGATTTTTACTCCCCAAATTATCTGGCCCACTTTTGCATAGCCGCAACCTGGGAAATACTGCTTTCTCTAAAACGGCAGGAGTGACCCCCACAAGAAACAGGTTGAGCTGGCATTTCCCTTGTGGTCCACAACCTTCCTGCTAAGATGCCAGGCTGTTCCCGGAGAGGAGGCCTGAGTCAGGAGTCATACGAAGCACACGGCATAGAGTTTTGTGTGTATGGGGGGGTGGGCTGGAATGGGAACAGTAAAACATGGAAGGTAAAAGAATTGAGGAGAACCTTCTCTCTTCCTGAGGGAACACCCAGGCATACAGATGTCCTCTAGAACTCTTTCTACCTAGGCCTCAACTGCCTAGATGGAATCCTAGGTGCAATTGGTGTAAAAGCTGTTCCCATGTGGCTGGGTATTTATAGCTCGTCATTGGCGTGAGCAGATTTCTGTGGCTGAAAATAGTGACATCCAGGCATTTGGGCCAATTTGTGAATTTTCCTCAGGGACATGTGTTCAGGGAAGTAATTTTATGGCAAGAAGAATGCCTCTGCGAATGGTTGTTTTCCTGAGAAGTTGTGCCTTTTTATTTACTCTTAAGAAGGACACAAGGCCTTTCAGGATTGCTCCAGCCCAGGCAACTTGGACACAGTGGGTGAATTCTCTTCTCTGGCTTCATGGGTTCCCAGGGGGTTGGTCATTTTGCCAGGTGCCTGACATTGCTGACTGAAAGGGTCTGAACCCTGGAGGTTTGCGGGTCTGTGAAGGCTTCCATATTCCCCATCAAAATCAGTTTTGTCTCCCTGGACTGGGGGAAGAAACCACACCAAAAGACCCTTGTATTCCTCTCAGACTGGCTGGGCAAACCTCAAGAACAGTGGAAATGGTGGAGCCATACAACATACCCGTTGTGAAAAGCAACTTGAAACTGAGCTTAACGAGTTTTTTCCTAAGCATGGCCCGTGCCCAGTAGATTCCCTTTTAGTGATTTAGTAATTAAAGAAGCAAAACCTCCCAGCCCCCAAGAGCTGAAGCCAGCAGCTATATCAGGTCAAAGGACCTTGGGAAGAGAACAGGCTTGTTTATTAATCTTACAGTATCTCTTTCCCAATAAAACCCCAACAGTTGGCCTCGTGCATGTTACCATTACATTCAAACCAGGTCTGTTGGTTATTTATTTATTTAAGATGTTTGGCCTGTTTGGAAATTAAACACTTTCTTGGATTTCATCTCCTTGGGCCAATGGCAGACCTGCTGGGGGTGATCCTAAGAGGATACGTTGATAAAAGCCTTAATAGGGCAGCACAACGGGGGAAAAAGCCAAAATGAATTAGCTTGCTGTGACATGGCTAACATCATTGCATTTATATATGTTTCATTAAGTGGGGGCTTGACAGCTTTATGAGGAAGCAGTGGGGTTTGCAATGGAGGAAGGCCCTGTATCCCCGCCAAAGCTGATCTCGGCCTGTGCCATGCCTGCTCTTTAATAGAATAATATTTGCGCAGTGAAAATGTCATTTTAAATGACTGGTTTGATAATCCTTTAAGCTTTTAAATGATCTGCAAAGTCTGGAAACTCTACCCCAGTGTTTAAAATTGATGGGAACATTAATGAACGCACACATTAAAGGATGGTCCCCAGCTTTGTTTCCTGAGTCAGATGTTGCTTACTGGGGTGCGCTCCTTTTGTCTGTCTGCCCTTTCTGTAACACAAGTGTGTTTGCTGAGCAGCTGCAGCGGGGCCTTCTCTGCGGGGAAGTTTTTGGGGAGGGGGGCGCCGTAGCCTGTGGTGGGATGTGGAGGGACCAGGGTTGCTGCGAGCCCGAAGTCCATCATGCAGAGTAGAAAAGGCACTCCCTCTAGGAGGGAGTTTGTGGAAAGGGTCCCCTCTGGGCAGAGCAATTAGCAAAAACTCACTTCCCTCCAGCTGGTGGTGCCTCCAAAGCCCAGGGTCTTAGCTCAGTGATCAGAGAAGAGGAGGGATTTCGGGTGACCTGCAACTCTTGCAGGGTGCATCCTACATAGTCCTACCCAGCATCCCTGGTGAGGTCTACCTCATTTGCTCAGCCTTCTTTTGGACCAGGATACAAGCCTCCCTCTCCCCAGAGAAGTGCCCTGTGCTGTAGGAGATGCTGGGAGGGGCTTTCCTTGGGGGGACAGAGCCCTGCTCACTCCTTTCTCCCTTGAGTGACTCTGGAATAGGATAGGAAGGCTGACATAGAGAGTACCTTCTCATGGGTTGAGCAACATTATGTAAGCCTTACCTCACTGCAGCCCTACAGGGCCCAATTGGGCCCACTGCCTGTGTTTTTACAATAAAGTTTTATTAGAACATAGTCACGTCCATTCATTTCTTGTCTATGATGGCTTTCCTGCTACAATGGCAGAGGTGAATAGTCATGATGGAGACTGCATGGTTCACAAGGCTTAAAAACATTTGCTATCCGACCTTTCTATAGAAAGTCGGTGGAACCCCCTCTCAGAATACTCAACAAAATGAAGTGAAATTCCTGGCTTGAATCCTGGCTCTGTCAATTCCTGTGTGTTCTTGAACAAGTTACTTAACATCTCTGTTCCTTAATTTCCTCACAGTATTAATAAAACGGGGATAATATTTCTGTCCTGCCCACTTCATGCAGCTATTTTGAACACAAGGGAGAGTGCCCTGCATATGTGAGCTATTATCCATCTGAGATATGCCATGGGTTAGCCATGGGACTTTGGGGAAGGCCCGTTGGCCTCTTTCAAACTGTCTACTCATCTGTCAAGCCAGAGGGGTGCTCTAGATCAGTGATACTCAAAGTTTAATGTGCATAGGTCACCTGGGGAGTTCGGTAGAATGCAGATTCTGACTCAGTAGGTCTGGGGAGGGGGTTGAGATTTTCTATTTCTAAGGAGCTCTCAGGTGACGTTGCTGCACTGGGACCCACACATTGAGTAGCAGGGGGCCGGTGATTTTGCTGACACTCCTTGGTGGCATGAACAATGAGCTGTTTTGCAAACGCCGTTGTAAGCATATGAGTGACAGTCCCTTTTCTGGGCACCCCTCTCCAGTGTACGTCTTGGCAGAAGGGTCCTATACTTGTTTCTGTTTGTAGCCTAACCCTGCATCTGAGATAGGGCACTGGTGAGATGAGATGAGGTGGGTTTTTCCCTCTTCCTGAGTGTGTGCATGCGAGCGTGTGTGCTCAGTTGTGTCTGACTCTTTGTGACCCCATGGACTGTATAGCCTGCCAGGCTTCTCTGTCCATGGGATTTTCCAGGCAACGGTACTGGAGTTGGTTAGACTTCTGGCTAAAACCTTCTTCTGGCAGCCAGGTGGTTTGACAGAGCAGCTGGTAGCAGGCCGGACATCCATCAGTTCAGTTCTCAGTTCAGTTGCTATGTTGTGTCTGACTCTTTGCGACCCCATGGACTGCAGCACGCCAGGCTTCCCTGTCCATCACCAACTCCCGGAGCTTGCTCAAACTCATATCCATCGAGTCGGTGATGCCATCCAACCATCTCATCCTCTGTCATCCCCTTCTCTTCCTGCATTCAACCTTTCCCAACATTAGCATCTTTTCCAATGAGTCAGTTCCTCGCATCAGGTGGCCAAAGTATGAATAGTTCCTTTTTGGACATCCCTGACTGGCCTCAAGTCGGCCTGAGTGCAGCTGAACCCGGAATGATGGGGCAGCAGGAGGGTACCTGATCTCCCTGCTTTCTGCCCTAGGCAGCAAAACTAGTCAGTTACATCTTGGTGTGTGGATGTTGCAAGAGTCTAATCCTTTTGCACCAAAGTGAAATGCCTTCTGGGCTCCAACTGTCTGCCAGGGCTGCTGAGGAATTCTCTTGGGTTTCTGTTTTCAATCACATTTTCCACCAGCCTGGGGAAACTGTTGGTCCCAATTGCCATTTGAAGCCACTTATTGCAGCTGGAGCCAGAGCCAGGGTTCCCCCATAGGGGGCAGGTGGGTGAGGACAGAGCTGGGAGTATGCAGCTGAAGGGGAGAAGGGGGAGAGACACACCTGGGGGATTGTTCATCAAGAGTTGCCCACAGGTCAGGGTCCTAGGTTAGTCCTGGATACACTATGGGCAGTACACTGTTATGATGTAAAACATATTTTTTAGATTCAGGTAAACCTGGGTTCAAATGCCACCTTACCCTCTTTTTTCCAGGAGAGCCTGGGCCAGATTCTTAACTTCTCTGAACTTCAGACTTGAGAAGAGGAAATGAAATGATGCAAGTTTTCCTGTTCTGAATCCTCTGGGGCTCTCTGTTTGCATCTCATCAGCTCTGAACATCTTCTGGACCTTGGATCCTACTTAGCTCAGACTCTGGTGCTAATAGAAAGTCAGAAATCCAGCTGACAAAAATTGGGCCATGAAGATTGTACACATACATTTTTATGAAAGAATATAAGGAGACTTAAAACTTTCATTTGATCAATTCACAACTTTTTGGTCCTTCTCCTCAGAAGATGTGGGAATTCTGCTAATTCCTTAACTCCCTGTGTCTCAGTTTATTCATCAGTGAAAGGAGGGTAACCACTGGACTTGTTTGATGGGATTGTTGGGAGGATTGAAAAATATAGGTGAAGTGTTCATGCAGCCTTGGCACACAGTAAATACTCACTAGCTCTTAACCCTTCATGCAATGATTATTTCAGGGTTCCTATGCATGTTGGAATGTATACAGAAGTAGTGTGTACAAAAGTTGAATTATAATATTCTACACATGAAACTTATATAAAGTCAGAAACCAATGTTACCTTAATTGAAAAAATAAAGTGCTGCAGAGCAGTAGTTGTGTAGTCCCTACACAACTGTAGCCTGTAAGGTGCTTTATAATTGAGCTGGGGGAGCAGGATGAATCCCCTGGAGAGTGCTGCTCCCTAAAATGCTGGGAGAAAAAGACTGAACCCAGACCTGACCCATGCTGTTCAACTCTTCTTCTGAGCCCTTAGCTTTTTGCTTGGCACACTCTCCACAACGGCAGTTCTAGGCTTTATTACTTGTATCTTGAAGTCATTTTTGAGGCCGTCTTCTTTGAGTGCACAGCGTCTCATTAGCACCTTGATTCTTCCTTTGCTATAGTCCTCAGACCCAGCTCTCCCTCTCTGATTCTACTGACTCCAACTTGCCTTCCTCTCCCCCATCCCCTGGTCTGCCGCAAAGCTGGAGGCCAGCAGTTTTCAACCCTGACCACACCAACGTCACCTGGAGCAACTTTACAAAGAAAATACCACCCTAATGCCCTAAGCCTCAAGATTCTGATTCCCGTTAGTCAGGGATGGAACCTCAGACATCTGGGTTTTAAAATCTCCCCAGGTGATTCCAGTTTGCAATCTGGGTTAAGAACCTGTGTTAGAGGCTTTCCTGCATTCACCTGCAAACTCAGGAGCCCAACAGCTTTTATAACTTCACTTTTCTCACCTGCAGAGAGGAGCCAGAGCACTTGGGTCAGATGCTTTCACTCCAGCTCAAATGGCTCTCCCTCTACAAATAAACAAACAAATTTTCCTTCTTTGGTCATTTGTTGCCTTTCATTGTATTTATTCCGGCAATATCTTATATCTTTCATTACATAATAAATTTCTGAGGGAAGGATCAACAGCTTGTTTAACTTTGTACCTCCCATAATATTTAGTACAGGGCTTCTCACATAGTAAATATTCAATATATAATCACTTGATTGATTTATAGCTGCTTTGCGTGCCCCTACAGGGTCTAGAACAGTTCTGAGAGCATAGTAAACACTTAATAAACATTTTGGTGATGGATTGATTAACATATTTACTCAAAACTTACTGAGGGAAGGAAAAACAGAAACAATTCCCAGCCCTATACAGACTAAATGATCATAGGTAAGTGATTTAACTCTGTGTACCTTTGCCTCCGGTGGGGATGCATGCAAGAGCCTGTGGACAGACAGACAGACACACACACTCACCAGTTCTTGGAAATGTGGAAGCTGATTATCTACTTCCATGAAAACTGAAATGTTAAATGAGAACAATGTTAAGCTCAGTTTCATCATGCTCAGCATAATAAGATAATTTCATATAAAAGTACATTGAAAACTACCACCCACATGCAAGCTAGTACAAAGAGTAGTAAGTGAGGATGCCTGAGTCCTTGTCCTGGAGCTGCCACTCACCTGTTAGACAACATTGGTGACATCTCTGAACTTCCCCGAACTTTGTGTTTCTTCTGGAAAATCAAGCGTTGGATTAAATCAGCCATTCCCATTTCCTGCAGTGCATTCCAAAAAAACCTTTTGGTTTCTTGAAAAATGTTAATAGGTGTTCAAAGCCAAACCATCAACAAAAAATTTGAGGAACAAATGAATGTTGTCTGGGAAATTCTGGTCAAATCCAATGAGAAAACTCAGGACTTCTTAGAACCTTTTATCTTTTTTGTCTCTTGAGACTTACCAAGAGCACAGAGATAGGTTTCCCCCAAACCTTTTGTCTCTGAGAGCTGTTTTCCCCACAGGGTACTTAACAATGATCCGAGGAGTTTGCAAACAGCCTCAATAGCAGTGGCTGGGCATATCCTGGTATTGGAACAGGACAACCGCTTCTGAGTTTGCCTTCAGATGCTGACTCACATGAAGGAAGTCTCCTTGCCTCTGGTGTTTTTACTTTGGTCTCCCTGGCGTCCAATGATAGTCTTTCCTATGTTCATTAACTCACCTCTTCCAGGAAGTCTTCCCATCTTGCTCCTTCCTGTGGTGATGTCCCCTGGCTTTGCATCTAGTAAGACAACTTTGCTGTCAGAAAGGAGGGTTTGGATCCTAGCTCAATCAGTTGTGTGGGTACTTGCACAGGTAACTTAGCTTCTCTGAGTCTCATTGTATTTATCTGAGAAATGTGGATAATACTCTTGGACATTGTGATTTGTCCTGAGCAGCATCCATTTGTACTTCTAGCAAAACATTAAATGAAATTTCCCTTAGGAGTTCATGTCAGCCACACTCTCAACCCAGGGGTAGGTAAGTGTCCAGACCCAAGGTGATTAGTCCATCATATTCCCCTGGCCACCACAATAAGCATGTTGGCCAATCAGGATCAACGGGTCATAAGTATAACTTTGTTGGTATATCTGGAAAAGAGGCTCTTGCTCCTTCCCACTGGGTTTGAAGCACAGTGAAGATAAGGCCTGAATATCTTACAACTGTCTTCCAGCTGTGAAGGGAGAAACTTTCTGAGAGCATAGAATTAGTGGATGGAATTTCAGCAGCCATCTTGGACCATTAGGTGATCTTTGGAAGGAAAACTATAGAAGATGTCCGGTTCTCACCACCATGGATTACCATTTCAGTTCTGGACTATCTATTATCTTTTAGGAAGTGAGAAAAAAATATCTATTATATTTAACCACTGTTTGTTGTTGCTGTTCACTACTGAACTTAATCCCAACATATAGTTTGAATCAGAGTCAGATTTTTCTGTTTTCTTCGTGTGTTTGTTAGTTTTTTAAACAGAATACTGTCTGACATGTTCTCTCACCTTCGTAGTATTTGTATTATGGACTACATTGAAGTCCTAACCACCTTTGTATAAGATTGTACTTGGAGACAGTGTCTTTAAAAAGATAATTAAGTTAAAATGAGTCTTTAGCAGGGGCCCTAATCCAACAGGACTGGTGTCCCTATAAGAAGAGGGTATTTGACCACAGACAATCAGTGTGCACAGAGGAAGGACCAGGTGAAACAGAGGGAGGTGACAGCCACCTGAAAGCCAAGGAGGGAAGCCTCAGAATAAAACCCAACTCAGCTGATACCTTGATCTTGAACTTCTAGCCTGCAGAAGTGTGAAGAAATACATTTCTGTTGTTTAAGCCACCTAGTCTTTGGTATTTTCTTATGGAAGCCCTAGCAAACAAATATAGATTAAGTGAAAGAATCTGCCTGCAAGGCAGGAGACCCAGGTTCAATTCCTGGGTTAGGAAGATCCCCTGGAGATAGGATTGGCTACCTACTCCCAGTATTCTTGCCTGGAGAATCCATGGACAGAGGAGCCTGGCAGGCCACAGTCCATGGGGTCGCTAAGAGTCAGACATAACTGAGCGACTAACACTAATAATGTATATTGGGCATGTAACACTGTGTTTTTACCCAGGAGGTGTTGGGTACAACAAATGTTCCATCCTTTTCCCCACGTACTAACTCACACTGTCAGGAAACCCTCTAGGAGGCAATGTGCTCCATTTTCCTAACTAGATCTTGAAGGCTCCACAGCGCCTGACTCAGGACTATTATGCACATTGGAACACTCAATAAATGCTTATTGATTAATTAGGACTCCCCAGGCCCTGCTAGGCAGGCAGAGATGGATTAAGTTGTTTAATAAAGTCTGTCCTAATGCACCAGAATCCTCTGGCAGCCTTTTCCTTTAAAGGGAGGAAAGAAGGAGAAGGCAGATTTTACAGCTGGTTGAAATACACTGGAAGAAGCTGTCAGGGGAAATAGTCGTGAGATGAAATTGACAGAGTGATGGCCAGTTATGTATGCTTTACTGGAGGGTGCTTTGGTAATGAAGTGAGTGTGTGAATCTCAATAATGAAAAGTTAATGTCATTAGTATTTGTGGCCATCGTCACTTCACTTTTGTCCTACAGGGAGTTTTTATTTTGTGATCCTTCTTTGGGACTGTAATAGGATGGAAATATTCTTGCTCGCTGTTATTTTTGAGAACTGTAAGTGATTGTTGGCCCTTCTGCCCCTTAAATCCATAGCAACAAACCTATTCCTTCTAATACCTAATTTCAAATTGGTGGCTAGACCTAGAAATCTATCCTTTTAAGCTCCCCTGTGGCATGGCAGAGGTTATATCTTCACTCCTGTAATTTTCCTCTGGGGAATGACTAGACCTTCACTAACAAAGTATTGGTTAAATTTCACCCACTGGGAAAAAGAAAACTGACAAAAATGTGTCACACTGCCTGGGTGCTGGGCTGCAGATGGTTTTTCCCCCAGTAGATGATAAAGATATGAACATGTTGCTTGATCCTCTGCCCTTCCCTGAGTGAAGGGGCAGATAATGTATTTATCTGGATAATTAGGTGAATGTGAAAAACAGAAGTAAAAACAAACAGAAAACATTTTGTCTCAGCTCTCTGAAGCTTTTCTTGAGCTAAGATGAAGTAGGAGAGGTGAGAGATGAAATTACGCAGATAATCACCTCAGTTCTCTAGTTCACTTTGTGCAGGGGAATGGTTTTAACCCTGGAGGTCCAGCTTTTCTTTGGGGTTGGCTGTTTTCATGCTATCATCAGAATAAGCCTGCAAAATTGCCTGAGAATATTGCCTGCAAAACCTGCAGCTATCTTCCAAGGAATGCTGTGGAGAGTCCATTAGATGCACAAGTCCTTGTAAACACATTGTAGGAATACTCTTGGGGCTACTGGCCAACTTGATACTTCTTAATTTTTGAAAATATCTTTGCATCTGATTCTGCCAAGAGAAATATTCTTTTGAAAATACGTTGATTATTAAACAGTCTGTTAGATATTTTATCACTGAGTTTTTTTCTTTTTTTTTTTACCAATTAGCATCAGATAGCATCAGATATAAAGGTTCTATATCAACAGAAGCTTTTGGGAAATTTTACCATTATTTCTATATTTTGACCTTGGGTAAGATGAGGAGCATCTCACAGTTAAACATTAGTTTTCAGATGTTTGGGCTTCGCTGGTGGCTCAGACGGTAAAGAATCTGCCTGCAGTGTGGGAGACTGCAGGAAGATCCCCTGGAGAAAGGAACCCAATCCAGTGTTCTTACCTGGAGAATTCCATGGACAGAGGAGTCTGGCAGGTTGCAGTCCATGGGGTCAC
This sequence comes from Cervus elaphus, assembly GCF_910594005.1. Taxonomy (NCBI): domain Eukaryota; kingdom Metazoa; phylum Chordata; class Mammalia; order Artiodactyla; family Cervidae; genus Cervus; species Cervus elaphus. Next base: position 27,068,584 of record NC_057822.1, on the reverse strand, counting down.
AAAGAGTCAGACGTGACTGAGCGACTTTCACTTTCAGATGTTTAGCTTACTTTTTTTGTCTGTGTTTTATAATGAGAATCTACCTATGGGTATGGGTGTATGTTTGTGTGCACATGCGTGTGTAGAAACAGACAGGATGAGTCCAGGTTTGACTCTTAGAGATCCCTGGGTTCAGCAAACCCTGATGGTCAGAGAAGTAAAGATTCCTGTCCTCTCTGCCTAGCACATCCGAGGTGTCCTTGGGGCTGACATGCAGAGCTGCTGCCATTGCTGGCCTTCAGGCTCAGGGTCTGCCCAAGGGCCTCCTTCAGTAAGAATTCCTGCCTTGCCCAGTGTCACCCCATGGCTGAAAGTTAGATTGGCAGTGGGTGTGGAGAAGGAGTTAGCACGGAGGCAGCAACCATGGGTGGACAATGGGCGTCTCTTCCAAGGAAGATGATAGATACCACTGTACTGAATAGATAAGCATGTGTTATATAATGGGCCAAAGATGGCTCTGGATATTGGCTCCTAAATTGTCTATTTGTTTACTGCACACTGAGACCCGTTAGCTTAAAAGCCTACCTTTACCAAACTCAAATTTCTATTATCCAGTTATTAAAAAAAATAGTCCCAACAAGCACATTTTTAGTCACTTAGGGTCTGCCTGTTTTGCATACCATAAGAAACTTCGTATCACAATTGCTGGCCATTCATGAGCTGGAGACTTGTGGTTATAGGACCCCAAGTTGTGAGGGCCCTCTGGAGTTCAACGTAGAGACTCCCTGACATTCTGCTATACCTAGATATCACCGAGACTTATAAGCCCCCTCTCTGGTTTCCTCTCTCCCAAAATTTCGGTACCCCCTCCCCTTCTGAGTAGCAGTCTCCTGTGGATGGTCTCATGCTCTGAGGGACGTCCCTTCTCATGCAGCCCTGTCCAGGTACCTACCAATGAAGCTTGCGTGTTATGGACTTTCATGGTTATTATCTTTTTCCTTGATCAACCTTCATTCTACGGGTCTTCTCTAGTATGTTACAGTCAAGACCCTGCAGGTCTTGGCTGTTGGTCATACTCTGACTCTGAACTGAAAGGCTGCCCACAGAAAGCATATGTTTGACTGTACTTTTTATTTTTTCACTTCTTCTCTAATTGGAAGAATGCTCAGTTTTCCAAAGTTTGTCCATTCTGAAACATTTGCAAAAATCAATTATCTCACCTTCTAAGAGGCAACCATTGACTGGAAATGTTTGTTTTGCTTAAGAAGAATGGAAAGTACGTAGATGTTTATTTGATTATTGTCCTTTAAACTGAAGTTGTATTTCAGCCTTTCTGTAAGAGCCAACTAACTTTTTTTTTTTTTTTAATAGTGGAAGAGACAAGGGAAAGTGTGGGATTTGTGGTGGAGAAAAATGAGAAGTAGAAATAAAATTAGCATCCAATTGTTTCATGTCTTTTGCCAATCTTCTCTTTATAACTAGACTACAAACTTTTTGAGAGCGTGAATGAAAATCTTATTCCTTCACATTTGCATCCAAGTACCATGTTGGATCAGTATTTGTTCTCAGTGACTATTGCTGATGAATAAGCAGACAGAGAAGAGAAAGATGATAGGGAGAGAAGAGAGAGAAGAAGTAAGAGGTAAGGGCTTAGACAGGAAGAAAGAAAACTATAAAAGGAAGCTTAGCTGTGTGGCCTCAGACCAGTCTTTCAGCTTCAAATTCCTAAACTGCAGAATGAAAATACGATAGCAGTTATGACTAGAGATGGAAAGTCCTGTAGAAATGGAAGGACTTCTGTTGGACCAGAGGTACTTTTGTGTATTTTCTCTTCTCTTCTGCCAAAAAACATGAAGGGAGCCCTCTGGAGAGCAGGTGATATGTGGGTACCTGGAATCACATAGAAGGCCTCAGAGAGTTAGGAGGGAGGTCCTGGGAGCCCACTTTAAGAGATAGAAGAGCAGCCCTTTGCTTGGGGGAGATGTTGTCTAGTTAGGTTCTTTGTATTTTGGGGGTTCAGAAGGCCAAGCCTGGACCTCCAATCATGGATCTTAGGGGAGCAAAGGAATGCTGGGACTCTGCTCTCTGGACTCAAGTGTTAGCTTTATGTCGCCATGTTACTGAAGGAAAACACTGAGAGCTAAACCTTGAGCACCAACACAGATGTTCCTTCAGAGGAGCGGAGCCCTGAGGAACGGGGTGATGCTGCCAGAAAGTGGTGGTCCCTGGTATAGGAGTCGCCATCTTGGAGGAATGCTTTCAGCCAGTTTGGATTATCAAAGGGTGAGAGGAGTTTCAAAAGAGAGACCCTCCCCCCAGCCCCCATTATTAGCCACCCCCATGGCTAATAAGGTATGTGGGGAACTGAGGAACTGATTAGAAAAACAACAGAGGACTGCACTTGATACTTGTAGAGCAGTTCCTATTGGTTATATTATGATTAAAACTTGTTGCATGCCTCCCACGGACTATGAACCAAATACGTATTCCAGGGCAGGACAAGAACAACTGTAAAAAAGATTTAGGAGAATGCCAAAGTTATTATTGATTGGAAACATCCCTTGTTCTGAGTTAGGTGGCATTGCTTGTTTTTTTTTTTTGCCCTGGCGAAATCATATTACAGACTATCACTTTCCTATTGATTTCTACAGCATGTGGCAAAAACCAGAGGGTTTAAAAAGTCTTTATAGTTGCAAATCAGGGATGGAACCCCATGTAATTGGTTTCAAAAAGTCAGGGAAAAAAATGAGAACTTGAGAACTTCTCACAACTGTTTTAGATTTCGGTGCTTCTAGGATTAATAGTTCACCTTTGGCTGCACATGGGAAGAGCTAGAAGTTTCTGGAAGGTTGTGGGGGACTCTTCCAAGGTAATTATATCACCTTGGTCTGAATAGGGTGGGGTGGGGATATAGCTACCTTTGGAGACCCTCCTCCTCAGCAGTATTCAATTAGGTAAACCTTTATCCCAGGCACCAACATATCATTTTCTAAGTCCCTTTTCTGAAAAAAAAAAAAAAGCAACAAACCTTCTAATCTTGGTATGAGAAACTTGGAAAACCTATTTTTCAAATTTTTTTTTAAACAAAGTCTCCTCCCACCTTTCTTCAATCAGAAAATTGAAAAAAGTGGTGAAAAGTAGAAAGAATAAAATAAGTCTCCTATAATTCTACCATTCTGAGACAATCAAGCTACATGTTGGCATACATACATACATATATGTATATGCAGGTATAACATATATATTTATTAAATTGTTTACATAATTGAGATCATATGGGACTGAACATATGAATACATTTTTTGCTTTTTGGCTTAATATTTGACATAAGCAATTACCCATATGACCAAAAGCTCTTTATAAGCATTTAAAATAAGTGAACAATATTTTCTTTCGAATGCACCATGATTTACTTATCCAGTCTCCCATTCTGAAGCATTTCAGTTGTTACCATCCTCTTTGTTATTATAAATAGTACTGAATTCAGCATCTCTGTGCATGATTCTTTTTTCCTGTTTTTAGACTGGATGGCTTGACTGATAGGAATATTTTTCAAGCTGTTCGTTTGCGTTGCCAAAACACTTTTGAAAAAGATTATACCACTTACAATCCACCCAGCAGTGAGTTTCCTTTTCACTCTACCTCATCAGCACTGGGTAATCCTATTTTTAAGAAAATGGCTAATTTTAGAGCTAAGAGAGCTTCAGCTCATGACTTGAATTGTTGCCTGTTTTTCCTTGTCGGCTTGCCATCCTATTTTTGCTTGTGACTCTTCCATGTACTTTTCCCATTTATTTGTTGTTTGATTCACCAATACATTGCATACACACACATATAAAATTCGTAATTTTTGCATGGTATTTACTGTAAATGTTTTTGTCTTATTTATTTTTAAATTCATGAATTATAAATCTATTGATTGTTTCCTTTTATTTTTTCATTCCTTGTAGACAGTTGGAGTTTAGATACTGTTCAACTATATGTTCTTATGGATTTGTTTTAATCATTTAACTTCTTATATTTAACTTTTTAATTTATCTAAAATTTACCTTGAAATATTTCTGAAATAATGTTTTTAAATGAACTTTCTCCCCTGTGTGGAGAGATTTTCACAGCTTTATTGACTGAATGAATCTTCATTTCTCTACTAATTTGTGATGATTCTTTTATTAGGTACTTAAAATTTACATACAAGGCTAAGTATGTGTGCTGTTTCATTAACTATTTTAAAATACAGTAGGGCTAGTATCCTCTCATTACTTTGATTTTTAAAAAATGTTCTTGATTATTCTCAGATGTTCATCCTCAGAGATGAACTTTAGAATTATTTTGCCAAGGTTAAAAAAATAAGTCTTTTTGGAATTTGATATTATTGTGGAAATAGAAAGACCAAACAAATGAGAACAAATAGAGGCTATTTATTCAGAGTTTTTTATAGCATGGGAATCAGCGATCATCACTTACATTTTGGCAGACACTCAAAGGCAGGGAGAGGAGTATGAAAACTTTATAGTGGAAAAAGAGAAAGGCTTCAGGTTGCCCTGATTGAAGCTGTTGGCATGGGGAAGGTGAAGATGGATGCACTAGAAGAGGGTCCTCCTGTGTTAGGGCGCATATCTGGCTTTCTCTGGTTGGTCCTAAATTGTAAGTGGGGACGACAATTAGGGAAGCTGTTAGTTATCATTATCAAGTCTGGGCCATTTTGGGCTAATTGTTACAGAAATTATTAGCTTTTTGGATTGTTACTGGATAATAGTCTGGTTTCCTACAGCTCTGATTTGTAGTAAGCTGGCTTCCTGGGCTGTTTTTGTAGATAGGAGTCGGTTTCCTTAGCAGGCATATTGTGAATCAGAGCTCTGTTTTTGCACAGAGTCTGGCCATTATTTGTTTGTATGTTCAGTCTCTCATTATATGAAAACTATAAATTAACTCAAGATTTGGTAGCTTAATACTTATTCAGTATCCTCACCCAAGAAATACCTCAAGTTTTTTACGTGTTCAAGAGAATTTTGAATTTACTTCTTATGGGTCACTCATCTTGCTTTTAAGAGTCATTTATAGTTTTTGTGGCTTTTGTGCATGGTTTATTTCCTTGTTCTGTATTTTTAATTACTGATAAATTGTACAAAGTAAAGCTAATTACCTCTTAAAATATTTTGTCTGATATTTCAGATAATTTGTCGAAATGTTAGATATTCTAGGTAAAAGTATGTTTCTCCTCCTTTTAAAAATGCTAATACTTCTTATTAGTATTCATATTTTATTGTATCATGGAATTTCTACACAATGTTAATTAAAGTGGCTATGGTGGAAATTCTTATTTTGGCCTCAATTTTAAATGAGGATGGCTTTCAGAACTGTTTCACTGTTTTGTATTTTGATGGTGAATGTTTGAGGATATGTTTCATTATATTCAGGATAAAGGAAACTCTCAATAAAATACCCTTTTATTTTTAGTTGAAAATACTTGTTTGGATTTAATGATAAATTTTACTGAAGGTCTTTTCTGACTTCATATGTTTGAAAACTTCTACATTGAGATGAGCTGTTATATTACTAGATTTTTTTCTTTCTCTGGATTTTTAATACTTATTTTATGAAACTAAAACTTGACTTTGGAAAATTATTTTAATGTTTGGTAGCACCTTAGAATTGTTAACATCTGTTTATAAGGGCTGTTGCCTATTGGGTTGACCATCCTCAGGTCTGTTAATTGGTGAGGACTCATAAGTCTCACCATGTGTGTGTGTGTGTGTGTGTGTGTGTGTGGGTGTGTGTGTGTGTGGTTACATTCATGCTATGATTTATTACAGTGAAAGAATATAGAGTAACATCAGCAAAGGGAAATGTGTACGGGATGGAGTTCTGGGGAAACCAGGCACACACTTTTAAGAGTCATCTCCTGGTGGAGTCATGTGGGTTGTACTCAATTCCTCCAGCAACAAGTATCACAACACATGTGAAATGTTGTCCAGCAGGGAAGCTCATTAGATTCAGTGTCTAAGGTTTTCGTCAGAGGCTGATCACAAAGGCAGCCTCTGCTTGGCACGTGCCAAAATTCCAGACTGCCAGAGAGAAAGTTTGTGTTCCACATAAAACATACTATTTGTATAAACAGTTTAGGCACTGTAACCCACTCTTATCAATCAGGCAGATGGGAACCTCCAGAATTCCAGGTTCCTGGATGCTAGGCAAGGATCAGTCTTGTAAGCAGACCGTTGTGTTAATGTTTCTCTGCACACCTATATTTGAGCGAATATGTATGTCTGTGTGTGTACTGTTTCGTCACACACAGAGTCGTAGAGTTTGATATCACAGTTAAGATAACTAAATTGGGCAATTCCTTTTTTTCATATAATAGAATGGCTTATAGGGGCTCGGATTTTCTGCTCTTTGAAAGTTTATAAGAGCTTACCTATAAAATTACATGGATCCAGAATTTTTATGGAGGATAATTAAAAATTAACTTACTTCTTCTTGAGTCAATTTGTTGTCCCTCACCCATTCTTGCCCCAGCCAGAACTGCCCATTTCATTGAGATTTGCTAATCTATTTACATACCTGGTGAATTTTTCACTTATAATTTTAAAATCTTTTCTGTATCTATTCCTCTATCATCTTTCATTACTAAATGTATTTATTTTTGATTTTACTTTCTGTTTTTATTGATTAGCTTATCCAGAGATTTGTTTGTTTTATTAAATTTTCAAAGAACCAGTTCTTGGTATCATCTATCAATTTTGCTTTTCTATTTTTAAATTTATTTATGTAGTTATTTATCTTGATTATCTCCTTCCCTTGCTTGAGTTATGTTTTGTCATTTTCCCCCTTAGTTTGAGTTGAAAAACTTTATTTTCTTACTTTCTTTTAAAATAGTACCAAATATTTGAGGGTACATACTATAAAAAGAGGACTTCCTTGGTGACTCAGATGGTAAAGCGTCTACAATGCTGAAGACCTGGGTTCAATCCCTGGCTTGGAAAGATCTCCTGGAGAAGAAAATGGCAACCCACTCCAGTGTTCTTGCCTGGAAAATCCCATGGACAGAGGAGCCTGGTAGGCTACAGTCCACGGGGTTGCAAAGAGTCGGACATGACTGAGTGACTTCACTTTCTTTCTTTCACTATGAAAAGAAGTATAGCTTTAGCTATATCCTATAAATGTTTATGTATATAATTATTTACTGTTATACTTTTTATTTCTACCTTGACTTTATCATTATTTGAGAGGTATTTTTAAATCCCAAGGGTTTAGAGAAGTTTATTTTGTTTGTATTTATTTAAACATTTGTTATTAACTTCTTTTGTTATTATACTATATTAAGAGAAATAACAGAATGTATTAAGGATTTTTCAGTAAAATGCTTAAAAAGAAGCTGTTTTATTAGTAAGGCAGAGGTAATATTCCAATATATGCCAATTTAACATTATAAATTCAAAAAAATTTTTTGATAGCTTGATCTGTCATAGGTTGATAATGGTGTGATAAAGTCTTCCTCTTTAAGTGTGTGTTAATGGCAGCAAAATGTATTAATCTGGAATCAGAAAGACCTGTTTCCAAATCTCAGATCCATCACTCACTGACAGTGTGACTGTCTCAGATTGAGCTTTCTGAAAGCAGAACCTCAGACAAGGATTTGAATACAAGTAGATTATTTGGGAGGTGTCAAAAAAGACTGGTAAGAGAGTGAAGAAATGAATCAGAGAAGGGACAGCAATAATTTAGTAAAAATAGGTTCCGGTAGCACATGCTATCATCTATCTATCTATCTACTTATCTCTCCATCTACTTATTTCTTCTTTTTTTAAACTGAGCTACTATACATGTATAATGAAAACCATAGCTCTTAAATATACAGTTTGATAAATGTATATATCCATGTAACTTGCACTCCAGTTAAAACAGAACATTTGTATAACCCCAGAAAATCACTTTCAAATCAAACCTGTTCTTCTCCATAAGCAGTTATTATTTTGACTAATATTCCCATTGATTGTTGCTGTTGTTTAGTTGCTAAGTTGTGGCTGACTCTTTTGCGACCTCACGCACTATAGCCTCTCAGGTTCCTCTGACCATGGAATTTCCCAAGCAAGAATTCTGGAGTGGGTTGCCATTTTCTCCTCCAAGTGATATTCTCAACCCAGGGATTGAACCTGTGACTCCTCCATTGCAGGCAGATTCTTTACCATCTAAAGTTACCAGGGAAGCCCATCTCCACTGATTAGCTTCATCCATTCTACAACTTCATATAAATGAAATCATATATATCAATACATGGAAAAGTATAAGGTGTCCTCTTTTGTGTTCAGCTTCTTTTATTTAGCATACTGTCAGTAAGATTCATCTATTATTTTGGGTGTATCAATAGTTCCTTTTTATTGCTGAGTATTTGTATGAAAATACTATAATTTGCTTATCCATCATTCCTTGGATTTGAGTTGTTTTCTGGAGAACAGGAATGGAGCCATTGTGAACGTTCTTGGACATATGTCTTTATCTGTCTGGAGGAAATAGTGAAGGATTGTATTGCTGGGACATAGGGTAGCTGTATTAATATATTTCTCCTTATAAGATCCAGCCAAATGTCTTTCCAAAATGGCTGTGCTGTGTTCCACTCTTACCATAACTAGTGAAAGTTCCAGTTGCTCTACATTTTTGCCAACATTCAGTGGTGTTAGTGTTTTTAATTCCAGCTGTTTGAGTGGATGTGAAATGACACCTTATTGTGGTTTGTCATTTGCATTTCTCTGAGGATTAATGAAATTGACTGTTCATGTGCTAATTGGTCATTTCTTGTATCTTTCTTTGTAGAATGTTTATTCAAGACTTGGGTTGTATACCTTTTTATTAGTAAGTTGTAGGAGTTTTTTCCACATTCTCCATATAAAGTAGCTTTGGGATTACTAGCAATACTTATTAAAATATATATTCCTGGGCTGCACCTCAGACCTACTGTAAAGACTGAGTGAGTCAGAGTGAGCCCTGGGAATTGGTATTTTATGTCAGCCTCCTGATGATTCTGATGTGCAGTCAAGTTTAGAAACTACTGTAGTAGAAAGGGCACTGGATTGGACTCCTTCAAATGACCCAGGGATGAACCCAGTCCATTCACTAACTCAGCTCCTCCCTCTAGGTCTGTGTCCCTATCTTTCCAATGAGGGAGTCTACCAGTTGGCAGTTGAAGCCCCCCCTGGGTTCGAGGTATTTTCTATTATCAGCTGCATTAAGAGTTGCTTATCACTTGCTGTTAGTTGCTTATCACTTGCTATCAGTTACTATTATCACTTGCAACTTGGCGAGCTGAAGACAACTCCACGTGTGTGGTACCAGTCAGGCCACATGCTTCCCCACACACTTCATCTGATAGTCTAGCTGAGGCAGAACTGAAATCAAGAGCTGCAGCTCCGGCTTGGGAGCGATCCCCGAAGGATCCGATGGAACAGCCGTTGGCTGGGAGTCATTGAGTAGCAGCTGGTTGGGTCTATGAGCTTCTTGCAGCTGTTTGTGATATGTCAAATGAATTTTTGTTTTTATGTGTTAATGTACTCTGAGCTATTTTACAGTGTGTTTGACATTTTACAGTATAGTAAAGTGTGTACATGCCTAATTAAAACAGATGTGCACTTGATAAAATAATTACTGGATACACTGAAGAAAAATGGCTAATTATATATACAGCATAAACACCTAAACATATGCTATAAATATGTACTTGAAAAGTACTGGAATGTAGGTATAATTGGCTGGATTCTTTTTTTGTATACAGATTTAGAGTCATTCCTCAGACTCTCCTGGCTTTAGCATCCACTGACATTAGAATTCTCTGCCTAATTTTTTTTACCCTCCTCCCCTATCTTATCTTTCATCTCCTGGCATGAAGAAGAGGAGAAATTCTCTCTCCATGAACAGAGATGAAGCAAATTTATCAAAAACATAAAGATAATTGTATTACTGTGTGCTAGGCACTGTGTTAGATACAATATATTATCTCATTTAATTATCACAGATACAATATATTAACTCATTTAATTATCTCTGAGGCAGCTGCTTTTTCCTTTTTTTTTTTTAAATTTTCATACCACTTTATCTCAACCTGAGCACCTCAATATAAAACTAAATACTGGTAAGCTGTTTTCCTTAGTAAGTCTGAATTACTGTAAATGTACAAGTTCTGCTAGCAGTTCAACACTTAAACAGATTAAATCATCTCTGACACATGGTATATCTCATATAATTAAAATACCTAAAACAATTAGTGCAATGTACTAAACTGATCTAAATAAAATGAGCTTTGGAAACAAGACTGCGAGATTATTACTAACATAGTCAACGCTGTCCCTTTTACAAATGAGGAAACTGAGGCTCAGAGAGGCTAACAACGTCGCTAAGCTGGGAAAAGATTTCAGCTGAGGTCTGACTACAGAACCTGTTCTCTTTAACTACTGCCTTACACTGCTTTTGTAAGAAGGTCTTTCTGCCTGGTCACTTCTGTGCTCCATGATGGGGAATATTGCTGGTATGGGGAACTCAGCTCAGACAACTCTGCCTCTACTTTATACATTTTGGAGCATCCCAGGCCAGACTTCTTCAACAGGAAGTCTGTATGCCCTCTTTCTCGAGGTGCATGGGGTGGGACTGTTGTGCTAGTGAGTGGAAAATCTGCTCTGGATCTCCCATGGACTCTGGGGGTTGCTCCTTCATGGGAGCTCAGCTTTGGGATGCTGTCAGCTGGGTGAATTGGTAAAGGCTGTTGGTTGCCTGTGCCTTCTGTAGGAGGTGGGGTGAAAAAGCACTCTGGAGGCAATGTAAATGTACACAGAAAATATTGAGAAGTCCTATAAATACCAAACGAGAGTTTGTCTTCTCAAGGTCATGTCAAGTGGACTTGGCTTTTCTATGGACAATCCAGCTTGCTTGAAGCTTGGAGGACTAAAACACTTAGTCTCTTAGACCCTACTCTTGGGAAGGCAGCTGCAATCTGTTTTATGGTATTTTGGGGAAATGGGTAACCCTGGTTCTCTATAACCACATAAGATCTTCAGGGATCCTGGAATTAATTTATATAGTGATGATTCATGAGGTGCCTAGGGGCATGACAGAAGTATCAGATATCAGTGTGTGTAGAAAGTATAGCTAAAGCTGTGAGCTCTTCCATCCACTTGCTATGTGACCTAAAACCAGCGTCTTAAACTTGCTGTAGTTTCTTCATCTCTGATGTGGAAATAATGAGTATGTACCTCATAGGATTGTTGTGAGTTTAAATGAAATAATCTATGAAGGACTGTCAGCATTGGGCCTGGCAACAGTAAGCACACAACTATATTATTATCATTATTGATTTGGTAACTGATAGCTTTTTATTTTGGAAGATAAAGGAAGGAAGGTGCACTAAATCAATTTTAGGCCACCAGATGCATCTTGGGTCAACCACCCATACCCTCTCTTGGCCATAATGTTTTCCTTCTGTAAAACAAAATGGTTGGATTAGAGGACCTTGTAGGTCACTCTGGCTCTTAGAGTTTGAGACTTGGTGCTAACACATTCCCTGGCCTCCTCCTGCCTTCTCACTTCTTTTCTAAGCTTGTGAGAGCCATGAATGCTTAGAAGGAGCCCATGCGAAGGGAAGGACTTGTATATGGTCAACAATGAGTGCTTGAAGGGGAACCACTGTGGAGCGGTCTTACTGGAAATGTCATATTCTGAGTTGTTTTCTTTCCTTCCTTTATAGTATGTCTACCTGATAGTTGTACTTTGGCAGTCAGGGAGAGTGGAGGTGGGAGACTCCAGAAATCTTTATTCCTGAGCTCCAGGGTGAGCAAAGTCTAGCTAAGCAGGAGGAGGCCTGAGCTTTGTGACCCTCAGGGTTTGGAGGGCTTTGCTGGTGTGGTTAAAATGAGCCCATCAGAAAGTGTTCATTGGCAGCACCCAGATGTAAGAGATATTCCTAAGTGGTCTGGTCCCAGCCCCACTCTGTTGGTGAGGGGAGGAGGTGAGAGGGAGGGCAGCTGTTGGCACATGTGGGCTGAAAAATTCCTAAGTGCCAGAGCACCACTGGAGTGCCCTTCTTGGGTTCTGCATCTGTAACTCTAGAGTGGAGTGAGTCTCAGTGCATGAAAATGGGGTGGAGGGGTTTTTCCTACCTTCCCCTATGATAAACACAGGTGGACTTATTGTTGAAGGGAATAACCATGCTTTGTGAAAGTGAAAGTCATTCAGTCGTGTCTAACTCTATATGACCCCATGGACTGTAACTCTCTAGGCTCCTCTGTCCATGGAAGTTTCCAGGCAAGAATACTGGAGTGCATTGCCATTCCCTTCTCCAGGGGATCTTCCCAATCCAGGGACTGAACCTGTGTCTTCTCCATTGCAGGCAGATTCTTTACTGTCTAAAGTCACCAGGGAAGCCCAACCTTGTTTTGGACATATTTAAAAAATGATATGGGAAGATATTAAGAAGAGGTGGCAAGAATACACAGAAGAACTGTACAAAAAAGATCTTCACGACCCAGATAATCACCATAAATTCAGGCAAAAAGCCTATGTATTAAAAACAAAAACAAGAAGGAATGTTGATTAAACAAAATCACACTCACTTTTTTCTAAGATCTCATCAAATAGTCTAGCTCTGGCAATCTAAGGAGGGCTTTCCTGATAGTTCAGTTGGTAAAGAATCTGCCTGCAATGCAGGAGACCCAGGTTCGATTCCTGGGTCGGGAGCCAGACATCCTGGAATGTGAAGTCAAGTGGGCCTTAGGAAGCATCACTACGAACAAAGCTAGTGGAGGTGATGGAATTCCAGCTGAGCTATTTCAAATCCTAAAAGATGATGCTGTGAAAGTGCTGCACTCCATATGTCAGCAAATTTGAAAAATCAGCAGCGGCCACAGGGTTGGAGAAGGTCAGTTTTCTTTCCAATCCCAAAGAAAGGCAATGCCAAAGAATGCTCAAACTACCACACAACTGCACTCATCTCACACACTAGTAAAGTGATGCCAGGCTTCAGCAATACGTGAACCGTGAACTTCCAGATGTTCAGGCTGGTTTTAGAAAAGGCAGAGGAACAAGAGATCAAATTACCAACATCTGCCGGATCATTGAAAAACCAAGAGAGTTCCAGAAAAACATCGACTTCTGCTTTATTGACTATGCCAAAGCCTTTGACTGTGTGGATCACAATAAACTGTGGAAAATTCTGAAGGAGATGGGAATACCAGATCACCTGACCTGCCTCTTGAGAAACCTATATGCACGTCAGGAAGCAACAGTTAGAACTGGACATGGAACAACAGACTGGTTCCAAATAGGAAAAAGAGTACGTTAAGGCTGTATATTGTCACCCTGCTTATTTAACTTATATGCAGAGTACATCATGAGAAATGCTGGGCTGGAGGAAGCACAAGCTGGAATCAAGATTGCCGGGAGAAATATCAATAACCTCAGATATGCAGATGACACCACCCTTATGGCAGACAGTTAAGAAGAACTAGAGAGCCTCTTGATGAAAGTGAAAGAGGAGAGTGAAAAAGTTGGCTTAAAGCTCAACATTCAGAAAACTAAGATCATGGCATCCAGTCCCATCACTTCATGGCAAATGGATGGGGAAACAATGGAAACAGTGGCTGACTTTATTTTTCTAGGCTCCAAAATCACTGCAGATGGTGATTGCAGCCATGAAATTAAAACACACTTACTCCTTGGAAGGAAAGTTATGACCGATCTAGACAGCATGTTAAAAATCAGAGACACTACTTTGTCAACAAAGGTCTGTCTAGTCAAGGCTATGCTTTTTCCAGTAGTCATGTATGGATGTGAGAATTGGACTATAAAGAAAATTGAGTGCAGAAGAATTGATGCTTTTGAACTGTGGTGCTGGAGAAGACTCTTGAGAGTCCCTTGGACTGCAAGGAGATCCAACCAGTCTATCTTAAAGGAGATCAGTCTTGGGAGTTCATTGGAAGGACTGATGTTGAAGCTGAAGCTCCAATACTTTGGCCACCTGATGCGAAGAGCTGACTCATTTGAAAAGACCCTGATGCTGGAAAAGATTGAGGGCAGGAGGAGAAGGGGATGACAGAGGATGAGATGGTTGGATGGCATCACTGACTCAAAGGACATGGGTTTGATTGGACTCCGGGAGCTGGTGATGGACAGGGAGGCCTGGCATGCTGCGGTTCATGGGTTGCAAAGAGTTGGACACGACTGAGCGACTGAACTGAACAGATGGGCTTCCCAGATGGCTCAGCGGTAAATTATCTGCCTCCAATGCAAGAGACGTGGGTTCAGTCCCTGGGTTGGGAAGATCCGTTGGAGAAGGAAATGGCAATCCACTCCAGTATTCTTGCCTGGGAAATCCCATGGACAGAGGAGCCTGCTGGGCTATAGTCCATGGGGTTGCAAAGAGTTGAACATGACTTAGAAACTAAACAACAACAAAAAATGATATTGGGAAAACTTTACTAATGACATAGTTTATATAATTACCATGTGTAGTGAATTTTTTAAAAAAGGCAAAATCAGTATTTCTGCTTGTTAAGAGGGTGCTGTGAGATACAGGGATGCTGTTTGCAGATTCCCTCATTCCTTCTGTTGCTCATCACGTGTATTTGCCTACAAGCAGACCAAGCCTTTGAGTCCCAACAGGATATAACTGCAGAAATGGATGGGCCTATGTTTTTCTTCTTCCTCTGACTGCTGAGATGAAGGGAGTCAAAGTTGGAGTAGGAATGGGATCTTGGAGTATATAGGGGGTAGAAATGAGGGCAGCTGTGTGGGAGTTGGGATCTTGGGACTGGTTATAGCGATGGATTATGGCAAAGGACTTCCATGAGAAAATACAGACAACAGCTTTAATTGTGTTTATCAATCTTTCTGAATTCTGCAACTGATTTGATGACTTAGATTTCCACAAAAGGACTAGCTGATGGATGTCAAGCAAAATGCCTTTGGGGAATCAATCCTAGTTGGAGTAATTAACACCTAAGTGTGTGAAATACCATGATGTTCTCATTTGATACTCAATCTGTTTCTTGGCCAAATCTCAGGCATTTAAATTTATATTTGGATTTAATGTGGCATATCTTATATTGGAAAATATGCTTGTTAAAGAAATAAGTATTAAATATCTATGGAAATGGAATAGTCTCCTTCTCTGAAAGATGGAATCTAAAATCTAGTTTGTTGTGGATGTAATTACCATCACCCATGGTGTACAAAAGAAGATGAGTCCATCCAAAGGGAAAGACTCTTTCATTCCATGGTCATACTTATATACCCGCAGAGTCAAAATGTAATCTGGCCAACTAAATTCCTAACCTCCAACCTGATACTGATGGCTGGCCCCTCCCTTCTCAAAGATTGGAGGAGTCTCTGCCTCAGTGTCCCCATCTGGACAACAGAAGGCTCTGCCTGTTCCCCACTGATGTCATTATGGAACCCCAGCAGGGGACCCCTATTCAGTGCTGACCACTCCCCATCACATACACACTCACAGAGGCCGCTTTTCCAAACACACCCCTCCTCCTGCTTCCCCATCTACAGCCCTTGACCCTGGCCAGCCTCCCCCCAACACAGGCCACCAGATGGGCTCCTGAGACCCTTCCCTGACAAAAGGTTGCCTACGTGGAGCTCATTGCACTGGGGGCAAAGAGCAGGAGGGTGTGGGCTAGACCTTGGACTGGCAAAAGGAAGCCTGGGGTGGGGGGAGGGTCAGTGTTCCTGTTTCCTCCTCAACAGCAAATGATTTTTTATAGTATCTGAGAGTTGGGAAGGGGCTGGGTCCCCTGGTGACTCAGATGGTAAAGAATCTGCCTGCAATGCTGGAAACCTGAATTCAATCCTTGAGTCAGGAAGATACCCTGGAGAAGGGAATGTCTACCCACTCCAGTACTCTTGCCTGGGGAACCCCATGGACAGAGGAGCCTGGCTGGCCACAGTCCATGGGGTTGCAAAGAGTTGGACAGGACTGAGCGACTAACATACAACCTGAAGCAAGTACAGTAGGGTTAAAGAAGAATGATGCAAATAGCTGGACCTCAGCTGTAAATTGATTTTTGCCTCATATCTTTTTTTCTTTGCTCTTCTTTTCTGATGAAAAAAAGTATAAATTACTTCCGAAGAGGATTTCAGCTTTTGGAAAAATAATCCAATTTATTGAACTTGATTCTCCAACTTAAAGGCTGGAGAGCAGATGTCTGAGTATACAGTTGGAATAAAGATGGAAAATCAGGGGGAGACACTCAGGGTTTATGCCAGTTTCTAGTAGAAGATTTGGAAATGTTATATAGATAAGTTTTCTAAGAGATTTTTTTTTTTTTCCTCAAAACTGTTAGTGATGGAGAGGATAATTGTGTAGACTGATTTTATTCTTTTTCTAAGTAAAAGGGTGACATTTTTGATGTCCTGAATATGAGTAATTTATTGTACTTTAAGTAGATGGAAAGCTACATCTCATCTGAAAAAAAGA
This sequence comes from Cervus elaphus, assembly GCF_910594005.1. Lineage (NCBI taxonomy): Eukaryota > Metazoa > Chordata > Mammalia > Artiodactyla > Cervidae > Cervus > Cervus elaphus. The sequence goes on along the minus strand of NC_057822.1, from coordinate 27,052,143 downwards.
AAAAAACCTTGACAATGATTAAGAGTTGAACACATTTTCTACCAAAACAACGTTCTTGCTCATAAAAAAATACATCCCTGGTGGGTGTTTTGAATCCTACCTAAAAATAATAAGATGAAGAGAAAATTGAATGCTGTAAGAGACTAACGACATGTGTGGCATAGCTTAACATTTGGTTCTTTTCGAGAGGCAAATTGAATATTCTAAAGGCTTCAGATCTCAGATGGCCATCTGAAAGCTGGTGATATACTATGTGGGCATGTCTGTTGGACAAGGAACTGCTGTATCATTTCCAGATCTTTCCACTTGTGAGAGGAGTGTTTCTCTCCACACACCCCCCCCCCCACCCCCCACCAAGGAAGGAAAGGCAGATAATTAATCTGGCTCTTAACTCTTCAGCCTTAGTTTTAAAAGATTTTTCTATAAAATATGGATCTTTTTAGGGCTTCCCTGGTGGCTCAGTGGTAAAGAATCTGCTTGCCAATGCAGGAGACGCAGGAGAATTGGGTTTGATCCCTAGTTGGGAAAATCCTTGTGTCGGGAAGATCCCCTGGAGAAGAAATGGCAACCCACTCCAGTAGTCTTGCCTGGAAAAATCCCAAGGACAGAGAAGCCTGGGTGGCTATAGTCCATGGGGTCACAGAGAGTTGGGAATATGACTGAGTGATTGAGAACACGCACACACACACACACACACACACACACACACACGGACCTTTTTAAGGGGCGTATCTTTTCTAGGTGTGGTCTTATCTTGAGAGAGTCGTTCCAGAATCTGCCTACCTCTGGATTTACAAGTGGCTCTGTTCAGGGAGAAACCATTTGATCCTTCTAATTCTATTATTAGGAATATACCTCATGAAACATAGATATCAGAATTGATCTGTCAAGCACATGAAAAGGTGTTCAATGATATGATTCACTAGAGAAATACAAATGAAAACTGCAAAGTGAAATCCCTCTCTGCACCCACCAGAGCATCTAAGATTAAAAAGACTGATCATACCGAGTACTGATGAGGATGTAGAACACCTGGAATTCTCACATGCCGATGGGGATGTAAAATATTGCAGCCCCATTGGAAAAAATTTGGCAATTTATTTTAAAGTCAAATATATACTTATGGCCACTGTGTGGGGAACCTGGTTTTGATCCCTGGATGAAGGGAAAGGCTGCACACCCCAGTATTCCTGCCTGAAGACTCCCTTGGACAGAGGGTCCTGGTGGGCTACAGTCTGTGTGGTAGCAAAGAGTTGGACATGATGGAGCGACTAACACTTCCATATTTATACCATATAACCCAGCAACTCCACGCCTAAGAATTTACCTGAGAGAACAGAAGACATGTCCATGCAAAGACTTGTGCTTGTATATCCATAGCTAGCTTATTCTTATAGTTCAAAACTGAAAATAATCCAAATACCCATCAACTGTGGTACATCCATACAATGGAACACTACTCAAAAATAAAACGAACTGTTGATATACATGTTGAGTGAAAAAAAAAGTGTAGCTTAAATTGAGAATTAGGTTTTATTTGGAAGACAAAACTGAGGACTTAAGCCTGGGACACAGCATCTCAGATGATTCTGAGAAATTATTCCAGGGAAACAAGGTGGGGGCAGGATACATAGGACTTTTTGCAACAAAAGACCAGATTGTTAGAACTTCAAAATATTACTGTTAATAAAAGAGAACCAGATATCTCAAGTTAAGGAATTTAGCACTTTTCTTTGTATGGGAAGGTGCAAGAATCTGGGCTCAGTGAAGTCACTCCTTTGATATGCAATTTAGCTATCTGGGGCCAGCACCCTGTGTTTTCTCATCCTGAATTTCCTCAGAGTGTACCATCCCAGCGATTGTAATGTGATGGCTTGATGGCTGCAATGTCTTTTGTTTATTGACACGGCAGGCAACAATTTAGTTCTCATATACAACATGAATAAGACCCTAATACATTATGATGAGTGAAAGACAAACATAAAAGACTACTGACTGTATGATTTAATTTATGTGAAATTCTAGAAAAGGTAAAATAACAGTGATAGACAATGGTTTCCTTGGACCAGGAATTAGGGAGATGAAGCTGACAGCAAATGAGGAAAATCTTTTTGGATGATGGCAATTTTCTGGATCTTGATTGTAAGTATTTGTAAACTCATCTAATTGTACTCTTAAAATTGGTAAATCTTGTTTTAGGTAAATTCAGTTCAGTTCAGTCACTCAGTCATGTCTGACTCTTTGAGACCCCATGAACTGCAGCATGTCAGGCCTCCCTGTCCATCATCAACTCCCAGAGTCCACCCAAACCCATGTCCATTGAGTTGGTGATGCCATCCAACCATCTCATCCTCTGTTATCCCCTTCTCTTCCTGCCCTCAATCTTTCCCAGCAACAGGGTCTTTTCAAATGAGTCAGCTCTTCACATCAGGTGGCCAAAGTATTGGAGTTTCAGCTTCAACATCAGTCCTTCCAATGAGCTCCCAAGACTGATCTCCTTTAGGATGGACTGGTTGGATCTCCTTGCAGTCCAAGGGACTCTCAAGAGTCTTCTCCAACACCACAGTTCAAAAGCATCAATTCTTTGGCACTCAGCTTTCTTTCTAGTCCAACTCTCACATCCATACATGACCACTGGAAAAACCATAGTCTTGACCAGACAGACCTTTGTTGGCAAAGTAATGTCTCTGCTTTTTAATATGCTATCTAGGTTGGTCATAACTTTTTTACACATTCATAAATTAATTTATCCAAAATGTGCTTTGAGACACTACTGACTCTACTCAAGATTAGCTATGACCAGCAAACACATGAAGTGATTGCTGAAGATACACTTGGTGCTTAAAAAATGCTAAATTTAAAATCTGGAAGCGGCCTGAGCTGACCCTTAAAAATGGTGTGCTATTCACTTGACCCAGAAAACTCCACAAAATCATGCAAATCAAGAGGTTCAAATCTTCGTGTTCACTTTAAGAACACTCGTGAGACTGCCCAGGCCATAAAGGGTATGCATATCCGAAAAGCCACCAAGTATCTGAAGGATGTCACTTTAAAGAAGCAATGTGTGCCATTCCGTCGTTACAATGGTGGAGTTGGTAGGTGTGCACAGGCCAAACAGTGGGGCTGGATGCAGGGTCGGTGGCCCAAAAAGAGTGCTGAATTTTTACTACACATGCTCAAAAATGCAGAGAGTAATGCTGAACTTAAGGGCTTAGATGTAGATTCTCTGGTCATTGAGCACATCCAAGTGAACAAAGCCCTCAAGATGCGGCGCAGGACTTACAGAGCTCACGGTCGGATCAACCCCTACATGAGCTCTCCCTGCCACACTGAGATGATCCTTACTGAAAAAGAACAGATTGTTCCTAAACCAGAAGAGGAGGTTGCACAGAAGAAAAAGATATCCCAGAAGAAACTGAAGAAACAAAAACTTATGGCCCGGGAATAAATGCTGCAGAAAATAAATGCAAATAAAAGTAAAAAAAAAAAAAAATCTGGAGGTTTTATGAGAATAATATGCAAATTTCTACAAAGTACATAGACCCTTCTTGAATTCAGTGACTGTTGAATTAAAACCAGTGAGTTTTAGGTGTCTGTGATAATGAGAAAACATTGGCACTGACTGAACTCTTGGTTTAAGTTCAAGTCTGGCGCCAGAGAAATGGAATTCTCCCCTAATTGCATTTCTCTCTGGGCTTCAAAGATGGTGGGCCCTCCCTGTAGGAGAGCCATTCTGATTAGTGAGAGGATGATCTGGAGGTATTTTCACTCTGTGACTATTCTTAGAACTTTATGGTTGGTTTTCTATGCGATTATATAATCTCCACGCAAGTGCCATCTGCCATGTTTGGCACTTAGGATAAAATATTTGAGATATTTTATTCATTTTGCTTGAAAAACAGATTTTGAAAAATCTGATCTTTCCCTTCCTGAGAACACAGCTCTGGAGAGGCTGTGTATAAGTTTCTTCAACACATGACTCTGATTTCTATTTTTATCCACAGCTTGAGCTATAAACTTGGTTAAAATTTTTTTAAGTTTTTGTTTGCCATTTTGAAAACCGTCAATTTAAAAATCAACTTTAAGCTTTGCCTGCTTTTTTGTTTTCCTCTTGGTATGCATTTTTACTGTTCTTTTCCAAGGCGGTTTGCACTTTTAGAATGATGCAGTGAAGATTAACTTCCAGATTTTGGTAATAAAAATCTCCAGAAAGCAAGACCCGGACCTGTTCTTATCCAGGTGAAGAAGAGCCTGGTTTTCTCTAACACAGTGGATCTCTGATTCATAAGCACTAAGTTTAAAAAGAATCTATAGTTGTAAACTATAGATCTAATCATTCAAATGGTTGCTGCTTGGCCCTTCCATTCCTGGATTCTTTGGAGGGAGAAAAACCAATAAACAAAACAGAACTTGAATATTCTGGAGAATCCATAGGTTCACAAGCAGAGGAAGAAAAAAAACAAGTTTAATATGTTAGAGAACAGGGTCTGGAAGAGTTACTAGGCCAGGTTGATCTCTCCATGTGGTGGGTTCTTTAAATAAAAACATATTTTCCAGAAAGTTTTCCTTCACTTTCTTCCCTGTGTGTGCTCAGTCATTAAGTCATGTCCAACTCTTTGCCACCCAATGGGATGTAGCTCACAAGACTCCTCCGTCTATGGGATTTTCCAGGCAAGAATACTGGAGTGGGTTGCCATTTCCTTCTCCAGCGGATCTTCCCGACCCAGGGATTGAACTCACATCTTCTGCTTGGCAGGAGGATTCTTTACCACTGAGCCACTAGGGAAGCCCTCATTTTCTCCTCTACTTATTGTAATTTAAAGCTTAAAGTTGATTTTGGCCTTACTTATTGTAATCAGGACAATTATGTATTCTAATAACTAATCAGGGTTCTACTCAAAACTTTTAAATAACTTTGGAAGAGTTGAGAGGTTGTTAACCAGTCAGATGTTAGTGTTAAAATTTCCATAAGTTCACTTTTTATCTAATTCCCACACAATGGGAGGTTTTATATTTTTAACTTCAACTTATTGTTATGAACATTTCCAAATATACAGAAAAGTTGAAAGACTTGTGAATAGCCATGTATCTATTTATGAGGTTCCTCTTGGTGCTGTAACAAATGGCAACAAATTTTGTGGCTTAAAAGAACACAAATGGATTAAACATTCTGATGGGCAGATGTCTGAAGTGAGTCTTATAAGACTAAAATCAAGGTCCCAGAAGGTTGTGTTCCCTCTGGAAGTTAGGGGAGGATCTATTCCTTGCTTTTTCCAACTTCTAGAGGATGCATTTATTTGTTGGTTTGTGGCCACATCATTGCTCTGACCTCTGCTTCTGTGTTCACATCACCTTCTCTCCCTCTTTAAGGATTCTTTGATTACACTGGGTCCACCTGGATAGTCCAGTCTAATGTTTTCATGTCAGGATTCTTAATCACATCTGCAAAGTTTTTATTTTATTTTTTCCGTATAACATATTCACAAGTTCCTAGGAATAGGATGTGAGCTTTTATTTGGAGGGGAACATTAGTCAGCCTGCCACAAACTACCACCTGTATTCTAAAATTAACATTTTGCTTTATCATGCCTCTATCCATCTATTCATTTTTAAAAACTGTCTATAAGCTTATTTCTCTCTCTCTCTCTTTTTGGATGCATTTCAAATGAGTTGAAAATACCAGTATACCTCTCGCTATTATACCTCAACTTGGATATTATTAACTAGAGTTCATTATTTGTTTATGTCACAACGTATTAATGTTTATGACATATTTACATATAGTGAAATTCACAAATCCTAAGCATGCTGTCAGTGAGTTTTGACAAATGCATAAACCTGTGTAGTAAAAAACTCCTATTAAGATATGTGACATTACCATTTCCCCAGCAAGTCCCCTCATTCTTTTCCTCAGTGAAACTGTTGCAGGAAGGGGGCCTGAAACTGGGCTCTTGTCTAACACTAGGAAATGAATTGTCCAAGGAGACACATGTGCTGACGAAGCAAGAGATTTTATTGGGAAAGGGCACCCGGGTGGAGAGCAGGAGGGGAAGGGAACCCCGGAGAACTGCTCTGCCGCATGGCTCACAGTCTCGGGTTTTATGGTGATGGGATTAGTTTCCGGGTGGCCTTTGACCAATCATTCTAATTCAGAGTCTTTCCTGGTGACACACGCATCGCTCAGCCAAGATGGATGCTAGCGAGAGGGATTCTGGGAAGTGGACGGACACGCAGTGTCTCCTTTTGACCTTTCCTGAACTCTTCCGGTTGGTGGTAGCTTATTAGTTCTGTATTCCTTATCAAGATCTCCTGTCATAAAACAACTCATGCAAATGGTTACTAAAGGGCCTGACCAGGGTGGGTGGTTTCAGTCAGTGTGCTTCCCCTAACAAAACCTTGTCTTATTCCAGGTTTTCATTATTTTTCACTAGAGATAAATTTAGTATCTTCAAGTATTTCACTCAGATAATGTTTCTGAGGTCCACCCACGTTGTTCATCAGTAGTTCTTTCCTTTTATTTTTGGGTAGTATATCCTATGTATCCATTGTTTGAGTAGATCACAGGTTGCTCAGACATTGCTCTGTTAATGTACACCTGGGCTCTTTCCAAGTTTTGGTGATTATGAGTAAAGCTGCTGTGAACATTTTTGTAGAATTATCTCTGTGAAATTATGCTCTTATTCTATTTTTTGAATAGGTATGAAACCACCCTTGTACTTCTTTGAGTGTGTGTGGCTCTTCCAGGCATTACAATATATATCCTCAACTTCTCACAGCCTATTTCTATGGATTTCAAGGAGCCTGCTGTGCTATAGTCCATGGGGTCACAAAGAGTTGGACACAGCTGAGTGACAAACACACACACAAAATAGTACTATTTTGCAAAAAGTATAAAAATCTTGCAGATTTTTGGTCCATATACCCATACCCTCCATTCTTTATGGTATAGTTGTCATATGTATTACATCTACATGTTACAAACCCCACAATAAAGAGGATGCCATAATTTTTGCTTTAGTTATATGTATTTTAAATAAATTAAGAAGGGAATACAGTTTTTATCCATATATTTACCAGTCATGGCATTAATAATTCCTTCCTGGAAATTTAAGTTTCATTTTGGTGTCATCATTTCAGTCTGAATAATTTCCTGTAACATTCTTGTAGTGAAGATCTGATGGTGATGGATTCTCTTAGTTTTCATATATCTGAAAATGTCTTTCTTTTTCACAGGATATTTTTGTTATATGGATTCTTAATAAACATATATTTTTCTTTCTGCACTTTAAAGAAGTTGTTTCATTATCATTTGTCATCTTTTTTTCTGATTAGAAGTAATAGTAATTCATATTATTGTTCCCTTTATGTAATGTGTTGTTTCCCCCTGGCTACATTCAAGATTTTTTTCCTTGTCTTTGGTTTCAGCAGTTTGAATATAATATGCTTAGGGGTGTGTGTGTGTGTGTGTGTGTGTGTGTGTTGTGTTCATTAAGCTCCTTGAATATGCAAATTTATATTTTTCCCTAAATTTGTGAAATTTTGGTCATTATGGTTTCAGATTTTTTTTTCTACCTTATTTCTCCTTTCCTTCTGGTACTCCAATGACATGTATGTTAGATCTTTTGATATGGGCCTTTTTTCACAGTCACCTTTTCCCCCTCTGATTTTAATATTGGATTATTTCTATTGATTTATCTTCAAGTTCACTGGCCCTTTACCCTGTTATCCCTAGTCTTTTGTTAAACCCACCTACTGAATTTTTAAATTTCAGGTGTTCTTTTTTTCAGTACTAGAATAGTAGTTTCTGTTTCTCTACTGAAATTGCCTATTTGTTCCTGCATTATAAACCGTTTTTTTCCTTTCTATGTATGAGCAGAGTTATAGAAACTTCTTCAGCATTCTTGCCTACTAATTCTAGTATCTGGGTCTTCTTCAGGTCAGTCACTCTTGATTGCCATTTCTTTTGAGTATAGATTACATTTTCCTGTATCATGACATGATTAGTAATTTCAGATTGTATTCTGGACACATTTTGTAAGTAACATGTTGTTCAGTTTAGTTCAGTTCAGTCGCTCTGTCGTGTCTGACTCTTTGCGACTCCATAAATCGCAGCACACCAGGTCTCCCTGTCTATCATCAACTCCCGGAGTTTACTCAAACTCATGTCCATTGAGTTGGTGATGCCATCCAGCCATCTCATCCTCGGCCATCCCCTTCTTCTCCTGCCCCCAATCCCTCCCAGCATCAGGGTCTTTTCCAAGAGTCAACTCTTTGTAGTATGTTGTAGAGGTTCTGAATTCTGTTTTGTTCCTCTGAAGTGTACTGATGTTTTGCGTTAGTAGCAATAGCTGGACTCAGACTCCAAACTGCCCCTCCTCTGAAGTTGTCAGGAGCTGAAATACCTGTAGTTCTTTGAGCCTTAGCTGGGCTCCCTGAAGTCTCCTCTGTATATATGCAATTCAATGGTGAGCAGAGATTTGGGCAGAGCATGTAAAATTTGGGGCAGGTCTTTAGCTCCCTCCTTTCCAGGGTTTCCCCTGTCACTGACCAGCTGCTGTGGTCTCCCAAACTCTAACTGTTGATTTTCTCTCCCAGTTTTAGCTCTTTGGTCCAACTCAGACTAAGTCCTGAGGCAGAAAGGTATCAGCACTCAGGGTTCTTCTCAGTGAAACCCCCTCACCATCCTTCATTTTCTCACTGCTCTGGTTGCTCTCCAGGGACTTATGGTTAATTTTTACATTTTATAAAGCATTTATAGCTGTGAACCAAAGGAGGGGTTAGTCTGAGAGGATCTTCTCCCCTGTTCCCAGTGGAACTCAGATGTAAGCTGATAAAGGTGAGTTTTTAGCCCTTGGTTAGGGAGAGGGTTAGGCCTGAGTGTTAGCTTGGGCAAGTATTGAGAATGTAGTTCAGAAAGTGGCATAGAGAAATGTCAAACATAAATGTTTAGTTTCTCAGAATTTTGGTTCAGGCCGACATCTTTCTCCCCTTCTACCTCCTCTTCCTCCCTCTGCTTTCTTCCCTTCCTCCTTTCCCTGTTTTAGTGTCTCATACCACCTCCCTCATCCCATGATGCAGACCTGAGCAGAGCTAGTACCAGCACTTCTCTTCGAGGGCTGTGTACGCTCTGCTGTGATAAGCTGCTTCAGTCGTGGTCTACCCTGTGGGGCCCTGTGGCCTGTAGCCCACCAGGCTCCTCTGTCTATGGGATTCTCCAGGCATGAATACTGGAGTGGGTTGCCTTGCCCCGCTTCAAGGGATCTTCCCAACCCAGGGATCGAACCTGGATCTCCTGTATTGCAGGCAGATTCTTTACCATCTGAGCCACCAGGGAAGCCCTCTCTTCAAGGGCATTTAGGATTAAATAAATGCTTGTAGTCCAGGGAATGTGACTACCACCTGTGAGATTGTGAGTTTTGAATATTTAGTAGTCAGTCTCTGATGAAGACTGCCCATACTTAAAAATGCAATTTCCCTCAAGTTTTAGCCTTGTGGTTGGAATTTATTCTGTATCCCATCCCCTTCTTTTACCAGTTGCTCATGAGAGGTTACCTCTGTTAGGCTCTGAGGTCACAACAGCTGTAGTTGGTTGCTAACTTACAGAATAAATTACTTTTAATCTTCTTTTTGAAGGAATAGTCTGTTCTAAAGTTCTGTGCCTCTATTTTTCCATCTACAGTTCAACCAACTAGACCATTTTCAGCTCAGTAAGGTTTTTCTTGTGTTACAGTGTAGCACAGAATAATCAGGTGAGTTTGAGATGGTCCATGGTGTTATTTTAGGCAGCCAAATCACCTCAACTTCTCAGCAGACAGTTATCCTATTTGCCACAGTGATAGAAAATTGATTATAGAAAGGTGATTTAGGTAGAATGCAGAGATGTGGTCTTAAATTTTTGTTAAGTTTCAGCCCTCCTTTTCAGAGGGAAGCGTATCTCAAAGTTTGCAACTGGAAAATTGGGAGAAGAAAAACATAAAACTTCTTTATCTTTATTATTATTATGTTAGAAGCTTATGACTTCTACTCAGAACACTTATTTTCTTAAATCTTCTCGGACATACACACTGTTTGGGATATGCCTTGGAAATAGATTCAGTGCACTGTAAGGAAACCCGCTCTGCGACTGCCATGCCTAACTCACAAAGCAGCTACATTCATAGCTTAATGTTCACAGTGCTAAAGGGTTATTTGTTTTACAAAAAGCTTCTCTGAAGTGTTCCCTAAAGATACCAAACTCCCTGAGTGCCTTGAAAATGAGAGTCACACTACAAAATCCTATTTAACAGAGCTTTTTGGGAACATACAAGGTGTGATTGCAAAAGATTATGGCTGATTTTAAGAAAAATTCCAGAAGTTACAAATAATTAAGTGGTCGCTAAGTCATATCCGACTCTTGCAACCCCACGGACTGCAGACTGCCAGGTTCCTCTGTCCATGGGATTCTCCAGACAAGAATACTGGAGTGGGAGTGAATTTGGAGTTAATTGTGGAGTAAGATGGATGATGGAGTGTGTGTGTGTGCGTGTGCATGTGTGGTGATTTGTTTATTTATATTCATGGGTCCCTCAAATTACTAACCTCACACAACTCATATATATATACATATATAATGTTTATATACACATACATGTAATATAGACAACATGATAATAATGTGTATACTATTCATGTACTTAATTTGGCAGGGTGGAGGGATAAAGATGGACAAGTGTTGTGTTTCTGTAGTTAGGGATGTAACTCAAATGCCTTTGGCAGTGATTCTTTCTTTTTTTTAAAAAATTTATTGAAGTGTAGTTGCTTTACAATGTTTTGTTACTTTCTACTGTACAACAAAGTGGATCAGCTACATGTATACGTATATCCTCTCTTTTTTGGATTTCCTTCCCGTTTAGGTCACCACAGAACACGGAATAGAGTTCCTTGTGCTGTAGAGTAGGTCCTCACTAGTTATCTATTTTATACAAAGTATCAATAGTGTATATATGCCAAAGCCAACCCCGTTTCCCTTCTTGGTATCTATATATTTGTTCTCTACATCTATGTCTCCATCTCAGTAGTGGTTCTTAATCTTTGATAGATATTTAATTACCCAGTGAACTTGAAAATATCCTGATATTCAGCCACAGCCCATACTAATTCAGTCAGAACCTACAGGAAGCGACATCAACAGTGTTAAAGACACACTCATCCCCCAACCCTGCACTGCCCCCCAAACCAATTGATTCCAATGTGCAGCCAAGCCTTAGAACTGAACCTCTGGGTAGGGGGCTTCAGTTCCAGATGTACATTAGGTGTACATCCAGATGTACACCTTGGAGCTCTTACACGTGAACAATGCCTGGGCCCTACCCCTCAGAGATTCTGACTCATTTATCTGGGGGGAAGCCTGGGTGTGGGGTATTTACTGAGTTCTGCCATTGGTTTCAAAGTGCAGCCCAGCTTGGGAACCAGCTGATAAGGTAGGCGGGTGGGGTGGGGACGGAGGCAGCCACACACAGCCCTAGCGTGTCTGCCCTATCGTAAGGGGCCAGCTGCCCTGAGAATCCTTGTAGGAACATGGGCCCCGGATTACCAGATCTTCTATTTTCCAAAAGACACTAGAAGTCTGGAAGTTTATGTGGACCCTTCTGTTTATTTTTTTACTGTGGTAAAATATACATGACAAAATTTATCATTTTAACCACTTTTCAGGTAACCACTTGCTATTAAGTACGTTCACATTTCTATGCAACCAGCACTATCATCCACCACAGAGCTTCTTCCATCTTCCCAAATGGGAACTGTGCATATTAAATACTAACTCACCACTCCCCTCTCCCCTCAGCGTGTGCTCACTTCTCACCGTTCTACTTCCTGTCTCTGTGACAGAAAGTACTTACTTTAGGGACCTCATGTAAGTGGAATCATACAATACGTCCTCTTCTGACTGGCTTATTTCACTCAGTATAGTGTCTTCAAGTTCTATCCACGTTGCCGCCTCTGTCAGAACTTCCCAGCTGGAGAGTATACCGTGTATAGAGCACATTTTGTTTCTTCATTCATCTGTTGAGGGACACTTGGGCAGCTTCTACCTTTGGGCTACTGTGAAAAACAATCCTGTGAGGATGGGTGTGCAAATACTTGTTTTCAGTTCTTTGGGTGGGGGTGGGGGCGGGCATTGCACCACTTCTTTCCTTGACTTTCACGCTGTAACCACACACAAATTGCTTCACTTTTTAAAACAAGACCTACAATAATCAAACTAATTTTTAAAAAGTCTTTATTAAATTTGTTATAATACTGTTTTTGTTTCATGCTTTAATTTTTTGGCCACGAGGCATGTAGGATCTTAGTTCCTCCAACAGGGATTGAACCTGAACTCCCCTGAGTTGGAGGCAAAGTCTCAACTACTGGACCTCCGGGGAAGTCCCTTCACTTCACTTCTGATGTCGGTTGTGTGGGTTTTTTCCCCTCCTACAACCAAGCAATTCTTTGTGACACCAGTCGGGGTCCTATGATTCATTCGCTTTGATACTGACTGCAGTTAGCGCAGACCCCACAGTTAAGGGCTCAGTCCCAGAAGACTGTCCTCACTTCCCCCGCCCTCCTCAGACAGTCATGAATCCCACACAGTCACCTGTACTTTTGATTGACTCGGTATAAATCAGAAGGTCATAGCAATACCTCCTTGGGTTTGTCTGTTTGCCTGAACAGCTCACAGAACTCAGGGAAACACTCACTTACTTTGACTGTTTTATTTAATATGAAAAAGGACACAGATGAACAGGTAGATACAGAGGCATACAGGGCAAGGTCTAGAAGGGTCCCGAGCACAGGCCCTTCTGTCCCCGTGGAGTTGGGAGTACCACTGTCCTGGCACATGGATGTGTTTACAGATACAGAAGCTCTCAAAATCCCATACTTTGGGGATTTTTGGAGACTTTCTCATTTAGTCATGAACAGTTGTTAACTTACTTCTTCTCGGAGAATAGGAGGTGAGGTGGAAATTTCCAAGTTTCTTATCATGGCTCGGTCTTTCCGGTGAGCAGCTCCCCCTTCCTGAAGCTTTGGAGAATCCCACCAAGATTAGTACAAAAGACACAGCTATCACCTAAGAAATCCCAAGGGATTTAAGAGCTCCATGTCAGGAACTGGGACCAAAACCCAAATATTAGAACAAAAAATGTGCTTAGTGCTCTTATCATCTAGGAAATCACAAGCATTTTAGGAGCTCTGTGCCAGAGGCCAGGGCCAGACACACACACAGATATTTCCATTTCACAGGCTTACTCCCGGAAGTGGAATTGTTGGGCCATATGGTAATTCTGGGGTTTCCTAGCTAGTGCTAGTGGTAAAGGACCTGCCTGCCAGTGCAGGAGATATGAGACATGGGTTCAGTCTGGGTAGGGAAGATCCCCTGGAGGGGGGCTAGGGAGCCTGGCAAGCTACAGTCCATAAGGTCACAAAGAGTCAGACACGACAGAAGCAACTCAGCATCCATGCATGGTAATTCTGTGTTTAGGAGCTGCCATCCTAAACCTCCTATTTTTAAAATGTTTGTAAAGAGTTCCTACTTGAAACAACAATAGCAACAGATGTGGAACTGCTGGTTTGGCACCTTGTGGGCTGAAGACTCTGGTATACTGCAGCCCCTTTTTCATGGTTCATGAGGCCACAAGTCATTCCTCCCTGGGCCTCAGTCTCCGAATCTCCAAACTGAGAACACTGGACTGCATCATCCCTGGTTCTGTTTTGCTGGAACAGTCTGTGATGCTGGGAGTCAGTATGATTCCAATTTGATTGTGGTTCTTTTTCTTGCTTGTAGATCTTGAACCCGAGGCCAGCATTCTGTGTCCCAGTGCTCACATCACAAAAGCCCACATGATCTGGTGGTCTAGATAAGACAGAGGGAATCAGAGCAGACACTTGTTTGGGTCCAATCCTACACAAGTAGAATCTAAATCAGCCAAGATAAAAAAGCTGTTTGTGCTAGCCACAAAGCAGTCGGTTTGCCCTTTTAAGGAAAGAATAATCTATTTTCCAGTCCCAGCAAATTTCAACCACATTTGAACAAAAAAGATCACATTTCCGAGCTGTAGGTAAAAGACTCCTGTGGTAGTAACATGAATCTTTGTACGTTTGTGACAATTTCTTAGCAGGAGCTCCCTGTTGGCTTTTTAGAAGAAGATGTAGGTCTGGCCTTTTGAAAGTTTGTTTACTTATTTTTATGAGCCTCTTAAATGACTAATCTTGCAGGAGTAAGGCCCAGAGAGGACAGCTGCTCCCACCATCCTCTGGGTCCTGCCTACTCAGGACAGCATTCACTTCTCCCTCTTTGTGTCCCTCAAGGACTTCAGCTTGTGCCTTATTATTATTTAAACAGGTACACAGCACCTCCAGACTTCCAGTTTTCTCTCCCTTCCTACTTTTTGCTTGATTCTGATTTTTTCTTAAACTTCTCATTAGAAGGAAACAGGTTTGCAGACCTTCCCCCAAAAATGCATTAACAACTTATTAGTCATCTCAGGGTCTTATGACATTGAAGATCCATGTCAGGAAATGTATTTGGTTTCTATTGATCGGCGGGAGGTGATTCTTGTGGTGGGGGACTGGAAGTGTGGGATATGGGGCCAGGCTGGTGGAAATCTACCGGACAGCTCCTTGTTCCCTGACTTTGGACAGATGGGGCCTTTGGTTCGGCACTTACAGAATGGGGACTATTTATCTTTTAAGATTGCAATAAGATTAAATTAACAATGTATGCATGGTGCTGGGCCAGGGGATATGGCACGGAACAAGTCCTCAATCAATGGAAGCCATTATTAATCATCTTGAACTCCTTTTCAGGCACTGAAAAAGAAATACAGGGGGCTGGGAACTGGAAGACTTGAATTGATTCTGTTACTAATTAGCTGTGCAATCTTGGACAAGTGATAAACTCCCTGGGTGTCAAATTCAACATCAGTTATTTAATAAGCACATATTAATTGCCTATTAGTTGGTAAGTTCTGTCTTAGGAGGTGAGAATAAAAAGATGAATGGGACATGCCCAGCTCCTACGAGTTCATCAGCTAGTTGAAGAGGACAGATACCCTAAGGTTGTGGATATGAGTTAGAAGGACTCCATGAACCTTTAGATGGGAGCATTGGGGGACCAGCAACTCAGGGGTGCATTAACATTTGCCTCGAATTATGGCAAATTTGGACTTCTGATAGCTCAGTTAGTAAAGAATCCACCTGCAATGCAGGAGACCCGGGTTCAATTCCTGGGTCCGGAAGATCCCCTGGAGAACCGATAGGCTACCTACTCCTGTATTCTTGGGCTTCCCTTGTAGCTCAGCTGGTAAAGAATCTGCCTGCAATGCGGGAGACCTGTGTTCAATCCCTGGGTTGGAAAGATCCCCTGGAGAAGGGAAAGGCTACCCACTCCAGTATTCTGGCTTGGAGAATTCCATGGAGGTTGCAAAGAGTCCGACATGACTGAGCGGCTTTCACTTTACTTTAGTTTTACTTTACAACAATTTTAGGTTGAGGCATTTATGGGGCTCCTGTGTACTTTCAGGGGTTTGGTTACCTGTTTCTAATTGGCACCACCTTCTGTGTGTAGGCAATGCTCTTTGAACCCCTATAGTGAGGCAGAGCCACTACCCCTTGCTGCCCAAGGGCATCAAGGTGGAAAATATGGTTTTGTATAAACTGTTATATATAAACTTCTCGTTGGCTGGCGCTGATAGGAACACCAGAGTCAGCTCCTGATGCTTTGTATTCACTTTGCAGCAATTTTGCCACTAAGAGTGACCAGTAGGGTGTCTGTGCTTCATTTCTACTCCTAGTTGAAAGAAAATCATTCTTTGTTAATCGTTGTATTTTAATTGTGAAACACCATGTTTGAGGAAGAGTTTCAAGGCAGAAATGGCCTTGAGGTCTCGTTTTCTTGTTTTTTAATTTGGAAGGAAAGAAATTCTCTCACCCGAATTCCCCGATAGCCTGCAGGCATTGGCATTCTAAACAGCATGCATACAGGAAAACAGATCATATTTAAAAAGGGTCTTCTTTCTTTTCACTCCATTTACTTCTGTACCATTCAAGGGAATGTGAAAAAACATGGGATTCTTCTATTTAAAAAAAAAATGCCTTAACAAAAAAACATCAAAACATCAGTCTTTGCCATTTCCCATTGCCTGGGGAATTGGCACGTGTCTTCAATGCTAAAAGAATATTCTCTTCATGTTGCTTTGCATTGCAAATGAGCTTCATTCTTGGAAGACCTAGCAGAGCAGGGTGGCACCTTCACCATTGATTTCCTGCTATCCAAAGGGATATGGTAATTCACAGAGTCCAGAAAAGCGGAATGGGATGCCTGCGGCTAGCAAGTGATCACCCTGGTGGGTCTGGCTACCCCTCAAGACCACTGTGTTCACCACACTTATAGAAACTGAGACTGGGACTAATATAGGGACAGGGACTAACCCTTTTAGGTATGAGCATGGAAACGAAAAGGCTGGCAAGTTTCCACCAGAGGGAGAGACAAAATAATTTAAAATCATCTATCATTGGAAGGACTGCACTGAAGCTCCAATATTTGGCCACCTGATGTGAAGAGCCAACTCATTGGAAAAGACCCTGATGCTGGGAAAAGATTGAGGGCAGGAGAAGGGGGCGACAGAGGATGAGATGGCTAGATAGCATCACTAACTCAAGGGACATGAATCTGAGCAAACTCTGAGAGACAGTGGAGGACAGAGGAGCCTGGAATGCTGTAGTCCTTGGGCCCATAGAGTTGGACAGGACTAAGAGACTGAACAACAGCAACACATACAGCAATTGAAGGGCTTCCCTGGTAGCTCAGCGGTAAAGAATCTGCCTACCAATGAAGGAGCCTCAGGTTCGGTCCTTGGATTGGGAAGATCCCCTGGAGAAGGGCATGACAACCCACTCCAGTATTCTTGCCTGGGAAACCCCATGGACAGAGGAGACTGGCAGGCTGCAGTCCATGGGGTCGCAAAAGAGTCAAACACGACTTCGTGACTAAACAGCAACAACATAGCAAATGAAATAGCTATTGAAATAACCAAGAAATACATTTTCTTTCTTGCATCATTTTACAGTTATTTAGTTCCCAAGTGCCACTCTACTGAGCCTTTTATCACTGCCGCTGTCTTGGAAGAACTTTCATGTTCCAAGTCCTAGAACACTGATGCTTCCCTTGTGGGACCGACCTCCACCTTGAGAGGAGTAGCCAGGCCCTAGGATCCTTGTAGGGAGCGGGGCTATGGCACAGGATACCCTGTGGTCAGGTTAGTGAACCTGATGGGATGTGTGTCTTTGCACATATCTCCAGGTCTTGCTTTCCCCTTACTCCCTGTACATCGTTTTCTCCCCATAGAGTCCTAGCAACTGTCAGGTCTACATATTAACCTCAGAAAAATGTTGAAAAGGCATCACTCTTGGAGGCAATGCTCCAGCTCCCCTGCTTCCTCCCAGTCCTGCTTCTGCTTCCTCTGACTTATGTTACAGTCATTAGTTGCTTGTCCAATTCCCCACCCTCTGGCTCAGCTGCCTTGCAGCCTGCCCCCAACCCCATCCCTCCCCATGAGGTGTTCTGTGGTCCTGTCTGTCTCCCCCGTTAGATTGTAAGCATCTTGAGCAAAGTGGCTGTGCTTTTCAGCTACATGGTCTTGGCACCCGCAGACACAGTCAAGTGTACCTAGTAGGTATTCAGTAAATGCGCATTGCATGGAGTTGCACATATGGTTTGCATTTTCCAGGAATGTCTGTTTGTTCTGATTATCTGCCAGCCAAGTGTACTCTTGGGTGGAGAAAGGGAAATGGACTAAGAGATGTGGTTCAAGGAGTAGTCAATAGCCTGCTCATAATTACTAGTGGGAATGGAACAAGCATAAACTTTCTTGCATAACTAATCAATATCTTAATATATCTCCATTAGGGAGGGTGTATTTTATGTTATTGATATTAAATATCTACCTATTGTGTCAGAAAGGTTTCAGGGTAATTGTTATTGATGGTTAAAATCTTGTCGGCTGCTGGATATAGACTTTTTTCTTAAATGGATGATGACTGGCTGAGATTTATTTTTCCTGTATTGCTATAAGCCAGATTCTCCATTAAGCTATAAAATATTATGATACACTTGAAGCAATGTAATATGATCCAAACACATAGTTATAACTCATTTCATTATTAGTCACATGTGCCCAGACATTAGCATAACAGTTAACTAGTCCTGGGATAAGTGTGTTGCTTAAGAATATTTTTTAACAACACAATTGCATTAGTGCCAGTTATAGTTTAATTATCCGATGGTTATAATCACACACTTAATGATAATTGGGCAGTGGAATGACTGCTGACATGGATTTTTGAGGCAGAATCTCAGTTTTAGTTCTAAATTCAAAAATCCAATCTAGAGAATGGTGTGAAATCTGCCATCATTTGGTGGATTTCAGTTTGTTAGATGAGGCTCCAGGCTCCATGGTGGGTAGTACCTGAGTTGTAGCCATTTAGAGATGGATTTCTCTGCAGTCCAAATATTCTGTGCTGTTCTCATATTTCCCTGAACCACCTCAGAGTTATGAAACCACAGCACTCAGGCTGCCACATGTATTAATAGTTCAGAAATCCTTTTGCTTTAGGTGATTTCTCCTTTCATGGAATGCTGCTGTGGTAAATTGCATGAATGGTCCCAATTCTTCACCTTCCCAATGGCCACATTCTTTACGATGTGACTTGGCAGTTCCTGCCACTACAGAGGAATGCTGTTTCCCTGCCTTTGACTTTGAGTGTGGCCATGTGACTTGCTTTGGTCACCGAGATGTCAGGTCAACATGACTGCTCTCCGCTTCCCTGACTGTCCCCATCTCGAGTTCCAGCTAGGCTAATTCTGAGTTCCCAGAATGCATCATGCACTCTAGCATTAAATAGTCTCTGGTTCTAAAATTGTCTCTGTGACATACACATCCCACCATAGCCCTAGGGTTCCTTCTTTTTCTGGGCAAGACTGAGTCATTCATCAGTGAACAGTCAAGAATCATCTTTTCCAGGAAGTTCCCTGCTGCTTCACCTCCCCTCTTCCTCACCATCCTTCAGGGAGCTTCCCTGGCTGCACCTGTTGGCTTGTCTTCTGATTGCTGGCTGCTTCTCCCTGTGAGTCTCCGAGGTCAGGGATATATTCATCTCTGTATTCCCAGTGCCCAGCACAGTTCTTGTCTCATAAGAAGCAAGTGAGCCAGTTTCATCCCTTTTCTCTTTGGTTGTCACCTGCCTCATTCCAAAATAGGATCTGAGTCATGTGAAAGAAATTGAGGACACAGGATAAAGATTTAGTAGTTGAAGAAATTGGGAGGGAAAGGAAATAAGGGGAAGACAGATGATGAAACCAAGACTTAGGTTGGAACCCTCAAAGGCCAGGAGGTCTCCTAGTTGTTATATTTCACTCTCTAAGCTAAGTTGTTCTATTGAGCTCTAAGTTTCCAAGTAGTCGAAGCAAACAGGAAACTAAGAATTGTTATTAACGTTCACAGTTTTAGATAGTTCACAAAAGAAAAAAAAAATGTATAAATGACTGATAAGCACACTGAAAGATGCTCAACATCATTAGTCATCAGGGAAATGCAAATCTAAACTGCAATAGATGTCACATCCTACCCATTAGATTGCTTTAGTTCTTATTTGAAGCAGACTTGATTTGCAATGTTGTGTTAGTTTGTTAGTTTCTGGTATACAGAAATGTGATTCAGTTATATACATATAATTTTCATATTCTTTTCCATTATAGTTTATTATACAGTACACCTTGTTATTTATCTATTTTATATATAGTACTTTGTATCTGCTAATCCCAAACTTCTAATTTATCCCTCCTGTTCCCACCACCCTACTAGACTGATTTAAAGCTAAAAAGAATGACAATAGCAAGTTCTAGCAAGGATGTAAAAAAACTGGAATTCTAATATTCACAGTCAGAAATTCTGGCAGTTTCTTACGAAGTTAAGCATTCACCACCTTAAGACCCAGCAACCTTACTAAGTATTTGGCTCAGAGACTTGTACACAAAAGACTAATACATGAATGGTAGCAGCAACCTTGTTTATAGTGGCTAAGAACGGCAAATAACTTAATCGTTTGTTAATGGGTGAATGGATTAACAAATTGTGGTACATTCATACAAGTGAACTACTACTTAGTAATAAAAGTGAACAAATTGCTGAACAAACAAAATCCAGCCGTAACCTGGATATGTTTCAGGGACGTTATGTTGAGAGATTCAAGCCAGACAAAAAGGATATAGATCTCTCTTTTTATCTTTTAGTATATATGTATATATATGGATAGCATGTATAGTATCTATACATAATCGTATGTCATCATATATATGGGCTTCCCTGGTCGCTCACTGGTAAAGAATCTGCCTACCAATGTAGGAGATGTGGGTTCGATCCCTGGGTCGGGAAGATCCCCTGGAGAAGGACATGGCAACCCACTCCAGTATTCTTGCCTGTAGAATCCTATGGACAGAGGAGCCTGGCGGGCTACAGCCCACAGGGTCACAAAGAGTTGGACATCACTGAGCAACTAAAGAACAACAACAAAATCATATATATGTATGTGTATATATAGGGCATCACAAATATAAAATATGATTTAATTTATATGAAATTCTAGAACAGGTAAATATAATCTATAATGACAGAAATCAGATCAGTGAGTCCCTGGAATGAGTGTAGACTGTGGAGAATTTACTTTTATAAAGGGGCATAAGAGAATGTTCTGGTGTGATGGTCATGTTCTCAACTAGGGTTTGGTGAACTTTTTCTGCTAAATATCAGCTAGTAAATATTGTAGGCTTTTCCCATTATATGGGCTGAGTTACAACTACTCTGCTTGGCTGTTGTAGCAGCAAAGCAGCCAGGTGCACATGCGTGCTAAGTCACTTCAGTTATTTGACTCTTTGAACAACCCTGTGGACTGTAGCCTGCCAGGCGCCTGTGTCCATGGGATTCTCCAGGCAAGAATACTGGAGTGGGTTGCCACTTCTTCCTCCAGGGTGCCTTCCTGACCCAGGGATTGAACCCACCTCTCTTATGTCTCCTGCCTTGGCAGGCGGGTTCTTTACCACTAGTGCCACCTGGTATCTGTGTATTTGCTTAGTAGTTCAGTCGTGTCCAACTCTTTGCGACCCCATGAACTGTAGCCCACGAGGCTCCTCTGTCCGTGGGTATTCTCCAGGCAAAAATACTGGAGTGGGTTGCCATGCCCTCCTCCAAGGGATCTTCCCAACCCAGGGATTGAACCCAGGTCTCCTGAATTGCAAGTGGGTTCTTTACTGTCTGAGTTACCACGGAAGCCCCTCAAAGCAGTCATAGATAATATGTAAATGAATGAGTATGGAAATATTTCAATAAAATTTTATTTGTGGACATTTTCATATATATTTTGCATGTCACAAAGTATTCTTAAAATTTCTTTCTTCAACCATGTGAAAATATAAAAACCGTTGTTAGCTTGTTGGCTCTGCGAAGACAGGCAGCAGGGCAGATCTGGCCCACTGGCTGCCGTTTTCCAGCTCTGGTTCTAAATCCCATTTGGTGTGGTGTTTATATGGGTATATCCATCTATAAAACTCATCAAAGTGAAAGTGAAGTCGCTCAGTTGTGTCCGAATCTTTGCGACCCCATGGACTGTAGCATACCAGGCTCCTTTGTCCATGGGATTTTCCAGGCAAAGGTACTGGAGTGGGTTGCCATTGCATTATTTATATATGTAAGAAAAGCCTCACAGTTTCCATAAGATAAAAATGTATATATATCTCAATCTGTTGAAACTCAGCTTTTCAGGATAGAAATTTGTCCTCTGGGTTCTAACTAAGTTGACAGTTAGCTGGTTCCTCTAACTACTCTGTAGCTGCTGGCGGGCTGGCTCTTGCCTACAGATAGGTTCTTCTTGGCCTACAGAGGGTTAAAAACACGTACCTGATTTTGACTAGCCCTTGCCAGGCAACACCCTCCAGTTGCACAGACCACACTGTGCCCTAAGTTCTTTACTGGGCTTGTTTGCCTTCCATTACTTTCAACCACTTTCTACTCTTATATTTGTTTCCCCCATAAGTGGTGTATATTTGGATCTCCTACTCATTTTTATTCCTTTGTATTGTTATGCATATTTCAACTTCTTTAAATCATTTGTAGAATAGAACATGAGGATTGGGACCTTGTCTGTTTTGCTCACCACTGTTTCCCTGGAGCCTGACATAGTGCCTGCATAGCGGAGCTGAATGTATCCTTTTGGGTATATGAGGAAGTCCACAGATAAGTCAGTGTCCTTCAGGCAGCCCTCATGATGCTCATCTTTTTGAGGAAGATCTGATAAGAACTGAGAAGCAATGAATCTGAGATTCTATTTTCTGGCAGGAAATTACTGTGATCAAATTAGTGGTCTACTCTTCCAGGGTGTGGATGATGGAAAGCATAGACAGTAGTAGGTACAGTTCCCATGCAGCTATCCAAGTTTAAATTAACTCAAAACAAAATTTAAGAATTGAGTTCCTCAGTTCCACCAGTGGCATTTCAAGCACTCAACACCACATGTAGCTAGTGGCTCCTCTGTGAGATTGCAGAGAGAGAGAACACTTCTGTTATCACAGAAACTTCTATTGGACAGTAGTTGCCCAGCATCCAGACATGTGTCTATGTAGCATGACCTTGACACATGCCATTTGTCTGAAAAACTACAGAGAAAAACAAGAAAAAAAGTATAGTAAGTCCCCTTATACATACTAATAGGTTTCATTCCGAGAGCACATTTTTAAGTACAGTTTGTTCATAAGTTCAACAAACTTAGCCTAGGTACCCAACTAATACAATTGGCTACATAGTACTGTATTGCCATGGGTTTATAACACTATTTGCACAAATAATATGTTAAAAAATACAAACACAAAAAGAAAAGAAAACATTTTTAATCTTACAATACCTTGAAAAGTACAGT
The DNA here is from genome assembly GCF_910594005.1 of Cervus elaphus. Taxonomy (NCBI): domain Eukaryota; kingdom Metazoa; phylum Chordata; class Mammalia; order Artiodactyla; family Cervidae; genus Cervus; species Cervus elaphus. Next base: position 27,029,160 of record NC_057822.1, on the reverse strand, counting down.
ACTATACGTTACTGCTACTTTTATGATTGCTTTGGGCTTCCCAGGTGGGTGACTCAGTGGTAGAGAATCCACTTGCTAATGCAGAAGACACAGGAGACATGGGTTTGATCCCTAAGTTGGGAAAATCCCCTGGAGTAGGAAATGGCAACCCACTCCAATATTCTTGCCTGGAAAATTCCATGGACAGAGGAGCCTGGGGGGCTACAGTCCATGCGGTTGCAAAGAGGTAGACTCTACTTAGCACACACCACACCTGGACATCCTGGGCTTGAAATAAGAATACTGTACATATAGTTGATATGTATCCTTAATTTCCAGATCTAGGATCAAGAGAGATATACAAAGTATAGTCCTATATCTTTCTTGGGAATCTCTCAAGTTTCTCATTTCATAGAGGTAGATGCTGAGATAACATGAAGTGAAATTTGGGTATCTAGTTTAGTCTCGTTTAATACATAGTAGAACTTCTTTTTCGATTCTGGAACTAGATTGGCCTCCACATTGTTTTTTGCTGTTGGACATTTTGATGTTTTCCAGTGCCATTATAGTCTTTTAAATTGGACGTTAGTGGAGGCTGCCTTATGTGGTGATTACTAGCTCAATAGTATTTTCAGCTGAATGTTTGACTTATTTTTTCTAAATTAGGATTGCTCAGGCGGCTACTTGTTTATCACTTGATCGCTCCTCCTTCCAACACCTGCAATGTTAGTGCTGGGACACTTCACGATTTCAGCTTTCCATTTAATGGGGTACTGCCAATGCTTGCCACTAAAGGGGCCACCCCTTTCTTTTCTCTCTGAACAGTTCAAACCACATTTGAAAAGAACATTTAAAAACAGGATTCTATAGTGAATTTGTCAAATCTACAGTCCTCAGTGAGAAAACATGAAAGAAACCTCTGATAGCAAGCAAAAAAGTGAATCCTTTCCATGTATGCTTTGGCTTGACAAAGGGATTACAAAGCTATTGTTGGACCACAGGCAACTCAAAAATGAAGAATTTTCTATCTGTCCTGCTGAAGTTTTGAAGGGCTTTCTGAATCAAAAAGGTCAATTTAGCATTGAGGCCTTGCTATTTATTTTAGAATTTAATTACATAGTGTGGTGACATCTTGACTCAAGAGACCTGGATGGGTATAACCAGTTTTGAGCAAAGTGGGAGATCAGCAAAGGAGGAATAAAAGAATGATGTGAGGGCTGAATTGAAGCTGCAGCCTTTATTTTGTCATTATATAACACTTACTAGGAAATAATTTCTTATTGAGAATTAATGTTAACATGCAAATGCCAAGAGAGGGGTGTCAGTGAGGCTTGGTCGTTATGGAAACATATACCATTAATGAGAAATGTAAAGTTATTCATAGATATGTACACAGAGCACTACTTACTAAAAAGCCTTGATGGTGCCATGATACTTCACTTCAAAGTTGGCGACATAGGTTTAATCACAGGATGGTTCTCTGTTTTTATTTCACTCACAGGTTTTTATTTTGTGGTTTGAAAGAAGCAAGCAAGGGATTAAGTGTGAGTCTCAATCCAGCTCACTTCATCTCTCTGAGCCTTTTCTCCTCATCTGTAGACAAAGGATACCTGCAAGTCTCCTTCCTTGGAAGGCTAAGCTTTGAAGAATTGTTGCTTTTGAACAGTGGTATTGAAGAAGACTCTTAAGAGCCCCTTGGACTGCAAGGAGATCAAACCAGTCAATCCTAAAGGAAATAAGTCCTGAATATTCATTGGAAGGACTGATGCTGAAGCTGAAGGTCCAGTGCTTTAACCACATGATGAGAAGAACTGACTCATTAGAAAAGACCCTGATGCTGGGAAAGATTGAAGACAGGAGGAGAAGGGGAAAACAGAGGGTGAGACAGTTAGATGGCATCACTGACTCAATGGACATGAGTTTGAGCAAGCTCCAGGAGATGGTGAAGGACAGGGAAGCCTGGTGTGCTGCAGTTCACGGGGTCGTAAAGAGTCTGACATGACTGAGGGACTGAACAACAACAAAGGCTCCTTCCAGCTGACATTGTCTGATTCCTTGTAAAGTACACTTGGAACACACAAAGTGGCTTTTTCATGAGGTGGAAAGGCTTGCTGTTGTGTGGTCAGTCCATGTTAACTAGCCCATGAGCAGCAGGGATCTAGAATTATTTGCTGTGCTTGTTCTCTGGGGCATGCTAATGAGCTCCAGCAAATTGGAGCTGCTGAATCTTTCAGGCAAGCCCTGCTCCCCCAGTGATATGTTCTGAGATAGCACATTACTGAAATGAAGATGTGTTTTCATGGACTTTATGTTATCAAATATTTATGCCCTGCCTTTGGTTATAGAAGTATTTTGCAGTGTAGGTCATCTTCTCAGAAAAATGTTCCACTACAAGAACAGCTTCTAGAGCCCCAGTGGATCCTTAGGGCAGGTGCATAAGATGGCCCCACAGAACCAGACACTGTCAGGGTGAATGCCTGAATATAAATGGATCATGCATGACTTAACTCTAAAAGAAGATTTGGAGTGAATAGAATTTCCAAGATGTACAATTAACTCTATTATATTAATGAGAAATATAACCTCCAATGATGTTATCTGTCTCAGGATATAGTCTACGAAAATTTAACTCTTTCCTTCCTCCGTATGGAGCAATGTTTCATTATTTAAATCTGTCAAGGTGCATGGGGGGAAGGGATGATCAGACCTGCTGCTCCTTTTGTCTTGTCCATCATCTCCCTTCTTTATGTGCTCTTCTTGATTTCATAACTGTTTATTAGGTCTCTATTCCAATATTCCGGCCATGCTGCAGGAGGTCTGCAGAAATGCATAATATGATTTCTGCACCCAAAAGACCAATCATTCTTTCTTATCTTAAAGAAAGAAACAAGTTAAAACAGCATACATTGAGATGTGTTACATGCAATATGATTGGATTCTAATTTATATGATGATGATAGTCAACGAGACTCTGATTACAAAGAGTAAGAATTAAGGCCATGCTGGGGAAGTTAAGGAAAATATTTTGGGTGTGTGGAATTTTAGCTGGCCTGTGAAAGATGGCAAAGGTTTGGGGCAAGTAGGAAAAGGGAGGAAGTCATGTGACTCATTTGGTGAGACTTACCAGCTGCTAAAGATAGAAGAAGGGCCCTTGATGGCTATGGATAGACTGGGTTATGCTGCAATAACAAACATGCCCAATTCTTGGTGGCTTAATTAGTCAAAGCTTACTCTTCCCTTGAGTTACAAGTCTGTTGTAGATGGACTGAGATCTCCATTCTGAATTGTCCTTTTTCAGGGATGCAGGCCAACAGAACCACCACCACCTGAAATGTCTCTGCTCACCTTGGAAGGGAGGAGGGTGGGCAAATCACACACTGGCTCTTACAGGCTTTTGACTGGAAATGACCCATGGTATGTCTTACATTTCACTGACCAAAGTGAATCACACATGTGTGTTCAACTTCAAGGAGAAATACATTTCTCCTATGTGTCTGGAAGGAGGAGGACAGGCAATGTCAGTGAGTAGCTCTGAGAATACCAGCTGCATGCCGAGGATGAGAGAGGCTGTGTAGGGCAGTGAAGAGCACAAGGACATTGCAGACACGGGCCTAGATTTGAAAGTTCTCTCAGGGGCCAGCTGAGTGACGTTTGGCAAGACACTGTGTCTACAAAATGAGATGAATTATTATGATATAGCAAGGAGGTTATGGGGACTATATGTGCGGGTAAACACTGATATATTTAGTTATTACCTTTCCCTCTTGACAGCTTTCTATTGGGTTGGTTGAAAAGTTAGTTCAAATTTTTCTAAGAGATGTTATGGAAAAACCCAAATGAACTTTTTGGCCAATCTAATATATATATATATATATGTGTATATATATATATACACACACACACATATATGTATATATATAGTAATTCCACATGATATCTACTGAACATCTTGCTCTTGAGTCCTAAGAAATAAACTTGCAACCTTGCAATAAATTTCCATTCTTTGCTTAGCTTAGTTGCTAAGTTGTGTCTGACTCTTGCAACCCTATGGACTGTAGCCCGCCAGGCTCCTCTGTCCATGGGATTTTCTTTGCTTAACCTAGGCCAAATGGATTTAAGCCAAGACGTCTGCTGGTCCATGGGGTGCCTTTGCAAAGTAGAAAAAGATATCTCCCCTTCAGTGGGACTGCATGGGTTCATGGGCATTCAGTCACTTTAGGTGGTGCTAGTGGTAAGGAACCGGAGAAGGCAATGGCACCCCACTCCAGTGCTCTTGCCTGGAAAATCCCATGGACGGAGGAGCCTGGTGGGCTGCCATCTACGGGGTCGCAGAGTCGGACACGACTGAAGTGACTTAGCAGTGGTAAGGAACGTGCCTGCCAACGCAGGAGACGTGAGAGTCAGGTTTAATCCCTAAGTCTGGAAGATCCGCTGGAGGAGGACATGACAACCCACTCCAATATTCTTGCCTGGAGAATTCCATGGACAGAGAAGCCTGGTGGGCTACAGTCTACACAAAGTGTCAGACATGGCTGAAGAGACTTAGCATGCACACACAGTCACTTTATGTGAATTAAGAAAAGATCCCTGATTGTTTTGATGGCCTTATGCTAGGATGTATAGTTTGGTAGCAGAACATAGGCCGTATTTCAGCCTCAGTTCATTTTGGTGGTTGCCTTTGTGTAGTGAACAACCTGTACAACCATATGTGGTAGTCTTGGCTTTAGCTTCTTTTAACAGATTCTGAGAAAGACAGTTGTCCTTTTATGGTCCAGCTTCCCTTCACAAGAGAAGGCAGGATTTTAAAAAGGTGTGTCATCCATTCTTGGGAAAGTATGCTGTACAAAGATTCCCAATATATGAATTCCCAAGAAAATTACTAAGAAGCATTATGTTCTTACAATCTGAGAATATCCTTACTTATCTACAATATTTCAAATCAATAGTATCGTTATTTATAAGCAATTCCCACTGATCTTAATGAGTTTAATGAATAAAGAATGAGCGTAATAAGTGAGCTTAACTTGACCAAGAAATCATTTCTTATACAAAAGAAGTTTGATATTAAAACTACCACCAAATATAATACAGTTAAATCACATTAATTCTCTTAGGTATAATGCAATTGTCTGTGTGGAACATAGATAAGCTGAAGGCAAATTTCTGGTATGCCTTTGAGTAAAATTTGTGTAACTTTAAAAATAACTCAGGGGAAAACAAGGCCAATGTTGAGAGGGTTTTCTAAGGTAGAGGTGTTATTTTCATTTGCGTGACTTCCTCAGAGGAAGAGCTAATTTGCTGATCATGATCCATAGGAAAAGGTTAGAGAGGTGAGGCTGGGAAAACATTGATCTCAGTGTTCTCGGTCTGTGGGGGGAGCAAAGGAAGGCAAGTGACCCTTCATGTGGACACAGGTCCACTTGCTGAGTGGTGGCTCCTTCTCTTGGAGGCACTGACTCTGTGAAAGCCTGATAGTGTGGTTGGCTGAATAAAAGTGTCCCCCTGAGCACCGAAGAATTGATGCTTTTGAACTGTGGTGTTGGAGAAGACTGTTGTGAGTCCCTTGGACTGCTAGGAGATCAAACCAGTCAATCCTAAAGGAAACCAGTCCTGAATATTCATTGGAAGGACTGGTGTTGAAGCTGAAACTCCAGTACTTGGCCACCTGATGTGAAGAACTGACTCACTGGAAAAGACTCTGATTCTGGGAAAGATTGAAGGCAGGAGGAGAAGGGGATGACAGAGGATGAGATGGTTGGATGGCATCACCGACTCAATGGACATGAGTTTGAGCAAGCTCTGGGAGTTGGTGATGGACAGGGAAGCCTGGCGTGCTGCAGTCCATGGGGTCACAAAGAGTCAGACATGACTGAGAGACTGAACTGAACTGACCCCTAAGATGTCTACATTCAGATCCTAAGAACCTGTGGATATGTTCCTTTACATGGCAAAAGGGATTTTGCAGATGTGATTAAATCATGGCTTTGGGGATGGAGAGATTACTTTGGATTATCCAGTGGGGCCCAATGTAGTTATAAAGGTCTTAAGAGGCAGGAGGCCTCTTCAGAATCAGAGTAGGAGAGGTGGTCATGGAAGAGAAATTGTAGCAATGTGGCCACAAATGCTGCTGCCTCTGGAAGTCAGAAGAAACAAGGAAAAGATTTTTCCCTGGAGTTTTCAGATAGAGCCATACCTGCTGACACCTTGGTTTTAGCCCAGTTAGGGTCAGGTTCCACTTCTGACCTCTGGAACCATAAGAGGACACATTTGTGTTGTTTAAACCACCGTATGTTTGTGGTGATTTATTACAGCAGCATAGGAAGCTCTTACAGGGAGCAAAGATGGGGTTTTATGAAGATTCACCTGAACGGAGGGTGAGTTAGCAGACACAGTGTCCTTGGGTCAGCTCACTAGCCCAGGAGTTGGAAAGAACTATGGCCTGTGGGTCAAATCCAGCCTGCCACTTGTTTGCGTGCAGCCCTGAGCTAAGAATTGTTTATGCATTTTTTAATGATTGGAAAAAAGTATATAATCTTTTTGTGACATGAAAATATAAAATTCAAAATTCAGTGTCTATAAGTGAACACAGCTCCACTCATTCACCTACATAGTGTCCAAGGGCACTTTCACTCTGCAGTGGCAGAGCTGAGTAATTATAACAGAGATCGGATAGCCTGTAAAATTGAAAATATTTATTATCTGACCTTTTTCAGAAAAGAGTTGCTGATCTGTGTACTAGAGTCAGGGAATCAGCTTTAAACCTGGGGTTCTAATGTTTTTCTGTGTCTTTCATGAGACTGAATTTACCCTCCCCTCTGCTGCCCACCGGGTTCACTTGGTCAAATCCTCCACTTAACTTAATGTTTCTCTGACCCAGACTCTGGCCTCCTCTATGAGGCCTGCTTGCCACGTTGAGGGCTTAACCATGTTCTGTACTCTGTGATACATGTTGGACATACAAAGGTGACTAAGATGTGATTTATTCCCTCAAGGACTTTACACCCACACATTACAATCTACAGCAAGAAACCCTATTGTGTATCAAATGTGTTTGAGAGCTGTTCACTCTCCCAACAGTCACATGAAGTAAACATTACTAGATCAGTTTTCCAGATGACAAAGTGAGGCTCAGAGATGCTAAATAACTACCCATAGTTAGTTGAGCATTTCTATTTAATGCCTAAATCCAGTCTCTTGCCTGGGAAATCCCATGGACAGAGGAGCCTGGTGGGCTGCAGTCCATGGGGTCGCAAAGAGTCAGACACGACTGAGCGACTTCACTTTCACTTTTCACTTTCATGCGCTGGAGAAGGAAATGGCAGCCCACTCCAGTGTTCTTGCCTGGAGAATCCCAGGGATGGGAGCCTGGTGGGCTGCCGACTGTGAGGTCACACGGAGTCGGACATGACTGGCATGACTTAGCAGCAGCGGTCTCTTTTTATAGTATTACATGGGGATCCCAGAGTAACCTGGTCCTTCTCCCATTCCTCCACCTCCTCCCATCAGCTGAAAGCTATTGTGACCTCTTCTCTCCATCACTCAAAATCCTTACCTGTTTATGGGATTCACAGGTTCCAAGCACCTAGCTGAATCTGGAAAGACCCCTCAGAGTTTTGTTATCAAAAAAATCCTAAGAGTCAACAAATTAGGAAGTTGAGAGCAGGTATTAGATTAAAATTTAAAACTGCAGGTACAGCGGTCCCTGGCCTTGCTGGGCAGTGGGCAGTGGACTAGATTCATTTTTGCCCATGGGCCTCGAGTCCTGTAAGGCAGGATTGTGCTTACAATTTTGGCTTTCTTCTTAGATTTCCTTTGGTACGAGACCCTTGAGTGACCATCTGTGTGTCTAGTGTAGAAAGGGCAGAAAACTATGTGTTGGTTGTTTTAATTTCTCTCCAGGCTCAGATGATAAAGAATCCATCTGCAGTGTGGAAGAGCTGGGTTCAATCCCTGGATTGCGAAGATCCCCTGGAGGAGGGCATGGCAACCTACTCAAGTATTCTTGCCTGGAGAATCCCCATGGAGAGGAGCCTGGGGGCTGCTGCCCATGGGGTTGTAAAGAGTCAGACATGGCTAAGTGAGTAAATCACCATCACCACCAGACTTATGGGGTAACATCAAATGTTGGACACCTTCTTATGCCCAAGCATGGAGCCAGAAAGGACAAAGGACTAAGGGTCATTCAGGTGCCATGAAGAAAATAAGTTTTTTGACTTATTTTTGACCCAAGTGCTTCTCTTACCCTTCCTCATAGGATTGTGGTGATCATCTAATGAAAGTGTGCATGCTAATTTGCTTTAGTTGTGTCTAACTTTTTGTGACCCCATGGACTATAGCCTGCCAGACTTCTCTGTCTATGGGATTCTCCAGGCAAGAATACTAGAGTGGGTTGTCATGTCCTCCATGGGATCTTCCTGACCCAGGGTTTGAACCTATGTCTCCTGCATTGGCAAGTGGGTTCTTTACCATTAGTGCCACTGGGGAAGCCCAATGAAAGTGTACAGGTGAAGTATTTTATATGTCAGAAAATGTTTTCACCAGTGTAAGACTTGGTATTAGATTATACCAAACAAGATGTATGCTTATTTTCAACAAAATTTATTTTGTGCTTTCTGTGTTCTTAGTTCTGTTTCATGGATTCCTAGAGGACTGTTAAGAAGCATTGGCAGGTACTACAAATTCTTTTTCTTATTATTAGTGTTTTTGTTTTCCTTGTATGGCAGAGAAATCATATTTTATATCACTTTGACCCTACTTCACTGCTGCTGACTGTGGTTCATACATTTACGAAATGTAATCTAGTAAAGGGGAAAAACAGACATTTTTCTTCCTGGAAAGTCTCATAGGTTTGTCACACTGCTCTGAGCAACAGTGGTAGAATTTCCAAACTCCTATCAATGAGAGAACAACTTATTCTTGCTGGGAGGAGGGGGCTAGAGGGAGGAAATCTTGGCCAAAAATATGTAAAACAAGAGACAAAACATAGAATCCCAGTTCTGAAGGCCTTTCATTACAACCCTGCTAATTTGTGCTTGAGTGAGGTATTAGAAAGATTGTATGTAGGAGACTGTCATAGTAACCCAGCTTTCAATCCCAGCACATCAGATTATCCTCCCAAAGCAGTGGTGTCAGGCTTGACCCGGGAACTGAGGCATGTAAAAATAGTTATGAGAAGTTTTAAGGAAGAAAATGGATGTAGTTTTGAAACTGGGATGAGATCTATTTTGCCAATGACTATTTATACGGGTGTGGTCTTTTTATAATTCACCACAACTTATTACAAATGGCAGAATTGCACCAGTAGTGGTATGGCTTTTTTAAGAAAATTCAATATTTATAACCCCACAGATTTATAAACAGATGAATTAGGTGATGGGTATTTTCATTGTACAAGTATACACTTATGGGATTCTCTTCCAGAATATTTAAACTATAACTTGATTTACAAATATGGTTCGCCCATGTGTTTTCAGAAATGCATCTGAGAAAAGTATGAATACACATGCACACACTCTTCTGGATGTAGATCCTTTGTTAAAGTAGGTAGATGGCACCTTATGTCTCCAAGTGACTGTATCTTCTACAGGCTTGTTCCTACTGCAAATAGCTCACTTGACTGTCAAGAACTACTTATTGTTGGGAGATACAATCTGTCATAGGCTTTGAATGTCCCTGTAGTTTTTGCTGGATATGCAAATCTCTGACTATTCTTTACCTGGACCACTTCTCAGGGTTGTGTTGACTGTGAATATACTTGAGGGACATGATAATGTCTCTTGCTTACTGCTTACCAGCAAACATCACGGTCCCTAAGCTCACTGTTCCTCATCTGTGTTGCAAATCTTGTGTGCACAGCATTGATCTGGGCTCCTGACTTTACTCCAATGGGACTTGAGGGCCAGGGGAACTGACATATGCTGATGTTCAAATTCCTTGCTGGGCCAAGAGTAAAAAGGTCTTTTGTCTCTAATTCAGAAGTCCCATATCTTCCACCAGTACCACGAAACAGCAAACTGCTAACTTATTAGCTTGTATATAAGGTAAAAATAAAATCCTAGACTAGATAGTTATTTCAATTTGATTTGTTGGATCTATACCTGTGGATTTTGCTTTATCTGGGTACATTGCTAACTTTATATAAAAGGCATCTCCTGCTTTGTTTTCCCATCTTTTATTTGCTTAGGACTGCATGCTAAAATAGTAGTTCTTATTTTATTGTCATGGGTCTCAGCTACAGCAGCTGGTGTTTGGCTTAGATTTTTATTGTTGTTTCCTTTTATATTTAGAAAGGCAAAATTCTTAGTACTATTGAAATAACTATTGAATTAACATTATGTTCTCCAAGTGAAACTTTCGATTATACATGGAAGGGAGAAACTCACGATTATTAAGGAAACTGCAAACTGGGACTGAGTTTGTATGTGGGATTTATGAACTGATTGCACATGTAGGATGTGTACTTTAAAAGTTATCATTAAAATGCTTCATGCGTGGTTACCTGTGCTGTGTGGTTGCTACTAGGGTGTACATATGTATCTGGACCACATGACAGGTGGTACTTTGTGCTCTGAGAATGAAAATTCAGCCCCCAGGTTTTGCTTTTTTCCCCTGAGTTGGGGTCCAGTGCCTCAGCACTTAGATGGATTTCTACCAGAATTTTTGGGAAGTAAAAAACCACTACTTTTGAGGTAGAATATATGTGTGGGTGTACGTTTGGGTGGATCTGTAGATCAGATTTGTTGCATATATTTGTGAATGGACACAGCGATGAGCTGGATTTGTTTTAAGTGAACTCTCGAAATGATCCAAATGAATGTCATCCTCTTCAAATTATCACCTTGGGATATTTATATATTATTCCCAGATTATTGCCAGTATTATGACTCAGACTTTCCTGCAACTTCTTTTATGGGGTGTGTTCAGAGTCTGAGGTCCAGTAGTGATCAACCTTTGTGCTTTCTTCCCCCATCCTCTTACATTTAGCTCCATGGCTGAACCATCTGGCATGTCGATACCAACATGACTCTGTGTGGTGAGTATGTGCTTCAGGGCCAACTGCACACCTGATTAGAATTGGTTCCAAGCAGCCGATCTTTATTATTTAATTCATTGCGGAAAGCTCTGTGAAAAGCCAGGTCCTTTAATACCGATGAGACTATTTTAATCACTGGTGACAAGTTGGTCTCAGAATTCTGCCTTGTCCTTTATCTTCCACTTTCATGATAATAGAGCAGGTGCAGGGATCTTGGATATCACTTGGTTAAGTGTTTCTCAAATTTTGGTTTTTACTCATCATGATTTTGCAATATAAGAGCCAACTGTGTTATTATTTACTTACTTTCTTAAAAATAAATCACTTGAAAAAATAATAAATTTATTTTATTTTTTTGAATTTTTTGATCAAAAGTGTGAAACACTTTTAAAGACTTTGTTGAATTTGTTGCAATATGGCTTCTGTTTTATGTTTTGGTTTTTGGCCACGAGGCATGTGGGCTCTTAGATCCCTGACTGGGGATCGAAACTGTACCACCTTCATTGAAAGGCAAAGTCTTAACCACTGGATTGCCAGGGAAGATCCATAATATTATTTTAAAAGGAGACCCTCCATTTCTACTAGAAATGAAAAGCCATTTGACATGAATATAAGAAAGCTGTAAAATAAATATGAGGAACATAAAAAATGTTACTACATTTAAATACTGATTCTTTGAGCCTGAGTTATAGTTTTTGTTTGCTAACAAGGAGATTAGCAAGTGCTGGATAGATGTTAAAGACATATGAAGCCTATGATAGGTTATTGCGCCTGAATTCCTTTATGCCTGTTTGTGTCTACACCCTTGGGTAGTCATTCCCACAGTGACTCTGGTTTTGGCTGTGGTTTGCTTTGGCCATTGAACTAAGCCATTGCTAGTTGTGACTTGAAAAGTGCTAACACACTGGAGCTTTCCCTGTGTTGCTGTTCTTGGAACTTTTGACTGGCACAAGAACAAGCCTAGGCTAGCCTATTGGATGATGAGAATCACATGTCCCAGTCACCTCACCCCTCAGCCAACAGTTCAACCAATGACCAGACATGTGACAGACTAACCCTAGTCTATCTGGCGCTAAATGCACAGTGAGCTCAGTCAAGATCAGCTGAGCCTGGGTCCAGGTCAGCAGGATCAGTAGACCCATAGATGTGAGCACTAATAAATCATTGTTGTGCTACCAAAACATGTTGGGGTGGTTTTTTAGTCAACAAAAGTTGACTTAGACAACAGACTGTGGTGCAGCAGAACAAGTCTCTCAGACAGGATCTTTCCCAGAGTTCATAAAATATGTAGAAGTTCAGTCTGCATGGGTAGTTAGTGTTCACCAAAGTATTCTTTTTAAGTTCACTTTATTTGGGGCGTGATGAACATTTCTATCTCCTGTCAGTGAAACCATCTTCTTGGACCACAGAGAGATACACCCAGAGTTGGAATTCCCTCTCTTCTTCCTCCTTATTATACTGAGATCCTGGCGCTGGCTTTTCTACACAGGAGTTATGTTGACATTCAGTGAATTTCTACTGTCTGCCCTTTCAGCAGCCAGAGCAACACTTCTTTTTCTTGGTCGCAGTCATTATCCATTTACAGTTATTTGCATTTTGAAATCCTTATCCTGTCGCATCAAAGAATTAATGAGGGCTGTGGGGCAGATCCACCAAGACAATTTGCGTGGCTTCTGAAAACTTCCTCCAGATAAGCCCCCCAAATATGTCACTATGGGGACCCCAATTTGTCTCATTACCTTTTTATAACAGATGCTAGGGTCATATCCTCAGACTTTTATTTTTGTTGCTTTCCTTTGGTTAATTCTGTGAGTGACTTACTCTGGACATGAAAGTCGTTTGCTATTAAAAACAAATGTCATCTCAAAAGGAAAATCCCAAGGTTGCCTTTCCTTCTGATCTCTGCATCAGCAGCAGCAGTCTGGATGTTCAAATCAAAAGTGCTGCTTTGCATTTATTGTCTTCTCTCCACCCGTACCTCTTTAGTATTTGGGAAATAATGGCTCAGACTGAAGAAGAAAAAGAGGTCATGAATAACTTTGGGGATTGGATGAATTAGAAGCTGTTCCTTAGACTGTATCTGGATGGCACACTAAACATGATGCCAACCTTGACAATTTTTGGTGAATTTGTCAGTGACTGCCCCAACCCCTTGGAATAACATTTCACTCCTCCTTCCTCAAGTGCCAATTTATTGGGGCTACCAGTGTGCTCACCTACAAAACCACCTTTCCCAGCTTCCCTGCAGCTGGGTGGCCATGTGGCACAGTTCTGGCCAATGGCATGTAAGTGGCAATCTGCTGGGACTTTCTGGGAAAATCTTTGCTTTCTTAATATAGGCATTGTTCTTCTTTTCTTCTAGACCCATATCCCCTCCCTCTTGTCTGGAATGCCTATGAAATGTCTGGAACTGGAGTATCCATCTTGTGACAATAATGTAAAGAACAAGAGAATTGCAAAAACTTTTCTCTGATGCGCTTAGTGACCAAACCAATGCCAGGAACCTTCTATCTCTGGACCTCTTTCATGAGGAAAAATAATTTCCACTTATCCACATCACTGTTAAGTGGGCTTCTTATGTGCAGCCAACTTGATCCCTGGTTGATATAGTGTGCTGCTGCATTTTGGGCTAAAGAGTTATTTGAAGCTGGAAGGAAATATGAACCAGGGCAGGGAGGGAAGACTAGCGTGGCAGAGAGCCCTGTCATTCCTGTGTGTGTGTCAGACTGGGCCTCTCCTCATATTCTCCCATGGCTTAGCTCTTTATTGGTGTTCTGGATAACTTGTCAGAAGGATTCCCTGGGCTTCCGTGCCCTTTTGGGGAATTGCATTTAATGAACTTCTGCTTTGTTCATTTCCTCTCTAATTTTCCATTTCTTGAGAGAAAAAGGAAGCTCTGACTGAGATAATGATATCCTAGTGCCTGTTAGGAGAGAACTGTGTACTTCTAAATAAGTTGGGGAGGAGAAAGGATACATTTTTGTGAATTGAAAATGTCATTTTGTGCACAAAAAGTCATTCCAAGTGAAGACAGACACACTCACAAAACCTAGAAAAGTGGCTGGATGGGGTGATATCTTTTCCTGATGTAGTTTTAAAAAAAAGTGTTTCAGAATGTTCGAGTTATTATTTCCCACTGCACTCTGAAGATTGGAAGTCTACTGTGGTCTCTTGAAATAGTCCTGCCTAGATGAGGGGGTCAGAGTGTCAGTGAATGGGCTGCTTGTGCTACTGCAAGCTGGGGAGCTCTATGTTTGCTCTTGGCTTTGGGGGAGTCCTCTGTGGAATCCCTTCATGGCCTTGGGACCAGATAGTGAGAGAGGGGTATGGACGGGACCTCTGGGGTGCAGAGGGATCAGCTTCCTCGTGAGGAGAGCAGGGGACCCCTCTTTGAATTTGTTCCTAGCATCTCTGGCTAGACTCAGGGACTTGTTTACTTCCAGTTGTTGGCTATTGTCTTCACACAGCTTGACACAAAATGCACCTCCTTAGCGAACAGAAAGTGGGGCAGTATAACAATTGAGAACCTGGTCTGGAAGATCTGAGTTCTGCCCTATTTCTGCCATTTATTTGCTGGTTGGCCCTCAGATAAGTTACTTAGCCTCTCTGAGCCTTGCTTTCCCCATCTATACAATTAATAACTCATGGTATCTACTACTGATGCGTAATAAACACAGTCTCAGTGGCAGTTGACAATAAGCACTTATTTCTTCCTCACATATGGCTCGTTAGCTGGGGCAGTGCTTCTTCAGATGGCTGAAGAGTGAGCCTCAGACCCAGATTACTCCATGTGGGTTATTCTGGGGCCCAGGCAGGGGATGGGGGCTACTAGAAGCATGTTCTTCCCATGGTGGAGTCTCAAGGCTCCCGCAGTGACGGGCAGGAACCTGTGATCCTTCTTAGGCTTATGGCTCAGGCACTTTCAGTTCTCCTGTCGTTCCACTGGCCAAAGTCAGTTACATGGCCAAGCCCCACATCTCTGGAATAGGAAATGCATCACACTGGTTCCAAATCGGGAAAGGAGTACATCAAGGTTGTATACTGTCTTCCTACTTATTTAACTTATATGCAGAGTACATCACGAGAAATGCTGGACTGGATGAAGCACAAACTGGAATCAAGATTGCTGGGAGAAACATCAATAACAGATATGCAGATGACACCACCCTTATGGCAGAAAGTAAAGAAGAACTAAAGAACTTCTTGATGAAAGTGAAAGAGGAGAATGAAAACAGTTGGCTTAAAACTCAGCATTCAGAAAACTAAGATCTTGGCATCTGGTCCCATCACTTCATGGCAAATAGATGGGGAATCAGTGGAAACAGCAACAGACATTATTTTTTTGGGCTTCAAAATCACTGCAGATGGTGACTGTAGCTATGAAATTAAGACACTTGCTCCTTGAAAGGAAAGTTATGACTAACCTAGACAACGTATTAAAAAGCAGAGTCATTACTTTGCCAACAAAAGTCTGTGTAGTCAAAGCTATGCTTTTTCCAGTAGTCATGTATGGATGTGAGAGTTGGACTATAAAGAAGACTGAACACAGAAGAATTGATGCTTTTGAACTGTGGTGTTGGAGGAGACTCTTGAGAGTCCCTTGGACTGCAAGGAAATCCAGCCAGTCTATCCTGAAGGAAATCAGTCCTGAATATTCATTGGAAGGACTGATGCTGAAGCTGAAACTCCAATACTTTGGCCACCTGATGCAAGAAACTGACTCATTTGAAAAGACCCTGATGCTGGGAAAGATTGAGGGCAGGAGGAGAAGGGGACGGCAGAGGATAAGATGGTTGGATGGCATCACCGACTCAATGGACATGAGTTTGAGTAAATTCCGGGAGTTGGTGATGGACAGGGAGGCCTGGTATGCTGCAGTCCATGGGGTTGCAAAGAGTCAGACATGACTGAGTGACTGAACTGAATAAAGGGAGGTGGGAAATGAATATTTACTGAACAACATTCTAATTACCAGGGCCTCCCAGGTGACACTCATGGTAAAGAACCCACCAGCCAATGCAGGAGACATAAGAGACTTGGGTTCGATCCCTGAGTCAGGAAGATCCCCTGGAGGAGGGCATGGCAACCCACTCCAATATTCTTGCTTGGAGAATCCCATGGACAGAAAGCCTGGTGGGATATGGTCCATAGGGTCACAAAGAGTCAGAGACAACTGAAGCGACTTAGCACCCACACACACATTCTAGTCACCACTTCCAGCTTAAACAGATGTTTGGAGACTTAGATGATGGTGAGAGGCATCTGGCCTGGAGCCATGCACATAGTAAGTACTGGTTAAACGATAGTGGCTCTTTCTGCTGCTGCTGTTGTTACCACAACGTCTTGTTACTACTACACTCCTGTTGTCAGTGTGGAGATATATTTGGACTCTCAAGGAATGCATAGAATAGGCTGTGCACTGTTGAAGACCTTGCTGGCATGAGAATCAAAGCATTATTTCCTCCTCTCCAGCATGTGGTGTCCTCCCATTTGACCTCAAATGCGCCCGAGGAAGCTTCTGAAAATTTTTGTGATATTTGAGATCATTGAGATATTTTGAGATAATTTGAGATAAATTGAGGTATTTTGAGATAAATGGGATATTTTGAGATCATTGTGATATTCGCTTACTATTGTATATCCTACGCCATGTAAAGCATGTTCATGTCCATTCTGACTTGATTCTCTCAGTTATCCTGGGGAATAAGCTGAGAAGCCATTGATCCTGTCATTTTGTGGAGAAGGGCACAGGTTGGGTTGAACCCAGAGTCCCTTGGCCTTTAGACTAGCAATTAGATAACAAAGTGTCATTTTCATGAGAAGGGCATTAGTCAAGGTGTATAGGAATCAGCCATAAAGATCTGGAACGTTAGTCTTTATTTATTTTTTGGAACTTCAGTATTTATTTCTTCATTTATTCACTCGTTTAACAAGTTGACATTTATGGAGCCCCCATTATCTGCTCTATAAACTTTGTGGTGAGTGCCTTAGATACATCCTGTAAGGAGAGAAGAGCTCAATAGACTCTGGTAGCTCCAGAGCCCATCTAGGGTTCAGATATTGGCAGGGAGCTGGGGATGAGGACCAGAGTCAGGCAGCCGAGCTTGCTCATCTCTCCTGTGTCACCCTTTATCCTGTATCTCTAAGCACCATGTGCAAGCTCCTCCCACATCTCCTTAGAGTGCACATCAGGTCCAATGAAACCACTTCTTCAGGAGATGCTGGGTCAGTCCAGGGTCCCCAGAGGGGTCCAGACAACTCCAATTCCCCAGGATCACACAGTGACCTGCTTTGAGATGCACATAGCCTGTCACTCTAATAAGCACCTGGAGCATGTGGGCAGCAAGGTCTGAGGCCTACAGTTGGGAGTCAGGAGTGTGGGTTGCTGCACTGACTCTGGGGCCAACTGGGAGCTTGGGAGGCTATCTAACCACATACCTTCCCATTTCATTTCCATTTTTCTGGCTCTGAGATGGGACTTGTGGTACACTGGATAGAGAGAGTCTTGATTACTTAATTTCCTATTCTCAAGCCTTAGCTAAAGCTCACAACAATATATTCCCTTTTACAGATGAAGAAACAGGCTCAGGGTAAGTGAGTAAGTGGCCTGTCCACAGTTCTGCTAGAATCCCTACTGACCCCACAGATCCCATCTAGTCTTCAGATTCCATGATGGATTTCCATTCACAAACACTCACTTTGTGTTGGTCCTTGCAGCTCCCCAAGCTTGTCTGTGCTCCCTCGTCAGTGGTCTTGGGAAGAGGCCTGAGGTAGAGGGGCAGACAGGAATGGGAGTCTTCTTTCTCTCTCCAAGGGAATCCTGATCATCTATAACAACTTCTCTGGCTTCTCACCACTCTTATAACACTTGATTTTGTAAGGGAAGGAAGGTCCAGTCCAGGACCTGAGCCCATTGGAACCAATCCAAACTGAGGTTGAGCTGGAATCAACAGGCATGGCCCCTCTGCTCTGGGTGGGCAGCCTTACTTCTCTGTCAGTGCTGGCCCTTTGGCCTTTGGTCATCTTTGGCTTTAGCCTGCTGTGGGCCTGAAATCTTTTGGTTGCTTTGTCAGTCTTCCTCCTACCCTCTTGTTGAAGGTCTTGACTTCAGAACTTTATTTTTGCAAATAATAAAGGTATCACTGCAGTGTGACCTCTATGCCAATTCTTTACTAAATGCTTTACATCTGCTGTTTTTTTGAGTGAACTTAATCCCTCCTTCTGTGATAGGGGTTGTATTCACTTCATTTTATAGGCAAGGAAAACGTGAAGCTCAGAAAGGTTATTTGTCTTTCTCAGGATTACACAGCTGGTAAACAAAACTTCCTCTTTCCATCACATAATTCTAGTCTTGGTCACGGCTGCTGATAAGGGTCAGGGACTTCTTATATGTTGATTTGCAATCCTCATAACAATTGCTTTCTCATCAGTTGCATAATTGACTGCTTTCTAATCCCCTTTATTTGCCAGGTGAGAGATTCGAGGCACAGAGAAGTTAAGTAACTTGCTCTAGTTCACAGTGAGTAAGTTACAGTTAGGAGGTTCAAGCCCAAGGACCCTAGATTCCCACACTCTTTTTTATTTTCTTTCTTGCTGAGAAAGACCTTATGGGCTTCCCCATGATCTTACCGAGCCTTTCTCCCACACCCATGTGTGGTAGAGACTAATTAAAATAACATTGAGAAAGAGGTGATGGAGAAAACAGATCTCATTTAAAGAGGGGCACCTGTGTGTGTGGTGTTTGGAGGGAGACAGACGGCGGGAAGAAAAAGCTCATCCTCTTGGTGGTGGTTGGTGGGCCAAATGGAAGACCCTCACACCTTCTTTTGAGCATCTCCTCTTGGAGCCACCTCCTTTTCTAGCCTTTGACTTTATGAGTCTCTGGTCAACAGCCATCACTCTAAGGGCTGTCTTTCCTCTGGCTAAGCCCCTCTGACCTATGCCCCCAACCTCAAACCGTTTGGAGTTTGCATTCGTCTTAGCGAGGTAAGCCAGGCAAACACAATAAAACAATAACAACAGCACACATGGCTTCCAGCAGCAGGAAGTGATTCAGAGTCTTGCCAGGACCCCAGCCCAAGCTCAGAACACACAACAAAAGATCACTTGGAAAGGGTATTAGCTCATGGCAACCTTTGGGAGCTGTGGTTTTGCTCCTGCCCTGGGAAAAACTGCCCATTTTCCCCCTCACTACTCCCCATTTCTCCCACATAAACCCAAATGCTCAGGGTCGAAATTTGTCAGGCTGAAACAGCCAGCTCACCCTGTGTCGTGAGCACCACACGGCTCTGCACGTCTTCTAATCTGATTACATTTCCAGTCTAAACCATCTTCATTTCTCACCTCCTAATTGATTTCCCTGCTTCTACTCCTACAATTTATTCTTTACTCAGCAGCTGCCCTGATCCTTCTAAATTGTGAGTCTGGTCATGTCACTCCTCTGCTCCAAGTCCCCTAATGGCTTCTCGTGTTCCCGCGAGAAAAGCCAAGTTCTCCATCAGAGTGGCCTCTGTGATTGAGGGCAGGTGCCAGCATGCTTTTTCTGTAAAGGGTCAGATAGTAAATATTTTTGGCTTCTGTGGGTCACCTTCTCTGTGGCAACGAAACTCTGATGTAGCAGGAGAGCAACATGGACAATATGCAAATAAGTGGGCGTGGGCATCCCAGCTAGACTTTATTTACAAAAACAGGCAATAGGTTGGATATGGACCATGGACTCCAGTCTGCTGAGCTCTGATCCTGCTGATTTGGCTTCTGGTACCCCTTGGTCCTAATTGCTTTCTGCTCTTGCCCTCTACTTCAGCTCCAATGAGCTCTGCAAACACTCCAAGCCTTTGCCTGAGCCCTTGCAGTGCCTGTTCTATCCAGAACATTCTTCCCTGATACATACACTTTTATTTTATTTTTTTACTTCTTCCAGGTTTCTGCTTAAACATAATGACCAGGGAGCCCTCCCTGACCACTCAATCTGAAATAGCTACCCTTCTCATATTCTAAACCCTTTTGCTGCTTTATTTTCCTCGATAGCCCTTGCCATCAGCTAGCATATTTATTTATTTACTGAATGATTTAATGATTTCTTCAGCAATTATTACCGAGTGCCTCCTTAATGCCAGGCAGTTGCCAGAATTCCATCAAGAACAAAACAAAGGCCTTACTATCACTGGACTTGAGGTCTAGCTGGGAAAGACAGACAATAAAAGTAGTGAAAATAAGTATAAATGTGGCAGGTGGAGATAAGCACCATGGAGGAAATGAGGCTGGGCCAGGGGACAAGTTGTGGGGGTTGCCTCTCTGCTGCTCTCCCACTGTTTGCTGCCAGGCATCATCGTTAAGGTTTCCCAAGTTACAGCTGCAGTGACATTCTCCCTTTGCTCCGCTTAGAGCCTGTAGCTGAGCTGGCTTGTCTGACATAATCCTGGAGCCAATAGGGGGCGCCCCAGACTGTGCAGAACTGGCTGTGCAACGAGGTGTGATGGAGACCGGGGCAGCCAAGCTTCTGCACAGGAGGGGACGGGAGGTGAAGGCTGCAGCGGAGGGATGGGGAGGTTGGAAGCTGTGGGATGTAACAGGATCTGAACACAACGGCTTGCACCACAAGTATTTTTCATGGAGCGCTGCCTAAACTCCGAGGCATTACGGAACAATGCACTTCTGAGTCGGATGCTTAATAAATCAGCCAGGCGTGCATTATTACGCCGCAGCGGAGCCCTTGTTGTGTCTTAATGCTCAATTATACAGCGCAGAATCTGGGTCGGGCTTTCTATCATCTTGGACATGCGGCAGCAATGGCCTAGCTCTAATTGCTCTACATGGGGATGGATTCGTTTGTGTCTTGGAAGAGTGACTCACTCTGACTGACGTTTAGATCGATGGAGGCTTCCATAGAAACACGGGCTCAGAGAACTCTACAGACCTTAGAGGTGATCTTAGTCCAGTCTGCTCACTTTACAGATGGGAAAATTGAGGCTCATGGAGAGGAAGTGACTTGCCCAAGGTCATAAGATAAGTAGCTGTTGAGGTTTCAAGTGAGGCTACTGATTCTGAGTCAAACACACACTTTACTACCCCAGGGGCTTAGGTTGGTGACTCAGGCAGTGAAGAATCTGCTGGCAGTGTGGGAGACCTGGGTTCGATCCCTGGGTTGGGAAGATCCCCTGGAGAAGGAAATGGCAACCCACTCCAGTATGCTTGACTGGAGAATTTCATGGACAGAGGAGCCTGGCAGTCACAAAGAGTCAGACAGGACTAAATGACTAACACTTTCTAACACCTGACCACCCAGACAGAGTCTCAGGACAGCCACTCTGCCCTTCCCATTTTCGTCGATGTTTGCAGTAAATGCCACGAACTGATATTCCTTCTTGCCATCTGATTCTGAAGTTAAACATCGACCAGAAGAAGCTGTGCCTCATTTATGTGAATAAAAATGGACAACCAGCTAAAAAACCACAGACTTCCATATTTTTTGGATCCCTAAGGACTCGTGAACTCATGCTCCCAGATTAAAGGAAGGAGGAAAACCGTCCCCTACTTGCTGAACTAGACTGCCTGCTGGTTTCCCAGAGCCCCAGTGGTCTTCAGGATGGAGACAGTCATATATGACAGCTGGAGAGCATTATCACTTGAAAGTTTGCATTCCGGTTTTTATATTTGATTTACATAGATCTGCATGCTGTATGCTCTGGGCATGGTTTTCTGTTTCATTCCATCTTCACAGCCTCTCTTCTCCAAGCTCAGTTGGTATTTTGGCTTCCTCAGCTCTGCTGGGTGAGATGAACACTTGGTTAATTTGATCTAGAGAAACATCTGGAAGTTCCATCTCATCATGAGAGGCTCTAGGGAAGAAAGTATCTGCTGAGTCAGTGATGTGGGTTTTTGGTCATCAGTTCCCTAAGGTTCTACTGTAAAGATCTGTTAATTGCAGTCCTCATCTGTCTCTTATATCTAGGGCCATCTGTATGTAAATGCCCAGAGGGTGGCCCGTGTGATCGTAATAACTCTCTGAGTCAGGGAATGCTGAAGAGGATAATCCACAAAGCACTCTGGTATCAAGAGTCTAGCATAGAGGCTTCTTCTAGGCCAAGTGAGGCAAAGTGGCACCTTCTAGATGCCATGGAGGAATGACCATCTTTTGGGTACCTAGATCAGTCCTAGATGGGAATTAGTCCTAGGTGAGAAATGCATGTTAAAACCACAGTGAGATACCACTACCCACCCATTAGGATGGCTAAATTGACAAAACTGATGATGCTAAGAGTTAACAAGGGTATGGGTCAAGAAGAACTCTCATGTAGAACTTCTAGGAGAGTAAACTGGTACAATCACATTAAAGCATCACTTGACAGACCTTCTAGAGGTAAACATGTTTCTCCTGTGACCAAACCATTGCATTCCCAGACCTTTCACCAAGAGAAATGAGTGCATACATCCACCAAAGCACACATACAGAAATGCTCCTAGCAGCTTCATTCTTAACAGCAAAATACTGCAAACTACTCAGATGGATAAGTAAATTGGATGTGCTCTTAGAGCGGAAGAGCAGCCAGAAAGACTAGACTACTTATATGCAATAACATGGATGAGTCTCACCCGTGCAATGTGCAGCCGAAGAAAACAGACACAAGAGTCCATGCTGTGGGATTCCATTTACACAAAGTTCAAAAACAACAAAGCTAGCTGATGGTGCTAGAGGTCAGAATTACAGTTACTTTTGGGGAAGGGAAGTAGATTAGGAAAGGGCGTGGAGAAGACTGCTGGGTGTTGGGAATGTTACCTGTGTGAAAATTAATTCACTCCCTTAAGATCTGTGCACTGTACTGTGTATCTATTATACCTCGGTGAAACCTCAGAGGCAAAAAGGACTCAGGAGGGAAAGCCTTCGGGGACATTTCAGAGAATGTCCCAGGTCTCTGACTTCCAGGACTTGGCCTCTGTTCTAGACTCTTGATCTCAGTTTGCTTCGTGGACTGTCCTCTTCAGCATTTCCTGATGCCAGCTTTACCACCTGCCTAAAGCCTTTATGTTCAAACATGCCCCAGGCCTGCCACCAGCCTCTGTGTTTGTAGAGTATATGTACGCTTTCAGGTTTGTCCAGCTTCAAATTGAGTTCATGGTGTCAGAGTTTGCCTGCAGCAAGATAGCTCTTCTGTGGCCTGCCTTTCCCCACGCCCCAGCATCCTAATCCCACACTCAGTAGTCAGGGTGAGATGGGAACTCTCCACACCATGCCCTCCATTAGCTACCTACTGCTGCCAGAATTTCTAACAGGCATCCGCAGAGAAAACACCCCAGGTCACGTGTACTGTCTTCCAAACTGTGTAATAAACCCTGGGTAGTCCCAGTGAGCTGGTCTGTGTAGACCCATCCAGACTTCTTTGGCCTGAGCTAGCGGCCAGCTAAAGGCTTAGAACAAAAACAGACCCCACCCTCCTTGGGCCCTCTCCTCTGGGACAGGGGTGGCAAATCATTTATGTATGGGCCAATGCATCCTTCTCCTGATCATTCCTACCCCGTGGCAGACATTAATAATCAATTATAGCACTTTTCTAATGAGCCTGGATGGAAAAATACAAGAGACAAAGAGTGAGCTCAAGTTTCTGGAGAGGAGCTGCCCTTTTAAGTCCTAGCCAGGGCAGCACCTCCTCCCAAACAAAAGGCCACCCTAGGCCCCTCCTACCACACCAGCTGCAGATAAGAGAGATGCAAAGTTCTAGGGTCTTCGAGGCATATGCTGAAAGAAGGATTTGCCTATAAGAGACTTATTAAGGAAGTGCTCCCAGGTTATAGAAAGGGATAAAAGCAAGTAAAATTGCAGTCTCAGGCAGAAGGCCCCCAGAATTGGCTTCACTCTGATTGGTAGGGATGTTCTGGAGCATCAGTTTCTCTGGGAGTTGTCCAAGGGACCTGGTCTTGTACACTTTCTCATCCTCTGTTGGTTAAGGGCCTCTGGGAGAGGGAGGTTCCTAAACTCTCCTGGCCATCTGCATGCAGGGGTGCTCCAGTGGCCCGAGGGCAGTCCTCTGAAGATGAGCCTCAGTGTGGGTGAGTGAGGCATCCAAACTGGGGCACGCAGAAACAGTAAAACACAAACACTCTCTTCCACTGTGTCAGTCACTGCTGCTGCTACTGCTAAGTCACTTCAGTCGTGTCCGACCCTGTGCGACCCCATAGATGACAGCCCACCAGGCTCCCCCGTCCCTGGGATTCTCAAGGCAAGAACACAGGAGTGGGTTGCCATTTCCTTCTCCAATGTGTGAAAGTGAAAAGTGAAAGTGAAGTCGCTCAGTTGTGTCCGACTTGAGCGACCCGATGGACTGCAGCCTACCAGGTTCCTCCGTCCATGGGATTTTCCAGGCAAGAGTACTGGAGTGGGGTGCCATTGCCTTCTCTGTGTTAGTCACTCAGTTGTATCCAACTCTTTATGACCCCATGCACTGTAGCCCACCAGGCTCCTCTGTCCATAGAATTCTCCAGGCAAGAATACTGGAGTGGGTTGCCATTCCCTTCTCCAGGGGATCTTCCTGGCCCAGAGATCCAACCTGTGTCTCCTGAATTGAAGGCAGTTTCCTTACCATCTGAGTCAACAGGGAAGCCGAGGCAAGTCAAAAAGACAAACCCAATGAGAAAAGCTTTGTTATGAGCAGCAGAGTGGCTTTTAATACTTTCTGACTCCTGGAAGGGGTGAGGCAGGAGGAAGGTGGTTGAGTTCCTTACGGTCAGTCCCATTCTGACCCCCAGCCTAGTTGTCCCTAATGGCTGAAGATGGTTAGAAGGGGCAAGGACACTGCCTCTAGATGCCACGGTTGCAAAGACACAAAGGGATCTTCTTGGGAGAGGCTGCTAGCTCCTAATCCTCATGCGAAATCCATGTGGATCATGATCGCTTCTGTTTTTACAGCAACATACGGTTTCAGAGCTTTCATGCTCAGGGCTGTATTTTCATGCTCTGCGAGGTGGCAGGGGCTTTGATTTCCATCAGTCACATAATATAAAGGGTTGGTGCTCTCTCCAACATACTTTTGTGTGCCGCTTCTCCAATTAGTTTGTATTTTTGTCTGGAGCTGACCCTGACTGTACACATCTACTGCTGAACTGGGTGGCGATGTGGGGTCAGGGGTGTTATATGCTCAGAGGCGGGTGCTGGTGTTACTTGCCCACCTTTAAACAGTCCTCTGCCTACTCTAAATAATAGAATGATTTTTTTTCCTTTTGTGCATAAAAGATGGGGACTCTGAACATCTGGCCCGAGTGTTGGCTCAGCCCACCTGCTGGCTGTTAAAATTCTTTAACCTCTCTGGGCCTCAGTTTCCTCATTTGTAGTATAAAGAGGTTGGCCTAGATTACAGCTGCAGTCCTTGTTCTGAAATGGTGTGCACACATGGCTCCCGGTTATGGGAATTGTGTTTCTTTGTTCATTAGGAACAAAGAGCAGGACTCAGATTTTAAAGGTTGCTACTATTTTTTTTTTTTTTTTTTGGCTCCATTACCTTAATTTTTAGGCAACATGTTTCTTTAAGAGGAGGGAGCTGACGGGTGTAAGGGAACCTGTTTTTTCTTTTCTTTTTTTTTAAAGACATTAAAGCCTCTGTCTTCAGGGAAGAAGAGGCTGTTGGATGTGTTTTGAATGTTTCAAATCAAAGCCTGCCAAGAAATGGAGAGCTATAGGTTTCAATAAGCACCTTCTTTCCGTAATTTTAAGAATTTCACTTATGAGGATAATGAAATCTTCAGAAACCCTAGGAGACATACCAGAAAAAAGTATGATTCGCCAGTGGAATTTTCCTAAATACTCTCTCTCCCTACCCCCTGTGCCCATCAGGAGGGGTCTCCTCTGCGAATTCTGATGTTTTCTACATCCTAACTTAGGGATCTTTGGAAGCTTGAGACCTTGAGAATTTTGAGTCCCCCTACTCCTCTTTCTAGTCTCCTTCCCCCACTCCCCCTGCAGTATCCAGGCCCACGGTTGAGCATCTTGTCCCTGGGGCCCGAGTTGCCATCACAGGTGGCTGTGTCTGCCCATGGCAAATGTTTCCACCAGAAGCCCAGGCTTTTCATAGCAAATGTTTGTTGCTTTGCCTCCTGCCTCTCACAGTATTGCTTTAAAAAAACAAAGGTGCAAGTGCATTCTTTCTGTGACAAGATGTATAGATTTCTTGTAGAATCTGCTCCCACCCCAGGGTTTGTGGGCCTCAGCTGAGTGGTAAATGCCCTTAGATCAGTTGGTATGTGCAGGTTCTTCCACATAGAGTGTGCCCTGTTCTGAGTTGGGAGAGAAATGGGTATATAGCTGACTTCTTCCCTTTGATAGCTTTTCTTGAGAGTTTGCCAAAGTTTGTTCCTAGCTATTTAAAGATTAAGAAGTACATTTTTGAGAACTTAATTTGATGTAATATCAGGCCCCCGAAAAGGATCCATTTAGAAAAGGCAATGTGAAATCCTTAAAGAGCTGGTTGAAAGTACGAGTTGATGTTTAATTAAAAGCAGTGGGCATGGATGGATTCTGTACATTTTTCAAGGATCAAGTTACATGGAAAGAAAGAAAAATTGTGGGATGGGTATAATATAAACAAAAAGCAGAGTTCAAATGAGGACTTTAAGAAATTAAAATCAAAAGAAACCCTTCAAAAAGAGTGTCCATCTTGGGTATTAACCTCCAACCATTGAAATGAAAACAATTTTGAAAAGCTTTAAAACAAAAGGCAGCCCACATTGGGGCATCCTTCAGATGTCTTGGCCTCCAGCTTTCTGTGGGAAGCTATGGTTTCCCATTGTTTGCTTGCTGGGTCCAGCGTTTATTCTCTGCCAGTTCATCTAGAATTTCTTAGCAAAGCCATGCTGACTTGAAAGAGGACACTTTATGGCTCTTGTACAGTGTGTGTGAATCCAGTGTAATGGTTGAAACACAGAGCAGGAGACGTGAGTTCTTGGTCCTGTTTCTGTTTCTCACTTACTGAGTGACTTGGGGGAAATTACTTTCTTCCTCTGAAACTCAGTTCTCTTTCGCTATAAAACAAGACCCTTTTCAGCGCCGCCCAACAGGACTTTTTGTGACAATGGAAATATCTGTATCCACACCATCCAGTAGAGTAACTGTAAGACACATGTACTGTGAAGCCCTGGAAATGATGCTAGTGTATCTGAGGAATACGCATTGTAATTTTATTTAATCTTGGCTAATTTAAATTGCCACACATAGCTAGTGACTAATGTATTGGATGGAACAATTTTAGGTGCTTGCTGAAATCCCTCCTGGTTGTAAAATTCTGTGTTTCCGTCCTCAGGGTTCATTGTTAATCAATCACGAACAATCCTCAGAGCATTATTTGGGATCTTGCCTGATCCAGATGCAATTTTAATTCCTAGGAAAACAAAGATGAGTAAGGCAGAGACCTTGTTCTTTAAGAGCTCACAGTCTCGTGGGAGAAAAATCATAAACTCTAGAAACCATAGACTGTTAAGGTCTGGGACTCCTGGGAAAATGAAGAGTCAGTGGAGCCAACCTTCGTCAGTATCGGTTACACGTGAGTCTATCACGTCCGTGAGCAGGGATGCACTGTAGGCAGTTTGACCGTCTGAGTCTGGCTCACTTTTCCTCCTTAACCCTAGATGCTAAGAGTAAACCTGGACGTTTGCCAGCTGCTGAGTCAAAACTTGGTTATTTTTAGTGTTGGGAGCCTTGAAACCTGGTTAGGGTAGAAAATCTAAAAGGATGGACTGAGAGATTCATTCTTTCATTCAATAAATATGTGTGCTTTTTGAGCATCAGACGATGGGCTGGCATGGGGATGTAGCCACAAAAGAGGCTGAAACCTGCTTTCCTCTTGGAGAGCTGAGTTAGCTTTCTTGGGGAAAAGGGGCGGGCTCTGCACAAGCAAATAGAGATAATGCTTTTAGATAGTGTTAAGAAAAGAAGGAGATCCAACCAGTCCATCCTAAAGGAAATCAGTCCTGAATATTCATTGGCAGAACTGGTGTTGAAGCTGAAACTCCAATACTTTGGCCACCTGATTCGAAGGACTGACTCATTTGAAAAGACCCTGATGCTGGGAAAGATTGAAGGCAGGAGGAGAAGGGGATGACAGAGGATGAGATGGTTGGATGGCATCACTGACTCAATGGACATGAGTTTGAGGAAACTCTGGGAGTTGGTGATGAACAGGGAGGCCTGGCGTGCTGCAGTCCATGGGGTCGCAGAGTTGGACACGACTGGGCGACTGAACAGAACTGAAGAAAAGAGGTTGGCAACTAATAAAAAAAAAAATTATTTAAAAAGTCATTTAGGACAAGCCCACAAAATCTGCTGGTCTCTGGGTAGTTGGTGGTGTCGGAATCTTGGTTTTGGAGTAAAACAAAGGAATTCCAGGCCTGGCTGTGCTGCTCACTTTGGTGGATATTTGGAGAAGCACAAGCTTGTTCTGGGGATGGAATAATGTGTATATTGTGTATGAAAGGGCTTCATAATCAGTTAAGCACTCTACAATGGTAAGGGTCCATTATTGCTGAAGTTCCAAAATCTCCTGTAGATAGTAATTGACTAACTGAGGACCACTTGTTCAGCACACAGGAAGGGGAGACCCAGGAGAGAGATGGAGAACATCATGAGGAGTATCTGAGCGATGCTGCAGGTCAGGGGTCTTCACACAGTGACCTCCAGAGACGTTGGCTTCTGGCAGAGGGGCTCTGGCTGCTCTACGGTGTACAGCCTAAGAGGCCGGTCCAGTAGTCTGACCCTATCTAGCTAGAACTGCCCAATCTTAACTATTTTATATGCTGGATGTATGTGCAAAGTGTTATTAAAAGTAATCTTTTGGCAAAAAAAGGTGCTTGAAACTGTTTGGGTGGCTGCTGAGAGTGAATGGGGTCACCAAAGGCTCTGCAGCACCGGAGGAGCTCAGGCCAACTTCCCTGCCTTGGGGACAAAATGGGTATGACCAGTAGGAACCTGAGAGAATCCCTGGGAGATGATGAGAAAGGAGCAGTTGGCTTTACCAGGCGTTGAACCTTATTTACAGAGCAGCCATGACATGTACCATTTGTCCACGTTGTGTGCAATTCATGTTGTGTCCAGAACAAATCACTAGTAACAGGAAGTCAGCAGTTAATACGGTATATGTTGAACATGTGCTCCAGGCACTGTGCTCTGCTGCCTCATTGAGTTCTTAGTCTCAGTAACTTCCATTTGTCCCTGCATGTTCGCTTTCCACTCTTCTCCACCCTGCTAGGTGCCCCATGTGGAATATATTAAGGGGCTCCTCTGCCCTCTGATTTCTTTTGGTTTCAGCAATGGAAGGAATGGAGGGAGGAGAGTGCGGTCAGTACATTTATTCATGTGGCTCCCTCACTGCGGGGTTGCTACATCTGGTTGCATCCCTGTCTTGAAGGTCATAACTCATATCAGGCACCCTCTTCACAGAGATCTCGCTTTCTCTGGGTATAGGTCCCCGCGTTTGTCATCGTGCCCTTTCAGACCTAGGCGTGATGATGACACCCACTGGTGCTGGCCTGGGGTACCGTACCCTCTATTGCAGTTTTGCTACATTTTTTCACATGCCTGTGTAAACTGGTTTTTCATTAAACCTTTCTTGTATTATCCCAATCTGAGGGTACTGTCTCCTCCTGGGGTTCTAATGGGTGTAGGCACATCAGTAAGGTATGTACAGTTATTATACCACCCTGCAGATGAGGAAATGGAGAAACAGAAATGTTAGGATATGCATCCAAGGTCACACAGCGAATCAGTGAGCCCAGAGGATTAAAAAACCAGGCAGTGTGACCTTGAGCAATGCATTATAGCGCCTCTTCAAGCAGTGGGGTGGGTGGGTGGGTGAGGGGAAAGGCTTTCAGCTTGGTTTCCATTGCAGGGAGCTTCCTGCTTGCTGCCCTGAGAGCCAGCCTTTCTCATTAGCCCCTCT
This sequence comes from Cervus elaphus, assembly GCF_910594005.1. Lineage (NCBI taxonomy): Eukaryota > Metazoa > Chordata > Mammalia > Artiodactyla > Cervidae > Cervus > Cervus elaphus. Next base: position 26,999,235 of record NC_057822.1, on the reverse strand, counting down.
TATCTAACAGCCCATCCAGCACCATTACGTGCTCCCAGGTGGGCAGCCTATAAGAGGGGACAGTGGGGTGAGGTCCGGGAGAGAGCAGACAACAAAGTTGGCTTCTGTGGTGGCAGAAAACACCACTACCCAAAACAGTATGACTCCTAATTAGTTAAATGAGCAGAAAATAGCCTCCTGGATGTGGCAGGGGCTGACATCTTCCCCTCCATGATTTCATTTGGGGGTGACAGTTTTGTCAATACAACATACTGCCTGGAACCACACACAGTGTCTGATTCTGTCTGAGAACAATTTTTTTTTTCTTCTGACTTGCGCAGGCTCTGACTGGGAGTGACAGAAGCCAGCCTCTAACTTCGCTGACCTACTTCCCGGCTGCCTCTCCAGCCAGCACCCCACGCAGCATCCATTTTAACCAGCTTTTCAAGGTCGGGACTCTTCAATGCAGAGGCTGGCTTTTGCTTGACACAAAGCCAGGTACCATCAATTGTCCTGTTTACTAAATTTCCAGTGTTCCCTTTCTTTAGCTGAGTAAAAAGTATGGATTGGGCTCCTGTTTAGGACAGATAACAAATGCAGCTGCTTTGAGCCGAAATTGGCCACTTGGTCTATACTTCAGGTGCTTTAAAAGGCAGGTTTTCTACTATTATGGAATACCTGGGCCAGACCAAATGCAAACAGTGCGGATTTAGGCTGTCCCAATAGACGGTCAGCCTTTTTTTTTTTTTTGTGACGCAGACAAATGTATGCTCCACATAAACACAATGTCTTATTTTTCACTTTTATGAAAGGATCATATGAAACCAGCTCTTCGCAGATAAAAAGCAAGTGCTTTGTGTATCTATTACTGTACCTTTCATCTCCCAAGGCTTTGTGAGAAACTTCCAGCTGGAGCTACATTCTTTTCTGGTTTGATAAAGATAAATTGTATTCAGTGGGACAGAAAGGGGAAACCTTTTCTTGATTATTCTCTAAATAAAAAGTCAGGGGAACTGTGATTTTTTTTTTTCTCTGGCCCTCAAAGAAATTAGTCCCCCTTCAAAATGACCCCACATTTTCTGTGCTGCTCAGCATACTTAAACTGTTTGATCTTTAAGAGAAGCTTGTTACGTATCGGGTCCTGAGAACTCATTAGAGAATACAGAGGACAGATCTTTTTCTTGACTAGTATCTGTTCATGATCAGCACTCAGGTTCAGGCAGTGTGGTGTAGTGGTTTCTGCCATAGGCTCTGGAGTTTAAACCTCAGCTTTTTTACTTGTCAGACTGGTAATTTGCCAGTACCTCAATTTCCTCATCTGGAGCATTAGATATAATATTGTTGTTGTTGACATTCAGTTGTTAAGTCGTGTCCAACTCTTTGTGACCCCATGGACTGCAATATGCCAGACTCCCCTGTCCTTCACTATTTCTCGGAGTTTGCCCAGATTCCTGTCCATTGAGTTGGTGATGCTATCTAGCCATCTCATCCTCTGCTGTCCCCTTCTTCTTTTGCCTTCAATCCTTCCCAGCATCAGGATATTTTCCAGTGAGTTGGTTCTTTACATCAGGTGGCCAAAGTATTGGAATTTCTGCTTCAGCATCAGTCCTTCCAATGAACATTTAGGGTTGATTTCCCATAAGATATTTTGAGAAGTAAATGAAGTATATCATGGAAGGTGTTCTAAATAATGCTTGGCACATTGTTAGATTTTAACAAATGTTTACCATCATTATTAATCAAAAGAAAGATAGAAAGGTGGGAAGAAACCCAGGCCAGTGAGTGTGTGTGTGTGTACATGAGCAAGAGTAAGTATGGAAGGGAGTTGCTTGGAGAAGGGAACTTGAAGAAGCAGGGAGCAGAGCAAGAGGAAGGTGGAGGGGATTTTAGAAAGAGCTGAGTGGGATCCAAGTGTCTTAAAGACTGATTCTCATTTTGTATTTGCTTTCGACACAAGAAGGATGGAGAAAGCAGCAAACTGCCTGTCGGGTTGCTGTCCTTGCCCAGGTGGTGCCATGAAGAGCGCTGAGCTTTGCTTTCAGTGGAACCACATGTGTTGGGATTTGTAGTCTCCTGAGGCCGGTCAGAAAGGGGCTCAGTGGGGTCGACTCTTGATGCTCTGAATGCTGCAGTGACCTTTTGTCTTCCAAGAAAGTCTTCTTTCACCACACCTGGAGCCACTCACAGACCAAGGAGCTGCTGGAGTGGACCCAGCAGGCTGCAGGTGTCTGTGACCTCACGGTTTAGGGATTCAGGATATTTTGACCTTACCATTTTGGTCCAAGGACATTGTGAATATCAGACTTTTAGTAGAATTGTGCCAATATTGATTGTTTTATGTTGGAAACATATTTTTTTCCTTAGGGACTCCCATTAATTCAGTTTCAAATCTTGATTAATATTCTAGCTAGCACAGGAAATACTTTTGGATATTTTTCTATTTTTAATAAGATTATTTTCATTTGGATTTGATTCAAAGAGAAACAGAGAAAAGAGAGAAGGTTGAAAAAGGGATCAAGAAAGGGAGACAGAGCAGAAGGCAGAGCGAGAAGAAGCAGAGAAACACAGAGGAATGCATACACAAGCACATTTACACAAAGACACAAAGGAAAATCCAAAGATGCAGACTTAGAAGAATTGGGGGATTTACAGAGGTTGTCACACAACGAGAGAGGGAGACAGAGAAGCACAGAAAGACGAGGGGAGAGAAAGCTACATAGGACAAATGTTCGGGTATGCACACATGTGCAGACACATGCATGCACAATCACAAAGCAAGAGAATCATAGACAAGACACACACACACACATACCCCACAACCAAAGAGGCAGCAGCTGTTCTGGTGCATTATTTGCCAAATTTTAGGGACTAGCAGGATCAGAACACCATTAGGATCAAACAGTGGGGTTGAACTTCATGATTAAAATGGCAGAATTAAGATCAGGTATATAAAGTTCTTCACAGAGTACTTGATAAATAGAAGTTATTAATTGTTAGCCCAGATACTTGCAGCAGAAACCCCTTTCCTGGTTGGAGACCGATTTCAGGTGACCTTAGAGATTTTTTCCTTCCAGGGTTGGGAGCAAGCTGGTTCAGAGCTTCCTCCTCATCCATTGACATGTTTCCCACTCCTCTCTTTTATATTCTTGAGATGCATGGTGGGCACAAAATAAAGCTATTATTTGCTCCTCTTTAGTAAGGTGGCAAACCTTGTAAAGACTGGTGGAATGGGGGCTGCTGGGCAATGAAATTTGGTAGGAGAACAGACTGAAATAAAATAAAATGTCTGTGACTGGGGGCACCAAATGCCGTGAGACTCATTCTAAGCAGTGTTTTTTTATGGCTGTTTCAAGATCTCAAAATCCTTATGGTTTCTTAAATCCCAAGGAAATGGGCCTGAAGACACAGAGAATGTAAACTAGATCTTTGAAATTCCCTCCGGTTATTCTCTGGAAACCTATTTCTGCAGAAGTGCATTCTGATTGACAAAAGCTCACTTTTATATTCACAATCTCACCCTGTCAAGGTCTAGTCTAAAATCACCCTCAGAGAATATTGTGCAGTAACTTCTAAAAAGCCCCAATCCTCTCAATTTATGCATTTAATTTATTGTTTTTCTCTTTCAGAGCTTTTCTTTGTTCATAGCCAAATCCCAATTTTGAGTGCCTATTGCACACCCCTAAACCATGATGTTGGAAGGTATTTTTAAAATTTAGAACTTGAAATTCCCTTCATTTACTTTCAAGTCCCTTGACCTTTGGAAATTTATATAAAATTTCCCATCCTTCCCAATCTCCTACTTTATGCTCCCTTTGGAAGCAGTTAATTAATTTCATTTCTCAAAGATGCTTTGTTTCCTTAAGTAGTTCAGTCTGGCTAGTCTTCCACTGGGTATCACTTTTCGCCAGCACTTTACGCAGATTCATTCAGAAATGGCTCATTGTGGGCCAGTTGTCTGGGTTTGATGGGGCTGTTGCTTGTGAGGTCAGGGTCTGTATGCATCACTCAGCTGTTCAACAGTCATCCCTGAATCTCTGCTATGGGCCAGGCACTGAGGATACAAAAGGCTGACCTATTGAATCCCTGCCTCCAGGCCCTAAAGCCCCCAGTGACAGAGCTGGGTGGGGCCTTCACAGGCACTTTGGGGGATTTCATACTGAAAATACAAGATGTAAGAGCTGGTGAGTAAGGCCAGGCCAGTGCCTTTGACGGGGAGTTGAGAAACCAGCAGAGTACACGCATCTGTCAAGCCAACAGGCCTGTAAATGGGAGATAGAACCAAGAGTCAGTAACCAGACAAACATCAGATTAGAAGGGGATTAGGGTGAGTCCGTTCCAGGATGACCGCCATAAGCTCAGTGTGGGGTGTTGACAGCTCAGATTGATGGTCCCGGAGGTAAACAGCACATGGGCGTTTCTGCTGGATTAAAGGCACAGGCTCTGGAGGGGGCCTCTCCACTCCACCATCCCTCAGGCCTTCCATGCAGTGTGCTTTGGAAGAGGGCAACCTCCACTGCACTCAGTCAGAGAGCAGAGGGGTGTTCTGGGATGTTCACTTGAAAGGCCTGATTAACTTCTCTGAGTCTTCTCCTTTGCATGGCTCTAGGTGTTGAAGCTGGAAAAGGTGTCTGTGGTAACCTTATGTTTCTTTAATTGCCTTCTCTGGCTTCCTGTCTTGGGCTGGGGGTCAGGATGAGGAAGTGTAGAGAAAGCCCAGGTGTGGACAGGTCAGGCTAGCAGAGGCGGTGGTTGATAAGGTGAATGGGATATCCCATCCTAGAGATGGGATAGCTTGGGGCAAAGATCAACATGGTGACTTGCACGACTTAGAGTGAGTCTCAGAAGTGCCTGTGAGTTTGGGGGAGGGGCACACGGTAAAGACAGAGATGTAGAAGATGGGTGGACTGATAGAAGCAGCCAGAGGTCCAGTGTAGAACTTTAAAATTTTGGTGAGTTTTCCTATTATTGTCAGAAACACACTGTGGCCTTAGAAGTGTGGTAGCTACATTTATTGTTACTGTTCAGTCGCTAAGTCATGTCTGACTCTTTGTGACCCCATGGACTACAGCACGCCAGGCTCCCCTGTCCTTCATTGTCTCCTGGAGTTTGCTCAGATTCATGTCCATTGAGTTAGTGATGCTATCTAACCATCTTATCCTTTGTCACCCCCTTCTCCTTTTGGTAGCTCCATTATAAACCTAAACTTATTATTTTTCAAGGAGTTTTCAGGACTGAGAGTGAAGGAGCTATCCCTTGGGAGTGTTACACTGGGGAGAACTGTGCTAGATTCCACATTGTGCATGGACCTCAGAGAACTCTGTACTTCTGCTCACTCCTCCAGCGCCTTGCCTATTCCAAGCCCTGGGGCAAAAGTCAGCATGACCACTTGCATGACTTAGGGTGAGTCCAGGCTTCCCACAAGGCCTGGGAAGCAAGACATTTGGGTAGAGCTAGGTCTTTTGGTAGAAGAGACCCACTTACAATCAGTCTATTTAGCCTATCAAATGATGCCAAGACTGTGTCAAGCCATGCCAGCCATGATTGGGCATAAGTATTCTCTGCTTTTCACACTAAATGATCCTAATTCTACTTGTGACTGGACTAATTTCTGGGCACAGAAGTTCTTGGAGCAGGATGTTTTACTGTTGTCTTGTAGATTGAGAAATCTGCTTAGCAGTTTGAATCTGAAACATTAAAAATAAGTTCATCTCATCTGAAGGTCCAGAAATAAAAAAAAAAATTGACGTTCTGACACTGGCCAACATGGGGCACAAATGACATTGTCATAGATGATAGATGAAGGATGAGGTATCTTACCAGTAGAATGGGACAGAAATGACAGTGCTGGGCCTAAGCTGTAAAAGGCAAATTCATTTCCCCTTGTACTCTGGGGAGTCCCGAATTGCCAGGTTATAGGAGAAGCACAGTAGCTGGGATTTAGACTCTTGTGAGATCCAGCTGAGCCCAGACCAGATAGATGAGTGAGCCATCTTGAATGTTCCAGCCAGGCTGATATTGCCAGATGCAGCCAGTATCACATAAGCAGAAGAATCACCCATCTGATTCCAAGCAATGCACAGAATCTTTAGAGATAATAAATTAATTGCTGTTTTAAGCCACTAAGATTTGGAGTGGTGTGTTGTGCAGCCATAAGTAATGGAAACAAGAGACATATCCTTCATCAGTTCAGCTCAGTTCAGCTGCTCAGTCATGTCTGACTCTTTGTGACCCCATGAACTGCAGCACGCCAGGCCTCCCCGTCCATCACAAACTCCCGGAGTTTACCCAAACTCATGTCCATTGAGTCGGTGATGCCATCCAACCATCTCATCCTCTGTCGTCCCCTTCTCCTCCTGCCCTCAATCTTTCCAGGATCAGGGTCTTTTCCAGTGAATCAACTCTTTGCATCAGGTGGCCAAAGTATTGGAGTTTCAGCTTCAACATCAGTCCTTCCAATGAACACCCAGGACTGATCTCCTTTAGGATGGACTGGTTGGATCTCCTTGCAGTCCAAGGGACTCTCAAGAGTCTTCTCCAACACCACAGTTCAAAAGCATCAATACTTTGGCACTCAGCTTTCTCTCACATCAATACATGACCACTGGAAAAACCATAGCCTTGACTAGATGGACCTTTGTTGACAAAGTAATGTCTCTGCTTTTTAATATGCTGTCTAGGTTGGTCATAATTTTCCTTCCAAGGAGTAAGTGTGTTTTAATTTCATGGCTGCAATCACCATCTGCAGTGATTTTGGAGCCCCCAAAACTAAAGTCAGGCACTGTTTCCACTGTTTCCCCATCTATTTGCCATTAAGTGATGGGCCCTGATGCCATGACCTTAGTTTTCTGAATGTTGAGCTTTAAGCCAACTTTTTCAGTCTCCTCTTTCACTTTCGTCAAGAGGCTCTTTAGTTCTTCTTCACTTTCTGCCATAAGGGTGGTGTCACTTGCATATCCAGAGAAGGCAATGGCACCCCACTCCAGTACTCTTGCCTGGAAAATCCCATGGACGGAGGAGCCTGGTAGGCTGCAGTCCATGGGGTTGCTAAGAGTTGGACATGACTGAAGTGACTTAGAAGCAGCAGCAGCACTTGCTTATCTGAGGTTATTGATCTTTCTCCCAGCAATCTTGATTCCAGTTTGTGCTTCCTCCAGCCCAGCATTTCTCATGATGTACTCTGCATATAAGTTAAATAAGCAGGGTGACAATATACAGCCTTGACGTACTCCTTTTCCTATTTGGAACTAGTCTGTTGTTCCATGTCCAGTTCTAACTGTTGCTCCCTGACCTGCATACAGATTTCTCAAGAAGCAGGTCAGGTGGTCTGGTATTCCCATCTCCTTCAGGATTTTCCATTGTTTATTGTGATCCACACTGTCAAAGGCTTTGGCATAGTCAATAAAGCAGTAGTAGATATTTTTCTGGAACTCTCTTGCTTTTTTGATGATCCAGCAGATGTTGGCAATTTGATCTCTGGTTCCTCTGCGTTTTCTAAAACCAGCTTGAACATCTGGAAGTTCATGGTTGACGTATTGCTGAAGTCTGGCTTGGAGAATTTTGAGCATTACTTTACTAGCGTGTGAGATGAGTGCAATTGTGTGGTCGTTTGAGCATTCTTTGGCATTGCCTTTCTTTGGGATTGGAATGAAAACTGACCTTTTCCAGTCCTGTGGTCACTGCTGAGTTTTCCAAATTTGCTGTCATACTGAGTGCAGTACTTTCACAGCATCATCTTTCAGGATTTGAAATAGCTCAGCTGGAATTCCATCACCTCCACTAACTTTGTTCGTAGTGATGCTTCCTAAGGCCCACTTGACTTCACATTCCAGGATGTCTGGCTCTAGGTGAATGATCACACCATTGTGATTATCTGGGTCATGAAGATCTTTTTTGTACAGTTCTCTGTATTCTTGCCACCTCTTCTTAATATCTACTGCTTCTGTTAGGTCTCTACCATTTCTGTCCTTTATCAAGCCCATCTTTGCCTGAAATGTTCCCTTGGTATCTCTAATTTTATTGAAGAGATCTTACTTTGCATTGATTGCTGAGGAAGGCTTTCTTATCTTTCTTTGCTATTCTTTGGAACTCTGCATTCAAATGGGAATATTTTTCCTTTTCCCCTTTGCTTTTCACTTCTGTTCTTTTCACAGCTATTTGTAAGGCCTCCACAGACAGCCATTTTGCTTTTTCTTGGGGATGGTCTTGATTCCTGTCTCCTGTACAATGTCACGAACCTCTGTCCATAGTTCATCAGGCACTCTGTCTATCAGATCTAATCCCTTAAATCTATTGCTCACTTCCACTGTATGGTCATAAGGGATTTGATTTAGGTCATACCTGAATGGTCTAGTGGTTTTCTCCACTTTCTTCTTTCTTCAATTTCAGTCTGAATTTGGCAATAAGGAGTTCATGATCTGAGCCACAGTCAGCTCCCGGTCTTGTTTTTGCAGACTGTATAGAGCTTCTCCATCTTTGGCTGCAAAGAATAAAATCAATCTGATTTTGGTGTCAATCATCTGGTGATGTCCATGTATAGAGTCTTCTCTTGTGTTGTCAGAAGAGGGTGTTTGCTATGACCAGTGCATTCTCTTGGCAGAACTCTATTAGCCTTTGCCCTGCTTCATTCTGTACTCCAAGGCCAAATTTGCCTGTTACTCCAGGTGTTTCTTGACTTCTTACTTTTGCATTCCAGTCCCCTATAATGAAAAGGACATCTTTTTTGGGTGTTAGTTCTAGAAGGTGTTGTAGGTCTTCATAGAACTGTTCAACTTCAGCTTCCTCAGCATTATTGGTCAGGGTATAGACTTGGATTACTGTGATATTGAATGGTTTGCCTTGGAAATGAACAGAGATCATTCTTTTGTTTTTGAGATTGCATCCAAGTACTGTATTTCAGACTCTTTTGTTGACTATGATGGCTACTCCATTTCTTTTAAGGGATTCCTGCCCACAGTAGTAGATATAATGGTCATCTGAGTCAAATTCACCCTTTCCAGTCCATCTTATTTCACTGATTCCTAGAATGTTGATGTTCACTCTTGTCATCTCCTGTTTGACCACTTCCAATTTGTCTTGATTCATGGACCTAACATTCCAGGTTCCTATGCAATATTGCTCTTTACAGCATCGAACCTTGCTTCTATCACCAGCCCCATCCACAACTGGGTGTTGTTTTTGATTTGGCTCCACCCCTTCATTCTTTCTGGAGTTATTTCTCCACTGATCTCCAGTAGCATATTGGGCACCTGCTGACCTGTGGAGTTCATCTTTCAGTGTCCTATCTTTTTGCCTTTTCATACTGTTCATGGGGTTCTCAAGGCAAGAATAGTGAAGTGGTTTGCCACTCCCTTCTCCAGTGGGTCACATTCTGTCAGACCTCTCCACCATGACCCGTCCGTCTTGGGTGGCCCCACACGGCATGGCTTAGTTTCATTGAGTTAGACAAGGCTGTGGTCCTGCGATCAGATTGGCTAGTTGTCTGTGACTGTGGTTTCAGTCTGTCTGCTCTCTGATGCCCTCTCTCAGTGCCTACCGTGTTACTTGAGTTTCTCTTACCTTGGAGGTGGGGTATCTCTTCACGGCTGTTCCAGCAAAGCACAGCTGCTGCTCCTTACCTTGGATGTGGGGTAGCTCCCACGTCCTTCATAGTCTTACTTATTGGAGAAGTTAGCAGATTATGACCCCTGGACCAAATCTGGCCCACAGTCCATTTTTGTAAGTGAAATTTTATTGGAACAAAGCTCTGTGTATTTGCCTAAGTATTTCCTATGTCTGCTTTGGCAGAGTTGAGTAGTTGCAACAGACAATGTAATAGCCTACAAAACTGAAAAAGATTCACTCTCAAATCCTCTATAGACAGTGTTTGATTTACTTGCCCATGATCTATTATAGTAATCTACAAAAAAGGTAAAAGATAAGCAGAAATGATCTCTTTTAAAACAGTGGGAAAAACCCAAGTGTGTAGAAACCACTGGTATATGGGAAGTGCCTTGTCTTTCATGGTCAGAGGTTTTAAACGTGCTTGTGTGGTTTGGCTCAACTTCTTGAGCCCATGTTTTCTTCCATGAGAAAAACATGCTCCAGATAGCTGTAGGTGATTTTGCATGGGTCTCAGAATGAGTGACATACAGAGCAGAACAAAACCTACAGTCTTGTTGGTAAGCTGGTCCAAATACAGCTAAGTCCAGCAGAATTCAGCAAACAAACCCTGCAGACCTACAAAACATAAATAAATCTTTATTTCTCCTGCTTCTCCTCTGTAATTGACATTTACAGTCCTGCTGTTGTTAGTTACTGAAACTTTTGGAATTGTTTGTTACCTAGCATATTTGCAACTATGCCTAACTAATACAAAGCTCAAGAAGCATAGAAAGAAAGGGAATTTTCTTTACATTGGGTTGCTACTAGTCCATACAGTACCACTGAGAAAATTAGAAAAAGGTGGTCCTCTGTCAAGATACTTTATTTCCCATCTGTCAGAAAGTTTACATATTATGACTATGCTGTAACAAGACACTTGATTGCTAACATCATATGTATTATACTGGATAAACGAAGTTATGAGATCTGTGATGTGAAGGTTACCCAATCAGATGTGTCACCTGTGTGCAGTGAACACATACAAAACCAAGAGTGATGAGTCTACTGTGAGAGAACTCAGTGAGTTGAGTCCTCCTGAATTAACCTGCTACGTTAGAGGCAGATGCAAGGGTATCATTGAAGACATTAGTTTGCTGCATAATATTATGTTTCACTGAAAGAAGTTGTAAGTTATTTTGCATGTGTCTTTGCATCTTTTCATGGGTGAATTCTATTCTCAACTTCCTCACAGATGGTAGCAAAGGTGGACCAGGACAAAGGTAGTGTACTAAGAGAGATAAAGAAGAAAAGCTCATTTAAATGTTAAAATATTACCACGATGACATGTGCCAGTTCCATCTGGGCAAATGCAAAAAAAAGAGAAAAGTTTCTTCTTTGTCCTCTTTTTCTCCTTTATTTCCCTGTAGTGCAGGGAGGGATAAGTTAAACCTAGTTTACTGACAAGTCAGGACTGAGCTGGGTGTTATTGGATTAATTTTTCCATGTGACTTGTCTAAATTAGTTCAGGTTGAGATGTGTAACTTTGCAGACTGAGTCTGTTACTAACTCAAGTTCGTGCATCCAGAGCCCCAGGAATCAATCACACCATATGCGCTAATAGAGAAAACCTAGGTTGTTTAGGGGAAAAAAAGTGCTTTGAATTCTGGCCCCTCAATTTATTAGTGAGCTGAGTTTCAGTTTTTCATTAATAAAGTGGTGAAAGTACTTCCTGCTTCAAAGGGTTGTTATGAGGGTTAAATGAGATATTGCACAAGAATAACTCAGAAGAGTGTGCTACAGAGTTGGCATTTACTGTTGGTATCCTTTCCATTTCTCTTCTGGCCAAAACAGGGGAAAAAGCAAAGTGGAAATTATGTCTTTGGTATCTTCCCATCTCTCTTCTTTCTTATCTTTGGTGTCCTTTTATTTATCATTTCTTTATCTCTGACATCCTTGCTTCCATTTTGTGAGCAGCCAAGTTTACATTTTTGTTCATGTAAAGTTGCAGAAGCAAGTACATGATTATAGCATGTGTATTCTTGCTCAGTTAGATCCAGTCAAGCATCAGGCATGTCTGCATCTGTTACTGAACTCAGGTTTGGCTGCTTGCTTCTTGGAAGCCAGTCCTCAAGAGACAAGTGCTGGTAGATGGCTTTATTCAGGAGGCTGGCAATCAGGGGAGAAGGTGGACTCGTGTCCAAAAACCAACTCAGAAGATTCTACTCAACCATGAAAGTTTTTAAAGGGAGTGTCATTTATGGGAGGGCGTCAGAGTCTTTGGTATCTTCCATTGTGCAGACTTCCTTCTAATTGGTTAGAGGTGTAGAAACAGGATGGTGTTCCAGGAATCTTATTTTCAACCTTCACCTGGGTGGGGACTTTAATTCCTGCAGAAGAACTCAAAGGTATTGTTATCTGTATTGTTATCTATATTTCTTGAGGAGGGTTTTCCAGATGGCTCAGTGGTAAACAATCCTGCCAGTGCAGGAGGTGCAGGGGACAGGGGTTTGATCCCTGGGTGGGGAAGATCCTCTGGAGGAGGAAGTGGCAACACACTCCAGTGTTCTTGCCTGGAGAATCCATGGACAGAGGAGCCTGGTGGGCTACAGCCCATGAGGCCACAAAGAGACAGACATAACTGAAGTGACATAGCACACATGTATTAGTTCTAGACAGCTCTTCCTTTGTTTCTGTATTCCCTCTTTTCCCTCATGAGCAACTGCTTGAATCTGGCGTGTGGAGCTCAGGGAAGGTCACAGAGGCTGAATGAAGCCTATTTCCTACAGATCAGAAATAGGGGACACAGAAAGGATTTGTACCTGGGAGGACCTCATAGGGTCCTGTTCCATTTCTCATCTCTTGAAAGTGCAAGTGCAAGTGCAAGTTGCTCAGTCGTGTCCAACTCTTTGTGACTCCATGGACTATACAGTCCATGGAATTCTCCAGACCAGAATACTGGGGTGGGTAGCCTTTCCCTTCTTCAGGGGATCTTCCCAACCCAGGGATCGAACACTAGACTGTAAACTCTCTGAAGACAGGGGTTTGTGAATCTTATTCACATGGTACACACAGGGCCTGGCCAGTATCAATCAAGTACATTGTGAACTAAGCAGTGATGCTTATTGGATTATAATTGTATTGTGAAAATGTGTCTATGTCACATTTTGAAAATTTTTTTCATCTGTTCGTTTAATATTTATTACTTGTTCACTGTGTGTCTGAATTTTCTGGCTGTGAGTAGAAATGAAGATATTGTTGGAGATTTCATTTGGAAAGGAAGTGTTTCTCTAGTGCCCCTTTTTGAGCTTCTGGGTCAGATTAAGACATCCTTGGAAAAAAGATAAATCAAAGTGTAAATTGTATACCAATGATGTAATGAGACTACATGACCATGTGAAGCTGCTCAGTCATGTCTGAGTGACCCCATGGACTGTAACTTACCAAGCTCCTCTGTCCATGGGATTTTTTTTTTTCATTTATTTTTATTAGTTGGAGGCTAATTACTTAACAGTATTGTAGTGGTTTTTGCCATACATTGACATGAATCAGCCATGGATTTACATGTGTTCCCCATCCTGAACCCCCCTCCCACCTCCCTCCCCATCCCATCCCTCTGGGTCATCCCATGGGATCTTACAGGCAAGAGTACTAGAGTGGGTTGCCATTTCCTTCTCCAGGGGATCTTCCCAACCTAGGGATCGAACCTGGGTCTCCTGCATTGCAGGCAGACGCTTTACCATCTGAGCCAGCAGGGAAGCCAATAAGACTACAACTAAGCTCTAAAAACTTCTTACTTTAAAATTTTGTGTTACTCAAAACTAACTTTCAGAAATCATATTGATTGAATTTCCAGTAATCAAATGTTACATAAGTTTGAATTTCTAAAATGTAGTTCTAACAGCATTTGGCTTTTTATCTGTTTTGTATGTATGTTTGGGATCCTGGTAAGATTTAATTTGAGAAAACAGCACAACGGCTGAGAAAACTGCTCTGGAGCAGTTGGGCAAACTTTTTCTGCAAAGGGCCAGATATTACATATTTTGGGCTTTGCAGACTCCATGGTCTCTCTTGCAATTACTCAAGTAGACTGTTAGAGCTTAAAAGCAGCCACAAAAGATAAAGAAGGGTAGGAGCCTGGCTGTGTTCTAATAATACTTTACAAAAGCAGGCAGGGGGTAAGGTGTGACCTTGTAGTTTGCAAACCCCTGATCTAGAAGGGAGAGGATGATGGACTTTGTAATTCATAGACTTGTGTGTGTGTGTGTGTGCATTAGTCACTCAGTCATGTCTGACTCTTTGTGACCCCATGGACCGTAGCTCACCAGGCTCCTCTGTCCATAGAAGTCTCCAAGCAAGAATACTGGAGTGGGTTACCATTCCCTTTTCCAGGCATCATCAGCGTCATCATCTATAAAAGAGGGCTGATGAAATCTACCTCACAGAGTGTCGAGAAGTTTAAGTAAGATAGGCTATGAAAACACCCAGTATAGCCATCGTTTACTTTCTTGATTTTCTTTCCTCTCTTTTCTCTTGCCTTAACCAGAACACTTGCATTTCTTTGGTGCAGCTACCCGAGCTAGTCATTGCTTGGGGTTTGATACTCACAAAAAAGAGAATTAAGGCCTAAGGGGAATTTGTGTTAGAAGCAAGCACTCACCAGCTGAACTGGCGCTCCAGAGAGAAGATTCTGAAGCCAAGGCTCTTTCTCTATTCTCCCTTTAAAAATTTTTTTCTTTGGTCATGCTGAGCAGCATGAAGGATCTTAGTTCCCCAACCAGAGGTTGAACTTGTGCACCCTGCAGTGGAAGCGTGGACCGTCAGGGGAATCCCTCCACACTCACTTAATAGCCTTACTTTGGGGAAGTTATTTCTTCACCTTTGATCACTACCTGCTCACCTCCACTGCAATTAGTTCTTCAAATAGTAAAACATGGACTCAGATTTTCTTTGAGCCTGGACAAGTCTACCAGGACTCACTCACTCTCTCCTACAGCGCAGGGAGTTTTGTACCATAGAGACTTAGAGAGCATAATCTTGGTGTTCAGTTGAAAAAGAGCTTAGATTGACATAACTAGGCAGTTTTGGAGGTAGACACGCCTGGGGTTGAACTGATTCCTGTCCTAAAAAGTGATATGATCTTGGGCAAAAGAGTGAACTTCTCTGAGCTTTCATTCTTTCATAATAATTAAAGGGATGATAATGCCTACCTTAAAGGGTTGTTGAAATGAACTTTAGAAATGTGTAGAAAAAAACACAAATGCCTTAGACTTGGACTAGCAGATGGAGAAAGCTAGGATTAAGTTTGATGTATAAATACTGTTGAAAAAATAAATGAAAACCAATATCATCATTATGATTTTTATCATGACACATATGGTAACTGAGATGCTGTTGTTCAGTTGCTAAGTCATGTCTGATTCTTTGTGACCCCATGGACTGCAGTAAGCCAGGCTCCTCTGTCATCTGCTATCTCCCAGAGTTTGCTCAAATTCATGTCCATTGAGTCAGTGATGCTATCTAGACAACTCATATTAATCTCTATCATCACCACCATTTACTATTGTCTTCAATCTCTCCCATTTTTATTACCAACAAGTTATACATCATTAAAAACAATGCATTGCCATTTTGAATCTCAGTTTCAAGTCTCAGGATATTCAGACTGTGTGAAGCTGAGGATTTAGGAAATCACTGAACCCTGAACTTAAATGCCTCCTCCTTTCTTTAGCTTTCTTTGTGTAAATTCTTATAGACTAAGTGAAGTGGGGTTAATAGAAATCAACTTACAGGGCAATTGGGAGGATTAAGTACATAGTAGTGCCAATAAATAAACAGATAGACAGAGGCTTAGTAAAAATGAGTAGTCATACTGCTTCATTCTCTTCTAAGCAAAATATACAAACTAGGCTGTCTGTTTGGTGCCCCCTGGAAACTCTCTCTCATCCTCCAAACTATGTCTCCTTGGGGTCCTCAGAGTGTAACTCCCATTGTCCATCCATATCAGGTGTGAAGGGCTGTTGACAACTTGAAGTGTGGTCACTCTGGGATGGGAAAGAAGGTTGGATGGGGTGGTGGTGGTCATTGTAACATGTGTTTAGGCCATTATTGCAAACATAGATGGCTATAGGGACCACAGAGGAACCTCAAACTAGTGATGCAGCCTGGATATACGTGTCCCATTTCTTAAAACACATCAGCCTGTGAGGTCATCTTTTATTTTTCTCTTTTGACTTAGAAATAAAGATAGAGAAATATTTCTCTAGCTGTTCTCCAATGTGATCTGTGGAAGTCTTGGGTGCCTGAGACAATTTCAGAAGGTCCATGATGTCCAAACTAATTTTATAAAATACAAAGCATTACTTGCCTTTTTCACTGTATTGATATTTGCTGTGATGGTGCAAAAGCAATAGTGATTCAGCAGGAATAAAGGCAGTGATACCAGACCATTTTAGTAGTTATTGTATTCTTCATGGTCATGCACTCAAATTTAAAGAAGAAATGCTAACTTCACTTACAGATATCCTTGGAGAAATAGTAAGCGTTATTAATTTTATTAAATCTGTCTCCAGAAAAAACATTTGTGCAATTGTTTGAGTTACAAGCTGAACTAGCCATTTTTTTTTTCTTCATGGAACAGCATTTTTCAAACTATGGATATTCATACATGGGTATCTGGCATTCATTCAAAAATTAATGAAATCAGCTTGTCTCTTCAAGGGAAACAACTGTCAGAATTTGTTGCAGTGGTGAAGTTGGAGCTTTCAAGTAATATTAATATTTGGGAAAACCTATGTCTGTAAGTGTGAGCTTGATACCATGCTAATACTTTAAAGACTTTTTCCAACAAGATAACATTAAAAACAAATGTTACTTTTTTGATGCTATAGAATGGAATGTGTCAACACTTGGCAGATCTGCACAACTCATTAAACCAATATTTTCCAAATGACTAATACATTGTATTGTAAAATCTTGCATGAATAGAAGATACTTTCAAAATGTAAGACCAATGGATTTTAATGTAGCAGAGTATGAGTTTGTTGGTGTGGTTGCAGATTCCACATTATAACTAACATTTAAGAATATATCATTTGCTGAGTTTCAGTATAGAATCAAAGAATCATGTTCACAATTATGTGAAAAAGCTACGAAAGCATGTTTCCATTTTCCAATTGTGTGAGGCTGATTTTCTTCATTTGCTTTAGCCAAAATAACATAGCACAGTAGACTAAATGCATAAACTGTTAAGAGAATCCAATTGATTCTACCAAACCAGACATTCTAAAGAGATTTTCAAAAATATAAAAACAAAGCCATTCTTCTTGTGATCTTTCTTTGTTTTGGAAAATAACTTTTCATAAAAATATGTTATTGATGTTAATAGGAAATATCTTTATATTTTATACTTTCTCAGTTTTAATTTTTAATATAGTAAATATTTATCAGTTCAGTTCAGTTCAGTCGCTCAGTCCTGTCCGACTTTTTGCGACCCCATGGACAGGCCTCCCTGTCCATTACCAAGTCCCGGAGTTTACTCAAACTCATGTCCATCGAGTCGGTGATGCCATCCAGCAATCTCATCCTCTGTCGTCCCCTTCTCCTCCTGCCCCCAAGCCCTCCCAGCATCAGGGTCTTTTCCAATGAGTCAACTCTTCGCACGAGGTGGCCAAAGTATTGGAGTTTCAGCTTCAGCATCAGTAGATCTACACAAAATCCATTTGTAGATTTACACAAAAACAGAAAGTCTTTGAGGGCTTAATGACTTTTTTAGAGTGTAGCGGGATCCCAAGACAAATATTTGAGAATCTCTATTATAAGACATAGTGAGGAGAGCAGCAAAGGCGTGGCTTCGCTGTTGGGAGGGCGGGGCCCGCGGCAGCTGCAGATCGCCTGCTGTGTCTCGTGGGGCTGCAGCTCCTCGGTGCCCACGGACTGTTGCTATGAGGGGAGGGCAAGTCCAGCATCGCCAGGGGCTCTGGTTTTCAAAGAAAAGCCAGAATTCCACACCCTAGTGTCACATCTCTCAGTTTTCATATTGACAGCACATTCAAGAAAATTTTAATACCCTGTGTGGATAGAAGAAAATTCACGTGGGTACAGGACGCTGCCTATGGGACAGCCTCTGGTCCAGGCTTGTATGCTGACAAAGCTCTGTACCAGAGGGGAGGATGTATGGCTGTGATGATGATAATATAGTCAAGATGAAATAATAGTAAGGATTTAAAGAGGAAGGGTTTTAGAATTTTGTGTGTATGATAAAAAAAAATTCTTCAAAAAATCACAAATTCCTAGAAACTTACCAGATGATTGTGTTCTACATGGTAGACATTGTGTTCAACCCATTGGGGAGCCTGGGAGAAGAAATGAGGGCTTTCTCTTGCTTCCGTTTAATTTCTTTTCTGAAAATGAGTGCTTTTTGTCTCTACTCCTCAGTGTAAAGAAAACCAACTCCAGACAACATAATAGCTCTCTGTTTTATTATAGTGTGGTTGCATACTTCTCTTCTCAACAGTTTGCCTCCTTATAAATTGGCAAAAAAAAAACCAAAAACGAAATGATGCTGGATTCCTTAAAGTTAAGCAGCTTGTAGCTCCATTTGCAACAAAAGTGAAAAACAACTCAAAAGTAGCACAATTGGAAAATTCATCAGGATTGTGTAAATACAAATGCTTTTAATTTAGCAGACTTATTTCAAGAGCAAACCAAAATGTGTTTTTATGTTTCTAAATCAAATGATTCTAGATTTGTAAAGGGTATGAAATAACAAGTATTGCATATATTTAAATTTTCTTTAACAATTGTGATTGTTTACTTAAACGTATAAGCAAACAAATAAAGAAAGCTTTTCCATCCCAACTATCAATTATTATTTTACTCAGGCAATTTACTCATGGCAGTCTCTTTTAAAAACACCAATATAGTCCATCTTTTTCATTAGGGTGAGGTGAGAACAAAATCAATTTTTGAGGTTTGTGGTATAATGACAAGAAGTAGAATGGGGTCAGATATTCCTGGATTTGAATTTTCCTTCTATCATTCATACTAGCTATGTGATAAGATTTTGTGTAGATTTTGAAGCTCTATTAAACCTATTTTGTCCTTTTGCAACATGAGAATGGTAAGGCTGGTTATGAGAATTCAGTGAGGAGCTAGCAATCGACACAACTTGGCAGGTAGGCAAAACAGCTACAAGAATGTAATAAGAGCTAACCTTTACAGAGAGTTTATCACTATGTACTAGATATTGATCTAGACATTCTGTATGAATTAACACATTTAATACAGTGGTTTCATGAGAGTGGTGTTATAATTATTCCCAGAGGTTAAGTAAGTCACCCAAGATGACACAGCTAGAAAATTGAGAAACCAGGACTTGAACCCTGGGAGTAGCAGCTTACTAAATTATCCCTTCTTTCTTTTCTTCTACCTCTCGGCTTTAAACATTTCCATGGTAAGACTACTGGGTCTGTGATGCTTATGAGTAACAACAACAAAAAAAGAATGTAGAGCTGAGGGTGGGTTTCTCTGTGATTCAGGCAGCACCGTGTGGTCCTGCCAAAAACATCAGGGGTTGGTTGGTACCCATAGCTCCAGTCACTAAATCAGACTCAAACCCCATTATGATTATCACTCTGCATTTAATAAATCTTTCAGAAGTCAATTTCCAGGGACTCATTTTAAGAAAGAGAATACAAAATTTGCTCAAAGCTGAAGAATTATTTAGAATAAGGGAAGTCATCTATTTTTTAAAAGCTGATAAATAATCACAAGCACTACAAAATGCAGAAGAAAATCTTATATGTCTTCATATGACAATGATTTTATAAAATCACTTTCCATAATAAAAATATAAAAATAATTCAGTTTGTTGGCATTTTAAAAATATGTAAATAGTTTAGAAGAGTTCCTTTGAACTTTGTAATTTGTTCTTGGTAATGTCATTTACATTCAGGCTGACTGTCAGATTTGAGAAAACCTCTAGTGAGTTTCATTTGTAATTGAGCTGTTACAGACGAGGCACTCAGTTTGTGGTACTGCTCTGGGTTTTCCCCCAGTAGATCCAGGAATTCTGATAAATTTATTTCACATGTTTTCCATCAAAAGGAGAAAAAACCAATAGTACATTTATAATTGTATATGCTGCATTATGGAGTACACTTCCTCAATAAGAAAGAACTTCTGTTCTTATTAGGCATTAATGAGAACCAAATCTTCTACTTACAGTTTTAAACCTCTGGTGATTGGAAGAATTTTCCTCAGGCTGGCTTCTGTTACACACATTTCAAATTACATTTCTCATCCAGTACCCACAGACTTCCATGCTGGGTCCCCAGGAGCTGTGAATATCTCCGAATGACCTCTGGCTCTGGTGCTGGTGCCAGATGAGTTGGCACAGTAGGCAAGAAGAGTGTTCCTAAGAGTGGTCCTACCCTGGCACAGCTAACAATGACTTCACTATCCACAGAAGTGACTGTGAGCCATCGAAATACCTCCCACTGAAATCAAACTAAATACATTCCAGCTCAACCTGCCCTCAGCCAGATCTCTTAAATGCTATGACTCTCTAAAACACCTGGGTCAAGCGGAAAGCTTGATGGAGAGGAAATTAGAACTAAAAGGCGTGGTGGTCTTAACACATTGCAGTTGAATTGTCTTATTTTTGCACATTTTCCCAAAATGGTTGACCGTATGAAACATTGCTTGGACTTCTCAAGTCACCAGGTAATTGGAGAAAGATCAGGTCACTGTGTGGTAGAGAACAGTTTGAGAAAGACACATTATTATTATTTTTTAAAATAATTTTATTTATTTATTTAATTTTGCCTTCACTGGGTCTTTGCTGCTTTGCATGGGCTTTCTCTGGTTGCTGTGAGAGGGAACTGCTCTTCCGTGTGGTGAGTGGTCTTGTTGCAGTGGCTTCTCTTGTTGTGGAGCACAGGCCCTAGGCATGTGGGTCTCAGCAGTTGTGGTGCGTGGGTTCTAGAAAGTGGGCTTCAGTAGTTGCAGCACACGGGCTCAGTAATTGTGGCTCACGAGCTTAGCTGCTCTGTGGAACGTGGATCTTCCCAGATCAGGGATCGAACCCGTGTCCACTGCACCACTAGGGAAGTCCCAAGACACATTATCTTGAATTGATCTTCATTAATGCTAGCTAATCATCTGACTCAAAAGGTAAACCTTTTAAAAGAGGCAAAATATTGAATACAATTTAGTAATTAATTCTGAGTTTTTGGCCTTGTAATTACAAATGTTGGATGTCACTTTAAGCCAGCCTTTTAAAGATTGTTTGAAACAGATTGTCCATGCTTCAGATAGCTAATGTGTATGGGGAGGATTCAGAGTATGTGTTTATAATCCTTAAAGAGTGGGTCACTTGATGATTAATACCTGTTTTGGAAGCCTTTGAGAAATTACTAATCATTTTACAAAGGAGGAAACATATTTGGAATAATTTTTCTTTGTGTTTTGAAATGCCATACTTGTAAGACATTGCTAGTTGGTTCATGAATTTGTCATTAGGTTCATGTATTTTTCTTTTTTTTTGGAAAAATATACATACCATGAAATTTTTATGTGTACCAAAAAAGTACCATAGGTATGACATTATTGGAATTGCCATGAATGAACAAAACAAAAACAAAACCCAAAAAACCTGTTCTCCAGTTACAAGTCTGGGTAATTTTTTTTTGGATGAAATTTTCAGTGCAAAATTGGACAGTCAAGTCCTCCCTCACACAACTTAGATGTAAATGAAGATGCTGTATGCTGGAGAACTATACAGCACTAAGAAGCTGCTGTCCAAGTTATGGAACATTTAATATGATGGTTTTGGGACGTGTGAGAATGGAAAAACAATGTGTTCATGTATTATTTTATATAAGTCTCTTAAGTACATGTTCATAACTACATTAATAAATTAAATATTATAACTAGAGCTAATGATTTCAACCATCTGTCCATATAACAAGCAGCCATAAAATCTCAGTGGGATAAACAACAAGCATGTACTTATCACCCCAGCGTGTTGTTCAGGCTGCCGGGGATTGAGCTGAGCTGCTCCCAGCTCTCTGGGCTGAGCTCCAGGCTGTGCGCTCTGTTCAAGTTGGAGCCTGGGGCTTATTCTTATGAGACCCGTGGGCTGCCCAGGGCATGTTCTTCCCTGGCAATGACAGAACGACAAGTCCAACCTTGCAAGCAAATATCAAGCCTCTGCTTGCATTGTATCTACTAACATGCCATTGGCCAAAGCAAGTCACATGATTGAGTCCAAAGTGAAGGGGCAGAAATGTACTTTCCATTAGCCTAAGAGGTGCCAGGCAGTCTCATCACCAAGCCCTGAATCAATGGGCAGTCACATCTTCCCTTCCCACTGAAGTGAAAGGGAGGAAATGAACCGACGCTGAATTAGTTTTCCATGGTTGTTCTCTTAAATGACCACAAACTTGGTGGCTTAAAACCACAGAAATTTATACTGTGCCAGATACAGAGGCCAGAAGTTCAGAATCAGGATCACTCATGGGTGATAATAGGGCTGTGCTACCTCCAGAGGCTCTAGTGGAGAATCTTGACTCTTCCAACTGCTGGTGACTGCCAGCATTCCTTGGCTTGTGGCCACATCATTGCAGTCTTCAAGGCCAGCATCTTCAAATCTCTCTCTACTCCATCATTTTGCCTCCTGCTCTGCGTCAAATGCCCCTCAGTTTCTCTCTTATATGAACACTCCTGAGGGTGTTTAAGGCCCACCTACATAATCCAGATAATCACCCCCATGTTGAGAACCTTAACTTAATCATATCTGTGAAATCCTCACCATGTAATGTAATATTCACAGTTTTTAGGGATTAGGACTTGGTGTCTTTGGTGGCTACTATTCTGCCTGCTACAACCACAGTTCCTGAAAATGTATATATTCATGCTGAATAAGAATTTTTAAAAAATATTTTTGGAAAAATAGAGGATTACTGTATATTTGGAGTGACTTCATTTGTAATTTAATTGGTAGTATAGGACTAGGAAGACTGGGAATTAGGGCTAACACTTGCACTTAGGTGTTAAAGTCTGAAATTCACATCCTTTAACAGTTCTGCTAAGTCAGAGTCAGAGTCAAGAACTTGCTGTCTTAGTTAGCTCAGGCTGCTACGCATAGACTGGATAGCTTAAACAGCAGAAATTAATTTTTCACAATTCTGGAGGCTGGAAAATCCAAGATCAAAATGCCAACCGATTTGATTCCTGGTGAGAGCCCTTTTGCTGGCTTGTGGACAGCCACCTTTTTGTTGTGTCCTTACCTGGTGGGTGGTGGGGGGAGGAGAGGGAAAGCTCTGGCCTCTTTCTCTTCTTGCATTCTCAGTCGCTATGTTGTACTTGACTGTTTGCGACCCCATAGACTGTAGCCCTCCAGGCTCCTCTGTCCATGAGATTTTCCAGGTAAGAGTATTGGAGTGGGTTGCCATTTCTTCTTCCAGGGGATCTTCCTGACCTAGTAATTAACTCCTGTATCTCCTGCGTTGCAGGCAGATTCTTTACCACTGAGCCACCTGGGAAGCCCCTTCCCTTCTTATAAAGGCACTAATCTCATCATGGGGGAACCTACCTCATGACCTCATCGAAACTCAGTTACCTCCCAAAGGCCCTGCCTCCTAAAACCGTTGCACTGGGGATTAGAACTTAATCGTGAAATTTTAAGGGACACAAATATTCAGTCCATAGCGCCTGCACAGCTCAATATCTCCTCCACCCGCAGCCACCTTCAAATCTCCGCCCCTTTGAACTTCGACATTCCCTTTCTGAAAGGATGGAGGAAAAGGGACACTGAGAGATTAATTTCAAGATAGCTACTTGGAGCAACCAGATAGACAAAGAGATAATAAAATGTGTGTTTCATTGATGTCACGATGGAATCCTGCTTGGCTAGTTCAGCTTTTGGGGAGGAGGCCAAGTGACACATTGGAGGTAATAAATACATGGTGGCTTTCTAAGAGGAGCCCTGAGAACTACAGAATCCAGGAACCACTCTTCTGACCTCAATGCTGTCTGAATGAAGAAGGCATGGGAATGTCCCCAAAGGTGACAGGCTCTTGTGACTGATTTAATCATAATATTTGGAGGCTTACTTTGGAGAAGAGGAGCTGTGTAATGTAAACTTTTCAAGCACCAAGCAGCAGAAAGTGGTGCTGCCTAAGAGGATAACCTCTGTTTTTTTTTTTTTTTTAATTAAATGAAAAGGAATCTTAAAGGTGGAAAAAATAGGGTAAGTGTAATCTATTAATATTTGCTTAATTTTATAAATGAAGTAACTGAGTTCCCATTGATCAAGTATTACCAAGTTTATATAATTAGCTCCAGAGCAGGAACTAGAACTAGGTTTTCTGACACCAGGTTCAGACTGTTCTCACGGCAGTAACACAGCAGATGCTCTTTGGTTGGGTTTCCAGGCTGCCAGAATTTCTCTTTCTCTGGGGCCAGCTTGGGATATATGGGTATTGTCCTTGTAGACCATGGTCATGTAGCGTGGTCCTGTCTCTCTGACCAGGAGAGTGGGTAGGAATGTCTCTCCCATGAATGTGGAATCTGAAATAGTAACACATGGAGAGTGGTAATTGATGGTGCTGGGTCACCTGGTGACCATTCTCTAGGAAGAAGGTAGCACATGGGAGCAGTGTGGAGTCCACCCTGCTACTTATTATCTCTGACTTTGGGCAAGTTACTTCTCTTTACCTATCTTCTTTGTCTTTGAAATCACCTACTTGGTGATACTGTTTTGAGGACTCTATGAGAAAATATCTTTAAAATATATAGAACGGTGCCAGACATGTAGCAAATATTCAACGTGTATCAGTTACTTATCTCCTGCTGAGGCCAGGAGATGCCCTGGGCTCCTTTGCTTTCTGAGTCTTGTTATTTAGTTCTTCTTTTGAGTCTAAGTGATACCATAGGATCTTCTCTACAAGTGTCGTTTCTCTCCTCCTTTATTTAAGCAAGTCAGAGTCAGCTTCTATTTCTTGAAACAAGAATACATTAAATAATATTGATGTTCATGCATTATGGCTCCTACATTATTAGGAAAATTAAATAAAGTGTTATGACTCTGAAAGCTACTTCTAGATTAATCTGGTTAACTTGAGGTACAATTCAATAGGCTTCGCAGGTGGCTCAGTGG
Organism: Cervus elaphus; assembly: GCF_910594005.1. NCBI lineage: Eukaryota > Metazoa > Chordata > Mammalia > Artiodactyla > Cervidae > Cervus > Cervus elaphus. Next base: position 26,974,517 of record NC_057822.1, on the reverse strand, counting down.
TAAAGAATCTGTCTGACCAGCAGAAAACACAGGAGACTCGGGTTTGATCTCTGAATCTGGAAGATCCTCTGGAGGAGGAAATGGCAACCCACTCCAGTATTCTTGCCTGGGAAATCTTATGGACAGAGGAGCCTGGCGGGCAACAGTCCTTGGGGTCACAAAGAGTTGGACACAACTGAACATGCACACATGTGATGACTCTCAGCTAGGGCGTGTGTGTGTGTGTGTGTGTGTGTGTGTGTGTGTACCCTGACAGTACGAAATGAGAGCACATGTTCTGTTTGACAAAAAAAATTAAAAATCAATATATGAGGGAAGCAGTATTAAAAGTAATGTGTACTAATGCTACTTTACATCAGTGAATGGAAGTTGAGCCAGTTAGATCTGTATAAAGAGGGGTAGACAAATTGATCTAGATCATGATGTGTGGTGAAATAGTTCATCATTAATGTATTCAAGAGCTGGTTATCAGTGCTTAAATTACCAAAATATTGACTTTATCTGCCAATACTAGTTGAGAAAATTGTTGCATTCCAGCATATTTATTGGATTTCATAGATCTTAGTACATATACTATGCAACCATAAATAAAATTCAGCTGATACATTTAGGAGAGAAAGATCATTTTGATAGCTTATATTCCATAACATTAAAGGGAGTCATTCCTAATATTATGCACCAGATACACTTTTGTTTAACAACTTGCTGTCTTTGTACTTTACATAAATTAGATATATAGCAGCAGGTTCAATTAACTCTACAGAATAAAAATAGCAATTTCTAAAAGCAACTTCAGGACATTTCTGTGTGTAATTCTACAGGATGCCTTCATGCCATTCAATGAATGTAATAAAGATGCTGGTAAAAATAGCATTTGCATTGAATTTAGAATGGAAAATAGAATCAGTGGGGATATTAATAAATACTAAATCTCCAAATGAATCTCCAAGTCTATTAAGAGTTTTAATGCTGCATTTGAAGCTCATAACTCCAGGCAATTCCCTATCTAACTTAGCTTTGGCAAATGTTTATTTTGAGAAATGTTCAGTCATCTGTTTTACAAGCTGATTCTCTTTATACCTGAAACTTTTCATAAGAAAGTCGGCAAAAAAATTGATTCCATTTTTTAGGAAAGGTGGAGCCCATCTGCTTTAGGGCTGGGGACATACACACAAAGGGCTTCTTTAATAGCTGAGTTGGTAAAGAATCTGCCTGCAGGAGACCCTGGTTCAATTCCTGGGCCGGGAAGATCTGTTGAAGAAGGGATAGGCAACCCACTCCAGTATTCTTGGGCTTCCCTTGTTGCTTAGCTGGTAAAGAATCCACCTGCTATGTGGGAAACTTGGGTGCAGTCCTTGGGTTGGGAAGATCCCCTGGAAAAGGGAAAGACTACCCACTCCAGTATTCTGGCCTAGAGAATTCCATGGACTGTATAGACCATGGGATCGCAAAGAGTCAGACATGACTAAGTGACTTTCGCTTCACTTCACTTCACTTCACTTCACTTCATACAAAGAATATTGCTTATTTGAACAGGAAGAAACCTGAGAGGCTATCATATCTAATCCTTTATTAATAGGTTGTAAATTCCCAGAGTGGTGGAGTACTTGTGTAAGGTTGCTCAGGAATTTGGCAGAGCTGGGGTCATGCCCAGTCCTAGTCTAGGACTCCTTCTGCCACATCCATATTAATTTTCCTTTTACAGATGAAGAAATTGAACCCCGAAGAGGTTAAATGACTTACCAAGAAGGTCAAATAGCTTGTTAATGGCTGATGGTGACCAGCAGGCCTCTTGATGCTTTTCTGTGGGTTTTGATCAAAATCTATAAGGATATGATCCAATGGGCCCTGGCCTGTGATTGAGAGTTTATTTCTCTTATGTCCATCCAGGCATCTGAATACTTTATAAAGAAGAAACTTGTCTTAATAAAGAAGAAACTCCTTTTGTTCTTAATCAGACATTAGACAGAAAATAAAATTACCCTTGGGAAAAGTATTGGCTCAGATTTATGCCAGAGTACCCTGGATTTGGCCAGGTCTCACCAGCCTGTGGGTACAAATAAAATCTCAGTAACATTAGGATCTCTATGTCTGGGGTTCATTCTTCCCCCTGGCAGAGACAGAAGCAGGCTGGGACTCAGTTTAGCCACTAAGACACCTGGACAGGTAAGGGTGTAAATGATGCATAGGAAGGAAGCAAAGGCACTAGAATCAAACTCTGCCTTTCATACTGTGTTCCCTTTAGACAGTCCAACCCACATCCAAGGGAGTTTCAGCAATCTGATAATTGCTTGACTTAACCCTGTTTCTCATTAGTATCAATGATTATTTTTTCTTTGTCACCTGAACCTGTCATTTCTCTCCTCCAGTCCATTCATTCAACAAACTTTTGTTGACCTCCTACCTACTGGGTTCCAAGAGCTGGAAAAAGTGTAATTAATAGACAGACGTGGTTCCTGGCCGTATGAAGCTTATGCTTTGGAGGTAGACACAGACAATAAATACATAAACAAACATACCAAAGGTTTACAGATTATAATAAGTGCTTTGTTTGTTATTCCCTCGGTTGTATCCAACTTTTCGACCCCATGGACTGTAGTCCGCCAGGCTTCTCTGTCCATGGGATTTCTCAGGCAAGAATCCTGGAGTGGGTTGCCATTTCCTTCTCCAGGTGATCTTCTCGGATCAAACTCAGGTCTTCTGCATTGTAGGCAGAGTCTTTACCATTTGAGCCAAGGGAAGCTCCATAATAAGTGCTAGGTAGGCAATATAAAAGGTGCTGTATAACAAATAATGGTGTGAGAGCAAGCCTATGTTATGTAGAGTGCTATGAAGAAGGACTCTACAACATAGCAGCAATACACTCAGTAGTAATTCTCTCAATTCTTCTCCCAAAGGACTTTCATCCACTGTGCATTGGGGAAAAGGAAAATACCAAGCTCTTTTCAGTGCACCATTGTGAGATGGGAGAACACTCATGAGAAGATTCCTGCAGGACCAGAGGATACAGTAAACGGTAGGAGCAGATGCCACAGACTCTGAAAGACATAGTCTGCATTGATAGTGATACCAAGGATCCAAATTATCACCATAGCCCCACTTTTCAAATGAAGGTGTGTGAGGGCCTGGTAACAAGGAAAGCCTGGTACGGGGCTTGATCACAGTGGGCCTTCTGGATCCAGACCCACCTGATGGTCATTCTAGTCCCCAAATGTATAATTGGAACAAACTTACTTGGGACTTGTCAGAATCTTCCTTACCTGAAGGGCAACAGTTATCATTGTGGGGATGTCAAGTAGAAGCCTCTGGCACTGCGTCTTCCCCAGGCCTAACCCAGACAGTAAATCAAAACCATGACTGCCTGCCAGACATTCAAGACTTAAAGAAGGCAGAGATTGGCGTCCCTTTCATATTCCCATTTTCATTCTTCCATATAACCTGTAAAAACTAGGTGGATCGTGGCTGATGACAGTGAAAGGCTACAGACTTTACCAAGTAGCTTTTCCAGTTGTAGCTCTGAGCCAGAGGCGAGTTTCTTTGCTGGAGCAAATGAGCTCAGCCTTGGGCTATACTATCTGGTCCTTAATCTTGCAAATCTATTCCTTTCCACCCTTATTAGAAAGGATGGTCAGAAACAATTTGCTTTCAATGTAACAGAAAAAAGTAACCATTGTTTACTCTGTTCCAAGGTCACACTAACTCTGTCCCTGCCCTGTATCCTATTCTAGTCCAAAGGGAGGAGGGCCATCTGGATGTTCCTTAGAACATTACAATAGTCCACTGCATTGATGATGCTGTGTTCATCAGATTCGATTAGCAAGAAACGGCAGCTATGTTGGAGGTCTTCGTAAGGTACACATGCTCCAGATGGTAGGAAATAAAGCCAGTGAAGATGCGGGGCCCTGTCACATTAATGAAGTATATTAGAGTCCAATGGCCTGAACCATGCTGGGAGTTCTATAAGTAAAGGAAAACATCACAACTTTCATTTCCCATTATGGAGAAAGTGGCACTATGTGTCAGGTTCTGGAGGAAGCACACTGTACTTTGGAATGCTGTTCCTGCCCATTAACAGGGCGTCATGGTAGGCAGCTTTGAAACAGGCCCAAAGAAGGAGAAAGCTCTGCAGCAGGCCCAGGCTGTTACAGAAGCAGCTCTGCTGTTTTGGGTCACATGGCCTGGCAATCTCTGTGACTCTGAAGGCATTGGTGGTAGAAAAAAGCACTGTGTAATGTTTATGGGAAGCAGTGATAGGAAAATCTCATCACGGACTCCTAGGCTTCTAGAACTAGACCATTCCATCTACAGCAGAGAAGTATACATCATTCAAAACAAAGCTTCTGGCATACCTCTGGTCCCTGGTAAAGGCTGAGCATCTGACTATGGGACATCAAGTGGCCATGCAGCCAGATGTGGCCATTCTGAGCAGGCTACGTCCTCAGGCACAGTGGACCCTCCAGCTCTCCATTGTAAGATGGGAGCGGAACCCTCATGATAAGGCTCCCACAGGACCAGAGGCTATAAGTAAGCTATAGGAGCAGATGCTGCAGAGTCCATAACACCCATCATTGTTGTACCAGCCCTGGGCCTTCACTTACATCTATGGTCAATCAACCCTCATAACCAACCCACTGACAAAGAAGGAAGATGCCTTAGTCAGGCTCATGGATTGGTGGATACAAGCCAAAGTCAGAGAGTAGCTGCACTCTAGACGCACTTCAGTGTCTCTCAGAGACAACAGGCAGGGGGAAGTCCTGTAGTGGGTGGAGTTCCACTGGGTCATCCAGTTCACGTGGAAAGTGAAGTGGTCCTGTGTAGGAATATATTCAGACTCATGGCCTTGCTGCTTGCTTAGCGGCTTAGAAGGAGAAAGATTAGAAGATCAGGGGCAAGGAGGTCAAGATGGATCTGTGGGAATGGGCATGAATTTTGTATGGCATGTAAATGATCACCAGAGATTATGAGGCGCAAAACAAAGTTGTAAAGTGACTCAGCCAGGTGACATCAGCTTAGCTGGCATGGGCCATCTCACTGGTGGCACAATGACTAAAGGGAAAGAATAGCCATGGTGTCAGGATCAGGGCAATTCACTAAGGCTGATCTAATTATTCCCACTGCCAAATGTCCAACTGACCAGCAACAGAGACCAGAGACTTTAATATGGCGCCATCCATCAAGGAAACCAACCAGCCTCTTGGTAGCAAGTTGGCTACATTGGATATCTTTTACCTTGAAACAGGCATCAGTTCATCTTGACTGGGGTTGACCCATACTTCACTTATGAGTTTGCCTATTGCTTGCATACCCTCAGCAAGTACCAGAACCTCAAAACCTACAGAACATTTAATCTACTCACATGAGACCCTGTATAGCATTGCTTTGAGCCAAGGGACCCACTGTACAGCAAAAGGACATGTGGCAATGGGCACACAGACATGGGATCCTTTGGTCTTTATTATTTACTATACTACCCAGAAACCACAAGAATGATAGGGTGGTGGAATGATCTATTAAAGAAGCTGCTTAAATGCCAGCTTAAAGATGATATATTGCAAAGATGGGACACATCATCATCCATTTTAGGTATATGCCTTAAATCAGTGACCATTCTGTAGTATTCTTTAATAGGTGGAATACATAGTAGGTCTGGAAACCAAAGAGGTAAAAAAGTAGGAATGACCCCTTACCATTTTTTCCAGTGACCTACTTGGAGGATTGCTACTTCCTTTTCCCCATAGCTCTGAGTTCTGTGAATCTAAAGATCCTGGTCCCAGAGGAAGAATGCTTCCCCAAGGGGACACAGTAAGTGTCCTATTGAACTGTGGTTGCCACTGAGTCACTTTGACTTTCTTATCTCAAGGGACCAGCAGTTAAGGAAATGAGTTACGTATTCTTATGAGTAATTCACCCTCATTTTTAGGCAGACGTGGTAGCACTATCGGTAGAGAACCCGCCTGCCAGTGCAGGAGGCATAAGAGACACGGATTCAATCTCTGGGTTGGGAAGATCTCTTGCAGTAGGAAATGGGAATCTGCTCCAGTATTCTTGCCTGGAGAATCCCATGGACAGAGGAGACTGGCAGGCTACAGTTCATAGGGTCACAAAGAGTCGGACAGGACTGAAGTGACTTAGCGTGCAAGGACTGCTGCTACACAAAGAGAGTGGGAAGAGTTCGACTTTTAGGTGATGCACTGGGACACCTTACCCAGTTTTAATTGAAAATAGGAAAGTACAACAGCTTCTGCCTGAAACTGACATCAGAACCAGTAACTCAGAACCCCAGAAACGAAAGTCTGGATCATCCTCCCAGATATGCCGTTTAGACCAGCATAGGTTCTAGTCAAGAGTGCAGGGAATCTAGAATACGTGTGGCAGAAGAGCCAAATAATTATCAAGTTTCAGCCTTGAGATCAAGTGTAGAAGCCAGATTATTCTTTGTACAAGTTTTTGTCTTATAAGTTTATCCCAGAAACAAAGTCAACTATAGTCATGTAAAAACTGTTCCTTTCATGGGTAGACTTACCGTAAAAACAAGTGCGTAAGACGTGGGCTATCATGAGCCCATCTAGTAATGTTCCATCTAGATTCCTCTTGAGAACTGATGCATCCCTAGCTGCTGGGGACACTGGCTGCTCCTGGCTCACAGCATGGTCACTCAATGGGAATTGCTCTTGACCACGAAGAACTGCCTTCCCCAAGGTATGTAATGGGTTGATAAGGGATTAAAAAGCCTGGCCTCTTCTCTCAATTTGGGACAACTCCTACAGGCCCACCCAGTTTTAGAGCTCCCCATCAGATTGCCTGAGTCTCTGTTGCCACCACTCTGTTGGCTGTTGGCTGGTTTCTCCCTCTGCCCTGTCCTGTGGTCCTCTCTTCCCTGGATCCCGAGAGCACTGACCCCCCCCAAGTCCGCCCAGTAAACTGTCAGCAGGCAACTTTCCATCTCAGAGTCTGTTTCCAAAAATCTCAGTTTCAGACACCATCCGAGTGGAAACATAAACCCAAACCAGTTCTTTGATGCTTGTGCTTGTGGCCAAGGCCTAGAACCATGATTGGATGGAATGTAGCTGGCCCCCTGGGAAAAGGGTATAAAAAGTTTTTAACCATTTTGCTCTGAGCTATTTGCATCTGGAGCACAGGCCTCTGTTGGAGGTTTAAATTCATGAGCAATCATAATTATATGCCTAAGGGAAAATATGATGGTTTGGGGAACAGGGGAGACAGAGCTGGGGAATGGAGGGAGAACTTGAACTGAGCCTTCTTCTAAAGGGGAGCGTGTGCAGTTTGTAACATGGGAGCCATGATGTAAGGAAATCAGCCTGAAAGACAAGGAGAAAGAGGGAAAGGAGTTCCCTGTCAAAAAATCCTGTCCTGCCTTTATGTTAGATTTTATCTTTAACAAAGGGTTTCACCCTATGTATTCAGGTAGCTGAGTGGTTGTAGGAGAAATACAGCTAGGGCAGGACCACTTCCTGAGATTTATAAGTCACACTCTCTTCCTTCTGAGCTATAAGGTGTGGTTACTCCGCTCTCCACCAGTTCTGATAGCAGGGTCACCCTTCTCACCTCACTCACAAGACTCTCCGACTGTGGTCAATTAGATAAACAGAGGCCTCTGGGGCTGGGGAGCATAAGAGAGTATTCAGGGAAACCTTATTGAACTTGTTTGTGAGCTCTTGGTAGGGGAAGGAGGCTTGTGTGTGAGGCGGGGCCTCGGTGTTGGCTCCATTTCTTGCGAGGTTATGAGTGGTCAGATGTCACGGCCTGGGGCTGGAGCTGCAGCTGGGTCCTCTCATGAGCTTCGCTTCAACCCTCCTGGGTGGTACTCAGCACCTAAGGCCATGAGGATCATGCCACATTGTGCAAGAATGGGTTCCCCTGCTCAGATCTGTAGATGGATTGCCAGGCAGAAAAATGTGGTCTGCAATGGGGTCTGCCAGCTGTAGCTTGTGGGTTGGGGGGAGTGGGGTGGAGGGAGGCCTGCTGGGTAGGCAGGGGGTTGTCATTTTTAGACCATGACTAATAAGAAATCTGGATTTTCTCAATTGTAAAAACTCTTCCCGCTCTTCCCTTTCCCTGTCCACAAGGTAATTGCAAAAGTCTAGAGCTCTGGAGTCATTTTATGTTCTCTTTTGATGGCCTAAAGTGAATTAGAAGCTGGAAAACATTGTACATGGGAAACACTATATGTGTATTGTGTATTACATCTTAAGCTAAATGTTATATGAGAACAAATGGTTTAAGGGAGTTGGAGCACACAAAAGAGGCTGGCAATCATTTTAAGCCCAACATTTGGCCCAAATTAGCAATTTTCAAATATTCATGTTTATATTTAAATACAAAGATTTCTTATTTCAAACCAATTGCTGCTGATCAGTAGCGTAACTTCAAATTTGTTACAGCTTACAGGAATGGGGAGGAGGGGCAGGCCAGTGTGAAATGGAAAATTTGAACTTGAAGTTAGAAGAACTTCAGTCTCAGCTTTTCCATTACAAGCTGTATGACCTTGGGCAACTTACTTAACTTCTCTTGTTTACTTGTTAATAAAATTAGAGTAATAATTTTTAACCTTATAGGGATATGGGGAGGATTGAGAGACATTACGTGTTTAGAGAATAATGTTTTAGAGAAACAATACAATCCACATGGATGCTAGTTCTTATTAGTGGGAATGTGTATGGAGGTGGTGCATCTGCTTAGTAGGATTCAGGTGGCTTTGGGGAAAACATCAGCTATGAGCCATAAATAGAAATACATATAACTCTAGAAAAGGGGCTTCCCTGGTGGCTCAAATGGTAAAGAATCTGCCTGCAATGCAGGAGACTAGGGTTCAATCCCTGGGGTGGGAAGATCCCCTGGAGAAGAAAGTGGCAACCCATTCCAGTGTTCTTGCTCAGAGAAATCACTGGCCAGAGGAGCCTGGTGGGCTACAGTTCATGGAGTCTCAAAGAGTCAGATACGACTGAGTGACTCACACTTTTATAACTCTAGAAAACAAGGCTGTCATTGAACCCATTCCTTGTTTCAATGAGTGTTTCTCCACTAGTCCTAGACCCCAACAAAATGACATTCTCTTTCCCCCACATTCTATGAGTGTTATGTAGTTATTCACCCCTAACCTGCTGGCATTGAACAAGAAAGACTTCTGTTCCATGGTCTGCTTCCCTTGGAAATCATTACTGTAGCTTCTAGGTTGATCTCCTAGGACTTTTTTAGCCTCTGGGACTTCAAGCCATGCCAATTTTTGCTAAAAAGAAAAAAACGACAAGATTCACCCCTAATTCTACAGCAGGCCAGTTTCACAGAATACTCCACCAAAGACAGCAAACGTTGACTATACAGGCATACCTTGTTTTATTGTACTTTGTTTTATTCTATTTCACAGATACTGCATTTTTTTTTACACACTAAAGGTTTGTGGCAACTCTGTAATCAACAAATTTGCTCACTTTGTATCTCTGTGTCACATTTTGATAATATTCACAATATTTCAAACTTTTTCATCATTATTATATTTGCTTTGGTGATCTGTGATCAGTGACCTTTGATGTTGCTATTGTAATTGTTTTGGGATACTGTGAACTGCACCCATATAAGACAGTGAGCTTAATCAATAAATTGTGTGTGCTCTGACTACTCCACTGACAAGCTGTTCTCCCACCTTTCTTTGTCTTTCGAGCCTCTACTTCTTGAGACGCAAAAATATTGAAATTAGGCCAATTAATAACCCTACAATGGTCCTAAACATTCAATTGAAAAGAAGAGTCATATATCTCTCACTTTGAATCAAGAGCTAGAAATGATGAAGCTTAGTGAGGAAAGCATGTTGAAAACCAAGTTAGGCTGAAAGTTAGCTCTGTTGTACAAAACAGTTAGCTAAGTTGTGAATGCAAAGGATGAGTTCTTGAAAGAAATTAAAAGTGTTATTCTAGTGAACAAATGAATGATAAGAAAGCAAAACAGCCTTGTTGCTGATGTGGAGAGAATTTTAGTGGTCTAGATCAAACCAGCCACAACATCCCCTTGAGCCAAAGCCTAATCCAGAGCAAGGCCTAACTCTCTTCAGTTCTGTGAAGGCTGAGAGGTGAGGAAGCTGCAGAAGAAAAGTCTGAAGCTAGCAGAAGTTGGTTCATGGGGTTTAAGGAAAGAAGTCATCTCCCTAACAAAATAGTGCAGGGTAAAACAGAAAGTGTTGATCTAGAAGCTACAGCAAATTATCCAGAAGATATAGCTAAGATAATTAATGAACACTAAACAAATTTGGAAAAGACCCTGATGTTGGGAGGGATTGGGGGCGGCAGGAGAAGGGGATGACAGAGGATGAGATGGCTGGATGGCATCACCGACTTGATGGGCATGAGTTTGAGTAAACTCCAGGAGTTTGTAATGGACAGGGAGGCCTGGCGTGCTGCGATTCATGCGGTCACAAAGAGTCAGACATGACTGAGCAACTGAACTGAACTGAACTGAAACAAATAGAATGTCAGTATATTAGCCTTATGTTGGAAGAAGAAGCCATGTAGATCTTTCATAGCTAGAGAGGAGAAGTCAAAGTCTGGCTTCAAAACTTCCAAGGACAGGCTGACTCTCTTGTTAGGGGTTAGTGCAACTTGTGACTTTTAAGTTGAATCCAGTGTGCTTTTACCATCTCTCAAGTCCTACGGCCTTAAGAATTATGCTGAATCTACTCTGCCTGTGCTCCATCAGTGGGAAAAACAAAGCCCAAATGACAGCACATCTGTTTACAACACGGTCTACTGAATATCTTAAGTCCAATGTTGAGAGCTGCTGCTCAGAGAAAAAGATCCCTTTCAAAATATTACTGTTTGTTGACAATGCACCTAGTCACCCAAGAGCTTTGATAGAGATGTGCAATGAGATTCATGTTGTTTTCATGCCTGGTAACACAACATCCATTCAGCCTATGGATCAAGAAGTAATTTTGGCTTTCAAGTATTATTATCTAAGAAATACATTTTATAAGGCTATATATAGTGTGATTCCTGTGATATATCTGGGCAGAACCAATTGAAAACCTTCTGGAAAGGATTCACCATTCTAGATGCCGTGAAGAATGTTTGCAATTCATAGGAAAAGGTAAAAACACCAGCATCATCAGGAATTTGGAGGAAATTGATTCCCACCCTTGGATGACTTTGAGGGCTTCAGGATTTCAGTGGAGGAAGTAATTGCAGATATGGTGGAAATAGCAAGGGGAGTAGAAAGCTTGGTAGAGACTTATTACATAACTTTCTTGGTTCTTTTTCACTTAAGCTATACAGAAGAAAAGTAGAGCTCTGAGAAAATCTGGTTGCAAGTTGTGAGAAGTTATTTCAAAATTAAATTATAAAAGAGGTAAATTGCAATTTCCTAGGCTGAAACAATCACAGCTGGCAGTTGGGGAAAGCAGTATAAGGTTTTGATTCTAAGTTTGCTTTAAGTCCAAATCAATCCCAAGGAGGCTTTGACGGAATAATTATAAATCTGGGTGATTTGGGAAAGAACTCTAAACAAATTCCAAGAATAAGGCTAAATTTTTAAAAAGTTATGATTGATGAAATGTTATTTACTCTTTTGATATGGATTTAAATGTGGCTTCCATAAAAGCTTGATCCATAAGAATCGCTGACTTTATTGGTTTCTATTGTTTAGGTAGAGAATTAATGTTATACTTTAAAAAAAAAAAACTCTTTGGTAAAAGGATCCCAATTGCAGTAGCATCTGAGAGATAGAGACCCTTCTGTCTAGTATCGGCACAGTGATTCTACAGTTGGGAAGTGAGGCAGGCTTCACAGGGGTAGGGTAATGCCACAGGCTCCTCAGTTCCTGTTTGGGTTCCTATCTCTTGGTTTGGGGCTCTGATACTTCTGCAGCACAGGTGATCTTAAGAAGGGTCACCTCCCCACCAACACTCCCTGGCTTGATTTCTGTCTGCTTCTGGCTAATCTGCTTCACTGACAATGATGTCCATGGAAATTCAAAGCACCTCTTCTTACCTCCAAGCACCGTTACTCCATAAACTGGCCATTTGTTAACTTTTTGGGAAAGACTCTGGAATCCCTCTATGGGGATATGTCATTCTAGGCAAGGTCCTTATCCCACTTAACCTCATTTCGTTTCTGTCTATAAGACAGATTTCTTTCCAGGACCTGTTGTTTTGAACTAGTCTTGTCACACCTTGTCATCAGGCCTTCCTTATAAAGCTTCTCAAGAAAACAAATGAGCTAGTCATATTCAGCCGTGGACTGGCAGAGGAGGGAGCCATTATACGGTGTGTTCTGAGGGTCCCCAGAGGACTTTCTGCCCCCAGAACTATCAGGTGATTCTCAGATTTAAATACTGCAGATAAATGCTAGCAGTCCTTAAGAAGGGTCTCTGTGAAAATTTTAGATATGCCTGCTTGTGTTCTAAGACCCTGAGTCCTATTTCTAACCAGCCATTGCTTAAGCTAAAGTGCCTTAACAGTGCTACAGGCTATGGAGTGGACAGTGCTAGGGAGACGGTCAAAGTTCAAGACACGGATGTGGGGATCTGTAACGAGCCTTGGGCCCGCCATTTGACGATGCCACACATAAGGGAGTGGAGTCAGATGAGTTTTAATAAGGTGGAACTGAAGGAAAACGTGGCTGAATGTAAGCTTTGCGGGTAACGACCCCCAGGGCTGTGTCTTGTCGTGGGTATTTAGACAGAGTCTCTAGAGGTCTTTAGAGAGGCATACTGATGGAGGCTGCACATTTTTTGTCTGTTTCCTAATGATGATATAGGGATTTGTACATTAGTTCATTTTTTTATTCTCAGTAATTCTACAGATTTCCCATCAGTTTAATGTGAGATTTTCTTATGGAGATAATTTGTACCACAACCCAGCTCTTCCATAAGTTTTGAATATCATTACTCTCTTAGCTGGGTCTTCTTTAATTTCTGATAATAGCAGCAATAGTATCACTAGTTAATTTTCTTCTATTTTGGGTGAAGTGTACTTTATACATGCCTATATTTTTTTAACCCATACAGAAACCCTACAAGATATTATAATTCCCATTTAATGGGTGAGGAAACTGAGGCTTCGAGACTTGACTAAGGTCACACAGTGAATGGTGGAAGGGGTGGGGGCAGGGACTCATCTGTGATTCTCCAAAGCCCCAATGTACCCAATGCACCTTGCCATTCCTCCTAAACCATGAGGGAAAATGTGGCTGTGATTCTTTGCAACCCTCCTCCAAGGTGACTTAAAGGATAGTGGATGGTGATTATGCAAATCGGTCCTTCACAATTTAAGAATTCCCACATAACCTCATAAATGGCTCATGAGTGCCAAGTCACTTCGGTCATGTCCCACTCTGTGTGACTCTGTGGACTGTAGCCTGCCAGGTTCCCCTGTCCATGGGATTCTCCAGGTAAGAATCCTGGAGTGGGTTGCCATTTCCTTCTCCAGGGGACCTTCCCAACCCAGGGATCGAACCTATGTCTCTACTCTTATGTCTCCTGCATTGGCAGGCGGGTTCTTTACCACTAGTGCCACCTAATAATTTGATTTATTTTCATGGAAGACTATTCTATCACTTTAAGACACTAACATTTCTGTTTGAGAAAAATTATTTCTCTCCAACCTTGTGGCAGAGAGACAGGCAAATCAACATATCCTAAATTATATTTTAAAGTTGTGATTAGATCTGACCCTGTATAGAACAAAAGGAAGTGAATTTAGAGTTAGTATTGATGGGTACCATATGGCCTGAAAAGAAAAAAAAAAAAGGAACTTTCAACAGGAGAAAGTTAAACTTGAGTGTCATCCAACCTTGTGCAAACCAAAATTTCAGTCTTGACCGCTGCTCTCAGGCAGATTTCTCTCTTCCTCCCATCCTGTAATTAATTAGGGTTTGGGCTAAGAGAATGAGGGGACAGGGATCAACAGAGTGGAAACCTTGTTGAGGTTTGAGTGAAAATTTGGCTCATAGTTTCTTTACGTTATTTGTGTTTTGTTTCAGCCTTCATGGTACTGGAATTAAAAAATCTGTCTGTGTGTGGTGTTAATGTATTTAGCAGCATGATTGATTTAACAGAGCCTCGGTGAGGCGAACCAGGAGAGCACTCTCTCAAAAGGCCAACCTGGAGGAGCGTGTTCCACGTCTAGTAGCCGGCGGGTGAGTAAAACCACGACTTCCGTGGCCTTGCCCCCGCCGCTCCCCCCGATCCGCTGATGAGCTGTGTCTGATGCCTGGCAACGGCGCCATCACCAGAGGGGGTGGCTGGAGAGCCGGCAGACCATTACAACTATTACTCTAAATTGAAGTATTGGAAGTATAAATAAAAGATTGTCATGGCTTTCTTGGTTTTGGAAGAAAAAAGCTTTTCAACAGCAATGTTATTCAATTCAGCTCCTGCTTTCTTTTGCCAGCAGCTCAGTTGAGGAGAATGGGACCTGAACAAGAGAGTGGGGTGGCAAGGGTGCTGCGTGCAGAGGCAGCAGCTGAAATCATCTGGGGTCAATATGCAGTGTCCACCCTCCATGCCCTTCCATATCTCCACTGCAACAGGAACAGATGAGGTCCCCCCAGCCATATCGAACCCTCAGATGTATCCAGAGGGAGGCCTTGAAGAGCCAACTGTCTGCACAGAAAAAGCCTTTTCTCTCCTTTACCGCAAAGGTGATGTGTCTTTGATTCAGGAAGACCCATGGGTATAGCTTCCCATATTGGAAGTGAGATCATCAGACTTACTCAGCTAAATCTCCTGAAATCAAAATTATATTCTTGAGGCCTTGGCTGGGGAGTTCAGTCACTCAGTCATGTCTGACTCTGTGACCTCATGGACTGCAGCACACCAGGCTTGCCTGTTGTTTACCAACTCCCAGAGCTTGCTCAAACTCATGTCCATCGTGTCAGTGATGCCATCCAACCATCTCATCCTCTGTTGTCCCCTTCTCCTAGTGCCCTCAATCTTTCCCAGCATCAGGGTCTTTTCCAATGTCTCAGTTTTTTGCATTAAGTGGCCAAAGTATTGGAGTTTCAGCTTCAACATCAGTCCTTCCAATGAACACCCAGGACTGATCTCCTTTAGGATGGACTGGTTGGATCTCCTTGCAGTCCAAGAGACTCTCAAGAGTCTTCTCCAACACTACAGTTCAAAAGCATCAATTCTTCAGCACTCAGCTTTCTTTATAGTCCAACTCTCATATCCATACTTGACTACTGGTAAAACTTTTAATTTCATGGCTACAGTCACCATCTGCAGTAATTTTGGAGCCCCCAAAACAGTCTGTCATTGTTTCCATTGTTTTCCCACCTATTTGCCACGAAGTGATGGGATAGGATGCCTTGATCTTACTTTTCTAAATGTTGAGTTTTAAGCCAACTTTTTCACTCTTCTCTTTTACTTTCATCAAGAGGCTGTTTTGTTCTTCTTCGCTTTCTGCCATAAGGGTGGTGTCATCTGTGTATCTGAGGTTATTGATATTTCTTCCGGCAATCTTGATTCCTGCTTGTGCTTCATGCAGCCCAGCATTTCGCATGATGTACTCCGTGTATAAGCTAAATAAGCAGGGTGACAATATACAGCCTTGATGTGCTCCTTTCCCGATTTGGCTGGGGAGGAACTATTTCAATCCTGTAGTACACTTGACTTCCACTTGGCTTCTGCTCCACACCAGTCTGGAGTGTCCTTGGCAATGTGGTTAGAAGCTGGGCTGGGACTGAGTGTTTGGCATCAGATTGGACTTCATATTAAGAGCTGATGGCTCCCAGGGGTCTGAGCCAGTCTCAGCATTACCAGCTGGCAGGGAGGCTGGAGACATCATCCATGCTATTGGCAGAGCTGTGCCCACTAGCAAATCTTGAGATAGGAAAGCTAGAAAGGACTTTGGAGATTATTTGAGATTGTTCATTTCACCTCGTAGTCAGGGAAGCAGACCAGAGAAAACGAATGACCAGTCTGGGGCCACAGAACCCTTGGTGCAGAACTGGGGACCGGCTCTTCTGGTCTTGGTTCCTTGGCTGGCTCACTGCACCACTTCTTCTGGAGTCCGACTGGTCCTTGTGGGTTTGCTGAGTCCTGACTCAGCACCACAGCAGGGCCTGGCTGGGGGTGAGGAACACTCAGGGAACAGCTTCCTTAGAGGGAGCCCCACTCTACTCCCTCAGGAGACATGCTTGCTTAGCACCTTCTAGGAGGTAAAAGAGAATGAAGCCAATTACCCATCCAAAATGCTGGAACCTTCTTTTTCACACTCGATTCTCTGGTCTCCCATGGTGTATGAGTTGCTTGTTAAATTAATGTTTCCCTGTCTGGAGTGCCAGAGGAATAGACATTATAGACCAATTAGAGATAAAAATCAAACCAACCAGAGTTGTCCTTCTAAAAATTAAAAGTCCTTTTTATGTGCTGTGGAGGTGTCGGCATTATCATAAAGACTAATTAGGACATTTTACAACATCCTGGTAACGGGAGGAAACAATCTTGTTGGTAACTTTAAAGATTATTAAGCATCTTTAGCACTTGAGGTCAGATATTTAAGACGCTTTCTGTGCTCACCTGCTGTTGCTGCAGGAAGTATTTTATTGTCTCATAAGAAGAAAGGAGCATTTTGAAAGCATAAATGCCCAGCTGTAATGGACGGTCCTGCACTTTGCAAAGCCCTAAAACAGGGTCTCCAGGAAGAGCCGGCTGTGACTTGAGATGAGATTTGTCACGCTGTGTTCTGTCGGGCTGCGCTGAAGGCAGTTTCCATCTTGGCCTCCTGGAGAAAAGAAAGCATTATGAGGAGGGTGTGTTCTGGCATTGGCAGCAGAAACGAGGAAAGTGGACCGTGCAACTTCCTATTAAAAATGCTGTTTTTCACTTATGGGCAAATGTGTTTCCTATATTCTAACAAATAGGTACAAAAGCACTGAAGGAAATAAGGGTGGGGGGGGCGGGGACATGGCGGTCCCCGGAGCATTTTGAGGGGACATCATGTGTGTGATTTGCTCTTTCCTTCTAGAAATCACGATGAATTGGAACACACTCTTTGGAGCTTGACTGAAGACAAAAGGCGCCTGGCAGATGTGGGTTGGATGGTTAAATTGTATGTCATTGTTATTTAAAGAACTGCATGTTGTCTTGAAATTCAAATGTCCTTTAACAAATAGGGAAATTGTCTCAAGGTCAAAGCAGGAGGGTAAATTTAAATGTCACAGAAGTATCGAAAGTTCATAAGATCTCTGCACAGAGATTTCTAGAAAGCTAAGGAAATCTTAAAGAATTCCCAATCGAAGGCTGTGTGTTTATAGTGTCATTTGTCTGTGAGTCTGTTGGAAAGGCTTTCAGATTTTCAGTAATTTTAATTGAGACTAAAACCACACAATTAGGCTTCACTTAGTTATCAGTGAGAACACTAGCTATTTACTTTATAGTCTTAATGACGTAACAAGTGTAAAGAAAACACAGGGCAGAGTTAAAAGTTAATTCTCAGCTTTATGCTCTGGGATTTTGCCACACGAACTATTCACATGAATTGGGGTTTTTAGAGTAAAATTTCAGAATATGGTTCTGAAACTTGACCATTTCCTGCTGACCCGTCTGCCACACTGCAGTTTTCAAACAACAATTTCTCTTTTTAAAAGGTTATTTCTCACTGTAAATATAATGCAGTCTTATTAAACAGAATCTGAAAAAAGTCACCAACATGCACCACCCACCAAACATAGTTCCTGTCTTTGTGGATTTCTTTTAACCTTTTCCCTGTTATTAATCAGTTTATTTAAGATTTATGTCATTGTAACTACAGTATTTACACAATTTTATATCCTGCCCTTTTCACCTAATATATTGTAACCTTTATCCACATTATTTTATGGTATTTGTAAACATAATGTTTAATGACCTCATAATCTGTTATTAAGTGAATATATTATAGTTTGCTGAGCCAGTTCTCTTTAAGACCTCTTGGTTGTTTCCAGTGCTTTGGAGAGGTTACACAGTTAGCCATAGGAGAAATCTGGCTCGAAGTCCTTCTCTAAATTTGTGCTTTTCTGCCATTGTAGACTGCAGATATGCAATATATGAGTGTGTTTCATACACTCTGGCCACCATGAGTCTTGCTTCATATTTGAAAAGTGAAAGTCACTCAGTTGTGTCTGGCTCTTTGTGACCCCATGAACTATACAGTCCATGGAATTCTCCAGGCCAGAATACTGGAATGGGTAGCCTTTCCCTTCTCCAGGGGGTCTTCCCAACCCAGGGATTGAACCCAGGTCTCCAGCATTGCAGGCGGATTCTTTACCAGCTGAGCCACCAGGGAAGATCTTAGATAATTCGAGAGATCACAAAGGGGATTTTCGATTAACTTGTATTTCTTTTGATTATTACTCAGACTCATTTTTTTTTCATATTTTGTCAACTATTTGTAATTCCTTAATTATGCAAATTTGTTTCTCAGTTTAATCTCTTTATTTCAGTTATTTTATCTTATTAAACACAGAAGCTTGAAATTTTTATACAGTTAATCTATGTAGTTTCTCTTTCTTTGGCTTTTCCAAGCTTTTAAGCTTAGAAATTTCTTTCCATTCCAGAAGTTTGACCAATATTCATTTTTTTTTGTTTGTTTCTTTCTCTGGCTTTATCCATTTATATTTGACTCTTTAGTGCACCTGCCATGTGTTTTGCTGTATGGTGTGAGAAATGGATATGAATTGTTCTTGTTTCCAAATTGTGAATCTATTTTATTGATTGAATTCCTCTTCTGATTTGTGATGTCTTCTTCATTATATATAAAAACTTTTAAGTTGCATGTTTTCATAAAAACTATACCAAAAACCTTTGGCATTAGTTACTTTTATTTGTGTATTTATTTTTGCATTGTGGCAGGTTATCATGACTAGACCATTATATGACTTGCTTTGGAGTAAAATAAATGGGATAATTGTGAAAAATAGCCTGGCATATGTAGGGAGCCCCAGAAAAGTCTAGAAAGAGCAAAATCTGGGGCACACTGTCTAAATTACGGGTGCTTATCAGAATCATCTGCAGATGGTGACTGCAGCGGTGAAATTAAAAGACACTTGCTCCTTGGAAGAAAAGCTATGACCAACATAGACAGCATATTAAAAAGAAGAGACATTACTTTACCAACAAAGGTCTGTCTAGTCAAAGCTATGGTTTTTCCAGTAGTCATGTTTGGATGTGATTGTTGGACTATAAAGGAAGCTAAGCACTGAAGAATTGATGCTTTTGAACTGTGGTGTTGGAGAAGACTCTCGAGGGTCCCTTGGACTGCAAGGAGATCCAACCAGTCCATCCTAAAGGAGATCAGTCCTGGGTGTTCTTTGGGAAGACTGATGCTGAAACTGAAACTCCAATACTTTGGTCACCTGATGCAAAGACCCGACTCATTGGAAAAGACCTTGATGCTGGGAAAGATTAAAGGTGAGAGGAGAAGGGGATGACAGAGGATGAGATGGTTGGATGGCATCACTGGCTTGATGGACATGAGTTTGAGTAAGCTCCGGGAGTTGGTGATGGACAGGGAAGCCTGGCGTGCTGAAGTCTATGGGGTTGCAAAGAGCTGGACACAACTGAGTGACTGAACTGAACTGACTGATCAGAATCATCTATGGAACTTAAAATTTATAGTCTTGGATTCTGGCCCCAGAATTTTTCATTCTGTTGATTTTAAGAGATGTTTGAACATTCTTGTTTTAAAAATGTTGCACAGATGGTTCTGATGTGTACCCCAATTGAGAACTATGGTCTAGAGCTGGGGTCAGTAAACTGTGGACCACATACCAAATCCAGACTGCCATTGCTTTTATATGGCTTGTGAACCAACCGTTAAAATTTTTAAATGGTTGAAAATAAAATTTTTAAGAATAGTATTTCATGACACATGAAAATAATTTGAATCTAGGGTGAAACAAATCACCAGCCTAGGTTGGATGCATGAGACAAGTGCTCGGGCCTGGTGCACTGGGAAGACCCAGAGGGATTGGGTAGAGAGGGAGGTGGGAGGGGGGATCGGGATGGGGAATACATGTAAATCCATGGCTGATTCATGTCAATGTATGACAAAAACCACTACAATATTGTAAAGTAATTAGCCTCCAACTAATAAAAATAAATGGGGAAAAAAAAAACAGAAAATAATTTGAAATTCAGACTCTAGTGTCCAAAAGTGAAGTTTTATTGGAATCCACCCATGCCCATGGGTATATGTATTGTCTATGACTGTGTCCCCCTACAGCAGCAAGATTGAGCAGTTACAGTAGACTACAGGGCCCACAAAGTCAAAAATACTTACCATCTAGCATGTTAGAGGAAAGGTTTGTGATCCCTGGCCTAGGGTAGTTTTGAGACTCAGAGATCCTTGGTTTTAGCATATTACTAAAGTGCTATCCCAGAATGTTTAGTTGTCCATTTCAGAAGCAAGATTACTATAGTTATATCAAGATTCTAAAGGCCAGAAACAGAGCTGAAAGTGATTATAAATTGTAGCTCTTCCATTTGTGGCAATAAAGTGAATTCTATATCCTGAAATCCTGCTCCGACATAACCAGCTGTGTGGAAGATAGATAAACCAGTCTTTAAATGCATAGCTGTATTGGAAGGAAAGTAAGGTAAATTTCAGATGCAGCAAACGAAGAAGAAAAACAAACTATATATATGTATAACTCAGTCACTTTGCCATACAGAAGAAATTAACACAACATTGTAAATCAACTATACTTCCATAAATTTTTTTTTTTTTTAATGAAAAAGAAGAAAAACAAACCTAGGTGGCTGAGAGAGCTCTGAAGCTGGCAGGTTCCCTGAGGGAATCTTCTGGTCTGTGGCCACTGCGGAAGGGATAGGACACAAAGCCTTGGACCAACGCAAAGTAGAGTTGAATTGTCCCATCCCCCCCACATCTTACGCCTCATAACACTGGAACTCTTGAGGACAACATTGTTACTGAGAGATTGACCTAGAAAAACAAGGTACACAAAGGAAGACAACAGAGAAAATTGCTGTTTCAGTCTTTGGTTCAGGGTAAGGAAAAAAGTATTCTGCCCTGAAGATTCATAACACAAATCTAACTCCCATGCAGACCTGGGGCCTGGATTCACACATTGTGCAAGATATGAAGATTCCGAGAATTTAGTTTCAAGTAGTTTCAAATTAGTAGTGCCCCAGATGTCTGGCAGCAGCAAATCTATATCTTCTCTGGAAGAAGAAACATGTAACACATGCCTCATATAACTGCTACATATAAAGTTCCAAAAGACACAAACTCACACAACAGTAGACAAACAAATGACAAAATACCTGAGAGACTAAGGCACCATGGGTGAGAGTCAGAACAAACAACAAATAGCAGAAGCAGTCCCAGAAGAACTTCAGACAAAGAAACTACTGCATACAGAATGTAAAGTAGATATGTTTGATCAGTTTAAAGAATCAAAAGTTTAAATTAAAAGTATCAGTAAGCAAGAGACCATTCAAAATGACCAACAGATTGGAAGCAGAAAGAGGTAGAACATCTAGAAATAAAAAACAAGTCTTAAAATAGCATGTTATTGTTCAGTCGCTAAGTTTTATCGGACTCTTTGTGACCCCATGGATTGTAGCATGCCAGTCTTTGCTGTCCTTCACTGTCTCCTGGAATTTGCTCAAACTCATATCCATTGAGTCAATGATGCCATCTAACCATCTCATCCTCTGTCATCCCCTGCTCCTCCTGCCTTCAATCTTTCCCAGCGTCAGGGTCTTTTCCAATGAGTCAGCTCTTGGCATCAGGTAGTCAAAGTTTTGGAGTTTCGGCTTCAGCATCAGTCCTTCCAATGAATATTGAGGGTTAATTTCCTTTAGGATTGGCTTGTTTGTATATACTGTCCTTTTAATCCACTGCTCCATCTTTCAAGAGAATAACTGACCACCCGAAATGAGTGGTGGTCATTCAGTCACCAAGTTGTGTCCAACTTTGTGACCCCATGGACTACTGCACCATGCCAGGCTTCCCTGTCCTTCACTATGGGTGGTGTGGGTGGAGATAAGATAGGTTTGGAAGGAACTCTAGAGAGATCTGAAAGATAGACTGAAGAGTCTGGAACTTATTCTGTGTCTCATGAGGACCTGGTGATATTTTTTGAGCAGGAGTGGTGGCAGTGGTCACGTGGGGATTCAGAGTCCCATCCTATTTAACTCCAAGCCTACCGTCTTTCAGAGCATGCAGATAAGACCCTTCTTAAGAGACTTAGCTTAAATATTGCAACTAAGTTTCAGAGTGAAAATAAGCATCCATGTGGGGTAAGTGGTAAATTGGTGAAAGTGAAAGTCGCTTAGTTGTGTCTCTTTGCGACCCCCATGTACTATACCAGAGAAGGCGATGGCACCCCACTCCAGTGCTCTTGCCTGGAAAATCCCATGGACGGAGGAGCCTGGTAGGCTGCAGTCCATGGGGTCGCTAAGAGTCGGACGTGACTGAGTGACTTCACTTTCACTTTTCACTTTCATGCATTGGAGAGGGAAATGGCAGCCCACTCCAGTGTCCTTGCCTGGAGAATCCCAGGGACAGGGGGGCCTGGTGGGCTGCCGTCTATGGGGTCGCACAGAGTCGGACACGACTGACGCGACTTAGCAGCAGCAGCAGCAGCAGTACTATACAGTCCATGGGATTCTCCAGACCTGAATACTGGAGTGGGCAGCCTTTCCCTTCTCCAGGGGATCTTTCCAACCCAGGGATCAAACCCAGGTCTCCTGCATTGCGGGTGGATTCTTTACCAGCTGAGTCACAAGAGTAGCCCAAGAATACTGGAATGGGTAGCCTATCCCTTCTCCAGCAGATCTTCCGAACCTAGGAATTGAACCGGGGTCTCCTGCATTGCAGGTGGATTCTTTACCAACTGAGCTATCAGGGAAGGCCTGGTAAGTTGGTAAGTCTAGCCTATCTCCAAAGGGCCGGAACAACAAATCAATGTATATAAGCATGACCATGGAGAGGAAGGGAAAGGAAGAGCAAAAACCCAAGAGAAACATGATTGGCTAAGAGGGTAGAGAAGTTTTATAGGCAAAGGGGGATTGTAGCAGGGTGAACAGGGAGGTTAATAATGTTAATATTGATTGAAGGTGAAGGTGGGAGGGAAAATAGTTGAGGACTCATAGTATCAGCATCAGGAAGTTACCAGTAAAGCAATGTTTTGTGGTTCTGGGAATCTAATTGGTTAGGAGGGGAGACAGTTTCTCATTTGTTGTATTTGTTCAAAAGATCAAAGCCTTGATTTTATGATCATTTCTAAACTTTGTATTATTTCTCTAACATTTCTTATTTTCCAATGTCCTTCATGAACCTCTTTCTGTACATTCACTGCTCTAACGGACGTTGTTACAATTATGACACTGCCACTCCCCTGCCTCCAAGTCTCTGCCCCCACCTTCTGAAGGCTAATTTTTTGAAAATTTGCCCAGGCAGCTCTGGAGAGATTCTCTGATTCTGCTTACATCCTATGTTTTCTGCCTGATCTCTGTAGGTTAATTTCATTGTGAGGCGGCATGCAATTAATGAGACTTATTATGTTAATGAGCACAGAAGTTATTATTTAATAATTATGTTAGCAATGAAAACAGTTATAGGTTAATTGTTACAATTACTATTAAAATAACAAGCTGAGGGATGAATTTATATCTATAGTTCAGTTGAAAAGAAATTTAAACATAGAATTGTGAGCAAGTGACTGGTATGTAGGAGACAAAGAATGTGTTTATACATGTAAAAGTTAACAGCTATCAACCTCACCAGTAAATGTGGAACAAGAAAGATTTTGACATAAAGAGACTTTGCACAGAGAAATCTTAGGTATTTTTTTAAGAAAAGTAAAACTGAGAGAAAACCACTCCAGTTTGGAAGGCCATCAATGGATAAAATATTGGGACCTTATGTAGATTCTAATGTCAAGGTCAAAAAAGTATCAACAGAACAAAAGCCATAACCAGATCAGAAGACTTGCCTTCTTGATCACTAAATAGCCATTGACTTTCCACAGTTCATTTTACCATCTTTGTATCTCAATTTCCTCATCTGTTAAAAAAAGGCATTAAAATTCTATGTAAGTGAATATTTATGGAGGCATTGACTTCCACACACCAAAGCAACAAAGGCTGTTCCCTAGAGTGGGCCTAAATATCGATGAAGTGTGTATGTGTGTATGTGTGTGTGTGGTGTGTATGCATGCTTGCTCACAGACACATGCAGACATGAGACTAGGCAAGATTCTATAATTAGTCTTTCTGCAATGAGAAACCTTTGTCTGTAAATGATTTGTCTTAAAAATCTCCTTCTTAAGACATTTGCGTTGTGCATTGTAAAACCGATTTGTTGTTACCAGCTACGCAGGCTATGAGGGCATGTCTGAGTTCTGGGAGGGAGTGTCATGATCAATAAACCATGTCTGCCCTGGCCAGCCCTTTACAGTAACTTCTGATTTTTTTACATTTTCTTTATTAATATTATTAATTAATTAATTAATATTAACATTATAATATTATTTTAAAATTTAGTCTAAAAATTTTTTTTGGACACATATCCATTTTACATCCATTTTATTCTCCTTGTTTTGCTTGGACTCATTGACTGTTGACTTGAGAGGGACCCTAAAATTCACCTAATTTAACTGTCATTTATAGATGACAAAACTGAGGATCAGAGAAGGGAACGTATTTGTCTGAACTTACAGAAAATCCCATGGACAGCAGAGCCTGGTGGGCTGCCGTCCATGGGGTCACAAAGAGTCACAACTGATGTAACTTAGGATGCAGCGTGCACAGGGTGAGCTGTAGCAGATTTGGAAACTAGAACTCCAGTCTTTGACTCCTTGTTAAATATTTTGTATATTCTAAGCTTGCCAGGACTCATTATAAGGTATGTCATGATCATATATCATTTTATATTGGTAAAGCATTTTATAATTTTTAAAACAAATATATCATTTCACTGCTTCCTTATAACATCCAGTAAGGAAGATTCAAGCAGCTTTGTCTATATTTTAGCTGCATGAGAACCCTGAAATTCCCTTGTTCAAGGTCACATGACAAGTAAGAGTTAGCAGGGCTACTAGAAACCAGTCTTTCCAGTTCTTTCTGGCTTATTGCTCTTGCATTGCTCCATGCTATAGAAAAATAGGGGATGAAATGATTAGGATTTATTTAAAAAATTCTAAAGCTGCTTTAAATTTGCCTTGTAAATAATTTTCCAAAGTATCAATTCATCACATCTAAGAATTTCCCTTTGGTATATTTTGCCCTGACCCTATGCGATCTCTGCAGTAGCAGAAAGAAACAGACTAACACGTAGGCTGTGAATAGCACCACTCTGTAAGAACTGTTTTGTGCACTGTTCGTGGATCAGGAATCTCAGCCATGTGATACTGTCAAGGCTGCTAATGAAATCCTAAGGCCTGGCTTCTCCTATGGCTCAGTGGTAAAGAATCTGCCTGCCAATGCAGGAGACACAGGAGAGGTGGATTCGATTCCTGGGTTGGGAAGATTCCCTGGAGGAGAAAATGGCAACCCACTCTAGTATTCTTGCCTGGAGAATCCCATTGACAGAGGAGCCTGGCAGGCTCGTGGGGTGGCAAAGAGTCAGACATAACTGAACGACTAAGCATGCAAGGCCAGTAGAAGTATTAAAAGAAAAGTGCAAATAAACATAAGAATTTGGAAGAATAAGAATAGAGAAAGTGACCTAGGACACGGAGGTTGAAGAAGAGGACCCCAAGGTGGAGATGGGTATAATCCCACAGTTAGGGCTGTAAGGGCTCAAGGAGCGTGGGGGCGGGAGGTGACTGGTATCAGAGGCTCAGAATTTGAGTTTAAAATCGCTCCTTTCTCCAGGTCTTTGGGCTTCCCTGGTGGCTCAATGGTAAAGAATCCACCTGCTAGGCAGGAGATGCAGCTTTGATTCCCAGGTCAGGGAGATCCCTTGGAGAAGGAAATGGCAAGCCACTCCAGTATTCTTGTCCAGGAAATCCCATGGACCGAGAAGTCTGACGGGCTGCAGTCCATGGGGTCACAAAGAGCTGGACATGGCTCAGCAACTAAACCACCACTGCCACACCGGGTCTTTAATTGGCCTATTTCCGGCTCCATTTGATAGGATGCAGGGTAGCAACCAAAATGAATGAAACTACATTTAGGTTTTCCCAGGTCCTGGTGGACATGGTCAGAATTAATAAAAAGGGCTAGTAGGTATGAAGATAAACTTATAATGACAAAACTAGCATTTATTAAGTTCAGTTCAGTTCAGTCACTCAGTCGTGTCCGACTCTTTGTGATCCCATGAACCACAGCACGCCAGGCCTCCCTGTTCATCACCAACTCCCAGAATCCACCCAAACCCATGTCTATTGAGTCGGTGATGCCATCCAGCCATCTCATCCTCTGTTGTCCCCTTCTCCTCCTGCCCTCAATCTTTCCCAGCATCAGGGTCTTTTCCAATGAGTCAGCTCTTCGCATCAAGTGGCCAAAGTTTTAGCTTCAACATCAGTCCTTCCAATGAACACCCAGGACTGATCTCCTTCAAGATGGACTGGTTGGATCTCCTTGCAGTCCAAGGGACTCTCAAGAGTCTTCTCCAACACCACAGTTCAAAAGCATCAATTCTTTGGCACTCAGCTTTCTCTCACATCCATATATGACCACTGGAAAAACCATAGCCTTGACTAGACAGACCTTTGTTGACAAAGTAATGTCTCTGCTTTTTAATATGCTGTCTAGGTTGGTCATAACTTTCCTTCCAAGGAGTAAGCGTCTTTTAATTTCATGGCTGCAATTACCATCTGCAGTGATTTCTGAGCCCAGAAAAATAGTTATTAAAGTTAGTTTCCAATAACAAACAGCACATATTGAGTGCTAGCCCTGTTCTAAATACTCTGGGGATAGGTATCGAGATGTTGACTTCTCACAACTCTATGAAATAGTTCCTTTTTACAGATGAGAAAATTGATGTGCAAAGAGGTGACATATCTTGCTCATGATCAGACAGCTAGTAAGTGGCAGTTAGGATTCAAAGCAGAGTCTTTGGGACTAATAACCAGCCTACCCAAGTCAATGTTGAGTAAATAGTGATACCAGAAAGGATTGATTGCTGGGGTCCTCTAATGCCATCACTGCTTGCTAGGCAGGCAATAACTTGAGGTGCAAACTGTGGGCTCAAGTGTAAAGTCAGCCACTGAGGATGACTGTGTGCAGACTGGCCATTCCACACTCAATGTGTCAGTTTCCTGTGAGGCTGTGAAAACCACTTTGCTGAAAGATGTGCACACCACTGCCTCACCAGTGAGTGGTTCTCTGCCTCAATTGGAATATGCCAGTGTCAACGGAAGTGTGCAGAAAAGTGTGATGTAGCATTTTCCAGTCCTCCTTCACTGCTGTGTTCTGGGGGTATACAGTATCATGCCCTTTCAAGGGCAGAGCGAGAATCAGTCATGATAGGTGTTAGAATCAGGTCAGGGCTATTGGCAGCTTGCTGTGAGGGAGGAAAAAGGGATTAGGAACAGGAGTAATTCTCTGTCCTCATTGATTTCAGAGGCTGTTTACCTGCAAGTGTTTCTGCAACTTTGTTTCTCCCTTTGAACAGATTCACAGTGGAAGGAAGAAATTTGCTCAATGGTGGCTCTGAGAGGCCTGCAGAGCTTAGAGCTGCCAAGGTCAGGAAATGGAACACATGCTTTTTGCCAAGGCAGTTTTTTTTTTTTTTCTCATCAGGTTAGTGATCATGCAAGGAAAAGGGCCATTGATAGGTCCAGAGGCAAGTGTAGAGGGGAAGAAATAGTCACAGCTGCCTGTGTGTTAAGAGCTTAGGATCAGAGCAGTTTGAAATTGTCTGTTCAGTTAAAACAGGGACCTGCCTTGAAGTGTTGGCTTCTGAGTGCTGGCTTGAGGAAGGTCAAATAGAATCTATACCATTGCTTTTGCTGTAGCTGTTATAAGTCATCAGAGGAATCATGAATCCAGTTAAAGCAGAGCAATAGGATTTAAAATAAGTAGAAATGATCTACTTTCTGGGTGAGGACATGCAAGATTTCCGTTGTTCTCCCAAGATAATTTGCCATTTTGTAGATTACAGGTCTGTGATGATGCGACTATTTTCTGAAATTGTCTAGCTTCCTGGCTCTTTTAGGAGATGACCGAGGAGGAAATACTCTTTTATTTATCCTTGTGAAACATTTCCCAATTAAAAACCTAGTAAGCAAATAACCCTATAAACCTACATTTAAAGAATCTGAATGTCTTTACCAGCAAAATCCTAATTTGTGGGAGCATGAGTTTGGAAATGCAGTTTTCCCTCAATATCTGCAGGGGGTTGACTCCAGGATCTCCCCCTGCACCCAGTGGATACAAATATCTGCAGATGCTAAGTCTCTTAAATAATGTAGTTTAGCATTTGCATATAAACTATACACATCCTCCCATATACTTTAAAATCTCTAGATTACTTATAATACTGAATACAATGTAAATGCTATGTAAATAGCTGTAAATACAATGTAAATACTAGCCAGTAATTTCAAGTCTTTGTTTATTGGAACTTTCTAGAATTTCTTTTTCCCTGAATATTTCTCATCCCAGGTTGGTTGAATCTCAGGATATGGAACCCATGGATAGAGGGCTGGCTGTACTTGTTTTCCAAATCCAAAGACAGTAGATGTTGTGAACATTATTTGGCAAATCCAGGGCATTGTTATTAGCTGTCAATATGAAAAATGTTTAATAAGTTTACTTTTCCCATTGAGTATAGCTAGGCACACAGTGGGAGAGCATGCTGCCCCCAATGTGCTGTTTATAAGTCACTTTAGCGAAGGAGGGTTGCCTTTGCTCTGTTGCTTTCAGGTCAGTGAGGCAGAAGGACATAACACAGCTGGATGGCAGCTCATGGTGGGGCTGGGTCTCCATCCACTCATAGCCCCTGGGTCTTCCTTTGAAGTGTCACCTTTGGAAAGGGCTAATAAGAGCTGTTACAATCACTGTGGTGAGGGTTTGTGCTGTGCATAAAGGGGCTATGTGGCAGCTCCCTGCTTAAAAAGAAATGGAAGCACAACTGACCCTGGACAAGGACCAGTCCTTGCTGATGCTGGGACTCCAGAATGAGATGCATTCCTACTTGAATCAAGTTCCGTGCCCCAGCCTGGAGGTGGCTAGCTCTCTCCACTAGAGGAAGAGCAGGAGTCTGCAGGGTAAACTCTTTGGGATAGATCCAATGGCAGGAGCATTTCTCTAGGAGGATTGTGGAACATAATGTCTTGGAGTCGCTGCTATTTGGAGAGTGTCTCCATGGAGAGATTGGCTTTCTGCAACACTGGAGCCTGGAGTCTTGTTCAGGGACAGCTGGGCACCAACATGGCTTTGTCTGCTCTGACAAGGATAAGGCAGAAAGCCTTGGCTGGCAGTGCATTTGATTTAAGATCTGGGAGGACTTGAGGCATTTTCCAAATGGAAACTCACAGAATGGTAGAGTCATGGTGATGTGAGCCTGAGCACAAATGGGCAGGAATCTGTGTTCTCCCTAAACTCTGGCGGAGAAAGAAGCTGGGGCAGAGTCTTTGCACCTGCTCCTGGGCCAGGAAGCCTCCCTGCTGGTTTCTCTGCATCCCTGGTTACACAGGATGGGAAACTGCATGGATGTGGCCTCTACTCACCATTTGTAATAATGCTGCAAATAATTTCTCCATTCTAGCTTTGCTTATTTTAAAATGTGTGTGTGTGTGTGTGTGTATGTGTGTGCAGTAAGGGGGAGTAGGCTTGAACTAAACCAAATATGAAAAATTAAGAGTACTAAATTTTCTGAAATTTGAGTTTGACCTAATGGCTAAACTGTAAATAAACCACATTTAAAAGAATCTGATGAATTAATTTGAGCCAGAACTAAAGTCATACTGTTTTTAACTTTTAATTTTTTTGCATAATTTCAGACCTAGAGCAAAATTGCAAGACTAGTACAAATACTTTTCATGTAGATTCCCCCAATATTAACATTTTACTGTTTCTGTTTTTATCTTTCTCTGCCTCTCTCACTTCTTGACTATTTAAGATGAAGTTGCAGTGTGTTTCATAAAAATAAGGAAATTCCTTTACATAGTCAGAGAACAGTTATCAAAATCAGAAAGTTAATATTAACACAATTCTACAAACCTCACTCAGATTTTGCCAGTTGTCCTAATAATGTCTTTTATAGCAGAATAACCCCCCAAATCAAATATTCCTTTAGTTGTTGTGTCCCCTTAGCTCTTTTTGTTTTGGAAAGGTATCCTAGTCTTTCTTCAAAGCAATGCATATTTAAAAGTATCTAGAGTAGATTAAAGGAGGGAATCAAAATATTGTGGAGCCTGCCAATTTTTCTTTCATCTTTGTAATGGAATTACACAGTCTTAGAATTTTAGTTGGATACATGATCACCTACTTAAAAACTATCTTTCCCAGGCGACCTCTAGCTGTGACCCTGTGACTAAAATAGGACGCAAGTAGAAGTAATGTGTGCAACTTCTAGATCAAGCCCTTCATGGGAATGGTTGTGTCTTATTTACATAGTTTTACAAGGGAGAATAAAGACATAAAAGCAGGATAACTCCCCTGAACCATGAGGCTCATCAACAACCTGATAATGTGGGGCAGCCATGCCAGCCCTTGTCTGTCTAGATAATTACCCCTACCCCCTGTTCCTCTAAAAAAATTAAGGACTTGAAACACCTCCCCCCCCACCACCACCATTTTATTTTGTATGAGTCATTCTTATTTTGGGTCTTTTCTTAGAGCATTTGTACAAGTATGCAGTTGTCTGAACCACTATTTATGGAATTGTTCAAATTTCTGGAGTAGTTCTGCCAAAGGAGAAAAAAAAAAGCACAAAATTTTACAAACTACTAACCATATAACATGAGGTGAACTTGTATAGCAGTTTTTTATTGATAATTTTATCAAGACTGGAAAATGTTGTCCCTTTTATGCTTTTATTAATTGTTTTAGTAATTGCATTTACTCATTTGCATTGGTGCCAGTCAAAGTTGTATTCTTTGTGAAATTACAAAACTGTCTCTGTTATGCAAATTTAAAGTCTTAGAGGAATTTTGGGTTGAAAGATCTGCTCCTGCAATTTCCATATGTTGGCATCAGGTGGCAGTAGAGCTATATATGTTCTGATCAGCCTTGTGTAACAGGGCTTTCACTGATGACATAAGCATGAGTTTCTGAGCTAAAACATTGGATACAATATGATTTAGTTATTTTAAAAATGCAATACAAAGTAAAGAAAAATTATTTCACAGAAAATACAAACAGAAATCTCATATACATTTTTCATGTGTTCTTTAGCACAACCAAGCTGAAACATGGTCTTGATATTAAACCTGCAAAAGGCTTTATTTCCTATTTTCTATTTCTCATAGAACCACTATTATGAACACTCCTTTCTCCTTATTACTTTTTCAAGAGAGGTAGTACTCTCTATCATAATCTAGACAAAAGTGTAGCCTTTCTGGTCAACTAAAAGGGCGTAAATTAAACTTTTCTCTTTAGCTTCTTGCTAAAATCCTCTCTTATTTCTACAAATTTAGCAAGAGTGAGGAAATTATGAATGATTGCTCTTTAAGCATATTAAAATTTTGTGTTCATCAGGGGTTAAACTACATGTGGTATTCTACCACTTAGAAGTCTTTCCAAAAATTTCCCTCCCAAGTCAACATAACTTGGGAACCTACTTGACCAAATATGCATACATATGTGGCTGTTTACTCAGTTGCGTCTGACTCTTCATGGCCCTGTGGACTGTAGTCCACCAGGCTCCTCTCTCTATGGAATTTTCCAGACAAGAATATGGGAGCAGGTTGCTATTTCCAATCCTAGGGGAGCTTCCCAACCTAGAGATTGAACCTACTTCTCTTGTGTCTCCTGCAGTGACAGGTGAATTTTTACCACTAGCGCCCCCTAGGAGCCAGGTAATAGCCTTGTTTAGTACCTGGGTTACCGAATGTAACACCTAGAAGAAAAAAAGGGAAGTTGAGCCAAAGTGAACAGTATCTGGACTAGTTTAATGATCTCAGGTAATTTCCACTTTCCCACCAACAGGGGCTCCAGGAGAGAATGGGAGAGGAATCTTCTGTGTCTCCAAGCAAAGATGTGAAGAAGACAGAAGCTGTTTTGGTCATAAGGGAGGGTAAGTCTGGTGTAAGGGTGTCACTTGATCTCTGTCCTGGGGCTGTTATGAGATTGTACATGGGATTGGGACATCTGCTTCCTGATGGATTTTACTTGGAATTTCCAATGTCAGTTGGGCTAGAAATAGTATAAATGTCAGGCACACAATTCATAAGTTTGGGTTCTGAAATCCTTTCAGGAAGGTAGAAAATAAAATATGCAACTCTTTGTCCTACCCAGGGGCAAAAACATCCCTGGAAAGTTACTTTCATTTTTAGATGGACTTGGGCCTACAACTCTGTCCACAGCCTCAATTTTGGTCCCTTTTGAGTCTTTTTCTTTCTTTTCATATGGACTTCCATAAAATGGAAAGGAATTACACACACATACATGCATACATACACACACATGCATGTGTGTATATGTATCAATATAATTCATAGCTTCATTTATTTCAAGGAACAGTATAAAACATATGAGCCAAAACAGGATGAGCTGTTCATCGATGAAACATTTACTGAGTACCTGCTGTGTGTCTGATACTGTATTAGGTGATGTGATGTCAAAGATAAAAATATATGGTTTTTACTTCCCCAGTGTCCTCCATGCAATACTTCTGTTCTAAAAAAGTGTAAAGAATAGTCTTATGAGAGACTCACAATATTATTGAGGCTGCCAGTGTTTCCTTTAATTCCTATTTTTTAAATATATGAATCACTGACATATACCAAATGCTTAGTCTTTCTTAGTGTTTCCCTTCAGTACAGAAAAGTTAAGGGAAAAACTTTAGAAGCATGAGACTCAGACTCAGCTACCATGGGACTCAGACCCCAAAGTGGGCAGTATTCTGGAAATGGTAAATCCACTTATAACAGGGAGCAGTTTTCCTGGGACATTTTCACCCCTGGAAAGGACAAATTCGGCAGAATTCCCTCACTCTCAGTTGTTTTTCTAAATTCTTTTCTATGTACTGAATACATTTAGACCTCACAATAATGCTAGGAAGTATTATTTCTGCTCTCATTTTATAGATGAGAAAACTGGTACAGAGAATGGATTAGTAACTTGTCCCAAGATTACATGTTATGTGTCGGCCAGGATCCAAACAAAGATGGCCAGTCTCCAGGATCTGCACTGTTAACCAACTCTCTCTACATCTGTGGTCTTCAGTGAGGGAGAAGGGGAGTCCATAACAAGAAACACCCCCCCCCACCCCATTTTAGAATTTTATTTCCATTCAACTATCAGTAATTGAGAAATCAGCATAACCAGTCTGTGATTTAGACACCAGGGACCCAGAATTCTCAAGAACTTACTATGGAGTAGGGGAGATGGACATATCTGCAGATAGTTATTGTGAAGGGCAGAAAGCAACCAGTGCTGTGGGAGGCTAAGAGAAGATTCCCATCAGTACAAAGGAGGAAGCCCAAGAGGAAGCAACCTGTTCTGATTTTAGTGGGTGGAATATCTCACCAGAAATGACTGTTAGTTCTATGTTAAATAGAATTTTCATTGCCCATCTTATTTGGAATGGGCAATTCTTGATTCTTTCCTTGTTGAAAGAATTTCTTTTTTGCCTCATTATTTGGGGCTAACCAATGTCTATCAACCATCAGTGGATATTTAGACATGTGCATGGGTGGATGTTTCTGTCCTCAACCTGACAGCCCCCACTTTATTCAGCTGTCTTCATTCAGCTCTCAGTGTCTCAGGACACACATTGTTGGGTAACTGTGAACTGACTTCTTTGACTTACGCACTGACCTTGAGCTCTTTTGGGGTAGAGGGAAAGCCTTCTGGCTGGCAGCCTTAGACCTGTCTTGGAGTCAGACACTGACATACTGAAAAATAAATGTATGTGAAATGAATGAAATGCAAACAACTGACCCTAGGAATAGGGGGGAAAAAAACCACCACCTATTTATCATAGTTCAGTTCAGCTAAGTCACTGAGTCGTGCCCAACTCTTTGAGACCCCATGGACTGTAGCACGCCAGGCTTCCCTGTCCATCACCAACTCCTGGAGCTTGCTCAAACTCATGTCCATTGAGTTGGTGATGCCATCCAACCATCTCACCCTCTGTCATCACTTTTCCTGCCTTCAATCTTTATCATATTGCCCCATCCAATACACTTTTGACCCTCTTAATGAGGACAGAAGCTGTTCATTAAATAAATTAAGCATTAAGTTGAGAACACGAATGTCAATATAGACACAGACTGTTAATTTACTGGTCACTGATGCATCCAGTGCTCAGAGGACCTCAGTGACTGTACCTCCATTAAACAGCAGGTGATTGAAACATGGCTGAAAGGGACGAGGCCAACATGGAGCTCACACAATTTGATAGAATTATCCAAAATGAGATCCTCTTCCCCTTTGAAAAATGGGTGCTCCTTGGCATCAAACTTTGAAACTATCTAAGTGATTAGACCTATCTGTTCCCATTTGACTGTTTTATTTCCACTTTAAAATAGATTGTACCATTTCTTACTTATAATTTGGCCTAATGTTTCCTTGAAATAAGAGGGTGATAAAGAAAGGGAGAAGAAATCTTTGATCATTCGTCATGCTATGGAAAATCTGACAGTGGCTTCAATTAACAGATGGGACCCCAGAGAATTTCTCAGGCTGATCTTCCCCCAGTGCTCTGTCTAATTGAGTAGTGGAAAATAGCCTTAGCAGCGACCTGGATAGCTGCCGAATGAAGCCATCGCCGTTTCACTGAGGCTAAAATCTCTGTCATGCTCCAGGCTTTTTTTTTTCATGCTGATCTGGCAGGCTACTGAAGCATAGCAGTCAAAGGATGATGGCATTAGTGAGATGCAGTGGAAAAAGCGCTGGAATGGAACCTGAGAGGCTCAGCCAGCACTGAGATCTTAAAGGAGGCTCTGTCCCTTCTTTCCCTGTCTGGCCTCAGTTTCCACGTTTATAGCATCATCGGTTGGAATAGATGATTTTCTGGGTCTTTCTCAACTCTGACATTTAGTAAGTCTTTCTTGCCTTTTCTTCAAAAGGATCTTAAAAGGATAGTTTGGAAAACCCTTGCTTGGGGCATGCTGCTGCTACTGAACCTGCTGCTAAGTTGCTTCAGTCGTGTCCGACTCTGTGCGACCCCATAGACGGCAGCCCACCAGGCTCCCCCGTCCCTGGGATTCTCCAGGCAAGAATACTGGAGTGGGTTGCCATTTTCTTCTCCAATGCATGAAAGGGAAAAGAGAAAGTAAAGTTGCCCAGTCGTGTCCAACTCCTAGCGACACCATGGACTGTAGCCCACCAGGCTCCTCCGTCCATGGGATTCTCCAGGCAAGAGAGGGAGTGGGGTGCCATTGCCTTCTTCATGCTTGGGGCATACACAACTGTTATCCTACAAATGGAATTTTCATAAGTGTGTTTGACAAATGGAGGCAGGGTGAGACCAGTGGGGAGGACAGACTATGAGAATATCTTTGCAAACGCATCTGGGAAACTCTTCATCCTCCTTCCCCCTCCCATGCCTATCTATCTCCCACAACTGCTGCAGGGATCTACCTAAAACACTAAGTGATTAACACCTGTTTTTCTTCTGATTAATGCATTCCACAAGAGTAGGGACCACATTGGTTTTGTCCAGTGACGTATCTTGTAGCTCTGTCCTAGCACAATGCCTTGCCTAGAATAGATGCTTTATTAATGTTTGTTGACTGAATAGAATGTATACATGTTTAAAAGTTTTAAATGGTTAACCATATGTTTTAGTTTCCGGGTTAAATCTTAATACTTTAACTCATGAATTCCTTCATGATTTTTGCCCCAGTTATCTAGCCTCCTCTTATACAGCCCTTCTGGATATATTCTTCCCTCCAAGCATACTATAATCTCTGCAGATCTCTGAGGATATCACAATGTTGGGCATTTTTGTGCCTAGTACCTGTCACGTTTCCCATGGATGCTTTTCTCCTAGTGCTCTGGTAGTTAACTAGTTCATCAAAACTCATATCAAATCCCAATTGTTCTGGAGAGTCTTCTCTGATCTTCCCCCTCCATTATGATTTATGATGTCTTTTTCAAGGTTCCCACGGCATCCAGTGTATCATGCTATAGTTATTACCATCCATAACATACTCTCTAGAATATGTTAATGCTCATTTAATGGTTTTTAAAGGAATGATTCAGTGAGTTAAGCTCTAAGCCTCCATTTCAGACCCATACCGTGTCTGTGCTTTCTCCTTCTCAGTCATTCGTGAGGTCTCAGAACCTCAATCTGCTCCCTGGTCTTGGGGTTCTTCCACCCCTCAAAACTTGGCTAAGATGTAGAAGTCCATTTTTTCAGTTTAGTCCTTTATGTTGTCTCAGTGAAAATTCCACAGACCCTTTTTGTTTCATATGTTGATTGCTTCATGGAAATACATGATAAAAATAACAAGCTGATTCTAGAAGTTTAGGAAGTTTTTGCAGTTGCTTTCTTTTCCTGCCTTCTTCATCCCTTTCTGTGATGATACTGGAATCTCAGCTAAACTTCTGCCCTCTGATTTATGCTCAGAGTTGGAGTTCCCTAATCATTTTAATTCCTTTGATTTAATCTTCAGATTTCTTCTTCTTGTTATTGTTCAGTTGCTAAGTTGTGTCTGACTTTTTGTGACCCTTGAACTGCAGCACACCAGGCTCTCCTGTCCTCTACCATCTCCTGGAGTTTGCTCAAACTCGTGTCCATTGAGTTGGTGATGCCATCCAACCATTTCGTCCTCTGTCTCCCCCTTCTCCTTTTGCCTTCAATCTTTCCGATCATTAGGGTCTTTTCTGATGAGCTGGCTCTTCGAATCAGGGACCAAAGAATTGGAGCTTCAGCATCAGATATCTTATGAATCCCATGTTTTATGATTGAACCCCTCTTGGGTCTGAGGATTTGGTTAAGGCAATCTATTGCTGCATAGCAAATTAACCCTAAACTTAGCAACTGAAAATAAAAAATATTTATTTCTCACATCAATAATAGTAAATATAAATATTTTTTATTTCTGAAGGCTATTCATTCAGAAGTGGCTTGGTTGTGTGGTTTTGGTTCAGGATATCTCATGGGCTCTCAAGCTATTGTCTGGGCTGTAGCCTTAACTGAAGACTTGACTGAAGGAGGGTCTTCATTCCCAACATCATTCCCATGGTTGTTGGAAAGCCTCAGTTCTTGCAGTCTCTGAGGCTGAGGTTCTCACTTCCTCACTGGCTGTTGACTGGAGGCTTCTTCAGTCCCCTTCCTTGCAGGCCTTTCCATTGGGCAGCTCAAAACACAGCAGCTAGCTTCCTTGGAACTGACAAATCATTACTTCTGCCGTATGCTGCTGGTCAAAAAGACCAAGTCCTTGTAGAATGTGGGAGGGGACAGCAGAAGAGCATGAATAACAAGAGGTTGGGACTTTTTGTCTGTAATGGAAAATAGCATTTCTGAGAACTTCCAAGCTGGCTGGGGCTCAGTCCAGATGGCCTCTGGTCTATTTGGGAATGATTTTCTCTATGCATTTCTTTATTGATGTTTTGGGATTTTAATCCAAACACTTTTTACCATTTTAGATACATCATTTCAGCTGATGTAGCTTTTGACTCTTTGGAAGAAATATGAGCATCCCATACAATTAAGAGTGTAGAATGCAGTCTTGGCCTTAAGCCATCATATTTCCTAGGCTCCAAATGGCAAATTAGAATAAAAGTTTCTAATTTTTGCTTTATAAGCACGGCATTATTTTCAGCACATTGATGGCGGGTGTCAGGAGGGCACAGGAGTGCCTAAGGCATGCTGACATGATAGATTTAAAAAATAAAATCACCTGCTTTGTGGTTATTTCCACTGCTTATATATTATACTTCTGTGTTATTCACGTAAGTGAGTTTCCAATTAGTTAGAAGTCATTAAGAAAAGACAATCAATGCTGTTGTTCTCAGAACTTAGTAGATAAATTGACATGACAGAAACATTTCCAAGGGAACATATTTTGAGGTCAAAGGATCAGATTATGTTGTCATGAAGTGAGCATACAAACATGCAAGGTCTCCTGGTCCGTGTAGTCTTGCACTTTTCACAGCTCAGCTACTGGACAGTGGTTTTCAAAATGACACGTGTAGAGTTCAGGTGGGTGGATAGGGTAGGGGGAAGAGGTCATGGTTAAGGCCAGCCCTGCACAAGGAAGTTTTCAAACCCTCCTTTCTTCCCTTTCTGCAAGCAGAGTAGCTGTATAATTTTTTTTTTAACTGGTTTCCACATAGCAACAATTTCAATTTGAGAAAAGATTTAGCAGCTTGAAAAAGAAGGGAAGCTACAAACTTCCAGCCTGGGAGGTAATAATTGAAGCATCTTGGGAGGATATCTCTGAGTTGGTGAGACTTTTTTGGTAACCAAGAGAGTGATCAGAGAGAGAAAATGGTTCTTCAAAATTCTCCTTTGAGGAAACCGAATCTTTTTCGTATTATGTTGCTTCTTTCAAAATGCTGGCACAGCAAAGGAAACCATAAACAAAGTGGAAAGACAACCTATGGAATGGGAGGAAATATTTGCAAATGGTGTGACTGACAAGGGCTTAATTTCCAAAATATACAAACAGCTTATGCCAACAAAAAACACAGTCCAATTGAGAAATGAGCAGAAGACCTAAATAGACATTTCTCCAGAGAAGACATTCAGATGGCCAATAGGCACATGAAAACATGCTCAACATCACTAATATAAGGGAAATGCAAACCAAGAGTACAATGAGGTATGACCTCGCACCAGTCAGAATGGCCACCATTAAGAAGTCTACAAACAAGAAATGCTGGAGAAGGTGTGAAGAAATAGGAACCCTCCTACACTGTAGTGGGAATGTAAGTTGGTGCTACTAACATAATTTTGCAAATCAACTATGTGTTAATGTTAGTTTCTCAGTTGTGTCCAGCTATTTGTGACCCCATGGACTGTACCCTGCCAGGCTCCTCTGTCCATGGAATTCTCCAGGCAAGAGTATTGGAATGGGTTGTCATTCCCTTCTCCAGGGGAACTTTCTGACCCAGGGACAGAATCCAGGTCTCTGTCATTGCAGGCAGATTCTTTACCATCTGAGCCACCAGGGAAGCCCATAAATCAACTATATTTCAATTTTAAAAATGCTGTTAACTGTTAAAGTTACCATCAAAAGGCTCAGGATATTCTTCCAAATAATAACTCAATTTTCCAAGGGGTCCTTTGGCATTCTGAAGTCACTCAGGGCTTAGTCAGGTGTGGGCTTCTCAATGGCAGTGCTGTTGACATTTTTGGCTGGATAATTTTTTGCTGTGGGGGCCACCCTATGAATTGTGCAGTGTCTAGCAGCATCCCTGGCTCCTAACCACAGGATGGCAATAGCATCTTCCCTCCCCTAAGTTCAGTTCAGTTCAGTCGCTCAGTGGTGTCTGACTCTTTGTGACCCCACGACTGCAGTACTTCAGGCTTCCCTGTTCACCACCAACTCCTGAAGCTTGCTCAAACTCATGTCCATCGAGTCAGTGATGTCATCCTACCATCTCATCCTCTGTATCCCCTTCTCCTCCTGCCCTTGATCTTTCCCAGCATCAGGGTCTTTTCCAATGAGTTAGTTCTTTGAATCAGGTAGCCAAAGTATTGGAGTTTCAGCTTCAGCATCAGTCCTTCCAGTGAATATTCAGGACTGATTTCCTTCAGGATAGACTGGTTGGATCTCCTTGCAGTCCAAGGGAGTCTCAAGAGTCTTCTTCAACGCCACAGTTCAAAAGCATCAATTTTTAGTGCTCAGCCTTCTTTATAGTCCAACTCTCACATCCATACAGGACCACTAGAAAAACCATAGCTTTGAGTAGATGGACCTTTGTTGACAAAGTAATGTCTCTGCTTTTTAATATGCTGTTTAGGTTGATCATAGCTTTTCTTCCAAGGAGCAAGCATCTCTTAATTTCTTGCCTGCAGTCACCATCTGCAGTGATTTTGGAGCCCCCAAAAATGTCTCTCACTGTTTCCATTGTCTTCCCATCTGTTTGCCATGAAGTGATGGGACCAGATGCCATGATCTTAGTTTTCTGAATGTTGAGTTTTAAGCCAACTTTTTCACTCTTCTCTTTCACTTTCATCAAGAGGCTTTTTAGTTCTTCTTCACTTTCTGCCATAAGGTTTGTGTCATCTGTGTATCTGAGGTTATTGATATTTTTCCTGGCAATCTTGATTCCAGCTTGTGCTTCATCGAGCCTGGCATTTCACATGATGTATTCTGCATATAAGTTAAAACAGCAGGGTGACAATATACAGCCTTGACATATTCCTTTCCCAATTTGGAACAAATCTGTTGTTCCATGTCTGGTTCTAACTGCTGCTTCTTGACCTGCATGCAGATTTCTCAGGAGGCAGGTAAGGTGGTGTGGTATCTCATCTCTTTAAGAATTTTCCACAGTTTGTTGTGATCCACACAGTCAAAGGCTTTGGCATAGTCAATAAAGCAGAAGTAGATGTTTTTCTGGAACTCTGTTGCTTTTCGATGATCCAACAGATGTTGGCAATTTGATTTCTAGTTCCTCTGCCTTTTCTAAATCCAGCTTGAGCATCTAGAAGTTCTTGGTTCACATACTGTTGAAGCCTGGCTTGAAAAATTTTGAGCATTACTTTGTTAGCAAGTGAGATGAGTGCAATAGTGCAGTAGTTTTAACATCCTTTGGCATTGCTTTTCTTTGGGAATGGAATGAAAAGTGACTTTTTCCAGTCCTGTGGCCACTGCTGAATTTTCCAAATTTGCTGACATATTGAGTGCAGCACTTTCATGGCATCATCTTTTAGGATTTGGAATAGCTTGACTGGAATTCCATCAGCTCCACTAGCTTTGTTCATAGTGATGCTTCCTGAGCCCACTTGACTTTCCATTTGAGGATGTCTGGCTCTATCTAGGTGGGTGATCACACCATTGTGGTTATCTGGGTCATGAAGATCTTTTTTTTTTGTATAGTTCTTCCGTGTGTTCTTGCCAGCTCTTCTTAATCTCTTCTGCTTCTGTTAGGTCCATACCCTTTCTGTCCTTTTCTGTGCTTATCTTTGCATGAAATGTTCCCTCGATACCTTCCTACCCCACGAGTACAATCAAATATGTCTCCAAACTTTGGCTAATATCCCTGGGGAGGGGACAAAATCACTCCTAGCTGAGAACCGCTGATCTGGTGAATACAGTGAATGACCAAGTTGATAGTGCCATTTTGGGCCCCCAGTTGAGGTTGAGTATGAAGCACTGTCACTGCTTTTCACGTGGACTCTGAAGGTATTCTCCAAAGAGAGGTGCCAAGATATTTGGAATCTAGTTCTGGCTTCAAGGGAAAAAGTCTTTCGTCTCCCAACATAACTTCTTGGAAGGTAGGAGACTCCTTCAGTTGTACCAGTTCTGAAACGTTTATTATAAACCAAGCCTGGTTCATTACAGCTTGGTCTTGTTCTCAATCCAGTTGCATCTCTCACTCAAGGAGAAGCCAAAATGGGAAAAGAAAGGTATCATGGCTTCAGACTTCACTGTCACCTGAAAAGCAGTGACGGTGATTCACACTCAACCTCAATGGGGGCCCCAAATGTCATTGTCACCGTGGCCGTTCACTGTACCCGTCAGATCAGTGGTTCTCAGCTAGGAGTGATTTTTGCCCCTTTCCCAGGACTTGCCAAAGTCTGGAGACGTATTTGATCTGCCTGATAGTTCTTTTGGTAAAAGTTGGGAAGGAAGAGTTGGGGAGAAATTCTATTTTGAAGTCAGGCTTTGGAGATCTCAGCAAGTATTTGTGGTGGAGTAGAGATTCCTACCTTGAGCTTCCTCCTGGACATTCCTAGATAGCACCACTGCATTCTCTTCTTGTCAGTTAATCATAATATGTATTTTGTTTGCTTACCTGACACTTTACAAAATTTGCATTTCCCTCCTGCCTGTCTCCAGGCACGATAAGAGCAGCAAAAAGAATAACAAAACAAAAGCTTTCTTTGAAAAGAATTTGCCCCTAATTGATTGCAGCTGTAGCAGCCAAAGCCACCGAGGAAAAAGCCTGGCCTTTGGCTCTGCCCACGGGAAGCGGCCACGTGCTGACCTGTGATCAGTTACCTCGGGGGCACTGAGGGTCGAGGGGGTCTGTTTGAAATTTCCTGTCACAACAGTGTCATTTGCAGACACGGCCAGAGAGGAAACGGGGATGGCAAGGGCTTTCTTCATCAGATGCCTCCTCTGATAGTTTTTGCAGAGAGGTTGTAGAAAAGGAGGTGATTGCAGGAGTCCAAACAGCATGTGCTTCTGAGGCTGGGCTGTCCTTGGAGGGGAAGCCCCTGTTTCCTCCGTGGGTCCCAAAGGCAAGAGCAGAAGCTCCAATAGAAAGATGCAGCCTAAGAGCCCTTTTGGAGTCCTCAGTTTTACTGAGGTGACAAATAAATAGAAAAGTAGGTTTGTATTGGTTGGATGCTGCCAGTGGAAAGCATTGTATAAATGTCTAGAAGAATAAACTGAAACGTATTTTCAGGTGATCTTTGTTATGAGTTAGTGTCTTCATGTATGGATGTGAGAGTTGGACCATAAAGAAAGCTGAGCGCAGAAGAATTGATGCTTTTGAACTGTGGTGTTGGAGAAGACTCTTGAGAGTCCCTTGGACTGCAAGGAGATCCAACCAGTCCATCCTAAAGGAGATCAGTCCTGGGTGTTCATTGGAAGGACTGATGCTGAAGCTGAAACTCCAATCCTTTGGCCACCTGATGCAAAGAGCTGACTCACTGGAAAAGACCCTGATGTTGGGAAAGATTGAGGGCAGGAGGAGAAGGGGATGACAGAGAATGAGATGGTTGGATGGCATCACTGACTCAATGGACATGACATGGGTTTGGGTGGACTCTGGGAGTTGGTGATGGACAGGGCGGCCTGGCGTACTGTGGTTCATGGGGTCGCAAAGAGTCGGACATGACTGAGCAACTGAACTGAACTGAATGTTATCAGAAATAGGGTTGGTAATGATGGAG
The DNA here is from genome assembly GCF_910594005.1 of Cervus elaphus. Lineage (NCBI taxonomy): Eukaryota > Metazoa > Chordata > Mammalia > Artiodactyla > Cervidae > Cervus > Cervus elaphus. The sequence continues at coordinate 26,931,418 of NC_057822.1, read as the reverse complement.
ACTGGTATGCCTGATAGGAAATAGAATGAAACAACCTATGGAAGTAAGCAGAGCTTGGCACCTAATAAACAGTGGATAAAATGATAAAAGGGCTACCCTGGCGGCCCAGTGTTAAAGAATTTGCCTGCCAGTGCAGGAAATGCAGGCTTGGTCCCTGGGTTGGGAAGATCCCCTGGAGAAGGAAATGGCAACCCACTCTGGTATTCTTGCCTGGGAAATCCCATGAGTAGAGGATCTTGGCTGGCTACAGTCCATAGGTCCCAAAGAGTTGGACATGACTTAGTGACTAAAACAACAGAAGAGATAAAAATAATGATTGTCATTGTTATTAATTACAGAGGGGCTATTACATGTCCCTATAGAGATCCATAGTAAAGGAGAGAACCGAGAGAAAGATGGAGATAATTTAGGCTTTCAGGCTAATTGTGGCCTCGGTTACTTGCTTTAGGCAAGTGTTTGATTATCTGGGTAATTCTCTGCCCTTGTATTAGTTTCTTTTGGCTGCTGTAACAAACTACCACAGACTGAGTGGCTTAGAACAACAGAAATTTTATTCTCTCAGTTCTGGAAGCCAGAAGTAAAAAATCAATGTGTCAGCAAAGGCCATGTTCCCTCTCATTTACCCCCAGAGCAAATCCTGTTGAAATAGAAGTGTCCTCAAGGGCAGAAGAGAAGCCTGTTGGAGGCAGGGAAGGCTGGGGTTAGGGTGGTGCTACCGGGCGAGATGTCCTAACAACAGCATTAACTTGCAGTTGTGAGACAAAAAAAATTCTTCCCTGTGGAAGAGAAGGGGTGAATTGAGAGACTGTGAGTAGAGATGGTGGGGCTTATTCACAGATCATGTATAGGGGCTGAAGGCCAGAGAGGGGCTGGTGATGACTGATATCTTGCTTGAGAGACAGGTGGTGTGATGGACAGCTGTGAGGGACCTGGGATGGTAACCATGCTGGGAGGGCAGTTGGTGAATTTGCTTTTAAAGAGTGGATTCTGGTCTCATTCAACTGTAGGAAGCTCCTCCCTCATCTGTAGAATTACCACGACTTACCACCATCAATGCCAATTTTACATATGGCTTCACCATTACATGTGTTTATGTGTGTGTGTGTAGTTGGGTCATGTGTCAGAGTTTCACGTCTCTAAAATGCCAGTGGTTAGAAAAGAAAAACTCCTTTGTAGTCTGTTTTGGATGGTTCTGTAGAGCAATTTGTACCAATCATTTAGAGTGATGTGTGGAACTCCAAATGATTTATTATTTGCAAAGGTAGGAAAATATACAACTTCGTTTGCTTAGTCAATAATTAGTGAATAATCAGTTCCACCGAAGAACTTCTGTAAATTTTCAAGTACCAAATGTTTTACTTCTCAAATATCTGTTTTTCTCAGTCATTGACTGCTGTTCAACCATTTAACTGGTTAATATGAGCGCCCAACATAAATAAGTGGAGACCTTTTAACCCTTAGACTTCAAGTGACAGCTTGGACTAAACCATCAGCCTTCCACCCAAAGAAAACACAAATACGACCCTTAATAAAGTTAGACACAGACATGTTTTGAAGGTCAGGTAATTTATTTTTTTGAGGGAGAGGAAGGGTAAAGAATTAAATTTTATTAATTATATGTATATTTTCAGTCCCATTTAGTTTTGCAATACTGAAGAATTGCACAGAGTGACTAAAATTATTACAAATTGCAGAAGAGGCCTGGACATGGTAAGTTTTCTAAATTCAAGTAGTTTCTTTCTATGTTTTGGGTCTTTGTGTTCTGTCTCAAAAATGCTTTTCTCTACAATGATTTTGCACAATTTCAGTTTTTCTGATCAGATGATATTACCTAAACTATGTATGTAGTTTTTTCCTTCTCTTAGCATAATTTGGAAACACTGTCATATGAATTGATGGTCTGCACAGTCCAGGAAAATGAAATCTTGAAATAGCCTCTTGGAGGTTCAGTTTTACAAACTACAAATACTGTCTCCAGTGCATGTGTGTGTATGCACGTGTATGGTATGCACACGTGTATTTCTCTCTCTATAGTATCTGAGAGAGAAAATTTCAGCAGGAAGGCGGAAGAGTAGAAATGGAATAAAAACAACAGTTGAGCTGAAGCAAGCTCCCAGAAACAGCTTGCCTCATCAGGGAGATGTTTTCTTGTCATTTCCTCAGTTCAGTATTGAAATGCTCCACTGTTCTCATGGGACTGAATTTTAATTGAATAGACACTTTGGTTGGAAATCGTTCTCCCCCAGTCATGCAGATTCGCCTTCTCTCAGCATCATCGCTCCTCCTTTCTCCAAGTGAGTCATGAGAATTGTAGGGTGCGAGTCCACACTTGGTTGAGCGGAAGAGTCAGTCAGGAAGTGATGCAAAAGCCTCTTCGGAAGAGTCAGTCAGAAAGTGATGTGATGGGCTCTTCGTCCTGAAAGGAGAAGCATTTCCAGGTAGGAGAGAGGACTGATGAGTTAAAATGAGGGGGTGTACGTGGTTTGTATTTGTTTCCTGGCATTACCTCAAAGAGAATATCACTCCGAAGAGCCCAAAGAGGGGGCAGGCCCCCTGGGCGATTGCTCAGGGTGTTAAGACATCACCAGACACAGTAGAAATAGCGGCCCAATTCACAGGTCATTATAAGGGGCCAGAGAAGCAGACAGCGTCCCCAGTGGAACTTGGAGAATAAAACATCTTCCAATGTTGGCTCTACTCCGCTAAATAGATAAAGACTTGAAAGAATATCAGCCTGAAGTGACTCCAGGCTGCTAGGCTGTCTGGTGTTGCTCACGTGACTGGCACCACTCTGGCCAGAGCCACTCAGGGTGCTCACGTGCCCCTCTGACCGCTGCCCGTCACAGGCCGCAGCGGCCCGAGTGTTTCCAGAGCAGGAGATGTGGCGGGAAGGCCCATCTTGGTTATGCACCCAACTCTTGGCCCTAGTCCCCACCTCCGAGATGTTAATAATTTAAAATTATTTTCCCATTAAACATCAATGATTAATATGCTCTTTTCTCCAAGTCTGTTTCATTTTTTCTGCCTAGAATCACTGACCATCTTTTCCTTCTTTCTACGGTCACATTCTGTGTTTGTGATGCTGGTCTGGTCCCTAGCTTCTCTCTCACCCATTTCTCTTAACTCCATCCTTCCATCCTCCAGCCCCGCCCTCTCAACCTCCCCTCCTCCAGGGTGACTGCTTCACCTATGTCCCGCCCGTGCAGAGCACAAGCTCGGCTTTGGAGTGGCGCTTGGCTGGCAGACTGTAATCAGGGTTACATTTTAAAAGAACTATTTCCACATTTTGATAAGAAGCTGCTAAAGTAAAAGGGTGAGTTGTAATTGTAAATTTTTATCTCTCTGGCTGTTGAGCTCTATGGAATCTTACATAGAACTATGAACAAATATTTCCATTGTAACAGCTTAGAAATAGTCTCAAATTGGTCACAGTAAGAAAAGCAAGATGCATATGAGTGATTATAGAACTCCTACTAAATTCCAGGTAAGTTTGACCTGCTTTGGGACATTGGAAAGGGCCTGCCATCCACTGAGTGAGGTCTCTGTTTCAGACCTCTGTCTTTCTCAGCTTCAAGTTAGATTTCAAAGCAAGCATCACATTCTAGGTCAGACTGATTTAAAGATGCAAATGACCAGAACCTTCCCCAAAATGTTACATGATAATAAACTTAAAGGTTAGCTGTGGTCTATACACTTAAATATTCCTGGAAAACTCTTACAGGTGTGTATCAGATCCATGAATAGAAAGAAATGAACAATTACTGAGTTATTATGACTTAGGAGTTTATACATATTATTTTGTGTTGGTTGGTCACTAAGCTGTGTCCAACCCTTTGTGACTCCATGGACTGCAGCACGCTAGGCTTTCCTGTCCTTCACCATCTCCTGGAGTTTGCTCAAACTCATGTCCATTGAGTCAGTGATGCCATCAAACCATCTCATCCTCTGTCACCCCCTTCTCCTCTTGCCCTCAATCTTTCCCAGCATCAGGGTCTTTATCAAAAGCCTATGTACATGGACAAGTGTTAGTATCGGGATTAAACTGCCATAGCAAATAACTGCTATGCAGATGAAAGTGACTTAAAATAGATTATCCTTCCTTTATAAGAATAGTCCAGTTTGGTTCCAGGATGATGGTATAAAAAATGAGGGTGAGTGAAGGGGGTAGGACCTCTGCTTTATGCAGAGACTCAGGACCCAGGCTAATGGAAGCTCTGCCTTTTACAATGTGGGGCTTCCAGGTTTTCCTTTACTGCCAACACTGGGGGGGAGGCAGTAAACAGAGCATGAAGAAGAGTATGTGCATAGGGGTAGAGGGTTATGATTCTGGCTTAGAAATTCCACCTTATTATTCCTGTACCCATTTCAATGACCAAGACTGAGTCTCAGGGACATCCTTGACGTTAAGGTTGGCTGGCAATTGTAGCCTAGCTGAGTACCCAGGAAGCAGAGGAAATGGAACATCTGATGAATGGCTGGTAATCTTTGTCACAGGCTCTAAATGGAAGAAATGATTATTCCCCATTTTGCAGGTGAAAAAGTTTTAACTTATCCCTGATAACTCAGCTAGTCAGTGGCTGAGAAACAATTTGGGGGTGCAGGGTATCCTAGAACCTCCAAAAATTCCTATTTAAAGCCCTGTAGTAATTATAGTTGCCACTTATTGAGCCCTTTCCCTTCATGATGATACTAAGAAATAGATTTATTACCCCACAAGCACCAGTCCAGATAATTGAGGCTCAGAGCTGTTCTGTAACATGTCTAACTAGAGCAAGGTGGGACTCAGGGACAGACTCCTTTTTTTTCAGACTCCATAGCCTATCTCTGGGCTTCCCCCATGGTTCATCAGTAAAGAATCTGCCTGCAATGCAGGAGATGTGATCCCTGGGTAGGGGAGATCCCCTGGAGGAGGGCATGGCAACCCACTCCAGTATTCTTGCCTGGAGAATCCCATGGACAGAGAAACCTGGCAAGCTACAGTCCATAGGGTCACAAAGAGTCGGATCCAATTGAATCACTTGAGCACATATAGCCTATCTCCTATAGTCCATAGTCCTATAATACTTCCTGTGCCGACCCCATAGAGATTCAGCTTTGGACTCATAAGGGTAACCTGATGGAGTTTGGGGAGGGTTGGGTCTACTAAGTTAGTGTTAAACTTTCCTTAAGTACATTTTGCCCTCTCCTAAGCACAAGTTTGTTCCACTCCTGCTGTTTTAAAAATCAATTTTTTCCATCTATTCATACAGCTTTGATTGGATGTCTAAATGGCAAAACAGACCTTTACATGGAATACTATTACAGTACTACTTTCCCCCACATATTCACAGATTTATTCTGCAAAAAATATGGGATGGGGATTATCACATAAACAAGTGTTTCCTGAGCACCTTATTACAGAGGAATGCATGAGGGTGGGAAAAGTGGAAATATACTATTGAGTCCCTGTCCTTCCTAGGCTTACAGATGAGTTGGGGAGAGGGAAAATGACTATATAAAAAGATAAATGATAACACACGGTGGAGATTGCTGGGAGCCACAGGACCAGTGCCAATAATAAGTACTACAAGATGGCTGGGAGATGGTTTTTGAGCAGTGGCTAATGTGCTGGCCTCAGTCCTGGGTGATTTCATATGTTATCACATTAATCCTACAGGAATTCAATGGTGGGGAGTAATCACTGGGGACTGGGATAGTCAAGAAAGTCTTGAGAGAGGAGGTAAGACTTGAGCTGGGTTGAATTATATGGTGCTATTTCACAACAGTAATGAAAGCTGGCTGAGCTGAAACCCAGAGCATAATTTCTCACTGGCTGGCTGCTCCAGATAGTAATAGCTTCAGTGCCCTTCAGAATGGAATTTTCTGAGTCTGTGAAGATGTGTGAGGTGTGCCTGGCAGGTAAGCGTTCTTCCGTTTGCCTTCCACCCATTGCTTTAATTAAATATACTGTTCTCTTGGTTACCTCTTCGGATCCTCCAGAAGTTCTGGATCATCACTTGCAGCAGCTAAAATGGGAATTATGCAGAGGGGGAAAAATGTCTCCCCACTCCCAGTTTTATTGAGAAATAATTAACATACATCACTGTATAAGTTAAAAGCAGACACTCTGATGGTTTGATTTACATATATTGTCAAATGATGACCACAGTAGGTTCAGCTAACATCCATCTCCTTGTGAATAAAATAAAAGATTTGCACTTCTTCAGTAAAAAGAAAAGACAAAAAAGGAAAACATGTTTTCCTTGTTATTAGAACTCTTGAAAAGTGAAAATGAGTCATTCAGTCGTGTCCGATTCTTTGCAATCCCATGGACTATATAGTCCATGGAATTCTCCAGGTCAGAATACTGGAATGGGTAGCATCTCCCTTCTCCAGGGGACCTTCCGAACTCAGAGACTGAACCCAGGTCTCCCGCATTGCAGGCAGATTCTTTACCAGCTGAGCCACAAGGGAAGCCCTTAGAACTCTTTCTTAGGGCTCTCTTAACAACTTTCTTGTATATCATACAGCAGTGTTAGCTGTATTCATCGTGTTGTATATTACATCCCTAATACTTATTTATATTGTAACTGGAAGTTTGTACATTTTTATCACTTTGCTCCAATTAGCCTTCCTGCCTCCCTCTGCCTTTGCTAATCATAAGACTTGTCTCTTTTCCTATGGGTTTGGTTTTTTTTTTTTAATTTGTTTGTTACTTTAGATTCCACATATAAGTGAGATCATACAGTATTTGACTTTCTCTGGCTTATTTCATTTAACATAATGCCTTGAAGTTCCATCTGTATTTTTGCAAATGGTGGAATTTCCTTGCTTTTTATGGCTGAATAATATTTATTTATCCATTCACCCATCTATGGACACTTAGGTTGCTTCCATCTCTTGGCTATTGTAAACGATGCTGCCATGAACATGGAAGTGCTGGCATATTTTTAAGCTAATGCTTTCCTTTCCTTTGGTTGTATTTCCAGAAGTGGAATTACTGGGTATGTGGTAGTTCTATTTTTAATTTTTTGAGGACCCTCCTTACATTTTTTTCCCTTAGTGGCTGCACCAATTTACAAGGGCTCCCTCTTCTCCACATCCATGCCAGCATTTCTTATCTCTTGTCTTTTTGATGACAGCCATTCTAACAGTCATGAGATGATATGGTTTTAATTTGCATTTCACTGATAACTGGTGGTATTGAGCATGTTTTCATGTACTTGATGACCTTTCACATATCTTCTTTGGAGAAACGTCTTTTCAGTTCCGTTGCCCATTTTTAAACTGGGTGGCTTGTTGTTTTGCTATTGAGTTGTATATGTTTTTCATATATTAAGGATATTAGCCCCTAATCAAATATATGTGCTGTGTGCTAAGTCCTTCAGTTGTGTCCGACTCTTTGCAACCTCATGGACTGTAGCCCACAAGGCTCCTCTGTCCTTGGGGATTCTCCAGGCAAAAATACGGAATGGGTTAACATGCTCTCCCCCAGGGGCTCTTCCCAATCCAGGGATCGAACCCAGATCTCCCACATTGCAGGCATATTCTTTACTGTCTGAATCACCAGGGAAATCCAAACTATATATTATATATAGTTTGAAAATATCTTTTCCAACTCCATAGGTTGTCCTTTAACTTTGTTGATGAAAAATACCTTTAAATCCTGTTTCACATTGTTGGTGGGGGACTGAAAGCAAGGAGAGAATGGAGGTTGGCTGGACTACAGATCTTCCCCAGATGAGTTTATCTCATTTCTGAATCCCTTTTCTGATGCTATGTCTACCACTCCACAAAATTCAGTTGCATTTGTGGCAGGAGGATCCCAAATTTACACTCTTCCTCTAAGAGTGAGGAAATGACAATATATATACCTAACATTTATTGAGAGCTTAAATCCTCCATATGGATTATTTTATTTAATCCTTCCAGTAATGCAGGTCTGTTTGACAGATGAGGAAACTGAGGCTTAGAGAGGTTAAGCTGCTCAAGACTGCACAGCTAGTAAGAGGTATGCAGAGGGATCAGAACACTTGATTTTCTCTTTTTAAACATTTTAAAAGGCATCAGTTTTATTGAGATATAATTCACATACTTTGTAATTCACCCATTTAAAGTGTACAGTCCATTGATTTTGAGTTTATTCAGATGTGAAACTGTCACTGCAATTGATTTTTAGAACATTTTCATCCCTCAACAAAGAAACCCTAATACCCTTTAGCAATCACTTCCTATTTCTCCTCAACCTCTTTCTCCTCCTCAGCTCTAGGCAACTTCTAATCTACTTTCTGTCTTTAAAGATTTATCTGTTTCATAGAAATGGGATCATATACCATGCAGTCATTTGTGACTGGCTTCTTTCACTTAGCAGAGTGTTTTCAGGGGTCATCCACATTGTAGCATGTGTTAGCACTTCATTCCTTTTCATGACTGAATAATGTTCCTTTGCATGGATATACCATATTTTATTGATTGAATCATCAATTGGTGGACATTTGTGTTGTTTCCACTTTTTGGCTATTGTGAATACTGCTTCTGTGAATATTTATGTACAAGTTTCTGTGTTGGCATGTGATATACCTATGAGGTGACTTTCTGGGTCATGTGGTAACTATGGGTGACCTTTTGAAGAACTGCTAGACTATTTTCCAAAATGATATACCATTTACAGTTCTACCAGCTTGAAATCTTCAGTGAGAACAACTAACAACATAATTTATACCTTGGCCACTTATTTGTACAAAAAGTATCCATACAATTTAGTAAAGCTCTAATAAAACCAATAGAAAGTTCTAACAAAACAAAGAAACCAGAGAATTTTCTTAATGACAAATCTTAAAACTAAACTCTGGGGTTTGGAAGCTTTGGTGCTTTTTGATTTGAAGACATCAATTGAGGTAAATGATGAGAACTGCCATATTTGTATTTCCCTTTATTCCCTGAGGTATTACAGGGATTTTTCTGCTTATTTCTAAGACTGAATGATTTCTAGCAATAGATGTGCGGGTGCTGCAATAGCCCAGGATTGTCTGTTATTCTGAAAAGCCATTGGCATTCACCGAAAGACAGCAGACAAAAGAACACATGCCCAATGTCTGCATGTGTCATTCTGGTCTCTTGAAAGGTTGAATATTACAGGCATCAACTTCACTGCCACTTGATTGTAAGTGACATAAACCTCGAGACTATTTTTTTTTTAATGAAGTAGGAAAAAAAAAGGGAGAAATACCGAAAATAATCCCCTCCACCCTTTTCCTTTCACTTGCAGCAGATTTTTGAAAGGGGCCCAAAAGGTGATTTTCAACAAGGCATATACTTGAAGGAATCTGGAGTTTTGCTCTCTGGGAATGGAAGAACCTTTGTCAAGTGCTTACTCAGTGCACTGGGTGGATATGAGAAGAACATAAGCCATAGTCTCTGCCCCCTGGGAGTTTCTATTCTGTGTTATTACAGAATAAGTCAATGCTAAACTGTGACGGTGGAAAGGAAGGAGAGGTGGTGTGTACTAGAAAGAGGCGGGAAAGTCATGCGGGAAAGTCATGCAGGAAGTGGAAACATTCTAACAAGAAGCCAAGCCAGGACTTAGTTAAATTGGAAGAAATGGCATAGCTATTCCAGGTGGGGTCAGCGACACCAACATGACACAAGCCAGAATGACTTTAGGGGTCAGCAGGTTGGCTGGAGGAGAAAGTGTAAATGAAAGTCTGGGTGAGAAAAGTTTAGAAGCAGTAGAGCATCATGGGAGAAGCCTTGGACATGAATTCTGCTTCCCGTTCTGCCACTAACTAGTCTTTGGTGCTGGTTCTGTAATGCAGCAACTTGGGCCTTCTGTTTCTTTCTTTTCCTTTCTCTTTTTTTGGCCACACAACTTGTGGGATCTTAGTTCCCTGACCAGGGGTCAAACCCATGCCCTTTGCATTGGAAGCGTGGAGCCCTAATCACTGGACTGCCAGGGGAATCCTGGGGCTTCTCTTTCTTAATCGCTGGACTATGGAAGTTGAACTAGTTCTGATTCTCAAACTCAGTTTCACATTAAAAGGTCCTGTGCATCTGTTTAAAGTACAGATTCTAGGATCTCACCCCTGGAGATCATGTTTCCATGGATACAGCTGTGGCCCAGGAGTAGTGATTCTCTTAGCTGAGTCTGAGTTTTAAAAACTAGTGATGCCTTGGTTCCACCTATAGAGATTCTGATTCAGTGGGTCTAGGGGCAGGCTTTGGGAGTTTTCAGAGTTCCCCTGTTGATGTAATGAGCAGCTAGGCTGAGAACCATGATCTCTGGTTGAGTCTGAAGTTTTACTGGAGGGCTGGCTAGAGACTCCATCTGAATGGAAGGACTCTAAATCCTTCCTAACGCTCGAGGACTTTGATTCTGTGAAAAGTATGTTGGGACCAGGCAGTAGAAGGCCTTAAGTGCTGGATCAAGGGATTTGTACTTTGTTTTATAGGTGGCGAGAGACATGTTAGATGTTCTAGCAGAGGAATAATTTAAGACCTCTCACCTGGGACATTTCATTGCTTTGGAGCCTGACAGCCACCATCAGGCAAGGAAGGGAAAAGAGCAAACTGCCCCTTTCATTCATGCTTTTAGCCGGAAAGGGGTGACCATTGCCAAGTCCACTGTGACAGGGTCTAGTGTCTCTGCCTAGCACAGACAGAAACAGTCAAGGGGGAGAAGTGGCAAGAGAAGAGAACACAGCCCGGGGCAGCAGAACAGTGGAGCATGGCCTTCCTCAGAGAACAGGCCCCACCGGTGGGTTGGAGAGAGTGATGCATTGCGTGTGTGCTCGGTCGCTTCCGTCATGTCTGATACTTTGTGACCCCGGGGACTGCAGCTTGTCAGGTTCCTCAGTCCATGGGACTCTTCAGGCAAGAATATTGGAGTGGGTTGCCATGGCCTCCTCCAGAGACAGTGGTAGACAGGGTGAATTTCAAATAATATTTCATATTACCACCCCGTCCCACTTCCCGTTCTCCTTTTAATCCTCGGTTGAATCGGGTTGCCTCTTAGTTGACCAGGAGCATGGCTGTGACAGTCCTCTGACCCTTGCCAATCTCTCCTTTTGACAGAGAGAGAGCAGGCTCCAGGCTTACAGTCTCGGGAAGGTCTGTAGCTAGAATTTAGAAGCACACCCCTTCTTATCTAAGGGATGGACACTTAGTCCTGGTCCCTGGTCCCTCAGTTTCACTGAGTTCAGACAAGCAGGATTGGGATCTGCCATTTATAGTAGCAACTCAACGTTTGCTTCTTAAATAACCTTGAGTGAAAACATGAGTTGGTTGAAAGAGAAATGTTAACAGGAGCCTGGCTAGAAAGGGGAGGCTGAAAGGAGATACAATTGTGAAGGATTATGCAAATCAATGACCTTCAGGAAACACAGGCGGGTTCTTTCCAGAACCTGGCCTGGCAGGAGGAAGCCTGGGTTCTTAGTACTGACCAATCTCCTGCTGTCTCTAGTCTGTAGCTGTGGAGGACTCCACTGGATAATCTTTGAAGTTCTTTCCAGCTCTGAAACTCTGTGTCTCCATGATAGTAATTTCTAAACACAGTCTCTTCCCAGGAGACAGGTCATGCCTGGAGATTCTCCAGTGGTCATGCACCATCCTGTGTCCTGATGGGTGCTGAGAGCTTGTGGACAGCTCCCTGGCTTGAGCCCTGACATCATTTCTGTGGGACCACCAGCTCCAGATCTCCTTGGAAATTGCAGGGCAATTGTAAGGAATGTGGATGCTGCAGGCTAAAACATCAAAATCTTTCAAGAAGAGAAAACCAAATCAAAACAAACAAAACAAAAACAAAAGACAAATGAAAGCAAATTAAGTAACCTCATAGTTAACAACTGAATTTCCCTCCACTTTCAATTTTTTGGGGGATGGGTGTGTTTCTTTTCTTTTCCTAAAAATATCTTGTCAGGGAACAGATGATGAATCTTATTTCAAATGTGGTTTTTGCCACTGTATCTATGCTTCATTGGACCAATATGAAGAATATCCTTCTAATTCTCCCTCAACACCACCCCCCTCTTGCCCAATTAGTGCCAACAGATATTGTCTCACAGATCATTTGAGAGCAGTTTTGTGGTTCTCTAAGTTTGTGTTTCTTTAATACTAGTGTAAGAAGCACTTAGAGAGTGTACTGAAATTGCAGGTTTTGGGGCCCCAGCCTCAGCAATCTGACAGAGCAGTTGTGGGTCAGTGCCCAGAAGCAAGCATCTTTAACAAGCTTCCCAGATGATTTTGACACTGATCGTCTGCAGACCACTCAGCCAGAAGTCTGGTGTTAAGGAAAGGTAACCATGTATGTAGGAATCTCCTTAAGCGTCATGGTGTGAACTAACACTTCTCTCCACCTCCCTCCTTTTTACTCAGCCCTTCCTTAAATGAATATCAAGGGCAACTGTGATGTGATCAATATCTCAACAACAGGGGAAGGATAATGTAATAGTATCAGGGCATAAGTTCAGGCAATTCAAAGTCTGCCTTCAAATCCTTACTTTCTAGCTTTGTGATCTTGGGCAAGTTGCTAACCCTCCAGTCTCAATTTCCTCCTCATTAAAATGAGGGGATCACAACAGGGTTAATTGAGTTAACCCATAGAAAGTCCCAGGCACGAGGTAAGCATTCAATGAAGGTTAGCTGTTATCATTATGGTAGGAGTTGGGAGAAAAGAAAAGGAAAAGGGGAGGAAGGGCAGGATATGGGAGGTGCAAAAGAGGAGCTGGATTCCCAGGGCTGACCACCACCAGGAGAAAGGCGCAGCTCCTTCTAGTGAGGAATGTGAACGTGTCACCTCTCATCTTGACCCAGGTGAGCTTCTGTGTCTCCCTGAGTGGCAGCGACCCCCAAGTGTAACGTGAAGATGGAGTCCAAAGTGCAGAGTCCAGAGCTGGAGAGAGCACGAGCTGTCTCCAAGATGCCACATGGGGCTCTCAGCTTGGCATTCACACCACAGAGAGGACTCCATGGCCAGTTTCTGGGCAATAGAGCATATTTAGTGACATCATGGAGCTCACAGCCAAGCACCCCATTAAGCCCAGTCTCCCAGGACTGTGTCCTGAGCTGTTCTCAACGTACCATCCCCTGGGAAGCCCCCAGTGCTCCGGGGACATTGGCTCATGCTTCCTAGAAATGGCTTTACAGGAGAGACTCAGCAAATAAGAGGCATTTGCCCCTGGAAAGCTGGGTGGAGCACTTGCTCAGGGTATTGACATACACCTTCTGGTTTATTTTTCAGGTGCCTACCATAAGTTTGTGCACAAATAGCGCAGGCATGAGATGTGTGAAACACACCCCTCCTCCCCCCGTTCCCCCTGCCCCTGGCCCTTATCATTTTCTGGTATGCCAAAGTACGGTACCTTTGGTGGAGAATGCAAACCTTTCTCCCCAAGGTGTATCTGGAGTCTCAGAGCCTGGACTGAGCCTGTTTGAGGGCTTATAAGGTTTTGTTTGAGCTGAAAATCTGCTGACAAGGAAATGTGGATACATTCAAAGGGTAAAATGAGTGGATTTTCATACCCAGAGAATAGAAAGTTCAAGGTTGCCAGTCCAGCTGCTGATGCCTCTTGGGGTGTTGGTGATGGCAAGGAGGAAGAAGTTTGGTTCTCTTGGCCTGCCTCTCCTCTCTTTCTTGGGATCTTTTCCTTCCTTTTCTCCAACCCTCAGTTTCAGGAAAGGATAAAGAGAAAGCACCCAAATGCAAGAAAAGAGCAAGCAGTTACTGTTTTGGTATCTGATTTTTATCCCATTTGGAATTTCTAAAGTCACCTTCCAGACTTGGCATCCAATTTTATGAGTATCTCCTAAATAATAAGGAAACAATTATTCTGGCTTCTAGTTGTTGTTTTGTGTAGTCATTAAGTCGTCTCTGACTATTTGCGATCTTATGGACTGTACCCACCAGCTGCTGTGTCCATGGGATTTTTCTAGGCAAGAATACTGGAATGGGTGGCTATTTCCTTTTCCAGGGGATCTTTCCGACCCAGATATCGAACGTGCAGTGTCTCCTGCATTGCGGGCAGATTCTTTACTGCTGAGCCACGGGTGAAACCCAATATGGGATGTTAATTTAAATACTAAAAATGACGACTTTTGCTGAAGGCACAAATTCTTAAGGGTGGATAAACCAGAAAGTACCACCTTCGGAAGCCCTAAGCCACGCCCGCTTCTCTTTGCAGCTTTCCTATCTGGCCACCAGGATCCACTCTTTCCCTGCCTTGTAGCTAGCTGCTCCAGCAGTCTTTTTTTCTCCCACTGTCAGCCCAGTATGAATCCAATCAGGGGCCTCCCTCTGTGTAGCCAAACAAACCCCAACTCCTGATGCGGGGGTGGTGGTGGGGGGATGCAGAGTCCTGACCCCAGCCAATAATAACAATGTTATAACATGTTCTAGATTTGCCTCTTAGGCGCTCAGCTTGCTTTTCCCCACCTGCCTTTAATTTTTGCCCTTACCACAAGCCGATAGAGATATACATCAAAGACTTATCAGATGCGTGCGCTCAACAGAACTGAAATGCTCAGTCCATCTAATTTCAAAAATTCTAAATAGCTACCTTCAATGAAGTTCAAAGACTATCATTGTTCGTATGTGCCTTAAAAAAAACCAAAACTCCTTTGGCTAACTGAATTGAGACATGCCACTAGGAGAATGTAGCAAGGTATGAAAAAAAAATAAAGGAAAATACAAGTAAATTGAAAGTTAACAGAACATTTTCAAGCAGTAATTTCAGTTTGTACAAAGGCTCAGGGTTGGTCTATATTCTGATGTCACTGAAATATCTCTGATTTAAACCTAAGTACTTTAATAACTAGTTAGGGAAAGAAAAACTTTCTTTCCCAGGCAAGGGGCAATAGAAACCTTTCTGTTAGATTCCTTTGATTACAATAGTTCTTTGTTAACAGATTGTAACTTTGCCCCAGGAGTGGTGATAAGCTCCTAAAATCCAGAAGACTTTGTCTTCCCTGTGAAGAGACTGGTTCACCTTGAAGATGGATTGAAAAGAAAATAAACGTCTAATGTTTAAACTTTATTCTTGTCTTCTCACTTGTCTTTGCCTGAGAACTCTGACAAAGTCAACATTAGTGTGGAAGTAATGTAAAGCCAAAGCACACGGAAGGGAAATGAGTATTCACATTTGTTGCTTGGAAACCCTTCTCAAATTAGCAAGTATCATCTTTAGGTGTGTCCCTGCTACTTGAAGCAGAAGTTAGGCAGTTATTGGATTTGTTTGATAAGTGCGCTATTGAAAGAAAAAAAAAATACCCACTTTGGAAGGTCGAGATTATCTCTGCTGATTTTACAATGATCATTTACTAAACAATAACTGGATGAGTAATTAGATGGAAGAGGGTAGTGAAGAGTCTTTGGGTCTCACCTAACAGCTACCACATCAGAGAGTGGACCAATTATTTTGTAACTGGTAGAAGCCCAATAATTATTTTGCAATTGTAAAAAGTCCAATCATAATTTTGGACTTCTCAGGTGGCACAGTGGTAAAGGATCTGCCTGCCAAAGCAGGAGATGCAGGAGACTCAGGTTTGATCTCTGGGTTGGGAAGATCCCCTGGAGGAGAAAATGGTAACCCACTCCAGTCTTCTTGCCTGAAACATTCCATGGACAGAGAAGCCTGGTAGACTGTAGTCCATGGGGTCGCCAAGAGTTGGACACAACTGAGCGACTGAGCACATACACACAATAACAATGTTAATAATAGTAATATAATTATTATTTTGTAACACTAATTATTTTGTAATACTATTTCCAAGCTACAGCAATTTAAAGGTTCAACAATGAGATGAAACTTGAAAGATGGTTCTGTGGTCTCTTACTTTATAGTCAAAGAAATAGAGACTCAGGGTCACACACCTACTTGGTCAAGATTAGAATCCCGGGTTACTAATTCCTAGGCCACTGGGTTTTCTGTCCGCTCCCAACTCCCTTATTTGATTAGCAGAGTCATTCGCTGGAGGACCAAAGGAATAAGCGGCAGTGTAACCTGATACTGTGCATTTTATGCATTTTATTTTCCCTACTCTTGGTACCAATCTATGTATATCTTGTTCCAATCCATTAATTATGGTGGTCAGAGAGAAAAGAGGATAGGAGAAAGAAGAGAGAGAGGGATGAAAGTTTTGGCAAAAATGTTAGCGAAGGATCCCAGGGCAATGGCCAAGTCAGATGGGATGGGTCCCACTCCACCCTAAACTCGAGAGGAGGGGCTCAGCTCCCTCTTGCTCTTTTGCCCACACCAGCACTGCTTGCTAAGCGTTTCTTCCTCACTTCATCTCCATTTCCCCCTTTGGCAGATGAGTGTTTTCATTCCTGTTATGCCTGAGAAAGTTCCAAAAATACACAGAGAAAGTCTGGTTATATGGTATTCACAGTTGGCCCCAGAACAGAAAGTAGTGCTTTGAGAAGGAGCTTGTGCGTACTGTCTGTTTGTTCAGGATCCAGCATCATTGTGTAGGTTTGGAGTTTGAAATAAGCACTCATATATTTGTGTTTCTTTCCAGCCAGTAGTCTTAAGCTTTTGAGCTTTTCTCGTTGCCTAGGCCTGTCTTAATAATACTGCAACAAAAGTTCCTGAACTTTTCATCAGACAAACAGGATCTGAATTCTGGCTGGACCTGTATTTAACCATGGGCAAATTTCTTAATCACCATAGGCCCTGGGTTTTCTCGCCTAATATGGGAATAATAATATATGTACATCTGGGTAATGAGGAGTAAGGAAGATAATGTTAATAAGGGGATTTCCACAGTGTGTGGCATAGAATCAAAGCCCAGGAAGTGGTGATTGGCATCGTCATCATTGTCAGTTGCAGACATGGACCAGGGCTTGGCATGTATCTGTATTACATAAAATGTTAATCTAAATTGGAGGCTTTCATGGAGTAATCTAGAATATTCTCTCTATTTTGTTGAGAGTGTAGATATAAGTATCAGATGAAGTTTATTTTCCCTTGCATGTGTGCGTGCTGTCTCTTCAGTCGTGTCAGACTCTTTGCATCCCTATGGACTGTAGTAGCCCGCCGGGCTTCTCTGTCCATGGGATTCTCCAGGCAAGAACACTGGAGTGGGGTGCCATGCCCTCCTCCAGGGGATCTTCCCAGCCGAGGGATTGAACCCTCATCTCCTGCAACTCCTGTATTGCAGGCAGATTCTTTACTGCTGAGCCACCAGGGAATCCTTGATTTCCCTTAGACGTGTATTATGAAGGATTTGGACAGAAACAGGGTCTAGGGGCATGCTGGAACGGTCCCTGCTGGAATGAACAGGCTTCAGGTTTAATCCATCATCTGAGAGGCAGGGTAGTAGGTATGAGAAGAGAGGGGTCAATCACTGGCTTCACACTGAGGTTCTGAGATCTGTTTTGGGCAAAGACAGGACCTGGAGGGCTCTGTGGAACCTGGTGGCAATTGGAAGGATGTCCCCATGCCCTGGGACAGGGTGTTCCAAGAGCAAAACTGCTTCTATCTGGGGGATTTTTAAAAGCTTTCCTTCTGACAGCCATGCTTGGCAATTGTAAAGTTCATGAATCTTCTTATTGCTGATAATTCTCAACTCTAGTGTGATGTATACAGGGAACAGAACTTCCCAAGTGGTGTCATCAGGGATTTCTGGGAATGTTTACTTCACCATGCCTATGATAAGACCTGGAATATACCTGTTTGGGGGTCAAGTCCTGGTGCCACCACTAACTAATTGTGGATGTTGGCAAATTACTTGGTCTTCTTGGGTTCCACTGGACAGGCTTTAGCAAGAGTTGATTTATCAGGTTACTTGCTCATCTGTAGGCTGGCTGAAGAGGTGGGTTGAGAGAGCATAATCAGATACTCTTGATAGGTATTGATGGTGTTGAGGTTGACACTGGGTAGGTAAGGGATCAAAGGCAGGAGAAGGACACAGCTGGGGGAATTGGTCAGAGTCTCCAATTTTGCAAGAAAGCCAGAGCTAGCCAGACCTTCTAGTAGCTCTTCAAAAGAGTGATGGGTGGCACCCAATGCAGGCTGGACTATGCATTTGGGCCTGTGAGTCATCAGGACATGGGACAAATTCCTTGACTCCTCTGACCCTCATTCTTCTTATGTGTGAAATGGGAATGATGGCTACTTCCCTGCTTGTCCTGCAGTGTGTGTGAGATTCAAGGTCATTGTATAAACATACTTTCTAAAGCTGATAGGCAACTGAGACATGTCCATCATTTTTCCTAGCAAAGGAGATGGCTGAGTAATGATACCCTTACTTCTCCTCTCCTTTTAATGCTCCCCCTTTTTACTTTCTTTATCTCTACTTGCTTGAGAAGGGGCATTGTACGCCTCAGTGCAAAGTAAGAATACTGGTCGAGATGGTCTAATCTTTACAGGACTTATCAGCATGCAAAGAAAAATGGTTATTATTTTAATTATAATAGACAAAGGTTAATAAATGATTGAGTTTTGATGTTTGCAATCCAAAGAGGGCTTTATTCTTTCCTAATAACTTTAATACAAGAGACTTGAAAAAATTACCTGATTTTATATAGGTTTATAGAACAGTTTTGGGGGATAGGGAGTGGAGTGGCGATGGAGAGTTGAAAGCTTGAGAAAACTAGAGAAATTCAAGTCTGGAAAATGCCTAGAGAACCCATTCAGTTCTGCAAAAGAAATTTCCATATCAGCACAGCTCACTTGACCACATGCATTATAGCTCTACCTAGCCCTGGTTTTAACTTTTATTAGGTTATTCCATCTGGCTCCTGATCGCCATCAGAAAGTATTATATGTGAGGAATCTCTGCAGCCCGAGGTCTTAGTTCACAAAGAATTTTGATACTTCCACTTATCTTTATTGGGCAGCTTGTAAAGAGATTGAAGTTCTTTACTCAAACACTGTCTCTAAATCCATATGGAGAGATGATGGGTAAGTGATTAAGTTGTTAAAATGGAGAAAATGCAGGCTTCGTTAATGGTCAGAGGGATGACACCAGGTGGTACACTGAGCTATTTGGCTGCTTGTCTGGGCTACTTAATGAGTGTTGTGATGTGTGTGTGCATGTACATGTGCATGTGTGTGTGTACCATATTTACCTTGGGTAAAATTGTGATGGAGGTTCAGACAGTTCTCGTCATTGCTCCCTCTTTTTTTGTTTGTGTTTGTTCTTACTGCTTCTCCCTGCTGGCCCAACACCTTATTATTCTCTCCTTCTCTGCTTTAGCCTTTCTTTGCAAAGTCTGCAGTAGGGGCTCTGCTCTCCTACATCCCAAGGGTAATTGATCATTAACAGCTTAGAGTGGTATTAAAGGGGATGTGGGAGGCAATTGCTTTTTCAAGTTTGTGCTTCAAAGAAACTCTTGGGCTAAAAAGGGTGGAAGTGTTGACCAGGATATGAGGCACAGGGGTCTAGTGCTTAGAAAAATCACTTCACCCAAGGACCGGATGATGTTCTGCCAGGGTGAGAGTTTGAGAAGGGACACTAAAAGCTGTTTTAAAAAGGAGTAGCAGGACCAGGGTGGCAGGCGGTGGGGGACACTTTGGTCCTGGTTCACTGCAGGACTGGGGGCAGTAGCAGCCTCTCTAAGCAGAGCAATTTCATCTCGGCTATTGGGGTGGGAAGGCCTTGATTGGAGAAAGTGAGCTCCAGAGCTCTGGCAGGGCTGGCAGGCGTTCTTGTGGTGACTGGGAAGCAGGGAGGTGACACGCTAAGGCCCCATCCAACTTTAAGCACTATGATTCTGCCATCGCCTTTGACTGGTTCTGAGGGGAGTTCAGCCCCTGGTCTGCATCAACCTGTGTTTTCACTGGAAAATGCAGTTTTCACTCTGCTCTTTTGTAGTGGGAAAGCAATATTAGGCTTTTAAGAGAGTTCAGCCTATGTCCCCCTTTCCAGCCAAATGTTAGTCTTTGCTTCTTCCACCGTGCTTAGTTCTATATTTTTCAAGGGGCACTTAGGTGGTTCCAGTCTGCTAATTTAGACATTCACAATTTCCTGGAGACTGAATACATGCCTGCCTTGCCATTCTCAAAGCAAGGTCACTCAGATGACATGAGATACAGCAGAAAATGGCATCGTTCTCGTTTTCAGTAAGCATCTCTGATTAGTATTCATTTGAGATATTAACAGCGCTGAGAGTAAACACCAGGGTTTTATCCCCTCATCTAAACGGGCATTTAACTCAAGGTATGTCCCTTCTGTTTTGTCGTGATTCATAAATCACCCGCCTGTAAAAATCAAAGGCTGAGAAGATTTGGTTACCTGTGGCCATGAAGGACTTTCTACCAGTGACATTTGCCTTCCTGCCCCGGGTGCCTCTTAAGGACTGGAGCCTTTCTCCTGCCACCTTTGACCTGGACTTCCTGTCCTAGCATAAACATCTCCTCTCTTTTATTCTGACAGATGTCTGTAGAAGCGCAGTGAAACGTTACGAGACGAGGGTTTGTTTGTGTTTATTTGGTTCCTTCGCAAAGTGGTCTGGCTGGATGTAATCAGCGTGGTCCTTCTGCTTTGTTCCGCGGGCTTCAGTAATGATGTGCAGATGCCAAATGTGACGTGTTTGGACACAAGGTAGTTTAACTCTAGCCTTATTTGCACCTCATGACTTCATGTCACTGGGGGCTTTGTCTCCAATAAGCCAGCCCAGAAAGAGCAGCAGCCGCCATAAATGTGAACACACACTATAAAAAAGGCTAGAGTGCTCACTTAGCTCTAGGTTCTGAGGAGGAGCATTTGAAAACTGAGCTAAACCATTGTGGCCTTTCTTTCCTTGGCTTTTTTTTTTTCTTTTTGCTTCTTTTCTTCAGTGACAGTTATGAGTCTGTCCCTCAGTCACACCATTTGGCGTTGGGAGGTTACAAGGCTGGGTCGTTTAAGAAGTCCATTTCAAAGGGTCTTGAGGTTGGGAGCTTAGACTGAAGCTCAGCCTGTAAATACCTTGTTAAAATTCCTGTGACAGACTCTGGTGAGTGGGAGGTCGATACATTCCTCCCTTGGTGACTTCCTGCGTTAACTGCTGTTCCTCCACAAGAGTCTTCTTTTGTCTTCAGATGTTCCACACTGGAAATGAATCCTGATGGCATCAATCGTATTATTCAATTTTTTTAAAACTTGTGGCAAAATACGTTGCTGTTTGGTCGCTTCAGTTGTGTCTGACTCTTTGCCACCCCGTGGCTCCTCCTCTGTCCGTGGGATTCTCCAGGCAAGAATACTGGAGACGGTTGCCATTTCCTTCCCCAGGGGATCTTCCCAACCCAGGGATTGAACCCATGTCTCCTGCATTGCAGGTGGATTCTTTACCACTGAGCTACCAGGGAAGTCTGTGGCAAAATATACATAATATAAAATATACCATTTTAACCATTTTTAAGTAAACAGTTCTGTGACATTAAGTACATTCTCACTGTTCTGCAACTCTCACCACCATTGGTCTCTAGGACTTCTTCACTGTCCCAGACAGAAACTCTGTGCCCATTAAACATAAACTCCCCTCCCTTCCTCTCTGCAGCCCTTAGTAAGTAAGCATTATCTACTTTCTGTTTCTATGAATTTGACTCTTCTAGGGACCCCATAGAAGGAAACCATGAACTTGACCATGATTCTTCTAGGAGACCATGAACACTTGGCTCTCACCTCCACGTAATCACCACTTCTCTCCCTAGAGATGTGCTCTGCCAGTGGTGTGATGCTTCCTTCTGTTTCCTTTCTCTGTATTTATGTGCCTAAACACCTACACACCTACACATACACGTTTCTTTAAAAATATCAATGGGTACACAGTATTCTAAGTGTTCTGCAACTTACTCTTTTCATGTAACAGCACTTCTTGTAAATTATTATGGTTTAATTCTTTGTTTTACTGGCTTAATCCCATTTTGTAATATGGTGATGGTTTAGTCACTAAATCGTGTCTGATTCTTGTGACTCTGTGGACTGAAGCCTGTCAGGTTGCTCTGTCCATGGGATTCTCCAGGCAAGAATATTGGAGTGGGTTGGCATTTCCTTCTCTAGGGGATCTTCCCAACCCAGGAATTGAACCCAGGTCTCCTGCACTGTGGACAGATTCTTTCACCAACTGAGCTATGAGGGAAGCCCTTTTATGGATCTGTCATAATTTATTTATTGCTCCCCAACCGATGGACATTTGTTTTCAGTTTTCCTTGTCATTCCTGATGAATAACTGTACATAACTTTTAACATCCTCCTTTTGTGCATGCGAGCAAGTATGTTTTTTAAAGCATGATTCCTGGAAGTAGAATTGCGTAGTTCAAAGGCATGTGCACTTACAATGTTTACAGGTGCCACCAAATTGTTTTCCAAAAAAGCATTGCTAAGTTACACACTCCCTGTGTGATTGATGATGTTGCTTTTCCTGGAATCCCTTCCAGCATTTGATAGTATTAGTCTTTTAAACTTCTTCCAAATCTTAAAATTTGCTATTCATATTGATCTACTAAGGTAACAGAAGGACTCAAAGAAGGGGTAGGAAAGAGCAGATCAGAGTAGAAAAAAGGAAGGGAAGATGAGAGGATTTGTCCTGGGGTGCTAGTACTCCTTTTAAGACTGTGCAGGGCTGGATTAAGGCCATCAAGAACAGATGTTCCTGAAGACATTGGATAGGGTCTCTAATGCTAAGCCCACAATCCATGTGTCCTCTTGTTGTGTGGCTGGGGTTAGGGGGTGACCCAGGACTGTTTGCCCCCCATGAGTTGGCCACAGTTGCCTCTGTTCAAGGCAGAGGCCAACACCTGTGTGGTCTCAGAAGCAGCAAAGCTGTAGGTGTCCTGAGATTTATCTTGAATCTGCTTCACTCATGGGGCTCCCTCTGCCTGGAGCACTCTTTACCCAACTCGCTTGTCTTTAAGTCAATTTGAACATCGCTTCCTCAGAAAGACCCTCCTAAGCTCACACCGGTCCAGTCCTTTCCCTTCAAAAGCACTTGTAACGGTTATAGTTAAATGTTTGTGTGGTGATTGCCTCTGACTGTTGATAAAGTCTATCTCTTCCTTTAAAGCCTAACCTCAGTGAGGATCAGAAATGGGTACATTGTAGGCACTCAATAAAGATTGGTGGATGAATCAAGGAAAGCAAGGCACTTATAGGGTAGAGCAATTTACTTTGCATTCACAAATAGAAATACTGAGGTCAGAATAGGGTCTAAGGGTTACACACATAGACCATCCTCGTGGTCCCAGCCGGTTTCCAACACTCTGATTAGTGCTCAAAACAGTGTCTAGTGCTTGCTTGAATCATTTCATGTCAAAGCCACCCAATGAGATAGTTGTTATCTTGACCCCGTTTTACAGATGGGAACATCAAGACACAGAGTTCTTCTTGGGAGCTAAGTGAGGCTCATGGTTCACATCATAGCTGAGGTTGGTCCTGACAACTTTGAAAAAGAATGGAGAGAAGGCTGGTTACTCTTCCGCTCCTGCCTCTGGGAAGGAGTCCCTGAACTTGCTTGTCTTGGCTTACTTTCTTTAAGGATGCTAAGGGATTGCCTCCCAGCTTTTGAGTAAACCAAATAAGCCAAGATATTAATGACCCAATTATCCTACAAGAGAGGGTCCTATACCTGGGGTTAATAGCTTGATCACAAGGGATGGCTCTTGTCTAGTGGAGACTGTAGGCTGGGGACAGATCTGCAGTTTCCTCACCCTTCCTAACAGCACATCAGAGAGGGCTCAGTCCCAGCTCTCCCGGGTGGAAAAGTCTAGTCTTGAGTGTGACTCTATTTGTAACACTTCCCGCTGAAGCTAAAAATGCTCTTACAAGGGAAATTCGATTGCTTCATGAGGATGGATGAAAGGCCTTAGGACTTTTCTTTTCTCTCTCTTGAGCTCCAGAAGGCACTTAGGAATCATATTCCCAGTCTCAAAATAGAAACCAAAACCTACTTTAATTTATCTAATTTACTTATTTATACCTCAAATTTTCCACGAAGGGAGTCAGCCAGAACTATTCTTGACAGCTCTGAGGCAGCATGGGAGAATGCAAAGGGAATGGACTCTGAGATCAGGCTGACTGGAGTTTAAGCCCCAGCTTTTTCTGCTTATTAATTGTGTGTTAAGTTTCCTGTTCTGAAGTGTTCCATTCTGGGAAAGGGAATGATGATGTCTGCCCTTGTGATGATGGGAAGGTTTGTCAGGCACCTAACAGAGAGCAGATCTTGGGCAAATATCAATTGATTGCTATAACTTTCACATTTAAACGAATTTACAAAGTCAAGTTTTGGGGCCAATAAAATCCCCTAAAAAGTGTCAGTTGCTCAGTCATGTCTGACTCTTTGTGACCCCATAGACTGTGGTCTGCCAGGCTCCTCTGTCCATGGAATTCTCCAGGCAAGAAAACTGAGTGGGTACTGAGTGGGTACCTAATCCCTTCTCCAGGGGATCTTCCCGACTCAGGGACTGAACCTGGGTCTCTTGCATTGCAGGTGGATTCTTTACTGTCTGAGCCAGCAGGGAAGCCCTAAATCCTGCCCTTATTAAATTTATTAAGTTTTTAGGACTTTCAGAAGCATTGATATGGATATGATATATGTGTTTTACTTCTACTTCCTTTTAATTTGGTGTGTATTACAATGTTATGAAAAAATGTGTGACTCATCTAATAGTCACATTAGTCCTGGGGAATGATTTTTAAAATTAGTATGTATCTTTCAATTATTTATATATCTTAAAATTCTTACCTGAAATTTCTCTCTTTAGCTACCCATAAAACCATAAAGAATTTATTGAGAGTCATTTCCCTGGGACCCTAATCAGGATACATCTCTGAAGCCATGACAATCGCCTTTTAAACTTTTAATGATGTAGAATGATTTTTATTTCTAACATTACGATTTTCAAATAATGTATGTGCAATGAATGTAAATAGCAATGCTAAGTAAGTATCACATAGTGGGAAAAATCTCAGTGGCTGATCATACTTGGGCCAAAGTAGATTGAAGATTGAATATAATGGGAACAGGGAATATGGTTCAATTAGAAAACTCTGTCTGTGCATGGATTGGTTTAACATCTATCTTATCTTGCCTATCTTATTTATTCTTTGTGTTCTTAGAATCTAACACACAGTAGGTTCTGAATAAATGTTTATTGTGTGAACACATGAATAGTTAGGAATTATTTCCATATCGATCAGTTATATTGACCTGTGTGGTTACCATAAATCTTAGGGTCTTTGCTAAATTTTCCACTCATTCTGCAAACTTACCAGTGCCTACTCTCTGCCAAGCACTGAGCAGAACTAGACATAATTCTTCCCTGTTTTCCTGGCGCTTACATCCTGAGGAGGGCAAGACATTACCTTGATAAAAATCAAATCACCATTGCTGAGACTGGTGCAGTCCAATAAGGGAGAAAACCAGAGGGGTTGGAGGGTAGAGGTAAGTGGCTTGTGGAGGGTCTGGAGAGGTAAGCAGAGAACAGGATAAGCTGGGCCATTGTTATGGACTAAATTGTGTTCCCTCCAAATTTATATTGGAAGCCCTAACCCCCAGTATGACAGTACTGGGAGATAGGGCCTTTAGGGAGATAACTAAGATTAAATGAGCCCGTAGAGGTGGGTCCCTAATCCAATAGTACTGGCGCCCTTATAAGAAGAGAGAGGCACCAGGGACGTGCTTTCACAGAGGAAAGGCCATGTGAGGACACATGGAGAAGTCACCTATCTGCAAGCCAATGTGAAACTGACTTTGTTGGCACCTTGATCTTAGACATCCAGCCTCCAGAATGGTAGGAAACAAAGTTCTTTTGTTTACACCACCCAGTCGGTAGTATTTTCTTATGGCATCCCAAGCAGACTAATATAGCCATAGAGGCCATATTAGGGAATCTGGTTGTTACTCCAAGAGTAATGAAAAGCAGTGGAAGGTTTTAAAACAGGGGTCAGTTTTGTATTTTGGCATGATTACCCTGACTGCAATGAGGAAACAGAATGGGAAGAAGTATAGGCAGATGTGGATTTCTTGGGGAAAAAAACCCCTGCAATCATGGTTTAGAACATAATTCTCTTTCCATAATTCTGTTCAGAGTTGTTCTCAAATAACATTCCATCCAGAGAAGATTCTGCAAAGTGTGATCATAAAGTCTCACAGTTGGGTCACTCAAAATGGCTTCTTACAGTTTCTGGAAACCTCTTCTTTGACTCTCTGAAGCCAGCTTACCAGAAAGTGTCCTGCAGGAAGACAGGGGCCATAGATGGGGACCTGATTCATCTGTTGTGCTCTTGTTAGGTATAGCTTCTTGCTCTCTGCTGCTAAGGTTCTTTTTGATTGAATGCACAGGCCAGTGAGAGAAGGGGAGGAAAGTCGATGAACTTCAACCTAGAATCCTGTGAGTTACCTTTCCCATCCAGCCCTCTGACCCTCTTCCAAATTATCTCAGTGTTTGTTTCAGCCCTGAACCAATGAAGAACAACTCTGATGGGGAAAAAGAAAACAGAAAATTTGGGCAACTATTGTAATCACCAGTCAAGATAAGCAGAAAATTAACAAAAATATTTAGTGTGTTAGTCATTCAGTTGTGTCTGATTCTTTGAGACCCCATGTAACCCCATGTAACAGGCTCCTCTGTCTGTGGAATTCTCCAGGCAAGAATATTGGAGTGGGTAACCATTCCCTTCTCCAGGGGACCTTCCTGACTCAGGGATCAAACTTAAGTCTCCGGTGCTGCAGGCAGATTCTCTACTGTCTGAGCCACCAGGGGAAGACCGACATTTAAGTGGTAGCTTAAAAACAGCAGTCATTTATTTTTCTAGCTCACAATTCTCTATGTTGGCAATTTGAGTCGGGTTCAGTGGGGTGGCTTGGCTGATCTAAGCATGGGGATTGGCCAGCCTTGTCTGGGGATCAAGTCACGTGCCTGCTGTCAGCAGCTGGTTAGCTTAGGGGCTGGCTGACTATCAGCTGGTGTCCTATCCTACCTCCTCTGGTCTCTCGTCTTTCAGCAGAGCAGCCTGGGCAAGAGGGTGAGCCCCCGTGGACATGTACTTCTCAAGCTTCTGCTTGGGGCATACTGGCTAACGGCGAGTTGGCCAAAGAAACCCAATGCAAGTCAGATCCAAGGGATAAAGAAATAGACTCTACCTCTTGATGGGAATTGCTGCGAGGAGGCACTCTGGAGGGACATGGCAACAGGGAGGGAAAGAATTTGTGGCCAGTTTTATAATCAACCACCCTTCCAACATCACTCATGTGCTGTACAATGCTTTCAACTTTGCAGTGTTCGCCTACCATCCTTGTTAATTTTCTTTAACTCGGCTTCAACAAAATGCCTGCTTTAGCCTCCTCCTATGTGATCTTATCCTTGAAATCACAGTATGTTGGTTATTGTTATGGCTTGAATTGTGTCTTTCCAAAATTCACATATTAAATTCCTAACCCCCAGCCCCTCAGAAGATAGGCTTATTTAGAAATAATGCCACTGTGGATGTCATTAGTTAAGATGAGGTGATACTGGGGTAGTCAGCCACTAATCCAGTATGACTTTTGCCCTTATAAGGAGGTGGCCATGTGAAGATGGGGAGACTAGGAGAACACCATGGGATATCAAGGGCAGATGCAAACCAAGGGATGCTAAAGATTGCCAGCAAACACCAGAAGGTAGGAATAAACAAAGGCTTCCCATTGGCCTATGGGGGATCACGGCCCTACTGTTGCCATTTCAAATTTCTAGCATCCAGAAGTGTGAGACAATACATTTTGTTATTTTAAGCCAGCTAATTTGTGGTATTTTGCTATGGTAGCCTGAGGAAACTAACACAGTTATTTATTTGTTTTTTAATAATGTAATAGCTTAAATCATATGAAATTTCAACCTTTGTATTTTTCAGGTACAAAATGGTTGAGTAACAGCAATTTCATATTAAACAAATATCTGACTATTGAAAAAACTTGTGGGCGACTTAAAATTATGTGTATGCAATCTTTGGTACATTGCTACACTATGGAAGACATCAATTTAAAGTTGTCTATTAAAAAATAAGACATTTCAATTTTGGTGAAAAGGTCAGGTTCAGTTAATGCTTCTCCCCCATAATATCATCTTTCTTGCTTCTACATCCTTGCAGAGACATTAGAATAAAAAGCTGTATAATTAATTTGCAAATTTTCTAAAAAATTTTTTAGTACTGAACTTGATTTAAAAAAAAATCGTTAATTAGTCTCTGACCTTGGGATCATAAAAAATCAAGGAGTGGATTTTCGAGGCCAGACAAAATGTGCCTTTTGGCTTCTAAATAAGATATGTGGATTGCATCAAATTTCCTTCACCGAGACAGTCCAGATTAGCTTGTAGCTATTTCAGTAGAATTGAATTTCAGTTACTTTTGCATGGAAATCAAATAATAAAAAGTCATGAAATCTAAAATTTCTGAATCTTGCGAATACCAGCTAATTAAGAGACTTTATCTGTCATGATTATTTTGAGCAACTGATTATTTCCATCAGTCAACCAAGCAACCCTGATAAGCCAATCATTTTTTAATCGATGTTGAGCCACTGAAAAGTTACCATAGATACCAAATTCTACAGCCATCACAACACAAAGTCAGGTTAGAATTGGAAGTGACAGGTGTATTCATCACATAGTTAACCAGCCTTTGAAGGGAAAGAGAGAGGTTGTCAGAGTCCTTAGGCTGGGTATAAAAGATTGCAGAGAACACTCAAACAATTCCCAAAGAGCACTTCAAAAGCAGGAGAAAGGGTCCGTTTTTCATTAGAAATGCAGGAAGATGTTTGCTTGAAATTCAAGCTCTAAGTAACAAGTTCCTTGAAGTTTTGCTTGCCTGTCATTTACCAGGGTCACCAGTAAGTTATCTGTAGAGCAGAGTTTCCGTTTTTCCTTTTTTCTGCATCAGAAGTAATAAGGATGGTTGAGAGCATGGGGCAATGATTACTGTAAAAAGCAGTCCTGATTGCACTGTTTATACATGTGGAAATGTGAATATATATGTGTTTACATATACGTGTATATATATTTACCCGTGGTCAATGCTGTCAGAATAAAAGCATAGAAACAAAAAATATATTTTGAGATCTATTGGACATAAGCCAGTGTCTACTACAAGTAAGAATATTGCATGCTCAGAGCTTCAGAGGATAGGTGGGGAGAAAAAGAGGATTTGGAGTGAAATAAATGAATATATTGCAAAGGCATAGCACATACCTTTCAGTTTTTGGGGGGGTAGCTGAGGTAAACTCAGGTCCATGTCCAATGAGCTGTCCTCCTCATACATAGCAGCACTTGGACTGGGTGGAGACACAGTGTGGACCTCAGGCCCTGGAATGAGCCCTGGAAAGGGAGTCAGGACAGCACAGCTCTACCCGCCTCCATCATTTACTCTGTATGAACATGAAGGTCTCCAGGACTCTATGACCCAGGAGGGGAGCTTGGTCTGCCTCGATTGGTAAAAGTTTCATCAGGTGCTAACATTCTTTGAGTGTGGGGGGTTATTTGTGTCTACAACCAGCAGTGGCTTCTGGGGACTTGTCCATCCTGCCGAATTATCAGCTCTCATCTGTCTGCTAATGTGTGTCATGGGGAGCCCTAAATGCCATTTTGGTTTCAGACTCCTAAAATGCTGGGTTTGGGAACTCTATAAGCTTGCCGGTTCAGAGAGTTTGATAAGTAGAGGAAAGGGGATTTGAGGAAGTTTCTGAGGCTCGGGACCGAGGGTGGGAACTCGGGTGTGCGTGTCACCATGCAGGAAGGACTCTGCTCACCCGGAAGGAGGGTGGCCTCCCTGGGCACCAGAATCTTACACCAACTGGTCCAAGCTGTTTGTATCTCTCTCCTGTATAGTTTCTGAAGGGGAGCTTCATCATAACAACCAAAAGGTCAGTGGAGAAGCTCTGAATCCATATCAGACGATGTACAATTTACTAGACAGTGATATGGTTTATTTTTACTTATATTATCTATTTGATGTCAATCTGTACCCATATTTATATCTGTCAATGAAAAATAAAAACCCAGTGTGGGTTCGGTATTAGGTACCTCTAACTTTCCCTTTTTTTCCCATCTCAGTTCATGGTCATGATTATTATTGGTCTATGGTGGTTTCTTTCTTATTTGCTTATATGAATGAGGTTCCTTTTATTCTAACATGTTCATTCTTTGCCTCCCTCAATATAGTCAAGGATTTTAATGCTGTGCGAAATGTGTTAATACCTTGCATGCTTATATTTCTAATCACAACAACAGCAACATAAATGGAATTTTGTTATAGATCCCATTCTGTTTCTTGTACTTTTTTTCACCAAACATTATACTTTTTAGAACTATTCCTATTGCTCTCTATCGTCATTGCTTTGATATTCATTCAGCAAAATATTTACTGAGAACATATTATTTGTCAGGACCTGTTAGCCAGAAGCTGTAGTGATGAAGTCTGCAGACAAGACCTTTGTTCTCTTGCTACATTTGCTCCTTTGCTACATTTTACTGGGTGGCAATAGACAATAAATAAGTAAAGACATAAACAAACAAGATAATTTGGGACAGTGATCAGCACTTTAAAAAGATTAAAATGAGGAGAAGTGATGGTGTCTGGAGGTCAGTGGTACATAAGGGGTTGGCCAAAGTCACTCTAAGGGGTCAGATTTGAGTTGTGACCTGGAGGGAGATCACTACAGGCAGAGGGGAGAGCAGTGATGCTACCAAAAATTACTTGTTCTGAAGCAGAACTATGTGATCCATTGAGTGACTGCTGAAACCTTCAGGCAGGACTGAGTAAGGACTCCTGGATGCACTTTGAGCTTCTTCAGTTCTCTTTCTCCTTCCTGTGCCTTATTCTCGTCCCTGGTCAGGAGGATGAGTGGGCAGAGGCCACCTGCCGTGGGACAGAGTCACTGGGTTCCCACGTGCTTGTCCTTGATAACAGTGAACTCTCCCTTCATCCCCTCCCTTCATCCCCTCCCATCCCTGCCTTCCACCTTCCTTCCCTCCCTCCCAGCAAATACTTGTGGCGTACCTACAACATACCAAGCACTGGAGGGTACAGAGGTAAGCAGGGTCTTTACGCTCACAGAGCTTATACTTTAAGCATTTTCCCTTTTGAGTTGCATCTTAGGATGTCCTTCCTTCCTCCCTGTCCAAAAAGTTTAAATCTAAGGGGAGAAATGGTTGACTCCCTTCTTCTCTCTGCTTCCCATCAGGGAAACATCCCACCGCTGACGTCTCTTCTTATGGTCACTTCTCATAGTTTGCAATCTGTCAAAGGTGATTAGAAGGATTTTATTTAGTATTTTTTATTAGAGCAATCAGAAATAAATCAATTAATAAAATTACATTTGCTAAAAAACAAAACTGAAAATCCAGTTGTGTTTCACAACATTAAGATGTGCTAATCGTGATGCCAATAAACAAAAGTGTTTGTTGGAAGAAATATGTGTTATGTTGACATAGAGGACAGGAACCAGATGTGTGCAAACAGTACCTTCTCTGAGAATGGGCTGGTTCCAAATGTTCATTTGTAAGGAAGTTGTTTAGAAGGCTGTGAACTTTCCCATGGGCACAGGGTTACTACAAAGTTAGGCCTCTAACCCTAATTGCAAAACATTGGTTAACCTGTAATATACTTGATGCATGTATGCGTGTGCATGTTCAGCTGCTCTGTCATGTCTGACTCTTTGCAACCCTGTGGAAGGTAGCCCGCCAGGATCCTCTGTCCCTGGGATTTTCTAAGCAAGAATACTGAAGTGTGTTGGTGTTTCCTTCTCCAGGGATCTTCCTGACCCAGGGATCAATCTCTTGCATTCATTCTGCCTCTTTGGGAGGCAAATTCTTTACCACTGTGCCACCTTGGAAGCCCTATATACATGGTAAGTTGTCCAAATTGTCTAGCTGCACTATAATATCTAACCAACTCCTAACAATGTCAAAGGCATTCTCCCACCTCTGTTCCCTCAGCCATTGTTCTGATTTGGTCTCTTGTCTCTCACCTGAATCACCCTGATAACTTCCTCCCTGGTCTGCTTCTTCTGTCCCCATGTTCGTCATCCATATTGCAAGGATGAGATTTCTAAAATGCAAATTTGCTTGCAGCCCTCCCCTGTAACTCAGCAGTGGTTCCACTGCTTGCAGAATAGAGATCGGACTCCTAACCAGTGGGTGAAGGCTCACGTGGCCTCTCTTTTTCTTATCTTTGAGCTCATCTTTCATTGCTTCCCTTCTGGATCTCCCCAGGTACACCTCTCTGTATTAGGTCTTTGCTCATTGATTCCTCTGCTTGGATGTCTTCCCTCTCCTTGTCTACTTGGAAAGTTCCTCCTCCTTTTTCCCGATTTAGATCAGGAGTTCTCTCATCCCTGATCATTCTCTTCCCAGCCCTGGAAGACATCTATTCCTCTTCCATAACATAATATCATATAACTTTGTAATTATTTGTTTACATATTTCTCCCATTGGATGCTGAGCTCCTTGAGGTCAGGAACTATTTCTTGTTCATTTGTATCTAGAACTTGGCACAGCAAAGGTAATCAATAAGTATTTACATAGATGAATGTTTACAGCCAAGAGTCTGGGAGAGGAAGTAAGGGCTATAGAAACGATTTCTCACATTCATTTTGGGGGTAAAGACCTGAGGTTGGTTCTGGGATGAGGAACATGGTGATGACTTAGGGTGGGCTGGTCTCTGAGTGGTCAGTCATATATGTGTGTCTCTTAGCTCTTGTAAGGTTGAACCATATGGTTTCTGTAGGGCTGTTAAGGGAAAGAAGTCTGGAGAGTCAGGTTAAGATCTGGAATGCCAAATGAAGGCATTTCTATTGCTTTCTCCGAAATAGTGGATACCAAGTGTTATTTGAACTTGTAAATGGCATAATCCAAAGGTGCTTTGGAATACTCATTGGCGGGTTGTGGCTGGGCTGATTTGGGGGAGGGTGTAACTGGAGAGACCAATATGAGGTTGGCTGGGATAAATGGGATATGAGCAGATAGGAGTCAGCAGAAATGTCAGCAGGAATGGAATATGAGATTTGATGAAATTTGTCCTGATTATGAGGCTATATTTAATATTGATTCTGTAAGATGTACTTTGAACTATTTTGCTTGTGACCCATGTCCCTGGCTGCTTTAGAGCTCCTCTGGAGTGAGTCAGTGGCTGCTGGCTCTCCAAGGCCAAGAAGAGTCAAGAGTGTGGAGGATGGAGCTGAAGTCTGCACCAGAGAATACCAAGATCCACCTGAGGAGGGTGACTGTTCCTTCTGATTTGAAGTGGAGAATTGTGTTTCCTTTTGTAGGTAATAACAATTTCAGGATCAGCGATGCTTCTCTCAAATTCAGTTCTCATTGGTCTTGAAGACAATAGGTACAGTCGGGCTTGACTTATAGGCATCAATTGTTCACATGTGTATGGTGCATCCCATGTAAGATTCTGATGTCATATCCCCCCATAATTGGGTGGTTCTTGGGGCTCTACCTCTCAACCTGTTGGCTCCAGAATCTTGATGATATGCTGACATCAAATATACACCCAAAGATAGAGTAGGGGCAACTTGATGTTGGGGATTCTGAGAGGTCTCCATTACCTGTTAAATACATTTAGGACCCAGTTTCTGATGGATATATTCACCTCAGTAATTGACAAAAAGGCAAAAATGTTTAGGAGAAGTAACATGATGACTTACATTTCCACTGAGGTGTGCAAATGATTATTGGGCCCCTCTCCTGCTCTGGGCTCTCATCCTCTCTGCCAACTTTGTATTTCTGCATCATCAAATCCATGTAGGTGTGCCTAATAGGACTGTGCCCAGCTATACTGTGTATTCCTCTCCTGGTTCTCTGATAACGTGAGACACTGAAGGAGGTCACCCAGCACTCAGACTCTTATTATCTGGAAGTGTGGCAGGTTATTATCTGCTGTGGTCTGAATGATTGTATCCCTTCTGAAATTCATATATTGAAATGCTACCCCTGCAGGTAATGGTATTAGGAGGTGGGGCCTTTAGGGGGTGATGAGGTCATAAGGTGGGATCCTCATGAATGTGATTAATCACACAGATGGGGTGAGCTGGACCTCAAGTAATTAGGAAGTGGACCTAGGGCCAATGATTGGGCTACTTTTAGTTATTGGTGGAGAGATTAACATCAGCCTTGGTAGAAGATGGGGCTAGTAATCTTTGGTGGTGGAGACAAGACAGGTATAAAACTCTTTTATGGTCAAATAGGTGAAGGGTCCACAAGTAAGGACTCCCAGGCCTCAAGTATCCAAGGTCTCCTCATCTACTGCCCGGGAGCCATGCCTCCAGTGCCAGGATTTCTTCTCATGCCTTCTCCTAACTCATAGGCTGTTACTTTTGAATATAGGAACTCTGGAATCCATCTTGCTCATTGGCTCAGGTTGAAGACCTTCAGTAATGACACTGGGTGTGGCAAGGACAGGTGGAAATATTGATTCCCTTTGTCCTTCTATTCCTTTACTAACTCCTTAAGGAATATCCAGTGAGTTTATGGGTTGTTACTGTTTTCTTTCTTTCTAGTCACCCTTGATTGGGATATAGGTTAACTAGACCATTTCTCAGATGTCTTTGACTTAGTTTTCAGAGACTGAGTGGGCCCACCAGGGTTAACTCTTCTGACTCTGCCAACTAAGGACTTCCTGTTTTACTTTTTTATTGCATTATGCAATCTTCATTGAGTATGGTATTCTCCAGAGGCAGATCTCTCTCCTTTGGCTCACCCAAAAATGAGGAAGGCACTCAACAGAGCCCAACCCAAAGAGTCTCTTCTGGTCCCTAGACACACCTGGATCTTGAATCCTGAAAGTTGCTTGTAGCCACAGGCCTGACTTGGACACAGCCGAATGGTCTGGGAGAAGATCAAGGGTGGAAAAGAAGATGAATTGTGTGAAAAGTGCTCATATTATTATGAAACAACAAGACATATTAGAACAGTAGTTCTTGAAGTGTGGGCCCCAAACCGTCAGTATCAGCATCACCTGGGAAAGGCCTCACCCCATAGCTACTTAGAAACTCTGGGGGTGAGATTCAGCAATTATGTTCTCCCAAGTCCTCCAGGTTGCTCTGATCCATGGTCAAGTTTAAGAACCACTGCATTAGAGAGACTAGAGCAATGATTCTCAAAGTTGGCTGCACTGTTGAAATATCTTGAGAAGGGTTGATTTTAGGGCTCCCAGTTCCCAGGTGGCAATCCATAACAATTAGATTAAAATCTCCAAGGATAAGATCCAGGTATCGGTTATTATTTTTAAAGCTCCCTCTATAATTCCAGTGTGCAGCCCAAGTTGAGCTAGGTCCCTGGGAAAAGGAAGATAAAAACTGAAGTGTCTGTGCTGATCACGTCCTTTCCTCTTTCTCTTCCTCCTCCATCTGTCCAAACTCAGGGATTATTAAAAAGAGGGCTTCCCTGGTGGCTCAGACAGTGCAGAAACTGCCTGCAATGCAGGAGTCCGAGGTTCAGTACCTGGGTTGGGAAGATCCCCGGGAGGAGGAAATGGCAACCCACTCCAGTATTCTTGCCTGAAGAATTCCATGGAGAGAGGAGCCTGGCAGGCTATAGTCCATGGGTCACAAATTATCAATATTTGATAGTTACAAATATGTATATATTTGTATATAGTTGTATACACACACACACACACACATATATATAGTTTACAAATATATGTTTTTGTAAAGCTCCCTGTGTGATTCTAATGAGCAGACCAAGTTGAACATCACTGAGCTAGGTCCTTGAGAAAAGGAAGATAAATGAGCTGAAGTGTCTGTACTGACCACATCCTTTTTTCCTTCTCTTCTTCCTCCATCTCTTCAAACTCAGGGACTGCTGAAAAGAACTTAAAAGCTGCCCCCATTGTTGAGTAATTTATTTCCTGTGTATCTGTTTTATCACAGTCTAAGTTAATAACACAGTCTAAGTTAATAAGTTAATAACTTGTTGTAACTTCTTTTCTGGAAGTGTATATTTCTGGCTTCTAGACACAAGCTGACTGGGGTATTTCTCAGCTAGCCCTTGTCTGGCTCTTGGAAGCTGATCAGGTATCGCAGGGTCTTTGGGTTCAAGCACCTCCATCCTATGAACTAAGGAATTCCCTACATCCTCTACCAGGGTGCCTGGAAATTCTCTGAAAATATCTCTGGACTTAATCTGAGATGGTCCTGGGAGTTACTTTATAAAATTGGGTTCTGCCAGGAGAATGTGTGTTAGTCACCCAGTCATGTCTGATTCTCTGTGACCTCGTGGACTGTAGCCCACCAGGCTCCTCTGTCCATGGAATTCTCCAGGCAAGAATACTGGAGATTCTCGCCATTCTGTTCTTCAGGAGATCTTCCCAACCTGGGTCTC
The DNA here is from genome assembly GCF_910594005.1 of Cervus elaphus. Lineage (NCBI taxonomy): Eukaryota > Metazoa > Chordata > Mammalia > Artiodactyla > Cervidae > Cervus > Cervus elaphus. The sequence goes on along the minus strand of NC_057822.1, from coordinate 26,895,161 downwards.
CTGCACTGCAGGCAGATTCTTGGCCATCTGAGCCAGTGGGCTAAATGGAGGCCAGGAGAAATATCAACATATTATGTGGCCCTCATTTGAACCCTTCTCAATTCTGTAACTGGGTATATAGACAAAAAATGGGGAGGAGTTAAAACTGTTTTTGTTTCTAAATTTGAAAATCATTAGGTCATGAGCAAGTGTTCTAGAAGGGTCTCCCCTTGAGGAAGCTTTCAGCATCATAGTCTGTCAGTGCATGCAGGGGTCTTGAGAGCATCCTTTCAAATGCCTTCATTTCAGAGATCTGGCAACCAAGGCCCAAGGAGGGTTAATACTGGCCCCAAATCACACAGCAAATTAGTGACAGAATTAATACCAGAAACCGGATTGCTTCACTCCCACTTGGTTGTCCCCACCCTGCTATATTATGCAGCCTCTTATATTTAATTTCTTTTTTTTTTTTGGCCAACATGGGCCTCCTTCAATTCCCCCCTTACCTCAAGGATTTTTATTAAGGAAATATCTGTTTTATTTTAAGTGGCTGATAGAACTCATCAGTTAGATCATTGAGATGGTTTTGAGGATGCATTAAGTCATTTTTATATGTGCTGGAAAATGAGTCTGTGAAAGTATAATGCAGGGTAATGAGATGTCAAAAGTCATGGAAAAAAGAGGATCTGAGTATAATCGTAAAGACTCTGAAATAGGCTTTGGAATTTTCCAGGGTTTTTGGAGCCCTTTCATTGTTTATGTTTTATTGGTTGTATAGTAATGTGAAAAACCCAAATAGTCACATTTTTCCATTTGGACCCTTGACTCAGAACACTGAAGATCTTTTTCAAGCATTTTAACCATTTGCCACACCTTTAATGGGGAAAAAAAGGTTCAGAAATTCCTTTATTTACTTTTTCACATGTTTTATATTTTCTGGATTTCTTAGTGGCAGCTGTAAAAAGGGCTTTTCATGTGATCATTTCATTCAGTGATTTGTCTAAACCAAGGCCTTTTCCCTTTTTTCTAATGCCTGCCTAGCTGTCACTGTTGCCTGCTAAAGTGATTTTTCTCTATTATGTTGTCACTTTACACTCCCACAGGGTCCAATCCTGCAGGCCTTACATGCATGGAACTCACATTAAAGTCATTGGAAGCTTTAACATGTAAGAATGTGGGTTTGAGGCCCAGAGAAAGAGCCTGTTTTGAAACCTCAGGCTCTTGAGTATAGATGCAGGTTGCAGTTAAAATGCAAGGATTCTGCCTTACCTCTGATCCCACTGGACTGCTGATACACAGTTGACTGCATGTCAATCGTGGGAGGAATTTGGGGACAGAAATCCATCCATCTGAAGATGAGGCTCCACTTCAACTCTACCATTCAAAGTTGGTATAAAAGCAGGAAAATGTTGGGGTGGGGTGGGGGTGGATCCACAAGAGGGAGGAGAATGTATTCCATCAGATTTAGTGTTTTCTTTGGTGCTTTCCTAGAGGAGAGGCCTTGACTGGCCAGAAAATAGAATCAACAAGTATGAGGAGAAACTGAACTGTACTTACAAAAGAAAAATACCCTGGGCGAGGGGATAGACAGCTGGTCAACATGGGCAGTGTCCGATAGTTAAGTTTTATTTTGTTTTGTTTTTCTTCTGAGTTGGATGGTTTGGTTCTGCCCTTTCACCTATGAGATGGCTTTAGGATATGGGTGTCATTTATCTCCTGTGATCGGGATCAAGTGATTGTGGGGCCTGAGATGTTCTATTTTATCTTTTCGTCTGAATGTTACTTCTTTAGGAATCGAAAGTGCTACCTCTCAACAGATGCACACCACAATACATAAAACAGAAATGACAAGGACCTACTGTGTAGCACAGTAGGGAACTATATTCAATATCTAATAATGACCTATAATGAAAGGGGATGTGAAACTGAATCAGTATTGTACACTTGTGTGTGTATGCCTATGTGTTAGTCTCTCAGTTGAGTCCAACTCTTTACGACCCTATGGACTGTAGCTTGCCAAGCTTCTCAGCTCATGGAATTCTCCAAGCAGGAATACTGAAGTGGGTTGCCTTTCTCTTCTCCAGACCTTCCCAATCCCGGAGTCGGACCTAGTCTCTTGCATTGCAGGCAGATTCTTTACTGTCTGAGTCACCAGTGTAAATCAACTGTACTTCAATTAAAAAAGGAAGTTGTCCCTTTTCCAGAAAGCCCTCCAGGAGTCCTCCAGACCCCCCTATCTTGGTTTTCTCTTACTTCTCAGAGTGTATGTGAAGGGAAGAGGTAGCTTCACTTGACCCACTTTTGGCTGTAGAATTGGTGTCTCAGAGATGCTTGTGAGTGTCCACTGACAGAAGTCATCACTGGGATGGGGTTGGTGGGGGAGTGGCATTGGGCTGAAGGGGAAGGAGAAATTTTCTCATCGAGAGAGAGTTCTATGAGAAAAGAGGACTGACTATCTCTCTACCTAGCCTGAATTTCAGGGGAAAGAGTTGGGTTCCTGAGGACTTTGTGAGGCCCTGGGCACACACGGGGTCAATTGAGCGCCTAGGTGACAGAGAGACAGCTCCAGGGACATGACTCCTTTTCTCAGCTTCTCACAGGTCTCCATATAGCTTTGGTACTGAGAGTCCCCCAGTGGGTTCCAGCTGGGCCCCTGGGGAGGTGGCTGAGCCCAGCTGGCCTTCACTGAGGGTCCTGGATCACTGGGGGAGGTCTGAGCCCTGCTGAGGGGCTGGAGAACAAGAGACTCCACAGACTTGTCTGGGAGCATGGCGACACCCCACAGCCTCCCTGAAGTAACCAAAGGAGGTTTTGAGGGGAGGCTGCAGAGCTGTGAGGACAGATGTGGGCTCAGAGCTCTACTTATGGCATGGGGATGACTCTGGCATGACGTTCCCTTTAGAGAAGGCTCCAGAGGAGGAAATGGCAAACCTACTCCAGTATTCTTACCTGGGAAATCCCATGAACAGAGGAGCCTGGCAGGCTACTGTCCATGGGGTCGCAAAAGAGTTGCGCGTGACTTAGCGACTAGATCACTGGAGTCACATGGCTTCCCTAGAATAAAGGGTGGGAATACCTGGGAAGAGTGAGCGGCTCAAAAGGAAGGCTGCTTCCCCCCTTGCCGCCCCCCCCACACAAACCTTCCCTCACCCCCAGTCAGATTGCTCCCCAAGGTCCCTCCTGGGCTGGGGCTGAGTCTCTAGCCCTACACACTCATGCATGTTTCTAACCACCTTGGATGCTAATTAAGCACTTTCCCACAGGGAAAATTCCTCTGTTGTTTTAAATATCTGTGTTTCCAGAGCTACCGACCCTGAACTTCCTGCTCCCGTGGGATCTATACCAGCCTGGAGTTTGTTTGTATGTGGTTTTGTCATAGACATTTTGTTGTGGGCTGTCCAGTGACACCCAGGAACAAGGCTACCCATGCATTGAGGTACCATGCCTCGTTTAGATGAGTCATGGGATACTTTTTTGAGACCTCTGAGTTTATCTTGAGTTAGTACCTAAAAACAGAAAGAATCATAAAGAAGAGAGCATTGGTTGTGAAGTCAGAAAATCAAGTTTAATGGCTTTGCCATTTCTAGCTATATGTTCTGGGGTGAGTCACTTAGACTGTCTCTGTTTAATCCATATGCCTCCCAGAGTTTATGTGAAGTTCAAGTATAATACATACATAAATAATATTATATATATATGTATATATATAGTATATAATATTTAGTGTATATACTATATAGTATATATGTAGTATATTATATATTATTTTTATATTATGTACATCTATATAATATTTATGCATATATGTTAAAGTATTATATATATCAATTTTGGAAAAGTACTGAACTGCATGTGTATTTGGGATTCTTTTTTTTGAAATAATGTAGCTTTCACATCCCGTTATATTTAGTTCTGTTGGAGCACGTTCCCAGTGACGTTTGAATTTTAAACAAGAAGCACTGTGATATAATAGCTCAGTTGTTTTAAATGGACTGTCCCTTCTCCTCTTGGGGAAAATGAAAGTCACACCAGAAAATCATCTAGTATGCTCCTCTTGTTTCCAACTGCAATTTACTGTGGAGGCAAGGAGCAAAGAGAGAGGTAAGTCGATCAGCTGTAAAGGGGACGGTGACCTTCATTCACTTCTACTCTCTCTCTTTTTTTGTGTGACCGAGGGACAATAACAATAAATTCTCTTCCCTTGCCTATTTCAAGACAGAGAGATTTTAGGGGTGTTTTATGACTTGGGCTTATCTCAAGCCAATCCGCTCCACTAGTGGTGATGAAAAAACCCTTGATGCCCATTAGCATAAATGAATGTTACTTTGTTAAATCTGATGGGGTCCTAATCAGCACTGATTCTCTCTTTGGCATGGCCTTTGGGAGTGTGCAGCCAGGTGCTCCCCCAGATGTGAAAAGGAGAGAGCACTGCCTCCCTCCCTCCCTGCCACCACCACAGAACCTTCAGCTGCACACTCGTTCATGCCTGACTGAGAATCACTCAAGTGTTTCTTGAGCCATGCTCCCTGCTGCATCTAATAAAACCTCTCTCTCCCCCAGTCCTGCTCTAGGAAAACAGACATGACTGGGAGCTGGGAGAGTGGAACACGCAGGCGATCATATCCCCAGGCCTTTCTGTGGAGAGAGCAGGTCCTGCAGCCTGGGGATCCATCACCATCAACAAAGCTCAGTGGATCCATCCTCTTCTCCTTTCCCTGCTGAGGGGCTCCTTGTGTCCTGTAGCTTGGCCCTTTCCCTGGCCAAGTGTGGGCTAATGAATGAGTCTGTTTGCCAGTGTGCAGGAGGATGTTGGGTGGGCACAGGAGGAAAGGAGGAATAAAGACCCGAGATACTAAGCCATGGAGGGAGAAAAGCCACCTTAAGTCTCCAGTCCCATCACTTCATGGCAAATACATGGGGAAAAAATGGAAACAGTGACAGATTTGACTTTCTTGGGCTCCAAAATGCCTGCAGATGGTGACTGCAGCCATGAAATTAAAGACACTTTCTCTTTGGAAGAAAAGCTATGACAAACCTAGACAGAGTTTTACAAAGCAGAGATATCACTTTGCTGACAAAGGTCCATCTAGTCAAAGCTATGGTTTTTCCAGTAGTCATGTACGAATGTGAGAGTTGGACCATAAAGAAAGCTGAATGCTAAAGAATTGATGCTTTTGAACTGTGGTGTTGGAGAAGGCTGTTGCACATCCCTTGGACAGCAAGAAGATCAAACCAGTCAATCCTAAAGGAAATCAGTCCTGGGTGTTCATTGGGAGGACTGATGCTGAAGCTGAAACTCCAATACTTTGGCTACCTGATGCGAAGAGCTGACTCATTGGAAAAGACCCTGATGATGGGAAAGACTGAGGGCAGGAGGAGAAGAGGGCAACAGAGGATGAGATGGTTGGATAATCACCTACTCAATGGACATGAGATTGAACAAATTCTGGGAGATGGTGGACGACAGGGAAGCCTGGCATACTGCAGTCCATTGGATCTCAAAGAGTCTGACAGGACCGAGTGAATGAACTGAACTGAACTGAAGTCTACACTTAGGTCTCCAGGGGACCATGTGGGGTGGAAAGCAAGTCCAGGACTTAGAAGACCTGAGATGTTACTCAGCTAGAGTGTTCCCCAGAGATTACATAGCCTTTCCTGTCTCAGCATCTTGGTCTGTAGAAAGGAAAATGATTCTTATCTTCCATCTTTTCCAAGATTCTTGGAAACTTTTGGTGGCAGCTAGCCTTTGTATGGCAGAGAAGGCAATGGCACCCCACTCCAGTACTCCTGCCTGGAAAATCCCATGGACGGAGGAGCCTGGTAGGCTGCAGTCCATGGGGTCGCTAAGAGTCGGACACGACTGAGCGACTTCACTTTCGCTTTTCACTTTCATGCATTGGAGAAGGCAATGGCACCCCACTCCAGTATTCTTGCCTGGAGAATCCCAGGGACGGTGGAGCCTGGTGGGCTGCCGTCTATGGGGTCGCACAGAGTTGGACATGACTCAAGTGACTTAGCAGCAGCAGCAGCAGCAGGTTTTGTATGGAATTAAAAAATGCATTTAGGGACTTCCCTGGCAGTCCAGTGGTTAAGACCCTCTGCTTCTAATGCAGGGGGCACGGGTTCGATCCCTGGACAGGGAAGTAAGATGCCATATGCCATGAGGCATGGTCAAAAAGTGGGGGAAAAAAAAGCATGTATAGGTAACAAGTGCGCTGTAGTGGGCTTTCAAAGCGTGTGCCACTCAATCCCCTGAGTCAGAATTCCCTGTGAGGCTCCTCTAGAGGCCCCCGAGCTTGGGTGCATGACTCAGGCTAAGCCCACAAGACAGCACTGGCACATGAGCCGTGTGAGGGCAGATTTGCAGTGAAAGCCCGGGTGTCCCCATGGATCTGCCCCGAAGAGACCATCTCTGAGCTCCTGTTCTTCGTGCAGCCTGGGTCTCCAACTGCCTTCAGTTCTGTTAAGTCTCTTGATATTCTTCTAATAAATGTCCTGTTTGGCTTAATGCCCCAGATTCCAACTGATAGAACTTCCAAGTTTTCTAGTCAGAAAGACTCTCTACTTTGAGGATCTTGTGACTTGACCTGTGTGGGGGACGTTTTCCCTGTGATTAGAGTCAGATGATTTGGTCTCATGGTGAACTTAAGAAGAATGATGCCTCCCACTTTGAACAAAGTAGAGGAGTCACATTGGCAGTTTCTTGGAGTGGGGAAGGGTGGGTGTCCTTACTGTTAAGTTGTAACATTTCTGGGACGTTTAGAAAAGAGTCGCATAATGATTCAGTCACTATCTTGAAACTTCTTGACCGACAGGACAAAGGTGTGGTTGAAGTTGCAGGTTCTGGAACCCATTTACCTGGCTTCACATACTGGTTCTGTTGCTTGCTAGCTATGGGACCTCTAGGGCCACTGTAGCTCAGTCTCTCCATCTGTAAAATGGGGACAATTGTACTACTACCTCATAGGCTGTTACAAAGATTGAATGAGTTATGATACCTGTAACATACTCAGAATGGTACTTGGCACAAGGTAAATATTTGCTGTTGTTATTTTCTTGAGACTGATTACTCTTCAGTTATTACCAAAGGAACCAATCCTTAGGAGAAAACCTAAAGTTGGGTTTACAGAGAAATAAAAGCCTTTTTAATGAACTAAAGGGTGAAAAGAAGAAACTGCTACTTGCTGGTGTCTAGAGAGATGGAAGGATTTCTTCATAACATTGATCCCAATCTGGACTCTTGTATCCAGTGGAGGAGAAGCTTCTAGCTAAGCTTTCCATCAGTTATTAGGGAAGCAGCACACATATGGCCGGATGCAGAGATTGCAATATGGAATTTTTGCTCACCTGGGGTCTGCAGAACAGTCTTTGAACACATGGACTCTCCTTTTTTGGGAGAGAAATGGGCTAACTAATGCTAATGGCTTTAGGACGTCTTGGAGGGCATGGGGATTGATGACAGATGGCGTGCGTGCACTACAACATCTATGTAAAACATGTCTGCGGGCCCAACAATGACAAACTACTCACCTTGGCAAAACAGGCATGATATTCATTTGGAGGCTTGCTTCTAAGAAAGATAAATCCTGCTGTCATTGCACAAAGAGATAAGAAAGACCAGATGACAGTTTCCCATTGATAAAAGATTCTGTCTGTATTTTAAACGAATTTACTTTCTTCCCCTCTACTGATACCCACATGAGTTAAGGCAGAGATACACTATCTTTCATGTTTTTGTCAGAATGTGTTATTACTGCGGGTGGCAGTGACTCAATTGCTTCATTTAGTGATCGGACGCAAGTGGAATGTCACCTGCACAGGGGCTGTGGGATCCGAATGGAGTACAACCCCCAGAATTAAGAGGCAAGCTCGGATGCATTCCTGGCTGGAAGGGAGACTAACAAGAGTTAACCTAACATAAGGGAGGTTAACCATGTGTGAAAATCTCCCCTAAGAGAAGTTTTAAAAATTCGCAGCTGACTAGGGTATTTCTCAGAACCTCATTGGGAAGACACTGTTGTACAATACTTAATGTAAGATAAGCAGTAATCTGGGGCTTCCCTCGTGGCTCAGATGATAAAGAATCCAGGTGCAGTTCAGGAGACTCAGGTTCGATGCCAGGGTCAGGAAGATCCCCTGGAGAAGGAACTGGCAACCCACTCCAGGAGAATTCTTGGGGCAGAGGAGCCTGGCAGGCTACAGTCTATGGGGTCCCAAAGAGTCCCACACCACTGAGTGAATAATTAATCACCAGTTGAGGCAATGTTGCCAAACATAGTTGAAAGAAAAGAAGGGAAAAGAAAAGAAGAGCGTATCCATTTGTCAATGTCCTGGTTGGGGCAAAGATGACTGTCCTGTTTCTCCAGGTTGGTCTAAATCTGGGTGAATAGGCACAGTGCTTACAGGTAATCCTAAGCAAAGAAACTTCTTATCTTAATTTGGTTTGCCAGGTAGACTTTTCTGTCGGGAAGACAACGTACTGACCAGCTGGCATGAATATTCCAGTCTGCTTATCACTTTCACTTATTAACAATAGTCAATCTTCACAACAACATAAAGAAGTAGGAGCTTCTATAAATCCCATTTCATCCATTTATTTATTTTTATTGCAGTGCAGTTAATTTACAATGTTGTATTAGTTTCAGATGTACAGCAAGGAGATTCAGTTATCCATATACATGTATATATCTATTCTTTTTCAGCTTCTTGTATCTTATAGGTTATTACAAAATATTGAGTATAGTTCCCTGTTCCATACAGTAGTAGGTCTTTATTGGTTGTCTATTTTATATATAGTATTGTGATAAATATTAAAAACTAATATTTTAATTTTTAACTAAATATTAAAAAAAACTAAGATCATGGCCTCTGGCCCCATTACATCATGGAAAATAGAAGGGGAAAAGGTGGAAGTAGTGACAGATTTCCTCTTCTTGGGCTCTAAAATCACTGCAGATGGTGATTGCAGGCATGAAATCAGAAGACAATTTCTTCTTGGCAGGAAAGCTGTGACAAACCTAGACAGTGTGTTGCGAAGCAGAGACAATGCTCTGCCGATAAAGGTCTGTATAGTCAAGGCTATGGTCTTCCCAGTGGTCACGTATGGTTGTGAGAGCTGGACTGTAAAGAAGGCAGAGCGCTGAAAAATTGATGCCTTCAAACTATGGTGTTGGAGAAGACTCCTGAAAGTCCCTTGGACAGCAAGGAGATCAAACCAGTCAATCTTAAGAGAAATTAACCCTGAATACTCATTGGAAGGACTGACGCTGAAGCTGAAGCTCCAGTGTTTTGGCTACGTGAGGTGGAGTTGACTCATTGGAAAAGTCCCTGATGCTGGGAAAGATTGAGGGCAGAAGGAGAAGAGGGCGTCAGAGGATGAGATGGCTGGATGGCATCACCAATGCAATGGACATGAACTTGGGCAAACTTTGGGAGATGGTGAGGGACAGGGAGGCGTGACGTGCTGCAGTCCATGGGGCTGAAAAGAGTTGGACACAACTGGACGACTAAACAACAACAATACAACAGTGTGTATATATTAATCCCAAGCTCCTAATTTATTCCTGCCCTCCTACCCCACTTACTCCTTTGGTAATCATACATTTGTTTTCTTTGTGAGTCTATTTCTGTTTTGTATATAAGTTCATTTGTATCTTTTTTTTTTTTTAAAGATTCCACATATAAACCCCATTTTAAAGATTAGGAAACTAAAGCCCCAATATGTTAACTTATCTTTAAAACTGGCTAGAGTAAAAGATTTTATTGTCTCTATTTGACAGATGAAAACACTGCAGAGTGGCATGCAGTGGATAAGAACTGGGCTCTGGAATGAGAATCTGGAATCCAAAATTCCATCTCTGATACCCTAGGTGGCTGTAGGAAGGTACTGTAGGGGATTTCATTGTCCAATAATAGCAGCGAAGTTATTACGCACATGATCTTCTAGATCTTGTCATTACCTGTGAAGGGGTGGAGTCTGGGTAAGACCTTAGGACTCTTCTGTGACTCCAGTGTGGTGGGAGTGATGCTGCATGGCTTCTGATGGTGGGTTGTAAAGAGGACCCACCTTCCATATGGCCCTCTCTCTGGGGACACTTCCCCTGAGAACCCATGCTGAGAGGAAGCCCTCAGAGAGAGCCCCCACGGAGAGACCCTCTGGAGGGGAACTGAGGGTCCTAGTTGATGACCGGCATCAGATGATTCCAGCCCCTAGCCTCCGAGGCTTCCAGTGAGGCACCAGACCTTGTGAGGCACAAATAGTCCTTGCTGTGTTCTTTCCAAACCTCTGAGCAACAGAATCCTCAGGCTAAAAAAAATGATTTCTTTACATCACAAGTTTAGGGTAGTTTTCTACAAAGCCACAGTATTTGGAGCATCACTTTAACCCTGCAAATGTTAATTTCCTCGTCTGCAAAATGGGAGTAAGAGCAGTACCTATTTCATGGTTGATTATGAGGACTTAATGGGTGTGAATTACTCAGCATACTTTCTGAAATAAAATAATAGCTAATGCTTACATGATACCATGCGCTAGATATAGCCCTAAGAACTTTACATTATGTCAATATTAAATCCTTATAACAATCTCATGGTGCGGGCATTATTTTAAAAGAAATTTTATTTTTACTGAGTTGAAATTGACATAGCATAAAATTGATCATTTTCAAGGGAACAATTTAATGGCATTTCATATATTCACAATGCTGGGCAACCATCACCTCTATCTAGTTCCAAAACATTTTCATCACCCCAAAAGGAAATATGGGCAAAACTTTAAATCCATTTTACAGATGAGGGAACCCAGGCAAAGACAGGTTATGTGACTTATCTGTGGTCAGATGGATAGTAGTGGCAGATCTGGGTTTAGGACACACTTGGGCTTCAGGGTCTGTGGTCTTTGCTGCCACTCCACAACTCCTGGAACTCGTGGATGTGAACCGCTCCAATGAAGTGTCCTGATGAAGGTGGCATGACTATCAGGTGGCTTAGCCCTCTCTGCCCTGCAATCCAACTGTGTGCTTTTTCTGCTGAGATAAAACTTATCAATCAAGTCCCACAAATAGCCACTGTATGGACACATGGTGTCAACATCCACTGGCTGATCACCCTATAAACTCATTGTGCTGAGGGTTATACCCCAGCCTTCTGACACGACACCCCTTCCCCAACAAGGTGTGGGGAAGTGGGCCCTTGAAATGGCCCACTTCGTTTAGCGTCTTAATTGCAACATCGATCTATCTGAAGTGGAAAGTATGTGCTACCACTTCAGGAAAATGCCTGTTTGGCAGAGAAAAGAATCACCAGTCCCAAAGTCATAATTCTTTTCTGCGGCCTACCAAAATATTTGGATAATGGCTCAGGCTAGGGCATCCAATCTGAGGCGGCCCGAGCCGCTGTGGTTTTTCTGTAGCTGCCCTCACCCTGTGTGCATAGAGAGAAATTTATGATCCTTGGCCCTGGAAGCGGAGAAGTGTGCTGTCCTCATAAGAACAGAGCTCTCTGCTCTACAAGCTCGGCGTCAGTGTGATTGCCTTTCCTTTCTTCAGCCACGTCCACACTCTGGAACATCCCAGAGTTCTATATGCAGTTGCTGTGGAGGTGGGGGTTCAGTTATTGCGTAGAATTGAAGATCCATGAAATGCTATGGGTGCAGCCAGGGAACCCAGTTAGGAGACAGGAGGCATACCAGTTACAGGACAGAGTTGAGAGCCAGTTCTGGCTGGTATGGGTCTGGTGGGTGGAGGCCCAGAAGCCCACTAAAGCCCGCCAAGAAATAAAGAGGCTTTTGCAACTAGGTACTGATGTGACATGTCAACTAATGGAAGACAATGGACTTTCCCGATGTCGGGGCCTGACGGGGCAGCAGGGTGGAAGCTGTGCCTCTTTGAACCTTGGGCCTTGAACCTGGACTGTCTATACCCCTTGTGACAAGGAGAAGGATGCCTGAGGTCCTAAGGGCAGGCACTCTGTTTGCTAAGAATAACCATGATGTATGTTCTGCAGGGAGATGCCACTGTTCATCCATCACCAGCAATGCATGAACTCTGGGTGAGTTTGCTTTCTCTAGCAGTTGTGGATTACTCGGCACCAGCCCACACTTGCTTGGCAAAGGGGAAGGGACAGAGATTCGGGATTCACTCAGCTCCCAGCCTAAGACCTGGCCGTCTCACTTATTAGCTGTGTCACAGTTTTCAAGTCGGGTCTCAATATCCTTATATGTATCCTGCAGCTCATGACACTGAGGTTGACTCTTTTGGAAATTGATGCATTGAATGCCTGTGAAGTGCATAGTAGGAAGGATTTAACGGGTGTCAGTATGGTGTGCACGTGCGGGGAAGTGGAGACTCCGTGACCACGAGCTGAGCAAAGCAATTGGGCCATACGTAGCAAGTTACTCAGGGCCTTTATAGCACTTTGCTGTAACGAGCTGAGTCAGGGGTATGCTTACCTGCGGTGCTGGGTTGATACAAACTTTTGGTTCTGAGATGTGAATCAACATCAGTGTTTTAGTCTGGTGGCAATTTGCAGTTTGGTGGTCACGTTGTAGATCCAGTTTGCATTTGCCATTTTGAACCAGGCTGGCATCTGCAGGCTTTATTCTGGCAGGTGACCCTTGTGGTCACCCGGTGGAGTTGCGATTTAGTAATGGAAAAGTGTTTCATTTTAACTATGAAATTTAACACAAATAATACAGCTGCTCAAGCGGGCAGTGACAGTGTATGTTAATTTGATTTCTATACACGTGATGTACCATGCCTAATGCTGAACGCTGGAAGACTCCAGCGAGGCTGGTACCAGCATTGTAAATGAGCGGGTACAGCCGTGCACCCCCTCCCGTGTGTCAGCGGGCAGAGCTGTGGAAGCTGGTCTGTGTGAGAAACGGGAGCAAGGGTTCTCCTGCAGGGCCAGGGGGTGGGCCAGGCCTTCCCAAACCTGGAATGTGGCTTTCCTGGAGGCATCCATCAGAAGGCTCTCTGTGAGTGATATCCATTGGCAGGTCCAGGGTATTGCTCTCAAGGAAACCAAGAGTCTCTGGTGTGGAGGCTGGTTTCCAACTCCCTATCAGCTCAGGGGGTCTTCTGTCTAGAGAGCTAACTTCAGTCCTGTGAGAGCAAAGAGGGAGCTTTCCTGGTTCCCCAGCTCACCGAACAATCCCTGAGAGCAAACGCTTCCCAAGACTGACCCCTGGTAACATGCACATGGAAATAAAAGCACATGAGCTCTCCTCTGTGTGTGTGTGAGATGTATGGTGTATAGGTGTGGACTGTGTGTGTGTGGTGTATATACGTGTTGTATGCATAGTATGCATGTGTTGTGTGTGTGTGGTGTATGTTGTGTGTTTATGCCATGTGTGTATTGTGTGTTGTGTGTGATGTGTGTGGTGTATATGGTACATGTGTGTGTTGTGTGCATAGTATGTATGTGTTCTATGTGTATGCTGCATGTTGTGTGCATGCTATGTGTGTATCATGAAGTGTGTATTGTGTGTGCTGTGTGATAAATGTGTGTGGTGTATATGGTCTATGCATGTGTTGTGTGCATAGTATATATGTGTTGTGTGTGCATGCTATGTGTATATCATGGAGTGTGTATTGTGTTATGTATATTGTGTATGTGTGGTGTATATGGTATGTGTGTGTGCTGTGGTGTATGTGTTGTGTGTGTATACTCACTCGGGGGTATGGTTCTCACACTCACTTGGACACTGTGTGGTCACCCAGGTTCATCCCAGGCACCTCAGGTCACAGCCAGACCACTTTCCTTCCTCACCTTCCTGCATCATGGTAAAACCAGCCTACCAGCAGAAGAACATGTAGAAAGTGGAGGGGGAAGAACCCATAATCCCACAACCCCCTCACACTGCCATTTTGAGGTCTTCCAGTGTTTATCCACCTGAATAAAAGGCGCATTCATGATCACTGGTGATGCTCCGGATCATGATAACTTTCCACGTTGCTACTTAGTCTTCATGGGCTTCCCTGGTGGCCCCAGTGGTAAAGAATCTATCTACCTGCAATGCAGGAGACCCGGGTTTGATCCCTGGGTCAGGAAGATACCCTGGAAAAGAGAATGGCGACCCACTCAAGTCTTCTTGCCTAGAGAATTCCTTGGACAGAGGAGCTTGGAGGGCTACAGTCCCTGGGATTGCAAAGAGTCAAACACGACCAAGCAACTAACATACAGTCTTCATAACTATCATGCTTAATGCATGTACGATATTCTGTCCTGTGATGGACCTGGCCTTCAAGCTTTTGGTCTAAAAAATAGCAGGGCCTGCACGTCCTCCTTTCCATCGAGCCTGGCCCCCGTTGCTGCCTTGAACGCTGACCTTAGCTGCGGCTGGAGTGGCTTACCTCTCAGCGCTGACAGCCTCTGCAGGGACCAGAGACTGTCTTCAGCACACCCAGCCCGTCTTCATCAGGCCTCTGCTGGGGCCTGGGGCGGACAGCAATGGGACAGGCCCCCACCCACCTTCATGGCCTCCCAGAGAGTGTGCAGCTGTGCCCACCCCGCCCCGCCCCACAGTGCGCTGGTGCCCCTGCTGGGTTCTTCCAGGCAAAGCGCTCTGTGTTGCTGTGTTTACCTTCTGTTCTCTTCTCTTCCCATCATCGCAGATTCCCAGAGGCATGTTTCCTTTTCATCCGGAGATGGTCAGGACTTCCAAGAGTTGGGAGAGCATGTTGAAATGATGCACTTTTTAGGCTGAGCAGCAAGGGTAAACTTTATAAAGGACTGTTGTATGATCTGTGTTTGGGGCCTGGGCCCCTTGTGGACCCCTGGTTCTCAGGAGTTTGTGCAGGTGTCCGTGTCATCGGAAGCTTGCTGCCCCAGCCCTCTTGTTGGATCTGCACCTGTGTGCTGCATTTTCCCTGACACTTCTGACTGCATCCTTTGTACTTTCCAGGAAGCCTCTCTTCCATGTTGTCACTTTTCCAGCACCAGTCTCTCTGACAGTCCTGCAACCTGACCTGACCCTGAGCTTGCACCTCATCACTCGCATCCCCTCTGTTCCTTCTCTGCATCCTTATTCCAAGATCGTTGGTCCCCGAAATTATCTAATTGTGGGGATTAAATTACAGTCTGCAGTCATCTGTCACAGCACAGGCTCCTGTACTTTAGGAGGAGGGAGATCATGGAACTGATGCCTTCCCACCACTTCCAGTGTCTTCCCAGGCTCTCAACACCACAATCAAGAGGTGACTGGACTGGGGAAGCTGCCCTTCCTCCTCTGGTCATCTTCCGTGTTTCTTGTTGGGCTAATCTAGCTGTTTCCTTGTCATTGGCCTAGGAAATACATGACTCTTGGATTTATGCTCTCAAGATCTTTTTCCTTGACCTTCTTTCTCTCTAACTGGTCTTTTCCTACAACCAGTGCCCATTCCTCTAGAAAAGCCACTCTCAAGAACAAGTGCCGCAGAAGTAGTCCACATCCTTCTGTGAAGTGAAGGGACGCTGTTACCTCCCATGGGACAGGCAGTGGGTGTCTGGTCACATAGCTGAGTTCACATCCTTGCTGTGAAACGCATTAGTTGTCTGGCTTCACTCTGCTGAACCTTACTTTTCTCTTATGTAACATGGAAATAATGCCTACTTCCAATGACACAAGGCATGTTTGACTCTTTTGTGACCCCGTTGACTGTAGCCTGCCAGGCTCCTCTGTCCATGGGTTTCTCCAGGCAATAATACTGGAGTGGGTTGCCATTTAATTCTCCAAGGGACTTTTCAGACCTGCGGATTGAACCTGTGTCTCCCACGTTGACAGGCAAGTTCTTTACCACTGAGCCACCAGTGAAGCCCCATATGAAATGGGTAGGTTGAGATTAATACCAAGAGAAGAAGACTCCTTTGTATGAACATTTAGCAAAGTTCTTTACATCTAAGTATACTATTTATTGATAGGGATCATTTCATTTGGACCTTTGTGCTGTTAGAGGAAGAAAATATTTAAAGATTTTTTTTTTTATTTAAAGAAATTTTAAGCTTCAGTAGCAGAATCTCAAGTGTGTGTGTGTGTGTGTGTGTGAGTGTGTGTGTGTGTGTGTGTGCATGTATGTTCATGGATGCAGGCATGGGCAGTAATTTGGAAGGGGTTGGGAAATCTCTGAAATCATACAAAAGAAAGAATTTCCTTTCCTTGGTATTAATGTCAACCTACCCATATCATGTGGGGCTTCCCTGGTGTGAAAAACTTGCCTGTCAATGCAGGAGATGCCAGTTCGAACCCTGGGTTGGGAAGATTCAGTGGAGAAGGGAATGGCAACCCACTCTAGTATTCTTGCCTGGATAATACCCATGGACAGAGGAGCCTGGCAGGTTGTAGTCCGTAGGGTCACAGAAGAGTTGGGCACAACTTAGCGACTAAACAACAACAACCCATTTCACATGGGCACCATTTCTCATTGTTTGCCTTTTCGTCTCAGTTCAGTTCAGTTGCTCAGTCATGTCTGACTCTTTGCGACCCCATGGACTGCACCTCGCTAGGCCTCCCTGTCCATCACCAACTCCCGGAGCTTACTCAAACTCATGTCCATCAAGTCAGTGATGCCATCCAACCATCTCATCCTCTGTCGTCCCCTTCTCCTTTTGCCTTCAATCTTCCCCAGCATCAGGGTCTTTTCCAATGAGTCAGCTCTTCACATCAGGTGGCCAAAGTACTGGAGTTTCAGCTTCAGCATCAGTCCTTCCAATGAATATTCAGGACTGATTTCCTTTAGGATTGACTGGTTGGATCTCCTTGCAATCCAAGGGACTCTCAAGAGTCTTCTCCAACACCACAGTTCAAAAGCATCAATTCTTCAGTGCTCAGCTTTCTTTATAGTCCAACTCTCACATTCATAAATGACCACTGGAAAAACCATTGCTTTGACTAGATGGACCTTTTTTGGTAAAGTAATGTCTCTTCTTTTTAATATGCTATCTAGGTTGGCCATAGCTTTTCTTCCAAGGAGCAAGCGTCTTTTAATTTCATGGCTGCAGTCACCAGCTGCAGTGATTTTGGAGCCCAAAGTCTCTCATTGTTTTCATTATTTCCCCATAGATTTGCCATGATGTGATGGGACTGGATGCCATGATCTTAGTTTTCTGAATGTTGAATTTTAAGCCAACTTTTTCACTCTCCTCTTTCACTTTCATCAAGAGGTTCTTCAGTTCTTCTTCACTTTCTGCCATAAGGGTGGTGCCATCCATGTATCTGAGGTTATTGATATTTCTCCTGGCAATCTTGATTCCAGTTTGTGCTTCACCCAGCCTGGCATTTCACATGATATACTCTGCATATAAGTTAAGTAAGCATGGTGACAATATACTGCCTTGACAGACTCTTTTCTTGGAACCAGTCTATTGTTCCATGTCCAATTCTAACTGTTGCTTCTTGACCTGCTTACAGATTTCTCAGGAGGCAGGTAAGGTGGTCTGGTCTTCCCATCTGTTTAAGAATTTTCCACAGTTTTTTGTGATCCACATAGTCAAAGGCTTTGGCTTAGTCAATAAAACAAAACTAGATGTTTTTCTGAAACTCTCTTGCTTTTTCAATGATCCAGCAGATGTTGGCAATTTGATCTCTGTAACCATGAGATCTTTTCTATGTAGCCATGAGATCTTTTTGTCTATAAGCAGATAATTGTATGTTTCTTCTGAGCAAAATGCTCTCCATGCACTTACCTGTGCTTTCCCTATGTCCATGTGTCTGCTGCAAATGCCCATTGCCTTCCAGGCAGAGCATGCCAGGCTGTGCATCTGCAGGGAGCCCATGGTGCAGGGCCCTGCTTAGCAAGCAGGGACAAAGCTGCCTGCAGGGCAAGAGCATTCTAGAGTAAGAAGCCTTGTGAAAGACAATTAGGTCATAAATGTAGAAATTAAAAATATATTCACCTGCTTATTCCAGCTCTAGAAATCTGCCTGAAAGAAGATTTGCATGTTAGGCATAAAGAAGGGTATATAAAAATGCCCCTGCAGCATTTTTTGTCAGGGTGGAAAACTAGATGCAACTTAAATATTTGCCAATATGGGAATACATAAATAAATCACACATATAGAATTCTATGTAGCCATGAAAAAGAAGGAGGTTGATGTCTATGTGTTGCCCCAGAAATCTCACTGAGATGGTTACATTTAGGAAAAAGGGAGATAAAAAGCAGAGATGTGTGTGGGTATGTATCTTTGTATAGGAAAGGGATGGAAGCTAGAAAAGGGATGGAAGCATCGTGCGCTGTTGACAGCCGTGTCAGGCAGTTAATCAGGGAAGCAGAAATAGGAAGAGGCTTTGAATAAGGACTTTATTGTAGGAATGAGTCCTGACACAGCTGTGGGAGGAGCTGAGTAGGAAGGGGTCTGTGAAGGGGAAGTGAAGGATCTGGAAGCCATCTCTTCCAGCTGCTGGAGTGGGGTTGCAGAAGAGGCCCTTGGCAGGTGGCTGAATGTGTGTGCTGCCATCTCTGGATTTTCAGTGAAGCGTCTGGAGGTTACCTGGTGTTGCTGCTGCTTGACAGGGCAGGCTGATGGTTGGAAGGTGAGCTGGAGATGGAGAAGAAAAGAACAGTGACAAACTGGACCCACCTGCACCTCTGCCCTTTCTCTCATCACCTTTGATCAACACGACCTTCAGAGCATCGTGGCTGCTCCACTTTTGACTCCAAAATCTCATGCAAGCTTTTGATTGAAGCTAACTTACAACCGTGGGGCTTCCCTGGTTACTCAGCGGTAAAGAATCTGCCTGCCAATGTAGGAGATGCAGGTTTGATCTCTGGTTTGGGAAGATCCCCTGGAGTAGGAAGTGGCAACCCACTCCAGTATTCTTGCCTGGGAAGTCCCATGGGCAGAGGGGCCTGGTGGCCTGCAGTTCATGGGGTTTCAAAGAGTCAAACACAACTTAGTGACTGAACAACAATGACAACTGACAACCATACAGGGAAGGGGGATTCCAAGGTAAATGGTTCCCAGAGAAACCAAGTTGACAATAGAATAATCCAGCACAATTGTGTTCCCCTCTGAGGAAGGGAGCAGGAACCAGGAGGTCAGAAGTTATGTGACTGTCATGCTCTGTTCATAACATACTGTCCTGAATCTTTCACGGCAAAAATGTGCGCATGGAGTGCTTGTGTATGAAAACAAAGCGAAACAAACAATAGAAATGAACAGGAAACCAGAGGCTCTTAACTCTTTTGCAAATCCTTAAAGAGTATTTTTTTTCTCTATAAGTAACTCCTTTCTGCTATGCTGATGGTGTAATCTCCCCCACCATGAATTACCAATGAGTTCTCCTGCTAAAAAGGGAAACTGGAAAGGTGCATGTCTATAAAATGTGTGTGCACATGTATGAGTGTGCATGTATGTGTAGATCTGGCTGAGCCATGTGTGTGCGTGTGCATGTGTGTGTTGGGTGTGTGTGAACTCCTGTCTGATTTACTCCTTTTTCCTTTCCCTGTAATGATGGGCCCCAGATTATGCCAAAGACACCCAGGGGATGGGAGAACCCAGAGGAGGGCTTGGGAAGAGAACGGGGGAGATGAAAGCTCCCTGGGAGAGGCAGTTCATGCACCACATGGGGGGTTTTTGTTCCATTAATTTTTATTGGGAGAGGCACATCCCCCGCTGCTTTAGACCACCTCTTCCTCGGGCGCAAAGCCAACTGTGCATGCTCCTGAAGCAGCCTCTTTTGCAAATAACTTGGGGAGGAAAGAGACAAGGTTGAGATGGCTGCATCCAGCGTGGAAGTGAGAGCCCAAGACCCTCGACTTGCTCCTGGAGGTCTAAGAGAGTGAGGAGAAATAAGGGGGCCCGGGATGAGCTTCTGGAACCCCATTAGTGAGAAGAAGCACAGGCTCTTCAGATCCTAGCTAGGCGTGGGTAGGAGTGAGTGGATTGGCATCAGAAGGTGAACTGGTGTGATGGCCTCTAGTTCTCCTTGAGCCAGACCCTTTGGCTGAGCATCTGCCAAAGAATGGGGGAAAGTTTGAGATGGACATTCTCTCTTCATACTGGATTGCCAGGCAGTCCCGTGTGCAGGAAGATTCAATGTTATCTGATGGTGATGGGGAAGGAGGCTTCGGCACAGTAACTCTGATGCCTGCACAATCCGTAGGTAAAAGAAGAACTTGGTCATGGACTGCCGACCCCATCGTCCCGTCCAAACTAGTCCTGAATAGGGAAGGCCAAGGACTTGGACAAGCTCTCTGAGAAGAGAAGTTGCTCAGTTGTGTCCTACTCTCTGCGACCCCATGGGCTGTAGCCCACCAGGCTCCTCTGTCCATGGGATTTTCTAGGCAAGGGTACTGGAGTGGGTTGCCATTTCCTTCTCCAGGGAATCTTCCCAACCCAGGGATCGAACCTGGGTCTCCCACGTTGCAGGCAGACGCTTTACCCTCTGAGCCACTGGGGAAGTTCAAGCTCTCTGAGAGCCCCCTTTGCTTTCCCTTGGCAGAGGGACCAAGTTTCCGGCTGTGGCTCCTCAGTCCCTAGCTTGGAATAGCGTTCCCTCCATGTATTTTATGTGCCCCAGCTTCACCCTCTGACTCTTGGACCGTGTGTCCTATTTCCTACAACCTCTCCTTTGCTCACCCTGCTCCAGTCACCATGGCCTCCTGCCTATGGATGTTTGAACACATAGTCTAGCCTGCGGGCCTTTGCATTGACTGTTCCCTGTGCCTGAAATGCTCTTCTCCGACAGTTCTATGCTGACCCCTCACCTCTACCACATCTCACTTCTCAATCAGGCTGCCCTTTTTAAACAGCAAATTAACCCCTACCCACACTCATGCTGACCCCATGCCTTTTATCTCCCCCTTTTTTTCCCCCACAGCATTTGCTGGCCTCTAGTATTCTGTGCATCTTACTGTTTATTATGTTTTCTGTTTGTTTATAGCTTATTACCCATTCCCCCAGCCCATTTTAAAAATAGGACTTTTGGGGCAGAGATCCTGGTCTATTTTGTTTACCCATGAATCTGTA
This sequence comes from Cervus elaphus, assembly GCF_910594005.1. Classification (NCBI taxonomy): domain Eukaryota; kingdom Metazoa; phylum Chordata; class Mammalia; order Artiodactyla; family Cervidae; genus Cervus; species Cervus elaphus. The sequence goes on along the minus strand of NC_057822.1, from coordinate 26,874,236 downwards.
AGGTATATAGTAGGTTTAAATGCATATTTGTTACCATTTTTGGAATTGATAGACAATCTTTTGAAAAGAAATCACTTGGAGGTATCTCACATTTTTGGCAAAATTAAGTAGAGATAATTTCTGATGAAGTCAGCATTAAAATGAAAGAAGCCTGCTCTTTGAGCATTTCCTCAAACTCCTGCAGTGGGTGTGGTAACACAGAGATGGGGCGCTGTGATAACCATAGCCCTCATAGGGAACAGTAAGCATGTGGTTCCTGACCATTGTACAGACTCCATAGATGTCCCATGTCTTGTATTTGAGCTTCATGATGATGAATGGAGAAAAGCAAGGCAGACAGCTTTACTCTCATTTTGCACTTGAGTAAACAGCCTCAGAAAGCTTAACTGATGCGATCCAGGTCACACAGCTAGTGAATGATATAGGTGGAGCTCCAAGCTGGGCATTCTGATCACTAGCCTCTTCTTTTCTCTATTACAAGGCTGATTTCAACATACAGCCTGTCCTTTGCAGCCACTTGGGAGGTTTCAGTCAGTGTGGCTAGAGTGAAGACCAGAGGCTGGGAATTTAAGATTGACGTTGTACCATGGGTTCACCCAAGGCTAGGCTATTAGCTGGAACTTCCAATATCTAGATGCAGGATTTCAGAATGCAGCAGGGTGGAGTTGTCTGTAGAGATTTGGTTAGTTTTTAAATTGCTTTGTTTTATTGTTCAGTTGCTAAGTTGTGTCTGACTCTTTGTGACCCCATAGAATGTAGCACACCCGGCTCCTCTGTCCGCCACTGTCTCCCAGAGTTTGCCCAGGTTCATGTCTATTGAGTCAGTGATGCTATCCATCTCATCCTCTGCTGTCTCCTTCTCTATTTGCGTTCAGTCTTCCCCAGCATCAGGGTGTTTGCCAATGAGTCAGTTGTTCTCATCAAATGGCCAAAGTATTGGAGCTTCAGCTTTAGCATTAGTCCTTCCAGTGATTATTCAGGACTGATTTCCTTTAGGATGGACTGGTTTGATCTCCTTGCAGTCCAAGGGACTCTCAAGAATCTTCTCCAGCACCACTGTTCAAAAGCATCAATTCTTTCGCACTCAACCTTCTTTATGGTCCATCTGTCACATCCATACATAACTACTCTTTTAAATTGCTTAAACAGTATAATTCATGCTGGAAGTTTTGACTGAAGCATCAGTGTGGAGGGTGGACAGTGTTGCCTCCAGTCAGCCAGGTTTGTCTGGGGCTTTTGTGGGCAGACTGTTCTCTGAGTGATTTTAAGTGGGCGAAACTTGGGTGATATTTGGGCATGTATGGAAGCATTTTTGATTGTCACACCCCTGCAGAGGGTACTGCTGGCATCTTGTGGGTAGAGGCCAGGGATGCTATTAAATATCCCATAGCCCACCAGGCAGCCCCACACAGAGAATTATCCAGCTGCCAGTGTCAATGGTGCCACGGTGGAGAAGTTTTGCTTTAGAGTGAGGTGGAAATGACTGTCCCTGGTCCCCATCTTGCCCTTGTTTTTCTGATTCTCTTAATTCTTTTCCTCCAGAAGGAATGCGATGAGGGCTGGAAACCTCTCTTCAAAATGATGCCTCTTGGGCTAAGTCAAGTGAGTCAGACAGACAAATACCATATGATAGCACTTATATGTGGAATTTTAAAAATGACACAAATGAACTTATTTATGAAGCAGAAACAGACTCACAGAAAACAAACTTATGGTTCCCGAAAGGGAAAGAGGGTGGAAGAGGGATAATTTAGGAGTTTGGGATTAGCAGATACAATCTACTATATATAAAATAGATAAATAACAAGGTCCTACTGTATAGCAGAGGGAGCTATATTCAATATCCTGTAATAAACCATAATGGAAAAGAATATGAAAAAGAATATCCATATACATATAACTGAATCGCTTTGCTGTATACCAGAAACTTACATTGTAAATCAACTATACTTCAATTAAAAAAAAAAAACAACAACTCCTCCTTGGGAATTAATTGGCAAAGGGAACAAGGAGTTACAACCTCCCACGGCCTCCAGCTTGCCATCTGTTGCAGCATCCATCATATTCTGCCTATGCCAAGCTGGAAGGTGAGGAACTACTGTGTTGGAGGGTTGGTATGGATCTGTGGCCTTCACACGCCCTCCCTGAACCAGGACAAGCTGGTAAACAACTGGCTGGGAGGGTAAATGCTTTGTATTGTCAGTCATCTAGAAGCTCAGGGCATTGCATAACCCAGCTGAACTCTGAGCTTAATCTGGGGCTCTGACAGTTTTCTGGTACTGCTGGAATGCCTGGGGATATTTGTTCTAACTTGTCCAATTGGTATTGAAATACTTTCCAAATGAAGGATAACACTGTCAACTACTGCTCTGGAAATTAGCGTAAGCCAGATAGTGTTTACTTCCCTTACCAATAAAGTCAAGTTACAATCTTCTTCCTATGCACAGTGAGCCTTCCATTTCTTGGAGAACAATATTGGGTAGTGGATTGTTACATATACAAACATGCATATTCACATATATAATTTTTAATAGAATGTTAGTGTTGAAAAAAAACTTTAAAAATTACTTATTCCCACACTATTACTTAGCAGATGAGGAAACAGAGATTCTTCAAATGTATTGACAAATTATTTTCTGAGACTCATGGGACTTGAGACTCTCTGCTTTCCTCTTAGCTTTAGGGAACCTGCTCTGTAGTCTGCTTTGCAGGCTCTTCTCCCCTTGGCAGTCCTTAAGTTCTGGAGTTGCTTGGGTTAGTTTGGATTTCCTTCCCTTTCCACTTTACATGTTCTTTGCAGATGATTTCAGCCCTTCCTTGCCATCCATTGCTGCCCATTCTGTGTCTCTCTGATGATGTCTGATCAAGCTATCTCCAGCCCAAGGCATGTGTGTGGGGTGAGTCCAAGCTCTGTTGGAAGGTTAGGGATGAGGCTTTCTGGGTTGGATGTCTCCTTGGGTGAGAGTCTGATCTCTCTCACCAGACCCTGAGCTCCACCAGCCTCTTCATTTCCCCAGAGTCTAGCAGAGTGCCAACATCTTTATAAATACTTAATAAGTGAGTAAGTGAATGCAGAAGGAGAATTCAGAGTTGCTGAATTGATGGGAAGAGCTTCCAGAACTAGTAGTACAGCCCAGTATAGTATACTATAAATGTGCTTACCTTCTCTAATTACTTACCAACCAGTGAAGGAGTCCTCTGTCTTGGTTATATTATATATCAGACTAATCTAGAAGAAATTTTTTGCAGCTGAAGACACTGTCTTAGTCTGTTTGGGCCATTACAACAAAAATACCATAGACTGAGTGGCTTATAAACAACAGAAATTTATTTCTCTATTTACTGAAGCCTGGGAAGTCCAGGATTAAGGTGCAGGCAGAGTCAGTATCTAGTTAGAATCTCCCTTTCTATTCACAGATGGCCAGGTTTTCACTGTATCCTCACATGGTGGAAGCAATGAGGGGATTCTCTGGGATTTCTTTAATAAGGGCACTAATCCCATTTATGAAAGCTCCATCTTCATGACCTAATCACCTCCCAAAACCCTGTCTCTGAATACCATCACACTGGGGATTAGGTTTCAGCAAACGAATATTCAGGGGACTCAAGAGTTCTGTCTATAGCGGAAGCCATTAATCGGAGTTTTTAGGTGTGGAATCTGGGCATTTGTTGTTGTAGGAGGTCTGCTGATGATTTTGCTGTCTGTCTGGATTAAGAACCAACAACTCACAAATTATCTAGTGGGTAATTTGTTTTTCTTTGAGAACACATCTTTAGTATTCAGCAGGAAATTAGGAGCCTCTTTGTGGTCATTATCCTGCAATACATCTGTAGTAGAATCTGCTTTATGACTAAGTGTAATCATCCTTTACCCAAGTGATAGAAATTCTTGCTACCACTGTAAGTTGTGTTGGAATGTTGCATTTTTGCTGATCCACTAATGTATGGGAAACTTGGATACCCATCTTATTCATTATTAAAAATGAAAGATTAATTTAGTTCCCATAGATGAATATCTCTGCCCTCACAGAAAATACATTCATGAGGGGAAGACAGTCAATAAATAAGATAATAAAATATGGTTAGATGGTGATAAGGGCTGTATTAGCTGTCTATTTCTGTATAACAAATTACCCCCAAACCTAGAGGCTTAAAATAACAAAATTTATTTCTTCACAGATTTTGTGGGTCAGAAACCTGGAGCAGCTTCATTGGCTAAAGCTGAAGACCTACTTGCTAAAGGCCTTTCATGAGATTGCAGTCAAAGTGTTGGCCAGAGCTGTAGTTAAGTTGAAGGATTGACGAGGGCTGGAGGATCCACTTCCATGATGGTTCAGTTCTAAGGCTGTTGGCAAGAGGCCTTAGTTCCTCTCCATGAAGGCTTCTCAATAGAGTTGCTTTAGTATACTTCCAACATGGCAGCTGCCTTCCAAACCCGATGCAAGTGAACTGAGAGCATGCGAAATGGTGTGTGAGGAGAAAGCCACAAGGACTTTTCATGACTTGGTCTTGGGAACGACATCCTGTCACTTCCTTCATGTTCTATTTGTCAGAAGCGTCATTAAGAAAAGCCCAGACTCAAGAAGAGGAGAATTAGGCTCCACCTTTTGAAGGGACAAATATCATAGAATTTGTGGATATATTTTAAAACCACCACAAAGTCTAAGGGAAAAAAATATAGACGAAAGATATGGAGTGCTGGTGAATGGGGGGTTGTCACTTTAGATGGGATGACTGGGGAAGGACTCACTAAAAAGGTGAGCTTAGAGTCAATGTCTGGAAAAGGCTGGGGGACTGGAGTGGGGTGTGCGGGGTGGGGGTGGGGTCACAGGAGATAAAACTGGGGAGATAAAGGGGTGTAATGGGACAGGTGGGGGAGGGCTTTTACATAAAGTTAAGACCTTGGCTTTCACTTTGACTGAAATGAGTTAATAGAAACTTTTGAGGGTGATGATTTTTCTGTTCTATGGAGAATACAGTGTAGGGAGGCAAAGACAGAAACAGGAGAAGCTTTAGAAGCTCTTGCAGTTATCTGGATGAGGGAAGATACTGGCTTGGCCTTGGAGGAGCTTGGAGCTGAGTGTGAGGGGGACTTGAAGAAGATGTAGTGAGGAGTGGCTATATCCTGGGTATATTTTACAGGTAATGCTTTGAGATTTGCTGATAGATTGGCTATGGGGCATGAGTGAAATAAAAAATAAATTTAAGGCTCACTGCAAGGATTTTGGCTGAGGTTACTGATAGAATGGAGTTGGCTGGTGTGAAGATGTTAAGGAATTAACATGTGTCTCGACATGCGCAAAACTGATTCAAACATCTTTAATGGAGACGAACATCTTTCCTTAAGCATTTTAAAACCAGCACAAAGACTCAAAAGCAAACAATAGTCATTGAATCCTCTGGTATCTGTTTTTGAAATTAATATCCAAAGAGTTTAGAAAAGAACACAAACTTGGTTAGTTTTATTAACCTTCATTATTGGTAATCCAAAAAAGTAGAAAAGATGATTATTAACAGTGTCTACAAATGCTCACAGTCCCTAATGAGTGTAACTTCAGTGGTGGACTAAAAAGTTGTCAAGGTAGATGAGAGAAGGAAACTAACATGAAAGACTGCTCCAAAAGAGACAAAGAAACTAACAGAAAATATATATAACCACCCAGAAAACTCTTACTCATTCAGTTAAACATTCTCACTTCAACTATTCGAAAATTCATTTCATGATTTACCAGCCCTCAGGGTGAATATTTGTGGATTGTCTAGGATACATTAGGTATTAGGTATATGTAATGTATACATATAGGATACATTAGGTATTGTCAAAGGTTCTTACCTAAGACAGAAGTATTAATATTAGGTTGAACCATTTGAAGTAGCTGATATTTGATCACTTTTTGGTCTACCGAAATGACCATTTCATATTGTTCAAGATAGTATTTTATAAAAAATTTTCGATATAGAGGCTGATTGCTGTAATCAACATGTCACTCTCCTATGTATATGTGTGTTGATATTCAATATTGTAATGTTCATTTCCTTTTTACTCTCTTTCACCACCTAACAATGTTTGCCTTTGCTAACAACTTAGCTGTCCTCATTTCTGTCTTTTTACACCTGTCACACCTGCGTGTTGTAATTTAAATTTCGTTCCCTCTTTTCCTGTCTTCTGTGTAAATGGAGCACAGCTGTTTCCTGTCACCTGTTTAGTCCAGTGTCCTTTCATGTACTTGAACCTATCTGTAAGGCCATATTATGAGCTATTAGCAGGCCTGAGGATGTATTTTATAACTAAGCACATCACATCTCAGTTGTTTTTGGCATTAGTTTAGAGTATTAAAGACCAGTCTCAGCCAGCTACAGCCTGACTCGGAGCCCCAGCTGTGTGGACCTTGCACGGTGATGCTGTCTGGCATGTAACATTTGTGACAAGCTCAAGCTGCTGGAAATAGTGTTCCAGCCTTGAGGGTGGGTTTAGCCATGGCTAGTTTATGGTGATGATCATCCTCTGATAATGTTCTTCCGTTTCTTATTTCAGAGCTGAATGTCTGTGAACCAAACCAGATCTGTCACTAGGTACACAGGCAATTTTATTTAAGATTGCAATAAGAAGTGGTTGTGTTTCTCAGCTCCCTTGGATTCACCTGCATTTTTTATTCCAATACAACATATGCTTAGCTCTGCACTTGGCAGAAACTCATCTTATCACTCTGTTGGGAAGGTCCTCGCTTCCTATTATGTGGCTTCTCTGATGCTCCCACAACTTCATTTTGCATTGTCTCTTACTAGAAAACAACATTCTCCCTGCGTTAAGTAATACAATTACATTGAAATAGCTGCAGGATGCGTCCAGACTGGGATGGGATGACTGTACTATGTGAAACGGGGAAGCCATTATTTTTGCCTGTCTTCCTTAATTAGTATTGCACACAGCATGACTTGAGTCCTATCCATACCCGGCTTATTGGAGAGTCACACTATGAGGTGGAAAGAATGTCAGTAGATATTGAGAAAAGGAATTTTTCTGTGGCCCATAAACTGGGGGACGGATGGAGAGCGTGTTACCCACCACCTGCATTCTCAGAGCCTCATCTGATTGCCTTGAAACTCATTCTACTGTTTTTCTCCCCTTTCTTTATCGCATTTGGCTAGAGGCACGGTGGCTGTCATTTATCTATTGTTTGATTGCATCCGTTGCCTTTAAGCATCCAGGTCTGCGAGCCCAGTTTTGGCTTCAGATGGAATTGGTGCAGAGGGACCGAGAGCGGAGAGAGCAGAGCCTCGCCAGGCGCAGAATGAGGACTCCATTCCAATCACATTTCCCTTTAATGAGGGTCCTGACGCGGCTCTCACCCCTCCGCGAGGGCCATGCTGCATCCGCTGTGATGGCTGCACTTGATGGATAATTTATGCAAACAGAACACAAACAAGAAGTCATTAAGCCACCCAACGAGGGTCCTTGACTTTTGCAAAACCAAACAGTTATTCTGATCCTGATGAGTTTAATTTTACTTTTGGTTGAGTACCGATGAATACATTATATTTAAAATAAATATTATATTATCAATATTCATGATCAAACTGAATGTCACTTGGTGTTTCATATTCTTTTTTTAAAGAATGATATACAGAGCTTGATTTTCATCAAGTTGCAAAGTGCTCCTTTAATCCTATCTTAAGTCTGTTTTTAATGGACTCCAACAGAGCTAGAGGTAAAAAGGAGGAGGAGGGGAATCTATTGTTTGGGTATTTGTAAACTCTCGTACTTTTCATTTGAATAGTTCTTGTTTTGTATTTGCAACTCTAGACTGTATGTAAATGTGAATTTGAGAATTCGACACAAAGAAACAGCGAACCACTGGACAACATAAGGAAAATTGGTATTGAATATGATTTGGTTACCTAGTGATTAAAATCCACTTACAAGGAAATTAAAATTTTAAAAATAAGGCTTTAGCATGCATCATGCCTTTGTTGTAACTCAAGGGCCATGTAGGTGTACAATATTTGGATGTCAGTTTACATAATGTATTGTGTTCTCGGTGCTTTCCAGATGCCCGGCAGTTTATTTTAGTAATTTTAATTTTATTAGAACAGCATCCTATGACTTGGTTGCTGCACGGTGTTTCTGGGAGCACTCACATGAAGATCATTAAAGCCTAAATGGTCCTGGCAGGTAATCTCACCATCTCTTCATCTTTTATCTCTAGGAAGGTGGCCCCTGTAGATTGTTTAAAGGAAAAGAAGCACCATTATACCAGGCATAAGTAACAGTGCTGCATCCGCATCACTCCCCTACAGAGGGGAAGAAAGGGAAGCTGTAAATATCAGAGTGGAATCCTGAAGGCTTTATTACCTGTGGGGGGACCTGGGAGAATATTCACCTTCCAGGAGCAGGTACAACATGGCACCCACCCTCCAGGCTCTTCAGCCACAGTCAAACCCAAAGGGGATGGAGCCCAACAGCACCTGTAATGGGTGGGCCTCCCAGACCCACAGCTGGGGCAGCTGTATCTATGACAGCCACTTGCACTGCCATTTCAGAGTAACATGGCAAACAAGAGGAGCTGGTATCTTGAGGGCTCCTAGCTTCAGGGGAGGGGCTCTCCAGGGGAGTCATTGTGAGGCCAAAATGAGAGAGAACTGGTGAGAATTGCAGTGGAGAAGGGAAGCAAGATTTTACCCAGGTAAAGGAGAAAGATAAAAGAGAACTAAAAAGTTGGCTTAAAGCTCAACATCCAGAAAACTAAGATCATAGCATCTGGTCCCATCATTTCATGGCAAATAGATGAGGAAACAGTGGAAACAGTTGCTGACTTAATTTTTTGGGGCTCCAAAATCACTGCAGATGGTGATTGCAGCCATGAAATTAAAAGATGCTTGCTCCTTGGAAGGAAAGTTATGACCAACCTAGACAGCATATTAAAAAGCAGAGACATTACTTTGTCAACAAAGGTCCATCTAGTCAAGGCTATGGTTTTTCCAGTGGTCATGTATGGATGTGAGAGTTGGACTATAAAGAAAGATGAGCGCTGAAGAATTGGTGCTTTTGAAGTGTGGTGTTGGAGAAGACTCTTGAGAGTCCCTTGGACTGCAAGGATATCCAACCAGTCCATCCTAAAGGAGATCAGCCCTGGGTGTTCACTGGCAGGACTGATGTTGAAGCTGAAACTCCAATACTTTGGCCACTTGATGTGAAGAGCAGACTCATTTGAAAAGACCCTGATGCTGGGAAAGATTGAGGGCAGGAGTAGAAGGGGACAGCAGAGGATAAGATGGTTGGATGGCATCAGTGACTCAATGGACATGGGTTTGGGTGGACTCCGGGAGTTGGTGATGGACAGGGAGGCCTGGTGTGCTGCAGTTCATGGGGTCACAAAGAGTTGGATACGACTGAGTGACTGAACTGAATTACTGAACTGAACAATACAGTCCAGAGTTGGAACAGATCCCTAGGAATCAAGGTCTGGGCAGTGGGTAGGCCTTCTTGTAGATTGTCAGAGCAAAACACTCTTGGCAGCTATAGAGGACATAGGTCATTAAAAACCATCAGTAGCTCATCTGGGAAGGAATACAGAGTGTCACATCTTGAATTTCTTGTTGTTGCCAAGAATTTCTTGTTGTTGCCAAGGATTTCTTGTCCAGGAACTCTTATTTCCCAAATATCTTGGAGACTACCAAAATGCAATGTTCAAGTTCTGTCTCTAGATTTACTACTTCTATGGGTCTAGTGTAAGGTCTTGAGTTTAGACCTTTCACAAGAGTCTCAGAGCAGTTCTGATATAGATAACCAGGACCATCATTTGGGAGTCACTGTCTTAGACTTTGAGGTCAGGGATCCCAAGGCTACAGAACTATCTCTAGTCTATAGCTTTGAAGTCCACTTTATTTAACTTAGGAGCCTCTGAGGAGAGCTAATTTTCCTGGACCTCCCTCTCTGGTAATTTCCCTTTCATCTCAAGGTCTTAAACCTTCAGATATGAACTAGAGTGACCTGGATAGGAGGTTGCTTTTAGTTTGACTTCAGTGCAAACTTCCATCAAGATTTCTATAAACTAATTTCTGCCCATTGACTATGAGTCTAGAATCAATAGACAAATGTCAGAAAGATTGTTTTTTCCTGCCCCATCTGGGCTTCACTTGTGGCTCAGCTGGTAAAGAATCCGCCTGCAATGCAGGAGACCTGGGTTTGATCCCTGGGTTGGGAAGATCCCCTGGGGAAGGAAATAGCTACCCACTCCAGTATTCTGGCCTGGAGATTTCCATGGACTGTATAGTCCATGGGGTCACAAAGAGTTGGACATTACTGAGCAACTTTCATTTTCACTTTCAGGAATAATTTAATGGATTAGGTAGAAAAAATTGGGCATACACTTAGGATATAGATGTAGCTTTTGGTTTGGCCTTATGTCCTGAAATCAGATCTGTGTTTATCTATTATCTATCTATATATTATATTATGTGTGCTTGTCATTGCTTACAATTCTGCAACTAGGTTTCTCAGGCTCTCTTTCTGACTGGATTCTGAGTAGGGTTGGTCAATGGAGATACTTACAGAAGGCTAGAGGTGGGGGGATGGGGAGAAGCCAGGGTATTTCTTCCTCTCTCTGCCATCATGCTTCATCACTGGTTGCATTTCTTCCATGGTTGTAGCTCCCCACAGACTCCACCATAGTTTTTTCCAGGTAGCCTTAGAAAGGGTTCTGGGGACATTATCTCCTCCCTGTGTTTCTTCAGTTCAAGGATGATAGTGATTTTCTGTTGTTACTAATCCTTGGGTTGCTTCATCTGTTTTGCTTCTTAGCTCTTTAGTTATCTGTGTAACTAATTCCCTGATTAAATTTACTCCATTTACAATCCTTAGAGAGGAAAGATTTCTACTTCCTGGCTGGATCCTGAATGATTCATTGGCCACAGGTAGACACCCCCTTACATAGAGATTGCTAGAATTGAAGAAAGGTTGTAAGGTATAGTCTAATGGATCTGGACTCAGAATACTGGGGTTCAGGTTTTAAACACAGGCAAATAATTTCATCTCTTTGGACCTCTGTTTCCGTGGCTGTGAAGTCCCAATGGGTGGACTCCAAATGTCTCTTTTGTCCTTACAATGACTCTCCCACAGAGGGAATAGGATTTAGACTTTTAATAGGCTTATTTGAGAGCCGTAGAAATATCATGTATGATCTGCCTCATGTTATAACTTATTATAATTACTCATTTTAAATGCTCTCTATATATAAATACTCATTATAAATACTCATTATAAATATGAGTGCTCTTTTATGCTGAGCCCAGGCATAGCTTTGCCGATGCTTTTCAACATAATAATCCTGGCAAAGGATAAGATTTGGCAAGCAAGTCGAAACCCATTTTCCACCCATGATTCCAAGTCTTTACTTTTTTTCAGAGTCAGAGACTGAGGCAGAGAGAGGCTAAATGCATGTCAGATGGAAGGGAAAATACATTTTTATTTTAAAATTATCTTGACATGTTAACATAGATTATATATATGTATATACACACATGTACATATACATTTATATATAGACACAGATATATTTTAAATATATATTGCATATATATATGTATTGTATATTTAAAATCATAGAATTTGTTTGAATGGAGAAGCAGCTGGGAGACCACCTAATTCAACACTTACATTTTATGGATGAGGAAAATGAAACTAACTCTCTGGAAGCAGAGATATGTATATAAGTTCTTTGGGGAAACTGAAGGAAAATAATTAGGAGCTTCTCTGATAGCTCAGCTTCCCTGGGAGTTCAGAGTCTGCCTGCAATGCAGGAGACCCTGGTTCGATTCCTGGGTCGGGAAATTCCGCTGGAGAAGGGATAGGCTACCCACTTCAGTATTCTTGGCCTTCTCTTGTGGCTTAGCTGGTAAAGAATCTGCCCACAATGTGGGAGATCTGGGTTTGATCCCTAAGTTGGGAAGATCCCCTGGAGAAGGGAAAGGCTACCGACTCCAAAGTTGGAAAGATCCCCTGGAGAAGGGAAAGGCTACCGACTCCACTATTCTGGCCTGGAGAATTCCATGGACTGCAGTCCGTGGGGTCTCAAAGAGTCAGACATGACTGAGAGACTTTCACTTTCACTTCACTTTCAAGGAAAACAATTAAAATGGGATGTATTTACTTTTCATTTTCGGCAGTCAGTAGATCCTTTTTTAGGTTGGTGAGCAGCCCTCCACCAGTAGATGTACAACAACTTTTGTACTTTTATTTTGATGATAAACACACAGAGCAACCACAGAATTTAGGGAATGGAAAAGTTCACCTGCCAATTGTCACAGAAAATAGAGGGAATGAGCAACCCACCAATGGCTTTTAATTTCTCATAGCATTGCCATGTCTTGAGTCTGGTGAAGTCAGCTTGTGTTAAGCTCCATCGAAGTTCTGTCCTTGTGGTTTGACAGAGGGGTTAGAAAGCAAAAGGTGGCAGACAAAATGTGAAACTTCTGGGATTTATTTTAGCAGCTTACTTTTGGCAGAGACGAGATTGCAGAATATGTGAGCCTCTGTTTTATTTTCTATAATCTGTCTACCTGTGATTTTTTAATCGTAAATGATGTAACAGTGATTGCCAGAGATTTCTCATTCATTGTAAAAAGGAGAAGTGTTTGAAAATAAGGAGCAGAGCGGTTGATTTGTTTGGTTACGTTTCGCAGGGACAGTCCTTTGTTGGTGTATGTGCTCCAGATGTTGGTGGGCAATAAGTTGGAGCTTTCCAGAATCCCGAGGTCAAGATTTTTCCTTGCAGTTTCATCCAGTTCATTATTTGGGTGCCATATGTTCTCTTGAATTCACCCCTCTGCTCTATCAATTAAAGCCTTTTACTTTTGTTGCTATTGTGATTGTCTTTATCTTGAAGCATTTTCATTTGGATGTTTATCATTCACAGCGCACAGCTCCTGAGGCAAACCCACCGGAGGGAGGTTGGAGAAACAGGACATCAATCTTACCAGCTGGGTTTACAGCTTCATTGTCTGGTCTGATTTTATGAGAAGAAAGCCCATGGTGGTAGAAGAGAGAAATTGCTGGGGGGTAAACGTGTCCTTTGAAATGCCACTCTTGGCTTCCTGACAAGGTAGAAAGAAAGAAAGGAAAAAAAAAAAAAAAGCAACTATGGAGGATTTGTTAAAACACGGTGATGAAAAAGAAGCCAGGGCAGACTGTCTGGCTGAGAGCGGATTCTCCCTTATCACGTAGAGGTCAGCTTTCACAGAGGACACATCTCACACAAGAGCATTGAGGAACATCACTGAGTATCTATTCAGCTAAATAGAGAGTTTGATAATTAGTCATGCCACCTCAGAGGGTTAACTAGACCCCAGGGAAAGCCAGAGCAGCTCAGGGGCTTCCGTAGTGTCTCATGGATGAAGCAGCTTGATTCATTATTAGCTCTGCCACTTGAGTGTTAGCCCAAATTCAAGTGCCCAGTTGACCCTCTCTTCATTGAGAATGGCCTCAGCTGTCACCCATATTAGCACTCATTTCTCAGAGAGGAGGAAAGGGCATGATCCTGTGGTTAAGGAAGATACACTCTCGGTTGAGGTTGCCTGTGCTTGAATATTCCCTGTCACTGATCAGCTCTATGAATTGAGCAGCTTTCTTCATTTCTTTAAACCTCAGTTTTTCCCATCTGTAAAATGGGGACAAAAATGGCACTTCAAGAAGATCATTTATCTATAGATAGTTGCACATTGACCTGTATGAAGAATTCAATGAACGTTGACTTTCAGTATTTTTAAAGAGATTTTGCCACACCTTAACTGTATTATCTATGCATTGAAGCCATGACTAAGCAACTCAGGCTATTCCCCCAACTTCTAGGCTTGAGGGAAATTATACCATAAAGATGAGGGGGACATCTCCGATGGGCTGCTGGAGGTCTGCTCTACCTTGATATTCTGACTCCTTTATGAAACAGGTCGTGTGCACTCCCTATTCACAATGATGAGAGGGGGTCTCGGGTCTTCTGCTTAAGAGGCACTTTTGGTTCTGGAAGGCTGAACAAGCCCAGGCTCTGCACGCAAGAGGAGATGCCTCCACATTTGGGAGATTGAACCACTTGAGTTCTGTGGAGAACCACTTCTGTCTCCCTTGCTTCCCCCCAGACTTACCTGTCCTGGGCTTTCTCCACTCCATACAATAACTAATCTTATAAACTAGTAGTGTGAGTGAAGGTGAACAACTGTAGAAACAGAATCAGGAAGATTTCCTATTTATTTGGAGGGATATCAACTGCTAATGGGATCAGCGTTTTTGTTTTTTCCACTGGCCCATCCCAGTCCAGGTTCTCACCATGTTCTTCCATCTGTGTCATTATAACATAGGTCCCAGTAGGTTGTCTACTTTTGCTCACTCTCTTGGCCCTGGAATCCTACTCATTGCTTTCTGATGAGTGTCCATAGAAGGTTCTGGTCATTTTTGCTCATCTGGAATCTCTATGCCTCTCCACTGGCTATAGGCTGCATTTCAAACTTTTCCATTTATTTAAAGTCCTTCGTATTCAAACTCCCAGCAAAAAATCATCTTTGGCCTTTGGATGACTCTGATCTTTCTCTCCATCTCTTTTCGGCAATTAATCACACACTGGCTTGGGACATTCTTGTACAACATTGATCTGTTATTTATCTTCTGTATATTCTTTCACCTTCTTTTCATTTATGTCTTATCTCTTCAAGTTCCCTGAGAGCACAAAGCAGTATTTTTTTTTTTTAATTGATTTTTGCCTGCACTGGGTCTTGGTTGCTGCACATGGGCTTTCTCTGGTTGCAGTGAGTGGGCATCTCTAGCAGTGGTTTCCCTTGTTGCGGAGCGTGAGCTCTGGAGTGCTGCCTTCAGTAGTTGCAGCATGGGGCTCAGTAGTTGTGATGCACTAGCTTAGTCGCCCTGAGGCATGTGGGATCTTCTTGGATCAGGGATCAAACCCGTGTCCCCTGCATTGGCAGGTGGATTCTTAAACACAGGACCACCATGGAAGTCCGATCTTTGACATTTTCTTTTATCCTCAGCACCTTGCTTGGTTGTCATAGCTTCTCTCTAAGTATTTCGGGAACATCAAGGTTTAACCTTCCTCAGGTGAGTTCTACATTTCTTTTCTAACAGTGATCTCTGAGGCCTTAAGCCAGATAGTAGCTATCATGAGACCTTCTCTGACTAGTGGGGAGTCCGTGGGGGTTATGTTTTGGCACCCGGGGACCTTTGGGTACCCTTTTAGTCATCCTATAATAACAGTGAATGACTCATCCTAAGGGCCACCCATGCCAGGCTCTGTGCTAAGCCTCTAATACATTATTTTATTTAATCCTTACAGTAGTCATAGGTGTAATTATTATTATGATTCCAGTTTTACATATTAGGAAGTTGAGGTGCAGAGAAATTAAATAATTTTCCTGACTCTCAAAGCTTGTTTGTGTGGTGTGCCAGGATGGTTTGACTTCAGAATGTGCAGTTTTGGCCTCTGTTCACAGCACACCTTGGCTACATATGCACCAAAATCAGCCCTTACATTTGTAGTTTGTTACCCCATTTACAAACTACTTTCATGGGTAGAGTCTTATCTAATTGACTCAATACTCCCTATGAAGAAATTGGGGCATTCCTATTTTACCCCTTTTCTTATTTATGTTTTAGATCACATCCTCTTAGTTTCAGGCATTTTATGTTGCTGAGAATTTCTCCACTTTCTTGTAAACTCAACTTCTCTAGCTTGGCTCTGCTCCATACATCACAGGCACTTGTGTTGATTAAAAATGCACTTAGCTGTTAGTGGAGAAGGCAATGGCACCCCACTCCAGTACTCTTCCCTGGAAAATCCCATGGACGGAGGAGCCTGGTAGGCTGCAGTCCATGGGGTCGCTAAGAGTGGGACACGACTGAGCGACTTCACTTTCACTTTTCACTTTCATGCATTGGAGAAGGAAATGGCAACCCACTCCAGTGTTCTTGCCTGGAGAATCCCAGGGACGGGGGAGCCCGGTGGGCTGCCGTCTATGGGGTCGCACAGAGTCAGACACGATTGAAGTGACTTAGCAGTAGCAGACATAAACTTGTGATGGGTTTGTAATTTACTTTATGACATGGAATAAGATGCTTTTTCTATAAAATGGAAACATCATAGGTGTTGGTTCTGTGATTTGTTCTTTTTCTTTCTGCAGTATTTCTGCGTGTCTTGGAAATCTTTCCCCGTCAGCACCAGCAGTCTCTTTTGTTCTTTAACCTGACTCTGGAGCATCTCTGTATGGGATGTGTGATGGTTCACTTAATTTTTCCCCTGTTTTTGAAAGTTTGGGTTGTCTGACCCATACTGATAACCCCATCTGGGGATAAGAAGAGTGCAGCTCGCTAGAAGCTCAGTGACTTTCACTGGCCGCACACTCAGTTGGGTGGAGCAACTCAGAGCCGCGTTCTCCCACAATGTCCATTTCTCCGTGGCTGCCACGTGGATGAAGAAGGCTGAGGCTGGAGCCGCTTTGTGGGGCTCCACACGGAGCCTGGAGTTGGCAGAAGTGATCCCTCTGGCAATACTGATTGATTGTCAAGATCACACATCAAAAAACTTCTAACCAAATAGCTGCCAGAGACACAGACATGGTTTTATCAAAAAAAAAAAAAAAAAGCAAAACTTCTACCTTAGAAGTTTTTCTTTCTGAAATGATGTATTACAAGCATCCATGATCTCTCAGAAGGAAGTGATTTCAGTTCTGTTCCGGCGTCTGTTTCCTAGGTAAAAGGATGACAACAAAGCTGAATGCCTTGGGCTTTCATGCTACATTAGGGCAGTTTCAGAGAATCATCAAAGTATTTTTTTCCCCCTTGTCTTGGTGGGTGAGGGTAGATTTGCAAAAGTGCTCATATTTGAAAGTGTAACACATATGTTAACATGTGTAAGATGCAATGGGATCACATAAGGCTTCTGGAAGGCTTCTGGGTCATTAAAGTTTCTGGAAGATCAAACAAAAGCTCAGCCTATGTGTTTTTTCTGGGGGTTGGAAGGGAAAGAGCACTTTGTGGAAATTTCCACTGTGTATCTGCTTAGAATGAATACAGAAGGCTTGATGCCTTGAACAGAAAGTTATCTGATTGCCTTTAGGAATGGAGTGAGACTTGGATGGCCAAACCATGATTTGTCAGCTGTTCCAGATATTAATCAAGGTCAAGAGAGGTGAGTGTTGGAAAGTAGGAGCAGATACTCTTTTGACCTCCACTGATGCAGATAAACCAGAAGGAGGAAGTTCCATTGCAGGAAAGGAAAAATATCATTTTCCTTTCTGTTTCTTTCAAAATCAAGGGCTATTTACATAGATGGAAATGTTAATTTTCTCAGAAGTCAAAGCCACTAGCAAGAGGATCAAATAAGATTCATCTGTGTATGATTAATATCGGATGCCCTCTTGCTCCTGTGGAACCTTATTTTTTCAAATAACATATGGAATTCATTCTTGCTTGCATTACACGTATCTGTGTGTTCATATAGATGTTTGACTCTGGTGTTACAGTGAAATGTCATAATTTCTTTTACAACAGATTCGGAAGACAAAATGTTGCTTAGAGCAGAATGTTATAAATGGGAAAGGAAATGAAAGTGTGTGTGAGTGAAGGGAGGATCACAAAAGTGACCTGTGTAGCAAGGAAGCACTTTTTGTGTGGTTCTTAAAAGAAAACTTTTAAGTAAAAACTGGAAGGCAAGGAGCAAATTTTAGAAATGGGATTTGGCCATTGATTATATGATGTTCTTTGGATTAGGGGTCCTGTTGATGAACATTTGCTTTCATATCAGCATTTAATAGGGCAGTTTCTTGTGCGTTTGGGAACTACCGTCCTCATTAATTCATTGGCTTGCAGATGTAATCACAGTGAGTAAGTTAGGATGAGAATTCAGAATGTGTGTGCTCAATCATGTCCGACTCTTTGCGATCCAGTGGACTGAAACCTGCCAGGCTCCTCTGTCCGTGGGACTTCCCAGGCAAGATAACTGGAGTGGGTTGCCATTTCCTTCTCCAGGGGATCTTCCCAACCCAGGGATCGAGCCAGAGCCTCTGGTGTCTCCTGCATGGTAAGCAGATTCTTTACTACTGAGCCACCAGGGAAATTTGGTTTGGGGAGGTGCAAATAGCAGTTCCTCTATTACTCCCAGCAGGGGGCGGTGGGGGCAGGGGGGATGAGTCCTCCTACAGAGAATTCTCAAAGGATAATTTTAGGAAATGACATAGAAAGTACCATAATTTTTAGAAATTCAATTATTTTCATGACAAATGCCCTGATATTGAAAATAAATAAAATTGTACCTACTCTTAGGGAATTCTCTGGTTACAGGGAGTGTGCCATTACATAGTTCAGGCAATGAAGCTTTCTTATTCAGTTAAATAAAAGAAACCTGTTACTGGAATAATTCAGTGATTACTGGTTATGAGCTGCCCTGATAGTTCAGATAGTTACAGTTGTACTGAGGCTGGGCTTTGACCGGCAGTGCTGGGCAGATGGGCCCCTGGGGCTGTGAGAACAGGCAATGTTCTGAGAAGCGTGAGAGCAGTCTTCCTCTTTCTCCTGGTCTTCGTGTTGCTAAAATCAGTGCCCACTGGTGGTTCGCACTTTCTGGTCATTCCTTCTCAGTCTCTTTCATTGATTCCATCTCAGGTTCCTGACCTCTGAATACTGGAGGGCCCTGTCTGTTGTTCCTGAACCCTTTCTCTTTTCCATTCATGTCCACATTCTAGATGATCTTATCCAGTCACACAGCTTTAATTCCATCTGCCTGCTGATGGCTTCCAAATATTTCCTCCAGCTTGGACCTCTCCCCTGAGCTATGCACCTACATAGCCAACTGCCTACTTGATAACTCCAGTTGGTCCAGTGAGCATCCCAAACTTGACAGTCCTAAACCTGAACTTGTACTAATGTCCTGTAACCAGATCTACTGGCAATTTCATCTTGGTTAATGCAACCTCATGCTTCTAAAATCTTGGCAGTAACCTTGACTCTTTTTCTTGCACACCTTACATCCAGATCAGCACATCCCGATGGCTCATTCCCCTCAACTGCCACCACCTTTATCCCAATCACCCTCATCTTTTGCCTCTGAACTGGCCTACCCCTCTGCAATCTATTCTCAGTCTGGCAGCCTGGATGATGTTGTTAAAGCACAACACTTGGTTTTCCATTTCTCTCAGAGTAAAAGTCAGGATCTTTATTGGACTATATGTAAGCTCCATGCGACCTTGCTCCATGTCACCTCTCAGACTTCATCTCCTACCATTCTCCTTCTTGCCGATCTCTTCACTCCAGCCACTCCGGCCTCTTAGGTTTCTAGAACATAACAGACACACTTTTGCTCCAGGGAATTTGTACTTATGGTACCCTCTTCCCAGACTGCTTTGCCCAAAATAACCACATGGCTTGAGGTCTTTATCTAAAATTTTACCCTTTGTCTTATCAGACTGTCAGTTTAATTCTTTGCCCCTCCAATTACTAGCTATGTGACCGTTGGTCATCAAGTAAGATGCCTTGATTTTCCCATCTTTTGAATGGTGATAGAAATAGCAGTTCAAACTTAAAGGTTGAACTATGAGATTTCCATGACCAGAGGTCAAAATGGTAGAGTATTGGTAAATTTCTTATGGTTCCACCTTATACCTACCTCATGAGGATCTGATAAGGATCAGACAAAATAAATAAAACCCCCAGTGTGTCACAAAAGGCTTCTAAAATCTGACTCCAGTAGCTTCTTTGTTCTCACCTTCTTTTGTGCTTCAACATCTAGCATATCACACTTTGAGAGTAGAGAACTCCTATTTCCTGAACCCAATTGGCTCTTTCAAGTCCTTTTGGCTTTGACTGTACAGCCCTCTTCCTGAAGTCTCTGCACCCTCCCTTCTGGTTCTCAATATCTAGTGCATTCACCCCCTTCTCCTCTATCTCTGTGTAGATGTCTCTGTCCCTCCCAATTTCACCTTCCTCCTTGCTATTTCTGAGCTTTGAACAAGCTTATTGCATGTATTATAATGACTGATTTACATGTCTGTCTCTTCTGTTTTGACTCTGACCTCTTCAAATACACGGATGTCATTTATGTCTTCAACATCTTGCACAGTCTGACACCTGATTGTTCCCAGTAAATATTTGATAAATGAATGAATGGACAAACTGGGAACATGGAGACCGTGTTTCAAGGTGGCTCTCACATACCAGTTGCCAAGGATAAGCTAACAGTTAAGAAGACAGGTAAATAGGAAGGCATGATGAAAAAGAAACACATTTCAAAGATCAAGGTAAATAGGATTTAGTAGTATAACTGAGCAGGGAGAGAGAGCAGTCTTGAGAAGCAGAGATACCAAAATGAAATTGATCTGAGAGGATGGCTGCTTGCCTTTTGGCCTCTTTATGGTTCCTGATGGTGTGGCTGGCTTTTATCCCATGGATGACTGTAGGAAGCAATTTCCTGCCAGAGGGTGAGCTGGAGGCCTGCGGAGCTGTACCCTCATTCTGAGTGATGCGCCAGGGAAGCCCTGGGATGCTGAGCAGGTTCTTACTGCTGTCCTTTTAGAGGCCCCAGGCTATGCTGGCTTAGGAACAAAATCTCAAATGATTTTTAATTCACGTGAAATGATGGAGGAAAATTCCCTGGCGCAATGGGACATTCTGGCCTGGCATCAGTGCCCTTAGATCTTCACACACACCTGGGTTATCAGACAAATAGAGGCTGGTAGCTTGGGGCTGAGGGTAAGTAGAGGGGCTTGCTAGGGCTTGTTGAAATGATACAACCTGAGTCCTTTCTCTGCGGGCCACTGACCTTCTATTTGGATATGTAAAGTGGTAGTCTGGAGAGAAACCAGCTTGCATGATAGCAGCATTTTCCTCCAGGCCCTAGGAAATAAGTGAAGTGATAATTACAGGGAAGATAAAGTTAAATGATGCTAATAACTTGCTCAGTTAGATTCTTTACCCTGCTAGGATGTTTCACCACCACAATGCATAGGTTTAGATTATGACTAGACTATGTTGTACATCTGTATTTCTTCTGGTGCCTAGTACAACACCATGCAAATGGATAATATTGACTGAATAATGCAGTTAAAGCTGGATCTTTCCAACTACAGTACTGACAAAGAGTGAGGAACTCAGCTAGTCCCATTTTCTGAGATTCATCTAGGATAACAACCCTGAAAGGGCAGGATCTCTTATAATTTCGTTTTATAGCTTGTCTGTAGAAGATGGGACCATCCAAGACTTTCCAGTCTGGTCTGATTTTGTGGCTCTTAAAATATGTATTGTGGGCTTCTCTGATGGTTCAGACGGTAAAGAATCTGCCTGCAATGCAGGAGAGAAAATATGTGTTATCACTAACAAGAGGATGAGAGTGACTTCATAGCAAATTGTCAGTTAAGGGAAATGGGTAGTAGTGTGAGCTCAATTGCTCACTCATGTCCGACTCTTGAGGCCCCATGGACTGTAGCCTACCGGGCTCCTCTACCATGGAATTTTCCAGGCAAGAATATTGGAGTGGGTTGCCATTTCCTACCTCAGGGGATCCTCCTGATCCAGGGATCAAACCCATGTCTCCTGTGTCTTCTGCATCTCCTGCACTGACAGGCAGATTCTTTCCCACTGGCACGCCTCAGAAGCCCCAAGGGAAATGGTTAAGTGCATAGATTTTGAGAATCAGATTCCCTGCCTTCAAAATTTAAGTCTGATACATGCTAGTTAAATAATACAGTGTTCTCTTTTGAGCCTTTGTCCCTTGTTTGTTATACGGAATAGTAGAGGTACATGTTGTTCATGAAAAAAGTTCTAACTCTTATTAACATGGTAACATTTATTCAGTACTATTGCAAGAAGAGTATCACAAAAGGGGAGAGAGATGGGGCTCACTTTTGAATATTGCAAAGACAGCTGGGGATTTAGAGCCAAAGAGGACAGTCAGGTGTTCAGTGGGTGGAATGTTATGAACAGGACTCGCTGAGGGAAGGGGATTCTTGCTAAGCTAACTTAATAAGACTCTTGTTGAAGACAAGCCAAGGTGATCAGATATCAAGGATGGGAGAAGAAGAAATTGATTGGATATCAAGGGTGATATCTAAGGGTGGGAAATCCTCTCTAACTGACTTAGCAGGAGTCTTGCCAAAATTGGATTCTGCAAAGCTAGGCATGGGAGCTCAAGGTTGATTCATGGTCAAGAATAGGGCTGAGAGGAGCCTGACTAAAGTTTGGTCAAGGGGAGAGTATTTGCCATTACGTCTTTGGACTAAATAGTTAACATATGTGAAGTGTTTGGCACAGGACAGGGTGATGAATAAGTGTTAGCTAATAAAAGTGGCCTTGCTTTCTGTGAACACGAAATGTGAACTGCTAGTGTGAGACCCCTTTTGTCTAGGCACCTTGGAGGACTCCAATGGGTCAAATTCTAAGAAGAAAATTTTATTCTGGCTCCTGCTGGGGAGGAATGAGCCAGGAGTCAGTAGCCTTTTGCTTAATTCCAGCTTCTAGGATGGTTTATGGTGAGCAGTTTACTGTAGGGAGTGGGTAGGACTTTTCCTTGTCTAGAGAGTCTGCTAGGCTTGGTGGGGTAGGGAGGGCGGTCAGTGTGCTTGATCGTTTTTTGTGTCCATGACAAAAGATTTCCATATATACAAAAACTTACAGCTTCCAAACAACCCTGTTTGGTGAGCTTTCCCAAATGATATTTGGCTCCTCCTTGCCCAGGGAGGAAGAGGGTCTTCACCCCAACAGAAATGGGACAACAGTGAATGCTCTAGAAGCCTGGGAGATACAGGGTTGGGGGAATGCCCTTCACTTTAAGTCTGGCCTACAGCCATGATGCGGACTCCCTAAGCCCTGATTACCACAGGGGCTGTCCGCTGAAAGGTCTGCCCATGCTTTGTGCTTGCAGCTAAAATCATCTCCCAGGGAAAAATGAAGAAAAAAGTCTGCGGTTGAGGTCTCCCATTTCAGTGGTGATATTCGACCCTTGGCTTCTGATATAACAGGTCCCTGGGACTTTAGCTCAGTGTTTCTGAATCCAACTACCCTTTGGATGTGTTTTTCTGTTGGGGTCCCGGATATGACTGGGGAGTAAGGATGAGAAAGAGAGGAGCTTATCCAGGTTCACCCTATCACTGTCTAAAAGGGGTGAGAGTGAGGAGACAGGGGACTGAGTATGGGGACTGAGTCGCATCTAGGGGAGGAGCTGCAGGTAGCAGGAACCCACCAGGAAGGACTGGGAGAGGCCTCACCACTAACTTTCAATCCCATGAAAAGGAATCGAGGGTATCAATAGGCTCACAAAATATTATTATTTATTGGAGTGACCTTTGTTGCTAAGTAACGGCATGATTTTCAGACTGTATTAAAAATTATAATTGGCATGAGCTTAAAATAATGTGCTCCAGCATTAGAGACATTAAGCCGCATGGCGGGGATGTAAATTAGCCCGAAAGGTTCACGGGGTGGGGTGCGGGGGTCAGTGCAATTGTCAGATAATGCTGAACCAAGTCAAATTAATTTCTAATAATTTGTGGAAGGTAGGCAGATGAGAAGCACCAAGCCGCTGGAATCTGTAGGAACCACAAAGCTTGGGTGTCAGGCTAGAGAAATATGGGGCCTCACCCATGCCAAAAAGCATTAAAACCAGTAGTTGGGATTCAAAGAATGACATTTTCCAAGTTCAGACTTAATCTCATTACAGCTCCTGTTTTCTTGACTTTGCTGAGCAGAAAATTCAGTAATGATGGAGGGCCAGAGAGTGGCTCCTACCCCCAGGCTGCCAGCCTAAGTGCTATCCCAGAATTTTAACCAGGGTTAGAACACATTCAAGTGTCAGCAACAGGTTAAGTGCTGAGCTGATCATTAAACCAGGTACAATTCCTTCTCAGCAGGCTGAAAATCTAAATAAGCAAGGTAGGCAGAACACCAAGTAAATTAAGATACATCTTATCCTTTCTCCCCACTGTGAGATGGAATCTTAATGTACACAGGCCCTGGTGGGGCGAGAAGGAGACTCTGGCTGTGGAACTGGAGTCAGGGGTGAGCAGGAGAGGCAGGAACAGGAGCTGGGCTGAGTGGGTGTTGCTTCGGTTGCCTGTCATGTTATCACTGGGATGTGTTGTTGCTTGTTTGCTGTTCCGTTGCTAAGTCATGTCCAACTCTTCTGCGACAACATGGACTGTAGCCCGTCAGGCTCCATTGTCCATGGGATTTCCTAGGCAAGAATACTGGAGTGGGTTGCCATTTCCTCCTCCAGGGGGTCTTCTGGATCCAGGGATTGAACCTGTGTCTCCTGCATTGGCAGGCAGATTCTTTACCACTGAGACACCAGGGAAGCCCTATCGCTGGGATTGAAGTGATGTGAATTTGCTCAGTCATGTCCGACTCTTTGCGACCCTGTGGACTGTAGCCTACCAGGCTCCTCAGTCCATGGAATTTTTCAGGCAAGAGTGCTGGAGTGGGTTTCCATTTCCTTCTCCAGGGGATCTTCCTGACCCAGGGATGGAACCCAGGTTTCTCGCATTGCAGGCAAACACTTCACTGTCTGAGCCACCAGGGAAGCCCTATCACTGGGATAGATACTGGTTAATTCTTACGAACTCTTGAAACTAGGAGAGACAGAACAGAGAGAATTTTGTGGTTGGGGCTCTTTGAGACATTTTAATGTTTTGTTTTGTAATATGTGGCCCATGATAACTGGGGATCCACAACTTTGTGGGGTTAGTTTTTAATGGTGCTGGGAATAGAACAGGGGAGGTAAGCAGAGGCTAAAACTGGTCCATCGTTGGGCCATTCTACCTGCTTCTTCTGCCACCTAGGGATGAGGTCTGGGACAGAGGACTCAGAGGAAGGGCCAGTTTTCTGTCTGTGGCACAAGCTGCTAAGGCTCCCAGATATCTGTCCTTTTCTTGGGTACATAGGCTGACCACATTTTCTAGCATCGAGAAGCAGCATCTCACACCACCAAAGGGAGCCACACAATGGGCTGATGTTCTTATGGTAGGATTTTGAGCAACATGAAAGCCCAGTGGGAGATATTTCTATTAAAGATATTATTAAGTCCTGCTGATTTATGTTTTTGTGACTTTCTCAAATAAATCTGGACTATCTCCCCATCTAATTCATAAGTTCTGAGAGACTGGGTTTTTATGGTGAGACAAATCTGCATTCACTGAGCAGTCTGCTGCTTACTATTTGGTTTTGAGCAAATGACTTAAATTCTCTGGGACTCAGCATCTTCTTGCATAAGACAAGGGTAGTCATAGACTTGTCCCAGAGTCTGTTTTAAAGATCGTGTGTGTACATGCTTAGTCTCAGTCGTGTCCGACTCTTTGTGATCCCATGGACTGTAGCATGCCAGGCTCCTCTCTCCATGGGATTTCCCAGGCAAGAATACTGGAGTGGGTAGCTGTTCCCTTTTCCAGGGGACTTTCTCAACCCAGGGATCAAACTTGGGTCTCATGCATTGCAGGTGGATTCTTTACTATCTGAGCCACCAGGGAAGCCCTGTTTTAAGGATAGGATGAGTATAAAAGCATACTGCTCAGTGCTAAGCATGTAATTAGTGCTCAACGAGTCTTCTTCTGTATAATCATTATTATTCATAATGGGAATCCTTTGAGTGGATGCTGAAATCAGCAAACTCCTTGGTCTATAGATGAAGGCTTTATGAGTGGAAAACCAGACCAGGACATGTTCTTTTGCACTCCCTGGAATTTCTCAGTCTTTACTGTTAGCTCAGAAGACACTTAAGAAGTGTCCGCAGTGATGCAGTTCTCTAGAGTTGTGATGATCGAGGAGAGACTAACTGGCAGGACAGGGCTTCTGGGAGTGGAGTAGCCCACACGAGGAACATGGCTCAGCTCCTTGGAATAGCACTGACTTTGGAATCAGACAGTCTGGTTCAAATATTGGCTATGTCGTTTAGCAGCAGTGTGACCTTGTGAGTCTAAGTCTACACCTCTCTGTAGAAGGAGGTGAAGATTCTTTAGTCATAGGATTGTTTTGAATAGTCATTATAAGATGCACAACCTCACTTTCAGCAATCCTGAGAATATCCAACACCTAGTCTGACATCATTGCAGGAATGGATGATTTTTTGCTTCTTGTTTTTTCTTTTATTAAGTGTTAGCTAGTGTCAGGTTTCTAACACTTTGTGCTTCATAACATCTAAGTATTTAAGATTATCTGCTTTAAGTCAATATATACATTTTCTAGGTTACAGTGACAGTGTGTGTTCCTTATACAACATTTGGGAAAACAGTGAAGTAGAAAATGAAGAAAATGGAAATGACAACAAGCTAATTCTACCAGAAATAACACCTGGAGATGCTGACCTTCCTGTGTCTTTCCTTTCATCTTTTATCTCATCTTTTATTTAGAATCATACTATGTAGTTCTTCTTTTTTTCTTTTTTAAAATGTGGCTTCTTAGAGTTTTCATTGTATCATAAGCATAATTTCTGTTGTCATTATTCTTTGAGAATGAAAATAATTTTTATTGCTGTACAAATATTCTATTGTTTGTAGGAACCATATATATTGAACCGTTTTCCAAATGTTGAGTATGTAGATTGGTCTTTAATTATAAATATCACTTTGAAGATAATTTTCATTTGACACTCTCCTTACCTTTCCCAACCTGCTTTCTGCTGTGGGAGGTTCAGATGCATAGTTAATCCAACTATCATTTTGTCATCTAACCTTTGGTTGATTATGGCCAATATGGAACCCAGGCAATTGGATTATCTACTTTCTATAACTCATTCCCTGCTTGGACTGATGATCACAGCATCTCTCAAACTGGGTTCTCTCCAGGTTCTGCCTCTTCCCCAGGCCTCTTAAGCCTAGGAATTTTGTTGTTGTTCAGTCGCTAAGCTGCATCCAACTCTTTGCAACCCCATGGGCTGCATCATGCAAGGCTCCTCCGTCCTCCACTCTCTCCTGGAGTTTGCTCAAATTCATATCTGTTGAGTCAATGATGCTATCTAATCATCTCATCTTCTGCCATCCCCTTCTCCTCCTGCCTTCAATCTTTGGTAGTATCAGGATCTTTTCCAATGAGTTAACTCTTTGCATCAGATGGCTAAATTATTGGAGATATAGCTTCAGCATCAGTCCTTCCAGTGAATATTCAGGACTGATTTCCTTTAGGGTTGCCTGGTTTGATCTCCTTGCTGTCTAAGGGACTCTCAAGAATCTTCTCCAGCACCACAATTCGAAAGCATCAATTCTTTGGCGCCCAGCCTTTTTTATAGTCCAACTCTCACATCCATACATGACTACTGGAAAAACCACAACTTTGACTATACAGACCTTTGTTGTCAAAGTGATGTCTCTGTTTTTTAACATGCTGTCTAGGTTTGCCACAGCTTTCCTTCTAAGGAGCAAAAATCTTTTAATTTCAAGGCTACAGTCACTCCCCATGGTGATTTTGGAACCCAAGAAAATAAAGTCTGTCACTGCTTCAACTTTTTACCTTCTATCCGCCATGAGTGATGGGGCCAGATGCCATGATCTTAGTTTTTTGAATGTTGAGTTTTAAGCCAGCTTTTTCACCCCCCTCTTTCACTTTCATCAGGAGGCTCTTTAGTTACTCTTCACTTTCTGCCATTAGTGTGGTGTCATCTGCATATCTGAGGCTATTGATATTTCTCCTGGCAATGTTGATTCCAGTTTATAATTCGTTCAGCCCAGCATTTCACATGATGTATACTGCAAAGAAGTTAAATGAACAGGTTGACAATATACAGCCTTGTCATACTCCTTTCCCGATTTAGAACCAGTCTGTTGTTCCATGTTCAGTTCTAATGTTGCTCTTGACCCACATACAGATTTCTCAGGATACAGGTAAGGTGATCTGGTATTCCCATCTCTTTAAGAATTTCCCACAGTTTTCTGTGACCCACACAGACAAAGCTTTAGAGTAGTCAGTGGAATATAACAGCCTAGGAATATAACATCCTCTTGTTACTAGTTTTGTTTTGAGTTTGGGATCTGATTCCTGCTAGAATCCTGACTAATATAACATTTTATTTGTTGTAAGCAAAGCTGTATTTTGTGGCAGTCTTTATGTATGTCTGATCATTCTTTCTAGCAAATTGCTACAAGCCAGTTTAACATTTCTGATCCTTAGTTTCCTCACTTGTAAAAGTGTGATTAAGAATAATAATGCCCAACTCACAGGGTTGTTGAGAGGATAAATGTGATAGTGTATGAAAACCTATAAATGCTCTACACATACAAGACACAGGTTATTATCACCATCTATTTAACCCTGAGGGAGCCCCAAAGGACTTTGGTCTGGTTGCAAAAGCAATATTCATCTTTTGAAATATTTCAGAAATCCGAAAGGAGCTGTGGCTAACAGGGTCCTTTGCTTTACCATCATCAAGTTCCTATTCTTGGCTTCCATACAACAAGTGATCTTAGGAACTGCCCTGTTTAGTCCACACACTTGGCAGCCCCTTATTTCTATGTGGGGTTTAACAAGGAGGCACAGGCAAGGGACTCCTTTGGGTGGCACATCCAACATGTGGTTTGGAGTACAGATGACTCAGGAGAATTCATTCAGCTCCCCAAGGTGATCAGAATCTTCTGAGCTCCTGAGCTGATCTAGTTCACTGCATTCAACACAAATCTGCTTTAAAAAAAAATCCGTTCAAGCACGTAAGGTAAAAATTGCCTTATTGGCTTTTTGTCTGAAATTTTGGCAGAACATAGACAGATTTCAGCATTTATTGCCTTTTGAGTGATTTCCAGCATTGTTCCAGGAAAAATACAATTAATCTTGTAGCAGCCGCTATATCAATCCTTATGAGGGGCGAGTTGTTTCAGCTATCATGTGGAGTCTCCCACTTCTGTGGTTGTTGCTCATCTTTTTTTGGCTGAGGGTATGTGTAACGCACACCAGAGGAAACCTCTTGCTCCCATTTGTGTGTGTGTGTGTGTGTGCACGCACACACGCTTCTCTGCAAAGTCCCAAGGCTTTTAACCAGTGGTGCCTTTAAGCATCCAGCCATGCTCCATAAGCTCAGCATCACATCTGGGGAAGTAATGCTAGAGGCCCGCATGAGTGGAAGGGAGGGGAGAGTATGTATTCTGAGGGACTGGGAGCCAGGCCCAGTTGACTTGCATTTGTCCCGGACGGGATGCTATTCAGCTCTTGGCTAGAAGAAAGGAGGAGAGCTGGAGTCTTACTGTCTTGAGAGAGTGCCATCGGCTCCCTTCTTTGTACCATCTTTGTTCGCGTAGTGGTGCACTGTAATACGAAGCTTTATCAGGTCCCGGCCCTGGGAACCACTGAACACATTTCCTTTCTTTCCAACAGCTCTGCAGAACCTGGTATTGGCTTTACTGTGACCCTGGTCTCAGCTGGTATAATTCCTTCACTTTGATTATCTCCCGAACTGATCCTGGGGTGGGGACTATGCCAGCCTCTCCCTGTCATTGAACTCATATGTGACCTTCAACAAGTCGCTTAACATCTCTGAGTTAGGGTGTCCTTGTCTGTATAAGAAGCTGACTAGATCACAATTTCTTAAACTTCCTACTGCAAAATCACCTCTGATTATTCCTCCCATCCATTGCCCTGCTCTCCTGCCAAACTGAATATAATAGTTCCCCCTTATCCGTGGTTTCACTTTCTGTGGTTTCAGTTACATGTGGTCCATCATGGTCTGAAAATATTAAGTGGAAAATTCCAGAAATAAGCAGCTCATGTTTAAATTGTGTGCCATTCTGAGTAGCCTGATAAAATTCCATGCCTTCCCTCTCTGGCCCACCCAGGGTGTGAATCACCGTTTTATCTGGAACATCCCACCTCTTAGTCGCTTAGTAACTGTCTCAGTTATCAGATCAACTGTCTTGGTACCACAGTGCTGTGTTCAAGTCACCCTTAATTTGCTTACTAATGTGTCAAAGCGCAAGGGTAGTGATGCTGGCAATTCGGATCTGTCAAAGAGAAACCGTAAAGCATTTCCTTTTAGTATGAAGGTGAAAGTTCTCGATTTCATAAAGAAAGAAAAAAAAATCGTAGTCTGAGGCTGCTAAGATCTATGGTAAGAATGAATGTTTTATTTATGAAATTGTTAGGAAGGAAAAACAAATTCTTAGTTTTGCTCTTGCACCTCAGACTACAAAAGTAATGGCCACAGTACGTGGTAAGTGCTTAGTTAAGATGGAAAAGGCATTAAAGTTGTACAGTATGATATTTTGAGAGAGAGAGAAAGAGAGATCAAATTCACATAACTTTTATTACAGTGTGTGTGCTCAGTCGTGTCTGACTCTTTGCTATCCCATGGATTGTAGCCTGCCAGGCTCTTCTGTCCATGGAAATTTCCAGGCAAGAATACTGGAGTGGGTTGCCATTTCCTACTCCAGGTTTTTAACAGTATATGGCTATAATTGTTCTATTTCTTTATTCATTATTGTTGTTAGTGACTTACTGTGCCTAATTTGTAAATTAAACGTTATCATCGGCACACATGTGTTGGAAAACATATTAGGGTTCAGCAGCATCTGAAGTTTCAGGCATCCCTTGGGGGTCTTGGAATGTATCCCCTGCAGCAAATAAGTGATTGTGGGTTTTTTTTGGCTTCCAAATAAAAATAAAATTCATTCCTTGTTAGTTTTATCCACTGAGATGTCCATTTCTCCCTACCTCCATGGCCACTGCCATGGTCAAGCTACGTTGACTCTCTGAATTGCCTCTTAATTATCTCCTGGTCCCTACCTGCTCCCACCCTGCAGACAGAGTGCCCTTATCAACTCCCTTCTCTGCTCGGCTTACAACCCTTTAATGCCTGCCCATTGCACATGAAGTCCAAAATGTTAAATGGATGACCGACAGGCATCGATCTGCCCCTCTCACGTCCCCTTATGCCACCCAGTCTTCCCTCATTCTTCAGGATGGCTTCCTTGGCCTTAGTCCAGCAGGACCTCTGTATTGGCTGTTTCCTCTGCCTCGTCTTTATGTTTCATGGGTCAGTTTTCCATATGGGGTCAGATTTCTCTGTTATGGTTTCTGCAGCTAAGGTCCTTTTCCTTCATAGTATCGTGTCAGGGGGTCATCATGTCGGATCTTCCGACAGACCATGAGCAGCACGTTGTCATGGCATCGTTAGTATTTAGCACAGGGCCTGGCACTCATTAGGTATCTCATAGTTAAATGGTGAAGGAAGAAAGGGAAGAAAAGAAGGAGAGAAGGATGCCCCCGAGCTTTGTTATTCTGGATAAAGTCCAGTTTCCATTTGGGTCTTTGAAAGAGTGAACATAACACAAAGTGCCCCATTTCCAGGGTGTTCGTAGTCAGGTTGGAACCAGCTTTGGCCCTGCACTCCAATGGCAGCAAGGGAAGGATATCTTCCCCCTGTTTCCTCTGGGACCTTCCCTTTTATCCCTGCTGTGGGTGGAGGGAGGTGATGCTGTGCCGAGTGGCGGCCTGTGTAATCTTTCCCTCTGATTGATCGGCACTGGTAGGGACCAGGCAGGGCAACATATAGAGTAGAATTGGCCACAGGAATCATTAGTTTTGGTGGAGATGTTAATGAAGAAGATAATGGGTTTTCTTTTCTCCCTGCTGCAGGAAAGCTTAGACATCATCCAGCCCAGCACATCCAAAATCTCCACATCTGTCTGCCTCTCCTGCAAGAGTGCTAAAATACAGATTCCCAGGCCTAGTGAACAAATTCTAAATCCGGAGGTCTACAGCAATTCTGATTCAGTAGGTCTGTGGTGGGTTTTAGAGCCTGTTTTATTAGCTAGGGATCCTCAAGGATTCACATGCTCAGACAGATTTGGGAACCATTGACTTAGAGTCCAATCCTTTTATTTTATTGCAGCTTTATTACAATAGCTTTGAACCATATCAACATGGAATTACAGGTTTTTGTTTTATTTTGTTTTCTTTCATGAAGAAACTTTGCATCTTTGATTTTCATATCACATTTAGATTTTCAAAGTGTTCTCCCTTCTCTTATCTCCTATGATTCTCACGAAAGACCTCGAAAGTCAGTGAAACTGGCCCCATCACTCTCTGTAGACGGCGTGGATAGCAAGGCACCCAGTTGCTGGAAGTGGCATTCCTCTCTGTGAGATGCCCATGCTTAATTCTATAAAGCCACACACCTTATGTCCTATTTCGTGATATTCAATTTCTGTATTAAACGTTTGCAATTCACCTTAAAAGAGATGATTGATGGCCTTTCCTCATTTTTAAAAAGGGTGTTTTACAGATACATAAAGGTAAGACGCTGTTAGAGGAGGTTTTATGGCAGATGGCTCTTGGCAGCAAACCCGTTCCTTTTTATGGCAGTCTGGAAATTTTCCTGGATAATAACTTTCTTTTCTTTTAGCAGGCATAAAATAAAGAGGTTCTAGATAGTTGGATCATTATCAGGTGATTTTCCAAAGACAAAATCAAATGACTTTCCAACAATTGTCAACACCATTTAGGCAAAAACAAGAGTTGTCCACATCTGGAAATCTAATGCATAAATTTTTGAGTGTTCCCTTTTTGTGGGGAAAGATATTTGGCTACTCAAACTGTTATTCCTTAAGTGGCAATTAGAATGGGGAGCTGGGAGAAAGAAGTTTGGGGAAAGGTATTCATGGAACTTCCCCAAATATTACCCAAGTGGTAATATTTCTATAGTGAACAGAGAAATGTACATTTGTTCTTGCTCTCTCCAAAGACTGAGAACAAAGCAAGCTTCGGTAAAAGCTGAAGAGGAAGAAAATTTTAGCTGTGGAAATTAGCACTGGGAGAAATTGATGGGACTGAAAACAAAGCAAGCTACTTGTGTTCATCGATTCACTGAAACAGTATTTTGAACCTCAGTTACGTGGTTAAATGCTGGACTTTATGTGAGGCATTGGAAATTCAGCTAGTAAAGAAGCAATTGAGGATTACAGCTTAACAGAAGAATGACGTTGGATAAGCACCTTGTACTGTGTGATGTAAAGAAATCATCATGAAGATCATCATTGCTAACTTACAGAGCGCTTGCTCTATGCCAGGCACTGTGCTTTACCAACATTAACTGAACCCATACAAGAGGATTGAGTTGTAGATTTCATTTGGTCACTGATGCAAGTGAGGCAGAGAGAGGCTAAGAGACTTTCTCAAGGTCACACAGAGGGTAAGCAGTGGCACTGGGATTTACACCTGTCAGTCCAACTCCTAAACCCATGCTCTCATCAAGGTAGACCCCCCCCCAAAAATACTTATTGCATGAATGTACGAATGAAGTAATTGCAAGTGTGATGAAACTTTTCAAGGGGGGAGCACAATATAACAGAAGCTTCCGTGAATGAGGGTCTGAAAGTGGCATTTCAGCTGAATCCTAAGATAGATCAAGTGGATGGACAGTGGGAAGAAGTTGTAGGATGTGAAGGTCAGGAAGTCAGTGGATATCTTCACCCAGAAGAAGTCTTAGAGACCATCAGGCACAGCCCTCTAATTTTATAGATGAGAATGTGGGAGTCCAGATGGGAGTGTAGAGAGCTGGGATGACTAATCAGGTTGTCTGGCTTCAGGAAACATCCAAAAGTGGTTGAGCCTAATAAAAGTAGAGATCTTTTAAAAGAATCACTTGTTCCATTACATCATTAAGCTGTAGCAGGGCTTTCTAACATTTCCTCCATCATGGCACATATAGAAAATAATATTTGGGTGGTAGAAGTAGAAGTAGAAGTAGGTTAAATAGAGGCAGCTGCAAGGGTTCTGGATGCTTCAGACTCCATCTGGAAAGGTGAGCACATCTATGATCATTACAGCACTTAGTTTTGGGGAGAAGACCTGGGCTCCAAGACTCACCATGGAGGTGTATGAATGGTTCTCACTGGAACCACCCATTCCATGCTTCCCAATCAGGTTTTGTCATCCCTCACACCCACCCCTTTCAGTCCCATCCCTTGTACCATTTGTATTGAGGTCCATACAAGTTCAACCTCACAGATGCCTCTGAAAGTCTATAGTCCATACTTGGAAGTCCCCTCTCCCCACCTGCAACTCCCCCTGCCCTCCAACATTGGCTAAAACTCCAAACTGACCTTTTTCACCAATCCAACCTAATGACCATTCTTTCACCATCAATGCTTTTCTGTTGGACAGAAGTAATCTAATCAAATTCATATTAAATTGTGAATGAGTACTATGCTATCTGGGCTTCCCAGGTGGTGCAGTGTGGTAAAGAATCTGCCTGCCAAGCAGGAGACAGGAGATCAATCCCTGGGTCAGGAAGATCCCCAGGGGAAAGAAATGGCAACCCACTCCAAAATTCTTGTTTGGAGAATCCCGTGGACAGGGGAGCCTGGTGGGGTACAGTCCATAGGGTCACAAAGAGTTGGGCATGACTGATCACACATGTGCACACACACACACACACACACACACACACACAGAGCACTATGCCATCTACTTCCTAAGAGGATAGAGGATATACCTTGTAAAAGAAGATTTAGTTACATAAAAGGAGTGAATCTATAGATCCAAGAGCAACAGTAATTTTGCCTGGAAAGCACCCAGCCTCCCTCCACCAATGACATGAGAATATCTGGAAAACAGAGGCCGTTTCCCCAACAATGTCAGCAACACACAGCCTCTCTTTTCAGCTCCGAAGTGGATGCATGTCCATCCACCCAGATTAGATAAACTTCCTAGGATTATGGCTTGCCTTTTCTATCTGGGAATCTGGGTGCTATTAGTGGCAACTCAGTTCTCTTAGTTGCTGAACTGTTGCATAGGGAATGCTTGATGGGACAAAGGGAAAAGATGTTGACAATGTGAAATCCATCTGATACCCTGGGTCTATATACATATGGATGAGCGTCTGATTGCAGGCACAGCCTGTTTGTTTCTTTCTATTAGTTCCAGGCTGGGCGGACTGTTAGGGAACACCTTCACATCCCAGGCCGGGAACCCCTTGCCACGCCGCGCTGCTGCACTCATAGCTTCATTTGTGTCCTACTCCATGCGGCCCTGTGGACTATAGCCCACCAGGCTGGCTGCTCTGTCCGTGGGATTCTCCAGACATGAATACTGGAGTGGCTTGCTGTGCCCTCCTCGTCCCTTGCTATACCCACCTCAAACTTCTCATCTCTCCCAATTCACAGCTTTGCTGTCTTGGTGCCAATTTCTGATTGATAGAGACACGTCCGACCTTGTCTCTGTCTGTGCTTGATTTGCTGAATGGGGCACACACAACTCTTCCTGATGGAGCTTTCTCTAGGCAATTAAATGTTCAGGTGATGGCCGTTTAGTAGAAGTGCAATTTCTCTTTGTAGTGTGGACCTGGCCAACAGTTATCTCATCGCAGTTTGGGTGGTAAGGCCTTAGGTGGAGGGCAGGGCAGGTTAGTAATTAGTCAACGATTCAGCCCGACTGCACTTGCATAATGTAAAGTGTGAGCAGTCCCTGCCGAGCCTGTCACACCTGAGCAAGGAGGGCACCGCAGCCTCTGCAATTAATTGGGCTTGCAGTCTAGGGCTTTTGTACAAATTCTGGGGCAGGAATCCTATGGGAGGTTTCTCAGCTACTGTTCCTTTAAGCAGACTTCCATGAGAGCCTGGAAGAAAGGAATAAACTGGGCTTCATTTAGCAGATGTCACTGTTTTAGTTTCTAGGGTAGCACTTTGTTGGGACATCCAAATATATCTTTAGCCTGTATCTTCTCATGCAAATGGATTGTTTGGATTATTTAAAATAGGTCATCTCCATCCATTTAAACAAATGCCTCAGTTATCTCCCTGAAAACGAAAGTCGCTCAGTCGTGTCCAACTCTTTGCCTATACGGTCCATGGAATTCTCCAGGCCAGAATTCTGGAGTGGGTAGCCTTTCCCTTCTCCAGGGGATCTTTGCAAGCCAGGGATTGAACCCCGGTCTCCCGCATTGCAGGAGGATTCTTTACCAGCTGAGCTACAAGGGAAGCCTAAGAATATTGGAGTGGGTAGCCTATCCCTTCTCCAGCAGATCTTCCCAACCCAGGAATCAAACCAGAGTCTCCTGCATTGCAGGAGGATTCTCTTATCTCCCTGGATATGTATATTTAGTCACTGCTTAAAACGTGTCCTTTAAAGTCATACAATGACCTCTAGAGATGAGGGTTTTTTCTTGCTCCTTCGTCCCTCCCTCCCTCTTTCTTTCTTCCTTTCTCTCTTTTTTTCCTATTTCTTTCATCTTTTGATGTATCATAGCATAATTCTTTGTAGTCAGCTATGTGTTTCCTAGAATAAGAAACTTAAGGGCATCTGATTGTTGCAGTGCCTGGAAGACCGAAACGGCTAGCACTAGATCCCATTTACAAATGTGAGAAGTAAAGCACTGACAGGGAAATGTCTTCCTTATTACCCAAAATATGTTAGAATGACACCTTTTGCTTGTTGAGTTTCTGAGCAAATCTAGTATAACTTGTGGCTATTGCTGTGTAATATGCTATCCTAAAACCAAAAGCTATATAGTAATAGCATAATAGTTATTATCATAGCTATAATATTTGAGATTTATTATTACTATAGTAGTAGTGTTATTATCCAAGGCCATACAGATTAGCTGTGGATCAGCTCCCCTTGGCTAGGCTTCCCTGGGTGGCTCTGCTGATATTGGTTGACTTGCTTGACTGATCTAAGATGGGCATGACCAGACTTGTTTTGCTGTATGTAGCCCTCATCCTACTCTTGGACATGCAGGCTGGCCTGGGCAAGTCTTCACATGGTGGCAGCAGAGGTACAAGAGGGCAAGCCGAAACTTGCATGACATCTCAAGGTTTAAGCTTGGAAATGGGACACTTCCATGTCTATTTCACTCTATTGGCCAACTGGTCACATGGCTAAACATAAATGAGGGATGTAAGGAGGAAGGAAAAATTGGGCTAATAATGCAACTCACCAGGGCTAATGGACAAGAGATTCACAAACTGAAGTTCATTTTTTTCTTGATAGAATGTTAAGGAATAAATATGGAGGGTGCAGGGCAGAGACATAAGCAAAAGAGATGTGATTCCAAGGCTTGATTACACTTTCTTTTGTGTATACCACGCACACACACATGTACAGGCACAATGTTAAATGAAAAGGAGATACAAAAATTTTAAAAAGCAAACAGATAAATCTACTTACCCTTTGACTGAACACCCTTGTTCTCTGTTCTCCCATATACTGTCTTTACTTTTATGCTATAACTTTATGCTTTCATTCTTACCTTCACTTATTTACTCAATTAAAAAAGAGCTTCAATCATGGAAAACTCTATCACTCATCATTTAGTAAGACTTCCTCTGGGAGGAGGCATATAATTTGACAGACTGATTAGTCATTCATTTTTTAAAACTGCATACCTTGGATGTTGTGGTTTATGTATATATTTCTTTGGTATTAAGCATGACATTATTTAGCATCTCCTGTGTATGTGTTAGTCACTCAGTCATGTCCAATTCTTTGTGACCCCATGGACTGTAGCCTGCCAGGCTCCTCTGTCCATGAAATTCTCCAGGCAAGAATAGTGATTGGGTTGTCATTTGTCATTTCCTCCTTCGGGGAAATCTTCCCAACTCAGGGACTGAACCTGGGTCTCATGTATTGTAAGCAGATTCTTTACTGTCTGAGCCACCACGGAAGCCCTTATAATCTCTAGTCTTTTATTTCTTGGACTCAAAAATCACTGTGGATGGTGACTGCAACCATGAGATTAAAAGATGCTTGCTCCTTGGAAGAAAAGCTATGACAAGCCTAGACAGTGTATTAAAAAGCAGATATATTATTTGCTGACAAAGGTCCATATAGTCAAAGCTATAATTTTTCCAGTAGTCATGTACGAAAGTGTGAGTTGGACCATAAAGAAAGCTGAGCACCAAAGAATTGATGCTTTCGAACTGTGGTGCTGGAGAAGTCTCTTGAGAGTCCCTTAGACAGCAAGGAGATCAAACCAGTCAATCCTAAAGGAAATTGACCCTGAATATTCATTGGAAGGACTGGTGCTGAAGATCCAATACTTTGGTCACTTTATGCGAAAAGCCAACTCATTGGAAAAAACCCTTATGCTGGGAAAGGGCATAAGGGCAGGAGGAGAAGGAGGAGGAGGAGGAGGAGGAGGAGGAGGGCAGGAGGAGAAGAGGGTGACAGAGGATGAGATAGTTGGATGGCATCACTGACTCAGTGTACTTGAGTTTGTGCAAACTCAGGGAGATAGTGAAGGACAAGGAAACCTGGTATGCTGAGGTTCACAGGGTCACAGAGAGTTGGACATGATTGAACAAGTCTACAAGAAACTACTACTTATGAGAAAATGAGAGACAAGTCACCTCTGTCTTAAGAGGTTTTCAGAAAGGTTTGTTCCTAGATGAACTAGAAAGGTATGATTCAATACCAACTGGTCCTTTTAGGTTGTGGAAGGAACATTTACTTAAAAAGTGTTTGCAGGGATAGACCCTTACTTTAAATATAATGATGTAAGTATTGCCTTACCGGCAAACTTGAAAATAAAAAACAAACCAAGTCTACTGAGGGGAGAATTAAGTGGAATTCCTGAAACAGATTTTTAAGACTGCAGTGAACTCCTTTTGTCTGTCTTGAGTAAGTATATTACTCTTTAATGAGATTATTTTGATGTTTTCACCAGGTTTGAGTGCATTTAACAAAGCTTTCTTTCTATTCCCCTCCCCCTAAGGAAATGTCTTTCTGTTGGGCTAACGGTTGATAGCCAAATTATTATACCCAATTGTTCTGATTTATATTTTCCAGATCTGCCCACAGGATTTTATATTCCAACGGCCTCTGGGCTATGTCGAACACT
Source organism: Cervus elaphus (assembly GCF_910594005.1). Lineage (NCBI taxonomy): Eukaryota > Metazoa > Chordata > Mammalia > Artiodactyla > Cervidae > Cervus > Cervus elaphus. The sequence continues at coordinate 26,835,450 of NC_057822.1, read as the reverse complement.
AAGTAACCAGATCGACCAACTTTTTTCCTTTCCCATCTCTAGCAAATCAGTTGTGGTGACCCTGCTGTGACTTGACGTCTTTGCCTGACACATGTGCCACTCCTGTCACTGAGATGCAGTAAAGATGCCCACTGTGCTCCAGAGAATAGTTCTGGCTCCCCATAACAGCCTATTATCTTGGGAGAGGCTGTCTTACTCCCATGGTCCCAGTTTACTGAGCCTGAGATGAGGCAGATGAGATCATCTCACTTCCAGCTCCAACATTCTTGGATTGTAAGAGTCCTCCAGCCTCTCCTCTGACCTGGTGATGCCAACTGAGTGTTTCAGGAAAGTGAGGAGGTTGCAGAGTTTCTAAAGCCCTAGACTTGGAAGCACTGTGGGAGTGTTCCGTGTACCTCCACAGTCCAGAGGCCCTCTGCGCTCTCTCCTTCCCTCCAGTTCAGGGCCTCCCTCTTCCTTTCTTCTTCTAGACTCCCAGTTAACAAGGTATCTGTCCCACATATTTAGGCACACTTCTTTCTTAACTTGTCATTTCCTGAAGTGCATGCGAGCTCCTTGTTTCTCTTATTTTTACCTGACAGTAGTTTATAAACACAGAGTTCTGAACTTGTACCAGGCACTTTGCCATGTGCTGCGAACACAATGGTGATCAGGAAAGACACAGACCTATGTCACAGCTGAACTGGAGGCAGGTTTGGTCTTGAGGATGGTTGAAAATTTTGCCTTAGGACCTGATTCAATGTTGCTTTTGCTTTGATTTCCTTTTGAATAGACACAGTAGAATAGCAGAGATAAATGAGACAAAGATAGAGGATGGTGATGACACTCCCAGGGTTTCCCATATTATATGGACAAGTGTCTCAGCTTTGGTGGTCTTGGAATCTGTGTGAAGGGGATGCTCTTTGTGTTTTAGAACTCCAGGTACTTTAACATCCACAAACTCTTTATCCATATGTATGTGTGTACATGTAGTTGTTCAGTTGCTAAGATGTCTCTGACTCTTTGTGACCCTATAGACTGTAGCCCCCCAGGCTCCTCTGTCCAAGGGATTTCCCAGGCAAGAATACTGAAGAGGGTTGCCATTTCCTTCTCCAGGGGATCTTCCCAACCCAGGGGTTGAACCCACATCTCCAGTATTGGCAGGAGTACTTTTTTTTTTACCACTGAGAAGCCTTCTGGGAAGCCCCATGTGTATATGTGTACATGTGTACAAATTGACCCTTGAACCATGTGGGGGTTAGGAGTAATGACCCTACATGCAGCCAAAAATCCACATTTAATTTATATCTAGCTCTCCATATTGTATCCTCATTACCTCTGTTTTTTTTTTTTTTTTGAGCACAGCTTTCACTTTATTTTTATTTTTATTTTTTTTTCCAGTGGGTTTTGTCATACATTGATATGAATCAGCCATGGATTTACATGTATTCCCAATCCCGATCCCCCCTCCCACCTCCCTCTCCACCCGATTCCTCTGGGTCTTCCCAGTGCACCAGGCCCGAGCACTTGTCTCATGCATCCCACCTGGGCTGGTGATCTGTTTCACCATAGATAGTATACATGCTGTTCTTTTGAAATATCCCACCCTCACATTCTCCCACAGAGTTCAAAAGTCTGTTCTGTATTTCTGTGTCTCTTTTTCTGTTTTGCATATAGGGTTATCGTTATCACCTTTCTAAATTCCATATATATGTGTTAGTATGCTGTAATGTTCTTTATCTTTCTGGCTTACTTCACTCTGTATAATGGGCTCCAGCTTCATCCATCTCATTAGGACTGGTTCAAATGAATTCTTTTTAATGGCTGAGTAATATTCCATGGTGTATATGTACCACAGCTTCCTTATCCATTCATCTGCTGATGGGCATCTAGGTTGCTTCCATGTCCTGGCTATTATAAACAGTGCTGCGATGAACATTGGGGTGCACGTGTCTCTTTCAGATCTGGTTTCCTCAGTGTGTATGCCCAGAAGTGGGATTGCTGGGTCATATGGCAGTTCTATTTCCAGTTTTTTAAGAAATCTCCACACTGTTTTCCATAGCGGCTGTACTAGTTTGCATTCCCACCAACAGTGTAAGAGGGTTCCCTTTTCTCCACACCCTCTCCAGCATTTATTGCTTGTAGACTTTTGGATAGCAGCCATCCTGACTGGCGTGTAATGGTACCTCATTGTGGTTTTTGATTTGCACTTCTCTAATAATGAGTGATGTTGAGCATCTTTTCATGTGTTTGTTAGCCATCTGTATGTCTTCTTTGGAGAAATGTCTGTTTAGTTCTTTGGCCCATTTTTTGATTGGGTCATTTATTTTTCTGGAATTGAGCTGCAGGAGTTGCTTGTATATTTTTGAGATTAATCCTTTGTCTGTTTCTTCATTTGCTATTATTTTCTCCCAATCTGAGGGCTGTCTTTTCACCTTGCTTATAGTTTCCTTTGTAGTGCAAAAGCTTTTAAGTTTCATTAGGTCCCATTTGTTTAGTTTTGCTTTTATTTCCAATATTCTGGGAGGTGGGTCATAGAGGATCTTGCTGTGATTTATGTCAGAGAGTGTTTTGCCTATGTTCTCCTCTAGGAGTTTTATAGTTTCTGGTCTTACATTTAGATCTTTAATCCATTTTGAGTTTATTTTTGTGTATGGTGTTAGAAAGTGTTCTAGTTTCATTCTTTTACAAGTGGTTGACCAGTTTTCCCAGCACCACTTGTTAAAGAGGTTGTCTTTTTTCCATTGTATATCCTTGCCTCCTTTGTCAAAGATAAGGTGTCCATAGGTTTGTGGATTTATCTCTGGGCTTTCTATTCTGTTCCATTGATCTATATTTCTGTCTTTGTGCCAGTACCATACTGTCTTGATGACTGTGGCTTTGTAGTAGAGTCTGAAGTCAGGCAGGTTGATTCCTCCAGTTCCATTCTTCTTTCTCAAGATTACTTTGGCTATTCGAGGTTTTTTGTATTTCCATACAAATTGTGAAATTATTTGTTCTAGTTCTGTGAAAAATACCGTTGGTAGCTTGATAGGGATTGCATTGAACCTATAGACTGCTTTGGGTAGAATAGCCATTTTGACAATATTGATTCTTCCAATCCATGAACACGGTATGTTTCTCCATCTGTTTGTGTCCTCTTTGATTTCTTTCATCAGTGTTTTATAGTTTTCTATGTATAGGTCCTTTGTTTCTTTAGGTAGATATACTCCTAAGTATTTTATTCTTTTTGTTGCAATGGTGAATGGTATTGTTTCCTTAATTTCTCTTTCTGTTTTTTCATTGTTAGTATATAGGAATGCAAGGGATTTCTGTGTGTTAATTTTATATCCTGCAACTTTACTATATTCATTGATTAGCTCTAGTAATTTTCTGGTAGAGTCTTTAGGGTTTTCTATATAGAGGATCATGTCATCTGCAAACAGTGAGAGTTTTACTTCTTCTTTTCCTATCTGGATTCCTTTTACTTCTTTTTCTTCTCTGATTGCTGTGGCCAGAACTTCCAACACTATGTTGAATAGTAGTGGTGAGAGTGGGCACCCTTGTCTTGTTCCTGATTTCAGGGGAAATGCCTTCAATTTTTCACCATTGAGGGTGATGCTTGCTGTGGGTTTGTCATATATAGCTTTTATTATGTTGAGGTATGTTCCTTCTATTCCTGCTTTTTGGAGAGTTTTAATCATAAATGAGTGTTGAATTTTGTCAAAGGCTTTCTCTGCATCTATTGAGATAATCATATGGTTTTTATCTTTCAATTTGTTAATGTGGTGTATTACATTGATTGATTTGCGGATATTAAAGAATCCTTGCATTCCTGGGATAAAGCCCACTTGGTCATGGTGTATGATTTTTTTAATATGTTGTTGGATTCTGTTTGCTAGAATTTTGTTAAGGATTTTTGCATCTATGTTCATCAGTGATATTGGCCTGTAGTTTTCTTTTTTTGTGGCATCTTTGTCTGGTTTTGGAATTAGGGTGATGGTGGCCTCATAGAATGAGTTTGGAAGCTTACCTTCATCTGCAATTTTCTGGAAGAGTTTGAGTAAGATAGGTGTTAGCTCTTCTCTAAATTTTTGGTAGAATTCAGCTGTGAAGCCATCTGGTCCTGGGCTTTTGTTTGCTGGAAGATTTTTGATGACAGTTTCGATTTCCTTGCTTGTGATGGGTCTGTTAAGATCTTCTATTTCTTCCTGGTTCAGTTTTGGAAAGTTATACTTTTCTAAGAATTTGTCCATTATATCCAAGTTGTCCATTTTATTGGCATAGAGCTGCTGGTAGTAGTCTCTTATGATCCTTTGTATTTCAGTGTTGTCTGTTGTGATCTCTCCATTTTCATTTCTAATTTTGTTAATTTGGTTTTTCTCTCTTTGTTTCTTAATGAGTCTTGCTAATGGTTTGTCAATTTTGTTTATTTTTTCAAAAAACCAGCTTTTAGCTTTGTTGATTTTTGCTATGGTCTCTTTAGTTTCTTTTGCATTTATTTCTGCCCTGATTTTTAAGATTTCTTTCCTTCTGCTAACTCTGGGGTTCTTCATTTCTTCCTTCTCTAATTGCTTTAGGTGTAGAGTTAGGTTATTTATTTGGTTTTTTTCTTGTTTCTTGATGTAAGCCTGTAATGCTATGAACCTTCCCCTTAGCACTGCTTTTACAGTGTCCCATAGGTTTTGGGTTGTTGTGTTTTCATTTTCATTCATTTCTATACATATTTTGATTTCTTCTATGATTTGTTGGTTATTCAGAAGCGTGTTATTTAGCCTCCATATGTTTGAAGTTTTAACAATTTTTTTCCTGTAATTGAGATCTAATCTTACTGCACTGTGGTCAGAAAAGATGACTGGAATGATTTCAATTTTTTTGAATTTTCCAAGACCAGATTTATGGCCCAGGATGTGATCTATTCTGGAGAATGTTCCGTGTGCACTTGAGAAAAAGGTGAAGTTGATTGTTTTGGGGTGAAATGTCCTATAGACATCAATTAGGTCTAGCTGGTCCATTGTGTCATTTAAGGTTTGTGTTTCCTTGTTAATTTTCTGTTTAGTTGATCTATCCATAGTTGTGAGTGGGGTATTAAAGTCTCCCACTATTATTGTGTTACTATTAATTTCCTCTTTCATACTCGTTAGCGTTTGCCGTACATATTGCGGTGCTCCTATGTTGGGTGCATATATATTTATAATTGTTATATCTTCTTCTTTGATTGATCCTTTGATCATTATGTAGTGTCCTTTGTCTCTTTTCACATCCTTTATTTGAAAGTCTATTTTATCTGATATGAGTATTGCGACTCCTGCTTTCTTTTGGTCTCCGTTTGCATGAAATATTTTTTTCCAGCCCTTCACTTTTAGTCTGTATGTGTCTCTTGTTTTGAGGTGGGTCTCTTGTTTTGAGGTGGGTCTCTTGTAGACAGCATATATAGGGGTCTTGTTTTTGTATCCATTCAGCCAATCTTTGTCTTTTGGTTGGGGCATTCAACCCATTTACATTTAGGGTAATTATTGATAGGTGTGGTCCCGTTGCCATTTACTTTGTTGTTTTGGGTTCACGTTTATACAACCTTTCTGTATTTCCTGTCTAGAGAAGATCCTTTAGCATTTGTTGAAGAGCTGGTTTGGTGGTGCTGAATTCTCCCAGCTTTTGCTTATCTGTAAAGCTTTTGAATTCTCCTTCATATCTGAATGAGATCCTTGCTGGATACAGTAATCTAGGTTGTAGGTTATTCTCTTTCATTACTTTCAGTACGTCCTGCCATTCCCTTCTGGCCTGGAGGGTTTCTATTGATAGATCAGCTGTTATCCTTATGGGAATCCCTTTGTGTGTTATTTGTTGTTTTTCCCTTGCTGCTTTTAATATTTGTTCTTTGTGTTTGATCTTTGTTAATTTGATTAATATGTGTCTTGGGGTGTTTCGCCTTGGGTTTATCCTGTTTGGGACTCTCTGGGTTTCTTGGACTTGGGTGGCTATTTCCTTCCCCATTTTAGGGAAGTTTTCAGCTATTATCTCCTCGAGTATTTTCTCATGGCCTTTCTTTTTGTCTTCTTCTTCTGGAACTCCTATGATTCGAATGTTGGGGCGTTTCACAGTGTCCCAGAGGTCCCTGAGGTTGTCCTCATTTCTTTTGATCCTTTTTTCTTTTTTCCTCTCTGCTTCATTTATTTCCACCATTTTATCTTCTACCTCACTTATCCTATCTTCTGCCTCCGTTATTCTACTCTTGGTTCCCTCCAAAGTGTTTTTGATCTCATTCATTGCATTATTCATTTTTAATTGACTCTTTTTTATTTCTTCTAGGTCTTTATTAAACAGTTCTTGAATCTTTTCAATCTTTGTTTCCAGGCTATTTATCTGTAACTCCATTTTGTTTTCAAGATTTTGGATCATTTTTATTATCATTATTCTAAATTCTTTTTCAGGTAGATTCCCTATCTCCTCCTCTTTTGTTTGACTTGGTGGGCATTTTTCATGTTCCTTTACCTGTTGGGTATTTCTTTGCCTTTTCATCTTGTTTAGATTGCTGTATCTGGAGTGGGCTTTCTGTATTCTGGAGGTCTGTGGTTCCTTTTTATTGTGGAGGATTAACCCAGTGGATGGGGTTAGACGATTGGCTTGTCAAGATTTCCTGGTTAGGGGAGCTTGCGTCAGTGTTCTGGTGCGTGGAACTTGATTTCTTCTCTTTGGAGAGCAATGGAGTGCCCAGTAATGAGTTCTGAGATGGGTCTATGTGTTAGGTGTGACCTTGGGCAGCCTGTATGTTGATGTTCAGGGCTATGTTCGTGCATTGCTGGAGAATTTGCATGGTATGTCTTGCTCTAAAACTTATTGGCTCTTGGGTGGTGGTTGGTTTCAGTGTAGGTATGGAGGCTTTTGGACGGTCACTTATTACTTAAAGTTCCATGTAGTCAGGAGTTTTCTGGTGTTCTCAGGTTTTGGGCTTAAGTCTCCTGCCTCTGGATTTCAGTTTTATTCTTCCTGTAGTCTCAGGACTTCTCCAACTATACAGCCCTGATAAGAAAACTTCTAGGTTAATGGCTAAAAGATTCTCCCCCATTAGGGACACCCAGAGAGGTTCACAGAGTTACATGAAGAAGAGGAGAGGGAGGAGGGAGATAGAGATGAACAGGAGGAGAAAAAGGGGGACTCAAGAGGAGAGAGACAGATCTACGCAGCTGTCTGTTCCCAGAGTGTTCTCCGTAGCCCAGTCACCTACAAGGATTCACAGAATTGGATTGGGAAGAGAAGGGGAAAGGAGGAAATAGAGGTGTTCTGAGGTAGAAAACAGAGAGTCAAGATTGGGAGAGAATAATCTTCGGTTTAAAAATAGGGCTTCTCTTCTTTTTTTTTTTTTTGTAAGGTTATAGTGTATTGAAAGTGAAAATTAAGGAGTAGTAGAGGAGTACTAGAGGACTTTAAAAGAAATAAGAGAAAAAGAAAAATAGAAAATAGAAGAGAAAACGGAAAGAAAAAAAAGAAAAAAAAAGAAAGAAAAAGAAAAAAAAAAAAAGAAAAAAAAAAATATATTTTTTTCCCCCTAATTAAAAAATCGTAAAAGTCTGTGGAAATGAAAGTTAAGGAGTAATGGGGGAGTAATAGGGGATTTTAAAGGAAAATAAAAGAGAAGAAAGAAAAAAGAAAAAAAAATAAAAAAATTAAAAAAATTAAAAAAAAAAAAAAAGAGAAAAAAGTAAAATTATATCTAGGAGTTTCTCTGGAGCTGTTGCGGTCAGTGTGGGTTCGGCTCAGTTTCAGATAGCTCCTCGTTCCAGCTTACGCTTCTCGATATCTACAGGCCCCTCCGGTGTAGTCAGCGTTTCCTAGAGGGATTTTAATCTGTTGCACCAGTCCCTTCTGAAGCGGTTCCCTTTGTTTATTTGGCTTCTGTTTGCCGGTCTCTTCAGAGCCTCATTTCCGCCCTGACACAGGCGGGCGGAGGTGGACTCTTATTCAGGTAGCCTCTTATTCAGGTAGCTAGTTCCGTTGCGCTGCTGGGAGGGGCTGACGCTGCGGGGATGGGCTGGCGCTGTGGGGTGGGGCTGACGCTGCGGGGAGGGGCTGGCCCTGCGGGGGCGGGCTGGCGCTGCCGGGAGGGGCTGACGCTGCTTTCTCCGTCTGTGCTGCTCAGGCTCCCGGCTGTTCTATATGGAGCGCGCCCCGCGCTGCGCTAGGTTCCAGCCCTCGGGTGTTCCACAAAAGCGCGGAAGGAAAAGCTGCGCCTGCTCTCTGTGCCTTCCCCGTCAGAGCGGTCCAGGCAGCGAGGGGCTTGATGGGCGCACTATCCCCAGGTGTGGCACACTCACTCCCTTCCGCGGACCCAGTCTCAGTTTCCGCTGGCGCCAGTCGGGCGCGCGCGCCTTCTGCCCTCCGCGTCCCCAGCCCCAGTCCCCGCCCGCGCCGGTCGGGTGCCTGCGCGCTGTGTCTCGCCGCGACCTTCCCTTCCCCCCTGCCTCCTGCCTCCGGCGGGGCTGGGCCGGTCCACAGCCTGCGAGCTCCTCTCTGGACCCTCTCCGTCTCTTTGTTCTGCGAACGGCCGGCAGTGTGTTCGGGCCGGTTAATTTACTCTCTCTCTTTTGGTCTCCCACAGTTCAAGTTGGCAGCTCACAGAAGTTCCCTCCGATTGTCCTCAGGGCACTCGGGCCGGACCCTACCCCAAGCAATGCCGCCTAAGAGCTCCCGGGACGGATCTCCGTCCTTAGCTCTTTTGTCTCACTTTTTATCTTTTATATTTTGTCCTACTTCCTTTCGAAGATAATGGGCTGCTTTTCTGGGCGCCTGATGACCTCAGCTAGCGATCCGAAGTTGTTTTGCGAAGTTTGCTCTGCGTTCAGTTATTCTTTTGATGAATTTGTAGGAGAGAAAGTGGTCTCCCCGTCCTACTCCCCCGCCATCTTGGCTCCTCCCTCCTCATTACCTCTTTATCAATGGTTCTGCATCTGCTGATTCAACCAACTGAGGATGGTATGGTAGTATTGTAGTATTTGCTATGAAAAAAACTCCATGTATAAGTGAACGTTTGCAGTTCAAACCCATGTGGCTCAAAGGTCAGCTCTACATATATACACATGTATATATGTGCATGTATACATATTAATAATTTTGAGACTCAGTGAAGCCTGCCATCCAGGCATAATGCCGAGATGCTAAGCCAGGAAAATCTTGCTGAGTCAGCCCTAAGACAATCTTTCCAAACTCAAATGGATTTCGAGGCCAAAGGTGTCTTCATTTATATCCTCAAAGAATATTTCCATAGTTCCTGCCCTCAGGGTGCTTCTATTTTCCATCATCTGTGAGCCTTTGGTATACTGATTTACAATGACTACAAGAAAACCCCAAGATTCCCAATTAATCATTTGTTGCCCTTTCTCTGTAAATAGCCATTTTATAACCTTTAGGTAGTTTACTGATATTGCTTAGTTTTTTGCTCTATGTTCCTTTCTACAATTTGGCCAAATTCCAGCTTAAAGTTGGCATCCTTTTTCATGTTTTCAACATCCTACTTCACACAGGGGGGTTGTCTCCCAGGAGCAGGTCCTTGACTTTGCTTCTATTTAAGAGGGTTTGCTCTGTGTTGTTCCTAGTTCTCATGCAGATTTATGGAAGGTTGTAGGGTTTGCTTTTTTTTGTTTGCACTTGAAGTTTTTATAGTTAATTGGCCAACATAACTGTTAGTTTTAATCTCTAAAATAAACATTAATAGTTCCAATGGCTTAAGAGTCTCACAAACATCTCAAACATTTAGTGAAATGATGTCTGTGAAAGAATTTAGCTCTATACAAGAGATATAATGGATGCCTTATCTGATGTCATATTAAATGTTTGTCATATCTGATTTAGTTATAAAGATATTAGAAAATTCTCCATACAAAGATGATAAAAACAATAGTCTCACTCCCTCATTTGGCTCATATTTTCACAGTAATGGGTTTAGTCCTAAGGACTTAGAGGTCAAATACTTGAGCTCTGAAACTTACTAATTGGACAGTTTTCTTTATTGTAGTGGTTTTTGCCATACATTGACATGAATCAGCCATGGGTTTACATGTGTTCCCCTTCCCGATCCCCCCTCCCACCTCCCTCTCCATCCCATCCCTCTGGGTCTTCCCAGTACACCAGGCCTGAGCACTTGTCTCATGCATCCAACCTGGGCTGGTGATCTGTTTCACCCTTGATAGTATACTTGTTTCAATGCTATTCTCTCAGAACATCCCACTCTCGCCTTCTCCCACAGAGTCTAAAAGTCTGTTTTGTACATCTGTGTCTCTTTTTCTGATGGACAGTTTTCTTTAGCTCTTTGTGGTTTGGTTTCCTCATCTATAAAATGGAGTTCAAAATACTCCTTACCTCCTAAATGGTTGTGAGGATGTGTTAATTTGTATAAAACACTCAGAATAATATTGTGTAATGAGCATGGAATGTTAGCTATTCTTATTCTTTTTGAGCCTTTGTCCACCTCTAAATGCATGTTTATTTCACTGTAATCTTAATATCTGTCCAATCTTGTCTCCTGAGACTTTAATTTACACAAGTTTGCACAGAAGCTTAATTTTAATTAGTTTTAATGATTTTATAAGTGTCAATCAAACTGATACACTCTCTACTATTGTTGGACATTTAGGTTGCCCCCAGCTTTTCTTTTAAAGCAATATAGATATACTTACAATGTACAAGTCAATACATTTGACCTTCTTTTTTCTTTGTTAAATGATAGTCTTACAAATTCTCAGAAGTGGACTATTGCATTAAGAGATATAAGTGTCTTTTGGATCATCATCTACTGCTATGTGCACATGCATGCTGAGTTGTGTCTGACTCTTTGCGACCCCATGGACTGTAGCCCGCCAGGCTCCTCTGTCCATGGGATTTTCCAGGCAAGAATACTGGAGTGGGTTGCCATTTCCTACTCCAGGGGATCTTCCCAACCCAGGGATCAAACCCACATCTCTTGCTTTAGCAGGTGGATTCATCACCACTGAACCACCAGGGAAACCCATCTACTGCTATATCGCTTCCTAAGTAGATGGCACCGGTAGATATGGATGTTTAAAGGTTTGACAATGTAGAGAAGGGTTTTGGTAATTCAACCACCAGGTCTGGTCTTTTAAGCAATCATCTTGAGAAAGTAGTGAGTCAGGAAACTAGAGTGCTGTGGGCTTTATCCCTTTCTTTACTTCCTACTCACCCACCAACTACCACCCTGCAGAAAACAGAGATGAGGCAGGTTTGGGTGGAGGGTGACTGCCCTAGACTCATGTACTGCCCTCCTGCCTTCCCACTGGTCATTCTGTAGCTCCCTATGACTTGCTCACTCTTCATTTGTTCTTGGGGACCCACCTAGTCTGTTCCTATGAATCAAAGGCCTATTTCTGGATTTTGTGTCCTGGTGTCCTGATCTGATTCTTTTTACCCCACTTTTCCCATTCTTTTTCTTTGATCAAATCCTCACTCACTTGTCTCCAGGAGGCTCCTGAAGCCCAGGATAAACTATACTCTCAGCCCTGAGGACTCCTACCAGCTTTCCAGGGGAGCGCATGGATTCTTGACTTGATGCTGGCTTTGTGCACCTGCCCAGTAGATAATAAAAATGGTCTCCCCTGAGCACAAAGAGCAAACACAGAGAAGGGAGCTTTGAATACAGGTCCTAAAATCAGCTTCTTAGATCCCGCAGAATCTGGCCTCTACAAATAAACTGCTGTTTCTCTAAAAGGTGACATCTTCTTTAAAAACACATGCAGAAGAGAAAAACCATTTAGAAACATCTATTAAACTTGAATGTGTGCATATGCTCTGACGTAGCAATTCCACTCCTAGGTATAAACTCAACAGAGAAGAGTGTATAGGTAAACCAAAAGATATGTGTTAGGACAGTAGAGCATGGGAAAACTTTTGTTCCTTGTTCTTTTTCCTTTTCCCACAGGAGAACTTCTGCCCTCTTTCCCAGAAATGAGCATTGCTGACCTGTCCCAATATGTGAGTTCTTCCTTAACTCTAGAGCTTAATGCAAATTGTAAGTCAGAATTAAGATTCTCCTCCCAGTGGAGACCATCTGGGTGATAGGATAGTCCTTATAGTAAAATATATATATATGGGTTAGGATGTTTATAGCAACATTATTCATATTACTACAAACTGGAAATAAAAGAGATGTTCATGTAGGGAAAATGGATAAAGTGTAAACTAGTTCCCAAAGCAATACTATTCAAATAATGATAATGAACAAATTGAAGCGACAAGCAATGTCTTTGATGAATCTCACAGCTTCAGTGATGAGTGAAAAAAGTCAATCAAGGGTGCCTACTCTATAAATCCATGCAAACTTCACCACCAGGTCAATGGTTCCCAGTGATGGAGAGTGGTTGAGAAGGAGCAGGGGAGGGCTACTGATGTTCTGCCACAGTTCTATTTCTTGATCTGGGCACTGGATGTGAAAAATCATTGAAATCTACTCTTAAAATTGTAGTTCTCTGCAAATGTCATTGCCAAAGAGCATTCTAAAATTCAACCTAAGTTGTATCTTTAGTACTCATTAATAAGAATTATTATTATTATTTTTTAGAATATTGATATCGTCACTGCTTGCTAGTTAAAATGGAAGGAGATGAGGAACAATGGTGCCTCTGTGATTCTTCTGGCTTGGGGTCCTCCTTCCATAGGAAGAGCATTGTGTCCTAAGCATCTCTATCTCCAGTGCAGTGCTGGAGAAGACTCTTCAGAGTCCCTTGGACAACAAGTAGATCAGATCAGTCAATCCTAAAGGAAATCAACCCTGAATATTCACTGGAAGGACTGATGCTGACGCTGAAGCTCCAAAACTTTGGCCACCTGATACGAAAAGCCAGCTCATCGGAAAAGACCCTGATACTGGGAAAGATTGAGGGCAAAAGGAAAAGGGGGCGGCAGAGGATGAGATGGTTGGATGGTGTCACTGACTAAATAGACATGAGTTTGAGCAAGCTCCAGGAGACAGTAAAGGACAGGGAAGCCTGGCGTGCTGGAGTCCGTGGGGTCGCAGAGTCAGACATGACTGAGCGATTGAACAACTCCAGTTCTTGTTGTGTAGACATTGATCTGTGTGTTTAGATAAACTATTTGTTGAAGAGGGCAAAAGCCCTTCTCTAAGTTTAAGTAACTAAGGATTTATTCCAATAATTATAGCAAGAAAAAAATCAGAAATTGCTCTGCAATTTGGTGAGTATTGAGCAGCCCTGGGAGAGTTGGTTCTCTGGAAGCAGACCAAACTGTTTCACAACAGTTGTAATGAGGATGAGTAAATCTGAAGGGCCAAGTCCCTTGGTCATGCCTGTCAGGCTGCGAGGAGGGAGAGGGCTGAGAAAGATTTGAGCCTGAGCCTGTGAAGTTGTAGGGGAGGGAACTTGGTTGTTTGAAAGGAATGAGCTTGGCCATGGGGATTCGGTGCTGGCAGGGCAGCCACAGCCCATTGTAAAGAGTCTGGATATCACTTGCTGGGGCCAACCCATAGCATAGGAGGTGGAAAATTGAATCATGGGAGTAGTCAAGACTTGGAGGTCCATATAAACAGGGGGTTTGAAATCCAAAGAGTCAAATAGCACCAATATGACATTAACATGTAAAATTATGAAATGTTTGGTTGGAAGATCAAAGGTGATTTATTAAATATTTTACTAGGCCAGGCACTGTGCTAAGTAATGTTTAAATAACTAATCTCATTTAATCTCCATAACAACCTAAGGAGGTAAATATTATTGTACCCATTTCAAGGAGCTGCAGTTTAGCAAGGTACAATTTATTCAAGATCACATAGTAAGTGAAAGAATCTGGGTTTAACTCAACCTTTTCTGACTCAACAGGGTTGCTTTTTAACCACCCAGTTTTGCTGCCCATATTCAAGGGCAGAATTCCAGTTTTTAGGTGGAAATAAGGAGGGAGGTCAGGCTGAGGAGACAAGACCCTAGTTTGATAGGGATTAAAATGTTTGGACAGGTTATTAGGGCAGCGGTGGCCACACAAAGAAGATAGGACCCAGGGCTGAAAATGCATCAACCATCAGGCAGGTCCTAAGTACTCCTCAGCAGGTCCTGCTCTGGGCACCAGGGATGCCGAGATGATGGATGCTAGGTCCCTGACACTCAGGTTTTCAGCACAAGTGCAGAGCCCAGGTATCAGAGTCAAGTACAAGGACTGAGTGGGACTTGAGGCAAGGCTGAATTACTACTGATTTTCTGAACTGTTGAACTGGGCCTCTTTCAAAGCCTAAGGCAAGTCAGCCCTCAGGTTGGGTATTAAGTGGCTTTCACAATGGAAAAAGCACACTTTGGAATATGGGAGGTATAAAGGTTTAGGCAGGGCTATTCTGCTTGCCCAGAGTCTGCTCTGTTCTAGAAAGAGCACTTAATTTTGCTTTGAGAAAACTGCTTTCCTTTGTTGGGGACAATCTTGACGAGTCTGTCACTCAATGTAACTCACCCTCACCTGGTATGTGATACAATATAAGCTAATTAGAATCCAAAGTGGTGTGACAAAGACTGAAAATACAGACCATTCCCTTAAAAGGCAGGAGCCTGAAAACTTGCTCTACTTTTTCCTGTAATCTAGAATATCGTGAAGCATCTGGCTCCTGTCTTTTCTGAGGCTTATTTTTGCCCTATTCCCAGATGTAAGTAAGCAAGAGAAGGTTTCTATTGCTTATAACTCAAAAACCCTGACTGATACAAAGGCAATACATATGAGGTTAGAGAAGTTTTTTATAAGATTATGATTCCCTTGCAAGGAGTATTTTCTTCTTCATCTTTGAATTCAGAGGTCTTAGGTCAATGCTTTGCATATGATACGTGCTCACTAATGTTGGTGAACTGAATGATTAAATAAATGAATGCATATAAAGGTCATCTTACATCGTTCAGCCCACCAAAGACAGGTAGACACATCTTAGAACTGTGACAAATCAGTTAGTGAGGCAGCATCTTCAAGACTTCATGGCGATCATTTTTATCCAACCAAGAACACTTCCTATTATGAAAGTAAAACAGAGCACATCTTCACTTTAGCAGCAGCCACCAAGAGAAATGAGGTGGTTGTAATTCCAACTTAGTTGAAATATGTAAGGCTTACTCATTCTGTGCATACAATTGATAACTTGTGCATCTAGGACTATCTCTTTCTTTCCTATTATTCCATTTTAGACTTTTATAAGTCAACGGAGCCTTCTGCTTTTGAAAAGTTATTCTGGAAAATTATTTTGCATAAGTCCTGGTAAACACTGGTACGTGTTTTTGGCAGAGAGTGGAAATGTTTCACTTAGTCTCTGGTGGCCCCATGAACAAAAGGAGTGGCTGGAGAATTGTCTGGGTTGGATGGAAGCAAAAATATGCTGGTTAGTTGTACTTTCTGAGTTTCTTTCCACCCAAGTGAGGATGATTTATTTTAAAACATCACAAGGGAGGATCAGGCAGACTAGAGACATGCACACATCAATAACTAGAATGACTAATAGTGGGAAGATTGTTGATTTTCTTCTTTGAGGTCATGTATGTGGCCAATTGGAAGACTCAAATGATGTCATTAAGTTGTATTTGTAGACCATAAGCATGGCTAAGCTGATAATCTTTTTATAAACTGTAAGCAACAGGATTTTTACAGCTGAAAGATGACATGGCTCTTGGCAATGTCAGTGTTTAACTTTATCATTGGTCATCTCTCTGTGTTGAAGGAGTGGAAATTGTGGCTGTTTAGAAAGTGCTTGACTTTTGTGGACTTGAGAGATAATCAAATCTTTCTAAATTAAGCTGGCACTATTGTTTAGAAACAGGGTGGTGAGCTAATGGACTAGCTGTGTTTGCTCCTGTTTGTGGGTCTAGTTTTAGACCAAATTTATACCAAAATCATAAATGGAAGATTAATACAGTTGATCAAGTAATTAAAGTTAAAAAATTTCCTTCAAATATTTTGTGGCTAAGACTTATTTAAAGAAACAAAATTTGGAAAATTGCTACAGTTTTCCATTTATGTTTTCATTGATGTAAACCATAAGTGATTTTAATTATTTGATCTTTGAAGAAACTACATAATTTTTTCCTCATAATTGACTTCTCTACTTGTCTAAACTATTTACTGCCCTCCCATAGAGTTAGCTAATTTTTCCTACTTCTCAAAATGAGTTTGAGAAACTATGATAAATATATATAGATACCTAAAGCTGTATGAGAATAACATGAGGCAGGGTTACCATTTTAAACATTGTGAACATAATCCTAATTTGAGATGTACAAAAAGCAAATTAGAAAATTTTGCTCTAGTTGGAATGCTCTTGTTGAATTGTGCCAAGCCTGGCAGGTGGTAGAATCCAGTTTGGGATCTAGTAAAGGGAAGTGTGAGAGGACTGCGGAGGTGGTGAGTCAGGGGAGGGGCTGGATCTGGGGTTGGGCTTAGACACAGTGGCTATCACAGAGCTATGGACCTGGTGCTGGAAATAGGCCTGGGTTATTCCCTGAAATCACAAATCTTAGCTTCAAAGTCTGGGTAGTCAGACAAATGCCACAGCATCAATATGTTTTTCAAGTGCAGGACAGTAAATAGCAGTCAGATTTGTCAACCAGAACAGCAACACAGAAAGAAGAGGCTGGTAACAGAGAATTACAGTCTTGGGGAAGGAGTTTGGAACTAACAAGTCAAAATGCTGACAAGGAGGCTGAGTGAAGAAAGAGTTTGAGGTTAAAGTTTCTTATGGTCTGAATTGTGTCCCCCCAAATATATGTTGAAGTCTTAACCCTCAGAACCAGTGTGACCTTATTTGGAAATGTAGTGTTTATAGATGTTATCAAGCTAAAATGAGGTCATTAGTGCGAATCCTAACCCTGTATGACTGATGTCCTTTTAAGAAGAGGAAAATGCTGTATGAAGTCCAGATGGCCACAGAGGTAGATATTGAAATGATGTAACTGCAAGTCAGGGGATGCCAAGTGTGGATGGCCACCACTGGAAACTAAAGAGGGATGGAAAGGGGTCTACCCAGAATCTCAGAGGGAGCATGCCCCCAGCCCTCAAGTGTTGATTTTGGATTTCTAGCTTCCAGAGCTGTGAGAGGATGAATTCCTGTAGTTTAAAACCAACCAATACATGGTACTTCATTATGGCAGCCCAAGGAAACTCATGTAAATCTCCTTATCCGTTTCCTATTGTACTGGTCTTAAACCATGGTTAGATCTTGTCCCTGGCAAGTGGGTGGGATAGATGACAGCAAGTTGGGACCCCTGACAGAAGTGAGAAGTGGGGAGAAGGGTGAAGCACAAGGCAGTTCTTATCTACATTAACTGACCCAAACCTAAGGACTGATGCATTTTTCCTCTGCCCTTGCAGTGAATCTCTGATGAGCAAAGCACTTCTCTCAAAGTGTGAATAGGAGCAGCACGATGTAATAACTGATTATGTGAATCAACTCAGTTTTCCCTTTGTTAAGTTCTTGTCCTTACAACTTATGTTATCTGTATGGCAAAGGAGAGAGGCAGAGAGATCGATATTTGAGTTGAGAGATACAATGGAATATTCCTCAAACTCAACACCAAGACCAATAGGAGTCCACACAACACCAGAGAAATCCACAGACTCTGACCTTGATTTTTTAGTTGAGGAAGCAAAAACTGGGATAAAACTATCTGAGTACCACGTGATTAGCAGTATTGGTGGTAGTGGTTTAGTTGCTAGTTTGTGTTCAACTCTTGGGACTCCATGGACTGTAGCCTGCCAGGCTCCTCTGTTCATGGGATCACTGGAGTGAGTTGCCATTTCCTTCTCCAGGGGATCTTTCTGACCCAGGGATTGAACCTCAGTCTCCTGCATTGCAGGCAGATTCTTTACCAACTGAGCCATCAGGGACAGAAGTACTGGGGCTGTGGTAAATTGGAGAGTATTCAAGTAGGATCTTTCTCTTTAAAAACCACTTACACACCAGTCAGGATGGCTGCTATCCAAAAGTCTACAAGCAATAAATGCTGGAGAGGGTGTGGAGAAAAGGGAACCCTCTTACAGTGTTGGTGGGAATGCAAACTAGTACAGCCGCTATGGAAAACAGTGTGGAGATTTCTTAAAAAACTGGAAATAGAACTGCCATATGACCCAGCAATCCCACTTCTGGGCATACACACTGAGGAAACCAGATCTAAAAGAGACACGTGCACCCCAATGTTCATCGCAGCACTGTTTATAATAGCCAGGACATGGAAGCAACCTAGATGCCCATCAGCAGACAAATGGATAAGGAAGCTGTGGTACATATACACCATGGAATATTACTCAGCCATTAAAAAGAATTCATTTGAATCAGTTCTAATGGGATGGATGAAACTGGAGCCCATTATACAGAGTGAAGTAAGCCAGAAAGATAAAGAACATTACAGTATACTAACACATATATATGGAATTTAGAAAGATGGTAATGATAACCCTATATGCAAAACAGAAAAAGAGACACAGATGTACAGAACAGACTTTTGCACTCTGTGGGAGAAGGCGAGGGTGGGATGTTTCGAGAGAACAGCATTGAAACATGTATATTATCTATGGTGAAACAGATCACCAGCCCAGGTTGGATGCATGAGACAAGTGCTCGGGCCTGGTGCACTGGGAAGACCCAGAGGGATCGGGTAGAGAGGGAGGTGGGAGGGGGGATCAGGGTGGGGAATACATGTAAATCCATGGCTGATTCATGTCAATGTATGACAAAAACCACTATAATATTGTAAAGTAATTAGCCTCCAACTAATAAAAATAAATGGAAAAAAAAACAAAACACTTATTCCTCCCATTTCTCCTCTTCCTTTCACTCTCTGTCTTTCTCTCTTTCTTTCTCTCTCCGTGTCTCTCTGTTTCTGCCTCTCCCCTACCCCTCTCTCTCACACACACAACCGTTGGCTAAATTCTGTGAGACCATCCATGTCCTATTGCAGATATTCTGGGCAGACACTGGAAAAAGTCATCTCTTGGTTCTAAATGTTCATCCATTGAGGCATTAGAGGAAGCCCTAGTGCCCTGACTTCTCCCAGAGGAGCCCAAGGACATGCTGATGAGAGCACAAGAGCTGTCCCTAGACTGGCCACGGACTGGCAGAGGTGTTTTTCAGGTCACCCCAAAGGGCTTTGCTTTCAATCCTGGTCATGTCTTTCTGGGAATCTGTAAGCCACCTTCTTGCCTGTCTTCTCCATAGCTGCCAATTTGTAATTGTCCGTCTGGGTTCTCATTTTTCCAGACCAGCTGCAGAAAGAAATGGACACACTAGGCTCCCTCCTTCCTTGCTTCTTCTTGAGTTCTCACCTCCATTACACATCCTGTTTCTTTTTCTCTCCATTTTTCCATCACTGGGAAAAGGCTACAAGACAAGGTAACAGAGGTAAAGCTCATAAAGTTCTAAAAACTCACACAAAGCTGTCAGACTAAGACTAAGAATTCTTATTTCTTTTGGTTCCTTCCCACAGTGACTGGGCCACAGATCCTTTCTAGGCTGTTCCGTAAGATGATTTGGGTCAATTGCTAATTTTCCATCCTCAAGTGTGGAGTTTATTAGCACCTCTCCCTACTTTTTCTTTAATGAAGGAAAGACCAAATGATATAATCTTGGTAATTTGACAAATGTTGCAGATTGATTAGCATTATTACTACTGAATGGGTAAACCAGGCTTTAAAAAAAAATATAACCTTTTCAGTGTCACCTGTGGGTCATGCTGCAAAGACTATAACCTTATTGTGGACCCTGGAGAATGTCCCTCACTTTGAAGGTGATAAAAGTCAAGTGTACCAAGAATATGGGGTGGCAAAAGGACAAATATTGAATGATTTCACTTATATAAGGCACTTGAATAGTCAAAAATTTTTTAGTAGTTAAATTCATAAAGACAAAAAGTAGACCAGTTGTTCCCAGGGAATGGGGAGGGGTGAGGTTATGGAGAGTTACTGTTTGATGGGTTTTGATGAGTTACAGTCTGGGATGAACTGTAGCCTGCCAGGCTCCTTTGTCCATGGGATTCTCCAGGCAAGAATACTGGAACGGTTGCTGTGCCCTCCTCCAGGCGATCTTCCCAAACCAGGGATGAAAGATCAAACCCATGTCTCTTAAATCTCCTGCATTGGCATGTGCACACACACGCACACACACACACACACAGAGAATGTGGATCACATTCTCTAAAGTAAAAGTGGAAGGCGGAGTGTAAGCCCTGCAAGGCAGCCATTCCTGGACCTGGTATTGGCAGCCATCTTTTCTCACGGAAGTCATCTGAAAAACAAATGACTTGAAGATAGTGTATCTTGGTGAAAGTGATATTCCACAGACCTCTTAATGAGTGTTCTGTAGTTGCGAATCTGCACTTTGAAACCTGTGGGCTTCTCATATTAAAGGAAAAAAAAAAGGTAACACAATACCACTCATCAAATAATACAGAACAAACATTCTTGTCTTCTCTGGCTTCTCACAGTCAGCCCCAACATTCTTTATTTGTAATGCAAATACAAGAAAACAGAATTCTTGAGTCCCTTTTGAAATTTTCTTTTGAAACTAACTATTTTCCTGGAGTGATTTATTAAATTCTTAGAAATTGCCAAGCAGCTACTTCTCATATAATAGAATTTTGCCTCAATGAAGGTTCTTAAACACTTTGGCTTTCGAGAATTATCTGTGAAAAAAATATGAATATACTTTCTCCCATTAACAGTGAGGTCCATGTCACATGAGAGTACTTTCTGAGAATATTAACATTATAATATCATCCTGAAATTTTTCATTAAGAGAAAGTCATTCTTCATATACCTACAGCAATTAATTATTAAACACTACAATAAGCTATTCCAGTCTTATTCAAATAAGCTCTGAAAATACCAACCTAATGTTACTTAACTTATTCTGGAAAGAGTTCCCTGAGATTTCAGTGCATGTGCAGACTCCTTAGAATCCTGGTTTAGAAAGTTAGCACCAGACAGAATTGGTTTACAACCTTGTCCTGTGACTTCTTAGCTTATATAATCTTGGACAAGTAAACTTGGACTTAATTTTCCTAAGCCTCAGTTTTCAAATCTATAAAATGGGACTGATGATAATTCACATCTAGCAGTGTTTGTAAAAAATAATTAAGTAAGATATAAGACTCTGAATAGGCAGAAGCGGCTGGTCACCTACCACTGTTTCTTTTGGCTTTTTGTGTATGTTTTGTCTGGGTCATATATAGTGTTTTCTATTAAGTTCTGCTTGAATAAAAAAGATATTTTTGAGAATCACTGTGATAATGTATGAAAAGTGTTATGTACAGCGCTTGGCATGTATGAGTACCTGCTGTGATGTATTCACTCATTTATAGCCAAATCATCCATCCATCCAGCCATCCATTCATCCATCCATTCATTTACTAAAACAAACATTTATTGAAAACCTTCTCTATGCCTGGAGCTCTTTTAGAGTCTATGAATGAAATAGACAAAGGTTTTATCCCCATGGAGCTCCCATCCTAGTCAAGGCAGATAACTGCCTTCCTAGGCAAGGCAGCTAGATAGTAAAGAGGGAATAAAAAAATCAGTGAGTTATCAGTGCTGGGAAGCAAATGATCACAGCAATGGGATAGGGAATGATGGAGGGAGAGCTGAGGCTTATTCTTTAGTGGTTATTCGGAGTGGGTAGAGGATTCCTCTCTGAGGACTTAACATTTGAGTGGAGACCAGGGCAATGTGAAGTCAGGTATATAAATATGTGGGAAAAAGGTGGTGCAGGTACTTAAAAGTCCAAATAAATTAATCTGGAGACCCAGAATTGTAGGGAAAACTTTATGAATTAAAGCTGTGGCAAATTCTGGGGCTTCCCAAGTGTTGCTAGTGGTAAAGAACCTGTCTGCCAATGCAGGACACTTAAGAGATGCGGATTCAATCCCTGGGTTGGGAAGATCCCTTGGAGAAGTAAATGGCAACCCACTCCAGTATTCTTACCTGAAGAATTCCATGGACAGAAGAGCCTGGCAGGCTATAGTCTATGAGGTTGCAGAGAGTTGGAATGACTGAAGCAACTCAGCGCACACGCACATGCCCCAGGCCTGACTCAGAGGCTGCAGGTGCTGGGTGTGGGCTGTGGGCTCATGAGCCCTCCATCACTTAAGTATCTGTCTATCAAGTTGCCAGCTCCTGGCTCAGCTCTTGCACCCACAGAAGGCTCTATAGAAGCATCCATTTTGGGGGCAGCTGGAATTAATCTTTGAGCTTTGGGAGGTATGTAGTCATGAATATTGAAATAAGAACACTAATGATACTGTGGTTGATGGCAGCAGACAGAGTCCTGCTTTTTCTATGTCTCCTTCTAGCCAAATAGAATACCTGGCTGTGGAGTGCCAGAGACAACAGTCAGGGTAGTGACCAAAATCAGTGAATGAGCAGACTGGGTTGGCAAAGCCAAGGCAGAATGGGAGGATTTGGCAGCAGATCAGAAACATGAAAGACTGAGTACCTAAGCACAGCAGAGACAGGAAAAGTAGGTAACACTGGGGTTGAGAGCTAGGATGCGGGGAGGTTAAGGGACTAGATGAATTCTCTGAGCTGCAGTGACATAACCACACATCTTCTAAATAGGGCATCTGCTGCCTTTGTCTTGGGTTGGAGAGTTGCTGGTTTAGTCTCTGAATGGAGCTGCTTGTGTGGGAAGTCTTGGGACTCTACCAAGCTAGATGCTGAATCATCACAGGGAAGAAGGAGGATGGGTGAAACTGTTTACATGTTGGATGTGTGAAAAAGAAAAGGAATGGAAAGGAATGGAAAGTTAGTCACACAGTCGTGTCCGACTCTGCGATTCCATGAACTGTAGCCTGCCAGGTCCATGGAATTTTCCAGGCAAGAGTACTGAAGTGGGTTGCCATTCCCTTTTCCAGGGAATCTTCCCAACCCAAGGATCGAACCCGGGTTTCCTGCATTGCAGGCAGTGTTTGAAGGCACTAGCAAATAGTCCAAGTAATTCAGAAAGTATTAACTAAATGTGGGTTATTTGCTCTAGATTACAGTAGACATTACTGTGGACACATTTTGGGGTCCTCTAAAGAAGCAATAGAATACCCTAATTTTAGAGACCTAGAAGACCTTGTGGTCTGACCAATTCATGGAATCCCTCTCTACAAGGATTCTAGCTTAGGTTCTACCACTTACTTGTAATGGAAAGCATGAAGCTATTAACTGACTCCTTAGAAATTATTTCTTCCTCTGAAAATTATGAATAATCCCTTCCCTGTGTGATAATGTGTCTGTGGGTGTAGGTACATTATAAACCTTCAAAGATTTTACAAATGCAAGCTTTGTTTCTTATGGTTAAGAGAGGAGTAAAAGACGCCATGGGATAATAGGTAGGAGTGGATGATACAGCATGAATGTGGCTATGAAAGTAAGGTCTCTGCCAATTACAGGACTTTGATTTTTTAATTTTTTATTAAAGTTTTTTTAAAGATTTAAAAAAAAATGTAGATCATTTTTAAAGTCTTTACTTTGTTATAGTATTGTCTCTGTTTTATGTTTTAAATTTTTGGCCATGAGGCATATGGGATCTTAGCTCCCCAACCAGGGATTAAACTCACACTTCCTGCGTCTTAACCACTGGACGACCAGAGGAGTTCCCCAACAACGGGACCTCGATAAGGCTGAACCTTCACTCACACTTGGAAATTTGGAATCCTCAGATTTGGGGGTATTCAGAGTGAGTCTTGCCATTGAATTCAGAAAGGTCAGGCCTTGGAAGACTGACCCAAGGTACTCAAATTCTAGAGAGACTGATATAACCAGACTACCAATGGTTTATTCCAATACTGCCCCCAACCCACCCACCCCCACCTGCCAAACACACATACTGCTGGTCAGCACTAAATGTTAAGATACTTTGATTCTGTGATAATCTTCATTCTGTGATCTAATGTATTTTGCCTATAGCCTGGTTTTGGATTAAAACAAGCAACTCATCTTTTGCATTTTTTAAGTCTGAGAATTTAAGCTCAGTCCCCCTTTCTGATTTTATAGAGAAAAGAGACAAACACATGTTAAACAACTCACAAGTTACATAAGGTTTCAGGGAGAAGAGAGCAGGGTAAGACCTCCCGTGTGCTCAGTTTTACCACTTCTTGGGGAGGCCTGGTATAAGAAACTAATTTTAGACCTCTTTTACTAGTCATTGTTCTCTCATTAAGTGGCTTCAAAAAAAATACCCTTACATAGGCTTGATTCAGACATTTATAAGGTGTTGGTACATTTTTTTTTTAAAGAATACAATTGGAGGAATAAATTTGGCTTGCCCATTAATACTAATATTAGACTCTTGGCATACTAATTTGTATAAACTGCCTCACGTATCTGCATGGCCATTTGGATGCCTACCTGCCCACCATACTCACATTTCTCTATTGATCAAGAGGGAAAAATAAAATCTTAAAAATTTACCAGTTACCACTTTACTGTAGAAAATGTGCATAAGAATCCCCAGAGAAAAAGAAATGAATGACTAAAGTGTTATAAACATGAAGCTGGATTTTCCCTCATTTGCCCCAGGAAACACAAGGGACTCCTTCTAGTGCTAATTTAATAATATGCCAAGGTTCTGCATCTATGTGCATATCCAAAGACTAATTGCATTTTCAGAGGGTGTCTCCAGTTAAACTGGGTTTTGATAAGACATTTAAATATCCCAGGTGGCGCTTATGGTAAAAACCCACATCCCAGTGCAGGAGACAAGATCCAATCTCTGATTTGGGAAGATCCCCTGGAGGAGGGCATGGTAACTCACTCCAGTATACTTGCCTGGAGAATCCCATGGACAGAGGAGCCTGGTGGGCTACGGTCCATAGGGTTGCACGGAGCCGGCCACAACCGAAGTGACTCAACATGTAGGCATGCACATATGTGTATTTGGCTCTGCCAGGTCTTGGTTGCAGCATGTGGGATCTTTGATCTAATTGCAGTATGGGAACTCTTAGTTGCAGCATGTGGGATCTAGTCCCCTGACCAGGGACTGATCCCTGGCCCCCTGCCATTG
This sequence comes from Cervus elaphus, assembly GCF_910594005.1. Lineage (NCBI taxonomy): Eukaryota > Metazoa > Chordata > Mammalia > Artiodactyla > Cervidae > Cervus > Cervus elaphus. Next base: position 26,810,480 of record NC_057822.1, on the reverse strand, counting down.
GGAGCCTGGTGTCTTAGCCACTGGATCACCAGTGAAGTCTCTTGTGAGGACATTTTAGTGGGGTCAGGAGAATGACCTTCACAGATCTCTTCAGGCCAGGAATACCATTCCCGGGGGCGGGGGCGGGGAGGGTGTTGTTGAAGGGTCAGGTTGGGAATGTGCGTCCCCCTATAGTTTCACTGTTGACTGCCCAACACTATTCCCTTTCACACTCTGACAATAATTATGATTAATAACAACTATACTGCATGGCACTAATTGTCTATTACAGTCTACAGATACCTTCATATTTTAAAAGAATCTTATTTAATTCTTTGAAGACTGTGGAAGGTAGAAATGATCCTCCTTTTACTAATGAGGAAACTGAGGTCCACTGAGGTTCAGCAAGGTTTCTAAAGTTACCTGGCAGGTCAGAAAAAGAGCTGGACTAAGGCCTGGTTCTTGTGACCATGGACCTGCTTTTCTGAATTATATCTCATCCATTGGAGGAGGTAAAAACACACTTTCCAAATTCACAGAAAATTCACTTTGCAAAAAGTTTCACAGCAAAGTTCTTTGAATTATCAAGTTCTCCAATGTTCTTAAAAATCTGATCTAATTTACAAGCTATTGTTTATATTACTTTAGAAGAAACAGCTCCAGCATGAATATCTGTTCATACAAGGGGACATTGTATGGGATGGGAGGGAAGCCATTTTGTCTGCTTTAATGGCAGAAAAACCCGGCAGATCTCTAAATTACCTTTGGATGGCGCCATTTGACTAACACGCAAAATATTTCACTGCTCAGATGCTGAGAACTTCAGTACTCTAAGCGTTGTTTATCTTGTTTTAGGAATGATGGGAAAATTCAGTAAGGATTTGAGTCTTTTATTGTTGCTATTACTAATGCTACCTTTTGAATGCTGATGAAAGAAAGCATTTCAATTGCTCAAGTTGGATTGGATCAGAGAAGACATTTTAAAAAATCAGACAGAATCATTCTGTTAACAAGATTAGTCCAGAGGTTGATGACTAAAGAAAATAGAAAAAAGCTAAAAGGAAAGACCAAAAGAACTTTCATTAGAGTAAGCCCATCTTATTAAAAGCTCAACTTTGCGGTCTTACTTATACAGTCACATCAGTGAAATTGACTGCTTGCAGGGTGTGATTAAAGCTATGTCTATACAACAGCAAAATGCCAAGTTGAAAAGTCAAAGATTCAATTGACAAACTTTTGTTTTTTTCCCTAAAAGATGCTGTACAACTGGTTTTGTAGCATTTTCCTCATTAGACGGACAGAACCAACCACTTGATAGGGTTGGTGATAACCGTATGTGATAACCATCACAAAGATAGGGTCCATGAAATCTTTCTGAAGGTTTCTTCTCTTTCCTCTTGAGTGTTCATTGACAGATTTTTTTTTTTTCCTTCCCTTCCTGGCCTTTTGCTGGAGTTTAACAACAATCCCTATGACTTAGGAAAAACACTGTCCCAGAGTTGTTGATGGATTTCAGGGCAGCTTAATTACATGCACCCCAAGCATTCTGAAAGAAACAACTTTATTCAGTGATTATCATGATTTCTTCATTTCCCAGTTTTTGCTTAAACAGATCCCATCTGTGTGTTTGAGGATCAGTGTGGGTGGGAAATCCAATTACATCAATATTTTATTTTCAGAAAAATAGCCGGCAGGAGGGTCCACCGAGACCCATTACATTTTTCGGAGTTCAGTACAATTGAGTGCTATTAAATAAACCACTGGCATATAATCAACTGCCATTTATTTCCGTGAGGAATGATCTGTTACAGTGGATAGAAACCATTCAGTACCATCGACAAACAGATAGTTCACAGCCTTAAATTAGTTAGCCTATTTTTGTAATGAATAGAGACTTAATTCGAGTTTCCTCATCCTGGGAACATGAAACAAAATTATATCATACAGTGAGTAACGGTTTGAGAAACTTTTAATTTAGTTTGGCACCGCGGGTTCTTCTAATTACTGCTGACTCTTCACACAGCAGAGACAGTGACCCCAAGCCCAGGAGCAAAACAGCTGCTTCTCACCTGCAGACTCATTATCGAACTAATTATTCTTCAAATAATTTTATAATATTCACACTGAACACCATTGTGGACCTATAAATATAGGCTGAAGTCACTTAGGGTGCGCTGTCCTGCTCACTCCTGCATCCTACCCCCACCCCACCTAGCTAGACACAGAACATGCCCCAACCGCCTGGGGGGCGGGCGGAAATGTCTTTGGCTTTGAAAACAAGTTGATTTTGTTTTGAATTAGCATTCTGAATTCACGTTTCCAGACCCAGAGTGGCTAGTTTTTGCTGTGGGCCAAAGAGTGTTTCTAAAAACCTTCTATTAGTCATCAACATTTGGAAGTTGGAGATTTTTACATAGGAATCTACATTTCTGACTTTTCCTAGAGATTGGACTGGCAACACTGAACCTACTTTTCCAAGAGACACCAGTTAGCTAGGGCTAAGTCATAAGTTCCCCTTTCAGAAAGGGCATGTGCTTGCCAAACTCTATAGCCCATGTGGGCTCCAGGAATCAGTTACTGGTCATCATTCTATACCTGTCTCCATTTTATTTCCTACCTGGTTCTAAGGATTTGAATTTCATGGGCTCTAGGCATTCTAACTCTTAGAGGTCCTGTTTCACATCACATTAAATATATTTAAACCACATGCCACATTTAATAGACATTTTTGGGGAAGGGAGGAGCCAAAAAGGATTTGGTAAGGATTATAAATTTTCTCTTTTGAAAAAAATGTCAGTTTTTCCATTTTCATATTTTGGAATATATGTTTATATTTGGATATAGATACAAAATAGATAATATACATATGCATGTAAACATATATAATATTTACATGCATGTATAATATGTATACATAATATATAATATGGTATATGTTATATAATTAAATATATAATAATACATTTAATTTATATACAAGTTTTCAGACACTATCATAGATCCTTTAAAAGTACATCTGCATAAGGCACTGCCTGAATTGCTTCAGGAATCAAAGGGGCCTACAGATCTCCATAGGTGTTTGAAGTTGACTCCTGGCTTGGCACAAATTGGCATTTTAGAGATTAGAAAACCCTGGACGGTATCCCAAAGGATGAGGGGGGAGTTCACTGACACTGGAGTGGGAGGAAGAGTGTGGCCTCCCATGTCTTCCTGAGGTTTAGAGTTTGGAGATTTCATTCAATAAGAGCCCTGGGTCTCGCTGGGACACTGTTTCCAAGCTTGCAGTGGGATGTTGCTGGGGTGAGGGGATGGTTCCGGGTACCAGGCACATTTTAAGACCTTGTTACCTTGAGCACATTCACTTTGGAGGCATCATTACATTCAACTTAATTAATTTATTTTTAGTTACAGTTGGATTTTACATTTGCAGACTTTTAATTGAGCCATGAATTAATTTTAGATTTTGTAGCTTTCTTTTTGCAGTTTGGAGCCAATGTGTTTATTTTATTCAGAGACTCCAGCTCTTTAATTTGCTCTTGACAATTTTTTAGGCCTGAAGCATGAACCTTTGTTGACTTACAAGGATGACACCTCTTCAGTAAACAGGCTCATGGTGTCTCTGGGGTCTGTAGGATTTCTGGCCAGATGGTTAGTGCCTCTCTCTGACTGTCTACGGCTAGGCTTCTCTTCCCAGTTTTTAGCAGATGATGCCCAGAGAGAGCTGGTTTTTAATATGGCTCTCCTCAAAAGCCCCTGAATTCAAACCCATAATAGCATTGTAAGTCCCCTGATGGGGTGAGAGGAACTTAGCCCAAGGAACGTGGCTTCTTAATACAGCTCATGCAACACCCATAAGTCTCTATCTCTCCCAGTGCTGAGCAAAAAGTAGAATCAACTGGGAGTTTATTAAAAAGTATATTCCCAAATTCATCCCCATAATTACTGAAATTTTAAGCTGGGAAAGAATTCAGGGTACCTTTTAAATTGATGGTTAAAAATATCTTTATTTTCTGTAATCTCTAAAAAAAGATAGCATTTTTATTATAATGGTAGGCAACAAAACATAATTACCATTAACTATGCCTGTGACTTGTCACAAGTGAAAATCACAGATATTTTTATATTACTTTACGGTGTTGGTGGATATCTTGAATTGTCTTTTATGCCCCTTTCTACTTCAGAATGATGATAGTTATGGAACCAACAACTAGGTCTTACTACTTATTATAGTAATAGAGAAACTTATGTATTTTGATATTTCTCATTTATTTCTCCATTATAATGTCTTTATAACTGCATCCTGATATTGGTGTTCTTTGTTATTTTGTGTATTTTATTTTAGGCATTAAAGCATTCTTCTGAGGAGGTGTCCATAGAGTTTACTAGACGGCCAAAGGGATCGATGTCACAAACAAAGGAAGGCTGGACTAGAGCTGAGGTCTGGCTGGTAAGCAGATCCACCCTTCAACATTAGGAGGAAGATTCCAGGCTAAGGAAGGAGGTGGAGCAAAAGGCTTTGTGTGGGAAAGGACCTGGGGATTTTAAGATCAGAAAGAAGCCGGGGAGGTTAGAAGCAAGGGGCATGGAAAAAGTGGAAATATATGTGGTTAGTGAAGTAAATGGGGAGAGAAGAGGAGAGTGGATTTTACCCTGTGTTATTGGAAGTAGTTGGAGGGTTTTGGCAGGGAGTGATATGATTAAGTCTGTGGAGTAGAAAGGTTTTTTTGAGGAAAGGTATTAAGTACAAAAAATCCCACAGAATTCTAGGCGTAAGTGGAATTGCAAAACTATCAGAATACAGTTATCAAAACGTATCTTAAAATTGTTACATAAAATATGTGTATTTTATTAACACATTAAATAACAAGATCTAAGGTGGAGATAACTGTTAAATATTGTGTAGCAAGAGTAGAAGTAGAAAAATGAGAAAATTGGAAGACTCACATTTTCCAAATTCAAAACTTTATCACAAGGCTACAATAGTGAAGATACTGTGGTTTTGGAACAAGGGTAGACATATAGATTAGTGAAAAGAATTTACAGTCCAGAAGTAAACATTTATGTTTGTTGTCCACTGGTTTTCAAAAAGGGTGCCAAATAATTCAGTGGGGGAAAGAATGTCTGTATTAACAAATGCTGGGATAATGGTGTATCTATATGTTACAAAAAAAAAAAAAAAGAAGAAGGTAGATACCTTCACACACAAAACTTAAGGGCCATGGATTACAGACTTAAGCAGAAGTGCTAAAACTATAAAAACTGTTAGAAGGAAGTGTAGGAGTAAATCTTTGTGACTTTTAATTAGGCAGTGATTTCTTAAATGTGATGCCAAAAGCAAATGTGACAAAAGAAAATAATAAATAACTTATATTTCATTGAAATTAAAAGCTTTATGCTACAAATGAAGCCATCAAGAAAGTGAAACAGCAGCCTGCAGAATGGGAGATGATATTTGCAAATCATATGTCTGATAAGATATGCGCATCCATATACAGAAGCCTTACAACTCAATATCAAAAAGACAAAGCAATTAAAAAATGGATGAAGGATTTGAATAGCTATATTTCTCCAAGAAGGTATGAAAGTGTTAGTCACTCAGTTGTGTCTGACTTTTTGTGACCCCATGGACTGTAGCCAGCCAGACACCTCTCTCCATGGAATTCTCCAGGCAAGAGTGTTGGAGTAGGATGCCATTTCCTTCTCCACCCATCTTCCCCACCCAGGGATCGAACCTGGGTCTCCCACATTGGAGGCAAGCTCTTTACCAACTGAGCCAACAGGAAAGAAGGTATACTAATGACCAATAAACACTTGAAAAGATGCTCAGTATCAATAGCCATAAGGAAAATGCACCTCAAAATCACAAGATACCACTTCACACTAGGAAGGCTATAATCAAAATGACAGAGAATAATGCATGTTTGTGAGAATGTGGAGAAATTGGAACCCTGTATGCATTCCTGATTGGAAATGCAAAATGGTGCAGTCACTTTGAAAAGGTGCATACCTTTGAAAAAGGTATGGTAGTTTCTCAAAATGTTAGTGGAGTTAGAGTTGCATGTGATCTAGCAATTCAGTTTCTAGGTGTCTACCCAAGATAAAAGAAAGCATATGTCTGTGTAAAAACTTGCATTCAGATATTCACAGCAGCATTATTCATAATAGCCAAAAAGTGGAAACAACTCAAATGTCCATCACCTTCTGAACTGAAAAAGGAACTGTGGCACAGCCATATAATCAAATGGCACTGGACAGTAAAAAGGAGTGAAATACTGATGCAAACTGTAACTTGGATGAACCTCAGAAACATTATGCTATGTTTAAGAATCCAGTCACAGAATAGCATGTATTGTATAATTCCACAAATAGGCAGAGGCAGAATATAGACAAGGAGTTACCTGGGGCTGGGAAGGTGGGATTAAAGTGGGAAAGTGACTTTTAATGAGTTTAGGATTTCCTTTTATGGTGATATAAATGTTCTGAAGTTAGAGAGTGGTGGTGGTTGTTGAACTCTGTGGCTATACTAAACACTAAATTGAGTTTTACAATTTAAATGGGTGAATTCCTGGAATGTAAATGACATCTCAGTAGAGCTGCTAAAAAGGAAAAGAACAGAACCAGAGAAGCCATAGTTAGATGTTTCTAAATAGGAGAGAGGTATCAATAGCTTGGATTGGAGGGTAGTTGTGTTGATGGAGAGAAGTGGATAGACTTGGGACCTCTATATTTTTGTAGTAGAGCTATAAAACTTGCTAGAGGAGTGGATATAGTGTGGGGAAGAGAAACCTTAGAGGTGGAGCAGGTGTGACTCTTGTGGCATGGTCCTGTCCTGTTCTACATATCTATCATTCTATAGCTGAGTGGTCTATGAACATATCCAGTTGGGTTATTCGGGGTCTAGCTGGCTCGCTCATGGCATGGGGAACTGATGAGACCAAACTACAGTTACATGCCTGATGACGCAGTATCTACTTTGCTAGAAAACAGAGTAAGTGTCCAGGATTCAGTGAGAATGTCTCTGAATTTTCTCTTCAATTCTGGAAAAGTTGGCTATTTGCAGGGCTCTTGAAGAGGAATAACCATTTTAGCCCCAAATGTTTCTATCCAGGTCAAAATAGTTTTTCTTCCTCATAAGCATTTTCTCTGAGAGTCGAGGGTCTGCTTTCAAGTTTAAAGCAGCTTTTTAGTGGTATCGTCTCTTTTAAACCTGGATCAGAAGGTGAATGTTCTGGAGAGACTAAAATCACCTGGGTAACCACTATAAAAGAGACACGTGCATTTAAAGACCATAGCACGACTGAGATAGGAAACTTTCAGTGTAAATTCAGCCAAAGCTGAAAGCCTTTATTTCTTTCCCGCTCTGTTTTTTTTTCATGAGAAATAGGAACAGATATTTGAAGAGTGGGTGGGTTTCAAAGCCAAAGCGGTTTTTTTTTTTTTTTTTTTCATAAGAATCCTGCTCAAACATAATCACTGAGAGATTTGTGAAATACATGGTCACCCTGAAAGAAGATTCTGGCTTTGCTAAAAGTGACAGATTGCCGCCCAGGATCCTTGTTTTATTTCTGAAAACATGTGAGCGCTGAGTATAGTCAGGGGATCTGGAGACAGAGCGAACTGCAGGTTCATGCAAGAGAAAGCGAAGCTGCCTAGGCTACTGAAATCTTTTTACTCCCAAGATAGAGAACCACTGGCAAAACACGAGAGTAAAATTCCTTTGAAGAAGGACCATTACCTGAATGGAATGCAGTATTTGATTCATGTGAGGTAGGCTAAAAAGGCGAAAGGATGCATAGTGTCTGCTTATAGACCTGGGTTCCAAGTCACTTAATCGGTGGAAGGCAGTGTAACTTCATGGTCATGAGCACCAGCTCCTTGACCAGACCACCTGGATCCAAATCTCTTGTTTTTTGCTTATGATCTGCATGTCGATAGGCAAATTACATAACTGTTCTGTGCTATAGATTCTGTATCTTATAATGCAGACATGCATGCTAAATCACTTCAGTTGTGCCTGACTCTTTTTGACCCTATGGACTGTAGCCCACCAGCCTCCTCTGTCCATGGGATTCTCCAGGAAAGAATACTGGAATGCATTGCCATGCCTTTCTCCTGGGGATCTTCCCAACCCAGGGATCGAACCCGAGTTCTCTTATATCTCTTGCATTGACAGGTGGGTTCTTTACCACTAGTGCCACTTATGGGAAGCTCATAAATACAGGTAATACTAACTAACTCATAGGGTTGCTTTGAGGATTAAATGGGTTTGTGCCTTGGAATGTTTATAACTGTACCTTGGCACACAGTACATGTTTAATAAATATTAGCTATTATCATCTATTGAGTATCTCTTATGTCCCAGCAAATGTATTATACTAGATTCTGGGATTGCAGTAGTAGACAAGATAGAAAAGATCTGTGTGCCTATAGAGCTTATAGGTGATTAGAGTATAACTTGCACAAATATCCTCAAGGCATATGTGATCCAGAGGCAAGAGATACAATTCAGAGCTGCCCAGCTTCCAGCTCTTCTGTGATAATAGAGAGTTTATTTATGACAAAGATGTGGAGCCTGGATGCACGCACATAAAAGTCAAAAAGTGATTCTCAAATGTGGGCAGAATCGTGGCTGCCTGAATGAATCACTGTTACTGATGGGAGTTGTTAGGGGTGGAAATAAGTCTGTAAATCTTTGGCTCCAACCTCAGGAGGTGCTGAGTGTGCCAAGGTTTGTGTGTTCCTGGTATGTGAGTCACTATCCCAGGAAAGTGAAAATGTTAGTCTCTCAGTCTTGTCTGACTCTGTGACCCCATGGCTGTAGCCTGCCAGGCTCCTCTGTCCATGGGATTCTCCAGGCAAGATTACTGGAGTGGGCAGCTACTCCCTTCTCCAGGGGATCTTCCCAAACCAGTGATTGAACTCAGGGCCTCTGCCTTGTAGGCAGATTCTTTACCATCTGAGCCTAGGGCTTCCCTGTTAGCTCAGTGGTAAAGAATCTACTTGCAAAGTAGGAGAAAAAAGAAAGAAAGAAAGTTGCAGGCAGATGGCCAGCAGGGAAGCCCTGCAATGTAGGGGATGTGGGTTCAATCTCATCATGGGGGTGGGGTGGATGTGGGGGAGATCTCTTGAAGAAAGAAATGGCAACTCACTCCAGTATTTTGGCCTGGGAAATCCCAAGGCACAGAGGAGCCTGGTAGGCTACAGTCCAAAGGAGGGGTTGCAAAGGAATTGGACATGACTTAGTGACTAAACAACAGAAACAGTTCTAGGAAAGGGAAGGAGTGAATTGAGAGGCAGGTTTTCTATAGGGAATTAGAGTTGTGGCGGTTTCGGATTTTCTGCCTCCTTACAGTCCCATTGCTTCTTTCTCATTTAACCCCTACTGGGAATGGAGAGCTAGCATCATGATGCCCTATCAGTATTTGTTACGAGAAGGGATCAGTATTAGCCAGGTTTAATGATTGAAGAAAACCAGGAAGACCTCAGTCTTCTCCTCTGAAGGGCAGAGTTACTACCAGTGGTGACAAATCTGTTATCACTGTCCCAGGATGAAACCTGGACTGAATTTCCAGGATCTTGACTGATAGGCCTCTGGTAGAGGGACTGAAAGGTCATTCAATTATATATATATATATATATATATATATATATATAATTATTTTCTGCCATCCTCTGGTATCCATGTATATTCTTCATCAACTACCTGTCAGATTACTTTCTTTAGAGTAATATCGTCTATCTTCTCACCTCTGTTGTGTTGGGGGAAGGATAATTAAAGTCTTACTTGAACTTCTACTGGTTATATCCTACTGTCTTCTGCCAGTCCCAATCCAGAGAAGCTGACTCAATTACCTATGATGATTCTCGAAGAAAATTCCTGAAGAAAATAGAATCTGCCATGAGATGGATAATTAAACAACAACAGCAACAAGCCCATGCCTGGTAGAGGCTATGCACTGATTACAAAATAGTCCAATGTATGTGTTTTTTGTTTTTTTTCTCTCTCTTTTTTTTTTTAAATATGGAACGCTTCACGAATTTGTGTGTCATCCTTGCGCAGGGGCCATGCTAATCTTCTCTGTATCGTTCCAATTTTAGTATATGCGCTGCTGAAGCGAGCACCAATGTATGTGTTTATGAGAGTCCCCATATTATTTCTCTAGCTAGTGAAAACTCAACTTTCTGATAAATCCATTTATCCTATTACATAATGGGGAGCAGAAAAATACTAAGTTCATCAGTCAGGAAACATAATCTATTACCTTCTAAGGCTCGGTTTCCTCATCTGAAAAATGGGAATTCTAATACCTAACTCATGGAATTTTTATGAGAATCATGAGAGGTATTTAAAATTACTGAGTAAACTTTGAAAGGCCACACAAATATAAGGGATAATTTTATGATATGTCCTCACAATTTCACCCTTCTCTTGGTGGTTGCCACCCAGAGTCTTGATGCTGATAGGTTGAATTGAATTACTAGAATGATCTGGCTCAAGTAATGTTTTCTGTTTCTTTTCTCTATCCTAGCTTTTATAGAGCTATTGCTTACTACAACTGTGTGGCCCAAGTGATCCATCTAAATTATAAATTGTAAATGTGACTATGTTGTTGCATTATTTAAAAAATCATCAATTACTCCCAAATGTACATTGAAGGGAATTTAAGCTCCTTAGTTGCCTTCTATCTCTGACTGCCTTTTCTGTCCTCTGGTTTCATGCCTAAAGTCTAGTGATACCACACACATTCTTGTCTATATCTGCCCCATCTTTCCCCACCCTGACCCCAACCCCAGAAACACAGGGCATTTGATTTAATGCTTTCGTGCAGTTATTCATGCTGTCCCCTCTGTCTGAAAGGTCTTTCCATCTTCCACCTGGCTGGTTCTTATCCCACAATGTTCAATAATTCAACCATCATCTCCTCTAGGAAGCTTTCTCCAAGCCCCAAATCCAGCTAAGTAAAGAACCAGACTCTGTTTCTAGAGCCCCAGGGCCTCTGCCTTGTCGTGCTTGCCTTGTAATCTTGAAATGATCTGTTACTATAACTAGACCTCCTTGGAGGCAGACATGATGTCTTCTGTATCATAATTTCCCTGGTATGTAGCACAATGCTTGGGACAGGAGGTACTCAGTATAAACTGAACTGAATTCTTTTTGCAAACTCTTGGTATCAATTACTGTCCAAACAAAAACAGCAAAGTGCTCTTTTTATTGAAAACAGAGGCATTCCAATACAGCTAATTCTTTGTACAGAGGACGGCAGGGCTGACAAGCTGGATAGGGAACAATGAGGCCAATCAGAGAGTAGCAACAGCAGGAATTGCTACCACCCTAGGGCGAGGTGGGTTTCCCTGGTGGCTCAGACAATAAAGATTTTGCTTGCAATTTGGGAGACCTAGGTTCAATCCCTGGGTTGGGTAGATTTCCTGGAGAAGGGAATGGTAACCGACTCCAGTATTCTTGCCTGGAGAATTCCGTGGGCTAGAGGAGCTACAGTCCGTGAGATTGCAAAGAGTCGGACATGACTGAGCAACTAACACAACACAACATAGAGGGAAGTGGGGTTGCTAGGACCACAGGGTTGAGGCCTCCAGGTAGAAGCTGGAGCCAAGGAGGGTCATCTGGAGGGAGTGAATGTTTTTCAGCTGTGATGCATGTGCACAATGATGGTGACTTGCAGATCACATCCCCACGAATGTGACGGATGTGCCCAGGGTTTTTAGCCGTTGCCAAGTGCATGCCTCTTCTCCTTTCCCATGACTCAAGAAGGACACTGGGATTCACAGAAGAGTGGCACTGTTATGGGAGACAGAGAAGAGATAAATCACCTATGACGGAGATACATTTCATAACCAACCCAACTGTCCTAGTTTCCTGCCACCAAGGGATTGAGAACCAGCAGTTGTGGTTAAAATATTCTTACTTCCTGCATAAATGAAGCAAGCTGATGTCTAAAATTAGAGTGGAAAATTGAAGGAGGATTTCAGAGAATTCATGTGAGAAGGATTTTTGCCTCACCTCTTTATGTATTTCAGCTGAAAGGATTATATTTTTTATGGACAATCGGCCTAAATATAAACTTCAACATGTCTGTGTATATATCATCTATATTGTATTTCAGAGAGAAAACATTTCAAGAGAACAAAATTTGTGCAGAACTTGTGGTTCTTGCATGGTTCAACCTACAGGGATACAGTATGTTGTTCCTGTGATTCTGATACATCCTTGTACTATTTTTTTTTCACAACTAGTTTTTAAAAATATAGAATGACCTCTGTTTTTGTTGTTGTTGTTGGTTTTTTGTTGTTGTTGTTTTTAGCATTAGGAAATCCTTGTGTTTTTTGGTTACTCTGGGCTATTGTGAAAGATCGCATTACTTTAAAGGAGTTAAATCTTTTCAGTGATCAATTTACAAACAATGTCCATTCCTCTTCAGAACTGGTATTGTATTTTTAGAATTCAGGGGAAAAAGTAAAATACCATAAAAATAAACAAATCTTGCTTATGTTCGTGATTCTTTAGTCACATGAATGCTGAATACATAAAATATCTCCTATTGTTAAAATCTGTTTGCCACTTAAAAGTACTCAAGAGTATCCTATTTTATCTTCAGCATGTTACACATCAGAACTTATAAACAAATTTATTTATTTGCTTACGTGCTTGTTATCATTCTCCATCCCCAGTGGTGAGGACAAAGGTCCTTCTGTCTCATTCTTTGATCTCTACTCTGTGCTTTGGAACATTGCCTGGCACACAGAAGTGGGTTAATAGATACATTTCAATGACTCACCACATTCCTTTTTGCATCACTCCTGAATGAAATATGAGAAAGATGAAGAGATTGACCTTACTGGCAAATTCTTTCCAAGGTCTAAAAGGTGTTGTCTAGACCTTGCTCCACTCCACTGAGCTGGGCCAAACCTTGAACAACCATTTGTGAGTGCAGGAACTCCACGAGGAGGGAGCCTGTGAGCCTGATAATTGCAAGCTATTTCTCAGTGTTGCCAAAAGGTCACCACTATCAATTATGACATATATTTGAAGAAAAGGAAGTCCTGTCTATATGGCAATATATTCTACATTGTCTAATTTGTTTGCTGTAATAAGGCCAGGCTTAGTTATTGATGAATCAATCATCCATGCCTTGTATGCTGATGACACCACCTAAGTCCCTCTCTCAAGATAATGGTATTGCATATGGAGATTGGTGCTGGGCCGTATATTATTAAACTCCATAAACATGTTGAACATTAATTGCTACTGCTGTGCAAGAAAACATTTTTTTTTCCTTTTTGTGGTGGAGAGTTAAGTAATTTATACAGGATGACTCAAGCCGTGTCTCTAGGCAGCCAGTGAAATGCTGCTAAATCAATCCATATGGCCGTGTCTGCGAGAGAATCAATTGGATGACCTGCATGGGTGAGTGATACAGGGCGCCTGAGCCACGCTGAGTTCTTTCTTTCTGTAAATGGACAAGCCCTGGAGGTTATGTCTCTACATACCTCATGGGAAAGAAAGTAGAAACAATTACAAGGTCAATTGAAACAAAAAATAAATGCTCATCTCAATCAATTCACATGAAGAGAACTTTTCCTAGATTTTCTTTTCTGTGTGTGTTCTCCCTCCTGCAACCAGATAATGGTCTTAATGCTCCATTTCACTTTTCTGGGACCAAATTAGGCTTGGTTCAGAGGAAATAAACAGCTTACTAGAAAGACAGAGTGTGAGGCCTGAGGCTGGGCCTGGGACAGGGGATCTGAGCTGTGAGTTCTCCAGAGAACAATATACCAAGTCAATGGTGTCCTCTTATTACTTTCTTTCTGTGTCCTACAGTCTTGCTTTAACTTGCTTTAACTCTTTTACTTTATTTTTATTATTGCCTTATAACTCATTTATTAGCTTTAAAATTGTTTCAGAGAACAGCTTGTGAAAAATGTGATCAAGGAAAGCAACTGCTTTCTCCCTTTCTCTCTGTCTCCCCCAAATTTTGGCTTTATGTCTGGCTTGGTTGGTCTGTACTGCACTGGGGAGTCAGAACACTTCCTTAATTATTAATATGTATAGGATGAGATGGTTGAATGGCATCACCAATTCAATGGAAATGAACTTGGGCGAACTCCAGGAGATGGTGAGGGACAGGGAGGGCTGGCGTGTTGCAGTCCATGGGGTCGCAAAGAGTCAGACACGACTTAGAGACTGAGCAACAACAACATATTATATATATAATATTAATATAATAAAATTAAATATTAATATGATTGGAGAAGGAAATGGCAACCCACTCCAGTGCTCTTGCCTGGAAAATTCCATGGATGGAGGAGCCTGGTTGGCTACAGTCCCTGGGATCACGAAGAGTTGGACACAACCGAGCGAGTTCATTTTCACTTTTCACTTTCATGCATTGGACAAGGAAATGGCAACCCACTCCAGTGTTCTTGCCTGGAGAATCCCAGGGACAGGTAGACTGGTGGGCTGCCGTCTATGGGGTCGCACAGAGTTGGACACGACTGAAGCGACTTAGCAGCAGCAGCAGCATATTAATATGATAATAATAAGGGCTCACCTACATTTTCTAAATGAAAAGATGCATGATAGATTCAAAGTTTTGCCTTCCTTTTGCATCCACATATGATGTTTATGTAGAGTGGTAGACTGAAGAATAATCTGATTTACATGGATTTATCAAACTTTGGTAACGCATAGTTCTTAACAGAAGCCTACTTGGATAATATCTTAAATTTTCTTTGATTAGTGGTAAAGAAAATGGATTCATACTGAATGCAGGGCAGACTCAATCCACAGGAGTCTTTCAATCCTTTACTTTCCATTGGGAAGCATGAATTGGAAAATCTGGAAGACTCATGTTTTAGCTGTGTTTTGTAAAAGATACTTATTGTTTTCCTTCATCCAACCCTAATTCTGGTATCATTATTTCCTCTTTTAATGGGAGGGCAGGGGGAGTTGCAGGATCACTTTTATTTAATTCTGATTGGGGAGACTACTGCACTAACCACAAGGGCATAGAGGTGATTGTGTGACCTAGATTTGCTTTATCATAGTACCCCCATCCCCTGGGTTAGGGTTAGGGTTATGGTTATAGTGATTGGTCCAAGGATGGGTTTGAGACTCAAACCAAGTCAATGAGAATTTTTGCATAGAGTTTTCTACATGGAAACACTTTTTATCTCTTCTTAGGTTGCTAGCTGAGCTGGAACAAACCTGGAGTTGTCTAACTGTGCCTTCCCCAGCACTCGCTTGGCCCAACCTCACTCATGGAGAAAATGTACGGTAAGGAGGGAGTGAGGGCAACACATGATGAGAAGAAGAGGTGGGAGGGGAGAGAGAGACAGAGAAAGAAAGATAGAGACACAGACAGAGAGAGTACAAACATGAGAGTGAATGAAAATGTGTAAATGCCCACATTCCATCATTCCTTGAAGCCAGACCCTCTTCTCCACTCCCCTTATTTTGTATGCTCATCACCTTTCAGCTGACTTTAATTTTCTGTCCCTTTTAATCAGACAGCCTCAGATTAACAGGTAACATCCGATATTAAGCACTGATCACTGCTTTACTTTCCTACGGATTGCCATCAAGTCCCGGGTTTTGGCAAGAGCTGGGACTCAGAGCAAATAGAATGACTCTGGGGTGTAGCCTGCCTGTAGAGAATTCTAGGCAGCTCTGTAGCAGACAGTGAGGAGAAGGTGGCAGAAAGTTGCATTTACACCTCAACCTTAGATACAAGTAACTCGTCATCTCAAGTGACATTCTGATATTCTGTCATCCCCTGAATCTTTCAGGACATGACTTTTCTTTCCCTCAGTTCCTTTTTATTTTTCATTTTTCATATACAGCTGTCAACAGATGCTTCTTTATTTTCTTGTTCATGCCTCTGATTTCTGTGTCCTATATTTTGAAAGATATATGCATAAATGGTAATTATTATCAAGCCAGGGAGACTATTAGTTTTGAGATACTGGGTAAAGTGCAGGGGAAAATGTATTTCTCCTGGCTTTCTCAGAGTGGAAGAAGATCCTCAGGCATGATTATTTGATAATTCAGTGACTAAAACATTTGTTTTTGTTCCTGATCTCTGACTTCTACAGATTTATGACTACACTTTGGGAAGGTTAGCCTGCCTTCTCTGCAGAAGGCTCCAGGTCTGACCTCAGGCTTGTCTTGTGGCCTTGGAAATGTGAATCATGGCTGCGAGGATTCAAGGGGTGAGGATGAGGGGAGTGTCTCTTCTGTTCACCTCCTCAAACTCTGTCATCATCTTTCAGATGGTTCACGGTCTTGCTGAGTTGTGTGCTGGCTCATTTCTTGGTTATGGGGCCACCTCTGATAGCTAGTGAGAAGGAATGCAGAGGAGAGAGCCCTTCAAGGTGATTTGAAGGCTGAGGTCTCCTACTTATCACCCTTGTTGCCAGAAGCACAGTTTCATTATAACATTTACTCAGGAGGAGACTGGTGAGGGGTGGAAGGAGAGCTGGATTCAGAGAGACTGGGATGGAGCGTCAGCTTTACTCTAATTCACTCTGAGGCTCTGGGTATGTTCCTTACTTTTACCAACTGGCAGATTAAGCTTTTTTGTAATGAAGAAGATGGCAGTACCTGCTTCATGAGATTATTTTATGAACTGAAATAAAGATGAGGCAGTAAATATGAAAGTAGTCTGTGGATGGATGCACGTGGATTAACACAAAGTCGTGTTCTAAATAGCACCATTTAAGAGAGCAACACAACCAAAATCAACTCTGCTCAGTGGAAGATGTTAATTTGAGAGAAAAAAAAATTTACTAGGAAACAGCCAGTTCAGGTGGTAGAAGATGCTGCATTCAACATCTTTGCATGGCTTTAAATTGAAAAACTATGTCTATACCAGTAAAGTGAAAGTGAAGTGTTAGTTGCTCATTCATGTCCGAATCTTTGTGACCCCATGGACTATAGCCCCCTGGCTCCTCTGTTCATGGGATTCTCCAGGCAAGAATACTGGAACGGGTAGCCATTCCCTTCTCCAAGGGATCTTCCCCACCCAAGGATCAAACCTGGGTTTCTTGCATTGCAGGCAGATTCTTTACCATCTGAGCCACCAGGTTGGGGCAGGCAAAAACTGTACTGAGCTAACAAATGCATTCATTGTAAGAAGTAATCTCTATACTTACAATTTATCCATATGTATCCACTAGTTTGGTGTATTCTGAATTATTGAGTCACAACATAATTTTGGAAAACTCAGAGTTGATGTGTAGACACTTGCAGTTGTACTGATTAGTGTGGTCATTGCTGTTTTCTCTAGGGAGAAATTGAGATATCAATCTCCTTCTCTGCAACATGTGGACCTTTATACCACACACACGTGTGCACGTGTACACACATGCACACACACCCACACTCTTGACAGAGGACTGAAGTACTGAAGTTTCTGTGATAAGAATTAGTTACACTCAGAATTTGCATGCCTTGGAGTCTGACTTTTCCTGGACTGTGAAAATTGCTGCTGGCCTCAGCTATTAAGTCAGATGATGTTCCCTGTCAAGGGCGTTACAAATGGACATATGCAAACCCTGGGGGATGATGAGGAGAGGAAAGGATTGCAGTGTTCAGTTTCAAAACTTCATGTGACAAAGGTGTGCTGTCTCTCACAGTCCTACTGACCTATCAGAGAACTGCTCAGGTGTCATGGACTCATGATGAAATGACCATTGTCATGCATCACAGTCCTTTGGTTTTTCTCATGGATAGTTTTGAAAAACAGCCCCAGAGCAGTTAGTTTAGAAAATAGCAACAACAACAGCAACAACTTCATGCCAGAAGAGTTCTGGAAATAGAAATAATATCCTTTTTCCTCAGTTTCCTCTCCAGGTAAGTCAAAAACTAAGAGGTGACTGTCTGAGAGCAGATTATAAGGGGTAGTCAGAAGACATTTTAGAAATAGAGTTTCTAAACTCTATTTACATGTGTACACGATGCTTCTATCAACACAAGAAGACCTGGATGTTTATTAATGCAGAAGAATGTTAACTAACCAATTCTTGAGAATTGGGAATATTTGGCAGAAATAAGCAGATGAATACATGGCAGACAACAACAAATAGTTATATGTGCACAGCATCATGTGATCCTTTAAATACTTCTCCAAGAAAGGAAAGCAGCAAAACAAATAGAACCTCCTCTCGCTGAGTGTGGTTAAGAAACAATAAACAAGAGAAGTCCATGGAAGGCAATGTTCCTGTTGCAAATGATTTTGTTTTTCAAGTGTTTAATGTCATCTAAGTTCAAAACACTGGCTTATCAGCTCCTTGGAGGAGGAATGGGAAGGAAGAAGGAGTCCCTGGAAGACCTAGAAAAAATGCAATAGAAGGAGATGGAGAAAGAAGTAAAGGAGGGAAGGTGAAGGGGATACTGAGGAGGTGGGGGAGGGAGTGAAGGGAGCTGCAGGAGCCTACCTGGAAAGGATGGGGCTCCACTGGGAACCCGTGTTTTGGGAATCCGTTTTGTTGGGAATCTGATGTCCCAGTGGTTTTAGTTATGTTTATTTTCAGAATATCCATCTCTCTTTAGCTTCTAAGAGATGCCCAGGTCTCAGGTGGGAATACATAAACTTCCCTCCAATACAGACCTCTCTCTAATACCTGCTTTGCACTCATTAGGAAGGTTTTGCTCATGGAGACTCCCTCTCCGCCTTTCTAATGTTGAAGATGGGGAGACTGTGAAGGGCAGGGTTTCATGTTGAGTCTGTCTGTGATGAATCCCTTTGGAACTTTCTCTCTGTGTGGGAAAAACTAGAGCTCCAAATTAAAGGTCTGAGCCCAGTAGAAATCTTGAGTAGATGCAGAAATACCATCTTTATCACAAAGACCTTCTTCTGTAAAGCACACTGGAGGTATGTCTTACTAGAAGATGCATGTGTAGATCTCTAGACTCTTGATGCAATTCTTTGAATTACTGACCACCTGTCTAAGTCAAGAATGATTAGCCTGTGTTGGGGAAATAAATGAACCCTGAGGTCTTGATGGCTGAATACATTTATTTCCTGCTCATGCAACTGGTTGGGACAACTTTCCAGGCATCTATCTTGTTTTCTTCATGTGGCTCTGCCATCTTAACATGAGGCCTCCACAGTCAACAAAGCAGAGAAGAAAATGATAAGACTCTTTCATTGCCTCAGCCTAGTAGTGATCCATGTCACTCTTGTTCATCTCGTTGGCAGGGCCTAGTGTCATGACCCTGTCTACCTGCGAAGGGTTAAATGACTTCCTAAACCCAGATTTTGCACAGGTCTCCTGACTCTCTGCCAGTTTTTTCCCTCCATTATACCATTGTCCACAGTGATGATCAGGTGCCTAGGACTCAGCACTTTGAGATGCTCATCCCTGCACCCCACCCCTGCTCTGTCGTGGTATTTGGCATGGGTCGCAAATGAATTTCCCATTTTGAACCACTTAGTGTCCTCTCTGAGAGGGCATACTGTGTCCTGAGGGATTTGGGAAAATGAGTTGAGACAACTTCTGCTGTGCTGTACTTAGCTGCTCAGTCATGTCCGACTCTTTGCAACCCCATGAACCGTAACCCACCAGGCTCCTCTGTCCATGGGGATTCTCCAGGCAAGAATACTGGAGTGGGTTGCCATGCGCTCCTCCAGGGGATCTTCCCAACCCACAGATCGAACCCAGGTCTCCCGCACTGCAGGCAGATTCTTTACCGTCTGAGCCACCAGGGAAGCCCAATATCTATGTGAACCCAAAGAGTTAAGGTCCCACTGCAAGGCAGGTGTTGAGGTCACTGGCAGTGTCCACAGGCAGGTGGCTGCAAAGGGGAGTTCTAGATAGCCCAGAGGGAGTGCAGAGCTGGGGGCTACTTCTGTGCCCATGGAAGTGGGACAGTTCCCAAAAGTCATATAATTAGGAATGTGGAGGAATGTTCCATGGAGAGATGGGAAACTGGGAAAGGAGCCTAATCAAAGGCTGGACATTGAGCCTGGAGGAACTTGGAGCAGCTGCAGCTGTCTTGAGTCCCTATGGTATTCAAACTTCCAGACAGAGAAGGAAGGAGGTTTTCTGAGCCTTCATCGGCAAGGTCCCTGGCATGCGCAAAGCTTCTGGAGCTGCTTAAGGACCACAGGCAAAAACAGTGTGGCTGCCCGTCAAAGAGCTGCAATTCTTCCTCAGCCTGACCTGGCCAGTGCTCTCCTCTGGGAGGCAGCTTTTCCAGGTAGAACCCTGAGGCTAGTTGGGTGAGGAAGAATGTACCTTACCAGCCTCATTTAAAAGGTCCTGAGTAATAAGAGACAGACAAAGAAGTTTCTTTGTGGAAACCATCACAATATTTCCTGGGAAGGTTATGTAGGGAGACTAGAATTGTAATCTTTTGGACATCGCCCCAGGTCATTCACTGTCACTAGCAAGGGGGCAGGGGTCTGTCTTAGTCTCTTGCTGCATCTGATATGCTGTGTCCTCTCTCTTCTGTCAAGCTCTGCAGGGGAACAGACGCTTGCTACCAGTCATCTAAGTCTCAACGAGGACGTGGGTCTTTGGGACACTGGCCAGCAGTTCTGTTTCTGCGGACCGCAGTCTGCAGTCTAGACCCATAACGTCTCCTGTGGCCTCAGGAGCACAGTGTGGCCCATTACCAGCATTCTTCCTGAGTGCTTCCACACTCGTTACTGAGTCTGTGTCTCCCTCTTCAACGCATGCTCGTTTTTAGAGATAACATTTCTTTTTTTTTTTTCTGGCCATTTTCTACTATTTTACCATTCTCTTTATTCTAAACTTTTTTTCTGGAAGAAAAAATTAAAGTTAGCTATTATGCCTAGAAACAAAAAGTTCTCCTGCTTCTTTGGGGATCTTCTCATTCTAGGATGTGAAATATAATATCCAGCTGAAGGCTCAGAACATGAGAAAGGCACTTTCTAGGATTCCTAATAACTACTCAGGAACAGACTTAGAACTGGGAGGGCAAGTCTAGGACTCCCTGTCTTCTGTTTACAGTCTCAACCTATTTATATGTAGATGGTTCCTTTTCATTTTGATTGGGTAGTTTGCTTGGAACTTTGCCTTGGGGATTTCTTCTCCTCACTTCTTTATAAGGCCTATAAAGTCCTATATAACCCTTCATAAGGCCCTTCCTTGTATATGTTTCTTGATGACATGAGAGTGATCTCTGAAGATTTAAGTTGTCTCCTAAGGTGTCCCAGACACATTCCATGAAGCAATTCTATTTCAAGTTTACTGTCCTTCACAGATTGTGAAGTTTGCTGATATTTTAAATAGGAGGACATTTAATAGAGAGAAAAAGGTGCTTATACAGTTCCCTGAACAGGAACTACTAGGCTGGATTCTCAGGGATGACTCCTAGACCCAGTAGAGAGTTCTCACCTCCAGGCCTACCACTGTTGGTGTATTTAAGAGCACATCTCCAATTCATGATCCAGGAATCAGGAAACTGGAATCAAGAAGCTGCCATCACTGTTGCTACTTTGTGATTGCCTCCTGATGATGCCTAGGATGCTGGGAGGTGGACTCTGGAACTCGGCTATAAGAAAGCATCACATGTCCTGGAACAGACTTGCAAGGAGGAAAGCAGACAAAAGGAGCAGGCAGGTGGCCACCACCTCCCTCCTGCCTTTGAGTACATCTGTGCTACTTGCACAACTCTCGCTGCAGCAGAGTCTAGGAACATAGTTCTCAGTTTTCATCCTCTTTCGCTACAAGGTTGGTGCATAGAGGTCTAGGGAATGAATTCACAGCATCCACTTCAACTGTTGATGGGCTTTTACCATCTGGTGTATAGATGCTCAGAGACACTGTCATTACAGAGACGTATATTGCAGAAAGAGACTTTGACAAGGGTATATCTAACCATCTCATTTTACAGGTGGGGAAACTGAGGTGCAGAGAAGTAAAGTGACTCCTCTAAAAGCCACACAGCTCATTTCTGGCAGAGTCAGAGCAATGCTGTCAGATCTTTGTTCTAGGCTGTTGCCGATTCATTGCTTTACACGTGAGAGACTGTGGGCCTGCAGGGAGCCCACAAGGTTGTGATAAAGAGTACAAGAAATCAAGGCAGTATGATTGTAACAGTGTTCATTTTGCTTGGAGATTATGGAAGAGAGGGTATTATTTGTACTAAAATAAAGAGCTACGCTATATGCACACACTTTTGCTATAGACACAGGTTACACCGCGAGGGTGAGATGGGGTAAGGCAGCTTTGGGATTTTTTTTCCCAGTGCCTCCGCATTCTCTCTGCTGCTGGGAATTTTCTGGGAAAGAGTTTGGTGGGCTCTGCAACACCCCATGCTGTCTTTCTTTTCTCAGATATCACACTAGTATACTTTTTTGAGTGACATGTAAAAATTAGTTTCATTTCCACTCAAATGCTACTTCTGTTAAATCTTGTCTTAAAACTACTGCTGTAATTAATTGTTCCTTTGTCTGCACTCTTAAAACCTCATATTTATTGCTGGATTAGAGTACAATTCACAGTGTGTTTTGCTTTATGGTAAACTCTGTCATGGGCCTCCCTAGTGGCTCAGACCTGGGAGACCCAGGTTCTATCCCTGTGTTGGAAAGATCCCCTGGAAAAGAGAATGGCTACCCATTCCAGTATTCTACCCTGCAGAATTCCATGGACAGAGGACCCTGGCAAGCTACAGTCCATGGGATTGCAAAGAGTCAGACACAACTGCATGCCTAACACACATACACACACACACACACACACACGAACTGTCATTCCTGTTTCAACTATCAGGATGTGAGCCCTTCATGGGCAGGGACTGGTCTAGTTTATTCTTGAATTCCAGCCCCCAGCACAGTGCCTTTGCATATGGGATAATATGAGAGATGCTACTTCTGGCTCCTCTTCCTCCTTGGGTAGCTTAAGATGAGACTTCTCTGCCCCTTGCAGGTAGGCAGGGCCGTGTAACTAGTTCCTGACAATGCAATGAACAAAAGTGACATGGGTCTTGAAAAGGTCTTGTCTTTTTCTTTTCTGCTTTGTTGATTCTAGGAGGCTTGAGATGATGTTGTGATGGCAGAGCCACAAGAGAAAAACAGGACAGCTGCTCTGGAGAATTCCTCCAACTAGTTGCATGAGCAGAAAATAAGCTTTTGCTGTGTTCAGCCACCAAGACCTCAGGGTTTGTCTGTCAACACAGGCTGATCATTCTCGACCAAGACAGATGGTTAGAAATTAATAGAATTGCATGAAGAGTCTAGATAGCTATAGATGCATCTTCTAGTATGATACAGTTTATTTGTACCTTCCATTTTCTTTCTTGCTATCACCTCGCATAGACCTTGAGAATTCTGAAGGAGAAAGTATAACAAGTTGTTTAAACTCTATAGAGGACATGGAAACAATTGGGCAGAAGTTATCACCCAATTCAATTGTGCTGTTACCTAGCCTAGAAAAGACTAAGGCCATTTGGAAAGTAATGAATATCCTCAGCAGATGGCAAGGTACCATATCTCACCCAGGAGTTGCTGTCCTTTTGACACCTTAGGGAAATTTACAACCCCAGTGACTCACCTTATCCACCTTGGCACATGCTAATTTTACTTAATTGGGCTCCACAGACTCTAAGGAGTACAGGCATTCCCGGGAGACACTGTGGATTTGGTTCCAGATCACTGCAATAAAGTGAATATCATAATAACATGAGTCACATGAAGTTTTTGGTTTCCCAGTGCACATGAAAGTTTTGATTATACTACACTATAGTCTACTACATGTGCTATAGCATTATAGCTAAAAACAATGTAAAAACCTCAATTAAAAAATATGGATTGCTAAAAATGCTATCATTTGCATCTCCCGTGAGTTGTAATTTTTGGCAATAGTCCCTCAAAACTCATGGATCACAGATCACAGTAACAAATATAATAATAATGAGAAAGTTTGAAATATTGTAAGAATCGTCAAACATGACACAGTAACCTGGAGTGAGCAAATGTGTTGGGAAAATGACACTGATGGACTTGCAGGGAGCAGGGTTGCCACAAAACTTCAATTTGTAAAAAACACTATCTGCGAAGCATGATAAAGCTAGGGATGCCTGTACAGGGAGATGCTAATTTACTTACTGACTTTTCATTCCCTATGCATCAGTTTCACCTTGTTTATGTGTGATTGGCAGCTTAACGTATTTTTAAAATTTATTTTCTTGCAGTATAGTAGATTTGCAATGTGGTGTTAATTTTTGCCATTCAGCAAAGGGATTCAGTTACACAAACACACACACATTCTTTTTCATATGCTTTTCCATTATGGTTTTCACAGGATCTTGAATATGGTCCCCTGTACTATATAGTAGGATCTGGCTGTTTATCTGTTCTGTATATAATAGTTTGTATCTGCTAAGTCAGAACTCTCAATCCATCCCTATCCTACCCTTTCCCCTTGGCAACCACAAGTCTGTTCTCTATGTCTGTGAGTCTGTTTCTATTTTGTAGATAAGTTCATTTGTGTCATATTTTAGATTCCACATCTAAGTGATACCATACAGTATTTGTCTTTTTCTTTCTGACTTACTTCACTTAGGTTGGTAATCTCTAGGTCCATCCATGTTGCTGCAAATGGCATTATTTCATTCTTTCTTTATGGCTGAGTATCCACATCTTTTTCCATTCCTCTGTTGATGGACATTTAGATTGTCTCCATGTATTGGTAGTATTGTAAATATCAGGAAACAATGTATTTATTAAAGATGTGCATTTCTTTTGTATATACATATTGTGATCATATATATGCAATATTTGCATGTTATTTCCAGGAACTTATAAAACCATGGAAGACAATAGGTATTTCTAACTGAACTTATCTTTTGCTGGTATAATCTCTAGAATGTTTTGCCATCATTAATAGAAAATTTTCACTATAACTAAATTTCAGGCAAGATATTTCTCCTCTCTGTACATCCATTTCTTTCTCTGGGAAATGTGCATAATACTTACTCTTCAGGTTGTGTGGGGATTGGAGAAAATGTTTGTAAAGTATCTATCTCACTGAGTGGAAATTTGCAGGTCAGGAAACAACAGTTAGAACTGGACTTGGAACAACAGACTGGTTCCAAATAGGAAAAGGAGTACGTCAAGGCTGTATATTGTCACCCTGCTTATTTAACTTCTATGCAGAGTACATCATGAGAAACGCTGGGCTGGAGGAAGCACAAGCTGGAATCAAGATTGCCGGGAGAAATATCAATAACCTCAGATATGCAGATGACACTACCCTTATGGCAGAAAGTGAAGAAGAACTAATGAGCCTCTTGGTGAAAGTGAAAGAGGAGACTGAAAAACCTGGCTTAAAGCTCAACATTCAGAAAACTAAGATCATGGCATCTGGTCCCATCACTTCATGGCAAATAGATGGAGAAACAGTGGAAACAGTGGCTGACTTTATTTTTCTGGGCTCCAAAATCACTGCAGATGGTGATTGCAGCCATGAAATTAAAAGACACTTACTCCTTGGAAGGAAAGTTATGACCAACCTAGACAGCACATTAAAAAGCAGAGACATTACTTTGCCAACAAAGGTCTGTCTAGTTAAGGCTATGGTTTTTCCAGTGGTCATGTATGGATATGAGAGTTGGACTGTGAAGAAAGCTGAGCACCGAAAAATTGATGCTTTTGAACTGTGGTGTTGGAGAAGACTCTTGAGAGTCCCTTGGACTGCAAGGAGATCCAACCAGTCCATCCTAAAGGAGATCAGTCCTAGGTGTTCATTAGCAGGACTGATGCTGAAGCTGAAACTCCAATACTTTGGCCACCTCATGCGAAGAGTTGACTCATTGGAAAAACCCTGTTGCTGGGAGGGACTGGGGGCAGGAGGAGAAGGGAACAACAGAGGATGAGATGGTTGGATGGCATCACTGACTCAATAGACATGGGTTTGGGTGGACGCCGGGAGTTGATGATGGACAGAGAAGCCTGGTGTGCTGTGGTTCATGGGGTCACAAAGAGTCGGACATGACTGAGCGACTGAACTGAACTGAACAAATAATAATTGATGCCAATTATGTACTATACTCATGTAGAACATCACTGTTAAAAATATTTTATACTTAAAATGTTTAATTCACCCCCACAGTGGTTTTTTTGGAGTAAGTTTTATTATTTCCATTTTGTAGCAGAAGAAATTAATAATCAGAGAGGGCAATGTGCAAGGTCACAGACTAAAAAGTGGCAGAGCTAAAATTAAAAAACTAGATTCCTGACTCTTATCCTAGTGCTATAACTTGGGGTGGGAGGAGGGTCCCACCTGAGGCAGCGGCAAAGAGACGAGCTCAGAGGAAAGGAGTCTGAGGTCAATAGCACAGTTCCTGGCAGAAAGTAGCAGTTCAACAAGTGACCACTTTTGTTGTATTATAGGTACCAATGACCAGTAGTTACATGTTCATGTTTATCTCTATCTAGGTGATCCATCAGGGACCTTAGCCTCATCCAAGAGACTTCTGTAAATAAGGCTGTTATGTTGTTTGGATTACACTATGTAAACTACTATGGATAATCAAAGCATTGAAACAAGAGGACAAATTACTGTAAACTGTCCTGTTCTATGGGCTTGTCTGGTGCCTCAGATGGTAAACAATCTGCCTGCAGTGCCGGAGACCTGGGTTTTATCCCTGGGTTAGCAAGATCCCCTGGAGGAGCAAACGGCAACCCACTCCAGCATTCTTGCCTGGATAATCCCCACGGACAGAGGAGCCTGGTGGGCTACAGTCCATGGGGTTGCAAAGAGTCAGACACAGCTGAGCGACTAAGCACAGCACATCTTGTTGTGTATGTTTAGTTTGTAGTTTGTATACGGTCGTCCTCTGGAACAGAATATTCTGTTCTCTGTATATTAAAATGTTAGGAATAAAATATATGTTTTTTCTAGAGTATAATAAGAGAATTAGAACTTTATCCCTTAAGATACATTACATCTCATATACCCCTATTCTTCCAGAGCACCAAGATGCTGGCTTAGTTATGGGTGGAGAACAACTGTGCATGTCAGTACTTATCCCTTCCCAAGACTCAGATTTGTTTCTCTGATAATCAAATTGAAAAACACACCCTCCTTATAGCTGGCACTCCCATATACAGCATTCTTTCTGATATAGTTATTCATTTCAAATCATGCAAAAGCAGAGGGGTTTGAACTGCCCATCCATTTGGCAAGAGATTTGGGAATGGGATCAAAGTTGTTTTTATTTCAATAGGGTCCCTAGTGAGCTGTTAATTACTTGGGTTTCAAATCAGATGGCATTTGAAATAGAATATTGAATTACACCTGTGTTTGGGGGTCAGTTTATCTTCTGATATGAAGGTAGATTTGTGGCAGGAAGGAACAGGAGGAAATGAAGTTAGTTTTCTTCCTGTGTTTGGTGGGAAAAGGCCTTTGTTGCTGAAATATTCCTCAGGGCTTTTCATACTGGGTTAGACCAGTAGGGAAAATTATGTTTCAGGAACTCTGAGCAAGAGCAGATCTCCAATTATTTCTCAAGCAGATTAAAAAAAGTAACCCTAGATTGTTAATATGAAATATGGCATTTATATATATATATATATATATACATATATATATACTGAATTAAAAACCAGTTTGGTGGAAAACTAAGTAGTGGAAATAATGTTTCTGACCTTAGTATTCCAATATTTATCTCAAACATTTAGATTTTAATTTTATTTAAAATAAACATTTTGTTTACATTTATGACTATCATTCAATGATTTTCATAGTTCAAGACATATATTTACAATGATAATTATAGGTGTTGCTCCCCCGAGGTAGGCAATGGCAACCCACTCCAGTATTCCTGTCTGGAAAATTCCATGGACGGAGGAGCCTGATGGCTTATAGTTCGCAGGATTGGAAAGAGCTGGACATGACTGAGTGACTGAGCACACATGCACAAAGTAAGATAAAAATATACAATTGTAATATATTAATTTTGATATATTCAAGATGACTATAATAGAATATAACTTCCTTGATTAGGTTATGATATATGGCTTCAAAAGAGATCACTCAAGTGGGCCAAGTTAATAATAAATTTTTAAAATCTACATGAAGGAGTCAGAAAGAAGAATACTGAGGTTCAGTATACTAGGAAGAATCACTGTACCATTGTTGGCTTAAAAATGGAAAGAGCCATGTGGCAAATAATTCAGGTGGCCTCTAGGAACTGACAGCCAGCAAGCAAATAGGGATCTGTCATACACTCACAAAAGATGACTTCCTCCAACAAGACTGAAGATGGAAGTCATCCTCATATTCCTGCGTCGTCAGTCCTGAGCACTGTAGCTGGCACATTATGGGCTGAGCATCTCATTTATTTAGTGAACGAATGAATGAACAACTGGATGACTGAACAAACTGTGGCCAAACCTTTCCTTTTCACAGAGCACTGATAAAACCCTTAGGAGACTACCATGTTCATATTCAGTCCTTATAACTTAAAATACAATTTCATGAAACTGGATAGAAACTATAACAAAGCTGTGTGCATAGATTCCACCACACTGGATGAAGAGCATTTTGACAATGCCATGTATTTGGGGGCTGAGCTGTTAATGCAATAAAAATGCTGTAGTTTCTCTCTTGGCTTCACTCACTGTAGATCTTTGTTTCTCCCTCCTTGGGAATCTCTCTGCTTGTCTTCTGTCTCCCTCTTATTTATATTCTGCTTTTTACCTTTATTTCTGTCTTACAAAAACTGCTGACAGTTTTCTCATGGGTTAGCTAAGAAATAAATACAAGCTATCTTTCTCTTATCAAATTCATAATGGCTATTACTTGTAGAACTGATGGCAACAAAATAGAACTGACAGTGACAAAAACAGCTTATAGTTGAATTTGTTCTTGGCTAGAAAATTGATGGCAAAATTAAATCTTCTTGACAAAATTTAGATGTGCAAAATTTGATCTGGGAAAATTGAACTTCATAGAAAGAAAAAACTCAAAATGGCAGAAGCCATAACTGTTAAAATTGGATATGGCCAAAAAAAAAAAACCAAAAAAAACCAAACTGATTTAAAAAACATTTTTATAAAATTTCCAAAGAAAAGATTGATGTTGACCCAGTAATATCAGTAAAACAAAAACAATGACAAAATAAAAGCATTTACATTATTTGATCAAGGGAGGATATGGCTGGAGGAACTCAATATATCTTAAAGTACAGGAAAGGTGATTTATTGTACCAAAGAATGGACAGATGTTCTCTTTTTCCACTGACATAAAATGGGGAGTTTAGAAAGAACTTCCTGTGGAAAGTGGACTGGGAGGCCCTAAAAAGCATTACCAGCAGGCAGAATGGTGAGGGAGAGGAGGTTGGGAGGGTAGAGTATAGGTGTGTGTGTGTGTGTGTGTGTGTGTTAGGGGAGTGCTGGGGAGACCTCTCTGAAGTTTCTGGAAGAAAGTATTGTAGAGAATTATCATTCTGAGGTGGTTTAAGTACATTTCTTTCTGACTGAAGACATAAAGATGAATGGGGAATTTTGGCACTCTGGAATATTCCTTTAGGCTCATATTTCTATGATTCTATGACTTCAAAAAATTCTATTTTACTCTTTGGTGAGAAAGTAAAATTATGCTATTTAGGAATCAGAACAATATAGCCTTATTGAGAGGTCACTTTATATCTTAGTACTCAAAATTTTTAGTTTCATTTAAATGTTTTAAAAATTGTCATACTCTTATGACCTAGGTCTTGCAATGCTACTATCTTTTAGAAATCGGTTTTATGTATGTGGAATTTTGTGAATAAATTGGTCATTGTGATGACTATTAACGATATTGGCTTAAATTTAGGAACAATAGAAGTTTTCCTCCAAAGGGGAAATAATGTCAGGATTAAGGAAGTGAAAATGATTCATTGTGATAGCAAAAGTGTAACTGCTGGTTTTATGAGAGAAAACATATAGGGTATGCAGGTGAAGAATCTTTGATGAGAGCCTTATACAGGGTAACAAAAGGATGAAAATTATGTGACTTGTTGTTGCACTGAATTCTAGGGCTATAACCGGTAATAAAGGATTGTACCATAAAGATGGAGAGAGAGACTGAGTGGAAAGGAAGTTCCCCTTGAGCACACCGGAGGATTGGGAGTGGCTCTCATTGGGACAGGGAGGTTGTTAGTGTGAATGAAAGACAAGATGGCAGCTGTCAACAACAGGCTGAGACTGCCCTCCCCGATGAGTGGGAGAGCTACTCTGACTCTGCTTGCAGTGTGTGTGCATCCTGTGGGATGCAGTAATTATAAAGAAGGGGCCATGACATGCAAGAAAAAAGAAGCAAAGAAATGTAGTAAGTGGAGGGAAGCTGTAGATTAAAGATAACTTGAAATGGAATTCTAGGTTGTTTCCAAGTCACTGAGTTCATTGAGATGCTGGGAAATGCTAGGAGATTGAATATAGCAGTGAGTGCGGCTGCACGGTGCTGGAGCAGTGGCTATGTGGCACTGAAGTGACTGTGAGGAGATACCCCATGTCCAAGGGCAGATAAACCCCAGCAAGATGGTAGGAGGGGCGAAATTGCATTTAGAATCAAACTCCATACCTGCCAGAGACGCTCAGAGGGCTCAAACAAACCTTGTGTGCGCCAGGACCCAGAGACCCCACAGAGACTGAGACAGAACCGTGTTTGAGCGTCTCCTGTGGAGGCACAGGTCAGCAGTGGCCTGGCACAGGGGCAGGGGCTCTGGGTGCAGCAGACCTGGGTATGGCATAAGCCCTCTTGGAGGAGGTTGTCATTAACCACACCATAGAGCTGCCAGAACTTACACAGGACTGGGAAACAGACTCTTGGAGGGCACAAACAGAACCTTGTGTGCACTGCAACCCAGGAGAAAGAAGCAGTGACCCCACAAGAGACTGACCCAGACTTGCCTGTGAGTGTCCAGGAGTCTCCGGCGGAGGTGTGGGTAGGCAGTGGCCTGCTGCAGGGTTGGGGGCGCTGAGTGTAGCAGTGTGTGCATGGGACCTTTTGAAGGAGGTCGCCATTGTCTTCATTACCTTCACCATAGTTTGACCCCAGGTAAATAACAGGGTAAATAAACTATAAACAGGTAAATAAACTATAAACATCCAAGTACTGTAGGGCCACCCAAGACAGACGGGTCATGGTGGAAAGTTCTGACAAAATGTGGTCCACTGGAGAAGGGAATGGCAAACCACTTCACTATTCTTGCCTTGAGAACCCCATGAACAGTATGAAAAGGCAGAAAGATAGCACACTGAAAGATGATCTCCCCAGGTCGGTAGGTGCCCAATATACTATCGGAGATCAGTGGAGAAATAACTGCACAAAGACTGAAGAGATGGAGTCAAAGCAAAAACAAACATCCAGTTGTGGATACGACTGTGATGGGAGTAAAGTTCGAGGCTGTAAAGAGCAATATTGCATAGGAACCTGGAATGTTAGGTCCATGAATCAAGGCAAATTGGAAGTGGTCAAACAGGAGATGGCAAGAGTGAATGTCAACATTTTAGGACTCAGCGAACTAAAATGGACTGGAATGGGTGAATTGAACTCAGATGACCATTATATCTACTACTGTGGGCAGGAATCCCTTAGAAGAAGTGGAGTAGCCAACATAGTCAACAAAAGAGTCTGAAATGCAGTACTTGGATGCAATCTCAAAAACAAAAGAATAATCTCTCTTCATTTCCATGGCAAACCATTCAATATCACAGTAATCCAAGTCTATGCCCTGACCAATAATGCTGAAGAAGCTGAAGTTGAACAGTTCTATGAAGACCTATAAGACCTTCTAGAATTAACACCTCAAAAAGATGTCCTTTTCATTATAGGGGACTGGAATGCAAAAGTAGGAAGTCAAGAAATACCTGGAGTAACAGGCAAATTTGGCCTTGGAGTACAGAATGAAGCAGGGCAAAGGCTAATAAAGTCTTGCCAAGAAAACACACTGGTCATAGCAAACACCCTCTTCCAACAACACAAGAAAAGACTCTACACATGGACATCCCTAGATGGTCAATATCAAAGTCAGATTGATTATATTCTTTGCAGCCAAAGATGGAGAAGCTCTATACAGTCAGCAAAAACAAGACTAGGAGCTGACTGTGGCTCATATAATGTACTCCTTATTGCCACATTCAGACTTAAATTGAAGAAAGTGGGGAAAACCACTAGACCATTCAGGTATGACCTAAATCAAATCCCTTATGATTACACAGTGGAAGGGAGAAATATATTCAAGGAATTAGGTCTGATAGACAGAGTCCTTGAAGAATTATGGGTAGAAGTTCATGACATTGTGCAGGAGACAGGGATCAAGACCATTCCCAAGAGAAAGAAATGCAAATAGGCAAAATGGTTGTTTGAGAAGGGCTTACAAATACCTGTGTAAAGAAAAGAAGCTAAAGGCAAAGGAGATAAAGATATATCTACTTGAATGAGGCGTTCCAAAGAATAGCACAGAGAGATAAGAAAGCCTGCCTCAGTGATCGATGCAAAGAAATAGAGGAAAACAATAGAATGGGAAAGACTAGAGATCTCTTCAAGAAAATTAGAGATACCAAGGGAACATTTCATGGGCACAATAAAGGACAGAAAAGGTCACTTTTCATTCCAATCTCAAAGAAAGACTATGCCAAAGAATGCCCAAACTACCGCACAATTGCACTCATCTCACACACTAGTAAAGTAATGCTCAAAATTCTCCAACCCAGACTTCAACAGTACGTGACCGAGAACTTCCAGATATTCAAGCTGGATTTAGAAAAGACAGAGGAACAAGAAATTAAATTGCCAACAACCGTTGTATCATCAAAAAAGCAAGAGAGTTCTAGAAAAACATCTATTTCTGCTTAATTGACTATGCCAAAGCCTTTGACTGTGTGGATCACAACAAACTGCAGAAAATTCTTCAAGAGATGGGAATACCAGACCACCTGACCTGCCTGTTGAGAAATCTGTATGCAGGTCAGGAAGCAACAGTTAGAATTGGACATGGAACAACAGACTGGTTCCAAATCAGGAAAGGAGTAAGTCAAGGGTGTATATTGTCACCCTGCTTATTTAACTTATATGCAGAGTACATTATGAGAAACGCTGGGCTGGATGAAGCACAAGCTGAAATCAAGATTGCCAGGAGAAATATCAATAACCTCAGATATGCAGAGGACACCACCCTTATGGCAGAAAACGGAGAAGCACTAAAGAGCCTCTTGATGAAAGCGAAAGAAGAGAGTGAAAAATTTGGCTTAAAACTAAACATTTAGAAAACTAAGATCATGGTATCGGGTCCCATCTCTTCATGGCAAATAGATGGGAAAACAGTGGAAACTGAGAGACATTTTTTTGGGCTCCAAAATCACTGCAGATGGTGATTGCAGCCATGAAATTGAAAGGCGTTTGCTTCTTGAAAGAAAAGCTATGACGAACCTAGAGAGCATATTAAAAAGCAGAGACATTACATTGCCAACAAAGGTCTGTCTAGGTATAGCTATGGTTTAGCTAGGTATAGCTTTGTATAGCTATGGTTTTTCCAGTAGTCATGTATGGATTTGAGAGTTGGACTGTAAAGAAAGCTGAGTGCAGAAGAATTGATGCTTTTGACCTGTGGTGTTGGAGAAGACTCTTGAGAGTCCCTTAGACTGCAAGGAGGTCCAACCAGTCCATCCTAAAGGAAATCAGTCATCAATATTCATTGGAAGGACTGATGCTGAAACTGAAACTCCAATACTTTAGCCACCTGATGCAAAGAGCTGACTCATTTGAAAAGACTCTGATGCTGGGAAAGATTGAAGGCGAGAGGAAAAGGGGACGGCAGAGGATGAGATGGTTGGATAGCATCACCGACTCAATGGATATGAGTTTGAATAAACTCTGGGAGTTGGTGATGGACAGGGAGGCCTGGCATGTTGCAGTCCATGGGGTTGCAAAGAGTCAGACATGACTGAGCAACTGAACTGACTGTTTGTACCCTAAATAAATCTCTCAGAAAAGTAATAATAAGCCATCATTGTTATGGGTGATGTTAATGGATTTTTCATGCTAAAGTGTCAGAAATTCTAAGCAACTGTTGGCCATTTCTTGGTCTAATGTTAAGTACAGATGATTTATTTCTTCACTATAACTTTGTGGTAAGAGTATTTGTCTTGAATCTCAAATGATGCAAAAGAATGGAATATGTGCCACCTGTTCATATTCTGTGCAACAGATTACTTAGGGGAAATTACTAAACTTTGCACAAGCTGTGGTACCATACTAGTGAGGTAATGAATATTTTTCTCTTTGCTTATCTCAAAAAATAGTTACTTAAAAAAAAAAACAGCCAACTATTGTGATGATGCTGCTGGTAGACAGGAAGTTTCCCAGGAATAGATTAAACTATTAGTTCTATTTGTTCTGAATTATTATGAAGGCAATATGAATATATATAGCATATATACATATATGTATGATTTTTTGCTTCCACATGGTTCTACTTAGTTTCTTATAATAATTAGTAAAGAAGATGAATGTTTATTTTTCTGTTTTTACAAATTAAAGGATGGTGATGATGATTTTATTTTTAAAGACAAAATTGAATGGATTAGACTTTTTATTTGATAAAAGTGTTATTTAGACCTCAAGATCATAACCATGACCTTGTCTATCTGGTGGTGATACCCGTTTTCCAGGTAAAGTATCAGCACTGCAAATTCAAGCTCCTATTTTGACAGTTTGTGTCTTGGCATTTCTTTTCTTCAGTAGTCTTTGACTAATTAGAGTTTGATCTGGAG
This sequence comes from Cervus elaphus, assembly GCF_910594005.1. Lineage (NCBI taxonomy): Eukaryota > Metazoa > Chordata > Mammalia > Artiodactyla > Cervidae > Cervus > Cervus elaphus. Next base: position 26,775,753 of record NC_057822.1, on the reverse strand, counting down.
GAAAAAATAGAGAATTGACCTTAAACAAGGTGCTTTAGTGAGATATATTCTTGTAATCATGCATCAAGCAGAGGCCTGGCACAGTAAGCTAGTTTTGCACATTTGGACAGTAGGCTGCTAAAAGGTTAGTTTATTATGGACACCTTAACTAGAGGTGAATTTCCAAGCTATTTATATTGGTCAGATTAAATTGCCTTATCTTACTTCTTGCTGAATAGACTTTTTCCTTATCTGTAGATAGTTTGAAGATAGAGTGTCTTTTTGCATATGAAAAACAGTGTTGAAAGCCAATTTAATATTGATAGGATTATGGCCTCTGAATATTTTTAACACCTACAGAGCCGTATATGGATTTCCTGTTGTCTTTCCTGGAACACTATTCTTGGGATATTTCAGCTCGAATGAAAGTTTTGCCACCAATTTTGCTCCTGAAACACAAGAAAAGATGAACAGACGTCTGCTGCATTAAAAAAGGACACAGGCATGCATTAAATCCCTTATGTCTTACTTTTTAATGATGCAATTGTGAATTATGTTCTTGTTGCATTTGTAATTAGAGGCTGCGGCAGATGGTGAAGACTTATTTTAAAGTGATGTGTCTATTAAAATAAGCCACACTGCCGAATGATTGTTCACTGTAACAGCATCTTTACGCCCCTAAAACACTCCGATTCTTTGTTGATGTGCAGTTGATTACCACAGCTGATTACATATGTGCACATATTTGCTCAGAAATGTATCAGGGATATTTGATATGTGCAATACTTTATTTGAAAGTGTGTGTTATCACAATTATAGATAATGAAGCTTTCAATGAATTATTCAGTCACCATCTACAAAGGGAATGTACTGATTTCCCTTTTCAATAAAATTAGGCATGAATCTCTCTAAACTGTTGAGGCTAATTCTCTCTACACAGTGAGAGAAGCCTTGAATGGGAGTTTCTGAGTGTTGTAAGATTCTCTATGAACATTCTTGTAGAAAACAGTTTTGTTTGGGGTGAACTCAGTCCGTGGATAGTGATGCAATTGTGGATAGTGATGATATCTGAGGCTAAGAGTAGGAATGGAGAGAGCTAAGTACAGGGTGAGGGCCAGGTGGAAATGGAATAAAGTAAGTAGTCAACTGGATGATATGCATTAGAATACGTTAGGCTGTGATAACAAAAAACACCTAAATCTTAACTGCCTGACAACAACAAAGATTCATTTCTCTTTCTGGTTGTTTGTCTATCATGGATCAAAAAAGGGGCTCTACTTATCATAGTGCATAAGGATCAGACTGATGGAAGCTACATCTCAACACAGGCTTCCACAATCACCTTGCTAATGGTAAAAGGATGTGGTGGCTTACACACTAGCTTTTAAGACTTTGTTCTGGAAGAGTCACATGATACTTCCACTCATATTTAATTGGCCAGAGCAAGTCATAAAGGTAAACCTAACATTAAGAGAACAGAGACATGACATCCTATTGTGTGCCTGAAGTGCTTGGTCAATAACAATCACGATCACCTCCTGCTGTATATTTCCAAAGCCTTCTGTAAGGCTGTGTGCTGAGATAGTTACTCTATCTGGCTACTTTGACTATCCCATTCCTCATTCTGGTCCAGAAATGTCATCAGTTAGGCTCTTTTGTTTTCAATAATGTGTATAAAGACTTTTTGAAAGGAGTGTGTTTTACCTGGAGGGGCAGAGAAGTCCTCCAGTTTAACATTTCCTAGCTTTTGTTCTCTTGAGAGATGTTAGTGCAGAAATAAGCACTCTGTGGTCAATTGAGTCTGGAAATTTTGGGGTAATTGATGGCTCAGTGGGTAAAGAATTTGCCCACAGTGCAGGAGACACAGGAGACGGAGGTTCAATCCCTGGGTCGGGAATATCCCCTGGAGAAGGAAAATGGCAATCCACTCCAATATTCTTGCCTAAAAAATCCCATGGACAGAGGAGCCTGACAGGCTACAGTCCATAGGGTTGCAAAGAGTCAGACATGACTGAGTGACTAAGCACAAACACGCATGTACACACACACACACACAACCTGTGTTCTCTTGAGAGATGCTAATGCAGAAACAAACAATCCATAGTTAATTGAGTTGGGAAATGTTGGGGTAAGTTATATAAATTTCTTTACTTCTCAGAGCCCTTCATATGTTGATGTGAATATCTGTGAGGCCAATATAAGATGTGGTATTTCTCAATTCTATAGGATCTTCCCAAGGGATGGTATTTTGTGGGAACACATCTTGAGCAATGCTATTCAGGTCTCTCCGTTGGGTATCAGGTTTGGTCATCATTTTAGCTCTGGGTTGGTGAACACATCAAGATGCTGTAGGATGGTGCACCTGGAAACGGCATGGAAGCTCCACATTGCCCCACTCCCGTACCTTTCTTTATTCAATTCTTCCATTTGATTATTCCTGACCTGTACCCTTTATAAAGTCAGCAAATGTAAGTATTTTCCTGAGTTTTCTAAGCTGTTTCAGCAAATTATCAAATCCAAGGTAGGGGTTGTGGGAACCCTAGATTTATTGCAATTGGTCTGGAGTCCTGGTGGTCAAGGGCTTCCCTGGTGGCTCAGCTGGTGAAGAATCCACCTACAATATGGGTGACCTGGGTTTGATCCCTGGATTCGGAAGATCCCTTGGAGAAGGGAATGGCTACCCACTCCAGTATTCTGGCCTGGAGAATTCCATGAACTATCCATGGGGTCACAAAGAGTCACACAGCTGAGTGACTTTCACTGGTGGTCAAGGACTTGTGATTGGCATCTGAAGTGAGGGCCATAATGTGGAACTGAGCTCCTTTAACTCATGGCATCTGTTGTTAACTCCAGGAAGATAGTGTCAGAATTTACTAAATTGTAGGACACCTGGTTGATGTCTGGAGAATTGTTGATGGTTATCACCCGGAAGTTACAGAGAGCTGCCATAGTCTTATCTCCTCCTCCAGTCCTTACCTTCTCTCTAGCCTGGAAAGGAAAGCTTGTGACTTTGAAGGATGTAGGGCAGAGGGGAAATTTTGTGATAGGAAAATATGTGTCTCACATGAAAACATGAATCAACATGAGAGAACTGGCAGTCCTAGGGTGAAGAGACCTCAAGAGCCATGATTCCATACCCAAGAGGCAGTTATCTTTTTCTGCAATTAAGCAATATATATATATGTGTATGTGTATATATGTATATAAAATATTACATGTATAATATATATATGTAAACTGAAATAAAAAATATATAGTGATATATATACTATCTAGAACAAGGCACTTTTTAATATTATTATTAAGTTATTACAATAATAATAATGATTAAAAATAACTAACAGTTCTGAATACTTTATAAGTATTTTTAGCCCTGCATTAGGTGTATGGCATGGATTGCCTCAGGTTTTTTTTTTAAAAAAACCCTATGAGAAGTGGTTACTATAATTATTCCATTTTATAGATTAATGTAATCAGATTCAGATAGATTAACATATTTGTCCAAAGACATACAATAAGAAGACGCAAAGTTAGGATTAGATGAACCTAGGCAGTTTCACCATATTTTCAACCATTGGACCGGTATAACAAATATTGCTTAAATTTGTTTGTGTTTTATAGTATTTAAAGCCATTTTGTGTAGACTATCACACCAACACTGTTAGTCAGATGTCATATCTCCATTTTTTAGAGAAAAGGAAATTGAGTCTCAAAGAGTTAGTCAAATCTTACATTACAAACAAGCAACTTGAATTCTGGTCCATTCTTTTCCTATTATATGTTTCGTTTCTTCCCACTTTTATTTTCTCTAGCTCTATCCCTTTTAGTTGGATTTTCCTCTTCCTTCTCCCTTTATGTTACAATACGGATTTGCAGCATGAGAACAACGAGGAAGTAGTTTCTTGAGTTAGTTACTAAAATGTCCAGAGAAATATTAATACAAACTGGAAAAGGATGTATCTGGTCACCTTAGCCCAAAATAAATGAATGAAAATCCTACTGCATTCCATTCAGCTTAACAATTCTTCACCCAATACATTGAATGTGTCAAGTCTTTGAGACCATCAACGAATGCATAACACTCAAACACACATGGGCACACACACACACCTATAAGTTTCAACAATCCAGAGATCACAAATCCTGTCCAATGAGTGTTACAGAGAACTTGAACAGCCAAGCTCACTGTACTCATGTACCCTCTGTTGTCCTTTGTAACTTCCCTTTCATTACTCCTTTTTCAAGAAATAAAAACAGAGAGGCAGATAGGGCTACAGGGAAATGGGACTGAGAGGAGGAAATCATGGAAAAGTGTGAAGAAGATGGGCTGTTGACGTGCAGGACCATGGTCCATGGAGTGGAATTTTAGCTTGCTCTAACCATTGCAGGCCAAGTGCTCGTGTGTGCTGGAGAGAACTGCATGGAGCCATAGATAATGGCTGTCTTGAGTGTAACAGTGAGCAGCTGTCTTTTTGCTCAAATAACAACATAAGAAAGAGAGCCGTGGAATTTCAGCATTTACCACCAATGTTTAACGCAGGGTTAAGTGGCAGCTGGTTGTCGTCCAGGCTCAGGAAATGTGTGGGTGGCAGGATAGCACTGGTGAGCACGGAAAAGCTGGGACATTCAAGCAACCGAAGAGCCTGAATGCCTTATAGCTATGGCTCATCCTTTCCTTTAAGTAATGAAGTTGTTCTTTTATAATAAACCGAATTAAACATTGAAAAATTATTTTAGAAATGACGTACCCAGGGTCATAAACCATTAGATGATTTTGAAGATGTGTTTTGTCTAAGTTGATCAATATTTGTAAAAAATTGATTTCAAATGCTTAATTTAGTATGCATGCATTCTCTAGGAGTTGATTTCTTGTTTTTTTTGTCCTAGAGATACTTGGTGTAAGCTTATGGCTTTCTAGAAATTTGTGAGGCTTTCTTGGTGGTAGGGGGTGCTCCATAGGTGGGTTCTTTCATAATATTAGTGTTTAGAAAAATAATTAATCTGCTTTTATTTGAGGCTGAAATGAATAACTTCAGCTATTAAAGATACCTGTACCTTCATGAAGAGAAACTGTCAAACTGCTAATTTAACTGGGAATGCTGAGGTTGGTGGGACTTTTGTAAGACTGAAGTAGCTGTCAACCAGGCTGTGTTCTTCAAGACAATGGCCCCTGAGATTTCCTTAGAGATGATTTGTCAGGATGACCTGTCAGCTAATAGGAAGAAGGTAACCAGATATAGCTGAATCTGTATGTTGAGTCTGGTGATCTTTACTTTAGTTTTGGCTTTGCCAGTAACACTATGTCACCTTGTGAAAATTGCTGATGATCTCTGATTTTGGTTCCTCATCTGGAAAATGTGGAAATTGGTAAAATGATCTCCAATGCCCTGTCTAGCTTTAAAATTTTCTGATGCCAGGAATATGGTTTGTCCATCAATGAAAAGTCAGTGAGCTGACCTTGGAAATTGCTTCATGCCAGTTAATCTCTTTCATCCTCATACTAGAAAATGATCAGTAAAATGGTTTCACATTGTAAATCATGAATATATTTTCTCAGAACCCCTCCTCTGCTGCCTTATAAAAACCAAATGCATTTGTGTCTGAGACGAGACAAAAAACAAATACTTCCATCAAGTTAACTCTTGAGATTGAGGTTGCTGTGTGAGTAACCTGTTTGGTAACTTAGTTCTAAGAGGTTGGGGAGCAAAAAGAGGAAGTGGGATTGAGAACCTTTTTCACTTTTGTGATGGTTTGAAAAGCAGTTCTACTGGGGAATCACATTGATTGGCACACACACACACACAAACAAACAAAATGATCCATTTTGGCTATTGTATTTTAAAGCCCCTGGTGGAATTCTGACATCTGTGATGATGAGAGCCACTGAGCCTAATCTTTGTCTAAGTTAACCTTGATGCCTTTTTGGCCCCCTCCTATACCTCCCCCATCCCCTTCGCTTATTTCCCATTCACTGAAGTTCTGAATTTGTTTCTAGTTGTCCCCTCAGCTGGCTCTGGTCCACTCTCAGACAGTCAGGCAGTCTCAAGCCTCCTTGGTGTTTGGGTTAGTTTTGATGGGGTGCCAAGAATTCATTCCAAAAGACACACACTTTCATGTTTTCCTTCTGTGGCAAATGGGTCAGGTCAGAGACTCAGAATAAACAAATCTATGAGTGCCTCATTTGCTAATCCCAGAATCTTATTTCCCATTCACTGGACATTTTTTCTAGATGGCCATGACTTCTAGCGCTGAAACAATTACTGGAATTAAACACAATTTCTTTGCTCTATGTGGTGACCACATGCTCTTGATTTTCCTAAATTTTCAAATTAGTATACTTTTTATTTTTGCTTAGAAAGATGACTGATGATTTGCTTAATGTAAAAATAAAGAGAACTTAATTGTACATCATGGGAATACATCTCATGTCTGATAGAAAAAATTCCCCTGTTAGGTGATGTCACTGCATTGTGGTTTGAGAGATTGAGATTCCTATACTTACAAGCCCGTGTCTTTTTTTTTTTTAATTGGAGGCTAATTGCTTTACAATATTGTGGTGGTTTTTGCCATACATTGACATGAATCAGCCATGGGTGTACATGTGTTCCCCATCCTGAACTCCCCTCCCACCTCCCATCCCTCACGGTCATCCCAGTGCACCAGCCCTGAGCACCCTGTCTCATGCATCGAACCGGGACTGGCGATTTATTTCACATATGATAATATACATGTTTCAATGCTGTTCTCTCAAATCATCCCACCCTCGCTTTCTCCCACAGAGTCCAAAAGTCTGTTCTTTACATCTGTGTCTCTTTTGCTGTCTCGCACATAGGGTCATTGTTACCACCTTTCTAAATTCCAGATATATGTGTTAATATACTGTATTGGTGTTTTTCTTTCTGACTTACATCGCTCTGTATAATAGGCTCCAGTTTCATCCACCTCATTAGAACTGATTCAAATGCATTCTTTTTAAGAGCTGAGTAATATTCCATTGTGTTTATGTACCATAGCTTTCTTATCCATTCGTCTGCTGATGGGCATCTAGGTTGCTTCCATGTCCTGGCTATTATAAACAGTGCTGCGATGAACTTTGGGGTGCACGTGTCTCTTTCAGTTCTGGTTTCCTCGGTGTGTATGCCCAGAAGTGGGATCGCTCGGTTGTATGGCAGTTCTATTTCCAGTTTTTTAAGAAATCTCCACAGTGTTCTCCATAGTAGCTGTACTAGTTTGCATTCCCACCAGCAGTATAAGAGGGTTCCCTTTTCTCCACACCCTCTCCAGCATTTATTGTTTGTAGACTTTTTGATAGCAGCCATTCTGACTGGCGTGAGATGGTACCTCATTGTGGTTTTGATTTGCATTTCTCTGATAATGAGTGATGTTGAGCATCTTTTCATGTGTTTGTTAGCCATCTGTATGTCTTCTTTGGAGAAATGTCTGTTTAGTTCTTTGGCCTATTTTTTGACTGGGTCACTTATTTTTCTGGAATTGAGCTGCAGGAGTTGCTTATATATTTTTGAGGTTAATTCTTTATCAGTTGCTTCATTTGCTATTATTTTCTCCCATTCTGAAGGCTGTTTTTTCACCTTGCTTATAGTTTCCTTCATTGTGCAAAAGCTTTTAAGTTTAATTAGGTCCCATTTGTTTATTTTTGCTTTTATTTCTATTACTCTGGGAGGTGGGTCATAGAGGATCCTACTATGATTTACATCAGAGAGTGTTTTCCACTAGGAGTTTTATAGTTTCTGGTCTTATTTAGATCTTTAATCCATTTTGAGTTTATTTTTGTGTATGGTGTTAGAAAGTGTTCTAGTTTCATTCTTTTACAAGTGGTTGACCAGTTTTCCAAGCACCACTTTTTAAAGAGATTGTCTTTTCTGCATTGTATATTCTTGCCTCCTTTGTCAAAGATAAGGTGTCCATAGGTTCATGGATTTATCTCTGGGCTTTCTATTTTGTTCCATTGATGTATATTTCTGTCTTTGTGCCAGTACCATACTGCAGACCCATGTCTTGATAGCACAAAAGATGATTCAAATGTGATTAAAAAAAAAAATTAGGAATTAGTATGGTATAACAATGTGGTTTGCATGTGTCCATCAGAACTAAACCAAAGACAACAGCAAAAGCTCAGTCAGTTGTGTTCACTTCATACATGTGGATTAGTGGCTGAAATTAGGTGATGAACTTGACTGTGTTGAGCATGTTATTAACTGAATTTCTGTGTCTCTGGGTGCCCCTGATCTCCCCACTTAGGCCCAGACAGACTGGCTGGTGCTATAAGTTTATGGCCCTGCAGTGCTCAGTGCTGGAGGCTGAGGAAGTTCGGAGCATAGTAAGGCGCCTTGTGTGAGGAGTGTATGGTGGAGACTCTATGAGGAGGCACTCGACACTCATACTCACAACACGGGACTCATACAAAATACTCACTCATAAAGACACAGTAAAACAACCCAACCTAACCCAAAGTCAGATGAATGCACAGCTGCTCAGGGGGGCTGCTAAGTAACTGCAGTAGAGTCGGGTAGAAATTTCCGGAAAGGTTTCTCCATAGAGGTGACCCTGAGGAAGGCTTTGGGAGATGAAGGGTGCATGGCAGAGTCGTGGGGGTGGGTTCTGGGAAAGAATGGGGAAGCACAGGCAGGACCAACGAGCTTGGAGTAGCTGAGTGGAGATGGGAACTTGACTTCTGAAGGAAGTGAAGGCATTGGGGCAAGGCTTGGTAAGGCAGAGAGGGAGGATGAAATCCTGTGATGGAGATCTTCTTGAGGAGCCAATTTAAATCAATTGGGTTTCCCTGGTGGCTCAGATGGTAAAGAATCTGCCTGCAATGTGGGAGACTTGAGTTCGATCCCTGGGTCAGGAAGAGCCCCTGGAGAAGGGAATGGTAACCCACTCCAGTACTCTTGCCTGGAAAATTCCATGGACAGAGGAGCCCGGTAGGCTACACTCCATGGGGTCCCAAAGAGCCGGATACTTTCAAGGGCTGGCTAACTTACTCTCTTGTCTGAAAAGATGGAGGAAGAGAGGGGAATGGGTAAAACATCTCCTAGCCCAGAGGCAAGTCAGGCACACCTGATAAAATCAGATTCATGCTTTCCCTTTGCTTGCTTCTGGGATGCTTTTTTAGCATCCAGTCATACTCTCTGATACTAAAATCCTAAGTACTCATTTGTTTCCTCACTTCCTTTTCTAAACCCTGCCTAGGGATTAGAACCTGCAGCCAGAGTCAGTCCTCACAAGGTGGAATTAGAAGCAGGTCAGGAGTCATGGGGGTAGGTTCTCTCCAGTCCTTTCATCTCGGTATGAGGACTCTCAGTCTTTGGCAGACAGATTAGCCTGAAGCTGGCTGCCTGTTCCCAGGGGCATGTCTGCCTGCAGTGACTTGCTCCGGAAGACTCTTTTGGGACCAACACACCAGTTCCCATACCTGAACCCACTCATCTCACCCTCCAGGAGAGGGAGAGGGCGTGTTTCCCTTGTACTGACACAGAGAATGGGATTCTTTTCCTTCTGAGTAAACAATTCTGCACTGCAGAGGGTGGGGACAGATTAAAACCAAAAGCCTGGGATTAGGTTGTTTGTCTAGCACCTGCCTCCCCAGGGTGAGCTCACAGCTCTTAATGACACCCTTCCAGCCCAGTCTGGCTCACCTTCTTTGGAACCCAGGGTAATGCCTGACATCCTCTCTGCTCTGTTGCAGCTGGGAATTCACCTTTTTTTGTTTTTCCTGCCAGTTAAAGTCAGACGGAATCTCTTTAAGATCCCTAGATAAGACCTGTGTAGATCTGTCAGTCATTAATCTGCATGCGATTGATGCATGCTTTTCATTTCTAATTAGACCTGTTTGTTGGAGAAGAACAGATAAAACCAACTCTCACTTTTTAATGCTGTGGGAGCTAGTGACAAGGTAGACTCCATTTTCTACTTTATAGTTAGTTTTAACATTCAAACTATAAATATGAATTACTTTTCTGTCTGACTCCTCTGATGTAGGTTATTGTTATGCTAATTCAGGTGTATGTCTTCCTGGACCTTATAAGTATATAAATCTTGTGTTCTTTTGAACAAATTGGCTGGTTAATCCTTTAATCAGTTATTGAGAGATTGCTACAAGCACAGAGCAAAGGCCAGAGCTCTAAGCTTAGCAATTTGAAGGTCATCATTGTTATGCATTTGGTGCTTCTGCTTTGTTTCTTCTTTTTTCTTCTATTAAATAGGAAAGTTAGCCTAATCCTACCGCAAGCATTTTCCTTTAAAGTGGAAAGATGGAACCAGGGGAGGAGAAGGAGATTCCAGTGATTCAAACAATAGGTAATGCTGCTGATGGGAGCCATTTCTCATCTTTTCTTTTTCTCCCCCAGCTGCCCCCACCGTCTCTTTTCTCTTAGGTATTTTCTGAGAATGGATAACTGTCTCAGCAGGTTGGCTGTATTTGTCATCTAACTTTTCTGTTTTCTCAACAAAGTATTTATATGTATTCTATAGATAACCTTTTGTTAGCACAAGTAAGACGTTCTTCCTTGATGTGTCCCTGGGAATGTTTGTTGAGACTCCATCAATTGCTGAGAAATAATAGGTTAAATTCAAACACATCATTCATTGACAACTGTTTTGGCTTCAATGGGGGGAGGTTAAAAATGTGTGGACAATTAATGTTGCCAGTAGAAGCATGAGGAGATGATTTACCATCAGATTCTTTGTGTGTAGAGGTTTTGGCTTGAACCCTGGGCTACCTGGCTTGATAGTGGACCTATAGCCAGTCATGCCCCAGACACTTGTCCTAGCTCATTTCCATAGGATGCATTCTGAATTGATTTATAAAGACTATGTCCATATTTTCGATCCCCTAGCCGACCAAGATGATGCCAAAGGTGATCTTGGCAGCTGCTAGGATTGTCCTTCTATCTTCCATTCCCTCCTTGGAGTTCTTCTGCCAGGATGGTGGACTGGGTGTGACTGGGGCTTGGCCTTCCCAGGCAAAAGTCACAGGAGTTCTGGCCTCTAAAGGAATTCTTCAACCCTTTGCTCTCTCGAAAGAAGCTGGTGTGGGGAAAACCTCAGAGCCTCTGACTGAGTCAGGAGATCCCTGTGGGGTCATCCCCAAGTCAGTGCCCATTGGATGCCAAAACTTGGCCTTTGTGTACTGGTGCTGAATGGAATCTGAGACTGAGTTTTGGGTGAAGTAGAAAAGAAGAGCTTTATTGTTTTCCAGGCTAAGGGGGGATATAGTGGGTTAATGCCCTCAAAAGTGTTTGTCCCAACCCAGAGAGATTTGGTGAAGAGTTTTATAGCAATGCTTCAAGGGTGGGTTGCTGATAAGGATCAGTGTGTCCAGGGACTACAGTCCTTTAATCTGATCTCAGATGTTCTCCTGATAAGCTTCTGTGGTTCTCAAGGTTATCAAACTGTGACCTTCTCTCTGGAATGAAAAATGTTTCATCAAGGAGTTAACATCTTCCATTTGTTGGGGGTTTTGTTCTACAGAAGAGTTCAATGATATTGCTATGTATATCCCTTGAAGTGGAATAACGATGCTGCCCCAAGGCCACACTATTGTTTTTTGACTGCAGCTCCTTTGTTCCTGCGTCCCCTCCTTTCTTTGATTAGCAACTATTTGAACCTGCTGTGAAAGTGTTGCACTTAATATGCCAGCAAATTTGGAAAACTCAGCAGTGGCCACAGGACTGGAAAAGGTCAGTTTTCATTCCAATCCCAAAGAAAGGCAATGCCAAAGAATACTCAAACTACCACACAATTGCACTCATCTCACACGCTAGTAAAGCAAAGCTCAAAATTCTCCAAGCTAGGATTCAAAAAAACATGAACCATGAACTTCCAGATGTTCAGCCTGGTTTTAGAAAAGGCAGAGGAACCAGAGATCAAATTGCCAACATCCACTGAATCATCAAAAAAGCAAGAGAGTTCCAGAAAGACATCTATTTCTGCTTAATTGACTATGCCAAAGCCTTTGACTGTGTGGATCACAACAAACTGTGGAAAATTCTTCAAGAGATGGGAATACCAGACCACCTGACCTGCCTGTTGAGAAATCTGTATGCAGGTCAGGAAGCAATAGTTAGAATTGGACATGGAACAACAGACTGGTTCCAAATCAGGAAAGGAGTAAGTCAAGGGTGTATATTGTCACCGTGCTTATTTAACTTACATGCAGAGTACATCATGAGAAATGCTGGAGTGGATGAAGCACAAACTGAAATTAAGATTGCCGGGAGAAATATCAATAACCTCAGATATGCAGAGGACACCACCCTTAGGGCAGAAAGTATTATGGTAAGAAGAACTCACCCTTATGGTAAGAAGAACTAAAGAGCCTCTTGATGAAAGTGAAAGAGGAGAGTGAAAAAGTTGGCTTAAAGCTCAACATTCAGAAAACTAAGATCATGGCATCCGGTCCCATCACTTCATGGCAAATAGATGCGGACACAGTGGAAACAGTGGCTGACTTTATTTTTCTGGGCTCCAAAATCACTGCAGATGGTGATTGCAGCCATGAAATTAAAAGACACTTACTCCTTGGAAGGAAAGTTATGACCAACCTAGATAGCATATTGAAAAGCAGAGACATTACTTTGCAACAAAGGTCTGTCTAGTCAAAGCTATGGTTTTTCCAGTAGTCATGTATGGATTTGAGAGTTGGACTATAAAGAAAGCTGAGCGCAGAAGAATTGATGCTCTTGAACTGTGGTGCTAGAAAAGACTCTTGAGAGTCCCTTTGACTGCAAGGATATCCAACCAGTCCATCCTAAAGGAAATCAGTCCTGAAATATTCATTTGAAGGACTGATGCTGAAGCTGAAACTCTAATACTTTGGCCACCTGATGTGAAGAGCTGACTCATTTGAAAAGACCCTGATGCTGGGAAAGATCGAAGGCGAGAGGAAAAGGGGACGGCAGAGGATGAGATGGTTAGATGGCATCACTGACTCAACGGACATGAGTTTGAGTAAACTCCAGGAGTTGGTGATAGACAGGGAGGCCTGTCATGCTTCAGTCCATGGGGTTGCAAAGAGTCAGACATGATTGAGCGAATGAATTGAACTGAACCTGCCCCTTAGAACTCAGAGAAAGTCATGGAGCCTAAGCCAATTTCCTACAAACAAGAAAATGGGGACACATAAAGACTTCTGTGCCCAGCAGCCTCACAGGGTCCTGCTCAGTTTCAAAGACATATCATTTTATAGCCTCTCTTCTACCTAGGCCTCATTCAACAGAGCCCAGTGAGGGCCTTTTGGGGGATGCTCATCCAGTGAAGCAACCCACTCCAGTACTCTTGCCTGGAAAATCCCATGGGCCGAGGAGCCTGGTAGGCTGCAGTCCATGGGGTCGCTAGGAGTCGGACTCGACTGAACGACTTCACTTTCCCTTTTCGCTTTCATGCATTGGAGAAGGAAATGGCAACCCACTCCAGTGTTCTTGCCTGGTGAATCCCAGGGACAGGGGAGCCTGGTGGGCTGCCATCTATGGGATTGCACAGAGTCAGACATGACTGAAGCGACTTAGCAGCAGCAGCAGCAGCATCCAGTGAAAGTCCCAGTAGGAACAGTAACAAGGGGATGCAATGACCTGGTTCCACTTGGACAAATGAAATAAAATGGACAGAGTGATAGAAATCCAGATCCTAATCTCACTAACTTCAAAGTAGAAAAATTCTTTGCATCTCTCTGCTCCTCCTCATTTGACAGAGAGCCACATCTTCCATGCTATGTCAGCCGCATCCCTGAAAGAAGATGGTGAAAGTCAGAGTGAATGGATTTGGCTGTATCAGGCACCTGGTCACTAGATCTGCTTTTCACCTGGCAAAGTAGACATCATCACCATCAGTGACCCCATCACTGACCCTAACTACATGGTCTACATGTTCCAGTATGATTCTATCCATGGCAATTTCCATGGCACAGTCAAGGCTGAGAATGGGAAGCTCATCATTATTGGAAAGGCCATCACCATCTTCCAAGAGTGAGATATCACCAACATCAAATGGGATGATGCTGGTGCTGAGTATGTGGTGGAGTCCACTCATATCTTCACTACCATGGAGAAGGCTGGGACTCACTTGAAGGGTGGAACCAAGAGGGTCATCACCTCTGCCTTTTGCCGATGCCCCCATGTTTGTGATGGGTGTGAACCATGAGAATTATGACAACTTCCTCAAGATTGTCAGCAGTGCCTCCTGCACCACCAACTGCTTGCCCACCCCCCACCCCCACCCCCCTGGCCAAGGTCATCCATGACCGCTTTGGCATGGTGGAGAGATTCATGACCACAGTCCATGCCATCACTGCCACCCAGAAGACTATGGATGGTTCCTCTGAAACTGTGGTGTGGTGGCCAAGGGATTGCCGAAAAAGTCATCCCTGCTTCTATTGGCACTGCCAAGGTCATGGGCAAGGTCATCCCTGAGCTGAACGGAAAACTCATGAGCATGTCCTTCCATGTCCCCACCCCCAACATGTTGGTTGTGGATCTGACCTGCTGCCTGGAGAAACCTGCCAGGTATGATGAGGTCAAGAAGGTGGTGAAGCAGGTGTCAGAGGGCTGCCTCAAGGGCATTCTGGGCTACACTGAGGACTGGGTTTTCTCCTGCGACTTCAACAGTGATAGTCACTCTTCTACCTTTGATGCTGGGGCTGGCATTGCCCTCAATGACCACTTTGTCAAGCTCATTTCCTGGTACAGCAATGAATCTGGCTGCAGAAACAGAGTGATGGACCTCATGGTCCACATGGCCACCAAGGAGTAAGAGTCCCTGGACCACAAGCCCTAGCAAGAGCATGAAAGGAAGAGAGAGGTCCTCAACTCCTGGGGAGTCCTTGCCCCACCTTGATCCTCCAGCACACTGAGAAATCTCCCAAGCCCCACACGGTTTCCATCCCAGACCTCTTGAGGAAGGCGAGGGGTTAGGGAACCCTACCTTGTCGTGTATCTTCAATGAAGTACCCTTTACCCCCAAAAAAAGAAGAAAAAAAAAAGGAAGAAAAATTCTTTCCAAACTTTCCATGGAGTTGGGTCAGGATTCAAATCAGAATTGGAAGCATGAATAGAATTTACATACAAAAGATGTTTGAAATCTTTGTGGTCCTGAGAGTTTCAAATTTTTCTTCTTAAAGAGTTGTTATCTAGAAATCTGTCTAAAATCAAATCTGCCTGGCCTGGTGTCTTCCAGTGGCCCTTGTCACACACCGGGCCAGTTGCTATGACAGCAGCCCTTTCTTTCCGGGATGTGTGTTGAGCATATATGGGCATTTACGTGTTGGGCTTAACTGAGGAAGATTGTTTAGAAAATACAAATAGCGATTCCCTATATTGAACAATGAAGTCAATTCCTTTCAGAATACAGATCTATAATGATGATGATAACCAAAATTACCCATGAGTGAGCATTCATTGACCTTACTAGTACAAACCATGCAGTATTATCTGCTGTGTTATGGAGATAACCGAGGTTCACCTCAGTAAAACAAGCTAAACAGTACAGTGGGAATTTAAGTCTAGGTGTGGTGCCCATAGTGATTGATTCGGAGGTGGTCTTATAACCCAAGTCAGGCCAAAGGAAGGTTTTAAAAATAATTTCAGAAACCTGAAAAGTTAATTTTAAGCCTTAACATCCTGTGATAAACTCCTAAAGGAAGTTGTCTAAGAATGAAGCTAAAGCAGATGGAAGCATGAGAAATGGGGAAAACTGGATCTCTGAGGACTGGATTTCAGCACCTAGAGATAGCTACACCTGAAACCAACTAGCCCTGGGTTGCTTAGTTACATGAAACAATAGATTCCTTTTTTTTTGGCTTAAGTCTCTGTATTGGGGAAGTTTGTCTCAAGCACTGAAGCAGGGGGTCTTCTGACCCCCTACTTACTTCACTATGTGAGAATGGGCTGTGAGCTTGGAACGGCTCCTTTCTATGAGATAAAGTCCCCAGAGCCTGTGCCAGGCTATCGCCTTGTCTTTCCCTATTTCAGATTCCATGTTTCCATGCGTGCTCCTTTTTCCTGCTTAAGCATGTGTGTGGTGACACCTGGCCAACTCTACTACGGTATCTGTCCTCTTTGGGGAGGGGACTGAGTCCTGTTACTAGCAATCCAAGAGGGATTCATGCAGGACAACTGGCCTGCATCTGAAGCTGAGAGGGACCTGCTTACCCTGGGGCACCCTTGTCTAGCCTTGGAACTGATCTTGCTCTTTCCCTTCTGTGTGAGTAAAGCCTTGTCTCTTCCAGCACCTGGATGAGTTGTGCTGTCCTGGTGATTTCTTTACCAAGATGCAGTGGACAGAGTGTTTGGACTTCTGTTCCTGGTGATACACGACAGATGCCACTTGCTCGTCACTCTTTGAAATATGTTTTTGCCTTGAAACTGGAAATGGAAAGGCTCTTGACTATCTCTGTTCCCAAACTTTGTCTGAATTTCCTAGTTAAACCCAATAATTTTATCTATCCTTTCCTCATACCTGAATCTGCTATCAATATTGTTTCATCACAATGGATGGTGGTTGCATTTTTTACATATCTGTCCTTCACTAGGCTGCAAAATCTTGTAACGCAGAGATAATGCCTGTCTGTGTGTATATGTGCACGTGCACGTGTGTGTGTGTGTGTGTGTGTGTGTGTGTGTGTGTAATTCTTGCCTCTAGGCCCCTTGAGAGATCCCTGGAGAAGGGCATGACAACCCACTCTGATATACTTGCCTGGAGAATCCCATGGACAGAAGAACCTGGCAGGCTACAGTCCATGGGGTCTCAAAGAGTCAGACATGACTGAGCGAATAACACACACACACACACACACACACACACACATACACACAGGCCTAAATTCTCTCCTGAAATGCAAAGTAATAAAGATTTAACCAGAAAATTCTTCAGGAAAACTTAAGTATCAAGGTGCAGATTCTCCAACTCCTCCACAATATAATAACTCCTCCCATGATTCTCAAACTTTAACTTGCAAATAAATCCTGTGAACATCTTGTCAAAATGTAGATTCTATTTCAGAAAAGTCTGGGGTAAGACCAGAAATTCTCAATCCTAATAAGTTCTTTGGTAATTTGAGAAGCAAAATATTGGTATGTGTCTTTAGTTCTCTTTAGGACGATGTCAGGTCAGAGCATGTAGGAAAATTCTGATAAATTTCTTATTTGAATTAAATAAATTCCAACAGAGATTAACTTAATAAAATTTTTTGAGGCACAAAGAGCCATTATTTTCTTAGGCAACCAATAAGTACTTTTTTGAGCACTGATATGAGTCTGGCTCTCAGCTAAATATAATGACATACCAAAAAAATATGAGATTAGTTCAGTGGAACCCAGTTTAGTCTTGGAACCCATTTTAGTCTTGGAAAGGGATGAGTGCTGTTGATTTTAGGGGTGTTATCAAAGTTTGTCATATCTCCAAACTTTGACAATATTTTTACTTGGCATTATAGAACAAGAACAAGAAAAGATTCTGGAACTCGTCATCCATTCACACCTTGACGTGAATTAGTTAACTCTGCTTTCCTTTCTCTTATCCTAAAGAGATCCACCAAATAAGGAATGGGGATTTTGTTCTGGTGGCCAAGCCAATCCTCAAGAAAGGGGGATAATTCTAGAGGAAGCGAGTGGGGATTCCTGTAGGGTGGTGTTCTCTTTACTAGAGTTTCCTAAAAGGTTTCTGTGTATGACCCAAACCCAACTGTATTGCTCAGGAGAAATGGCACCAAAGATAAGATGAAGTCTACTTATACTGAAGTTTTACATCTGGACCATAAGCATCATTGAATATTAGTGACAGTAGAGAACTGAGTGATGGCTTGGTCCAATCCTCTCACTTCATAAGGAAGGAACCTAGAATCCCTAGTGGAGTTTGGCTTGCTCAAACACACTTCTCATGCAGTATGGGGCCCGTTCCTCCCCCAGTTGGGGTTCTTTTTGCAGTATGAGGGGCAGTGAAGCAGGGGGAGGCTAAGCACCCAGGCTCTCCTCTGTAGTCAGCCTGTTTGGCTTTAACTCCTACTTCTTCAGTTACTAGTGGGCTTTGAGTGAGTTTTTGTCTCTGTCTTAGTTTCCTCATTTATAAAAAGGTGTTAATGATGGTAACTACCTCTGCGGGGAGTGGTGAAGATTAAATGAATTGATCAGTTCAGTTGCTCAGTCATGTCCGACTCTTTGCGACCCCATGAATCACAGCACGCCAGGCCTCCCTGTCCATCACCAACTCCCGGAGTCCACCCAAACCCATGTCTATTGAGTCAGTGATGCCATCCAACCATCTCATCCTCTGTCGTCCCCTTTTCCTCCTGCCCCCAATCCCTCCCAGCATCAGGATCTTTACAAATGAGTCAGCTCTTCACATCAGGTGGCCAAAGTATTGGAGTTTCAGCTTCAACATCAGTCCTTCCAGTGAACACCCAGGACTGATCTCCTTTAGGATAGACTGGTTGGATCTCCTTGCAGTCCAAAGGACTCTCAAGAGTCTTCTCCAACACCACAGTTCAAAAGTATCAATTCTTCATTGCTCAGCTTTCTTCATAGTTCAACTCTCACATCCATACATGACCACTGGAAAAACCATAGCCTTGACTAGACAGACCTTTGTTGGCAAAGTAATGTCTCTGCTTTTTAATATGCTGTCTAGGTTGGTCATAACTTTCCTTCCAAGGAGTAAGTGTCTTTTAATTTCATGGCTGCAATCACCATCTGCAGTGATTTTGGAGCCCAGAAAAATAAAGTCTGACACTGTTTCCACTGTTTCCCCATCTATTTGCCATGAAGTGATGGGACCGGATGCCATGATCTTAGTTTTCTGAATGTTGAGCTTTAAGCCAGGTTTTTCAGTCTCCTCTTTCACTTTCATCAAGAGGCTTTTTAGTTCTTCTTCACTTTCTACTATAAGGGTGGTGTCCTCTGCATATCTCAGGTTATTGATATTTCTCCTGGCAATCTTGATTCCAGCTTGTGCTTCCTCCAGCCCAGCGTTTCTCATGATGTACTCTGCATATAAGTTAAATAAGTTGATACAAGTAAAGTAATGAGTACAGTGTGGGTCCATACTTTGTTCTGGACAAAATCTACTGGGAGCTCAATTTATCTGCTATAGTCACTCCCCTGTAGTAGGAGAAGAGTGTTTTTTTCCTGGCTGAGGACCCAGCATGCTATCCTAAGTTGAAGGACAGGCTGACCTCTTAAGTCCACTACCCTAGTTGTCAGCTGGAGGCACTCAGATTTTGACAACCAGATAAGATCCCCTCCATCTCATACTTGCCCAGACAGGGCAAGTCCTCTTCCCACAAATGTCTGAACCCCACCTCACCTTGTATTTCTGCAAATTCTCAGACCCTTCATCTTTGTTCTGGTGCCCAATGTCCAAGAAGGCTTCCTTTGGGCCGCATAGAGCAGGCCACAGAAGTTAGCATCTTTTTTGATCCCCTGCTCAAGAATTCCCTTGTATGACCACATTCGTTTCTGAAACTTTCTCAGGGAAGACAGAAGAATGGTTTACATAACAAATCCCTCTTAAAAGCCAAAAACACACAGAAAAACAACCCTTAAAAACATCACTTAGATATATCTCTCCCCCAAACTCCCTCAGCTTTTCTACCACTTGCTGGGGGTGGGATGGGGGTGCGGTTGAGGGTTAGGGGGTGGGTATGTTTTCTCTTGAGACCTTCCACCAGATTCTGTTAGTCTTGATTGTCCCAGATTTCTCACCCAAGCAGGTTGTTTTTCTTTTGTTTCTTTAAAGTAACAATTCTCAAAGTGTGGTCTCAGAAACACCCTAGTCCCTAAGATCCCTTTATGGGGTCTGTGAGGTCAGACCATAAAAATACTAAGGGACTACTTGCTTTTTTCACTCCTTCTCTCTCTCTTTTAAGTGCACATTGGAGTACCCCAGGAGTTACATGATATGTGATGACATTCTATAATGAAATGTGTCAACATTCATTTGAACTAATGTTTTCCAAGTGACCAACACATGATGTTACACAATCATGCCTAAATGAAAGACCCATTCAAAATGCAAGAGACTTCAAGAAGTAAGATTATTTATATAGTTTTAGGTTCTTCATTGCAACAGTCCTCTAAAAAACCACCACTTATAGAACTTTGGTGCTGCATCAAAGATTATCTATAATTATATGAAAAGGCTAGAAATGCTCCCCTCTGTTTTCCAACCACACATCTCTCTGAGGCTGGATTTTCTTCATATACTTTAACGAAAGTGATATAAAACAACTTATCAAATGCAGAAGCAGATATGAGAATCCAGTGGATTCTATTAAGGCAGATAATAAAGAGCTTTGTTAAAGTGTAAAACAATGTCATTCTTCTCCCTAAATTATATTAGGAAAATAGTTATTTTTCATAAAAATATTTTACAAACTTATACTGGATTTATTATTTTTAAGTATTAGTTTATAAATATTTCAGTGTTTTCAGTTTTAATTTCTACTATGGCAAATGTTGAAAGATACAATCTATATCAACAAAGGCTCTTTGGTGTTCTTAGTAATTTTTAAGAGTATAAAGGCATCCTGGGACTCAAACTTTTGAGTACTATCATTTTAGAGCAACTCATGTCTTTAATTCCTGCCTCAAATCTGCTGTACAAATACATGAAGTCAGCTAGGCATTGACCAGATTCCAGGTACTTTAAGTATTTTATGTGCAGCTTACTTATTGTTAACCTTGGGAGGTAAGTATAATTATTGTTCACAATTACACTCAAGGAAACTGAGTTTTAGAGAGGATTAGAAACTTGCCCATCATCACACAACTAAAAAGTGGTAAAGGAAAAAAAGTAAATTTAGATAGGTCTCCATCTTATTTTTCTATCTAACTCAGCTGAAAAAAAAAACAAATTCCTTTTCATGAATGGACTCCACTTTGCTTAGAGAGCAGTGGATATTACATGTTGATTTGACAAATATTGTTGTTTTGGTTATGCTCTTTTCTGTGCTCACTTGGTAGATGTCTGGGAGCTGAAATTGACTCTATCCACATTGAGCTGTCATTTGGGAAATGAAGACCTCAAGTGCGCTTTAGTCCTCAATCCACAGCAAGGATTGCCTGTCTTCCCCATTGACTGGCAACTTTTCTCTGGGCTCCTTTTAAAGTACAGTCTCCAAGTCTCTTCCAAATGTGGACTTCTCTGTTCTCAGATGATGCTCAGCTATCACTCAATGGCTGAACCTGAATATTTGATAGAGTGTGCGTTTAGCAGCAAGGTCAGGTTCCAAGTGGGCTCCTAATGGGTTACCTCTCACACTCCAGAAACTCAAGCAGGAGTTTCTGCCTCTCTCTCTCTGGGCCTTTCCAGACCCTATAGTCATGCCCACATGGGCACCTGGACCAGGAGTTCCTGGTGTCACATGATGATCAGTGATCTCATCACAACTATTTTCGGTTGCAAAAATAATGTCTGAGATGCTGTCACTGGGGGTCTCAGTGTGAAGGCAGTCAGCATTTCAAGACACACCATCTGGAAAATTGTCTCTTAATGTGAATATTCTAAATATTTATTTAAGCTTCCTCCTGCCTCTGGGGCTTTCCAGGTGGCTCAGTGAGAAAAGAACGCACCTGCAATGCAGGAGATGCAGGAGATGTGGGTTTGATCCCTCATTTGGGAAGATCCCCTGGAGGAGGGCATGGCAACCCACTCAAGTATTTTTGTCTGGAGAATCCCAGGGACAGAGGAACCTGGCGGGTACAGTCCATAGGGTCTCAAAGAGTCAGCCAGTACTGAAGTGACTGAACACGCCAGCCTCCCCTGCCCTTTCAGAAGCAAGAAAATTGTTCAAAAATCCAGACTTCTACACATAGTATTCCTAAAGTATACTGTGGGCAATGAGTGTAAACGTTTCTGCCCCACCAACTCTTGTGCAGAAACTTCTCTGTGACTGAGATGGCATTTCAGATTCGAGATGGAAAGTTATGGCATTTAGCTAATTTGCCCAAAGGCACACAGTTAGTAAATGACTTTGGAATCAGAACACGGTTTAAACCTCAACTCTGATAGTAGATATTTGTGCTATTTCAGCACATCTTTTAAAGTCTCTAAGCCTTGATTTCTCTATCTGTAATATGAGGGTAGGGTACTGCGATGATTAATTAAGGAATTCCAAGTTTTGAGCAGAGCATTTGGCGTGTATTCAGTAAATTCAGCTATGATGGTTATTATCATACTGTTACTTTGATCATTGTTTTACAACTCTTATCTGTTTTCACAACCATTCCTTCACTTTCTGGTATCAGTAGACAGTAGCTGTGTGTGTCCAGCCAATGTTGAAGACAATTCTTGGTATTTGGGGTATTGGATACGAGTTTGAATGAATGAATGAATGACAAATGAAAAAAAAATATGATGAGGTCTTGACACAGGAGACTTCTATTGATTAGTGAGTTTCTAAATTGAAATGCTAGGAAAGCTCATTGGAAAAAAATCAGAGTTTCGGAAATGGCTACTGAGAGTCAACTGTGATGGCCTAGGTTGAAGAAAGTCCTTGGGCAGGAGGGCAGCCAGAAAGCACAGTCTCCAAATGACCCAGGTGGGCCTCCGTACACAAGTGACTGAAGTGTGGCAAGTCCTTGCTGGAGGTCTATCAAAATGGTTCTATATGTAGGTAATTTGTAAACTAGGTGAAGCGCAGAGAATTGGTAAGTTTCTTTAACCTTCCAA
Organism: Cervus elaphus; assembly: GCF_910594005.1. Lineage (NCBI taxonomy): Eukaryota > Metazoa > Chordata > Mammalia > Artiodactyla > Cervidae > Cervus > Cervus elaphus. The sequence goes on along the minus strand of NC_057822.1, from coordinate 26,753,097 downwards.
AATTTGTCATTGACTAATGGGTCCTTTGGATTAAGTAGCATTCATGGCATTACAACTGCAGTTTAAAAAAGAGAAAGAGAGGCCCACACACGCCTATTTAACCACATTGAGAGGGTGTGTATGTACATAATGTGTGCGTGCGTACTCAGTTGTGTCTGACTCTGCAACCCCGTGATCTGTAGCCTACCAGGCTCCTCTCTCCATGGGATTTCTCAGGCAAGAATACTAGAGTGGGTTGCCATTTCCTTCTCCAGGGGATCTCTCCACCCCAGGGGTCAAACCCAGGTCTCTTGCATCTCCTGCACTGGCAGGCAGATTTTTTACCACTAGTGCCATCTGGTAAGCTCGTGTATGTACATGGGATGGCGCTATTCCATGAGTTCACTCAGGAACCCAGGTTAATGGATGTTTATCAAATCACCCTGGGGATTGTCTCCTTTGTAGTCAGCTGAATGAGGAAAAGTTTGTAGACAGTTGCTGGCTGGGAGGTGCTCATGTGCCAGACTTCAGGTATCACTTGTGACTTCTGTCTCTATTTCATTGGCCAGAACTATCCACACCTGACCAGGGAGTGTCTGAAAGTCTGGGCAATGTAGTGACTGGCTGGCCAACCACTTTTCAATTACAACTGTGCAATAAAGAAGTGGAACAAACTTTTGGTGAACTGTGGACTGTCTTTGCCATGCCTTGTAAGGAGCCAATATCTCTTGGAAGGGTGGTTTAGTGTAGATAAAACTGTCCTCACCAGATTAATGGCCCCACCTCAGTCAGAAGGTTTTACCCCAGAAAGGTTACAGTTATAAAGCTGAGTGGTGCAGGCTATGGGAAAGATACTGGTCCTAGAGTCCTAGACTCTGGGTGTGAGAAGAGGGGCTTTAGGAGAGGATGGGAGAAGTGTAAGACAGAGACAGAATGGCTATGAAGTCACAGATTTGTTGAAGCTAAAACATGGCTGCCCTGCAGAGAGGTAACTTGGTGCTTGTGGGCGGCCTTTGGAGTAAAGCACTTATATAAGCCACCTAGGGGCTCCACTCAGGTGCCCTGAGCTGCGAGAGGAGAATAAAGACCTACCTCCCCCCTCACTGCTTTTCCTCCTCCAAGAAGGCGAGTCAGGCTCATTATGTCTCTAGGTGGATTTTATAGTTCTGGATTTGAGCCTAAAAGTTGCATGTGGTTTTCAAATACTTATTTTATCACACTCCACGATTACTTCCATTATGTGTGGCTAACATTTGAGTCTTTTCAGATTTAGGAGGGATATAAAAGGTTTAAATAAGTCCAATATCAGATGTGTCTGGGATTCCATTTCTTGCATGCACACTGTAAATAAACGCTGATGAAAAATATTTTAGTTCCAAATTCTGCCACCCCAAATCCTACAAATATGCACATTAAAGCCCCATAATCTCATAAAAGCCTTTTTACTTGTAAATAACACTATCTTGTTTTCCATCTCAAATTTCTTCTCCTGTAATTACACAATATTTGGTTTCCCCTTTTTAGGCAATTCAAATTAAAACTTATTTCATTTCGTAATTACAAACATTCATTTTGAGTAAAGAGTAATCTGACGGGAATTTGGTTCCAGTGATATTGTAACCCAGACTTGCAATAGGAGAGCAATCCATCTCCTGACTAATGTCTTGGAATCTTTTAAAATTCTACTCTAGCTAAACATTTGCATTTGGAAAGTTTTATCCTCTTTCCTGAAATAATAATGCTTTATTAAGAGTGCTGTGTAATTTTATTTTTTTTAATAATGATTTAAATCAAAGACCTCAAGATATACAGAATCTAAAGGGTGATCCATTTCACCCTCTTACTTTGGGGTGATTTTATAACTCCCTTGAGTTCTGGAGTAGAACGTGGCTTGGAAAATGTTCATTATTAAGTTCGTTTTCAACCATTTCCTGAAAAAGGAGAAAGAAAATATTCTTTGTCTGGTTATCATGAGAGGTGGTAATTTTGAAATATTAGATAAAGTATATGTTAACAATTACTATTTTCAGTATGGATAAAGGGGGAAAAAAGAGCATGCTGACTGCACTTTAGAAATGGATAGTTACTATCTAGGGAAACACAGTGTTTATTAACTAAAAAACACGTTGAGAAAAAGCCAAATGGAGTACTTGCATAATCATTGTTTATGCATTGCAGTGTAAAAACCAGTCCAAAACTGAGTGGTTTACAACAGTGATTTATCATGGTCTCTCTCCATTCTAGGGGTTGATGGGCTCAGCTGGCTAAATTTTTTGTTGTTGTTGAGGTCCTCTAGGTGGTTGCAGGCAGACAGACACTGAGGCTGGGGGCATCCGAAGGCTTCATAGCCCACATGTTTGGCTCTGAGCTGGAACACCTGAGGGCTGGTTGCGCGTCTCTCTCCAGCAGCTTCAGCACGTGGCCAGCTCTGCTTCCACAAGGTGTGATGGTCTCTGGGTAGCCCCATTTTTTACTTGGCAGCTTACTTCCCCACAGTGAGCGCTCCAACAGACCAAAGCAGAGTTTGCAAGGCTTTTCTCTAACTTGGCTTTCAAAGACCTTCAGGGTCCGATCTGCCTCATTCTGTGGGTTGTGAGTGAGTCCCAGGAGGGCCAAGTTCGACAGGAGGTGATTACCTAAGGTTGTGAATAGAAGGTGTGGTTTATAGAGAGCCATCTCTGTGGCCTGCCTACCACCATCCCCAAGATGTTGATGAGGTTGCCTGCTCAGCTGTTTTAATCGGTAAAATTGATGAGTGTTTGTATCCTGCAGGGATGGGAGCTGGTGAGAGCTGGGAGGGAAGGGACCAGATGGAGGCTCTATATTAGAAATATGTCACACTGCCTGAATGTTATACGTGTGTGTGTCTGTGTATCTGTGTGTGTTTGGGTGGTATTTTGAATTACTCTGATTACCCCTGCACTTTGATTTAGGCTGGGGTCAGGATGAGAGAGATATTAAGTGCCCATTCTGTGCCAGTTCTGTTCTACACAATTTTAGCATTCAATATCATTGTTATGAAGTTAGTAATGTAAAGGTCATGTTCAAATCCTTGGTGGCTTTGCCACTTACAGGCCATGGAACTTAGAAGAGGATGTTACTTCCCTGGGCTTTGGTTTTCTCCTGTGTGATATGTTTGAGGGGCTTTTGCTCTTGGAGGGAACGACTCAGTTCTTGTTACGCTTTTTTAGTGCTCAATTTGTTAATCTTATGAATTTATTAATCAATGAGTATTTAAAAATATATAAAAGCTTAAACATTTCTCTCTTTTATGTACTATTTGTACAACGAATACATAAAAAATTCATGAATTTAACAAGTGGCATTTTTGAAAACATGTAAACAATGATTACTGATTAAATCTAAAATTTCTAAATATTTAATTAAAATTAAAAGTCTAATTTATCTTATTCTTGTAAATGTTTTAAACATTTAGAAGACAGACAACACTCATACAATATTAACATATCTGCAGTACTTATCAGGACCCTCACACAAAAACATGGTCTAAAAATGGTAATATGCCATTTGTTTCTTTGTTATCTCTAGTCTTATTCTGTTTAATTTTTCCATGACAGAGTGATGTGGTGCGTTTACTCACCTGGAGATTCAGAATGGCATTTCCTGACCTATTGAGGTCATGGAAAGAAGGTTGTAGATAGAAGGTCGTAGATAGAGGTTGACTTTTTTCACTCCCCTGCTCCCTCCCCTCCATCAGATCTCCTAATTCCCTACCCTTGCTTTATTTTTTTGCATAGCACTTATCATCAACTGTTATGCCTGCTGTACTTATTTGTTTATACGCATTTTTAGGTATTTGTTTGTCTCTATATCCATGAAGATATTTTTTCCTGTTTCATTCACTGCTGTAATCTCATTGTCCAGAAGAGCACACGGCACATAGGAGTTGCTCACAAAGATTTCTTAAATGAACAAATAATTGGGATTCTAGAGCAGGATATCAGTTAACTTGAGAGATGTGAGTGTCTCTTCCATAGAGGTTTGGATTGGCTACTCCATTGGGCAGGCTATGATCCAAGTCAGGCACCATCCTTTTTATGGTGAACTGTTCCAATTATGGGTTTTGACTAAGGTGATAATTTTTATTCTTTGTGATCAAGCCTTTCTCCTATGTCACACGAATTTGTACTTTTAATAAGGAATCTGGTGAGTACATTCTAGAGTTGCTTGCTCTGACCTGGGACTTGGTTTATGTCAGTCAGTTCTGTTCAGTCACTCAATTGTGTCCGACTCTTTGTGACCCCGTGAACCACAGCATGCCAGGCCTCCCTGTCTATCAACAACTCCTGGAGTCCACCCAAACCCATGTCCATTGAGTTGGTGATGCCATCCAACCATCTCATCCTCTGTCGTCCCCTTCTGCTCCTGCCCTCAATCTTTCCTAGTATCAGGGTCTTTTCCAATGAGCTGGCTCATTGCATCAGGTGCACAAAGTATTGGAGCTTCAGCTTCAGCCTCAGTCCTGCCAATGAACACCCAGGACTGATCTCCTTTAGGATGGACTGGTTGGATCTCCTTGCCGTCCAAGGGACTCTAAAGACTCTTCCCCAACACCACAGTTCAAAAACATCAATTCTTTGGTGCTCAGCTTTCTTTATAGTCCAACTCTGACATCCATACATGACTACTAGAAAAACCATAGCCTTGACTAGATGGACCTTTGCTGGCAAAGTAATGTCTCTGCTTTTTAATATGCTGTCTAGTTTGGTCATAACTTTCCTTCCAAGGAGCAAGTGTCTTTTAATTTCATGGCTGCAATCACCAACTGCAGTGATTTTGGAGCCCCCCAAAATAAAGTCAGCCACTGTTTCCACTGTTTCCTCATCTATTTGCCATGAAGTGATGGGACTGGGTGCCATGATCTTAGTTTTCTGAATGTTGATCTTTAAACGAACTTTTTCACTCTTCTCTTTCACTTTCATCAAGAGACTCTTCAGTTCTTCTTCACTTTCTGCCATAAGGGTTGTGTCATCTGCATATCTGAGGCTATTGCTATTTTTCCCAGCAATCTTGGTTCCAGCTTGTGCTTCCTCCAGCCCAGCATTTCTCATGATGTACTCTGCATATCAGATAAAAAGCAGGTTGACAATATACAGCCTTGACGTACTTTTCCTATTTGGAACCAGTCTGTTATTCCATGTCCAGTTCTAACTGTTGCTTCCTGACCTGCATACTGGTTACTCAAAGGGCAGGTCAAGTGGTCTGGTATTCCCATCTCTTTCAGAATTTTCCACAGTTTATTGTGATCCACACAGTTGAAGGCTTTGGCATAGTCAATAAGGCAGAAATAGATGTTTTTCTGGAACATTCTTGCTTTTTCGATGATCCAGCGATGTTAGCAGTTTGATCTCTGGTTCCTCTACCTTTTCTAAAACCAGCTTGAACATCTGGAAGTTCATGGTTCATGTATTGCTGAAGCCTGTCTTGGAGAATTTTGAGCATTACTTTACTAGTGTGTGAGATGAGTGCATTTGTGTGTAGTTTGAGCATTCTTTGGGATTGCCTTTCTTAGGGGTTGGAATGAAAACTGACCTTTTCCAACCCTGTTGGCACTCCTGGGTTTTCCAAATTAGCCAATCTGATCACAGGGACCACAGCCTTGTCTAACTCAGTGAAACTAGGCCATGCCATGTAGGGCCACCCAAGACCAACGGGTCACGGTGGAGAGGTCTGACAGAATGTGGTCCACTGGAGATGGGAATGGCAAACCACTTCACTATTCTTGCCTTGAGAACCCCATGAACAGTATGAAAAGGAAAAAGATAGGACACTGAAAGATGAACTCCCCAGGCTGGTAGGTGCCCAATATGCTACTGGAGATCAGTGGAGAAATAACTCCAGAAAGAATGAAGAGATGGAGCCAAATCAAAAACAACAGTCAGTTGTGGATGGGACTGGTGATAGAAGAAAGGTTTGATGCTGTAAAGAGCAATATTGCATAGGAACCTGGAATGTTAGGTCCATGAATCAAGGCAAGTTGGAAGTGGTCAAACAGGAGATGGCAAGAGTGAACATCAACATTCTAGGAATCAGTGAACTTAGATGGACTGGAATGGGTGAATTTAACTCAGATGACCATTATATCTACTACTGTGGGCAGGAATCCCTTAGAAGAAATGGAGTAGCCATCATAGTCAAGAGTCTGAAATGCAGCATTTGGATACAACCTCAAAGATGACAGAATGATCTCTGTTCGTTTCCAAGGCAAACCATTCAATATCACGGTAATCCAAGTCTATGCCCCGACCAGTAATGCTGAAGAAACTGAATTTGAACAGTTCTATGAAGACCTATTGAACAGTTCTATGAAGACCTACAAGACCTTCTAGAACTAACACCCTAAAAAAGATGTCCTTTTCATTACAGGGGAGTTTATGTCAGTCATATCTAAAACTTTGGGTCAGTTTGGTGCCCTGAAATGGCAAGTTTCTTTCTCATTGACCATAAAAGCTATAATAATAAAACCTGCATCACAGGGTTGAAAGAATTAAAGGGATAATCCAGATAAGGTGAACAGAATCATGCCTGGTACATATTAAATTCTCAATAGTATTATTTTTATTAATGAAGCCATTTTCAGTTATTACCCTTGCTGAAAGGAGAGTCATTTGTTTTCTTTATGGGTGTTTATGAGGAATTCCTTCATCCCAGTTTGAATGACAGGATATGTGCATCATATATTTGCACTTGTAGAACCAAACCCCATGTCTCTCACAACAGGTGCTAAGGAAATACAAGAAAATGAAAAATGAATCAATTCTAGAGCAACAAACAGTTGTCTGTTCCTAGTTTTCCATTACTCTTTGCACAGATCCTTGACCTACAGGTTGTAGAAGCACAAACACAGAGGGGACTAGTATTTGTTGAGCATGTAGTATGTGCTATGAATTTTGCTAGGTGATGTACAACTGTTATTTATTCCAACCAGCAGTCAACTGAGATCTGAGGGTTTTTTGAAGAAGATATCAGTTTTTTTACATGCATTTTATAAATATGGAAATTGAGGCTTAGAAAGGTTAAAGACACATAGCTGGCAAGTATCAGAACAAGAGTTAGAACTCAGACATAATGGACTCCAAACTGATTTTTTTTCCCCCGTTATACCTTTTCTTAAAGGAGAGGACAACAAGAGGAACATGGTAATAGCTACTTATTTTTCTTATTATTTTGTCAGTTGAATTATCTTTTCAACTCTCATTCTATAAGAGTTTATTACTGAGCCTCTACTCAATTCTTATTGGGTAAATTTTCCAAATGAAAACTTGTATCCAATATGGCCAGGTACCTAATGGCAATCAAATACGTGGATGCTAATGACATTTATTTGTGGAGTTGACAATAAAATTATTTAAATATAGTAATGATCTCTTACGCTAACATATAATTTTGCTAGTATTTCAAGAAGATAAAGTCCTATAAATGGAAATCATAAGTACATATTTTAAAATTAAATGGATACTGTAAAATTACCCTGAAAAATTTTTTGAATGATGTACATCTCAAAATGTTTTGCTTCTATAAATGTCCCCAGCTTTGAACATTTCTGTTAGTAGTTTTGGCAAATACTGCTTTAATGTGCATTAGTTTGTTAATGAGGTTGTGTCCTATTTTTATTTATTAGTTGTATAATTTCATTTGTCCAGTGAATTCTTGTTTGTATTTTTTTGCCCATTTTTATACTGAATTTTTTAAAAATTAATTATTTGTATGAGATTTTTTTTTGTATAGACATATTAACCCTCATCACTATATGTTACAAATATTTTTTGCATATTCTGTCATTTGTCTTTCAACTTTGACCACAGAATCCATTTTCCTAGCAAGATTATTTTGTAAATGTCACCTCAAGAGAGAATAAAATCTGTTATGGCTGTTCATTGGATAATCACAGTATTAAATAAATAAGTTTAATGTGTACTGTAATAGTCACAGAACTAAATTATCTTCTGGACCAAATACCTAATTCAGTGTATAGGAGAACTCACCCTAGAAGACATAATAATCTAATTTTTCATCTACCCACATATGGCACTATATTATAAACAGAAAAATGATTTTTAGAGAAATATATCTTGAAATAGAATGAAGGCAGAACCATTTTAGATGGTAATAGCAAAATATGCTTAGCTTCTAGGGTTGACAGGTCAGGGGGAAATAGAGTACAAAGGAAACTCCCCCCTTAGTGGCTCAGAAAAGCCCCATTTCAAGAAAATCTTTCCTCCTGCCAAATAAAACCACAGGACAATCTCCTTTTGCATGGGCATGAGTCCTTCTGCTATTGTCTATCCTTTGTCATTGTTGGCCCAGAGGGGATAATTACTAAGCAGTTTGAGGTGGCAGCAGTGATGACAGGAAGTCTTGACTCTACCACTGATTATTTGAAAACACTCAAACAGTTTACTGAACTCCTTGGCCTCAGTTTCCATCCCCTGTAAAATGGGAATAACAATACCTACATACAGGGTGATTGTGAAGATTAACATGAGATAAAATGGATAAAATGGTTTTAAAACTCATACATTGCTATAAATCTTATTTGATCTGATAATTCATTTTAACAAATTTTTTAATAAGGAATACATTAATCAATTCAGGTAACTTTTACTGGGGAAATTAGGTATGGGAAGAAAAGAAGACACGAGTTCTGCTTTAATCAACTTTCAAATCTATAATTACATTTCACATTTATATAACACCTTAGAGTTTACCAAGTGCTTTTGTTCACTGTATTGTTTATCCACCCATTTATTCAGTCATGGAACTGGAGGGTGGAGTCCTTGACCTCATGGTTAGAGAAAAAGCAAATATACAGAAGAGTGAATGAAATATGTACAAGTTATAATATCAATACTTGCTATGGAGGAATTGAGCATAGGACAGGATGCAGAATAATAGATATGGTGTGGGCACAACATGTATCTTAGTAGAGTGGTTGTCTTGGGAGGGTGGTTGGAGAATGCCTCACTGAGGCAGTTGTAGGCAAGGGATGTTAAGGTCCCAGGGCAAGAAAGAGTTTAGCACATTGGTAATGAATCTGCCTGCAATACCGGAGATCCAGATTCAATCCCTGAGTCAGGAAGATCCCCTTGAGAAGGAAATGGCAGCCCCACTCCAGTATTCTTTCCTGGAGAATGCTATGGACAGAGGAGCCTAGCAGGGTCCATGGGGTTACAAAAGAGTCAGACAAGACTTAGAGACTAAGTGACTGAACAAGAGCAGAACCAGTTGGGAGAGGTGTCCCTGGGGCAGAAAGTGCCTTGAGTTCAGGATGGAGAGACAGCATGTTGTTGGATCTTGGAGATCTCTCTAGGTCACACTAAGGAGTTTGAACTTTGTTTTAAGTGCAGTGCAAAATCACTGGAGGCTTTTAAACCAGATAATTTCCAAATGTTGAGAAGATCGTTTTAGTGAGAATGGATTGGAGCAAGTGAAAACAGAGGTGGGAAAACCAGTAAGGAGGCTGTTGGATTAATCAGGGGAGAAAGAATCTTTACTTAATCAAGACGAATGGGGTTTGTTAGACCAGAGCAGACACTGAACTCTTCACCCACCTAACTTCATGTTGTCCATCAGCGGAGCTCAGAGGAGGAGATGTGGTTTCACCCAATTCTAGGACAGTGTGCTCTTTGTTTCAGGGGCTTTGAGAGGTGAGTGGAAACGATCATGGCAAGCAAGTGATTGTACTGCAGATTTATTTCAGCTGAACTGCCTTAGATTTATCCATATTGAACATCTACAGTTTTGGATTCTGTATTAATTTGCTAGGAATATCATAGCCAAGTACCATAGACAGGTGGCTTGACAGCAGAAATTCATTTTCTTACAACTCTGGAAGCTAGAAGTCTGAGATCAAACTGTCCGCAGGGTAGCTTTCATCTGGAGGTCTCTTCCCTGGGCTTGTAGATGGCCACCTTCTCTTTCTTCACATGGTCCTCCCTCTCCTTGTGCCTATGTCCTGACCTCCTCTTCTTATAAGGATTCCAGTCATATGGGACTATGTCCCCCCAGTGACCTTATTTTTATTTATTTACTTTTTTAAAAGGCCCTATTTCCAAGTACAGTCACATTCTCAGGTGCTAGGAGTTGGGACTTCAACATATAAATTTTGAAATGGGCATAATTGAGCCCATAACAGATTCAAAGATGAAATCTGTGTGTGGGGAATCAGGCGTGGTAATGAAAATCAGGATCTAGTTAACTTATTTCTGGCATGTGCTGAAATAGTTGCATTTCTCCTAAGTCTTAAAGAAAAAGACATAGTTTCCTTTTATAATTAGTTCCAGGCACTGTGATGGCTTAAATACCTCCTCAAAGGATTGTTTAGCACATTCACTAAGACTTCATTAGACCACCATGTTACCTCTTGTTCATAGTCATGTGATATGTGCTCTTTCTTTAAGGATAATGTTTTAACTTCTCTTCACCTAGGTAGATTTTGAGGAAAAATGCAATGAAAACAAACATAAGCTATTGTTGATACTCAGCATTTGGCAAATATGTGCTTTCCCCACTCTCTGTGATACCTAATTGTGAGTTAATTTCTGTGCACATTTGTAACTGTGCTGGTTAGAGGCACCACATCCTTGGCTGAAGCATCCAGGGACCAAGCTGTAAGTTGCTTGAAAGGGATTAGCACTGCTGTCCCTGGACACAGCATAAGCTCATGAAAAGATGGAGTCAAGAGGAAGAAGTGGTCAACACGAGAAGTGGCTCAGGTTGGTGAAGGATAGGGAAAGTTTAGCAGTCTTCCGGTGGATACTCTCTGACCCATGGGTACGTGCTCACTCACATGTAGCTGTTTGAGCTTTCCTTACTCTTGCTTGGGAGAGAGATTTATTGTTATATGGAGTTCAATTGATATTTTGATATTAAAGTGCCCCATGCAAATTTTGCATGAGTTTATTACAAAACTTTGAGACCAACAAGGTATGTGAACATTTTCCATTCTGTGCGTAATATTGAATCCTAACCCATGAAAAAGTTCTCTTTCTCCCAAGTGAATTACCATGATCAGAACCAGGAATGACTATTGGCAGCTTCAGGAATCAAATTCTGAAGCCAGAGGGTTCTTTTTGAGTCTTGCTGTTGGACCGAGACCTGTGGTGTTGGGAATACACGCAGATGAAACGATCTGACGTTTTCATCAGAGAATTTCACCTGGTTACTTATGAAGTCCCTTGGGCCTTTGGCTTCCACTGCCCTAGGCTAAGCAGAAAGAAAACTGGCTTTAGACTCAGACGTGGGCTGTATCACTGTTAATTGTGTGACCTCTCTGAGCCTCAGTTTTCATACTTGAAAATAGTAATAATAACTCTTAGCTGGCTTGGATTGTAGAAGAGCTTAATAAATAGTTGTGGGCTGAAGTACTGTTTTCTTTCTTACCTTAGATCAACCTGCTTCTATTCCTTTGTCCTCTTGTCTTTATGAAATGCATTTCTTAGAAGTGGTTTCTGATAGTTTAATATACCTGCTTCCCTGGTAGCTCAGCTGGTAAAGAATCCACCTGCATTGCAGGAGACCCCAATTCGATTCCTGGGTCAGGAAGATCCCCTGGAGAAGGAATAGGCTACCCACTCCAGTATTCTTGGGCTTCCCTGGTGGCTCAGCTGATGAATCTGCCTGCAATGCGGGAGACCTGGGTTTGATCCCTGGGTTGGGAAGATTCCCTGGAGAAGGAAGCATCTACCCACTCCAGTATTCTGGCATGGAGAATTCTATGGACTTGTCCATGGGGTTGCAAAGAGTTGGACAGGACTGAGCGACTTTCACTTTCATTTTTTTCAAACTTAGGACACTGTTACCTGTCTTGGGGCAATCTTTAAACTTCGTCACTAACCACAGAGAATTCTATGACCTCTTAAAGGGATTCTAAGTATTAAGTTTCAGAAGTAGGTGGAAGGCTTCCCTGGTGCCTCAGCTGGCAAAGGACCCACCTGTGAATGCAGCAGACATAAGAGACATGGGTTTGATCCCTGGGTCAGGACGATCCCTTGGAGAAGGAAATGGCAAACTGCTCCAGTATTCTTGCTTGGAAAATTCCATAGACAGAGGAGCCTGGTGGGCTACAGTCCATGGGATCAAAAAGAGTCAGACACAACTGAACATGCACACACACACACAGGTGGAAGGCATTAATAATACCATCCTAGGTTTGCCCCATGGGTAATCACATAGCTCTGCTGGAACATGGCGATGGTTTGGGCTGCTGCAATCACTGGCATCATTATAGTTATCATCATCATCATCACCATCATCTCCTCTTCCTTTTCTTTGTTCTTGATCATGACCATCATTTGCAATCACAAGTGTCCAAGTGGTTATTCTGTTGGGTCATTTGGAACAAGTGAATAGTGATAAGGGTAACTGCTTTTGTAACCTCCAAACCATTGAGCTTAACACTTAACAGATTGTCCTTGGCACATTCCATACCATACCTATCAATCTTCCTGTCTCTATTGTTTACACTGTCACTTAACCTTCAGAAATACCTTGGTTATTGTATTCAGACAAAAACTCTATTCAGATGCTGGTTCTGCTACTATAAGCTGTGTGAACTTGGACAAATTCCTAAACTTCTCTGAGCCTCAGTTTTCTCATCTGTAAAAGGAAAATATTAAATGAATGACAACATTGCAGAAGTACTGGATTAAATAAAAAGAATATGTTTAGAGCTCTTAGTATAGATCTGAGCATATATAGGTGCTGAAATAATGGTAGCTATTGTTATTGTTGCTATAATATTGATTTTAATGTAATATAAATAAGAGCCTGAAATGGCAACCCATGCCTGCATTCTTGCCTGAGAAATCCCATGGACAGAGGAGCCTGATGGGCTATATAGTCCATGGAGTCACAAGAGTTGGACATGACTTAGCTACTAAATCAAGCTACTAAATAAATCATTACTAGCATAGAGTAATGTTCAGTAAGTGGTAGTAATGGTTGTTAGTTTTTCTTTTTAATATTTGTTGGGACAGGAACCCTTCAAAACTTGACCTTATATATTTCACTCATCCCTGTACCTTTAAAGGTGCCCAACTTAAACTCAGCCTGAGCTGCTGACACTGAATAAAATTGAGCCTTTACTCCACAACTCCAATGTCAGCAGCTGCCATGGACTCATTTTCATCTTCCACTTTGCTCCTCCATATCTGCTCTGGTCTTTGTCTTCTGGATTCTGGTTTTTCAGTTTGGACTTGCTCACCCAACTCTGTGCTCATCGCTAAAAGCTGGTGGCTTACCAATCCTGTAGTTTAACTTGCAGACTTTCTGAACAAGGCTTACCTTGTCTTCTGCCACCCCCAAGGTTTCTGCTTTTCCTTGGCTTCTGTCGATGTTTGGCATTTCCAAGAGGGCCTTGGACAAAATTTACCATGGCCAGGGTTGGTCATTAAGAAGTCCTTGATCAATTGTCTTATATACTCTCTCAAAATGTCCATTTGATATGAAATTCCATCATGGATCCTAAAATCTGCTGCATAGATATTGTCCTTTCTTTTCTTCTCATTTACTTGGCTTGTAAGAGGATCCTAAAATGAATTCATCTTTTGCCCATAGGGAGAAAACTGCCAGTAATCTCCTGTTCTGATAGTATTTGTCCATTCTGACTCTGTCACTGTCTGGTCCCTGTTTTTGTGAAGGTTGCTTTACAAGGCCTGGCCTAAAGTTTAGATGGATCATTAGTCCAATGGGTAGGGCACCCTGAAACACATTTGGCAGAGCTGCTCTGGATCTCTCCCAGGATGTCTAGAGCAGAGAGACCACGATTTCTTGCCAAAACCCTGACTCCCACCGCCAGCCCATGAATCCTGCTAGTTAAAGGGGTTAGCCAGTCCTACTTTTAATTAAAAAAGTTTGGTCATACAGTTGCTTGATGACGATGTTATTTCTTACCAGAATTCAGCAGACTTCTACAACCTATTGCTAGGACTCTTTAAAATATGCACTTTAGCCAATTCTTACCAAAATATGCTCAATAACTAAACAAGCAGGTTTAGTTTTCTAAATTGTGACCCTCCTCTCCAGCAGAGGCTTCCTGATAGTAATTAGTAAACTGTGGTCATGGTGTTTGTGCCTCATGGGATCTGATTTTTATTCTACTCAGCGAAGTGGACAGGTAGAAAGCTTAAAAAGAAAAAATAAAACCACACACACTTCAGTAAAAACAACCTAACATTTATTTCAGGGTCATTTCATCAGGCAAAAAGGCTGCCTTTTAGCTACTTCGATGCTTTCTGAAACCTTTCAAGCTACAAAGAGAGTGATTCTGGTTTGTGTGGCTAAAATGCGAGAGAAGATGATTGGTTTCATTAGCCAGGGAGGGGTGATAATATGCTGCTATACTTCTCCATTTATTGGGCACTTTATATTAATAACTCATGATGGCTGGAGTGTTTAGGTGTATATTTCAAGCTCAGTGTAAAATACCATGCCATTAAGAATTTAAACACATTCTAATTTAATTATGGCCAAGAGCTGGTTCCAAGTGATCCCGTGTTTTTGTTGGCTGGTTTCAACACTGCAAATTTTGAATATGGAAAGATTTATTTTCTTTTACTCTTTGTCCCTTTTATTATGGATTGTTAAGAACCTTAATCATTTTAAAGAGTGCACATTTGGAAAACGAAGGGCAATTGAAGTTATGGAAAATTCTAGTTTTCTTCAGTACTGTTTTGCTTTCCATCTTGAAATGTGCCAAATTTTTTCTTGCCTATGATATATTGATTACTCACAAGTTCTTTTTACCTCCTTTTTGGTCCTTAAATGACTTTTCCGTTTCTCAAATAGCTACACTCTTGTCACATGCTTTTTCTATCATGGCCTAAAATGATACCATCCAAGTCAACTTGGGATAGGATGAATAGAGATAATTTCTTGAGTCCTGTTTTTTTTTGGGGGGGTCCCTATGTAGTGATTTAGCCAGGCAACTATGAGGGAGGGTGAAGGAGTTAGCCCAGGACAACTGGTAAGGAATAATATTTGGGCTCATAGGGTAAACTAAATCACATAAGACCCTGTCCTATAGCTCCAATATTCTTTCACATACTCGTCAAGCTAATGCCTTTTGGTGGCCTTTGATGATCAATTTAAGTAGTGCCGTCTTTGGGGTCGCACAGAGTCGGACACAACTGAAGTGACTTAGCAGCAGCAGCAGCAGCAGAAGCTTATATAAAAGTATTTAAAAAAATAAGGTGGCAGCACTACTTACAATATCTAAGACATGGAAATAATCTAAATGTCCATTGACTGAAGAAAGGATAAAGAAGACGTGGTACACACACACACACACACACACACACACACACACACACAGTGAAATGTTATTCACCCATAAAAAGAATGAAATAATGCCATTTGCAGCAACATGGATGGACCTAGAGATTATTATACTCAGCAAAGTAAGTTAGAAAGAGAAAGACAAATACCATCTGATGTCACTTATATGTGGAATCTAAAACATGACTCAAATGAACTTATCTATGAAACAGACTCACAGACATAGAGAACAAAATTGTGGTTGCCAGGGGAGGTTGATTCCGGTGGGGGAGGGATGGATTGAGAGTTTTGGACTAGCAGATGCAAACTATTACATGTATATAGGATGGATAAGCAAAAAGGTCCTATTGTATGGCACAGGGAACTATATTCAATATCTCATAGTAAACTATATGTGAAAAGAATGAAAAAAATAAGGTAGAGGAGATGAGGCTCCTCACTGGGGGATTTTCCTGGTATCTGCCTGAATCTGTTGGTGATGACTCTTCAACTTTTAAGAATGAGCTTAATAATCAGTGACCTCTGGGGAGCTGGTGGAAGATGGGAATCTAATGCCTATGCTCAGTTTATGGACCCGACAATCACTTTTATAGCTGTCACTGGATCCCCTAGCGTCTCCAGCCATAGGGACCTTGCAATCTCCAGATGCGGTAGACTGTAGACTCCGTAAGTATAAATCTGGGTCTCTGAGTCCTTTAAAACTTTCAGTTCATGGGTAACAACAGGATGATAGACACCGCCGTGCCCCTCCCCCCACCCCGCCCAAGGGTGGGGCAGTATGTCCTAAAGACTTTGTGTTATAATGTGTTATAAAATTTAATTAGGTAATTTTTTGCTGTTCAGTCTGACTCTTCATGACCCCATGGACTGCAGCACGCCAGGCTTCCCTGTCCCTCATCATCTCCCAGAGTTTGCCCAAGTTCATACCCATTGCATATTTAGAAAATATATATATTTAATTTGGAAAAGGAACAAGCACACCAATCAATTTTTCTTATATAAACTACAGAATGAAAAAAAAATTTGGTTAATATAGGATGATGAAAGAAGCCAAGGGATTCAGATATGATTTCTGGGAGACAATAGAATTAGATTTTTGGATTTATATATTATTTAAGTATATATATGTCAAAAGCTGCATAGTTTGAAGGAATCTCTTGCATTGATGGTTTTCAGGGTCAAGGAATCATTTTCAGGGAGTGTGTAACCAAAAGGACTGTCCCTTAGAAAACAAGGACTCCTGTCTCTAGTCCTTTGCTGCCCTCTCATTTCAGATGTTCCTCTCTGTCTGGCCCACCCTAGGGGATGAAAGCTGGCCACTGCACATGGAGCAGGCCACCCAAGACCGCTGAAAAAATCTATAACATTTTTGCCAAATTGTTTTTCAAAAATCCAAAAATAGTAAGATAAAAATACTAAATTTATATTTAAGACATTTATTGGCATGGCTCCCCATTAGGAGGCTGTGAGAGCCCTTCAAAGACAGACGTTATGAACTAGTGCCTGGCTCGGAGGAAGTCACAATTAATATTGAATAAATTAATAAATGGCTTGGATTTAAATGAGAGATACATGAACCGTATGAAACTGCCCACATATGAAGTTATGATGCTGGTGGCCAGAGGTCAGCACTTGAGCCATGCAGCATAGAATTAGATCAGGTGTACTCCTATAGGATGCTACTCATTTCTCATCTGTATTTTAGCTGTTGTATCCTTAATGTATAGGGTATTTTACCTTCTGATTTCCTGGTTAACCATTTATTATAAGTATTTTTCCACATGGCTTCAAAGCCCGTGTACTGTATTTTTAATAGGTGGGCATTGTTCCATTGAGTTGCTATAGGATGCTTTTCTTAAATTTTATGTCCTGTTGAATTACTGGTGTGAAATTGTCCACTAAAGGGAAATGGACATTATGGGGACCATTGTTATTAATTGCCTTATTGTTATTAAAAAAAAAACCAAAAAGCTCACACAAATTTATACAACAATCAGGGTAGAGAAATGAACCAATTTCCAATTTGAGTCTACCAACAACCTCTCCCAGACCTACTTTGAAAATACAACCTCCCACATTGTACACTCCCCTCACCACAAACACCCACAGCCATTTCCTGAGGCTTGCCTCTGTAGGACACCAAAACATTCAGGGGGAAAGGAAAATGCTCCAAATGGTTCCCAGATGTCTGAATGTGTGGCATAATTGGGCATCGAAACGATTGGAGTTTTCATTTCTCAATGAGATATTTTGGCAACAGGCAAACAATCTTAATACAGTAAGTAAATTTCCCCCTCCCTTGTCCCCCAAATAGACTTAAATTGATACAGTATTTAATGAGCATGTACTACGTGCCAGGTACAGTAGTGAGGATTAGAAAATGCAAGGCTTAAGGAAGTTCTGGAGCCAGTAGGAAGAAGTTTAGTCTTTTATGAAGTGTAAGATAAGGATGTGTTTTTCTGTTTGGGCAAATGTCTACAGCACATACTCATACTTTCAAGGGAGGACATTGTATTTCTCACACACCTCTTTAATTTGCAAATTTAGTATAATAATTACTTTCTGGACAATATGTCACTTGTCTACGAAGATGCTTTTCACAAGTCAGGGGAGGGAAACTGGAGACACAGAGGGGCATGCCTAAGTGCCTCAGGAGGGGGTGAGCCAGGTGTGCTGCCCCTTCCCAGGGCCCCATCCTTCCTGACACTCAGGTGGCAGAGACTTGGGAAACACACAGCTTGGAATTCCAGTGCAAAGGCAGGATCACCCGGCCAGATACCACTACAGCTGTATCATTATTATTATTGAGTAAGAAACTGCTCCAAACGTGTTGGCTTAAAGTGAGCATTAAGTTGCTCAGAGAGAAAAGAGCGACTCTTGTGCAACTGGCTAGAACTCATGTAGAAGAGATACAGAAGAAAATCATACCCACAAAATCTGATCAGGTTTGTCTTTAAGAAGTCTAATTGTTTCAGTCACACAATCTCTGTGGTTGAAGCAGACCTAGGATAAGTTTATCGATTATTTTTCAGTTCTAGGGTCTTCCTTGGTAGCCCATTGTTGAGAGTCTGCTTTGTGAAGCAGGTGATGTGGGTTCAATCCCTTGTCGGGGAACTAAGTCCACCTGCTCCAACAAGAGAGCCCGTGCATGGCAACAGAAGATCCCACCTGTCACCAAATGCACAAATAAAAAGAAAATAGTAGATACAATATTTTTCAGTGCTACTGTGAACGAGGCACTATGCTTTATGTAGGTGACTAACTAGAAAGGTCTGCAGGGAAGGATGGGATTTGAATATAGGACCTCCAAATGATAAAATGCATTAAGATTAGATAGTCTATTGTACTATGGATACTTTTCAGGATGAAAAGTCAGTGACTCAAAAGAGGAAAGTGATTGGCTCAAAGTGACACAGTCTGGTGATGTCAGGGAAACAAGCAAAACATGGTCCTTCTAGCCCGTGGTCTCCTAGGCTCCTGTTTTCTTTTCCACTGTCTGATATTCCGTGTTCACTTCCCAGGGAGGCAAAGACAGTGAGTGGAGGCAAAGAAGCGAATGACCATTTGGAGTTCCCTCATAACTGAGTGGCTTCCCTGGTGGCTCAGAGAGTAAAGAATACACCTGCAATGCAGGAGACGCAGGTTCGATCACTGAGTTGGGAAGATCTCCTGGAGAATGAAATAGCAATCCACTCCAGTATTCTTATCCGGGAAATCCCATGGACAGAGGGGCCTGGTGGGCTACAATTCATGGGGTTGCAAGAGTTGGACATGTGTTAGCAACTAAACCACCACCACCACGAGTGAGTAAAACCCGTGCATTCTTTCCCAGATTCCATCCTGTGGTAAACTGTAGAAATGGCCACATTTCCTCAAGCCTTCCTGGGTGAGGAAGGCCATACTATTTACTATGCAACTCTGCAGCTCCTCCTAGTAAGAGGGGGAATCCATTTCCACACTCTTTGCATTTGGTCTAGCCCGTGATTGACTTTGGCTGATAGAGGTGTGCCAGTTGTGAACTTCAGCCTCAGAGGGCTTATGTGCTTCTCTTCTTTCTTGGAAACATCTTGAAAATTGGCCTGGGCTAGCTGTGGAAGGTGGAAACTGCATGACCCAGTCACTCCCATCATCCCATCATCCCAAAGGCAACTAGACTGTGAGACCTATGACTGGCTATCCTAGACTAGTTACCACCCCCCAACTCCCCTGCCAATACACACACACCTGTCACCTGGCTGCAGACATATGAGCAAGTCCAGAAGAAGTCATGTCTGCCCCAGGTCAGCTAAACTGCCCAGCTGGGCAAAGAGAAAAGCTCAGTCTAATCCAATGACCTTGGGGCAGGTTGTTATGCAAGAATAATAAAGATACAACTGTAATGGTGTCTAGTCATATGACCCTGCCTTTGCACTGGGATTCCAAGCTGCATGTTTCCCAAGGCTCTGCCACCTGTGTGCCAGAAAGTATCTGGAGCACTTTCATCCTGACTCAGCCAGTCTAGATTTATGCTGTTCCCAGAGCAAACTCTCAAATGCACAAAGCCTGTGGGTACTGCCCTGGTGAGAGCCCCCAGAGGGAGTTTAGGATGTGATTAGAGACAATGGGGACCAGGAGAGAGCCAGGGGCATGGAGTCTCTGGTGCTGTGATTTGCTGAACCTTTGCCTGGGACATCCCCCATGGACACCAAAGGTATGGCTTACTTAATGCTAGAGGTGCAGCTTGCTATGGATTGAATTGTGTCCCCTCAAAATTCATCTGTTGAAGCCCTAATCTCCCATGTGATGGTATTTGGAGCTTGAGGCTTTGGAGGTGTTTCCCAGGTGGCACTAGTGGTGAAGAACCTGCCTGACAATGCAGGAGACATAAGAGATGTGGGTTCGATCCCTGGATCTGGAAGACCCTCTGGAGGAGGACATGGCAATATGCTCCAGTATTCTTGCCTGGAGAATCCTATGGACAGAGAAGCCTGGCGGGCTATGGTCCATAGGATTGCAAAGAGTTGGACACGACTAAAGTGACTTAGCACACATGCATGCATTGATTTATTTACAGTTTGAGAGAAATTATGTATGTTTGTGTCTACCAAAGGCATTGAAAGATGGCTTTGGAAGGTGATCAGGTTTACATGAAGTCATGAGGGTAGGATCCTCATGATAGGATCAATGCTCGTATAAAAAGAGACAACAGACAGCCCTATCTCTTTTTCTTCCTGCACTCTTTTCCCTCTCGGCAGTGTGCAGATATAGTGAGAAGGCTGCCACCTGCAAGCCAGAAAGAAAGTTCTCATCAGAACGCAACCATGCTGGCACTCCGATCAAGGACTCCCAGCCTTCAGAACTATGAGATAATAAACTGCTATTTAAGCCACCCAGTCTAGGGTATTTGTGATGGCAGCCCCAAACTAATACACAGCTGTTTCTAGTTAGACAGATGTTTGGCATTGCTTCAGGGGAAAATAATCTGAATGATTAAATGCATTTTTCACTCCAGATGTTTTGGCAATGTGAGGATGTAGCCAACATGTGCTTGTGGGATGGCCCTGTGGCTATCCTGGGGAGTAGCTTCTGGACAAAGCAGAGAAATTCTGGGAGGGACCAGGGGAAGTTCCCTTCTCTTTTGTGCCAAGGATGCACATGTTCATTTTTGGGAAGAGGGCACTCCATATGTGGGCTTTTTTGTCCATGGAGATTTATGAAATACAGCCAGCCTTCTCCCTTTAGTTGCAAAGAGACAACATCGAACAAGCCTGCCTGATAGCTTGTCATTGTTCTCTCCCTCTGTTCAGATTGTTGATAGTCACGGCTGAGTTTGTGGTTGAAAACTGTGAGAAGTAAATTCTGGGCAAGGTCAAATGTGTGAGCTAAAAAACGCCAAAAGACAAAATAGGTGACTAGGGCGTGTACTGAAAAGAGTCCCCAGTACCAGCTTTACAATGATAAAAGGCTTGTCTTAATGCATAAATATTAAATAAATGTATAAATATAAATTGAGGTCTTGTTTAAACTCGCTCCTCCCTTCCCCAAACCAAGAGCTCTGTTAATGATTCTTTCTCACATGTGACTCAAAATCAGGTTTGCTGACCACACAGAGGGGAATTCTCTATTGCAGGATTTTGTTGTTTAGTTGCTAAGTCATGTCCAACTCTTTGTGACTCCATGGACTGTACCACCCCAGTCTTCTCTGTCCTTCACTATCTCCCAGAGTTTGTTCAGACTCATGTCGATTGAGTTGATGATGCCATCCAACCTACTGCAGGATGGGTAAACTTTCTATAAGCATAGATAGTACATATTTTTGGCTTTGCTAGCCATAAATGCTGTAACTACTCAGCTTTGCTATTGTTAAATGAAAGCAGCCATAGATAACACTTAGACAAATGTGCTGTTTTTTTTTTTTCCATCAAAAGCAGTGACTGCCTGGATTTGGCTCATGCTCCAAGGTTTGCCAGTTCTACTCTACTGGGTTCAATGAATCAATGTTCCTAAGGTGCTTTATATTGATTACATTCTTTGCAGCCAAAGATGGAGAAGCTCTATATAGTCAGCAAAGACAAGACCGGGAGCTGGAGCTGACTGTGGCTCAGATCATGAACTCCTTATTGCCAAATTCAGACTTAAACTGAAGAGAGTAGGGATAACTAATAGACCATTCAGGTATGACCTAAATCAAATCCCTTATGAATATACAGTGGAAGTGAGAAATAGATTTAAAGGACTAGGTCTGATAGACAGAGAGCCTGATGAACTATGGATGGAGGTTCATGACATTGTACAGGAGACAGGGATCAAGACCATCCCCATGGAAAAGAAATACAAAAAGGCAAAATGGTTATCTGAGGAGAACTTACAAATAGCTGTGAAAAGAAGAGAAGCACAAAGCAAAGGAGAAAAGGAAAGATATTCCCATCTGAATGAAGAGTTCCAAAGAATAGCCAGGAGAGATAAGAAAGCCTTCCTTAGCGATCAATGCAAAGAAATAGAGGAAAATAACATAATGAGAAAGACTAGAGATCTCTTCAAGAAAATTAGAGATACCAAGGGAACATTTCATGTAAAAATGGGCTCAATAAAGGACAGAAATGGTATGGACCTAACAGAAGCAGAAGATATTAAGAAGAGGTGGCAAGAATACACAGAAGAACTGTACAAAAAAGATCTTCATGACCCAGATAACCACATTGGTGTGATAACTCACCTAGAGCCAGACATCCTGGAATGTGAAGTCAAGTGGGCCTTAGAAAGCATCACTACGAACAAAGCTAGTGGATGTGATGGAATTCCAGTTGAGCTATTTCAAATCCTGAAAGATGATGCTCTGAAAGTGCTGCACTCAATATGCCAGCAAATTTGGAAAACTCAGCAGTGGCCACAGGATTGGAAAAGGTCCGTTTTCATTCCAATCCCTAAGAAAGGCAATCCCAAAGAATGCTCAAACTATCACATAATTGCACTCATCTCACACGCTAGTAAAGTAATGCTCAAAATTCTCCAAGCCAGGCTTCAGCAATACATGAACCAAGAACTTCCAGATGTTCAAACTGGTTTTAGAAAAGGCAGAGGAACCAGAGATCAAATTGCCGATATCAGCTGGATCATCGAAAAAGCAAGAGAGTTTCAGAAAAACATATATTTCTGCTTTATTGACTATGCCAAAGCCTTCAACTGTGTGGATCACAATAAACTGTGGAAAATTCTGAAGGAGATGGGAATACCAGACCACCTGACCTGCCTCTTGAGAAACCTGTATGCAGGTCAGGAAGCAACAGTTAGAACTGGACATGGAACAACTGACTGGTTCCAAATAGGAAAAGGATTACCTCAAGGCTGTATATTGTCACCCTGCTTATTTAACTTATATGCAGAGTACATAATGAGAAACGCTGGACTGGAAGAAGCACAAGCTGGAATTAAAATTGCCAGGAGAAATATCAATAACCTCAGATATATAGATGACACATCCCTTATGGCAGAAAGTGAAGAGGAACTAAAAAGCCTCTTGATGAAAGTGAAAGAGGACTGTGAAAAAGTTGGCTTAAAGCTCAACATTCAGAAAACTAAGATCATGGCATCTGGTCCCATCACCTCATGGGGAATAAATGGGGAGACAGTGGAAACAGTGTCAGACTTCATTTTTCTGGGCTCCAAAATCACTGCAGATGGTGACTGCAGCCATGAGATTAAAAGACGCTTACTCCTTGGAAGGAAAGTTATGACCAACCTAGATAGTATATTAAAAAGAAGAGACATCACTTTGTCAAAAAAAGGTCCGTCTAGTCAAGGCTATGGTTTTCCCAGTGGTCATGTATGGATGTGAGAGTTGGACTATAAAGAAAGCTGAGCGCTGAAGAATTGATGCTTTTGAACTGTGGTGTTGGAGAAGACTCTTGAGAGTCCCTTGGACTGCAAGGAGATCCAACCAGTCCATCCTAAAGGAGATCAGTCCTGGGTATTCATTGGAAGGACTGATGCTGAAGCTGAAACTCCAATACTTTGGCCACCTCATGCGAAGAGCTGACTCATTGGAAAAGACCCTGATGCTGGGAGGGATTGGGGGCAGGAGGAGAAGGGGACGACAGAGGATGAGATGGCTGGATGGCATCACTGACCCAATGGGCATGAGTTTGGGTAAACTCTGGGAGTTGGTGATGGACAGGGAGGCCTGGTGTGCTCCAATTCATGGGGTCGCAAAGAGTTGGACACGACTGAGCGACTGAACTGAACTGACTGTAGGTGCTTTAAGCAGCTCCTGGAATATGATGATACTTTGGAATTGTTGGTTATTGGTTTTCTTCACCTGACCTGGAGCAAGGCAGTAGGAGCTAAGTACTAAGGAGCAATGGGTTAATATACAGTGAATATGAGACTCAGTCAGATGAAAATAAGGAGAGGGGGTCAATTGAAGAGACGTACACACAGCCCCAGCACTTGGCAGAGAAATGCTTTACAGACTGTGTGTCTTAGTTCAGGCTGCTATAACAAAGTGCCGTAGACTGTGTGGCTTATGAACAAGAGAATTTTTTTTTTTTTCTTATAGTTCTGGAGGTTGAAAGTCTGAGATAAGGGTGCCAGCAAGGGGGGCCCCTTCCAGGGCCCAAAATGGCTCTTGTCTAACACTCAGAAATGAATTGTCTGAGAAGACACATGTGCTGACAAAGCAAGAAATTTTATCAGGAAACCCCCTCCCCAGGCAGAGAGCAGTAGGGTAAGGGAAACCAGGAGCACTGCCACGTGGATTTTATGGTGATGGAATTAGTTTCCAGGTTGTCTTTAGTCAATCATCTTGACCCAGAGTCCTTCCTGGTGGTGCATGCCTTGTTCAGCCAAGATGGATGCCAGCGAGAAGGATTCTGAGAAGTGGTCGGATATATGGTGTCTCCTTTTGACCTTTCCTGAACTCTTCTGGTTGGTCGTGGCTTATTAGTTCCGTGTTCTTTACCCGGACAACTCATGTAAATGGTTACTGTGGTGTCTGGCCAGGATGGGCAGTGTCAGTCAGTGTGCTTCCCCTAACAGATGGACTCCTCTTTCTGTTCTTACAGCAGAAAGAGAACTAGAGACCTTTCTAGGGTCCCTTCCCCACAAGAAAAGTGTGGGTGGTAAAGAATCCGCCTGCAACGTAGGAGACCTGGGTTCAGTCCCTGGGTTGGGAAGATCCCCTGGAGAAGGGAAAGGCTACCCACTCCAGTATTCTGGCCTGGAGAATTCCATGGACTATATAGTTTGTGGGGTTGCAAAGAGTCTCACACGATTGAGTGAGTTTCACTTTCACTTTTGTGTGAGTATGTTCTCAGTTGTGTGACTCTGTGACCCCATGGACTGTAGCCAACCAGTCTCCTCTGTTCGTGAAATTTTCCAAGCAAGAATGCTGGAGTGGGTTGCCATTTTTTTCTCTACTGAGACCCCCTTTATAAGGGTACTAATCCCATATGAGGGCTCTCCCCTCAGGACCAAGAGCCGCACTTCTTAATATCATTCCATTATAAGTTAGAATGTCAACATTTGAATTTCAGGGGGATACAAACACTCAGTCCGCTGTTATAATTCTTTTGCCATGCCAGGAGATTAACACGCCATGTTCTGTCGTGGAGTAAGCCCTGCTACCTTCCCCTTCTACATTAGCTTTATGAACTAACAGTCCATAGATATGCTGCTTGCATAAATGAATTGATATCCTCTATCCCACAGTATCCAGTAGAAAATGAGGTTATCATTGCAACAATTCCAAGCAAACAAAACTCTAAGCCTCAACATAAAGTGTCATCTTGCACGATCCAGATTAAGGGTCCTTGCTAACAACATTCCTACATGATTTACAAACCTTTCACTCAATCCTGGTTGCATTGGCTTTTCCATTGCTCTATTAGCTTAGTGCAGGTGTGTGAAAAGATTTGAGCATGATGAATTGTTTCTCCAAGAGCCAAAAAAGTAAATGATGAAAGAATTGGATAGAAAACATGTTAACAAGATATTTTATATTAGCTCCAAGGAGCTAGATCAATTACTATGATGTGTTACATGTTCAGAAGTCAGGAAATTCTAAATTATGGTTCCCAGTATGAACGTAACTCAGACCCTTTGCACATGCAATATTTTATAGGACTGTATATGGTGTTAACTTTAATGCTTTAACATCTATGCTTAATGTGGCAACTATAAATTTGAATTTCTTGACTTCAGAGGTTATAACGTTTAACCACACAGCTGCATCAATGTACTTATTGCAGTCAAATATTTCTTGGTGTAATATTTTGATGAATCAATCCCCTATATAGATAGGTCTGGTCGATTTGATTATCATACAAAAAATAAAAAACACACAAAAAACAAAACAACAAGTGTTGCTAAACAACCACTATTTAGCTCTGTAGCCTCTCTAGGTCATTTTAAGTAAGTGGAATGTGAATGAACAATTTTCACTTTCTGGTGGTTTCTACACCAAATTAGACCTTAAGGAAGAAGGATTATTTGAAGATTGTTGTGTCACTTATTTCAAGAGGTTTGGTTACCCTAGAGATGGTGTGAGAAATGTAAGAAAAGTTCAGAGTTTAATTCCAGGCTGTAATTCTCCTTATAACTGTAAATGGAATCCCCTTGAGTTTAAAATCTAATGTGAGGGTCTGATAGGAGATTTACAAATGAAAAATCTCACATGCCTGGAAGTAACCAATTTTGCCTATTAAGATATTGGTACCATAAGCATTTGCTCATTCTGTGTGTATTTCTTTGTTCCTGAAGGCACATCATTTTAGACAAACAGGTTTCTCTAGTTTCAGAGATATCTATCTCCCCTCCCTCCTCATCACCACACTGCTTCAGGCTACAGCTTTCTCTGGTTTTAGCAAAAAGGTTGTGAAGCAGCTGTCCTGGCCTTTGTTGGCAAGAAACTTGGAGGGCCATAAGGGAAGCTGTGCTCTCAACCACTTTGCTATTATAATTAGTCCCAAGTTCCTTGTTCCTGGGCCAGGTACTCACCCCCTACACACACCTACATGTAGGTTCAGTGAGTATGGATCTTATTTCATAAGCTCAGGTGTTCAGGAAATGTTCTTCTTTAAACATTTTCTTTATATTGACTAAATTTTAACTTCTGGCACCCATAGTACTGGGCTGTACTATATGCTGTTCACGAGAGTTGTACTTAAAATAGTATAAGGGCACCGAGAGGTTGAAAGTAAAATATTGGAAGAAAACACACTGTACTAACACTGACCAAAAGTAAGCTGCTATGTTAATATCTGTATGAATATCCAGACAAAGTAAATGTTAAGGTAAGAAGGAATACTAGAAATAAATGGGAACATTTAATAAAGTTTAAGGGAATAATTCAACAGACATAATAATAATATAAACTTTAAAAATATAAAGCAGAATATTGCTGAAGTAAAGTAGATGTTGACAGATCCACAATGGATTGGATTTGTTATAATAAGCAGCCAAATCTGTGAAAATAAGAAATTTTTCTAATACAATTTACTCTCTAACACAACTGATTCTAACAAAACTGTTAGAATATGCAGGCAAAAATATGTGAGGATATAGAAGACTTGACCAATATTATCTATCAATGTGGCCTAATTGAAATTTATAAAATTAAACACTCAACTATACAACACAAATTCCTTTCAAGTATACACAGAACATTTGTTTACCAATATTGACTCATATACCAGATCATAAAGTAACTTGGAAAAATTTCAAAAGATTGAAGCCATGTGCATTACATTCTCCAACCGTAGTGGAACTGAGCTAGAGATTAATGCAAAGAGATAACTACAAAATCCTCAAGTATTTGGAAATTAAACAATACATTTCTAAATAACCCATGGGTCAAAGAAGAAATCACAATAAAAATTAAAAACATTTTTTCACTAAATGCTATTGAAAATGCAACAAAATAAAACTTGCGGGATAAAACTGAAGAAGTACTTTGAGGAAAATATATGGCCTTAATTGAACATGTCTGAAAAGAGGAAGCAACAGTTAGAACTGGACATGGAATAACAGACTGGTTCCAAATAGGAAAAGGAGTGCGTCAAGGCTGTACATTGTCACCCTGCTTATTTAACTTATATGCAGAGTACATCATGAGAAATGCTGGGCTGAAGGAAGCACAAGCTGGAATCAAGATTGCTGGGAGAAATATCAATAACCTCAGATATGCAGATGACACCACCCTTATGGCAGACAGTGAAGAACTAAAGAGCCTCTTGATGAAAGTGAAAGAGGAGAGTGAAAAAGTTGGCTTAAAGCTCAACATTCAGAATACTAAGATCATGGCATCTGGTCCCATCACTTCATGGCAAATAAATGGGGAAACAGTGGAAACAGTGGCTGACTTTATTTTTCTGGGCTCCAAAATCACTGCAGATGGTGATTGCAGCTATGCAATTAAAAGACGCTTACTCCTTGGAAGGAAAGTTATTACCAACCTAGACAGCATATTAAAAAGCAGAGACATTACTTTGTCAAAAAAAGGTCCGTCTAGTCAAGGCTATGCTTTTGTCAGTGGTCATGTATGGATGTTAGAGTTGGACTATAAAGAAAGCTGAGCGCCAAAGAATTGATGCTTTTGAACTGTGGTGTTGGAGAAGACTCTTGAGAGTCCCTTGGACTGCAAGGAGATCCAACCAGTCCATCCTAAAGGAGATCAGTCCTGGGTGTTCATTGGAAGGACTGATGTTAAAGCTGAAACTCCAATACTTCGGCCACCTGATGCGAAGAGCTGACTCATTTGAAAAGACCCTGATGCTGGGAAAGATTGAGAGCAGGAGCAGAAGGGGACAACAGAGGATGAGATGGTTGGATGGCATCACCGACTCGATGGACATGGGTTTGGGTAGACTCCGGGAGTTGGTGATGGACGGGGAGGCCTGGCGTGTTGCAGTTCATGGGGTCGCAAAGGGTCGAACACGAGTGAGCAACTGAACTGAACTGAACTGAAAAGAGGAAAGGCTGATAATTGGAAGTCTTATCTTACATCTCAGGAAGCTAAAAAAAAAGAGAGAGAGATGAGCAAATTAAAAGGAAAAAAATGAGGATCAGATCAGAAGTGAATGAAATACAAAACAAACACATAAGAGAATCAATAAACACAAAGTTGACTCTTTGAATATGCTAATGAAATTGAAAAAAAATTCTTCTAAAATTATGCTTTCTTCTTTCAAAGTCCTGAGTTAAAGTGTTCTCTGGATATACTGTGTGTCAATATCTGAATAAGCTAGAGAAAGAATCTGATTCTTCATGTGAAGAGACAAAGTATACAGTGACTGACATAGTCTCTCTCTAAAAAAAAGTGATTGTTAGTCCTTCAGTTGTGTTCGACTCTTTGCGATCCTGTGAACGGTAGCCCACCAGGCTTCTCTGTCCATGCAAGAATACTGGAGTGGATTGTCATTCCCTTCTCCAGCCCAGGGATTGAACCTGCATTGCAGACAGATTCTTTATCATCTGAGCCACCGGGGAAGCCTATTTTCAACTACTGAACCTATTTTCATTTGCATTTTACACATGTATACCAGCCATCCCACAAAAAACTGAGCAGGTAGGCGAATCGATAGCTGAATTTCATTTTGCACAGAAAATTAGAAGTTGGTAGAAATAGAGGTTTAGAAGAAGAATCTTATCTTCTCTCATCCCACGCATTATTATACAATCAAATCTGAAATTAGTGTGTTGTCTGTTGTTTCTCTCAATAAAATTATTTTAAAAGTATATTTTTTAAATCAAGAATGTATTTTAAATTCTCCTTTATAGGACTCAAGTTATGATGGTTAGATTAAATTTTTATTTCTGACATTTTTTATTTTTTTATTTGTGTTTCTAATAGTGAAAATTAAAGACACTATTTTTTATAGTCTTTATACTTTGCTAGCCTGGTTCTTGATGGTCTATATTTTGTTCTCTTCATGTTATAATTCTCTTAGATTTGATGAATCTTTATTGTGACTTTTAATTCCTGTACTATGCATAAAATATGTGTATGCGTATTCTTCATTACTTCCATATTTTCAATGATTTCTTCTTGAAATCTTTAAATTGTTTTCCCATTACTCTTTCTTTTAAGGATTCTCAGTGTCAAGTGTTCTTTATGTTACATTGTATTGTCTTCTCTAATATGGAATTGCTAACATTCATAAAATAGAGAGCATACTCAAACTTTTCCCCCTGCATGCCTTGTTCTACATAACTTCTACTGAAGCTTCACAAATATCCTGCCTTTATTGAGACAGGTGGATGCTAATACTTTATTAACATACACATTTAAAGGAAATATGACTGATTCTTCCTTTGTGGGGATGAGGAGCTAATTTAAAAATAGTGTTTGGTAATGTAATAGATTAAAATCAAAGGTTCTATTGATTGAGTACTTCCCTGGGTATGAAGCACTGTGTAGGCTTTTTACATAAGATCTGACTTAATCTCAAGGCAATGTAAAGATGTGAAGGGCTGGAGAATGGATGAAAAATAACCCAACACTCACTTGAAATAAGGCTAAGTGCTGAGAAGAATTGATGCTCTTGAATTGTGGTGCTGGAGAAGACTCTCGAGAGTCCCCTGAACAGTAAGGAGATCATAGTAGTCAATCCTAAAGGAAATCAACCTTGAATATTCATTGGAAGGACTGATGCTGAAGTTGAAGCTCCAATACTTTGACCACCTGCAAAGAGTCAACTCATTGGAAAAGACATTCTGGGAAAGATTGAAGGCCAAAGGAGAAAGGGTGGCAGAGGATGAGATGGTTAGATAGCATCATGACTCAATGAACATGAAAGTGAAGAAAGGGAAACCTGGAGTGCTGCAGTCCACGGGGTCGCAAAGAGTTGGATACCACTTAGTGATCAAACAACAACAATATAATCACAAGGCCTAAATTGTTTCACCTGGGCTTCCCTGGTAGCTCAGTCAGTAAAGAATCCATGTGCAAAATGGGAGACCTGGGTTTGATCCCTAGTTTAGGAAGATTCCCTGGATGAGGGCATGGCAACCCACTCCAGTATTCCTGCCTGGAGAATCCTCAAGAACAGAGCAGCCTGGTGGGCTGCAGTCCATGGGGTCGCAAAGAGCCGGATGCGACTAGGCGACTAAGCACAGCACAAGCTGTTTCCACTCAGGTAAACATTTTTGGAAAATTTAGAAATATTAACTTCTATGCAGATTAATTAAAGAGCTTGGGGTGTGCAGGGGATAGACATGTGCCCGGAACATGTTAGCTACTCACTCCTTGTTTGCTTTTGAGTGGATGGCTGATGAATTAATTAATGTCAATGATTTAGAAGATAAACTGTTTCTTGAAGTCTGTTTTGCACCACATAACTAGCCAGGTGGTTTCTTCCACAAAGGATGCAATTGGTACTGCAGAGGTGTTTCAGTTGGGTGAGGAATTTCATGGTTTGTGCAGACAACTGTGACCTGACGGAAGAAACAATTTGTCCCCTCTTCCCAGGGTTTGGCTTTGGTTCCCATTCCAGGAGTGCTAATGACCAGGACATCTGCAGTCTGCAGGCTCAGCGGTTGCTTTGGGGGCTGACAGCAGCTGTCAGCTGAGGGCCCCGGAGGCGCCTCTCCACCAGTGATCAGATGGTCTCATCATAAGGAGGGCACTGGGACTCTATCTACTTCCTGGGCAAAAAAGAGCTCTCTTCTAGTTAGGATGTAATCAGGCACCCTCTTCTAATAAATAGTGCATGAGTCCTTCCAGTTACTGAGCTGGCGTCTCTGCATCCATCAACACATTGACTGGATGTGGGTCCAAGGGGGACGGGCTTGCATTTCCCATTGAAGAGAGCAAAACTGACTTCTATGAGGCATAGAGATAATTTTCATTTTTATTTCACAGACAAAATTACAAGATTCTTCAGCAATGGGGAAAGCTAGTTGGAGAAGTTGGGAGAGAGGCCTGCAAATATATGGGTATCTGAGCAAGTACTGTGGTTCAGATTGGCAAGTTCTTATTTATGGAGGAGCAGATAGGAAGTACAGGTGTGCATCCTGTCCTTCCAGCCAAATCCCTGGAGGAATGGAAGCTCAGCTCTCTTTCTGTACTGTCCTTCTATTCCGTGTTCATTTGTATTCAGATCAATAATATTAATACACCATCAACCAGTGGCCAGTCCCTGAGCTGGATGATTTTGTGGGCAATATAAGAGAAGAAAAATTCCTGAATCTCTTAGAATGTGGGCTTCCCTGGGGCTAAGATGGTAAAGAATCTGCCTGCAATGCAGGAGACTAGGGTTCAATCCCTAGGTTGGCAAGATCCTCTGGAGAAGGGAATGGCTACCCACTCCAGGATTCTTGCCTGGAGAATTCCATGGACAGAGGAGTCTGGCGGGCTACAGTCCATGGGGTTGCAAAGAGTCAGACACAACTGAGTGACTTTCACTTACTTACTCACTTAGAACATACAGGTAGAAAAATTTCACATGTATAAAACTATATGGCCTCTGAATTATGTCAGTTTAGTTATTAGACCAGCCAAAGAACTTAGAAGGGAAAATTTCTCCATCCCTATGATTTCCAGCTCTAACACTCCCACTATGTGTTTGAACAAGATGCTCTTAACCTTTCCCTCAGCTTGACTAAATTTTGGACATGCTTCCTCTTGACTCTAGGACCCTAAGCATCCTTTTCTTACAGCACTTACTTTTGAAAACTTGCATTCTAAATCTTTTGTCTTCCCCTTTGACATGTAAATCTTTTTAAAAGCCTCTTGCCAGTTTTACAACCTGGGCATGCATATCTTTCTGAAGAACCTGGGAACTACAGCTTTGAAAAGAAATCTGCAAAGGAGATGATATGCTAATTTCCTGATTTCAGTGGGATGATAGAAACCTCAGTGAGTAACTTGCTCCAAGTTGCAAAATTATCTTGGTTATAAAGAAGAAGCAATGATAACAGCAAAACTCATGTGGCAATGTGAGATGGCGCCAATTGAAATGGTCAGTTTTGATTAATTTAGTTCAGTTCAGTCATTGAGTCATGTCCGACTCTTTGTGACCCCATGCTTTAGGATTGACTGGTTGGATCTCCTTGCAGTCCAAGGGACTCTCAAGAGTCTTCTCCAACACCACAGTTCAAAAGTATCAATTCTTCGGCTCTCAGCTTTAGCCAGTATCAAGTATCTCAATCTTGACAATAATCTCAATCTTGATAACTGGCAATCAGTGACAACTGTCATAGACATCAAACGTCATGAGGGCAGCCTCTTTGGATCTTCACTGCTGTCCCCAGCTCCTGGAACAGTGCAGGACTCATAATAAGGGATCACCAGTTTGTCAAGTGAATGAGTGAATTAGAGGATAGAGGAAGGTGAGGCAGTACATGTGTTGGTTAAGAGGCTAGACTTGGGATATTCAATCACGGGTCTGTCCCTTGTTGTGTGATATTGGGCTGGTTTCTTAGTCTTTCCAAGTCTCAGTGTTCTCGTTTATAAAACAGGGTTAGCTTGAACATCTAGTGCATAGCATTGTTATAAGAGTGAAATGAGATCACACATAAAAGGAGATTTAGTGCAGTGCCAGCCAGGCCTATAGTAAGGGCTCAATACATTTTAGCAGTTTTTCATATTAATGGCTAGAATGTCATTTAGGGTTGATTTTATTTGAAGGTGTATTCAACGGATGAAGGGGAGATCTGGAATCTACTTCTGGTTCTTCCATTAGCAAGATGTGTGGTTTGGGGGAAGTCAGTTCTCTTCTCTGGATCCCTAATTCTCATTTATAACAGAAAGTAGTTAAGGAAGATGGTCTCCGAGACTGCATCCAGCTTCTTCAGTTTGGGATAGAACTGCGAGATCATGTGCTAATAGGGACCAGCAGATAAAAATAACAAGCCCAGTGAGCTAAGTAGATCTGATCTGACCTCATAGCCTCCGGAGACAATGGAGAAGGGTGGAGACAGTAGTAAACTGCAGCCTTGGGGAATAAGCCTCAGTGGTTACTATCCTGAATTTTAGAAATATGACTTCACATTTTCTATGAATTCTGAAAATTTTTGAAAACTAGCAACTG
The DNA here is from genome assembly GCF_910594005.1 of Cervus elaphus. Taxonomy (NCBI): domain Eukaryota; kingdom Metazoa; phylum Chordata; class Mammalia; order Artiodactyla; family Cervidae; genus Cervus; species Cervus elaphus. Next base: position 26,719,315 of record NC_057822.1, on the reverse strand, counting down.
ATTCAATTTTTCTGTTGTTGTTGATTCGTTTTAAAGATTGTTTGGTCCACTGCTTCATGAAGTAAACCAAAAACATTTCTGAGCCACTAGTTTGCTACTTCTGGGTCTAGGAAGATAAGAAGAAAACAGGATCTGAAAAATGAGTTTTCAGGGGGTTTTAGCAAAAGTGGAACCACTACTGACCCTGTGATATAGTGGCTTGCCCTCTACAATGCTTAAAAAGATGTCTAAGGATGCCCACCAACGGAGAACATGACCTGCAGACAGTCAGAGAACTGAAACAGAATCTTGTTCCTAATTGGGTCAGAAATCCTGAGATCCTCCCTTTGTCTGATATTTCCAGCTACATTCAAGATATTTTTAGTTGCTTAAGAGTGTTAAGCATGGTTTAGGACTCCTTAGAGGAAACTAAATATCCATGTGACACTTTTCATGGCCATTAAAGTCAAGTCTAAAGGGGATTCTCAATGTGGGAAGGGAGATGACCTCTCAGAATTTCAAGCTTGGTGGAAGGGGCAGCATGAAGATGTCTCTACCTGTTGAAGTTTTGGTATGTCTTTTGTAGGATGGAAGCAGGAACCCTGGGATTTCCCTTTATTGTTGAGAATCACACTTGTGGGTCTGAGGTCTTGGGAGAGATAGAAAATCTCACTGAGTTCATCTGTCCAGACTGGGAAAATCAAGGATTGCTGGCCACAGAAATGTCCTTATAGATGGGTGGCAGTCAATTTCAACAAATGGAAAATTCATGTTGAGTCAACTGACTGGCTTCATGTAGACCTCAGCAGGAGTCTAACTGAGCATGATGTGGCCTTTTGATCATCTAGCAGCTGACCAAATCAATTGATTTTTTGTAACTGCAGCTTTTCATTTGGCATCATAAAGACACAAGCTAAATAAAGCATTAGCCTCTAGAATGTGTTTAAATTGAATTTCTGGATACTTTGGCATGTGTCCAGTTTTAAATATGTTCTGATCTAACTGTATCTAATCTCTAATCAAAGGATCCTAGTATATGGAACATTCCCGTTAATAATGATACCTTAAGACATCCATTAAATCTGGACATTAATTTTATGGAAATTCTCCAATACATCTCCATTAGAATTTTTTTCTTGGCAAAATTAGTAATAAAAGCTTTTAATAAATGCCATAAATATCTATGTTCAATCAGACTATTACCCAAATTAAAACCAGACCAAAATAGAAAATAGTTACTTCTGCTAAAAGTCATGACCTTGAGAAGACATTTTGAAAAAAGATTATGGGCTCTGTTATTACTCAAAAATGTGTTTGCAACAAAGAATAATTAGCTAGTGGGAGCAAATTAATAGCTATTTGACTGCTGTGTGGATTCCCTAGCTTTACACATCTAGTGGCTTCTGCAAAATACTGTAAGGTCTATCCGTATCGTGACAACAGGTTTGCAGCCAAGAATATCAAGACATGAGCTCTGTACTCTTCTATGACTAGTTCTGAGCTCCTGAGTAAGTTGGTTACATTTCTTTAATCTTGCTTTCATTGTCTTTGAAACAGGTCAGTCATACCTAGACATGGTGAGCGTCAAATGAAATTTTATGTATGGAAAGCATTCTGCACTTGACCCATAGGTGACGCTAAAGAGATAGAAGCCATTATTGTTAACTTGGTGGGGACAGGTAGGCGTCCAGGGTTTCAAAGGATGGAAAAGAAGAGTAATAAGAACAAGTGCTGGCTTTTATTCTCATCAGTGTGGGTGTGTGTGAATCGGTCAGTCGTGTCCAACTCTCTGCGGCCCCATAGACTGTAGCCCGCCAGGTTCCTCTGTCCATGGAATTCTCCAGGCAAGAACACTGAGGTGCATTGCCATTCCCTTCTCCACAGGATCTTCCTGACCCAGGGATCAAACCCAGGTCTCCCGCATTGCAGGCAGATTTTACTGTCTGAACCACCAAGGAATCCTATTCTCATCAATATATCTAAGCAAATGAAGACCCTTTTCTGCTCATCTTTGGCACTTTACTACCCATACTCTTGGTAATTAACTAGGATGGAAATATGTGTGTGCTCCAGTCCTTTTTGTTTCAAGCTTTAAGGGGTATAATTAAGGTCTAGTATTTGCCCCATTTGACATGGTCTATAGAACCACAATAAACAACCCAGCACTTAAGAAACATGGGTAGTAGGAGTTTACCTGGAAAAGTGGAAATACAGGCTGTAGAACCAGATTCACTGGCTGCCTAGTTTCCCAGTTGGTGCTCACTTGCTTTTGTCCTCTGTTACGTGGCCAACACCTTTGTCCTCAAGCTCCAGGCATCTGGTCCCCGAATCATTTTTTCCCTGAATGTTGGCCACTACTGAGATCCTTCTAGATAGATGGTGATAATTTGGAAATGTGTTACAAGTCATCTTGTCAAGGAATTTTCAAATAGCTTTATAAAGACAGTGGAACCCTTTCTTTAAATGAAATCTTATGAGAAAATGGAAATGAATAAAAGAGAGAAAATTATAATTGCTCCATAAGGGGTGAGGATTTTTCCATTTATTCCTTACTTCATCCCCCTGCTGATTTTAAGAATAATAGTTAGAAAACCATTAATTCTAGTTTGATCTTCTCCAAAAATAAATTCTGAGAGGATAATTGATCTGTTCAAGGTCACATAGTTAATTAATGAAAGAGCAAGTCTGGGGCACATTTGTAGTTACTTAAGGTACTGCATGAAGATCATATTATTTGCAGGGCTTTTATTGGACTATAACATCAGAAAATCTTTCCCCTTTATCCTCTGTGCCCCTGCTTACCATGTCTCTGATATCATGTGTAAATCCACATGTGGAGAATGAAGGCTAATATCAACAATGGCGTGACGTAAAATAAGTAGTCAGGCTTTTATTGAGAGACCCCTTTATTTTTGGGCTTCCCTGGTGGCTCAGCTGGTAAAGAATCCACCTGCAATGTGGGAGACCTGGGTTCGATCCCTGGTTTGGGAAGATCCGCTGGAGAAGGGAAATGCTACCCACTCCAATATTCTGGCCTGGAGAATTCCATGGACTTCAGAGTCCATGGGGTTGCAAAGAGTCAAACACAACTGACATAGAATAAGTAGTCAGGCTTTTCTTGGGAGACCCCTTTATTTTAGATGCCTCTATCTAACCATTCTATCTATCTGCATCCAACTTAGTTATAAAAATTTTTTTAGCCTTTTTGATTATCCAGAAACTGCCCAGGCTTTCTCTGAGTTCTGCTTGCTTATACCCGGCTTCAGTGTAGCTCATGGACTCCTGAGAACCAAGAAAGCTCTACCTCTTATCTGACACTTCAGATTCAAGAACCAACTGGCTTACCTCTAGGCAGGCCAAACAGAGACCTAGCTGAACTTGTTCATTCCATGTTGCAATCTCTAAAGCCAACAAACTCTACAGACAAACAAACAAGACTGGATTTGACCTATTATAAAGTATAAAACTGTGGAAAATTTAAAACATAAAGCTAAGCAAATGGAAAAAAAATAGAAATTACTCATAATTTACCATTATTCAACATTTTAAACATCTTGATATGTTTCTTCTTTTTCTTTCTTTAAAAAAATAAGCAAATTTTGGTTTATTAAGAGTTTCCTACTGTAAACTAATTTGATTTTCACAGCTTTTTCCTTTTATAAGCAACGGTGTTACAAGCACCCTTGTAGCTGAGTCTTGGTCCATATCCTCTGGTTATATTTCTCTTGGGGTTGTTGGAAATATGTAACTTTAAGACTTTTGAGATCTTCTGTCTATTACATAATTTTGATCTTTCTTTTGAAAGGTATGTTTCACTCAATCTATTCTATTAGACACTCTTTTTAACCTATTACAAATGCTCTAAGTAATCCTTCTGTCTTAAGACGTGAATTCCTGTTCTGATCGTAGCTTTAAAAAAAATCAAGTGACATATTGTTTCAATAAGATCATAAAGATGTCTTTCAAACATAAACAATGGAAAAATTAAAACACTTTTAATTATAAAGCCCTCAGGCTGCTGTTGTTGTTTTGTTCTTATTGTTGCTGTTTTGTTTTTATTCTTAATGTTACCATGGGTTGCAATTATGGAACACTTGCTCTGTGAGTGGGCCCTTGACTGAGTACCCTACAGTCATTATTTGATTTAATCCTTGAAATAACTAAAAATTCTCTTTTGACAAATAAAGAAACTGAGGTCCATCAAGCTTACACCACCAATTAATGTGGCTGGACTAATAGTTGCCCCCAAAGGTGCCTGGAATCTATGAATATATGGCAAAGGGGATTTAGCAGATATGATTAGATTAAAATCTTGAGATGGGGAGATTGTTTTGTGTTATCTGGGTGGGCTTAATGTAATCACAAAGGTGTTTATAAGTAAAAGAGGAGGGCAAGAGGACCAGGGTAAAAGAAGGAGATAAGATGACAGCAACAAAGGTCAGAGTGATGCGATTACAACAGCCAGGGACTATAGGTGTCCTCTAGGAGCTGGAAAAGGTAAGGAAACAGATTCTCCTTTGAAGCCGTTAGAAGAAGTTAAACAACTTTCCCAGGAACATATAACTAGTGCAACTGTCATTCAGATGGCCCTGAAACCAGTGTTCTTTTTATTTTGAGCATGCTACCTTCCCAGACCGTTTCAACTATTTATAGAGAACCAAAAACAGTTTTTAGCCAACGCTGCTGTCTAAAACAAAGTTCTCAACTCGGGTTGGATGAAAGTTGTTTGGAGAGAAAAAATTTGCTACCCACACCTGTCGAAGTTATCTGTTCCTTAGAAATGTGTTTAATTGTCAATGAGAGTGGGTGCACAACTGTCAAGCTAACTTGCTGAAGTGACAAGTGGATGAGATTGGCATTCTGTGCCTTCCTGGCTGATTTTAATTGTTCTTTTGGTTGGAGTGAATACAACTTTCTTTCTAAAGTTGATAATGAGAGCCTTCTACTACTCCTTTTATTTCCATGAAAGATATATCTACATTTTTTAAGCCCATTACATATACATCTGTGGTTTCTCTCTTATTTTTCTAAATGTAATTATCCAGCTAGGCTAAATTATGGAAAAGAAATTACAAAAATCTTTTCCTGCCAAAAGTCTGAATCTGGCCAGCACATTCTTGGTGGTTTGAATGTTGAGTATAGTTTCTATCTCTCTATTATTTCTTCTTTCCCCACTTCTGCCCCCAGAACCCTTTAAAACTCCAACAAGCTTTTTAGTGAACTGACATTTCTTAAGGTGGTTCCTTGAGCAGAGCACTATTGCCAAGTGGTCTGTTTGTTCATACGTTGTAAGGATAGGTATATTTTAACTTTTGTATTAATTTTGAGTTATTGTTATACAGAAAGCAAAAATACACATGGTAGCTTTTATATATTATGAGTTATACACAGAGTGAATTCATGTGTAAAATCATAACTGGGATTTGGAATGTGGTATTAACTAGCTGATGTAATACATAATCAAACTATTTTTAGTATCAATAAAAATAATTGCAACAATTCTTAAGAAGGTTGGCTTAAGCTAAAGGGAATTTAGGTAGAACCATATCAATTAAAGAATAACAGACTCTAAATTATTTTTAGTTATTCATTTTTGCTAGATCACTGAGCCTGTATAGCACTGTTCTTACTCAGGGACTATGGATAGGAGGTTAGCCTTCTTGGAGAGTAAACTATAAGTGATTAGTAAACTTAACTGTGTGATTACCTTATGCCTCAGAAGATTCGCTCATGATTGGACACCCCTGAAACTCTTGCAAACATTCACAAGAGATAAGTGCAAGGGTGCTTCCTGTTTGTTATCTGTGGTAGCAAGATTTGGAAGTAATCTGCATCTCCATCACTGGAGGAATGGCTTTGCCATATCTGTTTTATGCTTATGTCATCCAAACAGGAAAGGGGGAGCCTCAAAAACTAGAAAGTAGATATGGACCCTATTAACTGGACTCTACTAACTAGGGTCATTTGGTATAAGATTCTGCAGACTTCGGTTCATCACTAACTAGCAAGGTATTAAAACTATTTTGTTAGCAACTTTCCTTTGATTGTGTGGATAAGTCAAACACTGAGCTGAATACCAGCTCCAAATTGAATTTTACCAGTTGGCTGAAATGCATGGTAAAACATTTTTTTTTTGGATGTCAGAGAAAATAGCAGCCACCCATTTCTGCATCCGGGCTGCATCCACACACCTGGTTCTCCGAAGTTAAAGCTTGTCTGTCGCTGGAACTTTGCTCCCAGCTCTCTGTTACCCAGGGAAAGCATGGAAATGGTGTCAGCACAGGCGGGTGGATGCTTGGGAGGACCTAGAAAAACTGGAAAAGAGTTTCCTAATGTTGGACTCTGGTTCACACCTCAAAGGAGGTTTTATGGATGTTGATCAGTTGTGGTCTAAGGAGACTGAAATCATTTCTACTCTGGTACAGAGAGACCTAGAAGATCTCTCCCCCACCCCCTGCCCACATTTTCTCTCAGCGTGTTCTCTTTCTTTAGAGTTGGAGAGAAAGAGTCTCTTAACCCTGTTCCACCCACACCACTGACTATGGCACCCTGCACAAACCCATGAGAGTAGTAAATGGGCCTTTCTTCAAACTGCAGAGGGGCCTTATATTTTCTCCCTGGGTCTTGGGAGTGGTTGGCTCTATAAAGTCATTGGGGATTGGTTTGGTTCCAATCTGACCAAGTCACAGCAGTGAAATGTTTACTGACCTTAGTTTTGTTTGTTTGCTTTTTCCTTTAACTTAAACCAGTGGTTCTCAAGCTTGTTGGCATTTTAGAATTATCAGGGGAGCTTTTAAAAGTACTGATGCCAGGGTCCAGTAGCAGAGATTTTGGTTTAAAGGCTTCAGTGTAGGGCCTGACCTCAGGATTTTTAATGACATTCTGGTGGTTGTAACATGCAGCAAAGTGTGAGAACCACGGTCTGAAACCGTGATCTGTGTGAGCTTCTCAGTGGAGGTGACCGTGGTGTCTTGGGCTTCCCAGGTAGCTCAGTTAGTAAAGAATCTGCCTGTAATGCAGGAGACCCCGGTTTGATTGCTGGATTGGGAAGTTCCCTTGAAGAAGGGATAGGCTTCCCCACTCCAGTTTTCTTGGGCTTCCCTGGTGGCTCAGACGGTAAAGAATCTGCCTATAGTGCAGGAGACCTGGGTTCGATCCCTGAATTGGGAAGATCCCTTGGAGGAGGGAATGGCAACCCACTCCAGTATTCTTGTCTGGAGAATTCCAAGGACAGAGGAGCCTGGCGGGCTACAGTCCATGGGGTCACAAAGAATCAGACACGACTAAGCACAGCACATGCTGTCACATCCAATTTAAAAAGGAATACAACCTTGGATAAAAATTTTGCATTGAAGTAAGCATCCTCCAAGAGCCCCACATTAACCCTCTGAGTTCCTTCAAACTCTGGCAATTTTCACAAAGTTCAATGTTCCCATCATTGGGGACTGTGGAAAGAGGATACTTCTCAGGGTTCCTTTTGAGGTACAAATAATAGTAATGGAATCTGAATCCTAAGAAAATCTAGCTGGTCCATAATTGCATGATTTGTTCTTTCCACTAAAATTCTGTGCAAAAAAGGTTTTATGGAAGTTTTTCCTGAGAGGAAAAGAAATTTATTTTTGCTTTTTTTTTTTTTTTTAACAGATAGATATTGCAATGGGTATAAGATAATAAATATACATAAACACACATGCACAGCCTAAAGCGTAAGAACAAAGACCTGAAATGTTGAAATGGGTGAGGAGTACATTTCTATATACTCTTTCTAGTACATAGTTTCAAGAAACAAGTTTTTGTTTTTTTGAAAGAGGAAATTACTGGATCTTTTGGAGTTGTGGAGGTGGTTAAAAACCTGTGTGACCTTCATAAATTCTGATGAACGGTTGCAGGAAGTTTAGTTCATGTAGATTTCATTTAGCAAATTGCCTTTCTTTTATTGTTTTCATTTCCCTGATTTGGTATATTCAAATACTGCTCCATCTGCCAAAGGTCATGGATCCACCCAGGCGTCAGCAAGAATTCCCCTAGAGGAACCTAGTTATTGATGTCCTCTGCAGGGGGTGTTTGCCTCTGATGCTGCAAAGTCAGTTACTGGAACTAACAACAGAATCACTATTTTATTGTTCTACAGCCCGTAAATGCTGCAGCAACTTCCAGAAATCGGTTTGGGGTCTTCTCAGATCCTGGTAGCCCTCTGTGAGACCTAATACCCATCCTGTTCTGAGTGTGCACCCCAGGAAACCCCAAGATGTGGAGTCCTGTGTGCCTCACATGTCTGTTTAAACACTTCAGTATTATCCAAACTCCTATCATGCAGATGCTGACCAGAAGTGTGTAACCAATTAACCATTATGGACTGTGGATTTTAGCATTACTACATAGATCTGCGTTGGCAAATATTTTTTTTTTTTTAAAGCAAGAATATATACTCAAGTATGAGCCAATACACTGAGAAGTAGGACTTATTCTTTACAAAACCAGAAAGGTTCCATGTAATCTGAAATGCATATTCTTCCCACCTGTGTGTGTGTGTGTATGCGCGCGTGTGCACATTTTCAGTCACGTCTGACTCTTTGCAACCCCATGGACTATAGCCTGCCAGACTCCTCTGTCCATGGAATTTTCCAAGCAAGAATACTGAAGTGGGTTGCCATTTCTTTCTCCAGGGGATCTTCCCAACCCAGGGATGGAACCTGCATCTCTTGCATCTTCTGCATTGACAGGCAGGCTCTTTATTATTTTTATACTTTTGCTATCTTTTAAAGAATAAATGATAGTTCCCCTGATTCACACATAGATGATTGAGAAATTGAATAAGGCACATCACCTAATGGCTTAATTCCATCTTTAATAAAATTAACAATAAAACAGACCAACATTTTTTATTTTAAAGACACATCAATTTTGTTTAAGATAAAATACCATTTGGAGCAAGGTTTCATAAAATTATACAGTTGGGAAATACTTGAGATATTACTATGTCTGGCCTAGCTTAAAAATCTCCCCTAGTAATGACCTCTGAACACTTGTACATAAAAAGGAGCAGCCTTATGGAAGTTCTGAATTCCAGGAGTTAGTTCCAAAGCTATCCAGTGTCACCTGCTCCTGTCTCTGTCTTTTTTTCCTCCCAAGTCAATACCTTTTACTTGTTTTCTGGCTCATTTTCCTAGAGCTTTAGCTTTATGGATTGACTCTCTGCCTTTCAATAGCTTCCAGCCTGAGGCCTCCTTTTCTTGCTTCTGAGCTAATTACTTATCCCTGGAGTTAATTATTTTCTTCATGGTGAGAAAGAAAAGTGCAGCCCCTGACTGCTGTCAGCTTGAAGCTGTCTGGCTC